>NC_135265.1:65772282-67202282 GCF_051311805.1 Agelaius phoeniceus | reverse complement strand
TGTTTAACTTCTGTGGGCCTTCTCCTACCATTACATTGTCTGGTACTCTCGTTAATCATCTCCTTGACTTGTCAATGCTATAAAGGAGCCTATGCGTCTGCTGACTTCCCTCCCATCACACTACAAATAATATTATGAAATAGCAATGCTAGGAATAGCCCCTTTCAAACTTTTCTCTTTGGAAAGCATGGCTTTTGCTTCACTTACCCTTTTCTCCATGCCAGCCTGTCCTTTCTCAGACCTGCAGCAAAAAATGCTTCCTCCTGCAACAAAGGAAAGGCAGTACATCTGAATTTTCAGTCTGCAGTTCTTAATACATCTAGGTTTAACACCCACACTTGCAGAGTACCAGCCCATAAACCTGCAGAGATGGGATGGGGGGAGGGAGGGGCGTCTTTCCTGATGCCATCCCCTCTCTGACCTTGTCAAAGAGCAAAGGGATGATATAGTGCTGCTCCTTCATTTCTTTTTAAAAAAAAAATTTGCATCAGCTAGTTAAAAAAAAACCTGCTAACAAACATAAACAAAAACCCATAACTTAAGATCAGATGAAGCAATGCCAACAAAAACTTAGTTTTAAGTGGAAGCAGGCCAGAAGTAGATAATTTCTACCACCAGAGAGTAACTAATAACATGTCACAGAGTTTTCTGTAGAATACACCTTACTTGAAGACTACAGTATCAAAGCTGTCAAACACAGGAACACTTCTGTAATCTGGCATATACATGGCTCCCATTTGTGCCTCTTTTCCTATGCCGGGAGTTCCACTAAAAGGATTAAAATTTTCCTCTACTTTGAGGTTATAATTTTGCAAGTATACAATAACTTCACCGTTTATATATCACGTCAGCAAAAAGGCCTCATTTTTATTCCAGCTACTTTTGTCTCTATGTGGGAATAAAATTTGTTCATTCAAAATGGCCAGACAGGTAGCCCCTGTGACCACTGAAATCAATGGCAAAACTGAGTCTGACTCCACAGTTGCAGGACCTGACCCACAATAAATAACAAGCTTCTTCCTAAGCCAGATTTTCCCTTGAGCATTTACACAAACACACTTTCAGGTTATTTTGCTGAGCCTGAAAACAAAACAAGATTTTGAACAATTAAAAATATCCCTTCAGAGTCCCTCAGAAGCCTTTGGTGACCTTCTGGGTCAGAAGATGCCCTGTACAAAGTACATGTTTGGCCCCACTTGAGGAAACTCTCTCTCCTGAGGGCAGCAGGCAAAGAAGTGCCTAATTCTGAGTGTGTGCTTAGATTTCATTGAAATCAATACAATGGACAGTGGACAAGGCCACAAGTGCTCCACGGAAAAAGGCTGCATTGTCACTCCAGTTTCTCACTAATGAATTAAGGGCTGTGCTTTTGCCCAGGCTTTGCTGGTGCTGAGAGCCTGCTGACCTTTGCCATCACTCCTTGATTTCAGCGCCCTTCTTGGGGTGCCAAGGCCATTGAAGCAATGCTGGGGGCTGTGAATCCAGCAGCTCCTGCTCCTCCTAGAGCCAGCCCTTCCCAAACAGCCCCTGCACTACAGCCCACAACTATGCAAAGTTCTCTGCCCCCAGGCCACTGTGCAATATTGAAAATAAAGCCCCAGCAAGACCCTGCCGATAGGTTCAAGTCACAGATCTGGTCATTGTACATCTCGGAAAACAACTCTAGTCACAAATCTGGGATGGGTTTTCAAGACAAAGTAGTATGTGCCTTTCCTTTCCAACTACTGGAACTGTACATCCACTGGATGCAACAGGTACTTGTTTGAAGCCCAATAGCATGGCATATGGCTTGTTACAACTCAAAGGGGAACAGCAAAAAAGAACCACCTGTATGAACCAAAAGAAACAAAACTTGAAAGGGCTCCTTTCCTCCTCAAAGTAGAATGGTGAAAAGCTGCCAGCAGAAGAGAACTGATCAAGACATCAACTGTGAATGCAACATTTTCAACTATGGTCAACATCTGTGCATTGTAGAAGAGCCAAAGATGCAGCAGTAAGGACTTGTGAAGCCAGAACAGCCCAGGAATCCAAACATTAATGGGAAGACTTGGAGTTTCATCTTTAAAAATGTGATTGATTAAATAAGGACAGCAAAGACAAAGACAGATAAACAATGAGCTCAGAAGAGACATTAATAACATCAGGGTCTTAACACTGATTTTCTTAGAGTTCGAGAACTTCCTATTACTTGGGTTTTCCAGGAAATTTATTTTTGCTTGTTTGCTTTGGTGCGGGACACTTCATTGTTTTTTTATAAATGAAGGTGTTAGACATTGCTTTTCCTTTTATCTTTATAGTACCAAGTGCAACACATTCAACTCTGTATCAACTGATGTTGACTGTGGCCTTAGTTAACCTCACCAGCCTATTTTCTTTAGCTGGATAACAGCTGAATCATTAGCATTCAACTAGCTTGCAGTCCTGAAAGAATACAGCAAAAACAGAGTACACGATCTTCTCAGCAATCAAAACATAACATAAAAAGTATCTGAGATCCCACCAGGTATTTTATTTCATACCTGGCTGATGTATTTTGCATTAATTAGGGATGGACTTTAGTTATTTTTAAGTCCATTTGTAGTAAAATGGCAAAGCAAAACAACTACTTAGAAGTTCTTGACCTGGATAGTCCATTTTGTTTTCTAATTTTTCACCCAATTATGCTTTTTTCCCCCCACAAGAGGAAAAACTAAGGTAGCTAGATTAAATATGCAAGATATATTAATAACTTTCTGTAGTGAAAGCAATGTATTTTTTAATTCAAAAACGGAGGAATTAGAGAGATGTACAAAACCACTCTTTTAGCACCACAACCCTATTAACAGGCTTCCATCACCAACTGCAGCTCTGGGAGAGATCAAAACAACACACTTTTTCACTGGAGCATGCTCAGGTACATATTTCTCACAACAGTTGATATTTTATGCTGTATCAGCCACCAGAAATCACTTTGACCAATGTACAACAAGGGCCTTACAAATGCAGCCATAAAACGTACGGTTTTCACCACGCTGCCACAGGGCAGGAGAAAACCCTCCTGCTGGTAGCTGTGCACCCAGAATCTCCCCAGGGTGCACCCCAATGCCCAGGCACATTATCAAGGAGAGCAATGCCCAGCATAGCTGAGGTGTTGGAGGAGAAGCAGCAGGTTCATGGCAGGAGCAGCAAAGCAACAGTTTGTCACAGCGGGGGCTGCCCTCGCTCAGCCCTCACCTTCACCTGGGGCACCATCTATCACATGCTAAGAAGCAGAGCTGTGGGATCCCTGTGCTACAATATCAGCAGAAACCACTGAGTAAATGATAACCCTAACAGCCCCGCTTGCAATTCCCTTTGGACTCTCTCATAAATACCAGGTAGCCAGCCTTGGTCTTTAAGAAATATTTCTTCAGGGGAAAATTGCACCTCCAGTGAAGAGAATCCATCAGTCACTTAAATTCAGCAGGGCTGACCTTTGAAGCCAAAAGCACTGTGCTTATCCTCCTTTAATCATCAATTTTGGGAGCAGGTCCTTCTTTTTTTTTTTTAATTTATAAGGAAAGGAGTTTTCTGCAATATGCCTTTATAAAGATTATTAACACACTCAAAATTAGGCTCACATTCAATTCATTCATTTGATAGGTTGTGATGTTCCTAGCCTTTTTCTGTGTGCTGGAAAAGATGGATAGATACACAATTTTTCTAATGATAAACCTCAGTAGGCAGCTAAGCACCACTCAGCTGCTCACTCACTCTCACTGGAATAGGGGTTAGAGTCAGAAGGACAAAAGTACAAAAACTCATGGGTTTAGATGCAGACAGGTTGGAGGAGACCTTAAAGATCATCCAGTTCCAATCCCCCTACCAAAGGCAGGGACACGTGTCACTAGACCAGGTTGCTCAAAGCCCCATCCAACCTGGCCTTGAACACTGCCAGGGATGAAGCATCCACAGCTTCTCTGGGAAACTCATCACCCTCCAGTAAAGCATTCCTCCCAAATAGCTAATTTAAACCTAATCTCTTTTAATTTGAAGCCATTCCCTTTTGTCCTGTCACTATGTGCTCTTGTAAAAATCTTTCTCCATCACTCTTGTAGGCTCCATTCAGGTACTGAAAGATCATTATTAGAATATCCTGAAGCCTTCTCTTTTCCAGGCTGAATGATTCCAGTCCCTTAGCCTTCCCTCATGGGAAAGGTGCTCCATCCCTCTGATCATCTTGGTGGCCCTGCTCTGGATTTGCTCTGACAGGTCCAGGTCCTTCTTCCTGTGCTCAGGGCTCCAGAGCTGGAAGCAGCACTCCAGGTGGGGTCTCACCAAGGCAGAACAGAGTGGTAGAATCACTTCCCTTGCTCTGCTGGCCATGCTGCTTTTGGTGCAGCCCAAAATGGATATGGTTGGCCTTCTGGGCTGCCAGAGTTTATTTTTTTAAATTAAGGGAAAAAAAGAAAAGGGAGTAGGGAGGGAGACACAAGTAAACCATGATCCAAAAGGAAACAATTGCTCACCACCAACTGACTGATGTCCAGCCAGTCCCCAAACGCCTTTCACCCACTCCCCTCACACTCTGTTTTATTGCTGGACATGACATCATATATTATGGAATATCCATTTGATCAAATGGAGTCAGCTGTCCCAACTTCTTCCCCTCCCAACCTCTTGCATAGCCCCAGCCCACTCACTGATGGGGTGGTGTGAGAAACAGAAAAGGTTTTGACACTCTGTAAGCACTGTTCACCAACAAGTAAAACATCCCCATGTTATCAACACTGCTATAACAAACCCAAAACACAGACCCACACAAGCTACTATGACAATATTTTATCTCAGCCCAAACCAGCAACTCCTGCGAAAGCTGGAAATACCAAAATTTTAGGTTTTGTGCCACCATTCCAATATTCCCATTTCCCACCAAATGGAAAGCACCACACATGAATGTTGACCATACCACTTCAGAGCCTGGCTTATGGATGACCATCTCCTGATAAAGTCCCAGGGCTCATGTTTAAAAGTACTGAAACTTTTAGTGATCTTCACCCGATAGTTGCCATTGAGGGAGGAAAAAAGCCAGCCCCAACCTGGACAAAAGGTTTTCCAGAATGGGATGAAAAGCTCCCAGTCCTTCTTTCCAGGATTTTAAAATTTTTTTTCTTTTCTTTTTTTTTTTTTTTTTTTTTTTTTTTTTTTTGCAGAGCTGCCCACTGTAAGACTTGGAGACAGCTCAGATTAAGATGGCAGCAGGTGGCAGGATTGAGAGACCAAGCACAGTAAAAAAATCATGCTCCTTATGGTTGTGGCCAAGCCAAAAATTCTTTTTCCTCCAGTTTTCTACTTGTAAAACAGGTGCTCCTTGTTACCTTCATGATTCTACCAGCCACAGTGAATTTCTGCACAGCACTCTGGATGCAACATCATGGTATCAGGAACTTCAGCACTGCCACTGTCCTTAATTTTCCCTTCCCACCCAAATCCCAGCTCTTAACCAGCAAAAAGAAAAAAAAAATTCTTTTCATTACAGAATGTTTTGTGACTTGTAATTCTTAAATTACATGGTCTTAACATTACAGAAGAATGTTAGAAGTACTGAGCTGCAGATGAAATCCTGAAAAAAATAATATGTGCTTTAGAGACAAAAGCAGTGAATGATTTTGCTTGTGCAGAAACAGCATTGTAAACTCTAAGCAAACATCATATGCAAAGGTAAATAAAAAAATCTAAGTATAAAGTACTCATTATCAGTCAACATTTGTGGCAAGAGACACAACCTCTTTTAAAAAGTGTTTCAGAATTTCCTCCCTAATTTATTTTCAGGGAACAAGTAGTTCATTTTCTGACTATATTTTGTATTTGCCATAGAGTTTAGTACTTCCTTATGAACGTCTACTTTTCATTTTCTGGTTACCACTACTACTGCTACTACTGCTACAAAGAAAAGCAAACCAATCAGAAGTTATTTTTAGGCACCCAGCAGTTTAGGAAATCAGCCTACAATGATTGGAGCATAGTTTTCCAAGAAAGTTTCACTGCAAATAGCACAATCTGCACTCTCTTCTCAGGGAGAGAATCTGCACAATTCAGTTTTGCTGTTTGTTAGTTCAAAGATCAAAATTTCAAATATATATATGAAAGTGTAATATGAAGGGTTTTCTCTCTGAATTAAGCAAGAGTATAAGTAAGGATTCACTGGAAAATACAGGAAAATGCTTCTTGTAAAAGTTGCACTTGTTACATACATCACTTCAGATATCAATACTGTTGCTAATAGATCAGGAGAGTTTTCTTTCAGGCAAAGAGACAGAAATCATACAGTATGAGCAGTCCCAGAAGGAATACCTTTAGTTGTTCAAAACATATTTCACTTGCCTCTGGCAGGAGTTTCCAGATTAGTGTCATATATGTGTCAACACAAAACAACACAGGCTACTTGTTCATACATTCCCATTAGTCCCCCTTATATCAGCCTATATGCCAGCTGACACTGACTATACATATATATATCAATATATTCAACCCAGTGAGTGCACTCCCCTATCAGGTACTTGTTAATGAGACATAACCACCAAGTAAGAGTGAAAGGAAACTGAGGCAATGGCATAAATTAGACAGGGAATTAGGAATTAGGTATGCATTTCTAATTTGAATACCACTAATTAGAAATGGCGGTGTATAAAGACATATTTTGACTAATGAACAGAGTTGCAGTTTGGTTTTTATGACCCTGTTAGCTGATAAGACAGTTCACACACAGTTCAAAGTCTGCAATGGTTTCCATTAGTTTTCCATCAATAATAGCAGGAAAATTGTGCCTGGCATATTTTAAACTTGGTATCTTCACCCAGCACAGCTAGGTGTGAAGTTTCTTTGTCCCAGCCAGGAGATCTGCAATTGAAATTCTGACTCTGAGATTTGAATTCCTGGTCCAAATCTCCCTTTTAAATAAATGCTAGTGATGTTTCATTTATTACATGTGAAGAACAGCTACCTCAGGACCTTGAACAAGCAAAGAATAGTCAAACATGACTGCTTCTGAATTCCTGCATTTTGGGATAGACGGCATGTCCAATAGGCCCAAAGCTGTTTTCTAACCAATGGAGAGCTGTAAAACTGATATGCTCTCTGCTTGACTTCCTCTGGTAAAGCAGAAGAGTCAACAGCAATCCCATGGCACGCTCTCCTTGATGATGCAGCAGCTTAATAAATTCTTGCTGTCTGCCCCCTTCTTCTCTCCAGCCATTCACTCCTGTCCTTGGAAAGCAGTTCACTGAAGTCTCACTGGGCTGTACTTACTGTAGATCTAAGCCAGATTAAAAATATCTGTCCCCAAACCACCTCTTTTTTTCATTATTTACCTTGAACCACTTCACTGGTCATGCACTTGGTTCTGCTACTACAGCCGGGGCACAGCCAACTCCATCAAAGAAAAAGATTATCCTTAAGTGAGCTTTACCATCAGAGAAAACATATACTAAAACTAGACCTCCATAATGACATTAAAGTTGACTACCAGCCCCATAAACTAAGATTCTGAAAATATGTATATTTCCTCCACTAGCAGAACAAAGTGAAAAACTACACTGATGGATACTGTGAGACCTAGAGTAGAATCTAATAGCATGTTGCAATAGTTACAGCTAATTAAAACAAAAGAGAGCCAAAACAAATAAACAAACAACAACAAAAAACCAAACAAAACCAAAACAAAAAAAACCTTCAATGAGGTAGCATTCAGCAATGATTTGAGAATTTAGAAACAGGAAGGAGACACATTACCATGTGCAGCAATCCAGCACACACCCAGAGAGGATGCCCATACATTCTGTGTGTGTGTCTTCTCACCTGTCCACTGCCTTGGAGAAGAGCAGGGCAGCCCTACTTCCTTCTCACCCATTTGGGCACAACTTGATGCCCCACATCTACTTCCCCAGTTTTGGATTGGTGCAGTCTGGAAGTAAAAAAAACAATGACTTTGCCTTTCCACACAGGTTCATCAAAAGGCTTAAAGATCAGTGAAGTTTTTTGAGGTTTTAGTGGCATACTAACATTTTGATAACCTGTCTTGGAAGAGGCAGTTTTACATGACAAGGTGGGTAAGTTGAGCCAGAAGAAGCTGTTTTCTGAGCATTACTTGCCATGTTAGGAGAATAAGTGAGGTTTGGATTTCTTGGATTTTGCTATCTTGAGTCACACCCAATCTGAAAATAGACTTTAATACTTCATTTTTCACTACTTTAGAAAAGGGTTTGAAGAGCAATGCTACAAAGGACGTAATTTACTCATTTAAGACACTACAGTCTATAGGTTCATTGATTGTCTAGTTAGGATTTGGTTTGGACAATTAGTAGAATTTAAAAGCATCTTACATATTGAGTGGAAGACATTAAATGAGGAGGAAGTCTGTAATTTATACATCTCAATCCTGAAAAGCATTTATTATGCACACACTTTCTCATTGCATGAATTACTTTATTGAACACAGCAGACTAAAGTACAAGCTCAGTCCCAACTGAGAACATTTGTAGTAAGAGGATGTGCGAAAATTTCTACATAACAGAAAAGACACAATTACATTTCATTTTTTTCTGACCCCTCATCCTTCCTTCTCCCTCCCTCCCTCAAATACTAAGTTAAGGACTAAAGGAACTCATTCTAATATCTTTTCAGCAATTTCAAGTTGGTATAATTTTACTGATTTGAGAGAACTCATTTGTGAAGTTCCTCATTCCTCATTTGGTGAAGATGAAAAGAATTTCAGATACTTACTGCTGATCAGTCACACATAAGATAGCCCAAATACTAAGCTCTTTTTCACTGGAAATTTCAACATATTTCATACCCTAATAAACTGAGGGTTTTCTCATGCAAATTTTAACAGCAGACAATACAGAGTTAAAAAGGGTGACATGACATATTATGAGATTGTATACAGTTTATTGTCACCTTAAGTCATCCCTATTCATTTATTGACCAGGGGTTAACTACTTAACAGGATCCCAAAAATTAAAATTGACATATGAAAAATCCTTCCCAGTTGTCACTTGCTACTGCTTTTTCTTCAAGTGAAACCTGTGCTGGCCTACTACTTTTACTACTGGTTTACTACCTACTCAAAACAGGGGCCACAGACTGCTCAGTGTAGAAGCAGTAACTTCCAGCTATTAATGAGTAGCAACTTTTGAGACCAGACTGATTTTGTCTCTGCAGACTCTCCCACTGCAGCCTACATGGTTCTGTGCCAAAGTCAAATAAGGCATGGAGCCCACTGAGGAGACTGCCACTGGAAAACTTGAGAGCATGCTGTCAATATACTACACAAGTCCCATCCAAAATGTAGGGACCTCAGGAAATCCACAGAAGCTGGTAGAAAGAGCAGAAGTGACAAAATTAGAAGTATCAGAATTAATACTTTGTGAAGTATAAATACTCACACAGATCTATCACAGGTTGGACAGCAATTGACAAGAATTATTTATATAACATGTTTATTCCAGATGATATCTCCTTGTGGGTTTTTCCCATGATAGCTGAAAACTAAACTAACATTAAAATTAACATCACTGGTTTACTTCCTTCCCTTTAAATCAATTCACCTCCTAAACTGTTAACACCAAAATTAAATGAGAATTTTCAGAAGGTCATGTTAAACTCTTGTAAAATCAATCTCTCCCTCAGACTTCAAGAGATTATTGAAAGGCCTAATACAGCCCTGATCTACAAGTGAGTGGGTGATTCTGCACAGTGCCACCTTCCTCACACCAGGACTTGGAAGAAACCTTCAGCGGATCTTCCATTTTGTTCCATCTGAATGAAACCCATGTTTTTGCTCTGTACTTGACAGAAAGTATAGAAAGGTAGGAGTAGTAGTAGTAAAATGCATGATGTAGTACCCAAAATGCCCCTTTCAGGCCCTGGCTCACTAATGGGGTCTTCCTAGTTTAGACTTTTCATGTTGCAAGTGGAAACTGTATTGCAACTATGGCAACTGTATGTGGCTCTTTGTCTCAGAATGGATGGATTAATTATCCTCCATTTTTGACTCATGAATCATAAATGGATGACATTCCAGTTTGAAGTTATCAATATTCCCATTGGTAAAGTTTAAGCCTTTAGATAGTTAATTCTTACACTTTACACTTTGGTGAAGGTGAAAAAGCAACTGTTCTTCCTTAAGATTCATAAAGAATGCCTAAAAAAATACCTTTTCTTTTTTCCTTTGTTTCCTATTTCTCCCTTTTTTCTCCCCATCTTTTCAATATCTGAATTAAGAATGTGAAATCTCATATTTGGAGAGATTTTGTAAATGCTTCCAGAGCAGTGGACAGCTGGACTAGGAAATATCTTCATCTGCTGAATGAGTGAAACTGCTGGATCTCTCACAGGCATCCCTACAACTGGTTATTGGGTTACAGTTAATAAAGACCAAAGAAAACAAAACAAAGATGATCACAGGAGTCTATGCTGCAGTAAGCTGTGTGTGGGCAAGTCACTCCTCAAGAAAAATCCAGCAGGACTCCATGAGATCCCAAAGGTCCTCTGCAATAGCATGACTGCAGGACTGTGGGCTGAATTGAATGTGGAGGCCATCTTCTAAATGCCTGGCCACATTCAATTCCTTCAGCCACTTAATTGCATCAGATGAACAGATTCTTAGTGTCACTTTATATGAATAATAAGGTGTTGTAATTTAATCCCAGCCAGAAACCAAGTCCGTACAACTGCTCACTCTGCCACCAGTAGGATCAGAGAAAGAATTGGAAGGATAAAAAGTAGAAAACCCATGAGTTGATATAAAGACATCTTGATAGGGAAAGAAAAAGTAGCTCACACTAGCAAAGCAAAACCAGGAATTAATTAACTTCTTCCCATGGGCAGGCAGGTGTTCGGCCCCCTCCGCGAGAGAAGGGCCCCTCACATGTAGTGGCTACTTGGGAAGACAAACACCATCACTCTAAACATCCCCCCCTTCCTCCTTCTTCTCCCCACCTTTACATGCTGAGCATGATGCCATATGGTCTGGAATATCCCTTCGGTCACTTGGGGTCAGCTATCCTGGCTGTGTCTCCTCCCAGCCTCCCATTCATCCCCAGTATCCTCAATAGCGTGGCAGTACAAGGAGCAGAAAAGGCCTTGGCTCTGTGTGCAAGCTCTGCTCAGCAATAAGAAAAATATCTATTTTATCAACCCTGTGTTCAGAGCAAACTAGACAGCCCTATACCAGCCACTGTGAAGAAAATTAACTTCCCTCAAACCAAAATCAGCACATAAGGAAAACTGGACATTAAAGCTTGCCTCTAAACTTGAGGGCTTCTTTCTTTCCCTTGTACTAAACTATGACAATTTATCTGATAGAACAATAAATATCATATTAGCACTGGCACTCTGTAGCGTCCTATAAGCTTCTTAGCACTTTATTTTGCCCTAAAAACACTGTTTCATGCCAATAAAGTAGACTCATCTATGGTATTTGGCTAGAGATTCTGAAGTTCGTACTTTTGCGTGGAAGGAAAATATTTCCGTTTGCATGGAAATAAAGTATTTAAGGTAATGGTTTTATGAAGCAAACAATGACTCTTCACTGTAGTGACTCCTTTTTTCCATCAAACTTTTATGACAACAATAATACAGAAAAACAACAGGACAGATCAGAACTAGGAGTCTTCCTGGTCATCCCATCAGCAAAAACAATAGACATGGTATTTTTCAAAAGAGTTGTTTTGTCCTCTTACAAGAGTTATAACCACTTTGTAGTCTTTAATAACAAGTTCAAAGATGGGTTCACCTTAACAAAAAGATGAATCTGGAGTCACCATCCCATGGATCCCACAATAAAGGATATGCAGATATTTAATATGTTAAAAGCACTAACTCTTTGGTTTTTTCTGCCCTCCCTCCCCCAAGAAGAAAATCACAGGAAGAAGGCAAGTTTCAGGAACCAAGATATTCTACTTGAACCAAAAAATGTGATTTATTACCACATTTTCTTAAACTTATTCTTGGCTTTGATTCAGGTTCACTGTGTAATCTTGGACATGTCTCCAAGCTTAACTGCTAAGATTGATGGATGGCATGGACACATAAGTTGGGAAAGTTATCCAGGACTTGTTTCAAAACCCCAGATTCTGCCATGCCTGAAATCAGAAACTAGATTTTGAAACAGCCACTCAGAATACATCTTGGCACCTGGAGAACTTACTTTGACAGTGCAGGAAAAGTTGCAGGAAAGAAAAGGAAAGCTCTGCCCCAGTACAATTGGTTTGGCACAGGATCTGAGTTTTTCCACACAGCCATGGCTGCACCTGAGCACAGCTACTAGGGTCATTGGTTTCTTCTGATGGGGAAAATGCATTTTTAGAAATTAAATTTGGGGTGAGAAGGAAAGTAACATAAAGAGTTGCAGCAAGGTAAAACCCTTGCTTCAGCTACAATGAAGAACAAGCCTGTCTGGCATCCTTCAAAAAAATCTCCACCTATAAGCTGCCATCTGGATGCAAGCTGACCAGAAACACACAATCTCCCTTCTCCTGAAACATGCAAGGCAATTACATGAGTCTCCATGTGAAGTTTACACTTCATACCCTATTCATCTACTAGGAAACAGCTTTCTTTGGCACACAGGCAACAGAAACAAGCTGGTTTCATATCAGGGTGTCAAAGAATTTGCTTCAGGTTGGACCATGAATGTTCATCCTTGATGCTGACGAGATGCCTTGAGAGCAGCTTCTTTCACACCATCTGCAAATGGTGCTACTGAATATACTGAATACTTTCCAGCACCAAGCCCAGGGGCACAGTTGTCATCTCAACATGGCCAAGTGAGGAAATTCTACTTCAGTGTCCTAGACCAAAAGCACCACAGGTGCAGAAAGTTACTAAACACAAGCAGCTGCTTCATATAACATAAGGGTACTTGAAAGGGGCAGTGAAGGAAATTGAGAAACCATGTGTGGGTGTGAAACATTGCATGATTATGGATACAGAAGAAGGAGGCCATATGAAACCAAATCAGAGAGGGCTTTGTATCAGCATTAAATTTGCCTGTTCTTACATGAAACAGTTTTAGGTGATTAGGAAGAAAAACAGTGAATGGTAACAGGGACTTTGCACCAGGACTTCAGCCTCCACAGACTGTTACCCACAATTTTTTAGTAGAGCTACATCATCCTATACTCGTAGAGGATAAGTCTCTGACTTATGTGGAAAACTTTTGATTTTTTTTTAATGCAGTTTCTCCCAGCAATTGTTACTCAAGAAGTGAGTGCACTTCAAATCCTGAGCATTGGAGGCTGCTGGTAGTGACAGTCCCACATTCAAAACCACAATACTGTGCTGAGTTCAACATCTGTTTGCATTTCCAAGAATCATAGACTGGTTTGGGTCAGAAGGACCTTAAAGATCATCCAGTTCCAACCACCTTACCATGGGCAGAGACACCTGTCACTAGACCAGGTTGCTCAAAGCCTCACCCAACCTGGCCTTGAACACTTCCAGGGATGGGGCATCCACAGCTTCTCTGGGCAATCTTTTCCAGTGCCTCCCCTCAATGTCTGTAAAGAATTTATTTCCAATAGCTAACCTAAACCCACCCTCCTTCAGTTTAGAGCCATTACCTCTTGTCCTGTCACTACAACCCTTTGTAAAAAATACCTTCCAGCTCTCTTATGGGCCTGCTTCAGAAACTGGAAGGCTGCTCTAAGGTTTACCTAGAGCCTTCTCTTCTTCCAAGTTGAACAACTTCAACTCTCAGTCTGACTTCATGGGAGAGGTTCTCCAGCCCTCTGATCATTGTCGTGGCCCTTATGTGGACGTCTTCCAATGGGTCCCTTCTTTATATTGGTGGGTCATCCAGAACTGGACACAGTAACCAGGCTGGGTAACTTGAGAGCAGAGTAGAGGGGCAGAATCAACTCCCTTGACCTCATCTTGCTTCTTTTGGTGCAGCCCAGGACATTGTTGGTCTACTGGACTCCAAAAACATATTGTCGGGTCATGCTAAGTTTTTTGCCAACAACACCCCCAGGTCCTTCTCCTCAGGGCTGCTCTCAATCTATTCTCCACCCAAGCCTATTTGTGACTGGGATTGTCCCACTCAGGTGCTGGACTCAGCCTTGAGCTTCACGGGGTTCGTACAATGCCATCTCTCAAGGTTCTCAAGTCAAGGTCCCTCTGGATGGCATCCCCTCCTTCCAGCATGTCACCTGCACCACAGTTTGGTCTCACTGGCAAATTTCCTGAGGCTGTCCTCAATCCCACTGTCCAATCACCAACAAAGATGGCCCCAACACCAACCCCTAACACCTCTTGTCACTTGCAGATGTTCTGGAATTAAATTATTTGCTCCTATTTGTTTCCATTCCTATGTAACAATATTTCAACTCAGAAACTAACAACACAGTGTGATGTATGTTTACACAGTTGTATTTGAATATTTTTGTGTATAAAAGTTAACTAAAGCCAAAGTGAAAATGACTGATAAAGATCTTTCCTTTGTATTGCTGCCATTAATACTGTAAGTTGTTTCTTAAATACTAGCCAAAAAATTTTGACTCGTTTAGGAACTAGTCAAACCTGTGCTCCTGGCTTTCCAGTAAAAACTGTCACATGTTAAGAGACTCACATCTTCTCAGATCTTCCTGCTACCTCTTGTCCATCATTATCCCAGATTAATGCCTGTACCTCCTTTGTTCTGCAACAGCCTTTGCTGACAGTTCTCCAAAAAAGTATCTTGCTGTTCTTCTTGTTGAGAAATGCATGCCACCAACCATCCTTCTCATTTAAGTAACCACAGAGCAGTCACATCATGCCGTTTTCTCTGGGTCATTTGTGCAATGTCAGGTAAGGCAGGATGTGACTCAGCCATGACTGGCTTCAGAAGTAGGACTCTGAAATCTTCTGGTTTCAGTTTACTTTGGGAATTCTTGGGACTGGCAGATATAGGAAAGTGAACCAAGAGAAAATCAATGATAGATGCTCTAAATCTTGGTCTTCTACAAAGCTTCCATTTATCCCTTCCTCAGAAGGCATTGATTCTGTAGTCCTCTGAAGGCTAAAGGAGATTATGGAACCTGATTTTTCCTCTTTCTATTCCCTTTTTTTCCCAGCTCCACAGAAGAAATCTTCCTTTCCTCCAGCTCTAGGCTGTTTAATGTTAGAAAGCAATTGTTCTGTCAGCAATACCTGGAAAAACTCTTCCCAGATGGAAGATCCTATCTCCTCTTTCCCTTTTAGTGAGGGTGGCTTGGAAACCACCTTCTCATGAACCAGGCTTCTGCCTCCACCTTTGCTTTGAGACAAATCCTTGTTATCCTTGCCTAAGGATGTCCTGTGCTCTGAAGGATGGCTTGAGGCCATCCTTCACAAAAGCCAGAGAACCTTGCTTAACATTCCTAATCTCAGAGATACACACAAGCATACACTAAAGTTCTGATCAAGGCCGTGGAAGGCTGCATTTCTTATACATTTGTAATTATAATATCAAGCCATAAGATACAACTGTTCACATTCCTTTAGCCTAGAAAGTCACTTTTTCCTAAATGATATCACAGCCTCTCTTACACAGTGTGGTGAAGGTGAATGAATTTCATAGCACTACATTTCATAGAACTGAGCTGAACCTCGCATGACTTGCATATGGATACCAGGTACAGCCACAATTTAATCCTCTGCTATTCATGAAAACAAAGAGCATATGCCTTTATCAATTCCATTGATCCAAACTAATATTTTCATGGACTACCTGGCATTAAGACACAATATTTATACCCAAGATAAGGAAAATGATAAGTTTATTTTCCATACATTATTTTATCTCACTGGGTCCCTCCCACTACATTTTCTTAGACTGATATGACTCGCAAATGACCCTGCAAATACACTTCATACACTTCTCCCATATAGACCTACTTGCACAAGTGGACCCCCTAAAAGGTGCAACAGACCCAAAGAGGGGACAGAATGACCAGAGAGGAAAGAAATCAGAAGCACATAATAACCTTTTAGGTTAATTCCCACAATTTTCCCAGGTAAACATGTCTGATATGAGCACTTCAATCATGCACGGATAGATGACACATTTGTGTGTGGGCAGAGGATGAAATTGGGTGTGGACTGCGTGCCTCTGCAACAGGCACAGTGATAGGTCTAACTCAGCACCAGAGGCACTGAGTCATTTGTTCAGAGCTTAGAGTTCTTCATCATTCCCTTTATCACATGGAAAAATCCTGGCTGGATTGCCTGAAAATCTTTCCTTGCTGGCTGGGGCCCAATCTGAGAGAAAGGCCAACAGCACAGCAGGATTTAGACACACTTGGAAACCCTCCCCAAAGTCCACTGACTCATGGAAAGGGATTGTATACCCCCACAATAACACTGAGCACTCAGAACAGTGTTTTTGCTTCTTTCATCCTTCTGCAGAATGAGCATAGGTGAAAATAAACAGGCTTGTAAGTATCTTAAGTGACACTTGAAGGATTGAGCTCAGAGGCAATTGAAAAATCCAAGCATCTAACCCAGTGTATGGAAGTGTGTAGAGGAAAAGCAATATCTAATTTTGGGCAATGATCACCGTGATCACCACAGATGCTGACAGTGAGTAAACATCTCTATATTCTGAAATCATGCCCAGCATCAGTTTCACATTTTCTTTTTCCTACCTTTTCAACACAAATTGGTAAATTAGCTACATGCCAGCAAACCCAGTGGCATGATGGCAGAGATGTACTCCCTTATTCTCAAAGCAAAAACGTAACTACAGCCAATCTTAACAGCCTGAGCCAAAAAAGACCTCAGAAACTCTTATGAAGACATGACAATATCACACAATAACACCACAAGTAAGATAGCTGTCGTGGCTTTACTTCTTGTACTACCTCATAAGACCATGGCAAAAATCTGGTATATATAAATATTCCTGCTGTAGGCAGGAAGAAAAAATATATTGTTACTGCATAGTTTCCAGATGCAGGCCTTGACCACTACATATATGCAGTCAAGTGAGAAGCATTATAGGAGAGGTATTATGTATTACAGAGGAATTATATTACCTACAGCCCTAACGAGAGGGGAAAAAAGGTGATGCTTGTTAGAGTAGGTATTGTTCCCAATTCTCCCCCAGCAGGTAAAACTTACACATGTGGCAAGAGCAGGTTGCAGGGGATGAGCAACCAGAGGAGTGGCTAATTAGCCCCTCTGGTCGAGAAGTAGCTGATTAAATGTGCCAAGTTTAGGGCTCTAGGCTGGAGGTCAAGCCCATCTTTATGTCCTGTCCTCCTGCTTTTGTTGTCACTCAGAAGTGGCCTCTGCATCAGTAAAACCTTTCAGATCAGATTGATAATGTTGGTATCTAACTCTCCTCTTAGCATCTGGCTTCATAGTAATCTTAATTGATAATCAAGTTCTCAGAGAATGGTTTGTCTGTTGAAGAAAGCAAAGTTTTACTACAGCTTAGAGAGCTTATCTCCTTCCTGCCTAATGCAGGATTTCTTTTTCTTTTCGCTGAAACAGCTGGAGACCACCACCACCACCATAGGAGACTGGGAAGTGAACTGGATGAACTCTGAATCTAACATAAATCACAGTTTCTGTTCTCTCAAAAAAGCATGATCAAATGATTAATGATGAGAGTGAACCATAACTGAGACATAGGCTGATCCCAGAAAGTGAGTCAAACCCGAAAGTTCACCAGCACAGATCTTTATATCAATACCAAAGATCAATTTGGTCAGAAGGTTCCTAAAACAGAAGTCAGGATGAATGACTAAAATCTGGGTAGACAAGATCCTGCAGCAGCCATCAGATAAAATCGGGTAAAAATGCAGTTTGTTACAGAAGTCAGCCAGCTCCCTGCATGTCCCAACAACGGTACCCCCAAAAATGCAAGCCCCAGCTGCATGTAAATAGACAGTTCCGTTCTTCACATACACCCTGGCTGCCTCTCATTAGCATGAAGCCTACATGTATTATCATGGTTTGTAGAGGTCTGACAACAGAAGCCTGAGCAATGTTATCTCAAGGATTCCTTGTGCCCCCCAGGCACTCTCCGTGCCCTCCACTGTCTTTGTGCAGCAGTTAGACCATGAGCTGACTGCAAAGGGAGCCCTTTGTTCTGTTTGCAGAAAACGTGTGAGTGACGACAGCAGCAGGAATAATAAATATAAATGGTATTACGCACACATGCAAACATCCCTGCGGAAAATTCAGCCATAGGGTGAATACCCAAATTTTACTTGTCACTTAGCTATTTATAAAGTCAAAGAGACTCAGAAATAGCAAAAAATACTTATCCTTGCCAAAAACATCTCCCAGAGTGGACAGCCCCAGGGGCTGAGATCTGAGCTCTGCTCCAAACAGCAGCAGTACCTCCCCAGCGGGGAATTCCCAAAACAGGAAAGATACCCCAGAGCTGACACAAAGCCAGGAGATTTGGCTCCCACGCCAGACTTCCTCCAGCTGTCAAGACAAGTGTGTCATGGTTAAAAAACCTGCTGTACTCTGGCTATTTCCTGCTCGAGCTGTGGCAGGCTGGGCAAAGACAAGAGGAGCTCAAGGGCACAGTTGAGCATCTCTGGCCTGAGATCAGAAACACGCACCCAGCCCCATCCTCTCCAGTGGCATCCAGAACTGCATGGCATTGCAGACAAAGTCCTTTATCAGTCTCTATAAGCCTTCCACCACCCTTTTTGTAGTAATGCTTATATGGCATTACTCAAGAGCTCATCTGTCACTCTGCTGGCTGCACTCCTCCTTGCCACCACTCCCCTCAGAGCCATACCTGTGAATTTCCTTTTGCTTCCAAGGTATAAGAAACATCCTTTTGGGGTCAGCACCCTGCTGGGGATTATAAGCATGCAAACTGAAGCTTTAAACAAGTCCATGCATCACTGAGGTTATATCTTCAAGGGATGGAGTAAACCCTGAGGAGGGGTGATTTTATCTGCTGATATAAGAGTGGGCAGAGAGAGATCTGCAAGCTGTCCCAGGCCAGTAAAGACTCAGGCTTTAAAATCCCATGTGGTTAAACAATGACTTATGGCTGATCCCTACCTTGCCTGTCAACACTCACCACTGCTTTACATCCATGCCATTGCTAGAGCACAACTGAAGACCGCAAGAAGGGGTAGAAGTGAACAACGTTAATTTAGAACACACCACAGCTCACTCAGCTCCTATGCAAAACATAAAATCTTGAAGCAGTGGATATTTACAACTTCTCAAAATTAAACTTAAATATAATTCAAGTTGGTTTTTTTTATATCACCTGCAAAAGAAGAATTAATTGGAGGAGTACAAACTGAATGCTAGCAGGGTCTCAAAAACCTGTATTTGGGTTTTTTGCACCCAAGCCTATTCAAAAGAATACATGTAAATATATGCATAGGAAGCAATACTTAGATGCACATTTCCAAACATGTGTATAAATATTCAGAGCGCTCCTCTACCGTGGCCTCCTTTTAAATACAGCTTTAAAATCCTTCGTGAGTTGAGATACAGACCCAGCTTACCTTCCTACTTCCCAGCTTCTCTTCACCTTTTGAAACTGAATCCTCCTTGCTGTCTCTATGGTGACAGTGACGTTCACATCCCCCTGATGAGATGGCTGCTGGCACGCACATCAGGTGCCAGAGCAAATCCATCAGCAACAGAAACCTCTCCAGCTCCTCCATGGGATGCTCTTCTCCAGAACTAAGACAAACAACCTGGTAAAGAAAACAGTGCTATGCCACCATCCTATGCCTAAAAGAGTGGGTAACTGGGTCTAAATATGGGGTCCAAAATATTTTTTATTTTTTTTCTTCAATAATAATTACTGGTGCTTAGGAAATAAATGTGATAGCACTGCTATCAAAAAGCACATCTGGATAACCTACAGAGAATGAACTAATCAAAGGTAATTTCTGCCAGAGGGTTTGACAGTGAGAAGATACTTGCGTCATGAAGCAGAAGTAGCTGATAAGCAGCATGATGAAAACCTCCTGCAATGTCCATCCACCTGGCACATGGAACCAGCAGTGACAGAAGGATGTTTCTTGCCACATGGTTAGCAGAGAGAGGAGCAAGAGGGGAGATTTTTATCAAGTGCTAAGTGAGAAGCACCAGGTGGGACCTGCAAAGGTGTGCCTTTCAGGCAGCCACAGAAGGTGGCTCCAGTGACTTTCTCTCCTTAGGAGAGACACAGTGAGTCACTGGGGTTTCAAAACATCAGCTATTATATATAGCCCTTGTTGTACTTTATGGTGTTTGACAATCTAGTTGTTAAAGCACAACCCCATTGTAACCTGCTGTCCTGTAGCACCCTATAAGCACAGCAAAAGATGTCCAGTCCCCACTAGCTCTTCCATTCTGACTGCCCAGATGGGGGAATATGTGCCAGGGAAGCAGCTTTGGCTTTCTGCCACAGAATACTGCCAGCACCAGCTGACACTGCACTCACTGTAGTTGCTCTAGATGGTCTTTATACTCAAGTGACTTTTTGTAAGTCTGCAGCTGAAGGTCACTGCTCTGTGTCACTGCAACCCTGCTCCCCAATGCTGGGGAGGAGATGAAGGTGTTCGTGGAAACAGGCCTTGCCCTGAGGATTTTAACCATGCAAGAAAGTCTGCTGCAATCAGCTAAGTTACAATTCTTCTCTGATAAAGTCATCTGCTCAAAAGTTAAGGGTCCTATTCCATCCAGATAAATATTTGGAAAATTAAATACAGATGTTGATTAGTCCCATATTTCCCTCAGCTTTCATGTCCTTTTTCACTGATCAGACAAAAAAAGAGGTAGTTCATCATCCTAAAGATGAAAATTGCAATGGCCAAGCACGTTAGGAATAACCCAGAAAGCAATAATAATTTTAAAAAGCAATAAATACAATAGTATATGACTAAAACTTGCATTGCTGTAATGCATGCTAAAGATCTAGTCCCCAGAGTGGGTTACCGATGTACCATACCCATTGTTTGGATTTTTTTCCCCTGTGTTTTCTTGTTCTTATTTATCTATCACCTCTTTCCTAGCACTTGGATTGTATATGCTTGGAATTAGAAAGTACTTGTTGCTCTGCATGCTGCCCTTCTCATGCTTGGTTGCTGGACCCTGCCTGAGATTTTTGATGCTACAGTAATATAAAAACAAGACAGTTTGAGAAGAAATACAAGGAAAGTCCAAAACAAGACAGTGTTACTAGACATATTTAATCCCTGAGAAGTGAGGGAAGTGCATCCAAATGATTCAATGCCTCAGTCTGTACAATTAGTAGGCACAGAAATTATCTTTTTATCCAAAGTAATGGGGCTTCTCTGTATTTTCCTCCTCATGGGAACACCAGTTATAGTTGTGCTGCAGCAGCCAATAGATTTGTGTTTAAACAACCACAACAGAAGCAGAAGCACAGAAAGATCTGTCTCTCCTAGTTCATACAGGATTAATTTCTATTTCACAGCAAGGAGATATAAAAAGCATCCCAATCAAATCTCAGGGTGCCTAGGTCACTGGAATAAGCAGGGTTGTATTTCCTGATGTCATCAGAGTTGCACAGGTGCCTGTAAGAACCTTTCCATCAGGGACTTACAGAGAGGCCCAGAAATGCAACAGAGAAAAGCAGAGGTCATTTGGGCAGGTCCATCAGCCAAGGGAGTACTGGGAAGACCCAGGAAACCAAGGCATAACTTAAAACATTCCTTCTCCAGTCTCCAGAGATGTTTAGTAGCAGAAGGTGACCACAGGGTGCAGCAGGGTCAGGGTGAGAGCACACAGAGCTGCTCCACAGTAAGAGCAGGTTCCACTGAAATTGAGATTATCACAGTGCACTGCAGGACAGAGATCAGTCTCCTAGGGCTGACCTGTAACTCACATAAAAGTTTAACAAGAAAAGCACCACGAGAAGAGGACCAGGCTTTAAAGTAACTCACTAACCAATGAAAAATAAACAGAAGTTTTAAACAGAGCATCCCAAACAAAATCTTTAATAAAATAATTTTGTGTATGAAAACAAAAATTGATATCTGCGCATGTACACTGTGAAAAGAAATCTCAAGGGGTTTAATACTTGGGCTTATTGAGGCTACAAAGCAATCTTTCAAAGAGACTCCCTTCTCAGTCTGCATCCATTTTATATTTCACAGGTATTAAAACACTATGCTATCTAGACTTCAGAATTTAGATCTCATAACACCAATAATGCACATGGTTAAGCATCATGTATTTCATACCACAACTATTTACACTGTTGAGAGCATTTTTTTATATTCTGTGGACATATCTGACTGGATGACTTTTAGGGTTCTTTCGTCTCTTTTCTTGTCTCTGGCCTTTTGCTGTTTTCATGCTTTTAAAGTTTCTAATGGCAACAGTTTAACAGACTTCTAATTGGAAATGCACAATAATAATTAAAATAGGGTGGGTTTTTTAATATAAAAAGGCTATAATTACGCCTTTTGCTTTGTTTGACAAAGCTATGATTTTTTACCAAAACACGTGACCAGCCCTCGGGTGGTCTATTCACAGCAAACAATGTATTGTCCTGGGCACACAAGACAGACAAGATGTTGTTTAATTGAGACTCAGACTTCATTTACTTAACTTTTATGGAAACTACCAGCAATAACTTGTAGAGGATACACCATTATTTCTTCTTTCATCAGCTCAGCATCATCAAAGGTTGCCATTATCAGCTGCTTCTTTCTCATGCACTCAGTTACATTCATCCCTGGGACACTACAGCTCTCTTTGTATAAGGGTTAAAAAGCCAGAGGGAAGAGGTTGTTTCCTAATTACATCAGACATACAGAAATATACAAAACCTATTGCCACGTTCTCCAAAAGGTTTCTTTCCTGAAGTCCAACCTTAGTTCTCAAGACAGTGAAAACTTAGTTGCTCTGTTTCTTGGAGCCTGAACCCAGATAAGTAATTAGAAGATGAGCAACTCCTTACCTAAAACAGGTGAAAAATTCCATCTCTACAATCACAAAGCAGTCCTCCACCATTTCTGGATAGCTTTGATATCAGACATAATAATACGAAGCTAATGAATGATTTCCACCATTCTCAGAGTCAGAAAGGTTTGTAAGTGACCATCAAAAGCTGCTCAGATCAGTCTGGCACAAAGGCACTTCAAAGCAGTTAACTCTGAAAACATCATTTTCATAAGAGGAGAGTTTGAAGACGTGTTGTTGAACCTGTTTGAACAATTTCTGGGGGGTTTTAGGCCGGATTGCACTACTGTACAGAAAAATGACCAAGAGACACAAACAGGTGATCTCCAGGCTTTTTAGTGAATAGTCCATTCTCATGGAACTTGAGAGCCAATTGAAGTGGGGTGAGTGGTGATGAGATGAGTTGGCATGACAAGGGAAGAAGCTCACCAAGGCATCCATCAAAATGGCTGGAGACTCCCTGGAGACTCCACCAGTTCCTGGGATCACTTTAAAACTGCCCCCACAGCTGCCCACCATCTTTATGCTTGCAAACCTTACTCTGCAGCTGTTGCACCACGTGCCTGGGCGGCACAATTGCAGCTCATGTCTCCCTCAAGCAGAAGGTGACTTGGCCATGTCCATCTCATCCAACAGCTGTGCTCTCCTCAGTTTGAGTCTGCAGAGCCAGGGCACCCATGACAGCCTGTGTTTGTCCTACCTGCAGTGACACCTCTCCACTGTGATGTGCTCTCTCCAGCAATTCCTTTCTCTTCCTGTCAGGAAAATATGACTGTACACTCCATCCAGGAGTCAGCAGGAAAAACAGCATGTAGCCAACATGGATATCCATACACACAGTGGCTCAAGCCTAAGCTCAAATTCTGAGTCAATATGATGACATGGACTGTCCACAGCTCCCAGTATCCTGATCCCTGCAGTTGTTCACCAAGGGTTTGACATCTGTCAAGTGTGCTTGTATTTCACAGGACAAATTCAGAACAAGCACATGTAGCCACACAATTATGCCTGCCCATAAGGACTCAGATGTAACACATTTTCCCATTCCAGTATTATTGAAGAAACATTTCATTTTCAGTTGTGTTTTCAGAAGGCTAACAAGGGGCTCATGAATACATCAAAGCAAAGTCATATTATTCATTTACAACAAATGTTTCTGATTTCATTCCCTCTGACCATTCAGACAACACTTTATTAAAAAGCTAGAAAAAACTCTGATGTTTTTCAGGACTACCTCTCATAACCTTAGGTCCTGATCTATTTTACACAACACAATTTGCAGATTATTCACAGGACATGAAATGGAGCACAGGTTCCAGCTCTCTGGAAACCCGAGGTCTGTCAGGAAACCACCTTCCAGCCGAGATGGAGCCATCTCCAGCAAATGCAATCAGCTATGAAAACAGTGGGAAGTACACTGTTCTACACGCATTGAAAATATATACCCTTAAGGGTCTCATACAAACTACACCTTTGGTTGACTTCTGAATGGAGTCTCCAGGTGGTTAAAGCACTGACATTGCATTATTTATGGTGATTGAAATGCATCTAAGTAGTGCTTAGCAATAGAATTTACACAAAGACACTTGATGGAAAAAATAAGGGGGGGGGGGAGGAGGCTGTTTACAAAACAAGTTACAGTAATAAAGCTGCTAGGCTGAGCCAAGAGACCTCTTAGTAAATCATTTATTCCGCAGTTTGACAATATTTACAAAGGTTTTTACATGAATTATTTACTCAAGCTTTTATAACTTGTAACGTACTGTACACAGAACAGCAAAAACACATTAGAGCTACAAACCTGGGAACATACAGTTATGCAATGACAGATGGTGGAAAGGGCTCTGACAAAGGGAAGTTTACAACTAACACAAGCAACAGCCTTTTCTATCTGTCATCAATAAAGGGCTGAGGACTAGCAGGAAAATGTGATTCAAGGAAACAAGACGTTTTTTCAAATGCTACATTCTTTGTGATTGCTGGATTTGGTTATTTTAAAAGGAGCCTTTTGTTTTGAGTGTCTAATTCTAAGAATTACCATTTCAGTGAGTTACCACCAACCAATGAAAGACTGTATAGCACAAAAGCCAGAGTTTACATGAAGGAAACCCTGCATCTCTGCTGCTTACCCTATGAGCTTTAGGTCAATTCAAGTGATACTGTGTATGTATCTAAAAAGTATGCCCAGAGACACCACATGTATTAGTGCCTGTATCAGGAAATTTTGTGCACAATACTCTGGAAGAGACATTCATTTCACAAAACATTTATAAGTGAGATAAAAGAAGCAGAGTACCAGGGCATAGGGAAAGCTTGCAGACCCTATATTGAAGATAGAGAACAGAGATGAGCACAGTACCTGATGTGCAGCAAAGAGCCCTCAGCCCCTGGAACTCTCAACACAGGACTGGCTCATCCATCCCCATCTCTTACTGCCCAGCATCAGTGAACCAAACAATGGCTTTTAACATCAGTCCCTTTTCACGCCATGAAAAACTATTTTTAGGTTAGGTATTAGGAAGAAATTCTTCACTGTGAATGTGGTGAGACACTGGAGCAGTTTGCCCTGTGGATGCCCTACCCCTGCAAGTGTTCAAAGCCAGGCTTTCAATCACCTGGTTTAGTGGAAGGTGTCCCTACCCATTGCAGGGGGCTGAAACTAGATGACCTTTAAGGTCCCTTCAAATCCCATCCATTCTGTCACTCTATGATTACACTTCAGCCTGGTCTCCATCTGCCAAAAAATTAAAAGAAAAGGAACTCCACCCCCTCACTAACCAAGTCACAGGATTTGCTGGTACCACCACAGCATATTCAGCCTTTCTTCCTCAGCTTGGAACCCCACACAACACACCACCTTCGTGCTACTCCCCGATGGAAGGCAAAGGGCATCCCCACACCTGGCCATATAGCACAGGGAGTTTTAGAGATATAATGAAAAACCTATCCCTAGAGAAAACTCTGTTGGGGCACAGCAACCATCACACATCACACATCCTCCTCCCATCTGTCATTTAGGTTGGAATGTGGCATACAAGGGACCTACTCCTCCTCATTGACTTGAGAACACTTGAGGTGTTTAAGATGAGAGGCAGGCTGCAAGGATGAGCTCAGGACAGCTGGGATCAGTGCGACCAAGGCATGAAGCCTAACAGCTGGGGCTTTGACAGGCCCAAAGGAAGCCATTACCTGTGCAGACAGCACAGATGATTTTGTGGCTATTAACACTAAGGAGCCAGGGTGTTGTCTGAAATACCTGAAAGGGGCACTCAAAAGGAGGAAGTAGAAATGTCACACATCCAGCATCCTGATGTCCCCTACAACAGTGAAAACAGGATGAAAAAAATCATTTGTTATCTCACTTTTCTAAAAAATCTTTTCCAAAAGAAACAGTGGGTTAGGACTTCTTTTTCTATTAGTCTTTTGTCCACATTATCAATTCCTGCCAAACTTATGGCCTGAACAATTGAGCTAAGGTTTCAAAGCATGAAACAGAATATACTAGAACATTCCAATGCCAAGAAAAAACAACAGACCCAGGTGAAAGGGTAAGATGGCAGAAGGAAACACCAAAATACAGTTATACACATAGTAGAAATGCAAACAATTCTTTGTCTAGATGAATTACAGAACTAAAGTCTGGATGCAGCACAGGTGAAACACTGTGCCACAGACTGTACGGCAGAGGTTGTGATTAGGCAGTCTGATAACTTATTGCCAATTACTACAGAGACAACAGCCACTATCTCATTCTGCCATGTCAAATCAACCTTTGATGCACAGCTAGAATAGCAAGCATGAGCACAGATGCAGGTACAATAAAACTAGAAAAAGCACATAAGAAAGAAAGCAAGAAGATCAAAGATATTGAATGGTTTCTGTCTAAGAAACCATTAGATAGTCTGGAATTCTTTGACTGCAAAACAGATCTGAGGGGGCATCTGACAGATCTATAAAACAGCAGGAGGTTTGGAAAAAAACAGCATTGCTCACAGTTTATTGTAATGCAAGAACTACTGGCCACCCAAAGAAAAAATCAGGTAGTAGATCTGAAATAAAGAGGAGCACTGCCTGCACGTGGCATGGTTAAGTACTCGTGTCACAAGATATTATGGCTAACACAAGTTTACACAGGCTTAAAAACAAGCAAAATCCTGGAAGAGAAGCCCAGCAAAGCCTTTGAACACATACATATTACCACTTGCTCAGGAAGTCCCTAAGACTAGAAAAACATATTGAGGAAAGATTTTCAGATGCCAGTCGCTATTAGCACTTTTGCATGATGAGAAACCAAGGAGTAGTGCCTATTGTGGAGCTAATTTGATTTTCTTGAATGTTCACTTTAGTCCTTTTCAAAGTGAAGATGAAATGAGTAGGAGGAGTTGGATGGTCCGTACAAGCTCAGATCAAAGGAGGGGAGAGAGCACATTCCCCAAGTTGGCTACCTAAATCATGACATTTAAGATGATTTCTAGAACCATGGTTGTGTTCAAGAAAGACTATAAAGATATTCAAATGCACTGTAACTAGAGCAGGTGAAAAAAAGAAAGAGGAATTGGACAAGAAAATATCCACTAGATCCTCATTTTGGTAACCAGACAAAGCTTCATTGAGAGGCTGTCAGGTAAATGACAGAAAGCTCCAATCACCAGCTAAAGTTCACAAGCTTCACTTAGTTTTCCTTCAGGTCTTAGCATGCTGTAGCTCTAATAGCAATGGATTTTTTATTTTTAATTTTTTCCCCTCCTTTTTTGACACTTCCAATTTTCCTCCTGCTGGTTTCTGAGGCTCGTTCCCTGGAGGCAGACGTGTATCCTCACCCTTATTAACTGCATTTAAAATATTACCACTATTGTCAGGAGCCATGTTATTGACTGAACTGCTCCAGAGCCCATTCCTGATACCTGGTGGACATGTGCCCCTCAGAGAAAGTCCTGCTCCTGGGTACTCCTCATCTACATGATGGAGAGAGACATTAATGTGATTTATATGAGGACAAAGCATGCAAAGCATCCACAGATCACAGCATTCAGATCATAGCACAAGGATCTGAAACTTCATATTGCCTTCAGTGGAAGCTGCAGATGGTCACCACTGACTTCTCTTGAGTGAGGTAAGAGAGTCACATTGATTAACAAATCATATGCCAAGGGGCTGCATGACACCAGAGACTTTTCCAAGTGCTCCTTCAGCCTGAAGGTGTCAAGACAAATCTCAGCTCACTAATTTTTAATATGTGAGTGCTTCAGAAAATTGAGCATACCTGTGAAAATAGGGTATATTCAGGTTAAGTTTTAAAAGAGTGGGTGTATGAGAAACATAAGTTTAGCTGGTATCAGACCAGCTGGTGTCAAAAATCTCCTAACATGAAACAATTTTTGTGAAATGAGATTCTTACCCAGTGACTGCCACAGGCTGTAAACATAGCCAGAGACCAAATAAGATACTCTTTTTTCTTTTTTTCTCCTGTTAGTAAACTTCTGTTCATTCATGTATGCATTTCAGATAAAGCCCTTAATAGTACCACCTCACACTCTCACAAGACTGGTTACGAGGGAATCCTTCATGACTTATGATTATAAATGCTAGGACCAATGCCACAGATTTGGCAGGAGTACCCATGTACTTCTATGTTCAAATAATTACTCATTAAAAGGACTGTTCCTAACACAACACAGAATCAAATTAAATAATAACAGTTTGCAGTAGCAGGCTACCCTTAATTGATCTAGAGTAGGTGTTGGTACACTGCATTTCTGATTGTTGACATTTTAGACATAATTCTGGTTTCTTTAAATGAATAAAGTGTTACACCTCACGTAAAGCCCTCTTTTTATTACAAGCTGTACTGCAAGGATGTGTTAATCTCAGTGCAGTCAGAAGGAATGGAATTTTCCAAGAGATTTTAATCCTGTAAATAATGGTTTCATCAAGAGCCATACATGACTCCACAGGGAATTCTAAATATTAAGATTGCTAGTAAAATCATTGGTTGTTCCAAGCTATCCAGCATATCATGGAACCCTAAAAAGTTAATGACAGTTAGTTAAGCTACAGATGGACCAAACATTAGCCAGTTTGTTGAAAATTGTGTTGAAAATAACATTTCACACTGTGGGGGAACAATCCTCAAGTACTGAAATGAGCCTTTTTGATCACTAATTTCTAATCACAGTAATATTTTTTTTTGAGGTCTAGCAGTTAAGGTTTTTTTTGAATGCATAACAATGACTCAAAAAAGTCCTAACAGGAGCACTGTAATTCTTAAAAGTAAAGCAAATGGTTGGGCCTCTGGATTTCAAACCTTCCAAATTTCCTGGAAAGTGGCCCAGATAACTTGAAAGTTTAAAGCAATCTTTTGCTTTGTGCCTTTTGCTGCCCGTGGGCACTTTGGGCGCCCTTGACGCCAACCAGACAGTGCTTCCACATACCCATTGGTTCCTACTGCCAGTGGGAAGGGGCATCCACCAGCAAGGGGGCTGGCAGGTGGCAGCATCATAGGGCTTGGCAGGTGACAGCAAGGAGTCCTGGTGAGATGCTGCAAACACCAGCACAGCTAGAATTAGCTGGGACACAGCTGGTTTGTTGTAGCAATGCAGGCTCACACCAAGGGAGCCAGAGAAATTGTAGGTGGCCTAATGAGGGAGGTGAGGGAGGGGAAGGAGGTCACCTGGTAGGCTTTCCTCACCTGGTTAGAAGAATTCTACATTTAAAGAAAAAAAAAAAAAATAAAAATAAAAAAAAAAAATCCCACACCAGAAGAAATGAAGCCCCACTGATCTTACCAAGTAGTTAATGGACAAGGACAAGAATATCCTCTTCCCCAAAACCATTGGGAAAGGGATTTTTGCTATTGCTGTGCAGAACAAAACCATGTCCAGACCCTGATAGCTGTAGTGGTTTTTCCATCCCTCTAACAAATGCTTTGTTGAAGTGTAACACATCCAATACAAGCTGCTACTGCAACAGTCCCATCACAGTATTCTTTCAAATACCTTGCGAAACCAGTGAGGAAGTATTGGTCCCATAGCAAAAACATATTGTCAATGTTTTCTGTTCCTGAATTTCTCCATAGTTTTGAATACTTTTGACAGTTTAATAAGACAAGTAAATAGCACATTTTGGCTGCAGACATTTTTCACATTTTTACACACAGCTTCTTCTGTAGGTGCACACTGAGTGTCCCAATGCATAGGAGGGAAAAGAGAGCTCAACTTTTACATCTGCTTTCTTCAAGATTTCAAAATTTTCCTCATCAAAAATAATTATTTTTATCTGGTCTTCACAAAGCAAAACACTGATATCAACTTCTACTTAAATGAGTAAAAGAAAAAATGTCAGTGACTTTTTTGAACGCTAGGCTTAGAAACGAATACTTTGTATTTAACAAAAAATGCCCACTAAAACTCCAGTCCCAAGATTATACAGAAGGTTTATGTCACCTCTGCCAAAACACATTATTTAAGAATTCCATTCCAAACAAGCAGATAACATTTCCATCTCTACTTTTGCATACATCCACATATTAATGCATCTATTCTAACAATTCAATGATAAAAAAACTTCCCCACTATTCTGCTAACAAGCTTCATAAGTGTAGTGACAGTGCTGCTAAATTAAGTATACTTTGGGCTAATTTTACATTTTTATCACAATACTGGAGAAGTATTAGGAAGCTATTATTTTGTCAGCTTTCTCATTTAGCAAAGCAGCTTCAATTTATTAACAGTGTGGAGTGTGAATGAATCAATATGTTTCATTGGGCAATGTGTCATTTGTTAATCGGATATTGATGAGATTATTGACGCGCAGCTAATTAATCTCCAACCCTGTGCTAGCCTTCATATGTTTCCTTAATTATGTTCTTCATCTTAGTCTTCCAACTTTGGCATGCAGACGCCGGCTTGTAGACAGTGAGTGAAGTAAGCTGTCAGAGCGTTTTTTCACACATTTACAATCCCTTGGCAGCAAAATTATTTTCCTACTTGTAAATAGGTATCAAACAAATATTTAATAATATTTGCCAGAAGATTGATATTGATTTGGCAGGGAGTCACTCCAAATTAGCTTAGCAAGAGATCTTGCATCAGAAGAAGCGTGCTTAAATAGATATATCTAATGAGCATTAAATAATTATGAAACTATAAACCTGTAATCATTGGGAAGTACTAAAATTGCTTCTCTGCAGTCATTATCATTGAACTCCTAGCTAAAGAGACATTCTATAACAGTTTAAATTTTTCCTTCTTGCTGCAAGTGGACAAATATATTTTGCACTATTACTTTCTTTTACCAGATCGCCGAGTTTAGCAAAAGAAAAGCTGCCTTTTTCATGAGATGTAAAAAACAGGAATAATTTCACAGGGTGTGACAGAGGTCACACACCCTAATTTCCTGGGGTGCCAGCAGAGGTCTGGCTGAGGAGGGAGCAGGGGGGATTAGGTCATTTTTGAGCATCCCCATCTGGCTGTGGGCACAGCCCTGCAGTGGGACATGAAGATTCGCCAAGAGCTGTTTTGCCTATTTCAGCTGGAGTCAGCTGAGGACACCGGCATCCCAGGCGCCACGGACAAAGAAAGCTGCAACAACACAGCTCAGTGGGGTAGCACTCAGCTAGAAACCCTTTGTGCTACCTACTCTGGCACAATAGCTTTAATGGAGATACAATTTGCATCAGGCTTATTGTTGTCATATTTTTAACCCCACAAAAACACACTCAGCAGGGCTAGGAAGTAAAGTAATTCCCAGTAAGGCCTCAGCTAAGTAAAACACAGTGAATCTGTGCCACTTGGGAAAAGGTCTTCTCCAAAGGGCAGAAAGGAAAATGCTGAATACATTCGGATTTATGCAAAATAACACTTAATGTGTCTACTTCACCGCTACAATATCTGCCTGAAGATCCAGAACAATTTTTTTTTTAAGGGAACTCGAGCACTTTAGAGTAAAATTATCAGTTGTCAGCTATAAGCAGATGAGAGAGCAAAGGCAGTTTTTATTCCCTCCTCTATTTCATGCCTAACTTGATTTTTAAGGAGGAAGACAAAAAGAGATTTCATTGCTGGAGACGTGGTAGACTGGTGATCCTAGTGCAATTAAAAATCTGCCTGGTATGTTCTTCTCACACAGGACTAACCTTAGTTCCTCATGTTTAGAGTAAGGCAAGAAATTTCCTTAGATCCATTCAGCAATGACTGGGGGAGTAATTTTTGTCCCTGTCTGTAACCACCAGGGCAATCTACCTTAGAAAATCTCCTGCTATTGCAGGGACCTAGGACACTGATGAGAAGACCTGCCTTAGAGTGCACCTCACCAGCCTTTATAGCTTTCAAGAGGGGATTGGCACTGCAGCTCAGAGCTCCATACTGACAGGCACTCAGAGAAGGCATTTTTCTCTGGATTAGTCATGAGCTGTGATTACCAAGGCCTCACTGGATAACTCAGACAGCCCTTTCCAGTCCCCTTCCAGGTAACCCTAAGCTTTAGGCTTCCTACTGGCATGACAGTTTGGAGGAGGTTAGGAGAGAACAGAGCCTGGTACCTTGAGCCATGATTTGGGGTAGAAAGGGAAGGTCAACTGAACCGACAGATAACAAAGAAAAGGGGAATTTTCCAAGCCAGTTTAGAATTGGGCCTTCCAGATAGGAAGGATAATTGAAAATAAATTGTGAGGTGGAAAGGGTCTTTAAAGAACCATTGAAATATTTCAGTACCTCTCCCAAAGCTCAGACAAGGGAACCATAAATGGTCCTTAGCTTTCAAAACAAAATCATTCAGGTAACAAGTGATGACTCTGGGAGAATCCATGTTACCTGTGCATGCCTCATGTAGAAGAGCAGGATTACCATGTTTCACCTAGTAATGTTTCATCTTCTTTTAAAAAAACAGCCTTTAACAAAGCTGCCACAGAGCTCCTAGTTTGTATATTTTGAAAGAAAGCCAAAAAACATACACATAAGAACTACACAGCTCACTGTGTCTTGCAAGTTTAATCAAATCCACTTGAATATATCTCTTATCTTACAGTACAAGGGTTCCCCCCCAAAAAGAGGAAATCAATGTCAATTTTTATTCCATATTTATAGAGATCCTTCTAAAGGGAATCAATGGGCTTCTAAATTTCAGATAACCAGCACTGACTTTGTCAGTAACCTTCAGCATCATAACAATATTCATAGTTGCTCAGTTCATTTATTCAAAATGCTGACCAACAGGTTTATGTTGTGATTTATTTTAGAGAAAGCAGGAATGATAAAAACTTCATTTGATTTGACACTACAGCAGTAATTGTCCTAATTGGCCATTGTTTCTGTTTGTCATCTATAATTATTCTCTGCATAAATTATCATGTTTGACTACAACATTTATGATCAGTGAGTTTCTTAATATGCCATTATCAAAACCTTTATAGTAATACATTTACTCAGTAAACTGAAAATGCAACCTGAATGTAACACATATTTTCTTTAAATGTTCTAGAAATAATGAAAATAATGAAATAATGAAAACACCTTTATTTTTCCTGAGCACCCTATACTGGTAAGTTATGATCTGCAATGCCCTCTGTTCACAAGAGTATTCACAGCATCCCAAAACAAAACAGTTAACCCTTACAACACCAAATTAACCAGTCCACGCCAAATCTAGTGACATTGTGCCCCTTTGCCTTTAGAAGAAAAAAATCCAAATCACAATGTGAAAGTAAAACAAATTTTGCAATTTCTTTTTTCAAAACACATGTTCTTCTATCAATAGTCACTTCTCAGTCAAACCAAAACCACAAAATTATTTGCATACAGGAAAACTTTTCTCTACATGGAAGTGGGATTCTTGATGGTGGTCTTGGTGTTCCCAGTGGACATAACAGCCCTGGGAGAGCCATCCCACTTCCCAGCTAATCGAGCTGTGGCAAAAACAACATGACTTTTCCAGTGTATTGTCTATTCTGCTCCATTGGAAATCATACATGGGATTTTAGTCTATTTATAAGCCTTAAGATTCTGCTATCTATGAATGTTGTTACAGAAGATGATTATCATTTTCAAATATCTTGCACAGTTGCTACTTTGTGGGTCTAATCTCAGTTTTTTTCTAAAATGCTAGTGCTTGCTTGAATCTGACTTTCTATTTGTAGTGTGTTTTAAGAGAGTTGACAGAAATTACTTACTTTATTCCTAAAACACTATATACACATGACCATTCTGTGTCATGTCTAAGGAGTCATTCCTTTCCTAACTCCCCATTAATGCAAAGTTATTTCAGATTCCCATCAGGGAGAAAGCAGAGGGTCTGCATTTGAATGGTGTGATTTAACACAGAAATAGAAAGCCTTCTAATAGTAGGAGTACACATTGCCTTCTAAACAAATATTGTTTTACATTTGATCAGAGGATTTAAGATCAGAGTCAGAAGTCAAGGCCAGCTTGTGTTTCTATTTTTACACCTGCATCACATTGTGTTGCTTATTTTTCAACAGAGCTGCTCCAAAAGTGGGGTAAATGACAGGAGAATTGTGACCCATCAGCATGGTTTTTCTACAAACAAAGCTCTTTAATACCCATTCTCTGAATTTCCCTACATGCTGCACGTTCTACCCAGTAAACCCTACATTTTCAAAGTCTATTCTACATTTTCTTAATTCTAATTAAACAAATCTTAATCTTGACTTTAATGGCTGCAATTATGATACTTCATTATGTTAAATGTTAGTTGCAACATAAGAATAAATTGTATAAACAGTTTAGCTGCAATTGCATGGAGTCTAACTGTACATTACTCATTAACAAGATGTGGGTAGCAGCAATTATAACATTTCCTCCTAATGTCCCTATTTATTGAGTCTCAGCAGCAAGCCCCCTTTTCACAACACACACTGATTGACGATAGCAGCTTTTGTACTTGTGAAGAACAGGCACAGGAACCTGCTGTGTGCCTGTAACTCAGATCGATGGAAGTACACATTAGCTCTTAGCCTCACAGGCCGGAGTTCCTGAAGGTCAAAATAGCCATCAGCATCACTGTAGGGTACAGAAATCATTTCACAAATTGTGAACAAAAACAACACAACTAGCTTTGCAGTTTGATTATTGTTTATAGATACAGCAAGCCAAAAATTAAAGCATAGCCTTGAGGCAGCGTAATTATTTACAGCTGAAGACTCATATCATTATTAGCATGCTCCTAATTGCTTGAAGTTATATCAATGTTAGCTGATTTAACACATTTTTGATAAGAGGCATGGAAATTGTTTTCTCTGCATATGGAATGTTGGATCACTTCTTTATTTTTTGAACTCTTCCCTCCTCCTCTTTCTTTCAAACTGGCCCTTGTTTGCCATTGGAAAAAAGCCCCACACCCATAAATTCTCCTTTATTCAGTATGTCTGTAACTATCACCGCATTACTTTGTCATGTTTCTGTGGAACCATATATTTGAATTTAGCTGGACTAAAATCATGCCAGCTTTCGTCTTTCACTAACAATGGACTTGATAATTTCACATCAATATCAACTAACTAGAGAATAAATCACTCTTTGCTTTGGGTGACACATCTTAATCTATTACTTTTCCCTACAGTACTTGAGCTGAAATCCAGCTAAAGGAAAGCAATGTGGAGAGTCTCACAGTGTGAAGTGACACCTTCATCAAAGACTACCTCACAAACACCTATTTTGGAGACAGAAAAGAGTTCCCTATGGCTACATCACAGTACCCAGTTCCCCTGATCTACAGAAAAGGCAAAAAATTAGGTTTGCCACTAAGAAACAAGGACAACAAATAATTTGGTAACTTTTCATATCGATCAACCCATAACTTGTCACCCCAATTTATTCTTCTCATTCAAACCAGGAGAGCAGTCAAGCACTGACAGGGGCAAAGCCTTGAGCCACTGCTGGCCAGACACCAGGAGAGGCAAGTCAGTGCTGGGGAGAACAGGGAGGCAGGCTGGGGATGCTGCTAACAAAAATGGGGAAAATTCCCCCAGACAGCACTGAGAAAAAGTGTGTAAGTTACTCTTAATTTTAACATTTCTGAGGTCAGGCACACTATTTCAACAGCATACATAATGCAGCACAGACTTCTCAAGGAAAAGCAAATACGAACTTATTTTCCTTGTATAACATTCTTCACGTACTTATGTAGAGCACTTCAGTTTTAATCTCCACATCAGGTATTTCTACCTCTTGAGCCACACAGGCTGGCAGCAGAAAGAGCCTGCTATTTTGTGAAGGGAGCCAGAGAAAAGCAGTGGGTGCTGCCCATGGACCTACAGTGGTCTCCTTTTCACTCTACAGAGCAGTGTGGAGACCTTGGTAAAACCACTTTCCCCAGCAGGGAGAGCTCAACCCAAAATGGAGAAGCAGCAGCAGCAGGGAGAGAACTGATAAGTTTTGCTTTTCTTACCAAAGTGACAGCTGTCAGGGACTGGACTGGCACCAGAGGTGTGCAGAAAGGTAGATATAGGTAGATATAGACACTTTATTTCTATCTGTGTTGTACAGAGACCTCAGCTCCTGTGATGTGACTGGCAGGGATGCTGAAGATCCCAAACATTTTTCTACTTCTCCCCTAAGCACAAGCTAAATTATATGTGCAGAATTTCAAAGTAATTAATCACATCCTTCCATAAATTTTGGCTCTGCTACCTGAAGATTCATTTAATTGGGCTAATTGTTTTATGGAAGTGTAGCAAAGAACAGGTCAAATAATTACAGACTGGGCTCTTTTAAAATAATGGTCCAACTTCTGAAATTTGCAGCATCTGGCTACTGAGTGGAGTAATGTTAGATGAATTATATATTATAGCCCAGTGAGGAAAATCTTCCATTTTTGTCTGTGAATGGGGAAATAAAAGACTGCAATAGCATGTGAAACTGTCATAACAGCTTTTCATGGTTGAGACACATTAAATTACCAGAAATCAATATCCTGAGAAAAACTTTAAAGAAATTGATTTGCTGGGAAGGAATAAAGAAGTGCACCCAATTTTAACTGGGAGTTTTATTTTGCCCAGTACTAAAGAAGTTGTAACAGCTGCATAGACTGAAGTTGAAACAGGAAAAAAACCCTAACCTACCGACTTCACAGGGGACTTTGGCTGGGAACAAAAGGATGCAGATTTTAGGGATTAATATTCTTACACACAGTACTCAGAGAAACAGAAAGCAAGGGAGAAGCTTGTGTAGGCCAAGTAAGAGCATGTCTTGAGACTGCAGAAGACCAACACTTTGCCATTCCTCTGCCATATATTTTAAAACTAAATGACTGCCTGTTGTTCCTCACTAGGTGCTTGGTAGTCTTGGCATCTTATAAATGGATCTCCTGCAACCCAGCCTGATTTGCCGAGCTGACAAGTCAGGGAGCCTGTGATGACACATGGGTTTTGTGCTGCGTGACTCGTGTGCCTCGTAGTTCTTAACAGTTTTTGTTTTCCGCGTCGAGCTGGAGTCGCACGGCGCTAGCAGTCAAAGAGAGCTAATACAGTAAATGGAAACTGCTGTCAGTATGAACCAGATTAGTCAATCCCTATAGCACAAGTGAATATCAGATAGCAGCTCAAGCATGACCACTATGATCACAGCCTAGTGTTTATGTATACACAGAAACAATGAAGTGGCCTGGCAATTACTGGAAATACATTCCTCAAGCTTTCAGGCTATGCCAAGCTTAAAATTGTGGTCAGTTCATGTGGGAGAAACTAGATCAACTTGGATTGCATTGCAGCAGTTGTAATTGAATTGTATATTTTGCCTTCCTATAAAACTTCCAGTGCTAAGTGCACAGCAGCCTAAACAGCCGTGACATACAGTGCTTTCCGTGCCTCCAGATCTCACAGGTACAGAGCCCTGCCACCTCTTCTCTTCTCCTGCACAGCCAGACACCATCCACCAAACCCTGCCTCTCCAAAGCCAGGAGGGAGCCAGATACAAGCCCAAAGCTGTTGGAGCCCCTGGGATTTGCTGTGACTGGCGACGGAAAAAACACAGCTTTGGAGCAGAGTCTGGCCCTGCCCCAGCCAACAGGAGCTCTGCTGTTCCCTTCAGCTGGGCTGGGGTCACAGCCTGCAAGTTTGCACAAGCAGCTGACAGTTTGGTGATTAGAACATCTACCTACCACAGTGAAGTTTGCAAAATAAGACAAGAAATGCCAGCTTTTTTCCCTTTACTTTTCTCCTCCCCTAACTACTCTTTCACCAATGTTTTCTATTGCAAGTCTTTGGTCTTTTCCAAGCTTAATGATTCCATGACTCTGACCTTTACAGCCACTTTTTTCTTTATCTTAGTATTTCAAATAATTCAACTGCATTTTTTATATATATATATACATAGATACATATGTATATATATATGGATGTATTTTAGACATGACATATGCATATATTAAATCATTTCCTTGTCTCATGTACCTCACTGACTCATGGTCACCCTGACTGCTGGCAGAGCTTGGCCACTCTCATCCTGTCCTCAGCACCTGGCTGGGGTCCCAAAACACTGCACTCTACTCCCTGAGCCACTCACTCACCCCAGCCTTCTTCAAGATGCTCCACTCCAGTCTGTCAGGCAATAAACTCATGTTCACCTTCACAATATTTTAAAATCTTTTACCTCAGTTGAAAATACTGCACTTTCTTCAATTTTCCTCCTTATCTGAGAAGTCAAAAGATTTCTGCAGAAAGTAACTTGGCTGAGGTACAGTTTCAAAAGCAGGTTTTCTATATAAACCAGTTTTCAAGAGAATTTCTAGCTTGACACAAGTTTAGTTTGTCAAAACTCTTCTCTTTGTAGCTTCTCTACCTGCCATACCAAAGGAACAAAAAATCAGAAGCAAACACTTCCTCACCTCTTCCTGAGAGACCAAAGATAAAAGGCATGCACCTATGTACAGAATAAGCATATTATATTATTTCTTTTTAAGTAGAATTGCATAACTCCAAACTTATGAAGTAGCTCCTACTCCTTCCATTCCTGTTTTCCAAAATTTCTAAGCTGTAGTAACTATTATGTCTTCTTCATGAAACAGTTTACCCTGTTTCACCTATCAAAGCAGTCTATTTCATTTTTCTTACTAAAAATTTAGTTCTGCTTCCCAGTATTTAGGCAGCATCATCAGAAAGCAACAGCTGGGCTGGAAAAATCAAAGACAAGCTATAATTTAAATCTTCTACTATATAATATTAGTATTACACTTAATACTTGGCTAGACTTCTTAAATACTGAAATTCATGTTGGAGGGAACATGGGGGATGATATACAAATTTTATTTGATCAAAAGAAAAGGGCAATATTTACCCAGACATTTTTGGACATTTCATAATGCTTTCAGTTAAATAGCTCTCTTCTCTGAAAATACATCAATATTTCTAATTACAAAGCTGTGCAGGGAAGAATGCTTATGCTGTATACCAAAGCTGAGGAAACTTCTACAGGGGGAAGAGAAATGATATTTCAAAAGCTGACTTCTGTTGTACTCTATCATTTGGCCCACAGATCAGAACAAATAAACCATTTTCATTGAAGCTGCTTCCTCCAGCCACTTTTTCTTGCAGAAATTTGTTCTGAGGCGTTTCCTGTCAGTGCTTCCCAGCATTCTCCAAAGTTTGCATTTTTTTAATATATATAAATTTTACTGTCCATGGCGATAAATATCATTTCTGTCATCTGCAGCTATCAATATGTCTCAGAGACTGCTTTTCCATCTCATGTGGTTGTGATGAGCTTTCAGATTTGGCTCCCAGCACTGATCCCTTCTTGGCTCAAGAGCAAAGTAAGTCTGCAGTAGGCATTAACTATTATTTTAACTAGATCTGAGGCTTCAAGAACCCTACTGCAGTCTCAGCTCACTGTTGCACAAGGAGCTGCAAATGCCAAAATAATGATAACGTCAAATAAAAGTGATATTCCCTGAAAGGTCCAGGTGTAATTGTCAAAATCCTTCCCGTTGCACTAAGCATGAATTTCACAGGTATAAGAATGATGCTAAAGCTATAGGAACAAACCCAGGGATGGAGCCATACATGAAATTATGGTGCATGTCTGATGGGATCAAGATGCAGGGAGATGCCCAGTGCAGCCAGGACCCACAGCAGGATGGCACTCCAGGCAGCCAAAAGACAGGCACACACCCAAGGTGGAAATCCACATGGGCAGAACAGAAACACAGGCAGAGCAAAGCGCATATCTTTGAGCTGGGCATCAAAATGGGGGGATAGGTGACTTCTGTGAAATACCTCTAAGCAGTAACAAAAACACTGCTATACAGACTTTATTATAGTTACTCATTTAAAAGAAATCTGGAACTTACATGATTAAGCAAGTGAAAGCCAGAGGGAAAATACCCCACAATTCTCCTCTTGCATGTACCAATAAGGCTTTATATACCTATATAATACAGACTTCTTATGATATTCAGCCAATCGTCTGTAATTAGAGATCAAAAAGCATTCCCACAGGTCAAGATACATGCACACACTATTCTGCATGTCACTATGCCCAAAAAGATAATTTCCTCTGTCATATTGCAATGAAAAACCAGTGCACATTTGCTAGAAATATAAAATATTTCTAGTGGAAACACTAGATCTTCTTCACCTTATCTAAAGTAAAATTAGCTTTTATACCTGACCCTTCTTAACTTCAGTACCACTGTGAGTTCTGGTAGAGAAGCTAGATAGTCAATGTATGTGCCCCTCTGGTGATACCTATAGCTTAAGACAATTCAAACAGAATCAGAAATCTCCTTTCTTCTTCCTGAAAACTTTAACTTCTCACACATTTCTCTGCTGGCTTCACTTCGAAAAACTACACAACAGCATGATTTTTATCATGGGACCCAGCTTTTCATTCCCAGAATAGGATTTGTAGGAGAACACCCAGGCAGAGTGAAACATGCCCACTGGAGTTGCCCAGCCTGCTGCAGCAGCTGCTCTGTTTGACAGCTGAAAACTGCATTTTCAGTCACCGGTCCTTGCAACTTTTCGGAGCTCTTGCGTCAGCTCCTGCAGGCTCTGGAAACTGGTGCTGGGGAAATCTGTGCAACGGCTGAGAAATGGAAAGGGAAACCCTAAACAACCACGTAAAACACACATGTGGGGCCACAGCTTGTCATTAGGGCCACTGATGTCTCAGCCTCTGTCTCTACCAGCTCAAGGCCCATAGGCAGCCTCTGTCCCACAGGGCTTATTCCAGCCAGATGTTTGTACAGAAAGCAGGTACAGACAAATGTCAGCATCACTTAAGCAATGCCTAAACACGTGTTTATTCATGCTGCAGACGTCTCACCACTGCAATGCTGTGCTTGTCCCCAACACTTCAAAGAGGCCCTCAGAAGCCAGCTCTTTGTGTGGTGTGGCAGAGTCTGCATTGTTCTCATTACCACTCACAGAACTCTCATCCAACCATTAAATTATATAGCTTTCATCTGTTTCTTAAGAAGACAAGGCTAATGCAATCATGCTGAGTACGTGCATGTGTGTGTCCATCCATGTATCTCCCAGCAATTTTTGAGCATCTGCCTGACTTTGATCACTGCTGGCAGAAGGTCAGAGACCTTGACAACACCAAGCTCATGAAAGTTGTCAGGAAAACGAGCACCTGGTCTGAAATAAGGAAAACATGCTCACAGTCCCAAAGCAGAAAAAGCCTCCCAGCTCACTCTTGGACTCTAAAGGATCCCACATGAGTTGCAAGACCAAGAGAAACAAGGCTCTGCCAGTGCTGCAAGCATCATTTTGAAGCATCATAGCATAGCAGCGAGAGATGCCACGAGCTGTGGCCTTCCAAGAGGTACCCTGGTCTCCCAGAGCCCCATTCTGCCTTGAGCCAGGGGCTTAAACAGCCCTTGGTTAATGCAGTTGCCTCCTAGCTCTTATTGTTCCAAAGAGAGAGAGAAACACCAACTTTCCCATCCATATCACCTTTGATGACCTCAGCATGCCAGCTGAGCCACTGAGGATTCATGCCATATAACTCTCATGGATCACAAGGAAGCTCTGATCTTGCAGGAGGGAACAGGGGCTTCAGTTTCAGAAGAAAACAGAGCTGGAAGAGGCGTACATATCAGGGAGAGAAAATTACCAAAAAAAATTAGTGCTGAAGAAACTGCAACAGGATACTTTCTTGTAGACATTTCTTGAGGAAAGTAAAAGGAATACCTTTCCTTGAAATCAGCCACAAAGATAGTTTAAAAAAAAATAACACTGCAATTCCTCAGGATTCGAGCTTCTACATTCACACTGTAAATAGATTTAGATATTTTTGTCCTCTTCCCCTGACTAGAGGCACATTGAGCTGGGAAGTCAATCCACACACAGCATGATCCCACAAATACTGCAGAGTCTGTTCAAGCCCTCCTCCTGGTCTTAGAGCTGCCAGCTGCTTCTAAATGAATCAAGAGCATTACAATCTGCAGAAGACCAACAGGCGTGGAAGTTGTCTTCCTTCAGATATATTCCTGTCACTCAGCTTCAGAGGACCTAAGCATAAGAACCAACCTCACTAGAAGGTCACTGTGAAAATGCCATGTTTACAAACATAATTGCACATACAGGTAGGCACACACACCTGTGTGCAGACACAGAGTCCCAGCAGAGTAAACATGGCCAGCTGCTACACCTCTGCATAGCACACACAGTGACATTCTCACAGCTGCCAGGAGAGCACCATTTTGATATACAAACTACAGAGGTGAACTTCAGCTATGTTTAATGAAATACGGTGAGTGCTGCTTCTGGCAAGTGAACTACAAAAGCTAATATTTAAACAGCAGTAGCAATAAAAGCTATTAGTTCCAAGCAGCAGAAAAGATTTACGTTAAGAAAAAGAAAGTTCTTTTCTCCTCTTTTATTTCCCCTTTTAAAAAAAAATTTGTGGTTTCAGGTAATCACTCACATCAGTAGAAGCTACGTTCTGTTTGGTGGCTGCAGCTTGAGCACGTGAGTCTAAGTCCTAGCATTAATCAGATTTTTAATTCCCTAGGCTGCCCCAGCTCTTGCCCATTTTTCCAATTTTTTTAATCATCTTATTAATGCTTCTATAAAAACAAGTGAAATATCCCCACAACCCATCCTTCCCTCACTTCAGCTTTAAATTTTGTTCTATTCAGACAACAAACTGAAAACTTTTTTGAGTGGTTTAAAAGTAAATTTTAAAAGCATTTTGCCTATACATCTTTTTTTTTACTTCATTTCTGATATACTTTATATTGTTTTATTTTTTTCAACAAAGTACTGAAAGGCAAAGAAAACCCCTTTTGCTTGCTATCTATATGTCATCACAAAACTGTTTCAAAGAAAATTTCACAGAAGATTGTTTAAATTTTAGGAAAATCCATTCATACACCTTCATTTCTGGACAGGCCAAGGCATCCTAGTGCATAGCTAGCTCCCAGATAATCTTCAAATCCCATTGCCACAATACCTGCTGTTGGGGTGCTCATATTTCCATGTGCAACTGATGCATCTTGCCACATAATTTTAGCATTTCAAGGTCTAAAACAAGGTATTTCAAGAAAAAGATGGCCATTCCATAATAAGCCATTCACAATTTTAGGGCAAGTTAAGGCATCTCTCATATATCACACATACACCAAAGAACAGGGCTTTTGGAACTACATCCATAGTATATCCCAGATATCTATCAGCAAGGTTAAATTCTTTAGTATAAGCTTATTACTGAAGACACATTTTGAAATTATTTGCAAAGGGGCACACAATTTAAATTCAATTTAAATTATTTAATATTATTGAAAAATTTTAAAGATTCATTCCTTGTGCAATACTCAGCAATCACAAATGTAGGACACAGGTCTTGTGGTTCATGTGGTGCAACACTTCCTTCAACAGGCACCACCTGAAGAAGCTGAGGGGCAGACACTGATCTCTTCATTTTCCTGTCCTGTGACAGGACTCAAGGACATGGCATGAAGGTGAGTCAGGGGAGGTTTAGTTTGGATATCAGGAAAAGGCTTTTCCACTGAGAGGGTGGTTGGGCACTGGAACAGGCTCCCCAGGGAAGTGGTTACAGCACCAAGCCTAACAGAGCTCAAGAAGCATTCGGACAATGCTCTCAGGCACATGGTGTGACTCTTGGAGCATTCTGTGCAGGGCCAGAAGGCCAGGACTCATTGATCCTGATGGGTCTCTTCCAACTTAATATGTTCTATGTAACAACTGGAAAGAGAAGTCTGGAAAAAGGAAGACTCGAGGGAGACCTCAGAGCAGCCTTCCATTTTCTAAAGGCAGTCTACAAGAAAGGTGGGGAGGGACTTCTAACAAAGCCATGTAGAGCTAGAACAAGGGGCAATGGCTTTAAACTGACAGAAGGCAGATTTAGATTAGATATTATGAAGAAATTCTTCACTGTGAAGGTGGTGAGGTACTGGAACATGTTGCCCAGAGTAGTTGTGCCCCATCCTGGCAGTGTTTGAAGCCAGGCTGGATGAGGCCCTTAGCAATCTGGTCTAGTGGAAGGTGTCTCTGCCCATTGCAGGGATGTTGGAACTAGATGATCTTCAAGGTCCCTTCCAACCCAAACCATTCTACTATTATGATCTGGCTTAAAATAATGAAAAATAAAAGCACGGTGCATCAGATATATTCCAATAGGTATTTTAAGTCAGAAATCTATCCAAAATTATGCAAGTAAAAGAGCACTTTTAATTTTTTTTTCTCAAATTGCTAAATAAGTAGAAAAAAAACACCTATATGTCTGCATGTGGTTTCATTAATCAGTGTGATGCACTGCAAACTGAAGGAACAAAATTTTCACTTCCCTTCTATTCTAGTAAAAGTCCAGTGTAGAAGTCATAGCAAATGTTCCCTACCTTCCAGGTAAAAATTACATTGACTGCAGGCAGCCTGAAATTCTCGTCTCACATTATTATCTCTAAGTTCATATGAAGACTTGTAATTAAAAACAGCTTTTAAATTCCAATGAAAAGTGAAAGGTTTCAGATAATCTCATAGAAGTGTAATAGCAAACAAGCCAAAAAAAAAAAACAAAAAAAACAACCAAAATTTGAAGTTCCTGTCCCTTAACTTAGCTGACTTTTCTGGGGAAGCATACAGAAGGAGAAGGCTGGCCAGGTTGTTATATTCAGGGCAATGGTGGAAATGTCCACCCTACCTACACCAGAACTGGCCCCACACAACTCAGGAAAACACAGCACACTCAGTTCTCCCATAGCTGGGAGCACAAGCCCCCCACATCGCACACAGACACACCTAAAGTCTGATTCACACCCAGCACTGGTGAGCAGCAAGGGTGAATTTGTCTTCTGGATCCTATTTTCTTGTCCTGTTCCCCTGTCCAAGCAGAGCCTAAGCAGCTATGCCAACACATGACTTCTATTACATGCAGGGGGCTGCTGCCACAGCTATGTAAGCCCTGGGGCAAGATAAAGCAGCATATTCCCCTCCTGGTGAGTATTTCCAGCCTGGCATTAATGGAAGCTCTGGACAAAAATAAGAGATGCATCTTTGCAGCTAGTGGGACTACTGGATTTTCCCCTCCATGTTCGCTTGGTGGTTTTGAATTAAATCAAATCGGAGGGCTAGGAACGAGCGCTCTCCCAAAATAGTGCAGCTCAGCCTCGTTGCAGGGAAATCATCTTGGGTCTCCAGTTTCTGCTGTGGACATGGCCTCTGACTCGGGGGTGCCAGGCTGAAGTCTCCCGGCACAATTTCGTCAAAACCTCTTCAAGTCAAGACAAAAGTAAAGCCATGAATGCTCCTTATTGCAAGCGTCTCTGCTGAATAGCTTGGTATTGCCCTATTCCCTATGACAATGGAGTTAAGGGAATGAAACATGTTGTTTGGAAACAGTAAAAAGCTGTCAGCAGTAACCACTGTCAATACTCATGCTGGGCTAAGCTTGGTACTCCCGCTTGTCATTTATTTATTTACTTATTAAAAAACATGTTTGATATAAAGCAGTTCGGTAGGCAAGCAACAATGCCAAACTAATAAACCAGTGATTAATTTTGTTCTTGTCCTAGGTTTGTTTTCTTCTTAATAGTCTACGTAAATACATTAGAGAAAACATTCATTTGCTTAGACTTTATGTGGTATGAAGCAAACCCAGAAGCATTTTGCAAAGGCAGCTAGTTGTCACAGAAGAGCTGGGCGGGCAAACAGAAAAGAAAGACATGAAAACATATGTAGAGAGCTGTATGCAAGCTGTAGAAAGGAACAAGAGACATTACAATTAAAAAAAAAAAAAATTGCTCAGCGTATTCTAAAATGCTGCCAGTCTAAGAAATGGTGTTACAGTCTTCAGAAGGCAAGAAATAGCCAGATGAGGAAAAGCAAAACAAGAAGTTATTAATAATTTTAGAGAGAAGAATAAAAAAGGAATGTTTGATGGAGGTCTCCACTGGTCACTTTGTATATATAGAGGTGCTTAAGATTTTAGATATGTTATCTGGATGTTTTCCCTTTAACAGCCAGCAAAAATCCTTACTCATATAGAGAAACGCTTGTCATGGAGACTTTGCTTTTATTTCTGTGCCTGGGCTGTAGCAGAACAGTGCTCGTATCAAGTTTTCTTAGATTGTTTTTGGTGTTACCAGCTTCCTTGCTCCAAAACAGTAAAGGGTATGTTCCTTCCCAAGAGCAAGGAGGGAAGCAATTCATGGAGTGCAAGAGTGCTGTTAATGCTGCTCGACTGGTCAGAACACTCCAGGTCTCAGAATGTTCTGCATACTTCTCATGCTAACAGTTTTACAGACAAAGAAGAAAATTCACTTTGCCAAATTGAATCCCCCCTCATAAAAATTCTTCAAACTGCAGCAAAGCTTGAGAAACAGAGAACATCACGTTCCATCTCCCTTTGGGGCAGCGGCAGCAGAGGACCCACTCCTACTGGTTTTTTGCACACCCTGTTATTGCCAATTCCAGTGGCAGCTTGGGTCATGCAAAAAATACATAAATAGATAAAACAGTCATATTCCCCACACTAGATGGTGGGAGATAAACAGTCCCCCAGGAAAAGTTGGGAGCAATGGCATCACTTCCAAAAGGTGCAACTTTGATACACTAGGAGGTCATTTTTTTAAAAAATGCCTAGAAAACATTTATATTCTATTATACTTGTGTGTATTCTATTGCACAAAAGAAAAAATATTGCACATTTAATTTTTTGCCACATAGTATTGGAAAGCTATTTTAAAAATGCTTTGAAGAACACTCCAGAATGTTGCTGGTATTGTTTTCATAATTGCAACTTAGCAGGCTACAGAGAATAAAATGTTAATGAATAAATTAAAGAAACTTCTACTAAAAATGCCCTAGCAAGTAATTTTTCTGAAAGTTATATAAACACTGTCATCCTGTCAACCAAGATATTTGCATGGCCACCTAGGCCACACTGTGTAAAAGCCTTCCATTTAAGAAAATAGATCCATTAAATTAAGGTATCTTTAAACCTTCAAGATTATAAGAAAAATACCGTGGTTAGTAGCAAGCAAACTTACTCCATTTTACACCATGTATGTGAAGTAGTTTACAACACAGTGGCAAGACAGACAAATTCAAAGCCAAGATCTTTGCATTTGGTTCTGGATAGTGCATGGGGCTATCTTATCCTTGGAAAAGGAATATTTAGTAGCCGAGCATCATCTCCCACCCCAGGAGTCTTTCTGTACTGCTTTCACAGCTTTTGGTTTCACTGAAGCATAACCAGTCTTGGTAGGAAGTTGTTGCCAAGGTTATCTCTAGTAACTAAACCCAGCCTTTATGTGGTTTTAACAGACAATTTGAGATGGAGACAGACAATTTCTTCAGGGAGAGCCAAATAGCTGACTTCCAGGGTGATGTAATCCTCGAAGGTCATTGCAAAGTAAGCGCTACACTCTCTGTTGTTGGGGTTTCCCTCTGCTCCCCCAGAACATGGGGTGTAGCAGTGAAAGTCTTCAAGCACTCAGAGACCAAAGTGCAGCCTGATACCTCCAGGCTGCAGGGCAGAGCTAAGAATCTTCCCTTTAAAATAATAATACAGAATTTCCAGCTCTCACTCACACTGACACAGGGATGAGTCTCATGATCACAGTCCTGATTCACCACCCCAAAGACCTCGCAGCTTGTGTGAGGGAATTCCAGATACAGAAGAAATGGCTCCCAGAGCAAGCACAACCAGAGGCAGCCCTTGGGGTTGGGCTGCACAGGGACCACCAGCAGCCACATTTGCCCTTGCCTCATTTCCCAACATGGGGCAGCAGTCAAAACAAGGGTGATGGGAAGTCACCCTGCAAGGATACTTGTCCAAGTGCTCTGAGATGCCCTAACTCATCCACAGGGGAGCAGAAAGAGCTGCACTGTTGAAATACAGATAGAGTTTGATTTTTAAGTCATGATAGTAAACCAGGTATCAATGCCCACCCTTTCCACAAGTCTGTATTGAGAGCATTCCTGCCATAACTTTGATGAACAGACAAATCCAGTATACACCTTAGCAATTTTAAAATTCCTGTGAATTAATGTTATTTGAATTTTCACCAGTTCCCCTGAAACCTTTAAAAAATCTATAAAAAACTTTTAAATCTTGCCTTGGCTTGCTTTCCCCACCCCCATTTTAACTTATGATTTTTACAGTCCACACTAAATAATCAATATTAGTTAAAATCTTCAGTTCTCTCTAGAGGACAATGCCTTCCAGGTTTTATAATAAAATACCACAATGTTCAATCAGACTTGTATATCATAGATATATATTGTAAAATAAACATCTGAGAGCAGCCATGATTGAAACTCTGTTGAGTCAAGAATTACTCACTGCCTTTTAGAAAGCAGATGTTTACTCTTCCCTAAAGTTTCTGTCTTGTGAACAACATTTCTCTCACACATCCTTCTCAGGATTACAATTCATTCTTTGATAGCCCTCCATGATGCCTTATCTCAGTTTGCATGACATGCAATCATTCAAAATTGCAAACTGAATTTAATTGCCATAGACAAGTGTTAATAGATTTTAATAAAGCTTTATTAGACTTTATGCAAATTGGACTGCACTGAAAAATCTGAATAAAATCTCAGCTTTAGCAGCAATTTCCTCCCCTATGCTGTCTTGAAACACAGAGCAGGATGAGGAAGCTTTAATTAGTAGTTTCTGATGGAATCTGATGATGAAAATGTTCTTCTTATGAATAGATATAGGTGACAAATATTATCTTTAAACCTGTAAGTTTCATTATTCATTAATTAGCACTGAGGGCTTTTCTCAGGGGATGATTTAATATTAATACCAGCCAACAGATTTTTTTACATTAGGATTTTTATCTCTATAGAAGTGTGGATGATGTCTCAGAACAGTGTTATGCTGACTACACTTTAGAGTATTCAGTTGACTCACACTTTGGTACATCAATAAGTAAAGAGGAGAAAGGTAACATGTGGGCAGAGATTTTTGAAACATTAATACAGAAATAATTCAAAATAATCCATTCTAGTAAGTAAATGTGAGTTAAATTACAATATAAAAGCTATTCACGACTAATAACCATTGCTTCATTCTTCAATTCCTTTTGTGCTGCTTTTTCTTCAGGACAAAATCTTATGATGTATGGAAGGTTTCCATCTGCATGATGACTTCTTGGTGTCAGTGGGAGAGGCACACAAATCAAAAACCTCAAATAGCCTACATGTATTTTTTTTTTAACTCATGAAAGAACTATATTATAGAAAGGAGCACATTCATAGGATTATTTTTAGTTCTGCCATTATTAATTAATACTGGAGGAAAAATATCTCAAAATAGTTCAGTTTCTTCTGCCTACCCATATACATAGACACTGTAATTTGCACACCACATACAACATAGTTAGGGAATCCTTCCAGGGTAGAGTTCCTTTGGAAGCATTGCTATTTCATGTTACTGACAAAGCTATCATATTTCTTCCTGAATCTATGAAGAAACAAAAGAAAAGCCTAATGTCATAACTAGCCAAGGTGATATAATATTACTTCAGGTCTTAGAAACAGCCAACTCAAATATTTTCTGTTGACAAGCTCCACTGAACAGCGCAGGAGCCAGGCATTACATCACATATGCCAGATAACACTTCCTATCTTGGATTAAGAAAATCTGCCAGAAGAGTATTAATAGTTGCTCCATTTAGAGATAAGGAGATCAAATTACCAAAATCTTACAGTGGTTTACTCAGAAGCAGTAAGAGCCTGGCTACATTTAAGTTGGTGGCAAAACTTCAACAGAAGTAGGATTCCACTCACATATTTACTAAGCCAGCTCAAATCCTTGCTCTTCCATCCCTTATTGCCCACCATAAAGCAATTACTAGGCATAAAACCTGCCTTTCCCTACGAACACAGTGCAAATCAATAGAACTTTAAAATTCACATACAAGATAAACAAAGATCATTTGTAGCAGATATACAGTGCTGTGACATGCAGCAGCTGTAATTCAGAATGCAAGAGAACATTTAAAATAAAAACAAACACAAACCAATCCTACCACAAGGCAAAGCTGAAAAGCAAACCTGGAGTTTGAGTTTTTTAAGTTAAAACAGATTGAGGCCATTTTTGGTAGAACACTAATTTCAATCATTTTAAAGGAGGTATGACAGAGCACAAAGGAGCATGAGTCTTACTGAAACTGCACAGATACCTCACATTTCTCTCCTCTTTGGAAAGCCTCCGTGCACATACCTCACCTGAGATTTACAAGCTCCTTCTGAGCCACCTGAGGTAGCCCTGCCACTGCAGCCAGGCCAGCTGAAGGGCATGAGCATGGCCCTCACACTGCTCATCACTTTCTTTATTACTGCAAACCAACAGCCTGTCACTGCAGTGCCACAGAGCCAGGGACACTGTGGGTCTGGGACAGGGACAGGCTGGCAAAGTTGTACCAATGGCACATTTGGTTCGGTTACTTTGAGGGTCCTTTAATTGCATGTAAGCTGACAACACGTAAAGTTAAAAATAAAAAATATAGGTTTCTCAAATGGAAATGATGACTAAGCCTTAATGATAATTAATACCAGACACTCCCAAAGACCTTTTTTCACCTACAAATGAAACTAATTACAAGGACTTCTAGCTTATAGTTTGCTGTGTTGCAGAACAGCAGCAGCTGGGCTGTCTTTTTTATTTACTCTTGAAGAGCTTTCAGTAAATCTGTTTCAAATTTTGTTAACCCTACTCAACCTCCACACCCTCCCCTTTCTACTCCCCTCCACCCCCAATACTCATTCATGAGCTACAGCTGAGTAAAGTGATTTATAATAGTGCAATGAACTGCAAAACATGCTCTGGCAAAGGAGCAAATTCCTCCGCCTTCCCTCAGATACCATCAGGTGTAACTGCAAGTTCTGCCATACCCTTAGCACAGAGAGAGCAGATAAGCAAGACAGTGACTTTTCCTCCACAAGCTTGCTTGCTGGAGTGGGATGCAATGGAATTACACCCTGCCCCCCCCCCAGCACTAGCCCCATCATGCCCAGGCATAGTGCAGGAAAGGAGGAGGGTCCGCTAATCCCTGGGCTTCTTTTAAAGCCTCTTGGATACAGTGAAAGGAAGCAGGAGAAAGCCTGTTATCCTAACTTCAGGTTCTATTTTGCAACTAAGAAAAATTTGCTGATTAGTAAGTGGTCCACAGGGATTTTCAAATCCAAGTCTGCTTACAAATAGGAGCAGTGAGATATGGTTTCCTCAAACTACCCAACACAAATGCATCTGGTTTACTGTCTAAAGCTTTTTTTTTTGTCTTTCCCTTCTCTGCAACATTATCATGCAGTGACTATCTGGACTGAAATAAAGCCATCCCACAAGAGTACAAAAACAGCTCTCCAGGGTGTATGATTTTATTGCACGCCTGATACTTCATTTTATTTTATGTCTTGACTCCTAAAGCTAGGTCAAATTCCCAGCTTTCCTCAAATGGAAATAAGCCTTGAATTGAACTAGTTTTGGAGAACATTTTGTAAATGTGAACTATGAATACAAAAAGAAAAAGAACAACTAATTGCTGTTAAACTCTGTCTCAGCAGTACTGAAACATACAGCTGTTCCCACAGTGGACAGCACAGTTTGACTATTTCAGCCACACAAAGTGTGAAAGAAATTATTAGATGGCACAGGAAATTGAGCAGCTTTTCTAACTGGGAATAAAGTAAGTCAGAGACAATGTTGGTATAATCAGTGTTCTGTTGCACAAAAGTGGGCTGTGTTAAGATATATCCTTAAAATATATATATATAAATATATATATGGAAATATGGAAATATGTTGGAAATACAGAAATTATGGAAATAATTATTGAAATAATATAAATAAATACATAAATATGGAAACGTTTTATTTTTGTTTGCCTTTTCATACAGGGCCACAAGTCTCCTTTTCTGTTAGACCTCTGTGGATAATGAAAGGCAGTTTTGAAGGTAAGTTTTGAAAAGCAGTCTGAAGGCAAGCATCAGCAGCGATTTGGAAATTCTTCTAAAGAAGATCCAGAATGTAGACAGCTTGCACCACACCTAAAAATGTCAACCCGAGCTTTTATCAACATCTTTAAAAAAAAAAAAAAACATGCAGACTTTGCCTGCTATTGGCAATAAGGCAGAAACTGCTTCTATCAGCACATCTAAACACAAATTTTCATGTTCACTTCAAATGAAGCTGAACACATTTAACAGGGTGGTCAATCATTTGTGTATTTTATTTTATTTATCATTAACTTGTTAAACAAAAGGGTATCAAGAAAACCTTGCCTGGGTTCTGGATGAGACATTTCATTAACACATATCTCAACAGAGGAACGTTTTCCAGAAATGCACAGTAAAAACCAAGAATACTCAGGTGACTGGAAAATGGGGAAAATCATCTAAGTGACACACAAAAGAAATAAGACCCTTTTAATCTTGCAGGCATTTTTTCAACTCTTTTTGACAATCCCTTCAGGAGGGATTCTTGCTATTCAAGAAGTCACTTTTCAGTAACTCCCTTATGGTAATTTCAATCAAAACTAAAAGAACCAATACACCATCAGGACACCACAGCAAGGCTGCCTGAGCTATTATCATGAGTTTTCATTTCTATTTTGGTAGTACCTGCTGTCATGGCATATTTGCAGTAGAGCTCAGCAATAGTCCTTCAAGTACAACAGAGCCCTTCTGATAACTCCAGCATTACTGCAAGCACTCATTCTTGCCGAACAAGCTTCAGCCCTTGTGTATTTAAAGCTGTCTTACAGCTTGATCAGCTCAGTAAAACACACCAAGAGGAAAAAAAAAGAAAGACATTGTAAAGCAGATCTTTCAATGTGTTCCTGAAATACCACCCATGTTCTCACTATTAGGACAGCATCTTTACAGCATGGTCTTCAGCCAAGGGGGTGTTAAAGCCCTGCATTAACTCAAGCCCTGACGTAAAAAATGCCTCCAAAGGATCTAGGCTCAGCTTGGAAACAAAGCACTTCGGGTTCCACACATGCAGAAGAGCCCGTGTCTGCAGGCACTGAGCCAGACACCCACTTCTACTGAGAGTGGTACAGAGTTCACCTCTGCATCTCCCAAACACAGCAACACTCTTCAGCAGCACCTCGGTAAAACCCAGGCAGCACATTTGTGCCACAATTGAAAGGGTGTGTTTTGCTCTGGGAAATAATTCCATTAAAAACAAGACTACTGCACAGTTCTGCTTTGGGGCTCTGGCATCACAGCTTTTCCTCCGCCTCCACAGGGCCAGCACAAATAAGGTAGGACAAGCAGGAGTGAGACCCTGCACTGCCAACACAGATCTTCCTGACCTGTAGCCCTTACCCCCATGCAAGCAGACTTACAGGTGGGGCAACAGCAGCACCATCAGGAAAACGTGAGGCTTTAGGAAAAGCAAAGCTACGAAAAATGGTGTGAAACTTGCCTGACACTTGAAAGTACTGATGCTTTTTTCATAGAAGGAAACAGGAGCTCAGCTTTTCTGCTTGCTCAGAGAGGTGCAAAGCAGTGATTCTATTAATGCGAGTGATGTACGTCCCGATTTTCTGTGGATTCAGTGAGGTGAGAGGCATTCTAAGGTCTCTGTTAAAAAAAACTGAGCACGAGCTGCAAATGAGGCACATTTGGAGTAGCAAGGAGTATTTATCACTCTTACCTTAAGGCTTGCGAAAGTCTAAGTGAAAAAATGCCTTGAAGATATCAGTCACTCATCGTGAACGGCCAGTCAGAAAGAAGCTTTTCTAGTTTTTCATCTTGCATCCCAGCAAAGCGCTGCTGTATTAACACATGATGAACATGCACACCCCTTTGAGACAAACTCTAAAATGTTCTGTGCTCTCTGTAACAACTACTGAGGCTCCTGCCCCTTCTCTCCCCCATGCAACAGACACCCAAAGAAACTAAACCAATGGGATTCCCAGAGATAAAGCAAAGTTCCTCAACTTCATACATGAGAAAGAAAAATAAATTTGCTGTCACATTCAAAGTTGCATCCACCACCCTGAATTGTTTCCCTACTTGTTTATGAAGTAATATTTTACTCTACTCAAGATGCAGAATTCCTTATGAAAAATAATCTAAATATCACACCCTGAAATGCAGTTTGAGAGTTTTATCCTGTCTTTATCTGCAAGCAAAGGAGAAACACTTATTTCCCTTCCAACCACCACGTCTACCTTGCTGTCAAACAACAGCCCCCAACTGACAACCTCAGGACCAAATATGTTTCCTGTACCAACACTTTGATCTCCAATTGCAACTAACCTAGGAGGGTAATAGTTACATTCGAGGTCACTAGGAGGTCTTGACCTCAGTTATTTCACCCTTCTCCAAAGAAACTTCTACTTTAATCATCAACTTCCGGGTAATCTATTAGTAACTGGCATAAATCATACATCAAAATGGGCTCAGGCATTGTCACAAGGGTTAGAAAATGATCCATTAAGCTCTTCCTCCTCTCCCCAAGCAAACACTGGATTCTGACTTTTCAAAAATAAAAAAAATTAATCAAAGATGTGCCATAAACTTTCAAATCCTGAGCGTATTTATTCTTCTTGAAAACAGGCAAGAGAAAGGGAGGTGGGAAAGAGTAACCAAAGACAGAGCTGTCCTGAGATGCTGCTCAGTGTGATAAGCCAACATGCCAAAAAGCACATTTGTGCCCTCTCTCACCCATGCTTTCTCCTCACCACTATCCCAAAGATACATAAAACTGAAGACTGAAATAGTTCAGGGGAAAAAAACCTGTGAGACTTGGCACATGTAAATTTTGCTGCCTGACTTCACCATCACTGATTACAGCTGACGGACAGTTAATAAAAGAGCAAAGCTGGCTGTCAGAGCAGATTAGTGTGTGTAAAGGACAAGACAAAAGAATAATGCCATCATTATTATTTATGGTCATTAACTGGGTTGAGTTCGCTTCTACAGTACCCTACCTGAGCAGTAAAAATGATCATCTAAACATGAAATACTACATTTAGAGTTTAAACACTAGCATTTTGCCTGCACATTGGCTTGATCTCTTTTATAAGAGGTATTTGATTCTGGAATTAGCCAGAGTGGGTAACACAGATTTAGATAACGTGAGTAAGAAACCCATCAGATTTTTGACCTTAACAAAGAACAGTGCTTTTCTAGTGATGGAGCAGATAAAAGCTCACTGCCTCCTTGTCAAAAACAATTGAAAGGCAGGCACTGTGGGAAGTACAGGGGAAGCCACAGTGGAGCACAACAGACAGCACAATGGAAGTGGAAATACCAAATACAAGCAAGGAAAGCACATCCAAGAGGCAGGAAAAATGGGAGCATGTGGGGAGCAAGATTCTGGGTGGAAGACTCTGGTGGCAGGGACTTGAGAAAAAGTGAAATGACAGAGATAAAACGGGGCTGCTTTGAGCAACAGATGAATTCCAAGACAGATAGATACTGTGAAGGTGGTGCTCTGGCTGGAAGAGAGAATGAAGATGACTGGGGGAGAGGAGGAAAATCAGATGAGCAGAAGCCTAAAGCCTGAGGCAAAACACAGTGGACCATCTCACAGAAAGCACCACTGAGAGGCATCAGGAATAGAACAATAGCCTCTGGGACCTGTGTCCAGAGGAAAGCAAGGCAGTGTCAGATGCTACTGCTGTAGCAGCCCTTGTCTGTCTCTGGTCAAAGTAGGTGTGGGAAGTCCGAACTACAGGTTGGAAAATATAACTTTCCTGAGCTGGTACTCCAGGAGCACTCCAAATCCCTGAGATGGTTGAAGACTGCATCAGCCCTTGCTGTCTGCCCTTATCTTATTTGTTCCTTTTTGTTTCTTTCAAATAAGATCCCAGGGCTTTTCATCTACAAGACCTGAGCTGAAAACACTGACAAACTCTTTTTTTGTCCTTGTCTGGCAGGGTGATTAATTCAGCCATGGCTTATTGTCAACAAGAATGTCCATCAGACATATGCAGACCATAGGCCATGGGATAGGACATCCTGCCATGCACACCTTGAAACCCCTTCTCATCACAGGGCAGATTGGTATTCACTCTGTGACTGCAGCCACTCTTGCCTGATTTTAGTCATGTACTTCATGGGACAGGGATGAATCAGGGTTCAACTCATCCACTGGTGACCCTTAACATTTAGTCCACATAGTTATTATTAAAAAGCCCTGACTTTTTTTGAGAGAAAAGGGAGAAATGGGAAAAAATCCATTCTTTAATAGATTTTAATGTACAGTCTATCCATATTCTTATACATACAAGGACACCCTAATTCAGAGGCTGTCTGTTTACTGTTATCCCTGAAGAAAAATGGGGGCTTTTCCTGTTCTTTAAACTAGAGAAAACACGATTTTTCAACACTCATTGCAATGTTGCAATTCGTAATACCTGTATTACAGGTCTAAACAGAGAAACTGCAGCTGCTGATAAATGGAATAGCACCTCGACAGGAGTTCTCAATACCAGACCCCTGTGTTGGTCTGTTCATTTATTCATTTCCAAGAGAATAAGCTGTTTGTTTAGACCTAGAGAGATTATATGGCTCTACCTGTGTGAAACAGTCTTTACCCTGTGCAGCTACTATTGCTGCAGGAAAGCAGCCAGATTCACACTACACTCTCCCCGATGCCAGAGAGGAAGATGCCATCTTATCTTCATCAACAGGCTCCAGATTTTCAGATTGCATCCTTCTAAGGAGATTCTGAGTAGGAGAATTAAGACATAACTTAATTTTTCATGTAAGCAGAATCATTCCCTGTACTTTTCTTATACCTTTGTCCATTTGGGATAAAGAAATCCTGTGCTTTGGCAGATTTAATTTGGATGATATTTCTGTGCTGATGTATAATCAGGTTATAATCATGCTTTACATTCTTACTTATTTTCATTATGTATACTTTTAAATGGCAATGATACCATGAATTAACATCCCCCATGCTATAGTCAGAAACAGGATGCAGTCACAGAAGCTTAGCCAGTGACGGAGAAAGCTCAGTGGTGACATTCACTGCCACACCAGGAGCAGCACAGGGAGACATCAGGACACTGTAAAATACCAATATCTACAGGTGTTCTTTCCCACAGACTGCCTCTTTGCTGAATAGCTAAGAGGACAAGACAGCTGGGGAACATCTTATACTCTTAACAAAGGATGGAGTCGTTTCATTCTTTGTGATAAAGAAGGATGGAATAGATGCCTTTCAGTAGCACAGAGATATTAATACAAAAGATGCTCAGACAGAAACCCGGATTCTTGTTACTTCCCTGACCATTTTCATCCTCACTTACGTGGGCAATTTTAATTCTGAATAACATGCAAAGCTTGAAGAACTTCAATATATCATATGTGAAATTCAGTTTTTCAGATCCAAACATGCTACAGGAGCAAACCTTAGTATACTGCTGATATCAAGTACCAAGCCTAACTTCAGTCCAATCCTATCTTCCAATACAGCATTGCCCATACTCCCTGTGCTGAGCCCCAGAGGGAACCACAAGTTTTCTTTAGGTCACCTAAGGATGAAGCAAGTAAAGGAAATACTCAGTTATGTCTTCAGATATTTTGAACAATCTGCCTAAACAACTTGCTCCTGCCAGTGGAAACTGAGGAAAGATGTTTTGCAGTTTAAGCTACCTAAAGAGCTTTGCAAATCTGACAACAGATGATGATGGCACCCTTGAGGGTGGAGTTTCACATTTTCTTGAGATCTCAGATCTGCAATTTAGCAAGCCAAAGGAATGGATATATTAAGAATTAGTTTTTCATAATCTTACTGTAACATTTACTAAGTTTTTCAGCAAAATCTGCCAATTTTTAATGTGCATTGACTGCCACAGGAACAAATTGGAAGGGCCAAGAGACAGTCCTTTTTATTGATAAAATATGTCTTTATAAAGTGCGACTGTACCTTTTAAAAGAATGCCTCAACAAGGCATTATTCAAAAGCAGTTAAAGGCCATTGAACATAACTTTGGCAGACCAGTGATGGCATTCTGAAATCTTTCTCAAAGAAATTACAGGTCTAAGGTATCAAACACACATAAGGCTAAGCACATATTATAAGACACCTTTGGAGAAACAGTTTTCTCCAAAGTGTGAATTCAGTGTTAGCATTATGTAGGCACAGTTCAATACACATAGAGACTAAACCTTCATAGATCCTATGAGTAAAAGCAAATCCAGCACTCTTTCATCCTATGGCAATAACACATCGCTCTCTTTTCTAAGGAAAACTTTCACAACCCACCAACTACCAGACTGAATGGACATCAGCTGAGTCACCATGGCATTCATCCCTTGGTTGCTTTCTTTCTTCAGCCATATTTTACAAAGCAGTTCAACCTGGGGTTTTTTTTAAAGAAAAACAACTATGACAGAGGGAAATGTAATCAACTTATAGTTTTACAAACACATCTCAAGGCTTTCCAGTAAAATTTGGCTTCTGTGCAAGCTTGCAGTACAATGACTAGATGGAGTTCTTCTTTTGAAGTTTTGTTTAAGAAAATTCTCCCAGGCTAAGACCCAGTGAGTTACAGTTTAGCCTGGAGCAAATTTTTACAACCAAGTTATAAACCCCTGGAATAGGAGTTCATAATGGAAACAGCTGCTCAGCCCTCACTATAGCAGGGGCAAGTATAATAAAAGCTGCAGGAGTTCACATTAACAATGGCGTCCCCTTACACTCTTTCCTGTTACCCATCCATTAAACAAGCAACACTACTTAATAGAAGGAAAGGCAACAGGCTTTCCTCTTTTACCTACAACCCTGCTTCTTCCCTTCAATAACTAGCTAAGCAATTTATAGGTAACAAAGAATACACTCCCCAACACCCAGGTCTCTTTCAGCAAGGCATGCTTAGGGTAGGCTCTCCAACACTGACATCACACACCAGTGACACAACACTGTAGTCCATTCCAGGCAAGTACTTCATATTATAGGATGCACAAATATTGCACATGACACACATCTGACAGCCTGATACTTGTGCTGGGCAATTCCCACTAAATCTCACCCCCAGCATAGTTCTTAGTTCCTTTAACCCTCCCTCTCTGGATGATGCTCGCAGCACTTTCATACACAGTTCATAGAATCACAGAATGGTTTGGGTTAGAAGAGACCATAAATATCACCTGATTCCAATTTGACTGCCATGAGCAGGGACACCTTCCAACAGACCAGGTTGCTCAAAGCCCCATCCAATCTGGCCTTGAACACTGCCAGGGATGGGGCATGCACAGTTTCTCTGAGCAGTCTGTTCCAGTGTCTTACCACCCTCATAGTAGAGAATTTCTTCCTAATATCTCATCTGAACCTATGTGTCAGTCTAAAGCCATTGACCCTTGCCCTCTCTTTCCATTTTGGATGTAGCTTCAGAGGATTATAAAAGCCAAAGAAATGCATTGCAGAATGTGGGTAGGCAATGCAAGCCCTGAACTATGATCAGGTTACTTTCTTTCCCTAAGATGGCCCTTAGTTTTCCACACACTGCTTTTTCTGTCTTGTCTCCTATTTTCAGCAGGTTATGAAAAGAATTATTCTTGAGTTTCTGTACTCCTTTGGGACACTGGTTACCCAAGCTGCAAGTTCTGAGTGTGAAATACAGTAACAGTGGAGGGACAACCTCTCACCCCACCTCCCAAGCTGGGATGACACCAGGCTAAAAGGCTACACAAAGTGGGTATCAAAAACCCAGCAGGAGTTCACAATGACAGCAGCACCTCTTTGGACATGGTTTTTCCTTTCTATTAACTAACAGGATTTTTTTGCCTAATATTTACCAGTGAGCAGCATGTTAAGCATATTGTGGCTCTCAATGACACAATAGGACTGTCCCCCACATATCCCAAACACTTCAAATCCAAAGCACCTGTGCAGCCAGTTATTGGAATCTGTGCAAAGGACAAACCCAAAGCTGTCTATAGAAGCTTACTTTTCAATGCAGCTAGGCTCCAGAGAGAGCTATCAATAATATTGATTTGCAACAGAAATGTTGTTAGAAAGCAGGCAGCTTGAAAGAAAGGAGAGGCACTGCCTCCACAAGAAAGGAGAAGGGAGAGATCAAAGGTTGGGATGCTAGACAGAACTTGGAAAAAGCACAATATTTGCTCTTATTTCCTGTATCTCTGTGGGTTTATGTAGGGACTGTCACAAAAAAGGACACAAATCTCATCTTCATAGACACAGTCTATCTGCAAATAGGCACCTCAGCCTACTTAGAGCCAAGAACTGCGTGGCTACAGGTTTGTTAAAATGATTCTTCCTGTCAAAAATAAACCTTGTCTTCTGTGACTCACAAGCCAGTAGCCTTCCAGACTCACAGTCACTACCTGCAGAATTACACATAAGACCTGCTTAAACAATATTTTTTCTATAAATAAGGAAAGTATAAATTTTCCATCTTGATACTGGCAGTTGTGTCTTGTTTACATATGACATCAATATAGCTAAAGGATTCTCTCCTCTGCATGTGATCAAGCAAGAAAAAGTATTGTTCTTAATACTGACTACTTAATTAAGAAACAAATCTACCTTTGAAGTCAAGTGAATGTAGGAAAGAAATATTTTGGAAAGTGGTTTTGGTATCATGTATTTTTACAAGAAGCCTGAAGAAAACACAAACATCATGAGGGCACATGTTAAAGAGGATGGGGCCAGACTTTATCTAGGGATGAGCAGTGACAAGACAAGGGGCAGTGTGCACAAAACAAAACATGAGAACTTTCATCTCAATATGAGAAAAAATTTCTTTGCGGGGACCAGTGCACTGGAACAGGCTTCCCAGAGAGGTTGTGGAGTCTCTTCCTCTGGAGACACTCAAAAGCTGCCTGGATATGTGCCTCTGTAACCTGCTCTAGCTGATCCTGCTGCAGCAGGGGTGTGAAACTAGATGATCTCCAGAGATGCCCTCCAACCCCAGCTATTCTGTGATTCTGAATGAGGACCTGTAACACTTCCTTAAGCACAAGCTGGGGAAAAACACTCAGGACAAAATTCTCAGATTTATAAAGCTGAATGATTCACCTTCCTAAGTGAAACCTTGCACCTTCCAAGCTGCAGTGTTCATGATTATCTAAATTATGGTGGAGCCATGTATAAATCTCTGGCAGATGAGTTCTTGCCCTGAAGACTTAACAATGCCAGCAAGTCTCCTTCCCGTTGCATCGTGTACCTATTTTGTTTCTCACACCAGACTTTGCCAGTCCCATCACCATATTGTACAATCTAATAATACATGAAATGCCAGCAGATAGTGCTTCTGCTGTTAGGTTAGGGACTAACATTGCTGGTTTTGGTAACTACAGCTCACTGCAACACACCCACTTGTTTCCTTCTAATGACCCCAAGCACCATGTCTGGGCACCACCTACAAAATTAATGTTAGACAAAGACCACATTTTCCAAAGGCAAAGAAGGCCTGCCCTCCCCAGCAGAAATGTGGAGGCAAAAGCTCCTCTGACTTCTCCCAGAGCAGACAAGGTCAAGTCACGGTCCTGGTGTTCTTCCCTGATCTTTTGGTTCCCTCCTGGCTCAAGGTGGGGAATAGAACAGGGATGACTTGCCTACACAGCTGATAGCATGAATTTTCACTAGCTTTTTATGAACATCAAGGTTATTAATCCCATTTTTTCATTTTGATCAGACTGGCTTTCCCCTCCACAGAAGCAGTGGTGCATACTAGTAGGAAAAACACAAGACTTCTCACAGCTCCTGTCAGTTTCAAAAGAACAAAAATTATTCCTCATCCAAGCTGGCATAGAAAACCATGGCTTTTTATAGATGGTTGATGGGCCACAATGTAAATTACACTGAAATCTAACAGAGCAAATTACTGACTGTCATCAGTAATGGCAAAGTATTCAACAGCAAAAGACTATCACCTTGAATTAATGCCATGAGTTAATATTTTTAAATGCAGTATATTTCATACATAGATATGATCATTTTCCCTAGACAGACATCTAGGAGGGAGGTGCTTGGCTCCTTCTACAGTTAAAAAGAGGCCCCATTATAAAGCTTATATAGAAGTCCTACTTTTGAGCCTGTGTTTACCCAGGAAAGCTCACAGAAAACTCTTTTTGATAGGGAAAAGCCCATGGGCCCCAGGAAGAAAAGCTGAAATTCTCTCAAACTGCATTTTTACAGGATGAGCAAGCACGCTGGTCACATCAGCTCCCTGGCTCCTCCTGAGCTGGCTCAGACTCTCTGAGAGCAAGCTAACCAATGGCAGTAGATGTCTGTGGCTTTAAAAGAATTTTTTCTCAACAGTAAGCTTTTTTCCCTACTAATTTAAGTAGCAGTAAACAGAAAACACAAGAAGACATGCTCACCCTTTAAACTAGACACATCAGACATAACAAACAAAGGCTCTTGTATTTCTAGCTGACAAAAGAGACAGAAAGAGAATAATCTAAGAAAATTGATAAATCTGTCAGATAGGTGGCAAATTAGGCCCAAAAATCCTGCCAGATAAATGACTTCTGCAACTTCACAAAATGAGCATAAGGCTGTATCTCCATCCCTGCCTCCAAGCACCCCAAACTCTGATGTTCTCATCAGACCACCCCCCTGGTTAACAACAGAAATACTCCCTTCAGAAGAGTATTTCTTCAGGTGCAATTTACCTGATCAGGCTCCATGCAGCCACACAACTTAGCTGTCAAAGACTGAGCACTTACAGCAAACCACTGGCAATTAACTCAAGGAGTAAAGGAGGAATTCAGCTGCTGTAAAATCCAACAGCACAAATGCAGGAGAAAATCATAACCTCATTGCAGATGCTCTGTTAGCCAGCAAGGACTCTGCATTTGCCCAAGTGTGTTATTCAGTCAGCCTACTGCTTTAAACAAAAATGAGCCATTTTCTACCATAATGCACCAAATCTCAAGAGGACCTGGAGTGATGCTGAGGATTTGGTGCCCAGCTACTCTCAGTGGAAACTGGGTGAACATTGTACTTCTGGATTTGGCCAGTGATATGGACCTGAGACATACGGCACAAGACAAGAAATTGCTTTGTTTTCTAAAGCAGAAAAAGGAAAAGAAAAAAGGGGAATTTTTTTTTGTTTTTTGGCAGACCAATAGATAATGAGGTACCAGTTGGACTGATTCTTGAAATGCTTCCATAGGTGTTTTGATGCAGTATTCAGTGTAAAATGGCAGTCTAAAACCTACATAAACCTCTTCTTCATGTTGCTGTTAAAAGCACAAGTGAACACAGACATATGCCTACACCTTCTCTAGACAGTAGATTACTGCAGAATCTTTCTGTATGCTAAACCAAATGTAAAGACTCATTCCAGGAGTTAGACATTTACTCAAGTTTTACTACTTAAACCACTTAAACTGAAATGCTTGCAGCCTCAAATTTAAATAGCAAATTCCTCTGGAAGTTTCAATGAGAGAACACAAGATTACAAACGTTTAGTCCAACCTTTTATATAATACAGGAATTTCCTCTACAGTCTCAGGTGTAGAAATTATTTCCAGAGTTTGTTTGTTCAAGGAAAATCATGAGAAAAATTTTCATTTGTTTGACATTGTGGTAAACCACAAGTACACTTTTCACAAATTATTTTGAAAACCTGCATTAGTAGCTTGCATATTACCAAATCCAGATAATTAGAAACAACATCTAGTAGTTTTGATAATTCCCCAGCCAGTTTAAAATAAAATTACTCTATTGATGTCACTTGCTGTCTGATTTTTGTTCTAAAACATAAGGTGTTCCACAGAAAACTGAGAAGGCATAAAAACCCTCTAGGAAGACCCCAGTCAGCTGGCAATTCAAAGTTGGAATATCTGCAGTTAGCCCAGATCTCTAACATCTTAACACTGTCCTGTAGTGTACAACATACAAACATGTACATACATGTTTAAGGATACCATCTTTGCAAAGCACTTTGAAAAACCTCCCATCCACAAGCTATTGCTGATGGTGTTTTGATGGTTTGCGTCTCACTAACAAAAAAAAATTTAAGTTCTTCACATATTTTATTTTCAAGTGCTTGTTTATAGTCCAGTTACATGAAGATTTTCTCTTTGGTATTTTATTCCATACAATTTCCTTAAAATTCCGTTTGTCTCTTAGGGAACATTTTACTCCAATGAGAAGCATAGCCAGCTGTCTGATGTCACTGGACTTCTCCTACAGGTCAGATAAGCACATGTGACCCTTAGCAACAGTTTTGCTGGTAAGTACGTGTTCTAAATACATGGAAATTATATATATATATATATATATATATAATTATATATATAATATATATTTATATTTTATATATATATAATTATATATAATATTATAGATATAATATTATAGATATAAAATTATATATATTTTATATATATATATAATATATATATAATTATGGGTGCTTAGCTTGAAGAATTACTAAACTCATAATACTACTTCTTCTTAGCAACTCACTCTGGAGAAAAACTCTCTGAATTTCTCCTTACCAATCACATCATTATCATAATGAATTCATGTCCTAAAGACATTGCATTAAAGGAGCAGCTTGAGCTGAATTCACGGATTTTGTACAATACTAATCCACTCGTAAGACTCAGCCTTGTGCTCATAATATTCATTTTGAGTGAAGCCTTGAGGAAAGGTGTTATTCCCAGCTCAAACCACTGCTTCTCCCACTTCTACTCTCTCTTCTGGACACTTCCTGAGATGTCCTGTGCTTCAAGATCACTTGCTCAGTTGCAGCTTACTGAACGTCCTGAGTAAGCTCAAGTACAATTCCAAAGTGTGCAATTAACTTTGTAGCCTTTCTCAGGCACAACTGGATAGGGGTAATAGCTAAAACAGCCAACAAGCAATGTCTTATGACACAAATACCCCAAAGATCTGCAAGAGAAATACAAACTCACAGTATCACATGATAAAGTGCGTTCATCACAAGCTAAACCTGAAGTGTGAAATCACACATTTGTGCACCTAAATCTCTTTAGTTAGTAAACATCATGGTCTGAAACTACATGTGACATGTGGCTGCAACATGCTTGAAAAAGGCAGCCAAAAGTGGGGCTGTTTGAAAAAGCAGGTCACCATCCTTTGCATTCTGCTGCCTCACCTAGCACCAGTGTCGCTCACAACCCAGGCAACAGGAACTTACACTGGCTCAGTAAAAATACTGCCCAGAACAACCTGCTCACTGTGAGATTGACACACCAAAGAGTGCAAGAAAATCCATAGAAAGAAACCTCAGACATTCCCCCACACCACCATGTGAAATGCTCTGCTCCTTCAAATCTTTTTCTGGGGGGCCACATGTCACCATGATATTTTCTGAAAAATCCCTTTGCCAGGATTTTTCTCCTGAGAAGCTGAGAAGCCTCAGAGGAAAAGAAAAACAATAATTATCTGCTGCTGTGGAATGCAATAGGTGCATCTTTGATTGGTCCATGTTGGTTGTTTCTAATTAATGGCCAATCACAGTCAGCTGGCTCAGACTCTCTGAGAGTCACGAGCTTTCGTTATCATTCTTTTCTTTTCCTTGCTAGCCTTCTGATGAAATCCTTTCTTCTATTCTTTTAGTATAGTTTTAATATATCATTTTCTTTTAATATAATATATATCATAAAATAATAAATCAGCCTTCTGAAACATGGAGTCGAGATTCTCATCTCTCCCCTCATCCTGGGACCCCTGCAAACACCACCACAGCTGCGCATCCTCAGATTTTCCTGCTGTGTTCGCTCCCGCCCACCTCCCCGGTTCATCGGCCGCTGCAGGGCATCTGCAGAGCAGTACATGCTGCACTGCCATCAGGGCACTGATGACACCCAGCTCTCCAGCTCCTTCCCTCTTGACCCAGACACAGCTGCTGGCAACCTCAAACAATGTCTGGCAGAAATTGGTTTCTGGAAGAAGGCCAGCTGGCTGTTGCTCAACTTGGACAAGGCAGAAATAATGCTAATCAGCAGGGGGAAATGCTTCGAGGACCTGGCGAAATCCATAAGTGCTCCATCAGCTGAGGGCATTTATCTGGCCATCATCCTAAGCAGTGTACAGTGCAACCACCAGGTTGAGATTTAACTTTCTTACAAACTCACCAAAAGATTTGCTCTTTCTTGCTTCACTTAGAAAGACCTCGACAGCTTTCCTTTGAGTTTGACTGTGAAAACTGCACTAGGAGCCTAGATAGATGGCCAGGAGTGCCCCTTCTGGTCCTCTTCTGGATAACAAACCAAAACAACTGCAAGCCTGTTCCCTGGTGTCTTGCACATCCATCATTTTATAGCATAACTCATCTGGAAAAATGATAGTCACTTCTAAAAGTGACATTCACTGATGCTTTAGATAAAACTTTAAAAGCAATTTACACCCCACCTTGGAAAAGCAGCAGCAGCCTGGTTATCTTAAAAATCAAGCAATGTGACCAGATCTATTTTCCTCAGTTTCTCCTCAGTCCAAGGATTTTAGGTAAATTATGAGCAAAATGCATTGGGACAGATGATCTTTTATATAAGACAACTCATACTTCTCAGTTCTATCCTTATAAGGGACAAATAAGTCTGCATTAAAATTTCCAGCATTTTGCAAGGGATAATAACTCAGTGACTTAATTTACCCAGTAGCAGGACATTAATATTCTGAAACGTTAGAAGCAAGAACAGATGTGACACCTAAGTCCACTACCATGACATGAACACCAGAACTGACAGCATTGTATTTTGTCTTTGAACTGCACATCTGAAGCAGGCTTTTGGGGTATCTTTCTAAGCCATGCTGATCATTCAACTGCTGCTAGAAACTTCTTTTTCTTTCACAGAATGGGTCAGGATGGAAGGGACCACAGTGGGTCATCTGGTCCAATCTCCTTTCTCAAGCAGTCATCCCAGACCACTTGGCACAGGATTGCATCCAGATGGTTCTTGAATATCTCCAGTGAGGGAGATTCCACAACCTCCCTGGGCAATCTGCTCCAGTGCACTGTCACTTGAACAGTAAAGAACTTCATCATATCCAGGTGGAACTTTCTGTGCATCTGTTTCTGCCCATTGCCTCTTGTTCTATTGCTCAGCAGCACCAAGAAGAGCCTGGGCCCAGTCTCTTGGCACCCTCCCTTCAGATACTGACAGACATTGACAAAGTGTACTCTCAAAGTGTACTCTCTCAGCCTTCTTGAGGCTGAACAGGACCAGCTTCCTTAGCCTTTCCTCACAAAAGAGAGGTTTCAATCCCCTCACCACCTTTGTTGCCCTCCACTGGGCCCACTCTCTGTGAGTCCTCCCTTTAAAGGTCAGCCTGCAGGCTCTTTTGCCACCTGTTACTGGACTTGGGTTTACACCAGAGGTACCTGACTCAACCTCTTCAATCAAGACAGCTACACATTAAGCCAGTGTTGCTTGATCCATTTCCAGACCACAGTAAAGGCAGTAAAATCATAACAGGAGACTCGTCCCTAATAAGCAGTATTATTAGATGGTAAAGCTGCTTAGAACAATGCATTTTGCAAACATGATGAAGGGAATGTAGTTTTATGAGCATGGTTTGTTTCCTTTCTATAGGTATCTTCTGTCAAACAATCAGCTTTACTTGTCTTTGTTGTCATGTTCAAATAGACAGTGCAGTAGGCCAGTGTTACAGGCAGAATTTTTATTTGCTGTTTGTATTTGTTTAAAATATCTATTTAAAATAACACATTGTTTCTACCCAGCTATGTTAAAAAAAAAAAAAAACCACAACCAAGATTCACAATACTTCTTCTAAGTATCACAGGAATTTGGAGGCTTCTTTTTGGCCAAATTAGTTCTGGCCATATCCTTTTAACACTAAGCAGAGGCAATGATGTTGGTAAAAGAAGGCAGGTTATGCAAGGCTGAGAAGATATCTTCAGCACAGTGTGTACGGGACAGCAGTTCTCCAGGGTAACAGACAATAGCATCATTTTAAAAGAAAAAAAATACTTACAAAGGAGAAAAGCTGTGGAAACAAATTAATTTGGAATATGTAAAAAAGGATTATGAAAGAAAGCACAAACTTTCCTTCTCTGCCAAAAGAAGCGATTTACTATGTGTACATCTTTGCCTTGTTACAGTTTATTATGGAGTTGGGTAGCTAAAAGAAAAAGAATTCAAATAAGGAGAGGCTACAAAAAGGCTGGCTCCTCCTGTGAGCACAGGGGTGAGGAGAACATGGAATAATACATGAAAAAAGCAGCTCATTGCAACAAAGTGACTTGTTAAGCCTTCAAAGTCTGTCACCAGCGCTCCTCCAAGCAGTGTAACTGATTGCATGGCACATCGTGGGGGTTCAATGGTGTATATTTCTGACTTCCCTTCTCTAAAAAGAAACACTATACAGCCAAAATACAACAACCTTCCACTCGTACCTACATGCTGTGAACACCAAAAAGCAAATCAAGTTGCCAAGCGTGGTACATGGCAGTATAACAAGGGGTCATGGGATGAAAGCAAGAAAGGAAACATTTTAGGCTGAACATCAGGGGGAAAAGACTTTTGTTGAACTGTGAAAATGCTACATGCCCACGTTAAAAATTAGTTAGACAAAGCACTAGAAATTACTTTGTATACTACAGCTCTGCACTGGCAGAGAGATGGAGCAGAACTAATTGGCCTCTGCAAACCCTAACTTCTTATATCCTTCATAAAAAACAGTCTACAACAGCTCTTAGATTTAACAAAGGCTTGCACTTAGAAGAGAAAATGAAACTGGGAAGGCAGAACATCTCCTTGCAAGCCTATTTCCACTGAGAGCAGCACAGCGTGGGAGGTGCAGTCGTTCAAGCGCTTTATGCTCTGACTTAAGTTGAGAGAATCATTTACAGCAAAGAAACAGGAGGGATACCTTTTTAGCATTTTTATCATGGTGACTTTCTTAGCACACCACAGTTTGGGGAAAAAACAAAAACAAAAAAGTAATCTGCACATTTTCTTTGAGAAAAGAAAAAACTCACTTTGTTCATCTATTAAATCTTTTTTCCTGTACATTAACCCAGGCCCAGTTTCATCAAACCCAAAAGAGGGGCTGATATCACATGAAACATTGCATTCCTACACGTTTCATAAAGTGCAACACCTGTGCAGGAGGGAAAGGCTCAGGTTAAGGTTTCCATTCAGTCACAATTCTGTCAGAATTCACTCTTTCTGACAACAACTGGCAAACCAGTAGCTGATGCATCCTGGCCAGCAGGTCAGCAGTAATGCAGGCTCTAGGCTACCCACACCTCCTACCCAGTGGTTCTGATCTGGGATGGCTTAAGAGGGACTTTGGAGAGGAAAAGACCTGCTCATATCCTCAAATCCCAGAACATACAGTGAAAACATATAGATGCTCTCCATACTGACAATGTTTACTTTATGGACGTCCCTGGTAATACTCGGGGGATGAATTCTTGATTTTCACTGATTGCAATTTGTCACAAATATGGCAAGTAGATGAAATTGGTATGCAACTGGAAGCCCATACTACATTAGGAAAAAAGGCCTGAATATCTATAACAGAGGTCATAAATAAAATGAACTAGAACATATGAGATGAAATTCCTTTCCCTGGTCCTGGTAGAGGCATATGATTTCCATTAGTAAAAGGACCACTGTAAAACTTACTACAGAGGAGCTGATTTTCCCTTGGCAGTCTTCTTCACTATAGATCTTCAGAATTTGTTTGTATCTTGGTTAATGTTTTCATATATATATATATATATATATAAAAAATAAGAGTGGTTTCAACTGTGCAGAACTGACTCCTTTAGCTCCTTATGTGAAGCTAGGAAGATGTGCTGCATCTTACATTGGCTGAAATTCAATTTTTCACAATTATCCAAACCAACAAAACTCAGCCTGCCTAATTCTCATGAACACACACAAGCACCTCCAACAAAGTTCTGATTTGAGCAGATATTCTGCTCATCTGCTCTCTACAGCAGTATACGCCATGCAATTACCCTACAAAATAAAGCTTCTATCTGGTGCACTTTGCACATGTATAAATAGTAGAAGAGGTGAAAGAAATATGAATTATTCCTCAAAACTGCTGTTTGCACATGATAAAAAAAGCATACTGCTGGCACCATTCCCCTGAAATCTTAAACCCAATCCCAAGAAAGCACTAGAGAAGATTCTGCTCCAAGTACCTACGTGCCCATGTTAAATTTAAGAATTGGTTTAAGTACCTTCCCTAGACCAAGGCCCTGAGCAAGTGAAATATGATTTTTCTATTTAAAATATTAAAAAGATACAGGCTGCCCAAGTGTTTTACATTTCTTTTTCCTTCTTGACTTCTAATTCATTTCTGACATAGTGTTTCCTTTCAGTCTCTTGTCTGTACCATAAATCTACCTGTAATAATTTGGTACAAGTCACACACTTTGCATGAAAATGGATCCTGCACCCTTCCCAGCCACAGGATGTGAGGTACAATGTCCATCATAAGTCATGTACAAGGTATAGTTTCATTCAGGCATTGCATCCCATTGTGCATCCCAGTGTATCACAGACAGCTGGAATTAATTCAGCTATTTACTCTGGTGCAAATCACCAACTCCATGGAATGTAAGCAGCCTAACATCAGGAGTAGATGAGATCAAAATTAGGCCCTCTTATATGCACCTTGCTTTGCAGAAACATTAATTAATTGTATTTATGGTCTTGGGGTCCCCATTTTTAACAGAGCTGAGACACCACAAACTGCAGTCACATACATCCATCTTAGCAATTGGAAGAAAATATTTCAAATTTATTTTTAGAAAAAAACACCAGCCACTTTCACTTTTTTTTTTTTCCCCAAAGCTCACACAGAACTATCCAGTCTCTGCAAATGGGATCCAAAAATTAGCTGGGGAAAGCAGGAAGGTGCTAGCTAGGCTCTGGATCAGGCAATAATCCAGCAGCTGACACACAGTTTCACAGCACTATCCTGGTTCTGCCTGATTGCACACTATGTCTCTCATCAGACACCTTGACACGCAGCTGTCACACCTCCACCAAATTATTCAGGAATCCCAGCTCAAGAAGATGGGACAGACATCTTTGTCCATAAAACCATAAAAGGTTTAGAGTGACACCCAGGATGAAGTTGGCCCCTTATTTTCTATAATGGAGATGAATAGGAGGAAAAACTGAAGGAGTAGTTTCTCCAGCTGTTGATGATAAGACCCTTAGTATATATATGGCATGCTCACCACGTGCTACTGGTACAGGGCCCTTCATATTTTGTGAAGTAGGATAGCAAGCTTAGACAACTCAGAAAACACTGCTGAGCAGATATCAACCTGTCAAAATCAGTTTTACTTATTTAACATCATAATCCTTTTTTTACATCACTACGAATTTCTGGGGAACTCTAAAGCCCAGACCTAGGACAATACCTTCCTTTTCCTAACTCATTAGGTTTTTTTAAGGGTACCTTTTTTGTTGTTTTGGGCTGAGGTTTTTTGGGGCTGTTTGGGTTTTTGGTTTTTGTTTTTTTTTTGTTTACAGCTCTGCTCATCAAATCTGCACAGTGGTAACAATATGAAGAAAAGCCAGAGAAGCAAACCAAGCTAAATGATAGCACAAGCATGTTTCACATAAATATTCCTTATAAACAGTGGTACTGCTGAAGCTACTGCACTGGCCACAGACCCTACAGTTTAGTACCACTGACCTTAATAGCAGGCAGATGAAGAGCAAAACTGACATGTCAAGCATTAAGCTAGAGTAATTTGCACTCTTATGACCAGATCCTGAGCTGGCACACAGTGACCATAGCTTCCACAAGATCAATGGTATGAGGTCAATTTTTTTTCTAGCTCAGTCAACAACTTTTAATCTGAGCACTGCCAGGAAATCAGAGAAATCACTCAGCATTTGTTAAACTGCCAAATTAAAACTTACAAGTTGCAGGTTCTTTCATCTTGATACCCATGTTTAAATACACATTTCATATTACTAGAGCTGCAAGAAATTAAATTATTTCAGATCACAGTTATTTGGAGACTCTTTTCCCCTCCCTGTTACTGACTCAGAGCGAGCCTACTGAAACTTCCCAGTGGAATTTGCATGCAGGGTTCAAATAAACACATATATTCAATGCCTGTTTTACTCCTAAAGAATAATACATCCTTTTCTGAGTGAAGACATAGTGAAAATAATTTCCTTTTCCTCATGGATTTTCTGGAAGGAAAATTGGGATACCTCATACACCCCAGAGTACCCTTGTTTTCCTTACAGTAGACAGGCTGTGCTATGGAAAGCTACTTGACATACAGAGCAACTAAATCAGTGAAAGCACATCAACAAGATGGTTGTTTGCTTTGTCTTCACCTTGAGGTAGGAGCAGTGCCAGCAAACACTGAATTAAGAACACAAGACAGGTAAGACTCCTCCATCCACCTAAACATTCCCCTCCATCACTGTGAGCTGCTCCACACTTCCATGTCTTTCCATATGTGTTCCAGTTTGTCTTTCACCATCTCTTTGTAGTTCCATGCCAGACCCCTGGAATTCTGTCCCACGGCAGTTCTCCAGCACAACGCCCTGCTCATCATCTCCTCTTTTGCATTGCTACAGGTGATTGCTCACCTGTTCAAAGGGACCCAGCCAGCACACAGCCACCAGCCCATGGTCACCAACCAGTCACTCAGCTACCACAAGTCACCTACCTGTCACTCAGCTTCCTTTCATCAGCACTCACTAAGTACACTAGTGATGGATATATGCAACAGCTGCAAACAAAAAAATTTCAAACAAGACATATGCAGGGCAATGAAATCTTTCATTTCTTCTAATGGAATCATGTTAAAAGGCTAAATTTCCTCTGAATAAAATCTACAGAGACTACAAAATCCCCAAGAGATGGAAAAATAGTGAGGGCACAGAAATGGCTGAGATGTAGAGAGACTGAACCTGCAGACAGAAAATTTGCAAAATTAAGTTCAACTTGGAAAAAATACAATAGAGCTACATTTTTTCTTAATTAAAAAAAAAAAAAACCTCCAGACCACACAAACCTAGAAAGCAGCAATGGGTAGGAGACTGAGGGTCAGTAACAGATAGTAAATTAGACATGAGTCCACAATGCAGTCTGACAGCAAAAAAGGTCACCACAATTTTAGGCTGCATATGCAGAGACAGCAAGTAACAGGGAAGTAATGTTTTTTATCTATATTGATCGGGTGCAGTCTACTATGGAAAAAACATGCTCAATTTTGTGTTTTGTGTAAACAAAAACTAATGGCAGTTTGGAGGGACTTCATAGAAAACAGCCACAGAATAGCTTGGAGGGCTAGCAGAACTAACCAAGGAAGATGAAAAGCTGGCAAAAATAAAAAAAAAATCAACCACAACAACAACAAAAAACCCCACAGACATTCTCTCACAAAGAAATTAGAACAATTCAAGAAGTTGACAAAAAGTTATTGCTGAGGATAAGCTAGGCAAACCTGCTCACTTTTGCACCAAAAGCAGTCAAGAGTTACTTTGAGAATTACCAAGTCTAACTTGGAAGTCTGTTAACACTGATGGGGCAATTATTTTCAGAACTGCTGTCCTGTGTGAATGTCCAGCTGCAGCCTAGTAATTGTTTCTGGTTCACACAATAGCTAAGAAAAGCACAACAATGTGAAAGACTGGAAAGAAGACACACCAAAGAAGATGTAAAACTTACTCAGCATTGCAAAAGGGAACATGAGTAAAACTTGTAGAAGAAAAATTAAGGAGTAGGCCCGGGCTAAACACTTGGGCAATATTTCTCAAGGCTGAGATCAATCAGTCAGGATGACCTTGTATCACCCTAAGGCCAGAATTCAGTGTGACATAAGGGGGTTCAAAGTCTTGAAGCTGCATCAGAAGACTCATTATTGAGCTGAGGTGGACAACCAAGGCCAGTGTGTCCTGAATGAGTGCCTCAAAATGACTGGTGCAAGTTCCTCCTCATAACATTCTCAGAGGTAGCATAGTCCTTATAGTAAAACCCTGAGAAAAGTGAAGATTTCTGAAAGTATTAAAAGAGTTAACAGCACTTTCTGCTTCCCAGATTTCTGGGAACAGCTCAATCACTTCACACTCTCTGCTGATCAGAAAGCAGTAAAAGTCTTTACTTTTGGCCAAGCTCCTGCAGGAATCAAAGCCTACAAGCCTGGGCTTTGCTTTGCACCGTCCTCATGGCTCCTGGCTGGGCTCAGGGTATGGGCTGAGCCTGCTCCCGTCTGCAAATCCACTGCCTCATGAAACATTGAAGTCAGTAAGCAACCATGCAAAAAGCATCTGTGTGAAGAGGGAAGGCAGGACAGAAAAAAAATAAAAATCAATGCCTGAAGAAAGCATTGGCATCTCAATATGCCATTCAAAAGCAAACCCATCTTGATGTAGTGCAAGATAGCCAATGGAAGTAAAAGGACTGGTCTTTCTCAACATCCTATGCCGTTTACAATTCATTTAGGCAATCAGTATATTTCAACACTCCTTTTAAATCCAAGCTGGAAGTGCTTAGTATTGAATTGGCACAAGTTTAAAAGAGGAAAAAAAAGGAAAAAAGCAAAAGGCAGTACAATAACAAAAGAAATCCCAATCCATCTTTTTCACTGAGGTGCATTGCCTTGCTAATTTTGCTGAGAAAAACAAAGCAGTTCTGGACAGCTGGTTAAAAGAAGCTGTTAATTTAGAATAACCTGTTTGTTAATTGCCTTCAAACTTGGTCAGTCAGTTTCTGCACTCTAAACCCTAAAGGTAGCTTGAAATGAATGCATCTAGGGAGTGAGGAGTAATTAGTGCAAGCAGGCAGCCATGGCTGGAAGACAGAGGTCTCAGTGAAGGGAGGAAAGGTCTAAACCAGTGCACACGCTCCTAGGAATTTGCCCTAGTGCTCTCTCCCTCTGCTCCCCCTCCTTTTCCCTTCTGCTGCAGAGCTGCAGCTACAGCTGGAGCCCTCTGCCAAAGCAGGGATGTCCCACTGCCCCTCAGGCACTCTGCCACCACCAGCAAAAAAAAAACTTTGCAGGTTGGGGTTTTTTTTGGCACAAACAGCAAAGTGAGCAAAGATCCTGCATGCAGCCATGCTGACTGCCTTCCCTCCCTAATCTGTCCCTCTCCTCGCTGGGAGCCATGGGAGACAGCTCACTGGGATCCATGGCACCAGCCCCCCTTCTAGAAAGCTTCCATGGACAAAAGATGCAGAAGGCTTCCACCAGCTTGTGGGTACTGAGGAAAATATCCCCCTACATCCCAGAACCCCAAAATACAACCCATGTAGAAATACAGCTTCCACCAAGATTTCACAGGCATAAAGGATGATTTTCTGTTTTCCCAGCTTGCTGATCTCCTCTCGCTGGGGTAAGGCTGCCCCATGACCACCTTCAGGGAGAGAGACTGCAGAGGGAGTGGAAAGAAAAAAACCCTGGAAATTAGTCACTCGTTTTACAAGCTGCCTCTGCCTGGTTTGCCATGCACTCAAAATAGAAAAACAACTGACCTGTGAGTTATTTAAACATGAGTGTAACATTTAGAGGCACAAGGCAGGGCACACAGATTTTATTCTACTGATGTCTGCCTGACCCCTGCAAGTAAGTCCTCAGGTGACCCAGGCACACACAGCCACTGTGGCCAGCAGTTCTCTTCTGGTGTCCCCACCGCCTCCCTGGGTGCCAAGCAGAAATGTGGTGCTGGTTCACACTGTCCAAGGGGAAAGAAGTCTCCCTTAGAAGAGCAAGCAAGGCTAACAGGAGCCAGGCTTGTTTCCTTGTAATACACATAGCATCATCCTCAGTAGATTTCCATTCTGGCAGAAGCCTAGTGCATTTTCCTGCAACAGCGAAGCAGATGCACAATGTTTAGAGGGAGCTGGGAGCCACAGCTCTGAAACAGAACTTCCAGCAAGCTGTGTATGCTGGAACCCACCACGCTTCCCAGGGACAGTAAAGAAACCGGTGTTCAGGTGGGAGTTTGGTAACAAAGCTCCTCCCTTCTTTAACTCCACCCCTTGAATGTCAACCAATCCCAGCCCACTGTGTTCTGACTTTTAATCCTTATTAAAATCACAGAATCATTAAGGTTGGAAAAGACCTCTAAGATAATCAAGTCTGACCTTTGACTGATCACCACCACACCAACTAAACCACAGCACTAAGTGCCATATCCAGTCATTTCTTTACCACTTCCAGGAATGGTGACCCCATCATCTCCATGACCAGCCCATTCCAAAGTTTAACCACACTTGCAGGGCAAAAGCTCTTCCTGACCTCCAATCTGAACCTCCCCTGCTGTGGCTTGGGTCTGTGTCCTGTCATCCTGTCACTGATTGCCTGAAGGAGAGCCTGATCCCCACCCGGCTACAACCTCCTTTCAGGCATTTGTAGAGAGCAATAAGGTCCCCCCCAGGCTCTTTTTCTCCAGTTTAAGCACCCTGCTCCCTCAGCTGCTCCTCATATGATTTAATCTCTAGACTGTTCACCAGCCTTGAGTTTGTGATTTGTATTGTAACAGCCTATGCCAAAACTGCATTTGGAAAGGAAAACAAACAAACAAAAAATTAATAAAAGCTGGTTTCAAGCTTATACCATACCTTAGTATAAAGTCACCCCTATAGGCAGAGATGAGATGCACACATATGTATACTTCGGCCAGCATCACACCCAGGTCCCCAGCAGGAGCACAAAAGTTTTATTCCTTTTTTTTTTTCCTCTTAAACACAGCATAGCTCTAGGTTATTGTTTCTCCAGGGGCAAGTACATTCCTGTTCTCCCCACACTGCTAAATCCAGTAGTGCCTTAAGAGGCTTTGTCTTAATAATTTTCATCACTGTTATTGATAGATGTATTGATATTGGAGGTGGCCAGGTCAGGTTGTAATGACTCTCTGAACTCATAAGTTATTTATGAGCACCTGCTAATCTGCATCACATGGAATTGCTGAGTTACAACACACACCGTCTTGTAACTCCCATGTTCTCTCATGGAGAGCACAGGCTGCTCCCATTCAAAAGGGGTCCAATACACCAGTGAAATCCACCACAACAGCAGAGGCTTAGCACAAGCCAGCACTTCACATTTGCCCCTTCACTGCTAACACCCAAGACTACCCTTTGCAAGGTGTTCTCCAGACATATTATGGTCACAACACCACCATTTGGAGGGAAAAAAAAAATGGGCAAGAAAGGTAGATTTTTCCAATGCTGAAAGTATTTTATTGGCAACAAATATTTCTGAAAAAAATTATACATGACCCTAAAAGGAGCTTCCTGTATCTTCAAATCCACATTGTCAGAGAGCAGCCACCTCTCGTCCTTTTTGTTAGCTTCCAGGCTGAAGGGAGAAAACATGGACTTCCATTTTAGAAGGGAGGCAAGCACCAGCAACTACCCCAGATTTCCATGACAACTGCAAACTCTCAACACATCTTCTGATTTTGTTGCTGGTGTTTCTGTCTCTTGAGCTAATGCCAAGCTAACTCTAGCAGCAAAATTATCATGCAAAGGCATGTGGTCCATTAAAAATATGAGTCAGAGTTGCAGGGTGATGTCACATCAGCTGCCCCTGATGATAACTATCAAAAGTTAGCACAAGCTTCCAAATCACAAACGCCTTGGCTCTGATCCTATTTTAGTGAATCTGCTTTTACGATTAAACCATCACTGTAATTGGCACTGGAAGAGCATTGGCAGTCTGCTGTGGTTGCCTTCCCTGCAAAGCGTGTTTGTGATGCTCATCTCTGAATGATGCATAGTGTCTGCCTGTCTTCAGATTTAAAAAAGAATTTAAAAAAAGAATGTATGAACAGCAGGTAGACTGGTCAGCAGTGATTCAGTCCCTGGCAGCCATGATGAGAGTACCACAAGCTCAACTCAGCCCTGCTGGAGGTAGGTATTTCTCCATTTCCTTTCATGGCATTGCACCTACATTACACCAGGTATGAAGTTTGGCTTTCTATCTTTAATAAAATATGGTAACTCCCTTTCACTGACTACCAGCTTTTTTACTACCAGCTTTTTTGTTATAGTCTAATTTGGGCAACAGCTTGAATGGCATTGTACTCCATAGTCAGATAGTGGGGAGAAGTCAGAGAAGGGGAAGAGACGGAGCAAGCAATGTGTCTTGTGTACTTAAATAGCTGGGTTGTCGGAGGAAAAAAACCTACATGCAGCAGCAAAAACCAACCAATGCCTAGGAGCTGGGGAGAGGGATTTACACACTTTACATTTTCTAATTTCCCTCTGGATAAGAATTGTATAGTTTATCTAGCCTTTTAAGCTGTGGAAAAGGGGAGGAATATGGGGTTTTGAACACGCTACCGTTGCACGTGCCTGCATTACAAAACCTGTCTTTTTTTTCCCCCAAGCACAAACGGTAGATAAAATTTAAAAAATTAGGCTGGCATTGAGTATTGTGATACATGGGGCACTAAACGTTTGGGTGGTTGGTGAATTTCTCAAATAAATTAGAAGTTAGCATGAGGCAAATGAAAATAACCTTCCCCTCCCCCCCCACTACTAAATAAAGCACAGAAGGGAGAAAGGATGGGGGGGGGGGGCAATCTTAGAGATTTCTCCTCCCCTTTCGTTGTCCCCCTCCCCTTTCCCGATATTGATATTGCTCTGCTTTTTGATCTCTGCACTTCTTTGTTTTGGCTTCACAGGTATCAAGGGAAAATGGCTAGCAGTGAGTTCTGTAGCTTTTCCTGCTCTACAGCCCCTCTGGCTTAGCCAGCTGGATCACACTGAATTAGTCAAGTACTTCATTATCTCCCTTCTCTGCACATTTAGCTCCAGGTAATAAAATGCCCAAACAAGAGAGCCAATGCCTTCTGCTGCACTGTCTGTGAAGTTTTGTTGTTTTGGCCAATTCTGCATATCAGCATTGTGCTATGGGAGGGCATCACTTTTCATCCCTTGCCTGCAGTGCTTCCCAATCTCCATTTAGTCACAGCAGTTAGCTAACCATGTAGCTGTTGATAACATAGCACAGTTTTGGAGCCCCTTAGCCTTCAGGAGGTCTGGGATTTCTCTTCCCAGTGTGGGCCTACAGGAGGAGAGGCAGCTAGCTGGGAGAGCCAGACCAATTACATGGTGAGGATGGATGCAGAGCTGTGGATGTGAGAATTGCTCTTATTAGCAGCCAGTGGAGTAGGAGTTTTGCACTAGGGCATTTTCTGCAGTGGTGAACTGCTAGCCAGATATCTAGGTCAGGTAGAGAAAGCTGTAGAACAAAATCCAGGCAGTTGCTTCATGCACCCTTCTATTGTGAGGCACTGTGCTACGCAGAGGAAGGGAGTTTTTTATGATTATTGGTGGTGGTGGTTTTATTTTTTTTCTCCTGACTCATTGCAATATAATGGCAGCTTCTCTTTTTCATCTGTATTCTTCAGAACAAATGCTTAAAATCCATTTTAATGTATTTTTTTAAATATATTCTTCTCCTCCCCCTGCTCAATGGGATTTTTTTCCCCCCTAAGATGACCTTTAGTTAAAGCCATAAACTAGCTTGAGGCAATCTCTGGCAGCTCTGTCATGTGATGGGCAAAATGGGCCATATTTAAATCACATGAAAAAGAACAGAAAGAAAGAATCTAGTTCACCTCTTCTGTGTTTAACCTTATTCACAATGGTCAGTGCTAAAAATCTCTGAAATGTTCTCTATTTAGGAGAAGGCATGAGAAAAATACATGCTGGAAAAAAGTCTACCTTACATAGAAATCTAAGTTTCAAGAAATCAGTTTTCCCTGCATGAATAAAAACAAAAAATGAAAGATAGGAGAGGATATGCAATTTTTTTTTGCAGTCACCTTTCCCCCATCCTTGTTCCATCAAGTTCTCCAAATTTCTTGTCTGAGACATTCAGCGGATCCTGAGACAGGAAAGCGGATAGGGAAGAAACATGTGAACCAAATTCCACACTAAGACACGTAGCGTTAAAGAAATTCAAATTCAGAGCACTATAAAAGCAGGGAAAAAAGCTATATATACATATTATAGATTTGATTCACAGCCTGCTGAAGTAAACAGCTGACTCTATTGATTTCAGTGATCTGTAGATCAGTCCTTAGCGACAAAGAGAAGGACCTCATAACAAAGGTCCAGACTGCGGCATTTAGATAAAAAAATTAACAGCAAAATACTGCTAAATTAATCCAACTTCTTTTGATTATTGATGTCCTACTGTTTTCTGCCTGAAACAACATACACGATGCATCAGTCATTTATAAATTATTCATTCACAGTTATTTTGGCAGCAGCTTCTTTCCATTTATCAACTGATAAACGTACAGGAGATAAGAAGGGTAATTTTATAGCCCCTTGACATTTACCTTTGACACAATTTCCATATTTAATAAGGTAAAATACAAATGACATTTTGGGGATTCCAAAGTCCATGTTATAAAGCTTCACTTTGACTTCTGTATCCACGTCACTTGAGATGAGTGAACCAAGCACATACAAACCTCACGTGCACACAAGTCCCTCCGAGCTGGCTTCTGAAGTGTGATTTCAGCAGCCCTGAAATGTGCTTGCTGTGCCACCAAATTGCAGAGCCTCTTCACGGCTGCAGTGGGAAAGATTATGGTTGACTTCAGAGGCTTGGATAACATCCAAAGAGCCACAGCTCTGGGGACTGTTGAAACCATGAGACATAGCCAGGTCAAGAATTTACTGTTGCCTGGCCTTGTTTCTAAAGATCTCATTCATATTCCCACACACAAAGCTCTTGGCCGTTTCAGATCTTTGCCCAATATGACTAAAATAGTCATTCCATATGCTCAGTGAAATTACATATTATGAACCCTGAGGTTAAAGATGGGGAAAATCAGGTTCCAGATATTCAAAAACTACATCCGTCTCACTGTCCATATTCATCCGGACCTTTGTAAGGTCTGCAACCCACTGGGCTGTGGTACCACAGCACATGACATGCGGTTGCCACACACCAGCAGAAGTGTGAGGCACTCCAAGCAAACAAAAAGCAAGTGGAATTACTTCCATCCTAGAAAAGAATGACAGAGCCTTTGAACAGCATCTGTCCTATTTTTCAGTCTAGCCTTTGAGACAATTAAAGACAGACTTAATTTATTTTTTTAAGAGGAAAATAAAAAAACCCCACACTATTTAAAACAGCAGAGCAGGAATAAATTATATCTGTACCATTAATCCCAAGATCTACAGAGACTACCAAAATCCTCCACACATGATAAAGTACCAAGAGACCACTGTGAAATTTGTATGCCACTTCTACAAGTCCTATAAGTATTGCACATTATGCATCTAGAAGTAATTACAGCACAGCCAATTAACTGTTGACTTGCTCTTGCCCTGTAATTCTAGACAGTATTCTTTGTGGAGTTGTTCTTTCAGGAGCAATATTATACAAGAGACATTAGCCGCCGGTTCATACCTGCACGTACTTCAATAAAACCCACTACTGTTCACATGCAAGACACTGAGCTCTGTGCAATACCTAAAGGACACAAATGGGGAAACTTCAACTGACAGATTAAATTGGCCAGGATAGATTTCAGAGAAAAAAGAAATTTTTGGTGGATGGGATCACAGCATAGTTTGATCACCAACATCATCCACAAGTGCCATCAAAGGACAGGTTTTTAGAGGTCACATACGCCCCAGCCCAATTCCCCTCTACAAGATGTTTTTTCTCCACACTGTCCTTGAAAAGCCAAGCTAAACAGTCTCATATTATGTGATGGATGTTGGAATATGAAAGGTCAATTAGAAGCTGAGTTATGGTTTTTTTTTTTTTTGATAAGTGCCAACAGATTAATGAATTCTGCACTAAGGAAAACAGCTCAACAACATCCACCTACTCTCAAAGACACATACAGCTTCCACATTCATGGCTAGGATGGAGGAAATGGGAGCAAAAGTGGTGAGATGTCCTTTCTGTCATCAAGCCACTATACATATAATTGAAGTGTTATTACTACTATTTATTCCAAAGAAAAACTAACAAAGCAGAACTCCAGAGGTTTGGGTTAAATGTTAAGGGTTATTCAAAGTCAAATTCTTACATAAAACTTTACATTTGGGAGACTTCTTACCATAGCTTTTGTGCTGGTGAAAGCTGCCAGACCAACAACTCTGGAGGCAAAGACCTCCTGCCTCCTCAAGGAAAAGGGAAGTACAGAGAGAGCTGTGCACCTTTTCTGCAGCAGGGCAATGAGAAATTCGGGTCTAGAGGCACAGATTACTGGGCAGGATGGGAAGCAGCAACCAAGGGCTGGAAGATACCACCTGGGTCATCTGAGATGTACATGTTAGAAGAATCCCCTACAAAACCACAATTTCCCATGTACACCACACACTATGCCACATCTGCAACACTTCTCCCTCCCTGTGCCCCATAATAAACTTCAGAGATTAACTACAAAAGACCAGGCGACTCAGAACAAAATTATCTTTTCCTAAAGTCCTTTCCTGTATTCTGTCCAGAGAGAGGTAATTTTTAGTCTTAGTACACTATGGTTCATGCTTCCATATTTTTGGTTTCTTAAGTAAGACTTAAGTTTTATTCCAAATATATGGCAAGCCCCAGGGCTCAATTCAGATAAGCATGCTTCTGTTCCAGTGCCAAAAAAAACATCCTTTTTTTTTTCTTCCAGCCATCATAAACCAGTCACCCTAGAAAAACCAGCTCTTTGTTCTTGGGGAAACAACAATTGTCAGAATATTTTACATGTAAATGAAACATGGGAGCTCATCTTCCTCTTTTATTTGTCATTGCAAGCTTTCCCCATTTACCATTCTGCTCCGATTTTCCCATTTAGCAGTGTATGGAATCTGCAATAGTGCATATTGTAATATGCAAATTGTATATAGCATTTTGGTGTCAGACACACTGAAATTAAATCAAATGGAAGAAAAAAAAAGAAAGAGAGTGTAATAAAGGTACCTTTATGGCCTCAAGCTGTAGATAAATTGTGGTCTGTGGTAGTTAAACAACAGCTGTTCAGATTTAAAACAAAATTATGATAAGGATCCCCAGAAGATAACACCTCTTGAGGTAACAGCATTTACCTAAATGCATCTGTTAGCAGCAAACACTGTGACTTAAGACTGTTTATGTGATAGTTTATTCCCATTTGTTTTCCTTCTCCTCCCCCCAGTCGCGTTGTTCAGCGAGAACGAATCCTTCCACAGCAATACCAACCTCGGGGGTCTCCAAGCACTTCTCCACCTGCCTCGGAAGGACAGACAGCCTCTCCCAGCTGCCCACAGGTGGAAGCAGGCTGCGAGCCCTCCATGCTGGTAAGTGCAAGGATTATAGAACAGCAAGAAAGCAAATTGCTACAGTTAAAGAAAGAAAACAGCAGGACTAACACGTTTTAGTAGGGGTATGTACACCAAGACTCAGCAATCTTTATACTCTTTGTGAACAGCAGTTCTTTAAGAGCTTTACACCCAATAAAATTTAAACTTTTATATATTTTTTTTCTTCGTTTATTGCACCGGGGGTTTTTATTGCAGACATGTAGCAAGCCACCCATATGGAATTTCAGCAAGTGGCAACCACGCTCAGCCTGAGCGCCTCAGATCTGCCCAAAATGAGCCTAAGGTCAGCAGCTTCAGGACTCAATTTTTTTGCGCTGGATCATTTTGTTCCTTATACTCCTTCCCACTCCCTCTTGGCTGTATTGCATTGCCTATCATGTTAAATAAATTTTAAAAAAAAAATAAAAGTGGGGGGGAATTCCTACAAGAAAGGATTTTTAGCTTCAGTCCCATGGCAGGAAAATAGCTGCTGGGGAGGATGGGGAGATTTGAATACCCAACTTTCTCTCTTCTCCCATCCCTTTCAACAAAGGATGCAGGCAGGAGCATGAGGCATGCTGGCAGTGCGTGACAGCCCTCCATCCCATCCACTGCCCACAGGAACACCTACGTGCCCCTCCATCTCCTCAGCAAGCACGAGTTTAGCAACAGCAATTCATCACTGGGAGAAACATTAATATTTTACCTTAGTTACCAAGTGCACCCGTTCAAACTTTTATCTAAAACATTCTTTATCATCTTTTCATTAAGTTCTCAAGAGCTAATGGTTTCTGAGTTCCCGGGGTAAGGATGATGTTCTGAATAATGAAAGCTCATTATTTCTCCACAGAATGCTTGTTAATTCAAATGATGATATTAAAACTATAGTAGCCTTTAGCGCTGGGGTGATTTCTAGCATACTTTATCATGTATCAATATATACTCTGTTTGTCAAAACTGCCCAGGGCTGGGGCTGACATTCTCTCTGGAGGAGTCTAGTGCTTCAAGAGGCACTGAATACACCAAGGTGACAACTTGCAGAGTTTGCGCCTCTAGGAAATGGAAAGATGAAACTTGAAGTGCCATTGTCCCCCTTGATTTCCTTATTAGTATTCATAAAGAGACAGTATCCTCCTCTTTTTCAAGTCCTCACAGGCCTTTCTTTTGAATGAAATAAAAGGCGCACGCACACACAAAAAAATACACATGCACAAGTTTTACATATAAAACACACCCCTTTGCTGTAATTTAAGCAATCCAAAATGTGTTTCTGGAGTTACAGGTAGGCATGCCTATTGCTTATCCACAATCAAATATTAAAAAAAAAAAAAAGTACCCATTAAAGACGGGGCAAAGCCATTTTTTGCACCCTATTGTTTTTTGCGTCTGCCTTTTTCGCCCTCGTATCTCTCCATATAGCCAGACTGTATTACCCAGCAGCTTAGCTGGAAGCTCCCTGACATCACGGCCCATTTTTCAGCTTTGATCACAAAACTACCGTAAACATTGTCAAGGCCTCATTCTCCCACCATTGTGGCCCCTCCAAGAAAGGAAAAAAAATAACAAAACCGGGGGGAGGGAATAAAAAATTAAGGAAAAAACTCCATCCATATGGAATCCCTTAGTGAATGTTAAAAATAGAACTGCAATGAAAAGGCCAACTAGAGTGGTCAAGAGGCATGTTTCTTCAAATAACATTACATTTCCTGCACAAGGACTCCTTCTCCCACCTCCTACAGCCTGCATAAATATGCACACCCTTATCTGACCACAAATTGTATCATCACCTCCCATCAGGTCTTTTGCAATAGCAAGCCCTGGCATAGAGGGGGAAGGAAGATGCTCAGACTCCAAACTGGTCTCCAATCCCTCATCAGCATCCCTTGTTTCTCTGAATGCTCAACAAGGTAAAAATTGAGGATTTGTTATTGAGCAAGCCCCTCCTGCTTCCACCCCAATCCCTCAGCTCTTTCTCCTGCAGTCTCCCAGAAGGAAATGTAATTCTGAGCATCACAGCAGCCCTGCTGGCTGCTGGGAACAGCCAGGTCAGCATTCACGTGTGCTACAACACACGGCTCCGCACCGTCCTCACGTAATTATCTCTCTCCTGAAAGATTTGTTGGACTTTTGCCCACAGGCAAAAATAATAAGAATATGGTAAACTTTTTCCAGCTTCCCCTACTGGCCTATCCTTAGAGTAGGAATTAAATATTAATGTGCTTTAAACCACCTAACTGGCTGATATTTTTCAGTTTTGCACAGAGGTGAGACTGAATTGCAAGTTTATTTATGCTGCCTCCCATTCTTAAGCAGAAAATACATGTGAAAAATGCATTTTCAGCCCTGTTGCACAGGCTTACAGGAAGAGAAGGACAACCATGCGATTTCAGCATTCCTGTTCACCTGGGGGCATGCTGTCATCTCGAACATGTCCCAGCAGTGTTGGTCTCCTCTGGAGAGCCCCAAGGCTGACACAATGCTCAGCCCATGGACACTGCTCCTGCCTTCCAGAGGTGGCTCTCCAGGAGCCCCACACCAAGCTATGGGTCTGGCTGTTAATGCAGATTTTTCACTGTGCTTAAGGCCCCGGTTATGCCAGAGTCCAAACCAACTTAATGAGAGAAGGGGCAGAAGCAGTTATTGCTGCATAGGTCCCTCAGCCACAACAGGGATGTTTGCCCACAATATCGGGATAGTGCTCCTGGAGGAATCGTGCTGTGGAAGTGACTCTGGCAGAGGCAAGGGCAGTGGCACAGGGACAGGACAGCATGGCCATACAATTACAGTTTATGCACTGAAGAGAAGGAGAAGACCAGCAGAGCCTGGCCCTGGAAGCCCCAACCTCTCCTCAAACCAACATTCATAAGGTAAAACCCACAGCAAGGCCCATAGCTGTGCCAATGTAGAGGTATTTTCAAACACGTTGTCACCCCCTCCTGCAGCCTGTGCGTGCACTTGTGACTGGAACCAGAAGCAGAGCCTGGGGGCTCCAGGGGGGGACTGCACACCGTTGTGAAATGTGCTTATCTGCAGAAAATGAATTGCGAGAGAAAAATAATTGTGTTTCGTGCCTTCTGATGGTTTTAAAGAACCCATCAGTACTGGGCAGTGCTTGTTTCACCACTTTACAGCAGAAACAGATTTTTCAGTGCAATGTTTGTATGGAAAAAAAAAAAAAAAAAAAGCTTGGTTCTTTCATTGATTTTACTCTATTTTAATGACATCCTTACCATGCAAAGTCCAATTGACTGGCAGAAATATGCCTGATGAGAACAGAGGTAGTGAGAGGGAATAAACCCACATATGCCTCTCAAGCTGTTCCTGCTGTACCTTTCAGTTGGATCTACAGAGCCGCACAAAAGTTGTGAAACACACAGGCTAAACTATTAGTTATTTAGTTCTGTGATAAAGGATACAAACCTGCAGGCACACATTTGTGCAATTGTATGTGCATTAGCAGGGATGCTCTATGCTCTTCACACACAAGCATTCATAGAACATTCCTGTCAGACAATTTTTTTCCCAGCAAATGTCAATGAAGCAGCCTTTTTTCTCTGCAGGGCTGGGAAATACATTTTTCTGTCTTCCACAAAGATTTGGAATTAAGGATTCTGACATGCTCAGATTTTTTAGCCAAAAGATATTGAATTAAAGTGGAACATAACATTCCAGCTTTTGTCCTGAATCTGGACTGCTTCTTCCACTAGCTCCAGACACACTTCCATTCCTTATAAAGTACCCCAAAAATAACAAAAAAATTAAAAACCCGCAAAACCAAAAAAAACTTATCACAAAGTCTTCAGACATTTTTAACATTTAATCCTAAAAAATTTGAGCTTAAAAAAAAAAAGGACAAGTGCTGTTGACAGAGTGCAACACTGAAAACGCTCTACTTATGAATCAAGCTAAGGTGGTTCCAACCACCCCCTTTAGTTTCGGGGTTGAGTCTATATCTATTAACTCCTCTTGACAAACCTGGCATGCTTGCAATATCAGAAGGGAGTGAAAAGAGGATGTGGATAGTAGAGGGGTGAAGAAACTGTTTCCCAGAAGTTGTGTGGCCAGCACCCTTACTAAACCAAACCTGAGATCTAGACTCTACTGAACTACCCTGAAATCCTGAGCTTCCAAAACCTTTCTCTTTTTTTTTTTTTTTTTTGACAAAGATTGGCTAAGTGAAAATCATTTGCAAGCGAAGGTTTGTCAAGAGCAAGGCCCTAAGTAGTTCCATGCTCATTTCAGAGGGTGACAATTTGCAGGACAGAATCCAGTGCAGGTTTCCTTTGTGCATTGGCATGCCCAGAACCACCACAAAGGAAGATGTCTCGAAAAGCAGAGCCCAGAGAATCCACCAGCATTGCCCACACAACGTCGCAGTGAGGAGGAGATTACACAACTTGACTAGCTTCTGGTGTAATTATTTTGAAAGTGGCTTTTGCAGTGACTACTGCAGCACTTCCGATGCCAATTATTTTAGGTAACTACAAGTCACTCGGTCAAGGAAAAGATTTAGGAGAAACAAGAGTGGAAAATGAAATTTATTCATAAATATTTTTTGCACTGGTAAATTAAAGCGAATCATCACCAGAATTAGAACTGTATTTTGTGCAACTCAAAATTCCCAAATTCAGAAGATGCCAGCACCTTGCAAGTCAAGGAAAAAAAAAAAAAACACCACACGAAATGCCCCAGGACACAATAAAAATCCAGAAAATTGGCAATAGCACCCTGAGAAATTTGCTGGAGAAGCAGGGACATTGGAAGTACCAAATTTGACAACATAAATGGAAGAAAAATAAAAGTAAAATTAAAAGTCTTCCTAAAGAAAGACACACTCGGCTAACAGCTCCATGATCACTGCCTGAAACAATGCTTGGTGAGTGGCTGATAACCCTGCAACACTGCATGGAGAGAAAAGCAGGTGTTTCTGCAGATGGCCAGGACAGCCAGCCCAGGCTCCCAGCTCCATGTCTGTACCCTTCCCAAAGAGTAGGAGCACCAAGAGACAGGTCTGTCACAGCCCCTTTCACGACAACCCTCGGCTCCTCCGCTGCAGCGCACGCTGGACCAGTGAAACTGGTTCTACACACCCTGGGAAAAAATGACAGCTTCTCCTTGCAAGCTGCACCAACCATAAAGCGTGGAAGAGGCTTCCATGCATGCCCAAACATGCCTCTTTCCAAACGCCTGCACACCCAGCGCGGCAGGGCAGGAGCTTCGAGGAGCACTCCTGGCTGCTCTGTGGCTCAGCTCGGTGTGCAGCCCCTGCAGGTCACAGTCCTGTACCCAGCCCAGTGGCCTCCTTGTGCATCCCTGCCCTGCCTTTCCTCCTCCAGCTCCTCCTTCTCTTGGAGCATTGGCCTCACTCTGCAAATGGGAGCAAAGGGTCCAAAGCATGGCAAGGGGCCAGTCTTGCGTTGCCCTGAGGTAAAAGGAGCCAACTGTTTTTTCCTTGAACGTGCTCCAAATTTCACACCTTTTTTCCCCACAAGTGTGGGAAACAAGCAGCAACCCTTTGTACAAAAGCGTATTTTCACACGTGCAGATAAGGCATGTTAATGAACACTGTGCTGCTCTCCCATGTCCTCCCCAAAGCTGAACCTTAAACACCTTTGAGAGCCCAACTAGGAAAAAAAAAAAAAAAAAAAAGAACAAACCAAACAATAACCCAGGTCTTAAATTGCTGAAAACACCATTCCAACACATTCTGCCCTATACCAAAATCCTGCAATTCCTTTTAGGCCTCCACAAACCACAGCAGCCAGAATTACACAGGCACCAGACCAAGAGCAAGTGTGCTGGCTGCAGAATCTCTATTGGCATCACTGAACCAGAGCACATGGCAGTAAAGCCGCTGTGCAGCCCAGAAGCCAGGTCAGTTACCTCTATTCCCACTTCACATTTCAAGTCCAGGCAGGACAGGGAAAAAGAAAAAAAAGAAAAAAAAAAAAACAACAGAGGGGAAAAAAAAAAGAAAAAATTCCTACCCTCTGCTCTACCAGATGTCACCTCCATCCACAGTGGAACACCACCCGGGTCTTTTGCAAGCATGTGAAGCTAAAACACTGCTTTGGGCTGGGAAGCACAGAAGAAAGGGGAAATGCATTAATATATACACAGTAAGGATGACTAGACAAAGATATAACATCACTTTACCACAAGGAAAAAGAAAAGAAAAATAAAACAAAGCACCCATGCTGGCAAGCCACCCCAAGCTGAACAAACAAACTTCATGGCTCAGTTAACCTTTCCAGAAGTACTGGTCTCAAGTCAGAACTTTATTTGAAAGACTTTCTTAAAAAATTAAAGACAAACAAATGGTATAAGGCAGAGAGGAGCAATCCTTGAAAGCCGCAAGGTTTGGGGCCTTAGGCTATTTCTCAATATCCCTCAAAAGTTCCAGGCATTTTGCCAGCACAAAAATCTACCTTCTGGTGCATCTTCATTCAACTTTGCTTACATCCAACCTTACACTTTAACAGTCCTTTGGCTGCTATAGTTCTCATTTAAATATCAGGGGAAAGCCTCCTCCCTAACTTCTGATAGCCATGTTTCCATGAGATTTTGTTTTCTCTCCAGTTATCAATGTCAACAGGGAAAAAAATCAGATCATTCACACACTTCATAGAGAATTTGTTTTTATAAGTCTTCTAAACTCAAAATAAATAAGAGAGGAAACAGTAGCCTCCTACAAGGGTAGTGAGTGCTTTGAGATTTTTAAATGAAAATGGAAAGCTGTAACTACAACAGGGGAAAAAAAATCCCAAATAACAACACGTACATGGATTTGCCCACCCCTCCCCTGCAGTACACAGCATGTGAGCCAGTATAATCTCCTGATGTGAAACATTAGCAAGACCAGACTGCTGAGAGATTTACATGGATGTGGCCACAGTATAAGGAATAAAGAAAATATCTATGGCTAATAAATATCAGAATGGTAAAATCAGAGTAGGGAGTGAGAAGGCACCCAAAGCAGCAGCTCTTTCCAGTTGAGCAAACTAAGTTGAGCAACTGACCAAACTTTGCCAGAGGTTAAGGGGAAACCTACAGCAAGCAATACCAGGACTCAGATAATAAAAGCCCATTTTGTGTAAAATTTCCACAGAGATTTCCAGTAATTACTTGGAGGGGCAGGAGGGTTATCTTTAAATAAGAAGCAAAGATTGGGCCAAACTTGTCAACTTATAAAATTCAGCACAAGATTTTTCACAGAAAAGTTGTTCTTCAGGAGCTTTTTTTGTGATTTGGGTTTAATATGTAGGATCAAAGATGGGGATTTTTATGTAAAGACTGAAAATGTTGTTTTCCTTTTAAATCCAATTAACTTTTCAGTTCTATAATATATTGAAGTTATATCTCTGAAGAAAAAGCAAATGAGAAGTGACATCCAAATGAAGGAAAAGCAGTTCAGTACAAGCATCAAGCAAAATCCACCCTGCTTCAAGAAAATTTTATTCATGGCTCATATGAGTTGAAATCAAGAAGAGGCAACTGGGAAGCCAATTGTGATCATATGGACCACTGAAAATTACTCAAGTAAGTAAATTCTTCAAAGATGGTAAGGAAAGTAGTTGGCCAAAGGTTAACAAGTAAGATGAGAAAAGCAGAAGGATGGGTAGTTCAGGAGTTAGAAGCTCTCTAAGAGCAAACAAAAGCAAAAGTAATTGCAAAACAGGAGATTGCAGCCCCAGGGGCCATCTTAAAGCTGATGGGATTGAGGTGATATCATTCATTTACATTGATGCATTTTCTACAGTTTGTGGAAGAGATGGGAACTGCAGAAGATATGTAGGGCTCTTACAGAAACTATTTGTGCTTATGGTTTATGACAAAGGGCTGTGCCACCACTCTCTAAGGACATATGTATAACCAGCACAAGAAGAGTCACAAGAAGTGTGTTTAGCAAGCCTAGCGTATATTCAGAACAATTCGAATTTCCAGACCGTTGGAATACTGAGAAGCTAAAGATTAAAGAGGGAGATCAGGATTTTCCAAGCTGATTAGACATTCAGAAATGTCAGATGTCTCTTTCAAAGCACCTGAGCAGGTAAAGCATGTAATCCTCACTGAAGTCAACAGAGCAAGGTGCCTGGCCCCAAGGCAGTTTAGCAATGTTCTCAGGCACCCATTCCAGCCAGAAAGACCTACATCACCTGCAGATCTGGCTCTGGGTGCTGCAGATTGGAAAGAGAGGACACTCTCTTATGTGTCTACCTTCAGCTAAGAGCATTTGGGAAAAAAGCTCTGGCAGGTCTGATAAATAGAGACTACAGACCAAACAAGTGTAGGAGATCCCCAGACAGATTGAGGTTTTTTTCTCTCCCGGGAAGAAAAGGCTTCTACAAGGCTGGAGGGGACCATGAGCCCCTTCCACCTTGTGCAGCCTCATCCCAGGTCACTGGGCTCCAGGCAGCAGCCCCAGCAGAGGCACCACCCTCACCCACTGCCTGCCTTTTACCATGGCTCTCATAATTGCCCTGCAAGAGGTGCCAGATTGCAGATAATGGCTCCTCTGAATTCAGGTGGCATACGTGCAGTCCAACGAGCCAGGTTTCTCTGGAGCTGTCGGGGCCTGATTTTTTGGGAAGGTTACGTAAGTACACGCTCAAGGAGCACCTACGCAGCACAGGAGCTGGCCAACCCCTTCCTCCTCCCTCTGCCTGCTGCAACATATCAGGCCCACCTGTGGCCTGGAGAGCACCTTCCCAACCTTTACACAAAGCTTGGCTTGATTTCCACACTGCTTTCAGCCTTGCATGGAGCTGCAGAGGACAAAAAGCAGTGAGCACATTTGTAGTAAGTGCTGCAGAGTGACCAGACCCTAGGCAGCACCATCTGTCTGTGCAAATGTTCTCTTTTGAAGATATCAGTCCAGCTGTGATAATCCTTATATTAAATATGTATAGCATATAAACACTCCCTTGAATATTGCTCTTTATCTTTACATGGTTTTCCTGTCTTCTCTACATTAGTCTGCACTCCAACCTGTAGCAGCAGTGAATATCTCCAGAATCCTGCTCTTTCCCCCATTTTCCATAGTCATTTCCATGCTGCCATGAATGAAGCAATTCAAAAGTTCTGCTGCTAAGGTCTAATTATGGTGCCTTAGATAAGGTCTGAACAAATTTTCCAGTGTAATAAATAACCAAAACTAGATGAAACAGCTGCATCCCCGCATTTTTCCTGTATTATAATGCAGTTTGAATCACAGCCCAATTCTGAGGTAGAGAAAAGCTGACCCAATACAACCAACTGGAAAGATAGCAAAGCATACGGTGTCTATCAAGTGATTAATTTTCAACATTAAGTTTTAAGCATTAATTTCGGCTACTTTGGAAGGAAGAAGCAAGTAACTGCCAAGATTAGTTAATTTTTGTTTTTAATAACTCCCTTTTTTTTTCCTTAAATTGCTTCTCCTGGAGTAAATAAACAACTTTGTAATCTCAATTTAAAAAAAAATGTACTCTCATCTAAAATTTGATTAGAAACTGCACAAGCTGGAAAGCCCCCAAGTCAGGGATTTAAACTGAAGTGGAACCAATACCTAAACAATAAAATGACAGCAATACAGAAGTTGCAGAGATAAAGTTGAAATTCTAAACAACAGTTATAGTTTCTAAGCCCCAGACATAATTCCTCACAGCAAGAGGGAAAAAGGCAAGTTGAAAAATAGCAAAATGCAACTTGTCAAATGCAAAATAAAAACTTCCCCTAGCTGCTGTTTCTGTATGCTGGGAGCATAAAAATAATATATGAACAGGGAATGTGACAACCAAAGATGGCCTCAATGATTGTTAGAGCTAAGAAAACATTTACTTCTGTGCTTTGTTCAGAAGTACTGCTGAGTTTACAAGGTGTGTCGATGCAACCCCAGCCAAAGCATAATAGTGTTTTCTTTAAAAACCCAATTAATTTGTTTTTCAAGCCAGTCCATTACATGAAGTCAATTCAACCCTGTTTTGCTCTGGACAGTCTCCCAAAACGCAACAATTCTATTTTAAAAAACAGTCTAATTTAAAAAGAAACAAAATTAACACCAGACCAGATCAGACTTTGACAACTCTATTGGTAAATTCAAGTGTAATGGTTTTTACTTCCATAAGGAGAGAAAAAGAGACCTAATACCAGGGAGGCATATCTCAGTGTATGATGCAGTGTCATGCAGCTAGGTGTCCCATGCATGCATGTAGTTTCCTTTCACTATGGAAAAAGCAACTGCATGCTTCAAGACAGACCTTTTCCAGCTTGGCCACCACCATTCTGGTGAATACAGCAAAATGGATTTTCCTCCCACCTAGCTGACATTTAGGGAGCTATTCTGTTGTATTCACAGTGCCCAGATATTTCTCCAAGAGACATCCAGTTCACCGAGATCTTCCACAGCATTTCAGACTAAGGTCCATTTTGAACAGAGCTTCAAAAGAAATTTATTTGCTGGTTTGCTTGACAAATCACTACACGCAACTTGGTTACAAAGAGCCTGAACGTCTCTTGTTGCTTCTGTTGGAATCCAGAAGATAATACTTTGACAAGGACTTTGTGACCAAGCACTTAACCTATAAACAGTTCTGTGGGCTAACATTTAGTAAGTTAACATTCATTGCTACTTCAAATTACTCCTGAAAAAAAAAAAATCTTGAGAGGTTTTATGAATATAAGTGCATGATATAAAAAAAGTTACCAGAGAAGCAAAAGTTATTCTGATACTGAAAATGACTCAAATGTCTCAGGTTGCTAGAAACAGACTCTTGACAGAAGAAATCAGTAGCGCTGCTTTACCAGTCAGGCCACATCTGAGTCCTTTATTCCAGATATTATCATACATGACAAAGGGCATCAGAAAATTAAAATCTTATTGCAGAAGATAAGCAAATGAGCTGAATTTCAGTGGCCTGCTATCTACAAGATCTACAGCTCACTGATCTTAAACTGCATTCACTTTCTTGTCCACTATTACAATATTGTTGATCAACCTCCATTTCAGGACTTTCAGGTGACTACCACTTCATTCATTAAATAATTACAGTTAATAACCAACCACTCTGGGAGTCCAAATAGCACCATGTATCTCCAGGAGCCTCAGTGCTTGTGAAATGACATGTAGAGCCCTACATCTCTATTAAACTGCTGCTGCACCTCAGCAAGTGATCAAAGTGAAGAATGTCTTAACCAGCAGACATGACCATAAAATACCAGCAGATCCCAAATGGCATCACAGGGGAGGCCCAAGCAGTTCTACTACTACTCACTACTCAGTTTTACAACTCTTCCTAAGAGACAAACCTGCTTCAGGAAAGTGAACTGTGTTGCACGCAGTAAATTTACTGCCCTTTAAACACCCATTTCCAAATTAATTGTCTAGTGCTAAATGCCACTCAAGCTCTGCTGACATTCTTTATCCACCCAAGCCACGGCTTTCTGAGGTTTATAAAGCTAACAGAATAATTTGATTGACTTCCTGCCTATTAATTCAGGGGGCTATACATTATTCAAATTACTTGAATAGATGAAAGCATTTACTTGATTCTAAATTTCACTCCCATTGCTCTGATGAGACAAGTTCCCTCCATATAACATTTTAACTTAATTTTCTGTTGCCACTAAAAGATACTTCCAGAGTTACTGCGCTATTTCAAATTCACAGAAAACTCAGAAGACATTGCAAGGTTGGGAGATTTTTGCTTTTTCAGTCTGAAGCTCAATAAATGCTGAACTTCATTCAGTTCAGTTATTTTTAAGCATTTCAAAACTTCTGTGATTTTGCATTCCCTCCTTGCAGAGCAATAAAAGTCCATTAGACTCCCCTCCTGAATGTTTTGTGAGTGCTCTTTATATGAAATCATATCAGACAACTGTACCTTGGCTTATAAAAAAATGCTGACACCTATATATTATTTAAGTTTATTATTATTATTATTCATGCTAGGACAAATAGCAGGCTTCAAGCCCTTCCTGCTGGAAGGCAGCTCAACACATATAGCTGTCCCAGGCTTGCAAAGTGCCCAAACACAAATAAAACTAAATCATATTTCATGGACCCCATTGGGTTCTTCCACGCAGGACTCAAAGGCTGTGAGGTGGTGTCAGTTTTTGGAAGAGGTGGGGAAATACTGAGAACAGATGATTGCAGGGCTCAGCCAAGACCCCTCCAACACAAGTACCTCTAGGCTTAGAGGGCAACAATTTTCAAAGCTCCCAAAACACCTCAAAAACCATTCACAGAACAGTAAGATTAGTTATTTAACATCCCAAAATATCAGGTATTTAAACACGCCTTTGGCACTTCAGCTCTCTTGTGAATTATTTGGGGATGAAGACACATCAGTATTATTTGTAGAGCTCTGTGCTCTTCAGCACTTTCAGACAGATTCAATCCCTTGGTCTCTGTCACTGCAGCATCCAGAGGAAATTACAGTCCAGAACAGATTTTTGAAACTAGACAAGTCTCTGAGCATTATGATCAACAGGCTGCTACAATGTACAATTATCTTTGTTTCTCTAGGCCTAAGAATCAAAATCAACTTCACCTAACCAGTGTAGTCTCACTGATAGATAACTGAGGCAGTGATAACCATCAGGTCCTTTGCCTGGAGAATCAGTGGTTAGCTTGCGCACATCAAGAGACTGATTTAAAAATCAATTAAAACTCTGACATGGGGCAGTTTTCTCTCAAGGGATTTCAAACCTGCAAAAGCTGGTGATAGGGATGCCACAGAACAAAGAGCAGGCTGTAGGGTGCTGGGGTCTGCAACAGGCACACATCAAGGGATGCACATGGCATTTTGAACAGTTCATGTATTAAACTGAAGGTTCTTAGGCTTCAGCGGCTGAACTGGACACAAGCAAGGTATCCTTACCACAGGCTCCCTTAAGTACAGATGATTTTATGTCAGGATAATGAATGCAGCTTTCTAAAGCTCCAAAAAATCTATGTCCACTTTAAATTAATGTTTTCATTAAAAAACACTTTGCTAATAATTAGTTGATAAACAGTTTGCCATAAAAAGCCAGGCACTTGAAGATACTTGTGGCTCAAAAAGGAGCATCATGGTATTTCTGCAATTTCATCTTTCGTCAGTGACATCTAGCAAACAAAGCCTAGCTTATGTGGGACAAATTACACCAAAACATAAAACCTTCTCAGGAGAAGAACTATAAGACAGAGACAAATAAAAGGAGATGCTAATATACCCTGCAGCATAATCAAAGGAAAAAAGATAATATGAAAAGTAAACTGAATGATAGAAGGATGAGCAAGGATGAGAAATGCAGCAGACAGTAAAATCATACATAAAGCACAGTCAGGGAGGGACAGTAGCACCTGTAACATAGAAATTCTTTGGTAGTCCTGGACGGAAACTTCTTCAGCCTTTCTGTCCCAGCACTATACGACACACCTGATCTGCTCAGACCTGAAACTGACCTGTGATAGGAGGTATCAGCTCAAATACCAGACTCCACAGGTATCTCATAGCAGAATGCTGAGCATCATTTGTGTTAAACTACAAACATTTTATAACCAAACTTCCTCTAAAGAAATTACTGCTTTTCATGGCTGCAGCCATCACACCTACCAGGCTTATCTAGCAACTTCTGGGTAATATTATACTGAAAAATATGTTTCATTCAAGTGTCTAGTCAATAAGAGAATTTAGATCATGCTACTTAAAATTAAAGAGAAAAAAAACCTTAAAAGTAAGTGGTTTGAGTAACTCCACAGCCTTAGAGGCAGTCAGAAGTGGTAAAGCTGGTCACATTTAAATTTTTACACATACATGTTTCCATACAAGAGGATAGATAACCTGGGGCATGCCTACACACGTATCCTTTTAAAGTGCAGTGTATTGCGCAGAAGAGCCAAAATTAACGAGACCATCTTAACTCTTCCTCACTTTTTTTGTGTCCTAAATAACACCTTCCAAAAGATTTCCTTTTAGCACCTTCACTAGGCAAAATGCAGGTTGCAGCATGCCTTGTCTGGAACAATAAGGCACAGCTCAGCCTAACATTGTGTAGGGTATTTGGTAGAGAAACAGGCTGCAGCTTCTAGAAAAGGAAGAGAAACTTCTACATTTCCTGGCAGGATTTTCCTATCCAGAAAGCAGTTTCACTTCATCCTTGCATGCATCTGTTATGATTGAATCCCTCTTGCCACAAGAAAGATGGGAAGAAACCAGTAGAGAAAGACCAAATATGAGGAAGCTTCCCAGCTACCTGAATTTCTCTTCTGTCCCTGATGTAACTTCTGGCTTTATGCAAGTGCTACTTCCAGTTAGATTGGATTATTTCCCTTCCCCCAGTGCTGCTTTGGTTTGGCTAGGAGACTAAAAATCCACTATTAACACAGCTTTAGTCATTAATCAAGGTAACCCTTTTTCTGCTTTCCAAAGTTTCTCATGTTCTTATCTTTGCATAATTAAGCATTTGCATTTCAGAAGAGCATCACCTGAGGGAGTGGGGGCAGATTTTGAAAGGTTTGGGATTTTTCTCCCCTTAAGTTTCAAGTTAAAAAAAAAAAAACAAGGAGAAAAAAAAAATCCAACTTTGAAAGGGGATGAAGTTAAATTACCAAAGCCTTAGGGCAGAGTAACTTAAAGACTGATAATGGGTAAGTTTCTCCCATTCACCACAGAAACTAACTTTTCACATGACAGGAAATCAACAAGCAATAGAGTCATAATATTTTGTTCTTATGTAGAAGCATCTTATCAAAAGACACCAAACTGCCTCCTAAGCTTTTTTTTTTTTTTTAATACCTTTCCAAGGCAGAGACAACTGTAGATTTTCTGAACATCTGTGCTGGAAAACGCCACCTCATCAGATCTGGCCACTTCCATAAGAAGTTACAAGTTTGAGCAAATTCTGCCCAGTCACAGTCATGATCTTAGCAGAGCCCTCTTTTCTGGGGCAGGATGCTCCATGGGCAGGTGTTTTGGGCTTTATTTTTTTGGGCAGGTGTTCAGGGAACTTTATCTGCCAGGCCTTACTTTAACCAGGGATTATTTTACAACCCGAAGTCTCTTAAAGTCCCCAGAGGCAGTGCAGTAACACCCTGCATGCCACTAAAGCCAGGAACAGCACTGAGCTTTTGGCAGTACCCAAATCATGACCAGAATAAAGCAGCGCAAGCAGCCCAGTGAGCCAATTACCTCGTCTGTATATTTTGCACAAGTGTTACGATCACATTGTTTCTGAAAAAAATTTGCTGCTTAAGGCTGCACTTGTTTCTTCCCACAGGAGAATCATTCTTAATGTAAAATTAGTTTATTCTACAAAAGCACTTTTATACTCACTCTTTCCATGGACCAATAAGAAATTATTTTACTTATAGAAGGAAGAGGAATTCAAGTAGAACATTTAGGAAAGCAGGGAACAAATACTGCAACAGTTGTCTAATGGTCCCATACTATCACTATCCTGAAAAAGTCAAAATCAAAAAACCTGCTTCCAAACACTAGCCACAGAAATCCCCTCTCAAAGATGCAGCTAATTTTTCATGGTATATTTGTTATTTTAGGCTTGATTTTCATGGAGGAAAGTAATGTCTTTCCTGCTGGTGTTACTGGTGGTAGAAACATAATTTATTGTAAACATCTACAGAATCAAGATAACAATTCACCTGTAAAAACCTGACTGCTGGGACTAAGAAAGTGTTCAAAGGCATTGAAGAGAATCAAAAGTAGTTAGCAAGACAATGAACCACCTTTCTTTTTTTTTCTCCCCACAAGTTGCAGACTATTAGAAAAGCATTATGGCAACACTTTGATCCCACCAGTTAATTTGAGGCAGCCCAGCATAGGGGTTGTGTCCATGAGACTTGGCTCCCAGTACTGCCAAGATTTCCCTTGAATTGGAAGGAGAGATTTCTCTCAACAAAAGCAAGAGCAGAAGCACACTAGGGCAGCAAGAGAAGCATTTTACAGCTCAAACAGACATACAGTAACTTAGTCCAACTTTGCCCATACAACTCTTCTGACAGTACCCCACTATGGATACTGAAACCCAGATCAACCCCAACATAAACCCTTCTCAGTGCACAAATCAGTTGGTGTCTTGGGTTAACCATGCAATACTCCTGATCCAACTAATCCAAGCAAGCAATAACAAATTCCACTACACCAAACCTTCTCTCTACTGACCCAATCAGGAGACATTGCAATTTAAATCCTGGAATTCTGATGCTGCCTGTACCAGCACCTTCTAAAAGAAAACCATAAAGAGAGATCATCTTCTCTCTGATCCACAACAATTTACTCACAACTTCCTTGCTGCATTTTCCAATTTCTAGAGAACTGCTTACTGGGATTTTCTTTCTTAGCTCACCTAAACTTCAGAAAGTTCAGGAAATGGAAAAAAAAAAAAAAACAAACCAAAGTCTGAGCCGGTTTGCATTTGTTTTGAAGACAGTTTAAAAAAAACCAACACACAAAAATTTTCAGAACATCCCAAGCACCATTACTGCCTCTATTTTCTCTAAAGTTTGCAGGAACTGTTTTCATTCTACATCTTGCAGCACTTAGGCTATGCTTTTATTCAGAAATAAAATTTACTGAGCATTGGAAGATTAGGAAAAAGCAAGATGTGCTTAACACTTGCTGCACTTTATTGAAAATGTAGAACAAGCAAGGCTTAGCTTAGCTCTAAAACTAATAAATACTTTAGCTGTTTTGTGTTATGGGTAGTGTTCAGTGGCTTGCATGACTAATTAAACAATCTTGAGTTTGCTTTGAAGGCTAAGCCATCCTTAATGGCTTTAAATTACATTCTATCAAGCTAAGCTCAGAATTAAAATCCTCATCTGTAATAAGGAATTCCACTGTGTATAAATGCTAGTAGAGAGCTGTATTGGAAAGTTTAATAATCTGGATGGTTTCTGGCCCTCACAGCAAAAGGAGAAATCCTGTTGTTCTCATAGCATTGAGAGGTGAAGCTCCTCAGGGAAGGCACAGAAAGAAAAGTGGTTTGGGTGGAGTTTTGCATAAGATGGTAACTCAAGGAGGAGACCAAGGTGCAAGTGGGGGTGGGGAGCAAAGGCAGATGGTCAGGGAGGAGAGCTGTGAGAAAAAAATGTAGTGGTTGTTCTTGTTATGTGATCCTATCTATTGCCAGCACCAGGGAAGCCCAACTCTAATCCATTGCTACCCAGAACTGGAAGAAGTCACCAGCACATCCTACATTCATTTTCATAAACAAATTATTTGAGATCACAGCTCCTCCTCTGTATGCAAGACTCAGGTGTTCATTCTCTCCAAGCAAGTGCACCAACAGCAGTATTTTTTCCATCTACAAACACTCAAGAGTCACCCCTCGTCACACAGGGAGCCACTACCCAGGTTGCAGAGCACAGTTAGGCACAGACACACCACACAGAGCAAGAACAGCATTTTGCAGCGGAAGGTTTTGTGCCACAATCCCTGACGGTGCCTACAAGCCCTCTTTGTGGGAGGGGGAGAAAAGAGCTGTGGGCAGTAAAAACACATCCTGCAGCTCAGTCTGATCAGTGCCAGGAGCAGATGCCCCTCACATCAGCTCTCCCTCATGCCACTTCTCCAGGATGAAACACATAACCCACACCTGCTGCAACAAGTAGGTTGAGGACATTTTTCTGAGCAAGGCAGTTTGATCCCCAAGCCATCTGAAGTCAGTGGACTTCAGCCCAAAAGTGCAAATGTTTTGAGAAGCGAATTTTTTTTTTTTCCCATTCAAATAATCAACCCACGTTTTTCATTCATCCAGCAGGCCTGGGGCCAAGCCTGCCTTAAGGAAGGCATTACCCACCACTCATCCTTTTGGCTGCTCCCTGCAGCACATGTGGTGTGCTCAGTCCTTTTGAGTCACTGCCCATTAAACAATTGTTCCTCCTTCTCTTTCATTAAAACCATCCTCAAAATCCTGCCCAGCATCTCCCTGAAGTTAGCTTGATTTTTCTGTGGTGTCTGTATGCATGGAAGGGGAATCTTTTTTTCCACGATTACTTTCCCCACTGATCTGGTGGTTGAGAAATACCATGTTTTCACTATTTGCCTTTACTTTTAGCTCTTCCACAAACGAAAATGTGAAGCCATCCGTGCCTTATCTGGCACAGCTCTGCCTTGTTTTCCTTCCCCACTTAACGGACTCATTCATGTGTAGGAGACTTCTGATCCCGGGTTTAGATATTCATCCCTATTTTACATAACCATAAGCAATGTACTTATGTAAACTACAGCCAGGTCTTTGCCCCTGTGCACAACAAGCAAAGAGGTTTTAAGCCATCAACAAACAACTGCCCTCTGCTTCCAGGTGCCCCTTTGCAAAACATGCCATTGGCAGAGAGAGAGGGGGAAAAAAAAGAGGTGTCAATGTACAGTGAGCAAAGGCAAGAACCTCTGTCTAGGACCTGCCCCTGGTTTGCTTCTTGTGCTGACTGGCTGCTCCCTGACCAAGGACCAAGGCCACTCAACCCAGCACATACACAGGATCCTTGCTTCCAACCAGGCCCTCAGCTTCTGGCAGCTGCTGTAGGGTTGGGATGAGGCCATTCAGTCTCATACTGATGGAAAAGGGGGCAGAGAAGGTTAGTTGATTTAAAGCTTCTATTTAATAGCTTAGTGACTGCTTAAGAGGGGAAGTTGGTTTCAGTGCCTCCCACATTCAAAGAAATTAAGGCTCACAGTTCCTGCTTCCAAAGCAGAGTCCCTGTTATCCCCAAAAATGCAAGAAACTGGCCCCAGAGAGCAAGGAATCCCTGAAGGGGCAACTTGCATCATTGGGTCACAGAAACGCCTTGGAAAACTGTTCCAGAGCTTTCCACTTCACAATATAAAATCCAATTAAGTAGGAATGGAGATTACCCAAAATAAAAATAAAATAAAAATATTCAGCATTGAATTCATTAAGCTAGTAACTTATTTTAACTACTGTAGCCACTGTAGCATACTAGTGTCCTGTATGTACACATTATATTTTTACCAGCTCCTCCCTTCAGGAGGAAGCATGCAGTTCCTTCACACACTGTCTGTGCAGCAACACCCATGCAGCCACTCAGCATAAGAAATTAAAGTTACTTACCACGTGGCTTCAAATTTCCAGCAAGCCCACCCCTGAAGAACATCCTTGTGCTCCACCACAACACATTCCAGCACATGGCTGTGGGACAGCACTGAGATTTAAAGGCTCTGAATGGCTCATGGTCTTCTGTCCTCTCAGTTACTGCAAGAGTCTCTCCAGACAGTCAATAATGTGGACTGTGTTTGCTTCCAAAAATGATTCATTCAGGATATAAGTGCACCCTAAAACCACCACAGAGGCACGCTCTAGAGTTTAGCTCAATGCCACTCCAAGCCTCAAGAGGAAAAAGGCAACCCACGAAAGCAGGAGCACCACAAAGGGAAAAGGAAGTGGAAATGAGAGGGAGGGGAATAAAAGCCACTAAGTAGCCATAGGTTCTGCCATAACTACAGCATCTGATTGCAATGAATGTGAGGCAACTGTTCCTGTCACCTGGGATCCTCCACACACTCACCTGGGGAGGATCTCAGCTCAAATGCACTGGCCCCCATCCATTCCTTACTGTCTAATTCATATTTAATCCCCTTAACACCAGGGCAGGTAGCTAAAGCTCTTGTAGCCCCTGAGCAGCGCTTTCTAAGAGAAATCAGCATGTTACCTTCCACTACACAGCAAGAAAGAGAAAATAAATGATGTTATTAGATGTGGATTTACTTAAGGAAAATATTGTTAGAATCTGAACAAACCCCTACAGTTCTGTGCTGTGGATGGTGCAATAATGAAAAGTATTATTGGATATAAAGGAAAGTTATGACACTATAATGTAACACAGACAAGTGAGAAGATGTATCAGTCATTATCTAGAATACAGGGGACTCCTGTGGTTTCATTTTTCATTACTAATTTAATGTACTTACAATGCTATATGATAAAAAGTGAAAAGGAACAATAAGAAGTGAATGTCATCAGAACAAACCGGGATCTGCAGAATTCAGAGATTTCAATAAGTTACTTGAGGAAAAATGTCCAAGATCCCTCGAGATCTGAGTAATATCCATTAACATCCAATAAAATATCTAATAGCAGAAACAAAAGAAATGTGAAAACAAAGTTTTAATAAACACAAATTAGGAAATACATTTCTTTACGTATTATAGTTGTGCTATAGGAAATTATTTCATGCAGAGAAAAAAATAATTTTAGCCAAGAAAGGATGCTTTGCAAATGTTAGCTCAGCAATCACACTCCTGTGATTCAATACAAACAGTTTATTCTGCATTCTCTCACGAAGCCTTATGAATCTCATGAATCCAAGACCCTTAGGGTCTTGCAGTATATTTTCTTGTAGCCATGTAAATGACAAATAGTCCTATGCAAGTAAAATGAACTTACACCACAGTAAAGTTGGCACGAGAGGATAATCACACCTTGCATTGTTTGCTGGGAAAACAATTACAAACACCCTCTGTGTGTCTTTCTGGGACAGATTCACCAGGCAGCAAACACAAGCCAAAGATACCTCAAGCTTGCTAGCTGAGCCCAGGTCAATCAGATTCCCAGGACTGGCTAGAATGTCCTGCCATAAGAGCCCATTTAGCCAAAAGTCAGCTAGTAGCAATACTTTAAAAAAAAGGCTGGGGGATAGAGCAAGGGAACCCTGACCAAGACCACCGTGAAATTGAGCGATAAGTTGTCTTACAAGTGTGTAGGACACTCAATATTTCTTTTGTCCCAAGTGAGAGTCACTGGGTATCATAAGTTTTTTTTAAAGTCTAAATTAAAGTTTGTGAACTTCTATTTTTGTGAATGTTTGGGCCTGTATCTCAGAGAATAATATAGTAAATACCAGTAAGTGTAGGTGAATTCACAGAGACCTTTCAGTGATACTTGGGTATCAAATGTTCCACTATGGTCTTCCAAATCTTAGCAATGAACAAGCATGTTGGAACATTGGCTCACAAAATCGAAAATTCAGAAATCCTCAACAAAAACCAGCATGTGACTAGGAAGAAAAGCTGCCTACTTGTACCTATGGAAACTGGCTGGGAAGAGACAGAAGATACTGTGTTAATACAAATGAAGAAAAAATCTATTTGGCTGCAAAATTATCCTCACCAGTAATATTTCCTTCAAAGTAGAAACTTTCCCACAGCTGTTTTGACCAGCTTGTGCTCCATTGCAGTGTCTGTAAATTGTAATTAAGGACTGAGGGCTTGGAGGAAATGAAGGATCTGACTAAAATTATGGAAAGGAATGGAGGGGGGTAGGTTTGAGGGGGTACTAATGGGGACGTGATCCAGCAATATTGAAAATAAACAGTAAAAATATTTTCAGATGTACTTTCTAATGGAACTGGCTTCTCTTTGTGTTACTCATACTCAGCAAAGAGTTCTTTCTTAATAAAAAGGAATTCTGGGAACGTTTCCCTAAATTACCTGTAGCAGAGGCAAAAGCCATTGTTTTCCTTGATATCTTTGGACTTATTATTTGCCACCAATTTATAATGTTGCATTTCACAGCATTTTGGGACACCTGAAGCTTGCAATATTCATGCCAGTAGATGCAAACCATCTGTCTCTTTTACAAAGAGTGAAGCTTTCACGCAAAAACTCTCTCCCCCTCCTCTTTCTCACACACTAAGGTAAATTTTCACCACCTGAGTTTTGCTTCTTTTTCTTTTTTTTTTCTTTTCTCCTTTTATTTTTTTGGCTTTATGAGCTGTGTCATCTGTGACTGAATGCCATCAAGTATCACTTAAGCCTGTTTCCACAGTAAGAGAATATTGGAAATAAAAACTGCTCAAGGAATGCTTTCTGGTCCCCTTAGTAATGCAGAGCTTGATTTGCAGCTGTGGCGAACAGGAAAAATTCTGGCTGGAGTCCATGGGAGTTATGTTTGCTCAGCATCCCTGAAAAATCATATTTTGGGTATCTTGGGTTGAAACACACAAAGGGAGGAAGCCACCTATGTTTTTGAAAATCTAGCCTTATGTGCAGTTCAGATTGAAAATTTTCACTCTGGTCTCTTCACCAAAAAAAAAAAAAAAAAAAAATTTCTCCAGAGGGTTTTACAGTATCCTATCAGATGTTTGGTATGTAGGGAAGTTGAAGAAAAAAAAAAATCACGAGTTACAATAGAATATTGGGTCCTTTAATTCTCTTGGAAATGCATGTGGAAAAGATAACATTAAATGAATCTCACTGGGCAGTGCATATATTTGGTAAAATCTATTTTAAAGATGGATTTAATTGACAACCCTATCACTATTTTAAAAAGAATGAGAAACATATGAAACCAGACATTTCTGTTGAACTATTAAGTGTGAATTCATAGCTGGACATAGTGCCTGTGTGTGCACAGTTCATTAACTGCACAGCTATTTGGTCCAAGGCACTTACAGGCTCTTCTGTGAAAATTTGAAGAGAAGGAACCTATGAAATCTTTTGGATTTGCAAAGAAGTGAGCAGAGCTTTTAGCTTTTAGCCAACTGCTCAGGCTCAGACTAAACTCCCTAAAGTGTGTTTGTAAATCCCCACTAGGTGTGGAGAGAGAAGCTATTGATGTTCCTCTGGCAACATCTGTGGGACTTTCTGCATCACACAAAGCTTTCACCTGTGGGTGGAGGGCTAAAGCAGCTAACAGACAGCACACAGTAAGATGAGGTTCTTCTTTGTCACCCCAAAAAGGAAAAAAAAAACCTGCAAAATTAACACCAGTGAAAAGTGAAGGATACAAAAGAATGACATGCTTTTAAGTCAGTAATTACCAAGTCCATGGTGTGTGTTTGGGCTGGGGGAGAGGTCTGTTTTGAGAGGAAAATATTGTGCTTAGCTTACTGTGCTAACTTCATCTCCCATGCAGCTCTGGCAAAGGGGCTGTCCCACAGGAATTCCTGCTGCTGGCAGTGCACTTTGTGCAGCAGGGGAATCCTGTGGCAGGACACAGAGAGCAGCAGTTTCACCTGGATGGCCACCCTCGCTCCAGGAACGAACACCAACCTCCACATGAAAAGCAGTGCAGGAGGAGCGGGCTGAACAAGGCACTGTCCCACCCTCCTTCCTGCCCCTTCCTCACAAAGTACATCACTGCAGAGCAAAAACTCTGTAACCAGTTGTCATGGTTTGATGCTGGTGCAATGCCAGTGCCCCCATGAAAATATATGCTCCCTGGTGTCTGCTGTGAGATGTGACCAGGAATAAGCAAAGCAGGCCCCCACTTAGAAATAAAGAAAAGAAAACTTAATTAACTAAACTACAACTCTAAGTAACAAGAAACACACATGGAAAATGAAAACTTTCCAAAAACATTTCCTCCTCCCCCCACCAAATTTCCAATATATCTATTCCCCAAATCACCAACTCTTGGTCCAGCACCACCCTTCAGACAATCAATCCTCAGTCCATCAAGAGGAGAGGAGTCCTTCTTGTGCCATGGGCTTCCCCTGGAAACACAGTCGAAGCCTCGTGTGTTTCCATGTCAGTTGTGGCACTGCCCGGAGTACATCTGCCATTGTGACCTCTTCCTTTCATGGCCAGTGCTCTCACCACTGAACATGGACCAGAGCTGCTTCCAGGGTCGTCTTTTTTAAGGATGCTTTGTACCGTTCCAAAAAGAGCACAGTCTCACCTTTGGGACACCTGTCCCCCGCAAATTTCACCCCCTGGGGCCGAGGGGCACCAACACTGAACCCTCTTGGCTCTGAGCCATTGCCTCCCCCTGGATGAAGTCTCTGTGTCACAAGGAACATGGTTCTGTCCATGGCTATAACAAGAAAAGTCCAGCTAAGGCCACTCCATCATCTCTTCCCACCTAAGATTCCTCTCTACTCTCCCGACATCTTTCACTTGCCCAGACCTTCACAGTTGCACATTTCCTTCTTCCATTTCATCTCTATCTCTCTTCTAGGAAAGGTTAATGTTCTGCAAAGTTTTCATTGTCCAAAAAAGGGTTAAAAGCTCGGGCTCTGCCCGCCCAAACCTCCCACATCGGCCGGACACCTTCTCGCTGCACCCCTGGCCTTCTCAGCCAGGCCGGGCTGTGCTGCCAGCACATGGTATCAAATTTCAAGGTGGCACAGGCTCTCTCTCTCTCTGTCTCCTGGGGGGGCTGCCCGATGCCTCTCGGTGCTCTCTCTCTTCCACCCTTCCACCCCCGGGCTCAGGCCTACCTCTCCCGGCCACATGGCTTCCCCTCCCCCGCCCAGCCAGCAGCTGGGCCGGGGGAGGCCTGACCTGCTTCCCTCGCTGGAACCCAAAAGAGCTTCCCCCGGGAGTGCTCTGCTTTTAACCCCTGTGTTCTCAGAGGCGCATCCAATGTCCCCAGTGACCACACCAGCTGCCAATATTAAAATCTGAACACCTATTGGTGACCACAGCATATCCCAGAAAACTTACTTCCTCTCAAACCACGACACCAGTAAAAAATGTTCCACTGTAAAAAGCAGCTTAAACTTTGTCACAGCTGTGGGTCTGAGCCTATGCTTGAAGGAGCTGGAGCAGAGATGATGGCACAAAACTTGGGTACCGCCACTGGCAGCACTGGGTTCAGCTTGACCCACATGAGAGCAGCTTTTCTCCCAGTGGCGTGCCATCAGTGCTACTGGCATATCCAAAACCTGAAAGGGGACAGCCAGGGCAGGAAAGCCAGGCCACTACCAGGCTCTTCTGTAACGCAGAATGCCCTTTTGAGGCAGGGTGTCCTGAGGAAAAGGACCAGGTGCTAGAAACGTGAAACTGCATCTGAACCACCTTGAATGCATAGGCTTTTCATTTGTAAGGCATGCAGCTGATCCCTGCTTTTGAACACATTCCCATCAGTATGGCTGGAAATTGCTAAAACCAGGTGCCTGTCTCCAGACTTTGGGGTGTGCAGGGCTGACACGTTCTCTGGGAGCTGCTCTGTCCCTGTACCCACAGAACAAGCTCTGGACAAGTGTATCATCAGAAGTCTCATGCTTAGTTCTCCTCTGATGGAATTTTCAGCACCCTTGTTGCTCAGCTGTTGACAAGATATTTGCTTGTTTACTACATCCATTGTTTCCTTCCAGAGACAGCATTCATTTCAACTATTTCAGAAATACTACATTCATTTGAAGCTGGAGCAGCTTCCATAAAGATTGCAACTAGACCACACATTTACACACAGAAACCAGATTTGTGTTTGGTGTGGATTGTCTGCATGTTTACTACAATGCTTATTTTCTTCTTTGAATAAAATTGCAGATTTTTTCCTCCATTATTTGCCAGTGCTATTAACCAGCCTCATTCTTTCCTTTTGTTGTATAATCTGTGTCCTTCTCTGATCTTCTCCAAAGTAAACAAGTCATTTTTGAGTCCAAGATGCTGTGCCAACACCACCACAACCTTGCCTTTGCAATAACTGTGCCATGAGGAGAGGCACTGTTGGGTCTCCAAGAAGAGACCCTTTCCGGCAGGGGTAGCTCAGCGCTGCTGTTTACCCTGGCTAAGCTCCTACCCTGGCTCCTTAAGCACACAGTGGGGTGTTCAGTGCCCAGGAAGACCCTGTCCACAACAGAGGATGGACTGGAGGAGCTGGGGCAGGCAGTACCACAGCTCTCTGTCCCTCCTCACCTATGCTTTGGCAGCCTGGAAGAGAGGAGGGCTCTCCCCTCCACCACAGATGCTGGGCCTGGGAGCTGAGTGCTGGGAGCTTGCACCTGGGGGCTGCTGGCACATGGGGGTGAGGAGTGTGCATTGAGTACAGTCAGTCCTTTGAGCATGAGTCAGGCAAGCCAAGCAGGAGGCTCTGCAGGGGGTTGCACAAGCTGGTTTTAATGGACTTTGTGGAGTCTGAGAGCTGGCGTGGCCGCCTGTGTAAACACAGCCAGTAATACCTCTGATGTAAAACTCGTGTTGTGAGACGAGAGTCAAATGCTTTTTATTCCCCCAATACCTTGTTCAAAGCTTTATCAGGCAGATGAATCAGATCTCAGTCTCCTAATGTCACAAGCATTTAGCCAAATCTCCCACTGTTCCCCAGTGTGGCCAGAGCCAGAAAGCAGCGTATCAGCTCCTGGCTGCCCTTCCCTGTACTTTTGTTGGGGTTGGGGGAGCCACCAGAATGCTATTTACTGCCACTGCAGCCATGAATGGGCTCATAGTTGTAGCAGAAGAGCTCTAGCTAAGGGAAGAGCATGCAGCTTCATGGGGCTGATTTGGGAAGTGCTGACAGTTCTCAGTCTGCACCTGTCTCACTGACCGGATATTGGAGTCACGTTGACCAGGTGCGGAGTGATCCCTTCACATCACTGATAGTCCTCAGACTCCTGAAACCTAAGGAATTTTGGGAACTTTCTGGGGTGATTTTGGTGGAACATTCTTCTGGATCCAAGAGGGGACACTGCCAAGAGGCACCATGATGTGTGAGAACAGATGAAATAAAGAGGAATATTTGTTTCCAGACATTTTTCATGAACAAATGCATTTAAGGACATATTTTTAACTATGAGAAACTTCTGCTTTGAGCTGTGCCATGTTGCCTGCTCCTACAGTGTTCCTAGGTGTCCTGTTCATTGGTGATTTTCTTCAAAACTGGAGTATCTCTCTTGCCCTATAGGGACTCAGCATGTTGTCTTCCTTCAGCATCCTACCAGGCAAAAGCCTCCACTGAAACTACATCCTGGGAGAGCTTGAACATTTCAACAAGGCTCATGTAGGCATATTTCTGGAAGAACAATTAAGGTGTTATTTATCAGACACCATGTGCAGCAGCCAAATTGATGTCCTTTGACACTGCTCTTGTGGAGGTTTACTGATAGGGCTTGGTAAACTACTTGAGGTGAAGAAACCCCGTCCTGAACCTTGTGGGCAGGCTGAAATGACCAGGGTTTATGGCTCACAGCTTTATTCATTGCCAGTTGACTACAATTATGGATGTTAAAAAGGAAGCACTGTGGTTATTGATCTCTTTAAGGGAATAGGAATAACAAAAAAGAAATGTAAGTGGTACCACACAGGTGAGTCTTAAGACAGAAGACATGATTTCTATTAGTAAAATACTCCATTTCCACTCTGTAGATTGATACTGCTATTTGTGCAGCTCAAAGCCACTTGTGCCTTACTCACTTTTTAGGTAGATAAAATTCCAATTCATTTCAATTGCAGGGCTTCTATTTAAGTGCCTTTGGTATAGTCTATTAAAATGGGAGGTGTTAATTTTCCAGTAATCACTACACTTCTCTTCCTATCTCTCAGCTGAAAGGACAGCCTCATCCTGCATGGTTAAAATGTAGTAATGCATTTAATGCCAGGCCATGATTTTAGACCTCCAGCTGTTTTACTGGTTGTGTAAGTAAAAATAAGATAATGTTATGCTTGGTAACCATGGTTTTGTAGGCATTCACATTTTACAAATCACTGCACAGTATGCAAACCATTATATATATTTAAAATGTTTAAAATCAAGACAACCAGGAGTCTACCACTTCCATTAGTTAAGGAGGGGGACTGCTAGACTGTGAAGAGTGATATATTCTATCAAGCTACTCAGCAGAGTTATATTATCGGTGCAAATTATGTGAAAACATGTGCTTCAGCGAGACAAGAAAGGAGTATTCTCTGCTATAAAAAGTGCGCTGTGGGAAGCTAGATGGAGTCATCGGTTTGGTGTAATATATGAGTAAAATCTTATTTGTTCAAATAATAAAAAAGGGAAAAAACAGAGCACAGAGAGAAAGGAACCATGAAGTACTTGGTTATTCCCTCCATGTACAAAAACCTGTTTCTGCCTCAAACAAAGGAATTGAGACTTATCTCCCACAATTTTATCCATGTGTAACTCGTCTGAGCAGAGATCTCCCTGATTTATATGGGCAGGAGCAAAAGCAAAACCAGGCTCAGGAAGAAGCAGCTTATTGATTTGTTCCATACACACAGGCAAAAATATTATACATCACCAGCATGATCATAAGCACATTGTTAAATCCAAGCAAACCTTAACTGGAATATTTCTTTGTAAGAAAACACTGGTTAGTGGAGCTATTGACAGCTGCATTTTCAAGAGCATCTGCTTTTGGAAACAGCAGCCATTCAGAACAAATGTTTCTGAAGGCAGATTGTGCTGCTCTGATTAGGAGTACAGGCAAAGATAATGGAAATGGATAGTGTTTGGCTGCACCTGGAATTGCCTTTAAAGTTCAGTAGGAAATTTGTAGCAGGAGTAGGGAAAAAAAATGGCTTCTGCTTGTGCTGTAATTTTTCAGAGAACGCATATGTAGCTCTCTGGACAGTATGAGCTCTCAATTTTAATTAAAAATGGTAAGTACTACATACTACAGTCAGACCTGATTAATCGGGGTGGAGCTGGTTTATGTGTATGTTTGGGAATAAAAAATATTTTGGTTATTAATCAGGGATGCTGTATTTATTTATTTTAGATATTTATTCAGATTGGTCTCCATTTGCCAGCATCCAGCATTCAAAAACATCCATCAGGGCAAAATCACAGATCTGGCTTCCAAAAAAAAAAAACAAATAAAGTAGAGGAAAGAAAGAAAAAAAAGTTCTTTTTCAAGCCATGGTCTTTGTGTTCTTTGTTCTTTTCATCTTCAGGATGCATTTGGGTTAACTTCAGAGCTCTTTCTTCACCACTGGAAGGAACAGAAACCAACATGTCCAGCATCCAATTAAATAGAAACCTTCTACCATTCAATTAAAAGAAAAAACCAACCCAAAGTTTGAAGTTTAAGCCAATAACCCAGCTTCATGAATGGGACTGGTAATTAAAACTTTGACTACAGCAAGAAGTTTGTATGTGAATGGTGGCAACACTAGCTTTAATAACATCTCCTGATACATGCCCAGAAGGTCCCACAAAACTTATTATAGCCCAAGAGGTCCACACATGTATGCTGCCAATAGTGCATTCATTACCTGGTTGAAGGAAGATTTCAGCTGTGTAAAGAGCCCATTTGTTTAGCTTTAAAACAGAAAACTCACCAACTGCTGCTCTTCATCAGAGAAGGAGTTTCAGCCCCGTGTCCTGTTCATCTCCCATTTCTTTGGGAAACAAAAGATAGGCAGTGTGCATAGAGTTCTCCTGAAACACTCCTGCCTCTGGTGCAAACTGTAGGCAGTCTCTTTCCCCCAGCAAAAATTATCTGACACAGGAAAGAAATGTTTTGTCAGCCTGAGCCAAAAGGGAGAAGGGATGGGTTTAGCCTGATACGACAAAGTGGGAACAGATAACCTATTTCCATGAGGACAACCCCCAGTGGTCCTACATCACTGGGGGTTTTGTTATTTACTTCCCTGGATTAGTGCATTTAACAATGAAGACAAGCATCTTGAAATATTTTTCTTCCCAGTGAATAATCTAGAAGTGTCACATGAGGAAATCCCTATATACATCTGAATTCAAATTCTGACTTTCTTTGTATTTTGGCCACAAAATCTTAATTTCAAAAATCGCACATTATTCCTTCTGCTGGAAACCTCCTAGATATACTTTAATAATAATTTTCACACACTACATCTGTGGAAACCTGCTTTACAAGAGTTCTTTCCTTTTAACAGACATCTAACAACTTTGCTCAACAAATGCACTCACACAGAGGGGGATTTTATCTATGTGCTTTGCATTCATGAATTCCCTAGAATAATAGGAAACAGCTACTTACATAAACAGGCTCACCTTGCCCACACACACTTTTGTGAACAAGTCTGTCTGTAAAGTAAAAATAACAATTTGTCTTTATACAGTATTTTCAACCAGAAAACAATTTGCTGCTTGTAAAGTAGTAGTTGTGCTTTTGTGTTTCTTCAGGGTACCGCAAATGTTAAAAAAAAGAAAAAAAAAGTAGTGTCATTAGAAAAAGTTCAACCTCTCTCAGACAAATAACATCTGCTAACAAGATGTCCCTACATTGCAGATGGGCACTCGCTTCCAAATTCAAACTACCATTGTAAAATCTGTGTATATTCACAAGTTAATGAAAATGTGGTCTCTATGTCTGTTTAAACTTCAGTGGGGATCACTTGAGATTACACAGGTTTCCATCTGATGAAACAATGCGGTTGCACCATGTTGTTCTTGCTCTGTTCCAGAGTGAAATGTTTTTGTGTGCATGAAGAAAGTGAGAAATAAAAATGTGTGCACCGATGCAGAGACTAGAAAGATATGTCTGAGCTATAAGGGACTCAAATTTGTTCCATCTTTACTGGCCCACAGCTCATCACTGGTAATCAGAATAGCTTATGCCATCAATCTCCTTAATTAAGAAAAATAAGATTAAAAGGCTGGCTTATCTTCCTGAGTTCTCATGCTAGGGTATCTAGGCAACATTCAGAGTCCCCAGGGAATCTCTGAGGGCTCCTCCAAGGCTGGATGAAGATGAAGGACCCCTTTAGCTCAGCAGCCTTCTACATTTGGAGGAGTACCTCTGGACAACTCACAAATGAATTTCATGGAATCACAGGGAAGGGACCTCAATCACAGTTGGAAGGGACCTCAAGGATGATCTGCTCCAATCTTTCTCGGCTAAAGCAGTCTACACAAGACAGCTGAACACTCTCTTCAGCTGAGTCTTAGAAGTGACCAATGTTGGGGTATCCACCACTTCTCTGGTAGATTATTCCAAGGGCTGATTGTCCTGATTGTAAAAAATTTTCCTCTTGTGTCTAGTTGAAACTCCCCAGGAATAATTTATACCCATGATCTTTCATCTTTCCAAGTGACTCCTTGTAAAAAGGGAGTTTTGATCTTTGTAGCCACTGGAATATTGTGAAAACATTTCTCTGATTTGTCCTCTGAAGCCAATACAAGGCATGCTACTTATATAGGGTTCAAAAAAGACAGGAAAACTACTTTCTCCTCTGCTGGAGCATGATTTGAATTTGTTACAAAAAGGTTCTTCTGCACAGGCTTCTGCAGACAAAAGGGCAGCCAGGCTGAACTCCTCTGGGTTATATCTGCACCATGGCTCTTGGTCAGTGGGAGATGAAGGGGTGAAAATACCACCTGATGTTCCTGAAAAGGGGACCTAAAGGGACACCTATCTCCAGGCTAGCCTCCACTCCAAGGACTTTTCTAGCTTTCTCAGAAATAGTGACAGTATGAATGTCATCAATGTACAAAGAGAAGTTCACTTAACATGCTACAGCAGGACAGGGGCGTGTTGTAAGCTTTCCTCACCACTGGACACCTCGTTTGCTCTGGGATGGCACTGCACAGTGCAGCAGCAATAAAGTCTGGTGAGGACACCCCCAACAGTGATTAGTCCATGGCTCTGATTTCCTGGGGACACATGGATAGGCATATCTGTCACCTCATATTGCAGAGTCACTTTTGAAGCAGTTTGCATTGGTTCAGCTGAGCCAAGAGGTAGGGTAAGTGTCCCTATAAGTTTTATGAAAAGAAGTGGACAAAAAGGTGCAAGAACTTATTAGTGCCAATGAAAGGAAAAGCTGATGATCTCTGTCTCAGCCAGCAGAAGATCCACACAGAAAGGAGCTGTGGGAAGCCATTTGAGGAGAACTTTACTGTGCAGCTGACTGAGTGCTGGAGCAGATTTTCCTCAGAGAGATTCTGGAGTCTCCCTCACTGGAAATATTTGAGAACCCTCTGGATGCAATCCTGTGCAACGCGCTCCAGGATCCCCCTGCAGGGAGGTTGGACCAGATGATCCACTGCAGACCCTTCCAGCTTCACCCATTCTGTGAAACCAGGCTTCATTACTTCCAATATCCATGGAACTATTTGTTTAATAGATTTTTTATTCATAAAGGATTTCTATGGAAAAGATGAACACCAAAGAAACCCTTCTTTTGCAACATCTTTATGAAATGCTCACAATGGATGATTGTATTATTTAATTTGCTCACATTCAACAGTTTTGGATCCTATGTGCAATATCTTCCCATCCCTCTGAAGACTTGTAGCTTTTTAACTTTAGCTATTGCTAATCCATCAGCTGTCTGAAGCAGTCAGCTCTCATTTGTTTTTTGTTTCTTCAGTGCTAACAACTGGATCTGTTCTAAATATGAGATTTACCAGACACAAGCAGGGATGCAGGAGAAACAGAGTATATTTAAATATACTGTTGATATTTTTAATAATAATAATAATAATAGTAATATTACCACCATCACCATTATTATTAGCATTATCATCATAGAGAAAATCCCACACCACCACCAATATGAAACCTGTATCATGCATAAATACAGGAAATGAAGATACCACAGAACACTAATGCCCTAATGGCCTAGGTTGCCCTTGTGGTTCCCTACTCCACTTCTCTCCCTAAGGGAAAAATGCTCAAATACAGAAAGGAAAAAGGCAACAGAATGCTTTTACCTAGCTATTAGGTCCTGGTATCCCACAATGCTGGAAAGAATTTTCTGGGCAAGAGGGATGGAGCTGAAGATCAGCTGGTCTATGTGAGATGATTCCCAGGCAGTTTGGAAATGTCCTCACCCAAAGTACTTAGTAAAAAGTTTGTGGCCAGAACCGGTGTCATCCCTTACTCTGTATCAATTTTGAGATTATTTTTTACAAAAGATGAGGAAGAAATAGATGTGTCCTGAATAAATCACAATATGAGTCTTCTAATATACCATATAATGAGCTCCACACTCTCTTCAGATACACCCACATTTTTCTGCGTAGATCACCAAACCCAAAGGAGGAGTTAGTTTTAACCTTCTGCCAGCACTCACCTGGCAAACCCAGCAGAACATTCTGTAGTCCCTCAGGCACAGGAGTCCCCTGGGGTAAGGCAATTTTTAGCCAGAGAAAGCTCAGCAAAAGTATTCAAATAGCACAGAGCTGCTCAGGGGAGAACCTTGCTCTTTGCCTGGAAGGCTCTTGGGAGACACAGCTAACTGGGTGAGTGAGAGTTACCTCATTCCTGATCTGGGAAAGATTTTCTAGTAAGTGGGAACCAACATGAGCTATGTGGTGGTAGCAGTAAGACCGTGGCAGGCTTGAGCAGGTCCCTCACTGGCACACCACACCCTGGTCACTAGGGACTGGCTCACTCACTGCACCCTCTCCCAGAACATAAACCGTGGGTCTCCACCTCCCCACCCTCCCACCCAGGCCCTGAAGTAGGCAGAACTATTGCTTGCTCTGACCTCAGGAGCATCCCAGATGTGAGGCTTGTGAGGAAACCAGCCAAGGCTGCAATACAATGTGGTGGCAGCTGACCAGGGATTTGCGTGGCCTTTTAGGGAGCTGCGGAGATGTCACCTTTCAGCATCTCGCTTCTGGCATGAAACCACACCTGGTGCCATTGCTGAAGCTGATCAGCAGCATTTGGACACCAGGGCTGGTCTGTGCTCCACCATTCTCCACACCACCCAGGCTGCAAGATGTAACTGTGGGGAAGCTGCCCACCCCATAGCCATTACCAACTTGAAACCACAAGGCATGGGAAAATGCTCTCTCAGATGACTCCTTGGTGAAGGCATTGCCATTCTGATTAAACCACAGTTTAATAAAAAGTTTTCCTCATAGCATTCTGGTATGTTCTACTTTTGACTCATTTGACAGTTCTGGGTATTCTGTAAGGCTTTCTGCAAACATCACCACCAGGTATAATTTCAAGCAAAGGTTTCAGTAATCCACACCACTCCATCTTTTGGAGCAACCTTCTTCTTCTGGGGCACTGTGGGCAGCTGAGGGGGGGCTCTGGGGGAGGCTGTCAGCACCCACCCAGCCACAGGCTGCAGAACCAGAGCTCTGCAAGACAATGCCTGTCTGTGAGGTGCTGTTGTGGGTTTCTCACCAGATAAGTGGATTATTACCCTGGCTCGCAGCTGCTCCACAGAAATAGGTCAGCCTCAGGAACAAGCTTTGCCTTCCCCTATTTGGCATCAGAAGCATCCAAGAGGAAGAGGGGCTGCTTACAGGATCCTTGTCCAGGGACCATTAAACTCCTGAACAATGGCTTTCCTCTGTCTGTGTCTCCTAAAGTGGGAAATGTTCCTAAAGTCAGCACCTGTGTTTTTCCTTGTACTAGATATAGTGTGTCCCATAGTGGTAAGATATTTTCTGCATCTATACTTGCTCAGCCTCTGTTGAGGAAGCATGAGGGTAGCACTGATACCAGATCTGACAAAATGGGAGAGGGAGGTAGATCCTGAACATGGCTTTTCCTTTCTCAAAGGTGACTCTGAAGCAAAGGAACAACCCCAAGCTGTTTTGGCCCAGGCTGCCCAGCTGTGAGGGCTGTAGGACATTGTGCCTGCTCCATGCAGGAGACAGCACTCTGAAAAAGCTGTTACCCACTGTGGGTAACACATCCTCCATCTTCCCAAATGAATTCTGCAACAAGCTGACATCTCATTTTCATCTGTTTTTTTCCAATCAAAGCACAGTAACTGCAGCTAACATCCCAACACCAACCACCTCCCATCTCTCTTTGCCCACCGTATATTTGCCCCTTCAAATTGTGCTCAGCACAGAATTTGAAGTGGGGTTGCAGGCTGAAGTAAAAGGGAGCTGCAGTGTAACATCAGCAATGCAAACTTTAGATCTAAGCATCATGTCAGCTGTGCCTACCATCAGAAAAACAAAAAGAAAAACCAACCTGTAGAACTGGCAAGAAGAGCAAAATGAAGTACTGAAATCAAGGATATGCAACATAGCTTTGATCTGGATATTTCTCATTCCTTCACACCCTTTTCATGCATTATAACTCAGCTGATGACTTTGCAGTAGAGAAAGCTTTTAAAGTTTCCATTATTGCATTTTTCTTTTCCCTCATTCCTCTGCCAATTTGGATTGCCATTAAAATCGCTGAAAAATATTAGGATAAAAGCCTTTATCTGTTACATTTGGTATGGTGGCAGAAAGATACAGGGAAAGCCTTACAGGAAACATTCTTCTTATAGGAATTCTAGACCAGGAAATCAGGGTAGTTTCCCACTTCTGGAGAGCATGCCCAAATAAACCCTTTTTGCACAGTTCCCACAGGCACTTATGCCAGAAGGGCCTCATTGCCAGCTGGTGTAAATCAGCTCAACTCCCTGAATTTTTAAGGAGCTAATCCAGTTTTCCTCAGCTCAGGATCCATCCCTTGGATGCTCACCCCACATACCTGAGATGCTCTGTGTGAACAGAGAGGCTCTACACACCGTTTTCCCCAGTGAAACCGTACAGGAGGCAGAGGCTGGGTAGAGCATCCCTCCCTGCCTACAGCACGGTGGCAGAGCCACAGATATCTGTCACTGGGGTGGGCACATCAGCTTGCTCCTGCACAAGGATGTGTGCTGCCATGGCTGACACGCCGCAGTTTCTGGAGCAGCACAGCAGATTTACAGCCAGGCTTTGCTGAGTTCCCATTTCCACATCCCAGTGACCACATGCTGGGGACTGTGGGAGAAGCGCAGGTGACTGACCCCAAAGACTGTGGCAGAAACTCGCCCCCAAAGCCTGGCAGCTGAGTGAGGCCCGAGCCCAGCTGGAGCAAGCAGACGAAGGAGGGAGGACAGGCTGCAGCAGCCTTGGGAAGTACACCACGGCCAGCAGCCTGCCAAACAGGTTGCTCCCAATAAAAGTGCTTCACCACTGGATTGGGGTGGCAGATGAATTAATTGTGCCATTTCCATGACATTCTACTGGAGCTTAAATGTATTAGTAACTGTTCGTCCCCAAAACAAGTTTTTCCTCCCACACAAGGGGCAAAAATATCCATCTGAATTTTTTAGATTATGTGACAGGCTTGCAAACTGTTGTTAACTTTATCATATGGGATATGGATTAGACTGCAGCACATTAATTTATCGGGAAGTAAGAGCTGCCTGTTCATCTCTTTTCTGTTATGACATCTGCAGTAAAATACAATAGGGGCCAGACAGACAGTGAGTAATAGACTAGAATATGAAGTTTGGAAGTGGGGGGGGTGTGGGGAATGGCAAGGTTTGCTGCAGATAGAATTGAACCCATTAAAGCAAAAAATAAAAAAAAACAGCGGTCATTCTGCAGGTATCACTTTTAATGAAATTGCAGATAATGAAACCTGCCAGTTAAAAGTGATATCAATTCACATCTTTTCAGGCTGGTAGAGAAAAGCCAAGTAAAAACCGGTCCTGCAATTGAAGATGTTTTGCTGGAGTCCCCTGGACTTTACAGATGCCACCCACTTCCTCCTCACCTCTTCAGCCCCTGCCGTGGAGGGGGCACACACAGAGTCATACACACACATTTTGGCTCTGCAGGGACAGGCCTCCAGGCACACAGGGTCCTCTCCCATCCTTCACCTTCACTCCTGTGTGACAGACCTGCTGCAGGGCCACATGGCCAACGTGATGGGAAAGGTGAAGGCCTGTGATTTGTGGGACAAAAGAATGCATGAAACATTAAAGAGAGCCTTGCCAGCATTCTAAATTGTTAATGCAAGCTCTCCAGGTCTGCAGAAAAACATATTCCCATTGTCATTTTCACTCCCCCTTGGCCTCTTAGTCCTCCAATTATGTGAACAGCGACATGTGAACAATTACATGGTGCAAAAAGTGTGAAGCCTAGGTACTTAAGTTTGGCCCCTTGATGCCAGTGGGCAAATCTATTTACATTATCTATATTTAGTATGTGAGGGTCAGTCTCCATGAACTTCTAGACTGAACTTGCCCTGTCATGACAGTGTGGTGAGGGTGTCCCCTCACAGCAATTTATACAATTTATACACTTTATTACAACATTTAATGCTAAAAACAAATCATCTACAGGGCACAGAGCTATCTGCCTTATGTGGGTACCAAACTTCAGTCTTATTTCCCAGCTCTGTGGGGAGCAGACCTGCTGTCCCAAATCCTCCAGGATTTCACTCCTCATCAAGGTATGCTTTTGTGTGCCTGGACACACTAAAATTCAGCAAATGCAGCTAAAAAATGGTTCACAAATATTTAGTCCAAATAAATTCAGCCACTTCATGCTGAAGATGTTCCCAGGCACTTTTTAATTTATATTATGTAAACAATCCCAGCAACAACTTTTTTCCTTTGTTCCTATTAATTCACTGGGGGTGTGCATGCGCAAGAGGCAAGGGTTTATGTCAGGAGTATTCAAGTAGACTCCTTGCAAGCTCTTTGGTTTCCCCCTTTCTGTTTTAAAAGGTATCCCTGGCCTAGCCTGGATGCAGAGCACAAAGGAATGGCTGGGTGCTGGATCAGGCCATTGTTCTACCACTCTCAATGCCCATCCCTGCCAGCACCCCAGACCAGCTACCTCACAGGACAGTGCAAGAAACTCCCTATGAACCATCATGGGATGATCTGCCCACGAGAGAAGCGCTTTCCTACTCCTCACCAGTTAGCTGTTTCCCAACGCCATGAAGCATGAGAGTTTGCATCCCTTATAGATTTTTAGATCTTGCCTCATGCAATTCTTCTCATCCATAAAATGCCTACCTAATCTGTTTTGAATCCTGTTAATCTTTTGGACTCAGTGGTGTTTTGTAAGTTCCCAGGGTTAATTAAATGTTATCTAAAAATATTTCCTTATCAGTTTCGAATATTCTTTTTTCCTCTTCTGCTTCCTCATGGAGTGGCTCTCAGTCATTCAATTTAAAAAGTTGGCTGAGACCGTCTTTTCTAGCCTTTCCAATATTTCTCACTGTCCACCCAGTTTCTCTCCTTTTATCTATATCATCCCTGAAGAGAAGCAGGAGGTGCCTTTTGGCCCCTTGTGAGGACCACTCTTCAGGACTAGATCACACCCCCTTTTTATGTATAATACTAGCAACGATCCAGTCCATTCATGCAGCCTGACCCCAAGAGCCTCAGAAAGTTTATGCTGCCATAAAAAATAGACCAGACAGTCTCCAAAGGCAAAAGCCCCCAGAGCTGAGCAATTCAAAAGCAATACACCAGGCTGGACAACATCCACTAAAAGATGATTTGTCGTTCTTTTGGGATCGACTCGTTCAAACCCATCGGAATCAACAAGTTTGCAGGGGAACTTGCAAAACCAGCAGCCAGAAAGGTAAAGCCATCTACGCCCATCAATAAATCCGAGGGGCTGGCTCACCCAGCTTTCCTTTGGTCACGCAGCCTCACTGGGCCGTGTAATTGCCGCCTTATTGGAGAGATACCAGCCTGCCCGTCGAACAGATGCAAGTTTCCCCTGCTCTCGTTCAGCTGGGAACCCGCTCAGCAAAGCAGAAATAAATCACGGGGAACTTGCTGTCGTTTCTCCACCTTCCCGCACACCCTCCGCCGCTGCCGCCTGGCTGGCTAGAGCTGGCATAGTTTTTAAATGAAATCTGTGAGATTGGCATCGACAGCCTCGCCTGATTTTTAGCTAATACCTTGGTGGGTTCTGCATTCGCATCTGGCCGGCGCCGCCACGCTGAGCCTGATGATAACAGGCTGCTGCTCTTCCCGAGCAGGATCCCGGGGTTCCGCCACCCACAGCCCAAACAGGGGCTCGTTCCAAGCACAACAGCACATCGCAGCCAGCCAAGGGTCTGCAGCACAGGACTTCTCCCAAGGCATAAAAAAAGGAGGGGGAGAGGAAGAGAGAGAGGGAGAGAGAGAGAGAAATGTGTTAACTATGCTAACAGTGCCAAGTAATATGCTTCGTTAAAAATTTAATCACCTGCAAGTGCAAAACAAGTGCAAAGCAATCATGTTGTAATTAGCGCAGCAATTAACACCTCCCTTTTCGATAGCACATGCATCCTAGGAAGTGCATGATTGCAAGTGTTTATGCTGCTGACAGGCTAAGTTCCTATAGAGAGGGAAAAATTGCTTAAATAGATTTTTTCTTCCCCCCCTCGTCTTTTTGGCAGTTGGGCTGTTATGTGTCCATGAAAGCCCAGCACCAGCTGCCATGTTGGTTTTGTGTGAGTGCTGCTCCAGTGCAGAGCGTAACTAACAGCTCCAGCTTGAGCTGGGGCCTCCTGAAAGAGGGCTGCAAGCCTCCAGAGCCCAGCTCCACAGCAAAGATGTCAGCATGGCAATTACAAGATGATTTTTTGCAGGCTAACACTTGCCAAAAGGGGAGCACCAGGCCTGAACTGAGATTGTAGGATTTGGAATGTGACAGCAAAGGGGACAGGACAAATCGGAGCTGTGGCTTTGGGATGGGTCTGCAGCTAGAACATGCCAAGCTCCATGGTGCTGGGATCCCTCTTTAACATGTGCTCCCATTGAAATAGCCAGTTCTCCCCAAGGATGTGCTGGAAGCAATGTGATGCAGTTTGATAAACTGCCCAATGCAGGACTGGCCGGGGCAAAGCCTGTGCTGCCAGCTGTGTCCATGCCACTGCTGCTCTTTTACCCATGCACTGGGCTGGCCATGCTTCTCCATGATCTCCTGTTCCTTGTCCTCCCTAAAAACCCCAAGTTCGACTGTCCCATTCGCTGTCCCTCTCCTAGGGCTCGTTGTCAGCTGCTTGTGAAGACCACATGAGGAATGAAAGCTGGCTCTCAACATTAGCTTAGAGAAGTTATATAGACTTAAATGCTCACATTCCATGAAATATTCTTATTTAGAGACTGTTCAACTTTAATAAAATGGACTGTGTTTGTACTGGGACAGCACTCTCGGCATCCTTGCAGAAACTCAGTGACTCTCATGGTTGCTCAGTTACTGACAAAGAGCTGGTCTGAGAATTTGGCATCCAAAAGCTGAGCACCAAAAGGTAAAAGTCACCTTTGGAAACATAAACCATGGGGCCAGTCTTGAAGCTCCTTGCCTCCCAGACAGTGAGATTGCTGAAAGGTATCTTCATCACATAGTTCAATATTGGGGTTCCTATTTGCCCGGTTAAAAGTCACAAACAGCATTACTATCAGGCCTGGGCCAAACAAATAACCCTGCAATAACAGCAGCTCCTGAAAAAGTTACTTCCTTGCTGCATATCCTCAGAAATTCACATTTTACACACCATTAATTCCATTAATTAAGACAAAATTGGAGCACAAATTCAGCAATTATGAAAGAGGCAACTAGAAGGCAAGTGAAAACAAAGCTGGGAAAGAGCCATGGTACTTTTGCTATCCCAATGTATTTTGCTGTTTCTGAAGCTGCTTCTGAACTGAGACAGAGGCCAAGTCTGAAAAGATAACAGTTTAACTGTGATTTCAGCACTGTTTCTGACAACAGTGGGGCCCTATGTTAATTCCCCTCTCTCCAGCCAACTGACCCGTTTCATTACAGACCTATAGGTTTCCCATTTTCATTTCTATTTGAGGTTTTGTTCCCAGCTTCCACTGGCCTGCTTGCACCATTTTCTGCCTCCAGCAAACACTCCATTGGAGCCATAGGCCTTGGAGATGATTCCATACTCATTTCTGTTAGGAAGTGAGCACATATTTGTGGTTTCTTGGCACAGTCCCCACATTGCCTTCCTGTCGTTCAGACTAAGCATGAACCTGCCCCGTTCTCCTCAATACAGCTCAAGCATCCTGGTTTTGATGCTTTCCATTGGCAGTGACAGGCACTTAGCTCTAGCACACAACACATTTTATGCTACTTTTATAAGTGCTTTGTGTTGTGTGGGCTGCAGAGTCCTGAAGTGCATCCCCTAATCCTGCCTGAGGCTCTGCTGGAGAGGAGTGAGAAGTTCTTGGGAGCTGCATTAAAAGATCTGCCACCACCCTGGTGAGAGGTTTGGGGTGATTTCCCTGCCTCTGCTGGAGTTCACCTTCTCAAAGGCACACTGCTAAATCATCCCTGCCTGAGATGACTTACCCCCAAGGCTCATAAAAGTACTTCAGAAGAGCAGTCGTGTTTGTACTTGAAATGCACTGAAATAAGCCATGTGTGAGAGTTGGGGGGGCAGGGGTCCTGAGGAGAATTCCCCCTGGGACACTGACCCAGGGTCCTCAGCTCAGATGACAGCACATTTCCAGTGACACAAACACATCATCATGTGTAATCACATGTACACAAAGCATGTGTTGCAAGAAGATCTCATACAGTGCGCTGTCCACACCTTCACTAATTAGGCATGGCTGGATTCTGAGGTGTCAAGTCCCCTCCTGAACACTAAAATGGGGTCCACCAAGTTGAGGGAGAAAATTTTGTGCAAGTTGTTTGTTAAAGTGTTTGCAGCACAGCAGAAAGTTTAAATAATGGAAGCCCCTGTTCTCTTCAAACCACGGAAAGCTGATAGTTATCACCAATAAAATTTAGGAAAACCACTGGGGAGAAGAGAACCTTACACTCATAGGAAACCACAAGTTTGTGTAACTGTACAAAAGCTTGTGGTTCAACATATATGCAAAATACATCAGAAATTTCTCATCCTGGGAACAAGCAAAACAGTCTGTGCCCATGAGAGGCAAACACGGGGGGAAATCCTCTCATGGACAAGGACCACAGTAGAGAGTGACAGAGTGGGACCTGTGATCTGCTCAAGGGTGTGGTTACCAGGAAATTGTCTGGTCCTGGTTTTGCTACATAGAATATGGAATTACTTAATGGTTTTGAGTCTAAAAATTAAAAAAAAAAATTAAAGTGTGGTTTTATCAAGTAGGAGCAGCAAAGACTACAGCCCTGGACTCTTGTGGGTACTATTGTGAGTACTTCCTTACAAGATCAATCTTTATAAGGCAGAAAGAGTCCTCAAACAACTCTTTACAAATGAATAAGCACCAGGGCCAAGCTTCACCAGCAGGATTCAGGCATTTTCAGTGCCCATGTTCCCTGAATTGTCCAGCCAAGCCAAGAGCACCACTATGTCCCTCAGTGTCACATTATAGATGTTGTGCTCAGCTTTCAGAGAGGTGAAGGTGGGTGGTGAAAATTCACAGAGAGTCGTACAGCTTTTTCCATTAGCAAGGCACACGCCTTAAAAATAACAGATGACATGGGGAGGGAAGTACCAAAGCAGTGAAAGGAGATAGGAAACCCAAGTATACCTGAACTGCACATAAAAAAGGCTTGGGAGGTGTTTAGGAAGGCCAGAAACCTGCTTCATAGACCCATAGACAAAAATTTACTGGTTTTTTTTTTTGTGCTATGACCATGAATAAGACTTCAAAGTCTGCAGCTTGTTTCCCTTTTAGTGGGAGTTTGGAGAGAGGAAGAATCCCACCCCTCACTAATAACCCACCCAAACTTGACAGTCACTTCTCTCCCACAGCTGGGGAAGATAACCTTTCTCACTGATATTTGTGAGTCTGGAATAAAAGAGAGTGAAAAACACAGAGGAAGAAAAAAAAATCTGAATTCCCACTCATTTTGCATATCCAGGTTCCCAGGCACCCATCCCTTTTTTGCTAAAGTGGGGGGAGAAATATATTTAATAAAGATCTGGCAGGAGTATGATGAAATAATGAGTAGGATGAGACCATGTTACATAAATTGGCAAAGCTCCAGCTTGTAAATGATTAAAACAAAAGAAAAAGGGAGTTTCCATGAAGACTAACGTAAAAAGCATTTTATAATCAAAAGGCCTGAAACTATGGGGGCTGATGGGAATGTCTAGCAAAACAAGCCTGTTCTGAAGCTTCCAGATGATACATGGAAATTTAATCAGCTCATCTCAGTCAACCTTAAATCAAAGAAAAGACTGATTGGAGGTTCAAAGGGAAAAGTGGGTTTGTGGCTTAAGAACAAGAGCAGGACACTTTCCTGATTCTGCCACAGATTTCCTTTGAGATCTTGGATAATTCAGTCACTTGTGAGATATTAAATTTCATAGTTATTTGGTACAGAAGTTTTCCTGATATGCATATTAAAATTTGTCTCTGGAAGTGGACTATTGCATTTATATGCCTGGCTCTTTACACCTGCCCATACCATCCACACAGCCTCACTGCTAGCAAGCAGACCTTCAAATTTCTTTCAATAATTTCTTTCTCTCTAAAATGTGGAGAAGCCCCATGTACCTTTATAGCAGTGCTGTCATGCTGAATTAATGCATAGTATTTCTAAAGATCTTTGAGGAGAAAACATTATGGAAGTGAGTGAATTCTCTGTAATTTACTACTATGAGATTAACAGTAAGTGCTTTTCTCTTAAGTAGACACCAAAAAACAAAAAAGAAGAAAAAAAAGGAAGCTTAAATGGTTGCAATCTCTCTGCTATTAAGAAAAGCATCCCTTTGCAGTTGTCCAGCAACTCTTGCTTCTTCTTTAACCAAAGCCAAAATTCAGTGACATTAAAACTGAAAATTATAACATCAAGAGAGGCACAGATCTAATTGATGTTGGAAAAGAAAATTTGTTACTCAAAATCAAATTCTAATTGGCTGCAGCCCTTTAAACTACTCAAGCTAAGAGGCTGTGGAGAACATACAGTCTTCAAGGGGAGTTTGCTAACCAGATGCCGTTGAAGCCCAGCCTTAATGTCTTTTTATCTTCCAGGTTCACAAGTCTACGTGTACGTGTGTGCACATTTCTGAAAGTCTGTTCCTCTGTACACTGAAAATTCAGATGAAAGTCAAGAAGAGGAAAGTTAGATCAGGGGATGAAGAGTTCTTTATACTGCTTCCAAGCTCTGCCCTGATGCATTGTGTAACCTTGGGCAAGTCATTTAACTTGTCTTGCTCATCCATCAGATAGAAATATGATGCTTATCTGTTGCATGAAAATGAGTTAATTGCTGTTTGCCAACTGCTTTCATCTCTTTGGATGAATCAGATTGAGGCCATATATGTAAGCGTATATAATTTTGCATGTGTATTTTTATTTGGAGCTTGCTTATGTCTTGCAGCATAGCATCTTCAGGTCAACACTGGTTATCTGCTTGGCAGGGAGCCCCTATTGTACATTTCTGATGTAATGCAAATCACAGCAATGAGAAACACATAAGTGAAAGGTATTACACTTATCATCATCATTAGCTGTTGTTGTTGTTGTTATTGCTGTTGTTATTATTATTATTATAGTCTCACACTTGGATGCAGAGATAGGACCACTTTAAAAAAATATGGCCCCAAGAAAGAAGTCTTCTTGAGAATAAGTCTCTTAAAATAAAAGGAATGGGAGAGGCCTGGGCCTGAAGCTGCCTTTACACAAATGTGTTGATGTGAAATTTCCCAGGGGCATCACCAAATCTCTAAATTCATTTATTTATAGGCTTTATTACTCAGGAACTGACCTATGAAAGTGCTTGGCCAGAGGGTGGTTCTCTCCAAAACAACAGATCTCCTCCCCTGGGGAGGAGTCATAGCACTCATGACTTGTTTGATTTGGGGTTACAGAAGGAAATTGATGTGAGAGACTCAAAGGGAAATAATAAGGAGAAATTCTTTAAACCATAGACACAGCTCAGAAAGAACTCCAAGGGCTGTATAAGCCTTGGGAGCAAAGTCTGTTTCTCAACCATCATTGGAGGCACTATGGACTGTCCCTTGTCAGAGACACATGGAGCTAACTCTGCTGCTGAAGGATGTGGAGTTGCCTGCAGAGGCCAAAGGGGTCACCATTGCTTTGGGAAGCAGAGCTGGAGCAAGCAGCAGACAACAGCAATTTGGTGTGCTTCAAAAGGTATGACATTTAAATATACATAAGTGCTAACTATAAAATCTTGTCACTCTTTCATTCAAGGCACTCCACCATCAGAGTTTCTTCAAATGAGGTCAGATTCCCCAGTCCTGTCTGACCTTCACTATCTGTGCTGCTACTTTTGTTGTGTGCTAAGAGTCATCTTTGGAACAGTAGCCTCCAAAACCACTACCTCTGCAGCTCTAGAAAAAGCTTTAGCCTCATGGCAGTTTTCATCAGAAAGAGACTCAAGGACTGAACGGAACAAAATCCGGATTTGCTAGTGTCTCATGCTCTGCCCCAAGCACCAGGGTTTCCTTTCTCTGGGGCACAAGCTCCCAGCTTACATCTGAGTTTAAAAGCACTGCAGAGATGTTCCTCCCCATGGGAGGGCTGCAAAGCTTTGGAACTTCTGCTCTAAGTCTCATGGACTGCAACAACAACAGAGCATCCTCCATATCAAGGTCTTGGCATGTTGTGTCTGGACTCATTCCCAGGCCCCATGGTTGGAGAAACACACATTTTCTACCCAGTGGCTCTTCTAGTTCCTCCTTCCACAGGACTGAAAGGATGGGGAAGATTTTATCCAGGCTTTCCATGCGTGGTTGAGTTTTGCCCGTAAGGACTTGTTTTTACTCATCCCACACTTGCGTCACACCAAGTATGAAAGATCTAATAGACTGGGATGCAAATGCTGTTAAAGTGTTAACTTGTGTGATTTTTTGTTCTAGATTGCAGTGCTTGTCATTATTTAAGTTAGATTGGTTATCTCATCTTGTTGTTTCACTCTGCTTGCTTTACTTGCTATTTACTGGTTGACTTTTATAATGACTATGATTAAATTAATAGATCTTAGAATGTAAATTAGTTTCCAGTAGTGTTTATTAGATACATCTGCAGATAGGGTTTAAATAAAAACACAGCCTGAAATCAGAGTTGCTGTGCATTCTAATCTTAATGGGTGGCATGGACCTAACCTGCTCTTTGTTAGATTTGGGTATCTGGAACAACTCTCTTCAGTCCACCTCTGAAAACCACTAGGGGAGATGTTGGCACAAATTAATTTTTTTCCTCTTTCATACAGGGGCCCAGCTTTGTTCAGATACAGACACCACAGTGAAGGGATCAAGTTTTGCAGACTAAAGAAGACTTATTCACTGTTGAAAAGGCTCCATAGGAACACTAATCAAAAACAAACTTCCAGCACAAGTTAGAAAGTCCGATGGACAGCCACAGAAACTTCCTATGCTTCATGTGCCTTCAAATACCTTTTTGCTTGCTAGTACATTTTGCTCCTGCTCCTTTTTTGTAAAATATGATTATTAACTGACTCTGTCACACACACACACACTTCAGTCTAAACTATTTTTAGCAGCAAATAGGTCAGTAACATTAAAACTGCAACAGGTGAAGGGCACCTGTATGTCTCCACACTTGCATGTAGTCATCCATGATTACTGGTGGTGATTCTTGACTCCGTGGAGCTCTTGAGAGCCATGTTCATCTGGCTCTTTGTGCTTGAAGGCATTAGGAAGCAGCAGTATTCCCAAAGCATCTTGCAATTATTCTCAGTTATTGGTATGATACCAGGTCTGCTGGGATTTCGAGAAGGATCATCCTGCCTTGCCATACCGGACCCTGGTCCTCCACAGAATCATCTCACCAGCTCACAGTGCAACTGGAGAGAGAGACATGGAACACAAAACCATCTACTCTCTCCTACAGCCCTCATTCCTATGTCTGCCTTGCTCATGGGGAAACAAGTCCTTGCTCTCTACATTTCCTGTCCTTGCCACCTTTGCCTTTTGCACAGCCACATGTGCCTGGATGGTTTTTGCTTCACAACTCTTTCTGGTCCTTTAAAATAAATTACATGGGGAATGTTAGTGATGCAAACTTGTTTAAACCTGAATACACGGTTAAGTCAGCTTTGTAATTAATTGCCTCATCACTGCAGTCACCCTTCAGGAATGCTGTGCTGCTGGTTCAGAACCCAGTAGGAAAGGGCCAGATCCCCAGCAGAGATCGCTCAAAGTGAATGAAATCATGAAGCTGCGCAGGAGGTCAGGTCTGACTCCCTGAGATGATGAAGTGGCATCATCATGGGCCCACCAACAGCCTAGTATGCAGAGCTGGGCATGAGGGTGCCATGAGAGCCCCCAGAGCACCACTGGCTTTGTCCCAGAGAAAGGATTTGTCTCCCCAAGGCATGGCCTGTGCAGTCATCCCCCCGGGTGCTGTGTCATGGCAGGACTGCTTTCCACCGGGTCAGCTGCCTCAGAGCCTGCTGGGGCTCACACACAGAAGGGAGACAGCAAGCAAGGAACCTACTACTAGCATGTGAGAGCCAATGGAAACAGCATGGGACTGAAAAACAAGTCATTGGAGGCCTGTCTAGAGACAGGTATGGATTGTTGGGGAGGCACAGAGGCAGCACCTCCTCCCTCATGTTCCTGCGGTAGGAACTAACAAAGGCAAATGGGCTGGAGCCATAAAGCTCCAATTACTGTTGTCTTCTGTCTACTCACATCTAAATGTGCCAAGGGTGAGTGTGTTCAGAAGGTGGTTTACTGACACAATTTCTCCTTGACACTGGGCACTCACATACATATAATTGAGGAGAAGGAAGAAAAATGAGAACAAACTTCTCAAAGAGTGACAAGTAAGTGAAGAGAGGGAGAAGAAAGAAGAAAACCAGTAAGTGAGAAAACATAGGGTGGAGGGAGCTGTGCCTACAAGGGAAGAGCAGAAAGTGATGATGACAAGGAATACCAAACTAAGAAGCAATCTGGACAACTTCTGGATCAGTTCATGGCCATCTTTTCAGTCCTTGTACCTCTTAGAAGGCTGCTGTCCATCATGGGGGAAAAAAAGGCTGATTGATAGATAGATAGATAGATAGACAGACAGACAGACAGACAGATAGATAGATAGATAGATAGACTGATAGTTAGATAGATAGATAGATAGATAGATATTTCAGATAAGAGCTATTCTTAACATTTGTGGCAACTTTTAAATTGCTACTTACATTCTAATTAAATAACTACATAGAGGAAAAGACCAGGCTCTGAATTAAGGGCTAGATGAATGATGTGGGTAGCAGAAACTTTAGCACAAGTCCTGCTCAGAGAGTAGTCCAGGACACACAGCAGCCCTCATCCCTATGTCTGCCAGTGACCAGTGCAGCCCCTAGGTTTAACACCTCTTGTGAAAAGAAGAAAGCTTTACATGGATTTCTGGGCAGACTTTGCACTGCTGGAGGAAAAGGGTGTGCTTTTGCCAGTTCTCCTACAAAGCTGTTAGCTCGTGCAGAGTCACAGGTTCACAGTCCCTCTCCCACACCATCGAGCAGCTCTTCTGCAGGCTTCTGGGGGAATTCTAACACCAGGAGATAGAAAGGGCAATCAATGCCTATGATAAGAGGCAAACTCCAGCAAACTGTTCATAATTTTTCTCACTGGGCTGCAGATGACCTAAAAGGCTCTTTTCCACCTCCAATTCCTATGAATCTGCAATCCTATTATTTATATTGTATCTTGAGGGTTTCTTCCAGAGTAAATGATGTAATTATACCCTGCACCATAGCATTTCAGGTTCTGGTGTAATAGAACTAAATATGTAATTATGTGGTTAGTAAATGTAACAGTACAAAACTCAAAATCTGTATCCATGTACTGTAGCTTCATAGGAAGAATTTGTTTCCCGTTCTGTACACAGCAGATGTAATGTAATTATTGCTAACTGAAAAGTATCAGCAGACATTCATATGATACCAGCAAAAAAATGCCCCTCCAGCCAATTCTTCATTCAAACATATGAAAATGAGAGAAATCCCACAATTCTATCTTATCAGTGAAGTCTAGGCACATACATTTGATACTCTGCAAAATCAATACTTTCCAGGCTTTTAGATACATAGAACCCACAAAGAATATCCATCCATACATGAAGGGAAGAATCAGATTCACCCCTGATGTTAGTCCAGCCACTTCAGCTGGATTACAAGACAGCAGAAGACAGTCCATTATGCAACTTGTGTGGATTATGGTTGGAAGAAATAAAACTGGCCTCCAACATTTATACAACACTGTGTGACAAAAGGAAAACAACATGAAAGGAACCACAGCCTTGTAGTTAAGGAGCTAATCCTGGACTTGGGAGATACGGTTTCTACTCAGAGGTTTGCCACAAGTTTCACATATGAAAAGAAAAAAGGAAAAAGAAAAAAAAGAATAAAAGAAAAAAGAGAAAAAAAGGAAAAAAAAAGAAAAAAAGAAAAAGGAAAAAGAAAAAAAGGAAAATAAAAAGAAAAGGAAAAAGGAAAAGAGAAAAAGAAGAAAAAGAAAAAGAAAAAGAAAAAGAAAAAGAAAAAGAAAAAGAAAAAGAAAAAGAAAAAGAAAAAGAAAAAGAAAAAGAAAAAGAAAAAGAAAAAAAAAGAAAGGAGAAGGAGAAGGAGACCTTTATTGTGGGCCTTGCCTGCAAGAGGACACCTTACCAGTAAAAAGTGTGATTTTGCACAAGCTACAAATGCCCTTTAGAAATGCCTAATTTCCACTTAAATCCAAATGTAAAATGGGCCTAGCTATACCAGGGAAAGTCCCTTCACTAAATAATAATAATAATAATAATAATAATAATAATAATAATAATAATAATAGTTTTTAAAAAATATTGGAAGAGTTGGGACAGCTCTAGCTTTAGAAATATCGAGATTCCCATTTGCTTGCATAAGACAGCTTCGTGCTGGTTGAATGGGTATGGTGGGAACCCTCTGGATAGGGCCTTTAGCTGCAAAATCAGGCAGTGAAGTGGGAGTCACCACTGAGCCATGTGTCTCCTTGCAGCCGCTCCATTGGTGGAGGTGTGACATGTCTCCAGGTTTGTCAGGCACAAAATGACAGAGCCTAAAGAAGCACAAATGTTGTTTTCCTGTAGAAACTGCACTTCAATTATCCAAACATAAAAAACCCTATGATACTTGAAAAGAGTGTTTTATTTCTCAGCAAACATCCCTCAGGTTTCCAGCATTGCATGTCACTTTGCTCCTTAGAAGCAATCTGCACCATTCACCAAGGTGCTCAGCCACAACACTGCTCAAGCTGAATATCATGACAGAGCTCTGAACTCTGCTGTGTTCTACTTCCGTCTCCACTTCTTTGCAAACTTCCCATTTGCCACAGGGGAATAAATATCACACCATCCCCACTGCTGGGTGACAGTTCCATGCCTGAGTGCCTTACAGAACTGTACAGTTCTTCCTTGCCTTCTCTACAATCAGTCATGGATTCTGCGTCATAGGACTGAACCACCAAGATAAAAATTAACATGGCTCTCTGTAATGATGTGTAGTTGCTTTCCTTTGAGCTGGAATACTTGATCACATTCCCCCACCCCATATTTGTGTCATGCTATTGGCACTGGAAGCATTAGCTTTGTAGTCACAATTATATGAGAACTAAGTAAACTACAGAAATTTGTAAACTGTTGCATTGCTAAATTAAATGCTGTTTTAACTAACAGTTAATAGTGTTTACTGCTGTGTAATAGTAATTTTCATTTTTTACTGTATCTAATGACTTTCTGATGACTCAAATTCTCTGTAGGGATACCAAATCATTACATTAAGGATGAGTGATTTTAGTATGCAATGACTGATCAGTACAATAATATGTAGACTCATGCTTCAGCTAGTAAATTAAATCATTTACACCAGAGCGTTTGTCAACCAGAAGAGTTCTATTACATTGCTGCATTATAATGTAGAGTCTGCTCAAAATAAAACACATGCTATATTAAATCTGTGCCACTTTACAAACAAAACCCTTAAGGAGCAACGATTTAGCATATAGTGAGGCCATGGAGAGGGACTCTTTTTCACACACAGTGGATAAATCCAGAAATTTTGTAATTTGTCTGGAAAAGTAGCAAGGCAACATAGAGGTATGCATCTATTAGCTGCATCAAGCATTCCAAATGCCACTTGAACACTTCACTTGGTACTAAAGGGACTTGTGGAAGAGAAAATGGCCACAGCCAGAATTTGTGAGCTTTTAGATAAACATACAGTTGAGCCAGCCTCATGACTTGATGGGATCACCACATCATCCTGAGCCTTGAAGAATAAAAGGGCAGTTTAGTCTGGGATGCAAACACTTGACAGGTCTGCTGAAATTGGGTGGTAGAATGTCACTGGTGAATAGTTTAACATGACTGCATTCTAAGAAACTAGAGCAATTCCTCTTTTGAATAGGACTTAAAATGCAACCTCTAACAGCATTTAGGAATTTCCAAGTGTAGGCTTTGGTTTGGACACAACAATTACTTTGATGTCAAAATGTTCAGAACAGAAGACACTTTAGTGCTTTAGTATTTTAGGAAATGTTTGTTTCAGTGTTTTGTTGGAGTCACCAAGGGGCCTAATTTCCAGTAAGACGAAAACATCAGAGTTTCCATTCACCACAATTAGAACAGAAGGTTCTTTACTATTTGGAAAAAATCAGATCCCAGAGTCTCAAGGTTATATCCCAAAGGCCATGCACCAATGTTAAACCATTGACTCCGCTGACTTTAACCCAGTCATGCTCATATAAATACATGCAATGATTCAGAACCCCAGTTTCCACTAACATGCAATTATGCCATCCAGAAAATACTTGTAGGGGCATATTACCTTGGACAAATTTTTCCTGTTGTTTTGAGACACATCCTGAGACACATTCAGTATAAAGCCTTGAAGGACAGTAGGAGATGCTTCATCATGTTTGCTAAGTTCATCCCCCAGAAGCGGCAGCTTTACTGTCAGAGAAGGGCTCTGAACTTCTCATAATGGGAAAGAGTTGTGACAGGAGGAAAGGCTTGTTTTGTGAACTACTTAAACCCACATGAATTTATTGCTTTTCAGGAACTTAATGACTCATTCATTTTTTTTACCCTTGGGATATTGAGAGTCACAAAAAACAGTGGTATTTTGACTTGTGAAATCTTCATCGTATAAATGTTTTCTGTGCTACTGTGTGGGAATCAGGTTTCTCTGGCAAGAGCTAAACAGTCAGGTTTACCATGACTAGTTTATTACTTGGCATGCTTCGCTGAAAGCCTCTTAATGGATGAGATTGGTAGCAAAACAAGTGTTCTATGGTGCCTTAACACTTGATCCAAAGGGGCATCTCCTGTGCACAGCAGGATCCCACATCTGTAACTTTACATGACACATCTAAGTACAACATACACTTTCTGCTCATCAAAACATCCCATATGAGCCAAGTCAATCAAGATCAGACCCCTGAATTTTTTGTTACTGTTGTTTGCTTAAGCAGACTTAAAAAAAAAAAAAAAAAAGCACAGCAAATGCTTTTGATCTTTTTGTTTAAAATATAAGAGTGTTAAAATGTCCTAATAATCTGGAGGCTATCCAGCTTGTAGGCAGGCACTAAGTGAGGTTTAATTTTTGCACAGAAATCAAATATTAGCATTGGGAACATGAACACATACAAAAAGACTGCTCATCTGGCCAACATCTGGTTTGATGTGGCCATTATTTCAACAAGTACTTACAGGCAGGTTTTTTGTTGTTGTTGCTTCCTCCCAGAGCAGCAACAAACTAGTAGAAGAGATTAAAATTTCCATATCATTCCCACACACAGAGTGGTGTTGTACAAGTTGCCCAGGATGCCTAATTTGTCCCTTTCCCTTTTTTCCTTTAGCTTAAAAAACCACTATTATATTTGAATACATGGGCAGGAAAAGTGAGAGTAGCACTTAAAATTGTTACTTTCCAGTATATTCTTGCATGGCAAGTTGTGTCAGTGTTTATTACACTGTTTAATGAAAGAACTAGAAGGCAAACCTGAAAGCAGGTTTGGACTGGGAGGTGAAATCAGTCATCCTAAGACTCAGAGGCTCTCAGTTTTACAAATGCACACAAATTTTGAAGCTCAGGGTGTCTCACTGCTCATGCTGAGCCTATTGATCTCCATGTGGAAAGGTGTGTCCTTTTTCACTCCACCAGAAGAGAGGCATTCTTCCTGGAATCATTAAAGATGATAGGCAGTCTTAATTGCACAACCAGCATTTATTGCTATACCTGCAGATGTACCTGTGCTTGTTTCCAGATCCCCTCTTCTCTCTCTCAGGACAGTGGTGTGTCCCTTTTAAGGTAAGCTGGGAGTCACCACCAGTCCTGTGGTTAACTGACAGCCCCATGTGCTCTGCTGGATGGTATCTACCAGGCCTTCCAGCACTGCAAAATTCCAACATCTTCAAGCAACAGCCATGCTCTTGAAGACAGTCTGCTATGGAGAAGCAATGCTCCACATAAAGAAAAAACACAGAACTCAAGACTACATCTGTGTCATAGATTGTAAACTAGTGACAGAAAGGCAGCCATTGCTGGAGCACATGGATGTGCTGTATGCAAAATGGAAATGAGAGATTTATCTCCACCACTGCCTTGCTTAATCTGCTTTTCACAGCAATGACATTTCTTCTGCTTGTAGTACCACCTGTCTTTATGTTGCTTTTCCTCTCTGGTATGGCTGTGACCATTTCTGAGGTTTCCCAAAAGCAGAAGTCAAAGTTATGGTTAGACTCCCACAGAAGCAGTTGCACACTAAGTGTGGGCATCCATTTACTGCAATCAAGCCAATCCACACAACTTATGGACACGAAAGGTGATAAAGGCTGGTCAGCCTTGCCACCAAAGATGGGACTCTAGATTTGAACTGAAGTTCTCAGTTTCTATCTCAAACTCTCATCTCACCCACAGTGAACCCCTCAGAACGTGTCTCACTCCCTGCACATGGTGCAGCCTGGCCATCAGACCTCTGAGGGGCTCCTCGCCCCAGGGCTCAATTCTGCTGGCTGCCTGCAAATGGCTTTCTCCAAAACAGGAGGGATTAAGGTTCCAGCATGATTTTTGGGTGGGGAGGAAAGAGACAGAATGAAACTGCACAGCTATCCTTGTCCATTAGTCTGAGACCATGAATAAGCTTTCCTTCTGAAGGTGTTGCTACATCTTTCAGAGGTAATAGTCTCAGGTTTGGGGGAAGAGTTGGCAGGTGCATGTTTTATGGAGAGGCTTGGGAAGGAGATAATATGCTGAACATGAGGAAACATGAGCCTTCTTCCCCCTCCAACCTGAGCAGTCATGGAAGCAGCCACGAACACAAAACCAAGTCAATATGTGGTAGGTCATCCAGCAGCAGGAAGGGGATAGTGCTAAAGCACAGATGAAGTTTAGAAATTTACTTAGTGTCTGCCTGTGCAGACCTGAGTAGGAATTTCTGCTGCAATCACTTTCAGCCTTTTCTTGTGTAAATAAATTGCTGACACAAGTGGTCCAGAACACACCTGGAAATCAACTTTTCTTCAACTGCCCTCACACAACTTGCTACCCTTCACTCCCTCCCTGTGCTTACAGCAACTGTGGCAGCTCCATCAGCAGCCAGCTCTGTTCTCTGTACACGCCAGGCAATAATTAGTTGCTTATTTCTTGTCTCTGATTGACACAGCTCCTACTCCAGCACAACACAGAACTTGTTCTCGTCACTTTGCGACTTTGTCAAGATGCTATTAGTGGGCAAGGTGACACAATGTGAGGTAAATCACACAACAGCACCATAAACACAAGGGCAGGGCCAGATTCTCAGCTCTGTCCCTGCAGTTTCACTCTGTAGGAACTCTGTTGAAATGTATCTGTCACACATAAGACCAGACTTGCATATTCAGCCCACAGTGTGGTCATGAGGCAGTGCAAAGGAAGAGCACTCACTTCTATTACTAGAGAGCACTTGTGCCATACGGTTGTTTTATGTTCTGGGAACAAGTAAAGATAAGGCAGAAATACATGCACAAAGAGGAACAAAGATGGGTTTCTATGGAAACACAGGATTTCCTGACTTGTATAATTAAAATTAACCATATCCCTTGTTAATGGACTTGTGGGGACAAAGAAATGTTGATTTTTAATTTTTTTTCTTTATTATATGTGAATACTTTTAGTTATCTTTCTCTTTTTACTTCATCTCTCTGACACATACGTGTCCATGCACAGCTTTTTACTTTTATATATGTTTTATACACAATGTGCGCTCTGTAGCTTTCCTAACTCCCAGTAATATTAACAAGAGTTACTCATGTAAATCTCCCATTCATTGTTGGGGCAATAAACCTCAAAGAGTGTGAAAGCCCTGCATGAAACTCATTTTTCTCAGTCCTGATATGAATGTAGGATGCTAACATCCAGATGAAATGGCACACATAAACCTAAGGATCCACTATTGCTGGATATCATGCATCATGCACTTATCTCTCTGTCTTGTGCAATACTGAGGGAGAATGCTCTCAACAAGACACATTTGTATTTCCACACAGCAACATCTCTTGCTAGAACAATTGAAGCAGCACCAGTACTTTAAAGCTTTCCACAGTGAAACACAGGTTGTTTGCCTGTAGCTTACAACCTTTGGTTCAGACTGCGCCATATATCACATGTTAAGTAGGAGTGGGACTGATGAGAGCTTGGACAGAGGACCTCCAAGGAAAGCTTTAATCTGGCAGAATATGGTATCAGTGACTCTCTACATGCTGTATGTCCCTAAGACTTAATATTGAACCAGCATTCCAGCGGCAACCCACTGGTACTGATGGAGGTGCCAGTTTTTAAAAGGAAAAATTAATCACAGCTCTAACCCTTTTTGAGGAGAAATAATAATATATCACCTTCATTTTTGCACAGTTTGGCCTCAATTTCCCTCTCATGTGTAAGTCACAGAATGAGTCCACAAAAAGTCTCTTCATTAGTAGCTGCCAAGTACTATCAGATTAACTTCTTAGTGAATTTAGGGATACCATTGTTTCCACCCACAAATAACTCAGAGGTAAAATAATAAAAATTAAGAAATTGGAAGATTTTGATGCCTTGGAGATGGGAAGGAGAAAATTCTTCCCAGTAGAGTTACAGACATGATCCTATTATCATAATAAGGCAGGATGATAGCCTTATTTCAACCTCAAATGGTTTATTTCAGCAACGGGTAGAAAGCAAGCCCTTGTCGTACCATCTGCCAAGTACCTTTGGGATCTGACAGCATGGAAAGATCATTAAAAATGCAAGAAGTTGCTGTTTGCATTAATAAAAACACAGGTTCAAAAATTAGGTTGAAAAAGCAACAACATTGTAAACACGTCTTTAAAATGAAAGTAATTTCCTCTTTGTAGTGAAAGGCATGCTTTATTTTCATTTGTTACTTAGGATGTGACTATGCTGAATCTGGTTTCAGTGTTCTCACTGTGCCACTCTGTAATGCAGTTTGCACTCACAGAAATTAAAAGTGCACTGTACGTGGGACTGTCTCTGCTCTTTCACCTGGACAGAAATAAGTGCATTTCAACCCCTGGACCATTACTTCCAGAATGCTTATAATGAGGGTTGGGTAAAATTGAAGCCTATAATAATAGCATACAGTTCCTTTTTTTAAAGCCTGACCTGCAGTTCTGGTTTTCATACCAAATGACTGTAGTCAGGCATATTAGTGCTTTAACCTTTTTATTACATTACATACATGAAAACAATTAAGGCTGGGATTCTTTCCAATGTATTATCATTTTCTGTTCCCTCTGGCCTTTTTCCATCCATTTCAAAGAATGTACATTGCATCAACTGAACATTCTCTCATGCTTTATTTTTTTGTTTCTTTTCTGCTTAACAATTGTCATGCTTTCAAGATCAGCCAACTACAGAGTATCATGCAACAGCAGCAGCCGACAGCAGCAGCAGCAGCAAAAACAACAACAAAAAGTTTGGGAGTTTAAAACTCCTCATAAAATTAAATCTGAGATTTAAATTCTCCCTCATATTTTATTGTCTTTTCTTTTCTTTTTCCTGTGGTAAATGGTAATTAGAGTCAATAATCTTTTGCTGAGAGAGCACCTTGTCCTCACAGTGTTTATATCATCATCATCAAAGATCTGCCTTAAGGCCCTGGCGTGTTAATAATTTAAGGTGTGCACAGCCTAGTTATAGCAGGAAGCCTAGTTATTGAGTTTGTAAACCAGCTGATGATTTATGGGAACACCTTGCATGAGTCATGCTCATTAAATAAAATACTTCAGTTTAATAAGGAACATGGGGTAAACAGTTCTTCCCGTTACAGGGTGACTGTGCAATTGGAAATTGCTGAGTTTTGTCACCAGCTTTGCCGCTGCTATTTTGTCTTAATTGTAACGTCAGGGTCAGCTTGTCTGTGTGCTTGTGCAGGCACGTGCATGTGCATACACACATTCCCTTGAAGTACAGATTGGAAGCCTTTCACCAATGCTTTTTTTTTTGCCCCCACCCTCTCTGTATCTCCCTTTCTCTCCATACAGCTGTTTCATAAGTTACCCTCTGATAATGAAGATGTTAAATCTTTCTTTAAAAGGCTACTAATTAAGAAAACAGAAATGTTCACAGAAATAAAATTACACAGGAAAAAAAATCAATATATGGTTGTTAAATGTAGCTTGCATTTGAGAGCCATAACCATATTTTACTTTTAAACACTAGAGCTAACTCTAACTCATTAGAAATTCCTTGGGAAATTGAGGCAGTAAAAGCCCTACACATTGGCCTCTTCTATTTAACCAGAAGCAACCGTGCTTTGTCCACTGCTTTAGAAACCCACTGTACCTCCAGGAGATTTCTGTGGGATTAGGTAGTGTCAGCATCTACCCTCAGGTGGCAAACATGCAGACAATAACCTCCTCTGGATCAACTATACTGTTGGTGTTTCTCACCCTGTTAGGGATGGGGGCATGGCTCCTTAGGGTCCCTGAAATCCCCCCTCGTTCCCACCAAAGCCAGTGGCAGTTGAGCACTGGGAGTGGAAGGAGCCAATGCAGCTGGGGCTGGAATCTTCACTAGGCTGGAGGCTACTCCAGGGCAAAATTATCTTTGTCTTCCTTGGAGGAAGTGCCACTCATGGAGTTACAACATTTCTATGGAATAAGGGGAGAAGCAAATTAAGCAATAAAAACTCCCATATACTTTTGTTGATGGGTTTCAATCTTATCAACTCAAACAAAAGGCAACTCAACTGGGTTTAGTTAAACTCTTAAACAAACAACAAGAAATTAGTTTTCATTTAAAAAAAAAGCCAAATTTTCTCAGCAACAGAGTATTAGCAAACATGCCATTACCCCTGCAATATTGATTTTTGTGGTTTTTATGGTTCCTTTTAGATGTACTTTTCTGTATTCTTTTCACAGAGGTGATACAGCTGTACATTTAATTTTCTGACAAATAACTGAACATCCCCAGACATAGACAGCCTGTCAGGCATCATTAATAAATTTGTTCAAAAACATTGGGCCAGGCCCACTTGTGGGGTAACTTTTGGATTTAACGACACCACACAAATGAGTGATGTGACTGCCAATTTGTGAACAATTTGGTTTTGTTCAAAAGGTTTGAGATCTCCCTTTTTTTCCAGGCAAAATAAAGCATGACATAACAGGGTGTACATACTACTTGGGCCATCTCTCTGAGGCATCTAATATTTGTATTTTGCAACCTTTTGATTGACACTGGTGCAAGTCCTAACGTTATCTTGTTTTGCAGACAGAGAAGGCAACATGGACTGCTTCTGGTAAGACCCACAAATTAAATAAGGCAACCAGTTATGCCCTATTTATTTTTTGTTGCTGCTTGGTTTTGGCTTTTGTCTTTTTCAGTTTTGTTCTTCTTATTGCGCAGTCCCCTGGCTTAGTCCAGGGGCTGCTCTGAGCCCTCCTGCAGCACTACCTTGCATGCACCGAGGTGTCCAGCCTGTAGCAGCTGTACCCAAACATGTCCTCGAGTGCTTTCAGATTTCAGTTGTCTCCAGGCAGCTCAGTGAGGTATTTGAGAGTACACATTTCACAGGTAATGGGAGTTAGGCATGTCCTCCTCACCAAAAATGTCCAAGTCACTGAGAGGCACATGAAGATCCTGAGGCAGAGTGAAAAAAAACTAAAAAACAGTTTATTCAAGGCCTAGAATAAGTGCCCTAATTCATAAATTTGTCTTCTAAATGGGAGACATCTTTGCAATGTCACAACTATGACAGTCCTTACTCCTGGAGGCTATACCAAAGGTGCTGTGGGAAGGAAGGACATTGGAAAAAGTGTAGGTATCCTGCATTGGAAAGAATCCCAGCCTTAATTGTTTTCCTCTATGTAATGTAATGAAAAGGAGCATCCTTTTTACAATTCAGTCATTGTAGAGGACTGCTTTGGACTTTTTTGTTTTGTTTCATTCTTCGGTTTCATATAGTGCACGTTGTGGTTGCCTCTTCATAACCACACAGAAGGCAGAAAACAAAATACATTTCCTTCTTATCTTTTGCTGTGTTTAGTGAATGCAAGAATTGTATCAGCTTCACCTCCACTGGCATGACCACCTCCCTCTAGAAAGTTCCCAACTGATTGCATTTAATTGCCTTTTGTGCTAGCAAAACACATTCCTGACACCACCTTCAAGCCCTATAGAAACTACCACCAAATTAAATCAGTTTTATGGAACTATTCCTACCAGCACTGATCCAAGGGCATAATAGGGCATGGGAGTTCACTCAGTCAAGGGACTAGGAAATGCTCCCAAAACATGGTAATACTAACCTAGACTGAAATAGGATGCTCTGGATCCCATGACTGCTCCTAGTGCACCTCCAGTCTCCACACTGGGGAGGAGCAGAAAAGGCCCTGCCACAGTGCAACCCTGCCCAGCAGTAATTAAAACATCCCTGTGTTACCAGCCCTGTGCTCAGCACAAATCCAAAACACACTTCCATACTTGATAATGTGAAGAAAGTTAACTCTATTCCAGGCAAAACCAGCACTTCTGTTGCAAAGTTCAGGGCACCACTTCCCACTTTTTGGGTGGACTCAATGGAAAGAAGTTTGGATGATCTAAATATCAATGTCAGCCAGAAAGAATTGCCTCCCTCTAGAACGTTGGTCCCTGCTGCTGTGGGTTCTTCACCCACAGTTTGGACAAAACATAATCTCTCATCTTGCCCCATACCAGGAGACTGGAGGCATGATTAGTTCCTGGTCTCTCTACCCATTCTGGCCTTGTATCCAGAACAAGCTAATTTTGGGGAAAAGTAGGCCAAATTAAACCATTTGCATCCATCCATCTATCTAGAACTGGTAGATCCCATGCCCAGGCGGCACTAAAGAGGAATGCTGCCACTTCTGGAGGCCAGGAAATGGCTTCAAGCCAATCTGATGTGCCACAGGGAAAAACACACTATTGCTTCTATTCTTTATGGTAGGTATGGTAGGAGGGCAAGTGGCTTCCTTTTGGAGATGGGCAAAGTGATAACTATGATTATTTGCATTGGAATAACACTTAGAGACTATATCCCTACTGTTCTAAATTATATAGCAAACCATCTATTCAGCCAAGGTAAAGGATTTTCAGACTAAGTATAGAAACATGAAGTTTCAGGAATGAGAGGTTTCACATGAGCTGACACAATTTTGGATGATCCTTTGAATTGAGGTCAAAAATAGTCACAAAGTGTAGAAAAAGGAACAAGCATGAATGTGGAATTGAAAACATAAGGAGAGGAAAAGCTAAATTAGGCCATTAACTTACAAAAGAGGTATTAAGTGGAAAAGAAATTTGGTTGGCAGGATTTTAGGTTATATAATGGAAAGATACCAAAACAAGGCAGTCTCCTATACATTCTCAGGCAGGTTAACATACCTAAGCTAATTCATCCTGTAATTGGATTCAGTTAAGTTCTCTATTCAGAAGTTTCTGGGATAATTCAGACTGCCACTAGGATGCCTGGCAAGTGAAAAGCTTCTGGGAATTAAGCAAAAGAGTATCAGAAACACCCCCTAATGAAACAACTGGTGAGCAACAAAGAATGTTATGAAACCTCACCTGGTTTTTGAAGTTTGTTTGTCAACAAGACACAACAGGACTCCAATTGAAAATTGGTAAAAGAGAAAAAAAAAAAGCTTGCTAATGAAACTCTTGCATTCATGAATATGGGTAGAAATAAATCATGGTGAAAATGAGTGAGTCCATATAGCACTACAAATCAGAAATCATATTAAAGATGCTATTTATCATATTCTGGCCAAACTGCACAAATCTGTCCAGCAAATTGCAAAATGAGCTCATGATCAATATAAAGGGAGGAAGGAATTTCATAAGACTAATACAAAGCAAATGTTTGCCCTGCATTTCCTCATGTCCCGTTTGAACCAAAGTCAACTTGCACCTTTGTTGAGGCAAACTCGGAACCTGACCCAGCCTAATTTTGAAAGCAGAGCTCCTGGATGAGCAACCAATACACAGGGTCTAGGTACCTCCAGATAAGCACTTTTCTTTGGATAACAGAAGATAAAGACACTGAATAGCACATCATCCTAAAACAGTCAGTAATCTTAGTCAGAGCCTTCAGTGTTCAGCTGAAGCACAAGAACAGAGCTGGAAACGTTCCTTTGTAGATAGAGGAGCACCCACCAGAGATGAGATAAGGTATCCAAGTGACTCTGTAATAAATAGCAGGAGCAACATCCAACAGAATGAGAAAAACACCAAGATATCCCTGAAAGTGCTTGGTACCTGACAGATGGATACCTATGTGATTTAAACCAGAAAGGTCACTCTTATTTGCTATCTTCCTCTGACTCAGTTTTGAGTGTATTGATAAGGTGTTGCACAGCACATGCCATTGAATTAACCAATTATAAATCCTAGTTTCTTTACATGCATTTTCACTTAAGTTAGAAACAACTACTGTAGTTTATAAGCAGTTCATTTGACCAAATTACCTTTGAAATTCACTCAGGAACACCATGCCCAGCCTGCACCATGCAATGTCAAACAGCCTGGCAGATGGCAAGTGATAAAGGACTTGATAAAAAAAGGTCTTAGTTGAGAAAAAAGGTTGGTATTTGTTATTGTTACAATATAACACACCTCACAACATTTTATTAGGCTCACCAGTTTGGGGCAAATAGGCAGAAGGCAAATCATAATCCTGCCAACTTCTTGAGCAAATACAATTAATTCTGAGGTATAGTTACAGAAGAAGGTTATGCCAGGACAAGAGCAACATCCAAACTTGCCAAATAGCTGCTATCTAAATAAAAGAGATTTCAGCAAGTATTTGGGAACCTGACACACGTACGAATATTGTGTCTGTGCCAAAGTTAAATATGAGGAGCCTGCATTACAGGAAGGCCTGCAGGAAGACCTGGAGCTGCTGGCTGTACCTTGAGGACATCCAAAAGCAGTTGGCGTGGTTCTTGCGCTGGCAGAAAGCAGCACGTGCTCCCTCTGCTACTGAAAACAAAAAAACAAAATGTGAAACTGACACAGATGCCAGGTGCTGCTGAACAAATGCTGGAGATGAGAAACGTAGGAGCACAATGGGAAAGTCCCAAGAGTTGCTCAGGACATGGTTGCTAATCCAAGCCCTGTGCAGCTCAACAGCCTCTTGGCATCAAGGGGTTTCTGGTCTTCTCCTCCTCCCCATGCCCACATGCACAATACATGCATGCATTTGAGTATGTGTTTGGGGGGCAGTAGGAGGTAGGTTGCTGCTGTTTTATCATGTTTGCTTTCAATTTCTTTTTTCCTCTTTCAGGGCTATGGTTAAATAGCAGTCAATGAAATAAAGACACTGACCTCTGCCTTATGGAAAGGACTTAGTCCTCCTCTCCCAGGCCCATCAGCAGGAGCTCAGGGCACAAGCTTAGCAAAGCTCCTCTCTGTGAAAGCTGTAAAGAGTGGCATCCTCCAAAGCCTGGTGAAAAATTTCAGCACAGGTGGCAGAAGTGGCAGTGCAATGTTCCAAAGCCTGAAAAAGTTCTTGCATCATTTCCAGGTAAAAGGGTCAGCAATAGTCATCAGCAACCAGAGAATTTAACTTCCGATTACTCTTATTTTAAAGGACTTCCTTATTATTTGACATATGATGTAATGAAAAGCAAAATATATGTGTTTTTTTTTTTTAGAGAAAGGACTCTAAAAAGTAAGAATAATGGCATGGAATTGGATCTGACTCACTTCTGGGCAAGCACATCCCATGCAGTGACAGAGGGACAGTGTCTTCGCATCAGCCACGTCACCAACATGAGACACACAGACTGAAGAGAGTCTGCACCTGCTGTACCACAGAAACACCAACTGCCTTGTGAATCACTTTGACTTATTTGCCTGGAGATTTCTGAGGAATTGAGTCATTCTGGGAAGGATGAGCAGACAGGGACACAGTGAGCACAGAGTCCTGCAGGAAGTGCAGCCATAGGTGTTGCAGGGGAGGGGGGGAAGCTTTTAGAGGGATCCAGACAGGGGAACGCACCCAAAACCCAACACATGAACTGTGTGGGGACTGCCCATGCTTGTAATCAGAACACAACATGCAAAGAGAAATGAGAACCCCAGTAGGTGCAGGGCAGGTAACGGGGAGGTTGATGCCCTCACTGCCACATGCCTTAGCAGTCAGGGACTCCAGCTCACTAGATTAAAAACTAACACACAGTACTTGTACTGAGGTCAGACTCCTCATTGCAATGCAGATATACTGAGACTCAGACTGGGGAAATAATTGACATGGGAACAATAATGAGAAAATCAATTGCTAAGTCAGATATCATTGACTGCAATGAAAATTTTGTGCATGGAGGATTTTCAGGATAAAGACCCAGCTTTTCTTTTAGGCTAGATGAGTTGCTAGAGATGTGAGAAAAGGTAATGTGGTTAATAGTGCTGCCCTTGTTACCCTGCCCTTCCAGATGGAATTCAAAAGGAGTCTTGATGGCAAGGTGATTCTTCAGCCAAAATTTGAGGCTGTGCTTCTGTAAACGTTTAAACATGTTCACAATTAAGACCTTGAGAGGCTAGAGCATTTCACTAACGGTGTGGGAAGCTGCAGTTTCATTAAATTTGACATTAGAGCTAATATATCAGCAAAAAATACAGCCTAGTCTGAATGAGTAAGTCCATGATAGGCCCTGCATATCTCTGCATGTGTGTGGGACACTCCACTGGGTGAGGCCCACAGTGCTTGTACTATTATTTGCAGCAGTTTGCAGCTGTACTCAAAGCTTTTAATCAGTGCTCCACTAATGCAGGCAGCATCCAAAGTGTAAAAAAATTCATGATTCTATCTGAGAATACTTAATAGCATCATGAGCCATTCGCTGTTTGGCATGATGTTATCTCCACCTTCTGTCAACAGTATCTCCTGGAAGATCGATAGCAATCGTAAAGTAATGTTTATTATCACCTTGCCCCTCACACCTGCCCCACCGAATGGTTGCTCTTTGTCTCAGAGGCTACAAAAGTGCAGCAGATTAAAGCAGAGACATGCCTTCACCTTACAGTGGTGTATATTTTTGTTGCAGGATTACAGTGCTAATTAAACGCCACGTGCACATCACTACCCTTACTCCTTGAGCGGGAAGAGTGGAGCAGGTTTCCTGCAGGAGCCCTCTCCAGAAATACATTCATAGGTACATTCGCACCAGGCACGCTTTCAGTCTGGATGTATGGAATAATCGGATTAAAATCTCCCCTATGAAACAAAACGGCCACGAAATTTCAGGTGTGAAGGTGGCACACGGGGCCGGGTGCGGGCACTCTGGACCGCGCTAGGAGCTGCCCCGTGTGGATGCTGCTCCCTTCCTTGCCCCATTTCTCCCTTCAGAGAGAGATCCGGACCCGTGGGCGGGTCGCTCCCTGCCGGGGGGCTCCCGTGCCGAGGGCGGTGGTCCCCGGGCGGCTCCCGTGCCGGCGGGGAGGAGTCGGGAGCGTGTCGCGACAGGGTCCGGCTCCCCTGGAGGGCGGGCGGCGGCGCTGGCGACTCCTCCGGCGGCCCCGGAGAACAAAGCGGGGCCGGGCGGGGAGGGCGCTGGGCGCGGGCACCGGCCCCGGGAAGCAGCGGGTGCTCGTCCCTCGGGGAACAAACCCTGCCCGGGCTCGGGAGAGCGATGGGCTGCTCCTCCCTTGGCGGCGGGGGGCGGTGGGGGTGGCGAGGTGGAGGGAGGGCGGGTTGCGATTTAACCCGCTGTCGCGATTTCGCAATTGTCACGACGTGTGAGGGGACGGCACGCTGCTCGGGCCCCGCAGGCAGGGAGAAATTTGTTCCGGCAGGCTGAAGGGGAGCAGCGGGCAGGGCGCCCCGGACCAGGCGCACCGCGGCCCGGTCCCTCCTGCTGGCAGCGCGGGGCGAGCCGCGCCCCGGACAGCGGCGGCCAATTCTGGCCCTGACGTCACCCGATCGCCGATATATTTTTTTAATTAGGTGGCAGCTAAATGAAGAGTGATGTAGAACATTGCGAATGTAATTATCCATTGTGCTTCAGAGAGACGCGTATAGATCTTTTTTCTCGCCCCCCCCCCCCTTCTGAAAACTATCAAAAACCAGGGGAATTCAAGTAATCCTCCGTCCCTGTGCATGGATGGAGCCTGTCAGACCCTGTGCAAGGGCTACTGACAAACACAAAGGAGCAACAATAACTGCACACCACTTACAGCACTGCTAGACTTATTCATTCATTGTAACATAATAATTTTAGATGGTCACTGAAGAGAAGCATATGTTTCGGGCAGACATCAAAAGAACAACCAGACATTTAGATAAGACAACTAAAACTCAGTTTTAAAGTTTCAGATCTAATCCTGGGTAAAGACCGAACAAAGAGTCAGAGAGCAGAAATTACGTTATTTAAACTGACACCACCTAAATCGGATCCTTTCTTCTTCCATCTCGCATAAACACAGCGTGTTCATCACATCCAGCCGGCTTCATTACTATTTATATTACCGTGCGCTGGCTGCGTGCAGTCAATTCATAATTGTCCAGTTTTTCTAATTAATCACAAAAGATTTTTGTTTTGCCTACAGCTACTTCTGGGGTGACTCACAATGGCAAGCCAAAGCTCATACATCAAAGGCAGCCCTCCTTCGCTCCAGCCTTCTGCCGGAGGAGGCTGCCGGGCTCCCCTCGCCTCGCCCGGCTCAGGGGGCATGCGCGGCCCCGGGCGAGAGCGGAGTCCTGCGCTCTCTCCTCAGCCCTGTGACTCGCTATTTTTATCTGATGCTCGCATCCTCAGCCCAAACTCGACCCAGAGATTTTTTTGGCAGGATTTCTCAATTCAGAGCGTTTGGTTTCCCTCTCTCTCTCGTGTGTGCGTGCGCATGCTCTCCTCTGCTGCTCCAGCAATCTGTTCGAGGTCTGTGCGGCTTCAAAGGAAGCGAGCTGCATCAAACACTGCCCAAACTTCTGCCTGATCGATATTTCCTTAATGAGCTCAGCGTAGGCAGTGTAACCCGGCAGAGGCCGAGGCAGCTGCTGGATCTCTCTGGCTCCAAAGCAACGAGGCTTTTCGGTAACATTTGCAGTAGGCCAGGTTGTCCGTGCCTCCTCTGCCCACACCACGAAGAGGAGCTGCTCACAGAAGTAACATTTCTTGGCTGCAAGATGCCTACTTGTGAAAGTCACAGCTTGCCATCCTGAGTCAGAGGACAATGATTTGACCTCTACTTCTTGTGCTGCCAGAGGTGTAAGCACACAGAAGCTGTGTGCCCATAAACAAAGAAATGGGGCAATTTGGCTGACAGCAGCATGACAGTATGTTCCTTCTCCACACGTGAAAAAGAAACCAAACAAAAAAGCCCAACCTAACACACCGCTATGCATACAATCCTTACCAAAAAAACCCAAAAAACCACACACCACTCTTTTTTATTATTGGTGACGTTTTAATACTGAGTGTCAGCCCAGTTAGAATCACTTGAATTCACGTGAAGAGCAGAAAGCAATAGACACACGGTGCCCCTAAAGTACACTCTAACTTAAGGCTGCAAATGTTGTTAATTATGTGGAAGCTTTCTGGTAAGATGCATCTATCAATGCATCTTCCTTGATCACATTCTGCCCACTGCTGGGTTTGCAAGGAGTCAGCACAGTGGTGGGAGAGGGGTGTTTTATTAATAAACCCTGCACAGAACCCTGTGCTCACTCTGGGTATTTTGGAGTGAAAATGGTACTGAAGCCAAAGCTGGTTTCTGTATGACAAAGCATGGGCAAGCAAATAGTTACTGAGAGAAAAATAAATAGGTTTTTAACAGCACAAAATAGAAAAGCGTGTTGTTGTATCTGATGGCATAGAGGAAAGAGTATCTCTGATTTATTGCGTGAGATTTCAGGTGGAGTTGCTTGTGGGGAAAAATATTATGGTTAGAAAGGCTGGAAAAACATGAATTAGCAAGAAATAGTGTTTTCAGAAACTTTTGCTGAAGATTATTTAGCTGGCAGCAGACCCCTTTCTCTGCAGACCAAGGAGTCAAAAAAAGAAGGGGGAATGAAGTGAAGGCAGCAGCACTTCTCAGGTCACCTGGGGGATAAATTGCAGTGTACCATTTCTGAATGTACAGCCATACCTCCTAGCATGTTCCAGTTGGAGACATGCTGGTATCCTTGCTTTGGAACTTCGAGGATCCCCAGTAACATGCTGTCACTTTTTAAGTCATCCATGAGAGAAATACTGCACAGAAGCTCCTGCAGGACCAGAGTGAAGTTTACACCTCTGCAGATAAGATAATATGTCAAAGAGCAGATTCAGAGGATAATCCATGAGAAATATTTTTAAGGATCAAGCCATACTTTCATTCCAGTGCCCAACCCTAGTTTTCCACCTCAGCATTTGCTGCTCCACGTGAACATACACAGGCCCTGCATGTGACAGGAGCACACACATCAGCCCATCATGCTGACTCAGATTTGCTGCTTTGGTGCCAGGGATGCCCTTTCAGGAGCCACCAACAGCCCTGACAGCACTCTTTGCTTTCCCTTTTCCTACCCTCCATTGCATAAATTAGCAGTAGCAAAGTCCCCCTGTAGTTGCTATCAGCCCCTCACTGGGACTCAGCTCTGCTGAAACATGTTGGCCACAATCACAGGTGACACCAGCAACCCCGTCTGCAGCTCCTAAAGCCTTGGTCATGGCAAGGCTGTAGATCCTGTGCTCCCTTCTGGCTCTTTTGACTCGCAGGGAGCCAGATTCAAAGCTCATTAAGCCCAGGGGAGTATTTTTCAGCTGGCTTTGTCTAGCGGGTGAGGCTCCCCCAGTCTATTGCCACCTTGCCATAAAGACCATTATTTTGCTGGGACAAACTGCTTATTACCCAGTTGCAAACTTAATAATAACCAAGGGCTGTGATTACTCCTAAGGAACTGAGGACCTGAATTAAGTGATATTAATACCAACAATATTGTGCTAACACCGGAAAAATAGCAGAATTAATAATAATGTTATCTAAATGACAGTGTAAATATAAGGTAAGTAGTGTACCTGGCTTCTGAGGAGTGTGAAGCCAAATGATGATTTCCTCTCAGGGCAGTGATAAACAACTCAGTCATACTGAGTTTACAGTTTTAGTAATAATTGGCTTGGAGGGGAAGAAAAAATTATATCAAGCACAGTCACAGGTTAACTACATTATAATTACATGGTATAATTTCAGCCCCTGCTCCCAGAGTGGAAGGCACAGTTGTTATCTGATCAGCCTCTGTGTGTAATTCCCTGCTAGGTTTGGGGCTAAGCATTGCTGTGCTGGTTTTTAAAGTGACTAAGCGGAAATGCAGAGACTGCGAAGCGCCCCAGGTCACAGCGGGCTTGGCGACAGGCTCAGGAGTGCCACCTCCAGCCGTGGGCATGTGGGGCTGGAGCTAGAAGTGGTGGCAGCAGCTGCATGGCCATCAGTGTGTGCAGTTCCCCAGGCCACCTAGGCAGGGATTTGGGGCTGAGCCTGGTGGTGCTGCCCAGGTTGGTTCTGAGGGTGCCCAGGTTCTGTGGGTCTGGTGACCTTGAGCAGCAGCAATGACAGCTCCTGTCACCATGCTGGAGCTGGGACACGGTGTCCCCCAACACCTTAGAAAGTCCTGATGCCTGGTCACCTTCCCAAAACACTCTGCCAGATTTCTCCCAAAACCAACACATAACTGGTCACACCACATGATTGGAAAAGGGACCTCCAAAAAGGCTTGTTTATGAGTAGCTGCAACAGGCAAAATTGGAAGCCAAGAGCAGCATCAGGTACAAGTTGTGACTTGAGTGATGTCTTCTGGGGAAAGGGTAGAAACCTGTCATCTGTTGTTGTTGTTGCTTCTTGAATTTTCACACCCTTTTCTATTTTCACTGGAAGCCTGATTGTGAAGCCAAGCTCCAGAGATGAGGGGAAAAATGGATGCCAATTGCTTTTTTTCCTCTCCACAGCCCCTCCCTGACAGAAATCTGTGCAGCTTCCATAAGGGTAGGCCTAAAGCAAGGGAAAATATTAGTTCTTTCCTTTTCTTTTTTCAACTCTGTCCATCCACACACTTCAGTCAGGACAAGTAGGACAAGTCAGGTCTCTTTTAATGTGGGATCAGGTGCAGGGACAACCAGAAGCATTGGGTGGCTTTTCTTACTTTCCTCTATACAAAGCCTCAGCTAATTTACCCAGCCTGTCATGGCCTGCTGGTGACAGTAGATGCTGAGCCCAGGACAGTGGAATATCTGATTATGTTCCACTTTCATGAAATTTTCCCATGAGCCAGCTCAAGGCACTGAGCAAGAAAGCTGAACACTTTCTCCGTGCACAATTAATGCTTCTCCTGGGGAAAAACAGAATTGTCACAAATCTGCAAGGTACTGCTCCTCCTCCATCCAACTTGAGACCTCTGTGCAAGCAAAGTCCCCTCGTCCCTCACCACTGGTGCCTCACACAGACTGCAAGGCAGGTTGGAATAACTCTCAGCTTTGCCTTCAAAGAGGCTGAAAGGCACAGTCCACTCCCTAACGAGTAAAAATGTGGGTCCTGTGTTGCTCACTATGCAGTACAAGAGACATGAGAAATGTTGAGAGGGAAAGGGGAGCCCAGAAAGACAGAGCTGTCTGTTGGCCCTGTGGTGCAGGGTTATCTTTATTAAAGTGGAAGCAACATCCCTATCCTTAAATGCACTTCACTGCAGATGGAAAGCTTATTTGGGAACCAGAGTGATTGCTTCCCAATGGCATCAGAACAGCTGCAACTTTAACCTGTTCTCTCCCAGCCTCCATGACTTGGCTCAGCATCCTTCTCTGGGATGCCCTGGCTCCCTTCTTACTTGACTGGGCATGTCCAGGCATGGAGGAGCTATTCTGGCAGTGTCAAAAGGTCCTGCTTGCTGGGTGCTTTGAGATAGCCTCTATTGGGCTTGCATGGCAAAGTTTGGGGGAGAGACCCCATGCTGGAGCAAGGGAAGATTTGGAGAAGTTCTGCCCCTGAGGAGGAAGAAGTGGCAGAGACCACAGTGTGGCCACAGTCTGACCACAACCCTCATTTCCCATTCTCCTGTGCTGCTGTGGGGAGGAGGCAGAGAAAATCAGGAGTGAAGTTAAGCCTTGAAAGAAGAGTTCTCATTATGCTACTCTGATTTGATTGGTAAAAAATTAAATTAATTTTTCCAAGTCGAGTCTGTTTTGCCCGTGACAGTAACTGGTGAGTGATCTCTGCCTGCCCTTGTCTCAACCCAGAAGCCTTTCACTGTATTTTCTTTCACCTGGACAGATGAGGAGAGGAGTGATAGAGCAGCTTGATGGGCACCTGCAGCCAGCCAGGGTCAACCCAACACATATACAATGAAGGAAAAGGTTCATCCAAGAAAGTCATAAAAGCAGCTATCGACATCCAGGCTAGCTCTGGTGAGGAACAGCCCACTGGGTGTGGGAGCAGAAGTGCAACACAAGCAGCAACAGGAGAGACCCCCACAGCTGAGCAGAGCTGCCCTCCAACCAGGGGAGGAAAAATGTCCAGAGCTTGCAGAAGGACATTTGTGTGATTTGGGAATTTCTACCACGCAGTCATGTGAAGTCCAGCTCTGTATTTTCTTGACTAAAGCATTCACTACTTGTGTTTAATAGGGAGCAACTCAAAATATTGTGCAAGCTAATAATAGGCACACTTGGTCTCTAACATCTGTGCCTGCAAGTTTTTTTTCCTCCTTGTACATGGGTATGTCCCCAGGCATTTCCTCACTTCCTCTTTTCTTTAAATAATTTTTCACTCCATTTCTGCTACAGAGAATCTCCATGAAAGGGATATCTTTGATATCTTTGCCCTGTTTATTACCTTTGTTTGCCTGTTTAGTAAAAGAGCTTTAAAAAAATGACATAAGGCAACATTATTTTCAACAAGTGAAGGCTGGGTCAGAACAAGGAAGCCTGCCCAAAATGTTGGTATTTACCCTCTCACAAAAAGCACTCAGGCAGCAGTGGAGCTACACTCTGCCATAACGCTGCCAGAACCAAGGGTTTCCTCATATTTCTGTGGAAATCTTTCACAGGAGCCCAGGTAGTACAAGCAGCAGGGGAGGTCTCTGGCAGTGACTTTCTGTCACTGGTGTATTAATGGAGTGGTAAGACAAATGTAACATCTTGACATGCCGGAGGTTTTTTCCTGCTGGTGCTAAGCTGGCTGCTCCCCGGCGGGGCTCGGCTTGTGGAGGGATTCCTGCTGTGCTGTGTTTCTGCCCCTGTGCCCTCAACCCCTCCCTAGATAGTCGTCCAGCTCCTCTAACTGATTCTTTAGAATCCAGCATTTTAGTAAGACCCTTGGTCACACCTGGAGCATATTTGTATTGCCAGATATAGATAATTTCAAATAGGTGTGGTGACTCAGGAAAAACCTGGGAAGGACTTCAGGTGGACTCCAGAATATCAGTTTGGAGGTGTGGGGCAGGAAAGCCTCTTTCCTCAGGATGCTCAAGAACAGACCAAGACTGATGTGCTGCCCATAGAGAGCTGATTTCTGCCCTAGATGCACCCCATGAGTGATGGGGCATAATTCTGGTTGACACCACTTGCAGTGCACACAGGAGGCTCCTTGCTGCTTTCAGTTTCCTTCCTTAGAGAGTAGGCCCTCTGCTGTGGATTTCTGTTGATTTTTTTGATTTTTTTTTTTATCAGGCTAAAGAGGATATATTTTATCATAATGGTTTCAAATCCAATGTGTACAGGCCAACGCAAATAGGGTATTACAAGTTGAAGAACTGTACCTCAGGCACCATTTTATTAGAACTAGTGTTTACATCAAACAATACATCCTAAGTAGTTCATATTAAGCTTGGACAAATCATTTGCCTGAGGATTAGGGTGTTGTGCCACTGAAATGTAATCCTTCTGTTGATTTTTTTTTTTCAAGCTGGCAAACCAAACATGGTAAAATCAGTAACTGTTAAAAAATCAGAAGGGTGAAAACCTTAGCTTCAATTTGACACGTTTAATGAAACATAGGAAAAATTATCAAGGTGGGTTTGCAGACAAATATCTGAACAGCAGGTCAAATTTTCACCTGCTCAGATCAGCAAAACTCTACAGGGCTACAAAAAATTGTAACAGTGGGTTTCAGTGGTCCCCCATGGGGGCTGAGAAGGGAAGAGAGAGCTGGTCTGGCTGCCTCCCATAAGGTGTAGATGACCTTTGCATGTGGAACTGAGTGAAAACTTTGGGGAGCTGAGGCAGGAACAGTGGTCAGAGCAGGCTGTTTCTCACGGGGCAATGGCCTGTGCCCCTGTGCAGCCCAGGCAGCATGTCCTGCCCCAGGAAAAGGGCAGGATGGCAGGAGGGAGAGCCTCACTCTTCTGGCCTCTGCTCCCAAAAATGGAAGAGCAGGTGTTGAGATACAACAGGCAAATGTGTAACACCAGCTGTGAGGAGTGGTGGGTGGCAGGGGCCCAGCCAAAATTTGTAGTCTTGTGTGGAATGGAACCAGGCCAATTCCCGCTGGCTTCGCGAAAGCAATCTGCACTCCACAAAAACACCTCACACCTTTCCAGTACCCAGGAAAGCACATTTCTCCCTGTGTCTTACACAACCATGGCATTTGCTTTCCCATGCATGCTCTCCTTGGGCCCCTTTTAACAAAAAACACCCCCAAGAATGAGTACTCAGGCACACAGGACACCCCTGATGGGAGCTGCCATCATGTACTGAAAGGACAAGGATGGCATCAAGGTGAACACAAAACACCTCCTGTCTCCTCACAGGCATTTAAGCTCAAGTCAGAGGCAACCAGGAGTATTACAGAGATGCCATCCCTGAACTGAACTCACAGTAGTGCCCTGGAGACTGTTTTCAACAGAAGCCCCATAGCAATGGCTGAGGAGGATACATTTCCATGCTAGGTAAGAATATATCTAAATATAAGTGTTTGGTTGTATTGAAAGCAAGGAGCAGGACTCTGGCTCCAAACAAGGAAGAGAGAAAACTTTCCTGGACTTCTGCAGGACTGGTATCTCACCTGTGTGGTTTCTCCCGCCTCCAGCAATTTGGTGGTGCTCACATGCACCTCAGGCACCTCTTCCCTGCTGTCTCTCCCTTCTCTCCTCCCAGAGCCAAGTCTCACTTTCCCTATAGGTGCCATCCCTCCTCCCCTATGCTTTTCACCTGGCCAGGCAACCTGAGATGTTACCACCACGCTGCTGGCTGGCTGAAGCTTCAGGAATCAAGAGGGAGCAAAGGGGGGTAGCAATCCTCTCTACCCACCTCTCCTACTTTTTTTTCCAGAAAGGATTACGTTACTCAATTCCACAGTTTCTCTAAAGAATCAAGAGGGTGGAATAGGTGCAATGTCAGAAATCAATATCTTGTTTTGGTACAAGCTTGCCAGTAATGACTTCTGTTAATAATTCCAGGAGAATCTGTATTTGAGAAGTCTAGTACCCAATACCTGTGAGTAGTGTGAGATAAAAAGACATGAAGTGGGTTGTGCAACCACCAGAGAATGCCAGTACCAGCATGTGGTGCACTGGTCACTGGCCCTCATCTCTCATCACTACTACAGCTAAGGAAGGCAAAGTCCTGCTCAGAGGGAACTGAGCCTGGTGTAATTTTGCTTCGCTGCTAAGGGCACCTGCACTGCAGGGCAGTCAAAAACAGTGAAGTGGATATTAATCCACAGAATATGCCTTGGGAGACACATTTAAGGAGATCTAGGTTTCTGTAAGACTTTACAGTAGGAATTCTCCCACAAAGTGTACTTGTATATTTTGGTTTTATATGTGTGTGTCTGTGGCTATGAATTTATCTACATCTGCGCAATACTGCATCTTTGGGAGTGACACACAATAGATATATGTCTTGAGAGAGATGTAGATACAAATGCAGACATGAGAGACCTCTGTGAAGAGGTTACCCAACACAGTGACAAGTGATGGTATGCAAGTACATGCAGAATCCATGGATCTGACCCCTCAATCAAACAGATAATTCCCAAGTTTAAAGCTAAGAACAATATTAAATGTTTCTGAATAAAGAATTAGGCCATCACTGAAGCAATCATCTTCATTCTTTTGGAAAGAAGAGTCACTGAAGATGACATAAAAAAAAAAAAACCACCAAGATTTGTACTCTTGCATCATTGGGAAGAAAAAGAGGGATTATATCTAAGAAACTAACTATTATTTGGCTAATATGCCCCCATAGTTGAGTGCATACACTCTAAACTTACTGCTTGTTTTACCAGAGTTTAAAAATAAATCCAAAACAAATGTATATTCTTTTACCAGCCATGAGTTACCTGCTAAGTAAACTCAGCAGCAGCTCTTTGCCTCTCAGGCTTGTGAGGGAGCTCAGCAGTTCAAGCCAGGTGTGAGAGCCACAGACTTGTATCCCTCCCTGCAGTCCATCAACACTCTCACCAGCCTCATGGGCAGCTCATGCCTTGCCAGAGGTGGGCAGAACACCCAAAGTTGTTTCTGTTGCAGGTGCCCATGATCACCCACTGCATTCCCATGCTTCTGTCTAAGACTTCTGAAATCACCAGATTTTGGGCACGGGCACAAAGCTGTGAGTTTCATTGAAAGTCCAAAAGGTTCTGCTCAGGCAACACTCCCCCAGGGCATCTAGATGCCCAAGCATTTGAAAGTCTTGTGAAATTCATGCTTGCTGGGTCTCCATCAATGTGTCTGGTTTGAGGGGTATCCACAAGATGTAGAACAGATAATGCCTAGTCCCTGCCCATAAACAAAAATTCATTGATGAGTATCAAGGCATAAAAGAACTGCAGCAATGGGAAGTATTATGTTTTTCTTGCAAACAGCACAGTTAAAGCTTTTGAAAACAAACCTTTGGCTCAAAATTACACTCTCAGACTCCAAGCATTCTTCTGTCGATTGGAACTGCTGTGCATTTTGTTAAGCCAAGCCACATACTGAGAGGTGTCTTGATATTTCCTCTCCTTATGGGCCCATTCTTCAGCAGAGGAGAAGGGGAGTGCTGACTCGCTGAAGCAGTCATATTAATTGAATCTCCCAGTAGGTCCCATCCTGTCTGCACTCTCAGGGTAGCACCTCTGAACAAGGCACTGCTTCAAGAGCTCTGCTTTGCCAAGGCTCCAAGTAGCACTGGTGAATGCTGCTGCCTTGGCTTCGAGCAGAAATTTCACAGAGATCACACATGTGTGAGCAGGTTAAAAAAAACAGCAAAAAAAAAACCTCAAGAACAAACTAACCCACAAGAGGTAGAACCTGAAAAATTAGGAAATTATAAGCAAACGGGGAACACAGGCACGAGTATTGCACACAAAGTGCAATAAACATATGGAATAAATTAGGGGAGTAGGCAATGGAAGCAAAGCATGTAAATGAGTTCCACAGACACCTAGGTTTGTTGCTACAGAAGCAGGGAATGGGGGAGAAGGAAGAAGGATGGAAAAGCAGAGAAGTGGAATTAAAAGGGCCTTCTCCCGATCCCATGGCCTTTTCTTATGGTTCCTAAACTCTCTGTTTATCTAGATATTGCTGAGAGCCCAGATTAATAAGCATGTGGTATTTGTAGGTACCACGTGTACAAGCACACCTGGACACAGTTTCTCTTGGTTTATGTCAAACACCCAGCCTTCAAAGTATGGTATGAGGGTCTCTATTGCAAATTGAAATGCAAGTGTCTTGATTTCCCTGAAACTTTGAGCTTTCATTTTTACTATCCTTCTGAGGGGACAGGGGAGAGGATTGAGTTCTTTAAAAAAAAAAAAAAAAGGAATTTCACTAAAGCATGTTCTGACTTAAAAGTGCAAAATACAGTTTGCCTATACACAGGAAGGAACAATAGATTTTAAGATTTTATATTATTAAAAGTAGCTTGGTCACAAGTTGGAGCTGCCACAGTTAATCTCATTGCGCTGGTTTTACTGGCATTTTAAAGTGTTACCCAGGACTTAACACTATATTATTCACTAAGAGGCTTGTTCCCACCACAGGACATAGGAACATTGCTGCTGTTAGCACGAAAAGGGGAGCCACATAAACACAGTGAAGAGAACAGCCCCTTGTGCACATATACTTTTTATGATGATCCTGTGGAGTTAACTCTCAGGGTTTTTCCCCTTGATTCCCACTGTGCTTACTTGTGGTGACGGGATTGTAGCTGCAGCCAGGTTTGACTCTCTTGCACTGGGACCGAGGGGATATCGCCCCATCAGTGGGGCAGAGCAGAGGCAAGACAGATCTGCCTGCTGCAGCAGAGGAAGTGCCAAATGCAGGCTTTCACTGGGTTGTGCAGGCTTTTTAATTTATCCTGTCGCTAATAAAGCATCCACTGTAGCTCAGGAAGCAAATGGGCCTGGGGAATGGCGGTGGTGGCTGCTGCAGGCAGGAAGGGTCAGCCTCAGCTGCATAAACTGAAGGTTTCACATGCTCTGCAAAGAGACTCTGTGAGAGATAAAAAGAGTTAGGAGACCATCACAGACAATCTGAACCACAGCTTGCACAGGGGAGAGCTGAGGCTGTCAAATGCCATGGCAGCCTTTCCCAAAGGGAGCTCCACTTCAGTCGGTGTGCAGGAGGCTCCTCACCTGCAGCTCTTGCCAGGGCAGCTCTGACACTGACCACAAGGTTGGACCCTTGCCTTCAGCAGCACCAACCACCAGTGCTTCAACGCTTCAGTTCACACAAGTCTCACAGGTGGTACCTCTTTCCATGCATATTCTTAGTTTCTTTTGCTACTTGATGAATTTTGGGATTAAACACAGGAGAATTTACAATCTCATTTGAAATGGATCTTCTTTTAAAAGGGAAACGGGACTAAAGAAAAACCTACCACCGCCATTTAGGCACTTCAAATTCACACCTCAAGCAGGAATTAGAAGTTGAATGGGAAACATCTATTCTCACCTACTGCATTTGCAATATCCTTATATTTAAGTTCTGCATGTCTTGAACAGTGAGTTTATGACTATAGTCTACCTCCTGATGCCAGCAATACAAGCACACAAGACTGGCATGTTAGTGGGATTTAATTAAAGCAAATATTATTCATGTTTCCATCCATGGATACAGGACAAATCCTTCTTTGTTCTTAATAAATCTAAAAAACCATTTAAAAGGCACTTGTAGTTTGTTTCCTGAAAAGTAACACCCTAGTGCAAACTGTTTCATGTCTTACTTATATTCTGTATGTGTATACCATGCTTATTTCCTCCAGTACACTGGAAACCCTACATCATTCTACAGGGGGGAGTAGAGAAAAATTATTTACACAAGAGTTTGAAAGGCAAGAGGCTTGCATTTCTCTCCAGTACCGTGTGGGGTGGGATGTTTGGCCTTGAACAATGTCCTTTAACAAGTTTGGTGCTTCGATTCCCCTCTCACTAAAGGACTAACACCACACTGTCCTTCAAGTCCACAGCAGAGGTGTTGGGCACTGTGAAGGCACAGCACTCAGCTTTTGCTCCTACTGAAACTGCTCTACTGACAAGTGAAACAGCAGAAGTTCCTGCTTGCTCCATTCAGCGCTGCTCTTTGCCCCACAACCCAGACAGCCTGACCGCAAGGCCTTTCCCTGCTAACAAGACCTGCCCAAATAGAGACTGCTCTAGGGTACATCATCTGAGTGGTGGCTGTGGGCCAGGCATTTCCCAGGAAAACTGCTTCTGTGTTTGTAAGCCCCAGCACAGGTGAAGTTTATCAGTTCTCCTGTGTAAGATGTATTATTCCAATGTCACAAGGATGAGTGGCATGCTGAGCCATGGCTGGGGTTAATCAAATATCATGGTGGATGGACACTTAACCACTTAAAACCTTTGCCCAATCACTATGCAAAATGCCTTGCTGGAGGATCTTTTTTATTTGTTTATTTTAGGAGAGAATAATATATGTCTTCCGCTGCATCAAATGCAAATAATCATGGAAAATGGCTTCCTTTTTTCCCTGGTTTGTTTTCATAAAATATCCTGGCCTGTGCTTAACAGACAATGAAATAAAGCCCAGTCTTAACAGGATTCCTGTTGAAATATCAATTGATTGACTGAAACACCAAAAAACAATGGAAAGAAAATTTCCCTTTTTTAGAATAGCCAGTTCGTGGTAGCTGGCAGAGGAATTGCTTCTGGATTTTTTCATCCTGTTACTAGCACATTGCTGTGTCTCCACACATCAGCACTGTTTTAGAAGGTACAGCCAGATACAATGGCAGTTCTACTTTTACAGTCCAGAGACCCTTAAAAATCTCTAAATTCAGAACCTGCCTATCTCCTAGCCCCAAGATGTCAAAAGTCTGAGGGCCAGAAGCACTGGACTATAACACTAGACCAACACAGAGAGATCTAGATAGCCATATCTAAAAGAGAACAAATATTTGTATCACTCAGTTTTAGATAAACCCAAAAAGTAGCAAAGTCTTGGCAGGAAGACCCCCCTGACATCACTGGGGCCATCTAGCTGATTTCTTGGGGGACACACTGGAAAGGAAACAGGAATGATTACAGAGCTCGGCCACCTTATGCTCCACAAGCTATGGGGTGGTGGCAATGCCTCTCTGCATCCCAACAGCACAGAGGCTGCTTGGGTGTGTGGCTCCAGAACCGCTTTTCCCTCTCCAAGCACAGCCATGAGGGCTGTGAACACATGAACACTGCAAGCCATTGCTGTACCCTGACTTGCAGAGCCTCTCCTTGCCTAGATGACTTATCTGACTCACTCAGAACAAAATTTGGAGAAGAAGGACTGATCATGCCCTCACTTGCCTGGGAGGCATTGCTGAACCATCATCAGAAATGGCCTGATTGCTGTGAACAAGGGGAAGCACATTTTGAAGAGGCCTAGGCAGGGATGCCAAGACACATCACGCTGCTCAGCTGTGTTCAGAGTCCTTCTGTGGGAGTTCACGGGAGGCGCTCAGGGACAGGACGAAGGGCAGCGGCTGGGGAGCCACAGGTCTGTCTGTCACTCAGAGGACCCTACGGAAAAGGCCGCCAGGATGTGCCCTGCCAGCAAGGTTCGTGTCCAACACCAGAGACTGGGGCTGGGGCAGGCCAAGGAGTTTAGGGACAAACAAGCCCTTTGAGGAGCAGCCAGAGAAACGTGACACAGCCACGGAAGAAACGTGGCAGTGGATGCATGCAACTGTTCCCACCCTGGACACTGCCAGGGCAACAGCGAGGAGGGAATCAGAAGTGACAGTACTACTTTCTCGTTCAACAGGGTGAATCCAGGACACAGGCACAGCTTAAAATGTGACTTTGCCATCATTTTGGGTTCAAACCTTGGTGTTATTTTTAAGCAGGGTTGTGGAATTTGCTTCCTTTCCTTGAGAATTTTTCCTTCTCATTAATTTTATTAGTAAAACCAAAAGAGAAGGATGTATCAGTAAGGGTATAAGGGATGACATGATGCCATGGCATTGCAACCACTTTGTCCAGATCTCCAAATACCAACTTGGGAACAGCTTGCCTGAAGTGCCAAGGCTCCCTGAACTGTGTGGGTGCAGACTGTCCCATGTAGATGTCCCATCTGCAGGATCCAGTTTTCCATATGGCTGTATTAGATGCTCCCCTGACAAATGTAAGCTTGAAAGGCACAGACCTAGAGTACCTTTTTTGTCTGTATTTTCTGACTTATTCTTAGAAACAGGCCAGATAGTATTTTTAGTAAAATTTTCACCTGCTTCCAAGTCAGTTAGGCTGATCTTAAGATAAGGACATAGACACAAAGCACACAGGGATCAGATTTTTAAAGCACTGAACTACCTGAAAGTGCAGAGAGACACCTAGCTGTTTCCCATTGCTCTCAGTGCAGAAGAACTGGGCACAGCCCAGTGAATGCAATCCTGGTATCCCTATACTGAAAAAAATGTGAAGAACAAACAGTAGATTATAGAAGGGACACAGTGCCTTTCATTTCTCTCAAGTTATCAGCATCTTGTGAGTCATATTTTGCAGCTTAATCCACAGCAGACAGCCACGTCAATGTTGGGGATAAACTAAGTACAAGGGCCTGTGCTAATCAGTTATAATCAATTATATTCCTCAGACAGACAACAAAAGCACAGTACTTGTGGACTGTGTTACAATGCTACCTCCTCCTACCTATTCCCTATGACAGAAGCAATAGAGAAGAGTGTAATTCCCCCAGGTCCCAGTCTGGTTCCAAGTCTCCCCATCACCATTGCCTACATCCCCATCAAGAGATGAATGAGCAGCCCCACTAAAAATACACCCACGCAGAACATGCCATGAGTGTTCACACTAATAAAAGTGAAATGTTGACAAGTTTGGGCCCTATATGTTGTCAGTGTTTATTCTCATGGTTTAGCTAATTACTTTGTATAACATTGGTTTAAAAATTTACACTTCCCAGTGAGTACTGTACAAACCAAGACTCACATGAGGATAAATTTTTACCAAAAAAAAAAAAAAAAAAAGCTTCAGAATTATGCTGGCAATAGAATTGCAACCAGCATGACAATTAGACACAATGTTAATCAGATATGAGCAATATGAACCAGATTATTTTATTAGCTTGAGAAAGATGGTCAAGTTTCTTCCAGCTTTCATTTACCATTTCCTTCAAGGTGATTGATGATGCTGCTGATGATGATGATGATTTTATTGTTAGAATAAAATTTCTCCTTTTTTTTTCTTCTTACTAAGAGTCCAACTTAGTATACAACAGAGTGGTTATTTAAGTCCATCTCTCAAGGAATTGTTGCTCTCTCTGCTGCTGCTGCTGTTGCACTGAATTACTTTTATTTTCAAATCCATCTCTCTGTTGCTACTTTTAATATACTCATCCTGATGAGAACTGCACTCCACCACCACACTGAGCCTCACACAAAGGGGACTAAAGGAACACTCCTCAGCTCCTCCAAAATCAGTGGTTTAGGCTGTGAGCTTCACTAAATCCAGTCTTCAGAAGACAGGCAGAGCACTGTGGACATGCTCATAGTTTTCTACTCAGCTCCTAAATCTCTTGGGCACCCTACCACAAAGAAAGCTACCGCAGTGGTAGGGCTGCCTCCAGCACATGGATGCTGGCAGCCCTATTTGAAGCAGGACTTCTTCCCTTGCCAGATAGCTTCCATCAGCTCTGTGCAGGAACCTTCACGTCCCAGAGGGATGCAGAGCAGTGCCCATTCCAGGGAGTGTGAGGGGAGCAGCCCTGCAATGCCAAATGTGGGTCAGCTCGCATGGGTGCATTAGCCAAAGACCACTATGGGATTAAGTAGCATAAACTTACGCCTGCAGGTGTGAAAATGAGCTATGGTATCCCTCCCTGTCATGTCCTGTCAGTGTTCCCTGCAAGGGCAGTGGGATTGCTCTCCAGGTGTTCACTGAAAACAGCAGATAAATGCTTCAAACACCACTTCATAGGTGTCACTCCAAAGCCATAAAGAAAACAGAAGGCAGAAAGCATAAGCACAAACCCTTCTCCTCTCTAAAGGATTTTACAGGCTGAGGAGCAATGTTAGCTGAAACCTTCATTTTACAGCTTTTTCTCAAAAACTCAGCATACAACCAGCCTCAGAAGTATTAGTGATGTTGCCTGAAGAAGACCTCTTGGATTTAGGGGCAATAATTAATCTTTAACTGCAGCAAGGCAGCTGTGCTGCAGGGTTAGTAGGAGTCACCATGTTAGTAAATGATGATTGCACCGCACACACAGCCCTGAGTGAGTACTCTGCAATTATGGGGAAAGGTTTCCTGGGCCACTCACAAAGGCCCTCAGGTTAGGAAGGTCTTGCCAGGCAATCTGGAAAGACCCTCCTCCTCTGTGCAAGACAGAATTTAAGGCAGAATGGCCTGGGCAGATGAAGCCTCTGAGGACAAGACATAGACAGGACCTAAGAAAGAAGGATCCATCAGGTCACCCATGTCTTGCTGGCAGCAAGTCAGGGCTGCTCTCTGCTCTGTCTTTATACATCAAATTAAATACCTCGAGTAACTCTGAATTGCTCCATTTAACCAGCTGAGGAGGCATAAATAGAACATTTGAGTTGGGTGTATTTTGCTCCCTGTGGCTGCCATGGGATGAGAGCAGCACAGCTCCCCTCTCTCTCTGTTTTGATTTCCACTGCCATTATGTCCCTTCTCTAGAGTGGGAGTACCATCCATAGGTCTCAACAGTTTCAGCTGAAGGAACCCCTGCCCATCGCTTGCCTTGTTGGCGCAGCCCAAGATGCCTGCAGGCACCAAGAAAGTCTCAAAGACAAAGGGAGAGTGGCAACACTGTGGCCTCTTCACTAGAGACCTATCTTCCTGACACCTGGCCAAGTCTGGCCCTCTGGAAACAAAAAAAAAAGCATAAAAAGAGACTAGCTTTCACATGAGCCAAGGAAAAGACAGTTTGCCTACTGTTATGTCTAAGTAACATCAGCCAAAACCCAATACCCCAAAACAGCTCTGTGGATATTTGTAAGGGGCCAGATCACAAAGTCTTGAAGTCATTTATTAGTCATAGCTTCAAGGGCTTCATAAGACCTCTGTCATACAGTAGCCTATGCTCTATATTGAGCCCAATCACTTGGATTAGACTTGGTCACATCACCTGTATGGACATCCTCACTTCTGCCAAAACACAGGGGGGAGTAGGACCAGTTTGTCTCTCAGTAACTTACTCTTGTGGTAAATCGCCTGCCTGTGCCTTATCTTGCATTTGGATTTGTCTGGCTCCAGCTTCTGGCCTGCCATTTTGGAGAAGATCCCTTCTCTGCAAGGTATTTTCTCCCCAGGAAGGTATTGTCATGCAGGGCACTTGTTGCTCACCACAGGACTCCCCTCCCAGTTGGCGGCACCAGCCCCAAAGGCAGAAGCCAGAGTCGTACAATCTGACACTAAGTAAATACCCCAGCTCCATTTGAATGGAAGTGGCCTCAAAAAAAAAAAAAAATCCACAAAAACCCCTTGTGGGGCTCTGCTGTATTTGTTTTAGTCGCTTTTGCTGCCTAGGGGAAGGGGAAAGGAGAGGATAAATGTCCCTTAGCCATTTTCTCCACGCCCTTTCAGCCCTGGTCGGGTGCATATGTACCACTCATCCCTCACTGGCTTTCAGCTCCCCTGGAGCTGAAGAGTGAATAAGACCTCTAGGACATTGTCTCTAAGCTGATAATTGCAGCCTCTTCACTGGCACAAGGCGTCTCTCATGCCATTTTGACCCAAACTATGTCTTTTTTCTGTATATTTTTAATTAGACTCAAGAATGCAGAAAACCCAGCGTGAGATCCTTTCATTCCCCTTTGTTTAATATCTGTTATTATGACATTAAGTGTAGGGTTTTGTTGTGGTGGGGAGTGAAAAATCCCCCTCGGTTCTGCTGCTGTAGCCATGGGTTCGTGTACATTAAAGTGGTCATTTTCGGATTAGCTCTTGCCTTCCCTTTGATGCATGTGAAACGCTGAGCCAGTTAGTTGGAGAAGGCATTTTACCTCTTTTGTTGCCCTTCCTCACAACCAACGGCAGGGAGAGGACGAAAGCCCCCTGGCTCTCTTAAACCAGAAAGGAATTTCCAAAGGGTTTAAAGCTTTAGTTGCCACTTCTGTCTGGGGTTGCCTGACGAAAAATAGAGCGGGTTTGCTTCTCAACAGAGCAGGCGACGAGGAGCCTCGTATTTGCTGCTGCTGTTGTCATCAGCGCTTGTGTGCCTGTTCACTGGGAATTTGGAAGTCCTGAGGGCAGAACCGACTCTGAACAACGGCACAACTCAAAACTTTTCTCTGGGATAAACGTTTTAAGTGGTGGGAACCAGAATTTTGCAGCAAAGTTGGGGTTTTTTTTTCCTCTTCTCTCTTCTTTTTTTCTTTTTTCTTTTCTTTTCTTTTTTTTTTTTATTACTCTTCTTTTTGGTTTGGCAGTTAATGGGAAGCAGAACAAAGGTTTGATTGAACAAATGTTAGATTTCAAGTACACTTCACATTACTCAGGCAGCCCTATGATTTCTATCCATTTACATAAGACCTACGCTCAGCACGGCTATTTTTGTGGGATGTCTGATATTTTCTTCCTTGGAGAGAGCATTCTTGAGCCTTCAGCTCTTCCCACTTTAACCATTCATATCATTACAACTAATCCTAAGGGCTCTTGATTAAAATAAAACTGAGCCAATTGAAAAATGGTTAATTACAAAAAAAAAAAAAAAAAAAGGAAAATACACACGCACAACTTTTTTGCTGCCTTGGACATCATCCCAAATATTCGTGTGAAAGTCGGGCAAGCAGGGGGAGAAGGGCTAGAAGGTCGGGGTGGGGGGAGGAAGTGTTTATGTCAACACGGCTCAGTGATGGAATAACGCGCTGCAACGTGAAGTCAGAGCCGCGGGGCATGTGAAGTCACAGCTTCTCCAGGTGACAGGTGCTGCAGCAGTTCAGATGCGAGGCAGCCGCTCCTGCTCCCCTCCCGCCCCCGCCCCGGGCATTGGGAACCGGGGAGCAGGGGCTGCCCGTCCAAACGCAGCTCCTCCGCTTGCCATACGGATGGGAAAAACGGGCTCATGAAATATTCCTGACCCACCAGAATAATTTTTGCCTTGAGAAACCTTCTTCCTGTTTTGGTTTTTTTTTTTTTTTTTTTTTTTTTTTTTTTTTAAGACCCTAATATACGTGCCTAATCAGCGAGATATGTTTTAATTTAAAAGCCAGTAGACTGCAGCTGAACTGCACTACCGAAATCCGATGTAAGGATAATTTGGAGTATTCGAAACCGCTGAGTCAGCGGCGGAGCCCATCTCCATGGCTAGAATATTGTTTTTAACTCCCGCTGCTGTGTTTCACTTACTGTTATACCGATTGTATCGTGTAATTATTGTTTGTTTTCCAAAAATGTAATTACTTTTTTTTCTTTGTTTCCTTTGCGACGTTAAATCTGCCAAATGCCAGACTAAGGCTGCTCCAGAAAATAAAAAAGGAAAAAAAAAAAGCTACTGAAAGAGGAGGGGGAGTCTTTTTCTGTCTCTGTAGCCGAACATTTTACCTCTCGGGCACCTTCTTCCATCGACTATTTAGAAAAGATAGCGGCACATGTAGAACCGCAGCCCGGTTTGAGGAGGACATCGGCTCCAGGGCAGTCTCACGCGTTCCTCGGGTGGTTTTCCCTGCCGGCCGCGGGCGCAGGATGCGGCCGCTCTGCACAGAGCGATCTGCCGGGGGCTAATAGCAATGATCCCAATAATAACGATAATAACATAAAGCTGTGGAGGTGATTCCAGCCTGCTGCTGGGGCCAAGCTGCACAACGGGACCAGGAGGCCCGGAGCCAGGGGGTGGTCTGGGGGAGCCGGAGGAGTCCCCTTCGAGCCCGCCTTCCCTCCCGGCAGGCAGACGGTGAGGCTCGGAGGTCTGGCCGCCGGCGGTCTCCGTCCCCAGGCGGGAGCTGCCGGGGATGCTGCCCCGCAGCCAGGGAAGCGGATCCCGGCCGTGCGGTGGCAAGTTTGGCCCTGGGGCCGAAAAGAAGAGAGGATAGAGGATGCTGACCTCCCACTGAAACGTCTCGTTGCTCTTCTCGGGGCAACTTTAAGGGCTCAGCCCGGAGCTGGGGAAAGGGGGGAGCAGCCCGGGCGGAGCGGGGGTGCCAAAGTGCGGGGCGCGCTTCAGCTCTCACCGTGCCGCATGTGTCCAGGCCAGAGCCGGAGGAGTCAAATGCTCAGACCAATGTACAGCAACGCGCCAGGAGGGGTTACTGGACTTTCCCTCCTCTTTAATGTAGGTTTCGGGAAGAGTGGCACCGTGTAATATCGGCTCCCCCGATAAATTATACCTGCTTTAGTCAAAACGGTGCAGAAGGGTCAGATCCCCCACAGGCCAGCAAACCTTCCCCTGGCTTTCCTGGCACGTCCCCCCGAGCAAGAGCTTGCGGGCAGCACTGGGGAGAGACCGGGCAACTGAAGACACTTCTCACCGCACCAGCGTCAGACATTGCTGCCGGGCTAGTTCTGGAAAGAGGATGGATGGGAAGGGTGGGGAACCTCGCCCTCGCCTTTCCTGTGTAGGAGGATCAGCCGCCTAACTCCTGTCCTCAGGAGCGGGGGTCTGGGATTTCTCAGCACGGAGAAACACATCGTTCCTCAAACCGCAGATTTTATTTCTGGCAAACAATGCTCCCCCAGCCAGCGTTTGTGTGCGAGACAAGTAATTGTGCTCCCTTGCTTAAATAAATCATTGATGGGTGAAATTACACATGCTCACTTAAAATGTAATGTGATTAAGAGATTATGGGATCGCAGTTAATATGTTGCCTCACAGCTTCTGGACCCAATTCCTGACACCAGAAATCCATCAGCCACAACTGTCCCTCCTTGCGGGGAGGCAGCTCCTCCTGCCACCGGCAGCCGTGAGGGCTTGGCTGGGAGGGGGGACCGGGGCTCTCCCGCCTCTGCTCCCCGCAGGGGGCCGAGGAAGGTGAGAGGGAGCGTCAGGTTTGCGTTCAAATGAATAATAACTTCTTGCTGTTGTTGTCTGGGGGGAGGAGAGAAAAAAAAAAAAAAGTTAAATGGAAAGGCAGGAGACGGGGGGTGGGGGGGAAACGAAGGGCTGGGGCTTCGCCTGCAAGCTTATTACCTCTCATCTGAAAGCTGCTCCATTTCCTCACACATCGGGTAAGTCCTTTATCATGAGGTGGCACAAGCCCTGCCGGGGGCTATTGGTCGCCCCGAGGAAGGAGCCGGGATGGCAAGCGGGATCCTATCATCAGGCTGCATAATAACCCCGGGCTCGCCACAGCTGCGCTGTGACCCTTTGTGATGGAGCTGATAGCGCTCCCGTGAAATAATGTCCTCCTTTTGGGTGTGAAATCACCATGTTTATTAATTGAGCTAGACATGAGGGTTACCTTTTTCTTTCCAAGCCATGAAAATTTGTGATTCAGGGCAAATGGTTCCCCCTTCCCCCCCAAGTTGTGTTGCCAAGGGGTTGAGGGAGAAGGACCAGCTGGGGAGAAGAGCTGGTTTGGAGGGTTGACAGGGACTGAGCTTTACGGCAAGTTCAGAGTACATTCATGCACAGACACCCCACACCTCGCTCAACCCCAAAAGCAGCCCCCACTCCGGGCAAGCACCGCGAGCAAATACCAAACTTATTCCCAAAGGATGGAAACCGGGGTGAGGCGGGATGCGCAGGGCGCAGCCTACGTGGCCGTCCCGCGTGGGGATGCGCGGCGCCTCACGCCGCTGTTACGGCGCATCCCCACGCACGCACTTTAGGAGGTGGGTCGTGCCGAAAGAGTACGGCGTTTCTTTCCACACACACTTTTCTTCTTCTTTTTTTCTTTTTTTTTTTTTTTTTGCTTTGCAATTAGGCTTATAACGAGCTTATTGCAGTATGTGCTTCTGGGCCAATAATACTTGTATTTAACCTAATTAAAGCCGACCTTTTAAAATATCTGAAATATCTGAAACACGCCCTTTTTTTTTTTTTTCTTTTTTCCCCCCCTCTCCCCCCCCTCCTTTCCTACTCTGGTTTAACAATTTAACGTTTGACTCTCTGGGCTGGAACATGCAACCTTTCACCAGAGCACGGAGAGAGAGAGAGAGGGAGGGGGAAAGTAGCAAAAACCTGCGAATGAGGCGGAGGGACTGGCTTTGCCCGAGCATCCGCGACACGCTTCCAGGTAGGCAGCTACCCACACCCTCCCCCGCCTCCCGGGGCCACTTTTCTTCTCCCCTCACTCCCCCACTTCCCATCCTGCTCCGGTGGGCAGGGCGCGGCAGGCAGGGAGCGAGCCGGGGTGACAGCCTCTGCCCTGCTGGGCGGGGGTCGGGACCCACGCGGGACAACCAGCTCCGCAGGAGCGGTGCGGAGGAAAGGGAAGCGCTTCTCCCTGCGCGCCGGGCAGCCGCGATTTTCAGCCGAGCGCTGCCTGCCGGGGGCGGGCGCAGCTGCGTGGGGCCGGACACGAGCCTCCCACTGGAGGCAGCGGCACTCCCGGCCGAGGTGGGGCTGCGCTGCGAGGCTGAGGGAGAGCCCCCAGAATAACTCGGTAACGAATGTGTGCGTTAATGCCCCCTACGCCCATCACACAGGAACTGAACGAGCCTGTTTCTCGTGAAAGCCCACCCTCGCACAATCTCAGCGAGTTTTTTCCGATCAATAGGAAATGTAAACCTTTTTATTTTGTTTTTTCCCCAGGGCAAACCCGAATATGCTAATTTTAATATTTTTTATTTTACTTTTTTTTTTTTAACTGTGTAATCAGAATTATCCTGGGATTATTTTTTTTCCGCCGAATGACATTACAAAGAATTTTGTTAAAGAAAGCCAGACTAATTGCTGCCAGAAGAGTCTTTTCATAGAAAAGTCTGGTTTTCATAAGGCAGTTTCTCTGGATGTTGCGGTTAAATACAGACGTAGTGGAATAGTGGAAAGGGGATTTAATTTTTTTTTTTTTTATAGATAGATAGATAAAGGCGATTTTTCTCAGCAGCAGGAAAGACCCACGCTTTATTAAAAAACCTATTCAGGGATTCGCGGGGCACACACCGAGAGGAGCAGACGCTGGCGTGTTTGCCGGGCGGCTCTGCCCCCGCCGCAGCTCCCCGGGGCTCTCGGCCCCGGCCCGGCCCAGGTGTCGCGGCGCAGCCCCCCGCAGCTCCCGGCGCAGTTTCGGCCGCGTCGGGGCTCCCTCGGAGCGCAGGGTGGGGAGGATGGAGGAGCGCAGGGTGTGAAATGCGGCCAGCCCGTCGGTGGCCGGACTCCCCGTTCTCTTGTGAAAGTCTCGGTGCTCACCTGCGGCGAAGCCAACAGCGCTGACGGGGGAGGCAGGACCCGCGCCCGGAGCCCCCCTGTGCCCGCCCCCCAGCAGCAGCAAGGCGGACAGGACAACAGGCAGCCTTAGGGAGCGCAGCGGCCTTCCCGGGAAAGGTGGGCCCAGGGTGATGGGGGGTCTGCCCTCCATCAGCCATCCCAGACAGCTGAGCAAAAACAAGAAGTAAGAAGGACCTGAAGAGTCCCGCAAAGACCGCGCACATTTTTCCCTCCTTTTATTTTTTTTTTTAAGCTTTTCTTTCCTCTTTAATTTTAAATTTCCCTCGGTTAACTATCCCGCCTTACTGTTCTTTTACTCCCTCAGCTAAGGGGTCCTAGGTAGAATTTTTAAGCCCCTTCGCAACATCAGAAACAGAACAGGACTCCCAGGTCTGAAGGAGAAGAGAGCCAAAACAAAAAAGTAAACGACAGAGCCTTTCCCTGCAGCGGGGCAGAGCCTGCCCCACCGTGCCCCTCCTGGGTCCCGAGCCGGCGGGGAGGGCAGGAGCATCCCTGCTCCTCTTCCGTGCCCAGCCGCTCTGTCCCGCCGGGTGAAAGGGGAAAATCGGGATGGAGGCAGATTTCTGCAAAAATCTCCCATTCCGCTGATCACAGAGAGTCGCGGGAGTTTTCCACCCGCTAATTCTCAGCCCTTCCCCTATCACCAGCAGCACAGCCACCGAGAGGTGGGGGTTCCACACACCTCTTCATAACCTAATGCCCGCTTGGACTACCGGAGCTCTGCGCCGTGACAGGGAACAGAGCTCAATTACCGCGCGGGATGACTTGCTTTTTTTTTTTTTTTTTAACCTTTTTTGTCCTTTTTTTTCCCCCTCACAACAACAACAACAACATCATACTTTAACGCCTTTGCAGACAGAGCAACCTCAGCCCGGTGCTGCTCGGCCGCCCTTTTGTTCCCGGCGGAGAGACCCGGTCTGGCTCGGCTCGGCCCGCCGGGGCTGCGGGGAGCCCGGTCCTCCCCTCCCTCCTCTCGCCGGAGCAGGGACGTGATAAAAGGAGACAGGGCTCTGAAAGGATTTGATTGAAATGGCGTGTGCCAAGCTGATGGGAGCCAGCGAGGGACAAAGCGCCGAGGAGCCATGGACACTCGAGCAATTATTCCTCCACGCTGAAGGTGGATTAGTGCAATGGAAAGAAGCATATGTTCGGCCTGGGGCGACACTCCCCCTGGCTGGGTTTAGAGAATGAGAGCGGAGAAAGAGGCTGAACCTGGAATATCAACTATCCGGGAGACAGCCCACCCCACCCCCTCTTATCCCAGCTTCTCCAAAAGTCTCAGGGATGGAGACAGAAATATACACGCCCATAAAGATAAATAGATAGATAGGAACAAACAGGCAAACACCCAAAAATACAGACGAACACACACCTCTAGGTACAGCTTCATGTGCACACGGTGCTGGCACACCGGCTCTGCACAGATAGGCAGGAGCAAGAGGCGCCCTAGGTGAAAAACCTCCCCTGGTACGACAATGCGAACAAATAAACAGCCGGCCTCCAAGAAGGTCATAGCAGCAGCCAGTTCTGCTGGAGGCTCCAGTTTCCTCAGACCTTTCCCAGGAATCTTTCCAAAAGCAGCTGCAGCAAGGAATGGGTGATCTTCATAGCCCCTACCAGGGCCTTGTCCCGGCCCTCCTGGAAACACAAAGCAAAACCTCAATTGCCCCTTTTCCATCTGATTTTCTTCTGAGCCACAGCCACCTCCTGTTTTCTTTGCCTTTCCCTAGGTCCCTGCAAAACCCCCTCCTTTCCAGCAGGATAACTGCAAGCTCTCCCAAGGGCATGAGGATGGGAAGAAGCCCCAGCAGCCATCCCAATATCAGCATGCCAGGATGCTCATCAGGGCTCCGTGGCAATGGTACACCCATCAACTGCTGTCCTGGATCATCTACACCCATACATAGGCTCCAAAACTCAGGCAGGCGTGGCAGGAGGATATTTTTAGCACTAATAAAGTACAGCTCGTTAGGCCTAATGAGGAAAAAGAGCACTGAGGCCAGGCACAGCTCCTGCTTTCCTCCCAGCACTGCCCCACTGGCCTCCCCTGGCCTGGGCACACCAGCATGGGCTGCAGCGTTGGGCATCTCCGCAGCTGTTGTCCAAGCCATCCCACTTTGCAGGGCAGAGAGATGAACTCCATCACAGGAGAGGAGGAGACAGTACAAGCACAGGGAACAGCATCCAGCAGCAAGGTGGAGGGCAAGGAGGACAAGCTGGAGGGAAGGTGCCTTCCAGCAAACTTTAATGGGAGGGAGGAAGAAAGAGGGAAGAAAAGGGAATTGCAACTCTTCCCTTCTCCTGGGAGCCCCAAAAATGCTCTGCTCTACAATGAGAAATGTGCCCCAAATATTTCACATTTCTGCTTCTTTACCCTTAGCTTTGGGGATCAGGATGGATCGTACGCAGAAAGGAGGGGGCCAACTCTGCCCAAAGCAGGGCTGAGGCAGGAAGTTCTGCAGGACGAACAAGCAGATAGGAACATAATCAAAAACACTGTAGAGGAGCAACATACACCCCTCAACCTGTGAGTGTAGCTGCACAGCTCACACCCCCACTAGGAAACAACTCTCCATTCAGAACTCCTGTATCTGCTTTTAGTTAAGTATTACAAAGATAATTAACCATACCACAGGCAACAACAGCAGTGGGGCTTGAGAGCATCTCTGGACAGAAAAGGTCTTCATGTAGATGCAGTAGATCTCCTATAGAAAATAGGATAAGTGTGCATGTGCACACAACATGCTCAAGGAACAACATGGTGAAATGGCTTGCACTTCACACCTGCCAGTCCTCCACCTTCCTGCTGAATACAAGACAATTTTTTCCTCACCTAGGCTATGGCTTCCCCAGTTTACCCTCCTTGCCCTGGTAAATGAGCTCTGTGACTACAAAACAGGACAACAACCATGGAGCTTGGAGTAACCTCAGGGCCCTGGTTTTGAGAGGGAGGAACTCATGGGGAAACCACAGGCTCTGGGTGCCAGGATGTGCCTTGCAAAATCAGAGCCTGAAAGAAAAGTGCCACAGGGAGCCAGCAGGTTCCTCCTACACTACCAGAGAGCTCTCAATAGTCTTACCCTGATTTCCACATTACATTCACTCAGTGAGATGCTCTAACTGCTCTGTTGTATGATAAAAATTTTGGGCCACCAAAGTTAAACTCAGCATCAGAGAGACATGACTGCAGTTGTTGTAAGAGGGAATAAAATACCACAGATTTGTCACCTTCATATCTACAGCACCAGAAAGGAGTAACAGTTCAAGGATACAAATATTTACTGCCATCATCAGCTATATATCTGTTTACCCTGCCTGAAATATCAGCTGTTTCATTCACCCAAGAAAGCCTAGAAACTTTAACTAGAAGAAGAAAAACAAGGCTATTTTGCTATTCTGAAGCCAGTAAGGCTTTGCTAGTGATGGGTCATAAAATACTTTCACTTTTCCTCTGCTTCTAAAAGCATGCTTTAAACTACTTCTTTTTGGGAGTTTGGAGTTACTAAACTAAATACTGCAAATGGAGAGGCTGCAGCCTATGCAGAATAAATGATTTAAGAACTGGGCTCGGCTGATTTATTTTTTCCTCTGTACTGGAGATAAAAAGAAAGAACACATTCTAGTAAACCCTACTCATTTTCACAGCCATTCTTGCACCTGTAACTCAAATAATGAAGCCATTTGTTATTTATATTGCACTTTCCCCTCCATTCTAGATTTCTAACGATCTGACCCTGCTTTATGGCCCTGACAAAGCCTGAAACCGGTGTGGACTTCCAATAATTGAACGATATAAGGAAAAATCTTTAACTGGAATGAAGCAGATGTTAGCTTCATGCAGTTCCCTAACTTGATTATTCTTTGGCCACGTTAGACAAGCATTAGTGATTGATAATGATGCTAATTAACCTCTTTCCTTTCCAAAACAGTAAACCAACGCCAGCAGGATTCTGCAAACAACACATACACAAAGTGTATACCAGTATCTGTTCAAAGTGGATCAGGGGCACAACTTCATTGCCTGGTGCTTGACAAAAATCTTATCCTGCTGACACCAAGCTGGCTCCACATCCTCTCTAGGAGCTAACAGCTCCAGCTGCTTGCAGGGCAGGGAGCAGAGACATGGCTCTTTCATGCAGAAAAGGTGCCTGGGACAAAATCAAAGGTACCTTTTTTTTTAATACTCCCAACCTTTCACATTTGATTATGGAGCCAGTTTAAATCACTGTGCCCTCACTAGCTGGGATGGACTTCACGTTGATCCCTGTCAGAAGGGCACAAGTTATTTTAGCTGCACTTTCCTAACATGAGGGCTGAGGCTCCGGGAATCAGGTCTGGGCTGAGATATTCAGGAGGGAAAGGGAAGCGCACATTGTGGAATTTAAATGGGAGGTAGAAGACGAGTAAACAAGGAGCTGATCTGATTATGCAGTCGAATTTATCATGGACAATAAAGAAATTGCCTTTAAATGTAAGGGTTTGGATAAATGAATACTCCTAGCCAGTGAATAAAATGTATTCAATTAACTAAAAACCTTGTGCACTTCTGAACTGAAGTGGAATCGACTGTAATTGATTTATTTGAAACCAGAGGTTAAGGACTGAATTAGCTAAGTACAACTGGGTATTTCAAGCCACTGACTTCTCAAATGTCAAATCTCTTCTATTTTAAATATTATTTCAGCTGCGGGGCATTGCTGTCCTGATGGCTGTTCCACCAGTTAAATCTCAAATTATATTAATATTTGATTTTTGGAGGGTGGGGTAAAATACGGTACAAAGAGGAGGGCTGTCCTTGTTCACGGTGAAAGAGCACCAAGCTGTATTTTGGTTCACATGTAGGAATTAGCTCAGCATGGCAGCAACGCTCTAACATTCACCCACTACTCACCCCCGCTCCAACCGATCTGGGGGGGGGACAATAACAACAGATTTCTGTTTAGTGCATAAAAGCATGACCTAGAATTTCACTGCTGTACCTCGATCACAACGTTAAAAATGCACCCAAAGAATGCTGAAGTAATTAGCACGTTTTAGTAACTGCACACTGGTCACAGCAGAAGAGGCTGAACCGAACCTAGTCTGATTTCCATTATCGCCTGTAAAATCCTTCCTTAGAAATAATAGTAATAAAGAAATCTATGCAAGGTCATTTCATTTCTGGTTTTTGGTGGCTTGCTAATCCAGCAGCAGAATACCTAATATGCGCTCTCCTACCATGAAGTAGCTAATTATATGTTTAAAACATTATTTATTATGACCTTATAATGTTCTAGCATAAGACTGCTTTATACATTGACCAGTATAAAACGATTATATTGGGTACAGGTTTCAAAAAGTAACAAGCATCTGTAAATCCAGATATGAATGAATGGTATTTAATAAGATTGTTTTCGTTTAAAAATGAGTATTTATGTGTTGCTGTAGAAAGAGCAGCAATGTATTGCTGTTTATGAATGCTATTGTGCCTGAGGTTAGGATCCCACACACAATCTGAGATGCAGCCAAGAAAAACAGCCCTGATAGACAATGCTTCACTTCACCTGCTACAGTACTGTGCATTTCATTTATGTCAAGAATATGTACAGTTAGGGTTCATTCACCTCATTATTTTGTTACATCTACTTTACGGTTAACCAGTCTCTCTTGGAAATAATAAATAACTGTTTTTAAAACAATTGCAGCTTTGCATTCAAAAGATCCACTTTCAATTTATAGAAAAAAGTATTCACCATTTTTATAAACTAGCTGGCTCACGAAAATAGAATTTAGACTCCACCAACTCTCTTTCTGCTTGGCAAGATTGATTTTACACTGCCTTCCATAAGTAGATTACCAAAGCAAAATGAAACATCTTGGGCTTTATCTAATGCTTTGCTTCACCAGCTCTACCAAACGTCAAAATATATGAGCAAATGTTAATTCTCTGTGCAGCTTTATTGTAAACACCTCCCTTCTAACCTCCTCAATTTCTGCCTGAGCAAAAAGGGGAAAAAAGGGAGAGAGAGAGAGAGGGAGAGAGAGAGAGAGTCAGGGAGGGAAGGAAAGAGAAAAATCAGCCTCCTCTACTAGAATACCGTCAACACCTAAAGGAGACCCTCTCTTTAAAATGCCTTTACATTCTAAACTCCATTAAGTCTCCCTTCCTATGATATAACATAATCCAGCCTGATCCTGACTTCACCTACCCCCCGGGCCAAAGAAAATAGATTCAAAATCTGAATTCTCACATGTTTTTATAGACCATCTTCAAGACATGCACTCCATTTTTTAAAGCGAACTTCCCTGTTTCACAACTGGTTTCCACAAGAAGAAACTCAAGATAAAAATTTCAGTCCCTTACAAACTGACACAGCCATCTCAAAATGTCAGTCTGTGCATTCCACTAAAACACGAACCATCAATCAGAAATAATCTGTCTCCTGCAAGATTTCACTAAAGTTCACAACCGTGAGATGATTTTGTTGGCATCAACTATGGAGCTTTTCTTTTTTCTTGAGGGGGAGGGAGCACCCAGTGCTGATTTATCAGTATAATTTTTTTTTTCATAGCAATAATTTTCAGTATTTTCTCAGTAATGATTCTTTTTTAAATGTCCTCCTTGAGATGTGTTTTTTAATCTCTGCTCTCCGTTAGGACAACTACATGTACAAAATTTTATAGGCTTATAATTCTGTATGCTATATATAAACATAAATAAAAACCTAGAGGTCAACATAAATAAAATAAAACTTTTATTTTTTAAATAAAATTATGTTTTGGTTAAAGAAAAGATAGTGTGTCATTTTTGTTAGTAGTACAGACAATTTTTTATCCAAAAGAATACATTGTGCTTTATTGTGTCATTTGTCTGAATACAGACTCAGTGGAATATCTAAATGATACCCTGCTCTGAACTCCAAGTTGAAAGTAAGTTTTTATTATACTTGAGGGAAACAATGGGTTCAGCTGCTTATTGCAAGGAGCAATTGTCAAGGGAGAGTTAAACTCAATTACTGTAACCATACTGAATAAAAAATACTGCCAAGAACAAAAATACGCCTGGGTAAAGACAGCTACTGAATAAAAAAATCGACATAAAGCGTATCAAATATTTATTTATCTGGGCAACAAAGGACTATGATACATTGATAGGCATGGAAACTACTGCCGGCACAACTCAATACAACACAACTATAACTGCTTCCAATATGGCCAGTGGAAATACAGGATACCAGGTGGTCCCGAATGTTTGAAGTTCTTTGGGAAAAAAAAAAAAAGAAAAAAGAAAAAAAGAGAAAAATAAAAACAAAAGAAAGGGAGAAAAAAAGAGGGAAAAAAAGGAAAGTAAAGCTAAATCTTGTTTTAAAAGACAATATTAATTTATTGCTCTGTTGTTGCTTTCGGGAGAAGGACAGTGGATGAAAATAACTTTTTTCATTTTCCACAACACATAAGGGTTGTAAAACCACTAACATGTTTAAAAACCTTGCCAGGGTCCAACATCACTTTATTTTATCTTCAATGAGAAACTAAATGTCATACTAATTATATATAAAAATTAATGGTTTTTTATTTGTTCAGCTGCTTCATTGTCGCTTTTAACATGCTACAATAGGGCTAAAAATGATGAATCCCAGAGAAAAACCCCCAAAAAACCTCTGATATCTAAATAAGTACCATGAACCACATGATGAACTAAGAGGGGAAGATTTAAAACCCACTAAACAAGAGGTAAACGAGATCACCAGATAAATAAAAAAAGGCTTAAAACAGACTCACCATATTTACAATTCCCATTAAATTACACATAAATAAATATATACATACATGAACACTGATTCCCTTATATAATAACCGTGAATCGTGTTGCAATAGAAAGTTCAAGTTGGTCGCTTTACCTTGGACAGGAAAAAGTTCTACAACTGAAGATATGACATGGAACCGCTTGTGTTTTGTGTTCAAGTTTATTCACAATACTGATAAAATGTCATCAGTCCTCTTTGCCTTTTGTCTGTCTGCTGCTGCTGTTGTACTTTTTCACCTTTTTTTTTCATTTTTAGTATGGCTACAATCTTAACTGAAGTTTATGTAAGGGAAGGTGGTGATTCAGTCCGGTGAAGCTCATAGAATTTTTAAGTATTATTTATTTCTTTTTGTTTGGTTTTTTTTTAATTTTTTAATATATTTTTAGAAAAAAAAGTCCTTTTCTTTTTTGTTTTATTTTTTGTTGGTTTTTTTTCTCCTTTTGTTTTATTTAAAAAAAAGTTCACAAACTCAAGACAGAACTTTTTTTCTTTGCTGGCTCCGTCCCCCTGTTCTGTTCTCTTAGGCTCCAAACTGGGGTTAAACGATGGTGGCAGTGGGAAGAGAAGGGAATTTAAGCAGGAGCAAATGGAAATGTGGATGCTGGGAAGGGGTGTGGAGAGAGGGCAGAGCAGTCCTGCAGAGTCAGAGAACAGGACTGGCAGAAGGACGCTCATTCTGTTGCTGTAGCCTGGGGTGCTGGGTGCCCGGGAGAGGGAGGAGGGACATGAATGGATCGATGGGCTATGAGGGGGAAGGGAGAGGAGCGTGTGTGGGGGGGATCCTCACTTTCGGTGCTTCTCCTCTTTGTCGCCGCTTTTGGTGCTGTTGTCTGTGTGGCTGTTGGGGTTGTTGCTGAGGTACATTTTGTCCATGGCCTTGAGTGCCTCGGTGAGATAGTTCTGCAGGGCGGTGACGGCAGCACACACCGCCGGGCTCCCAAAGCCGTGCGAGATGAGGTTGAAGTGGGTCAGGCAGCTCTGGATGCCCGGCTCCAAAATGGGGTTGGGCCGCGAGTTCCCCAGGGGAGATCGGTCCTGAGCCAGCAGGTCGGTGAACTCTTTACAGATCTGTCTGTAGCACAAATGGAGCAGAGAGACAGAGGGAGGGAGGGAGGAAGGGAGGGAAGGGAAGAGAGAGGGAGAGAAATGAACCATCACTGGTGGCAGCAAAGCCTGTGCATTCTCCCTGCTAGACTGCACAAGCCCCTGGATCAAGGGGGCTCCTGCACCTGAGCACACACATTCTCCTTTCTCCCTCTCCTCTCTATGCATCCTTCTCCAATTCTCACACTTCCCTGGCACGCACAAACCTCTTCCCTTCACCTTGCATGCACACACAACAGCACACCACACATCACACCCCAGCCCCATCCAACACACCAGCAGGCAACAGCAACATGGAGACACATCTCTCTTGCCCCACCGCTCTCTGTATCTCAGCCCCCAACACTCTCCACAAACACACATCCCTGCCCAGCTGGGGTTTGGAGCACAGACACAGTTTAAAGTTCCTGAGCAGGCTTAATAGACAGACTATGATATCCAAAGGTAACTAAGGGATATATCCGTATCTTAGAAGATTCCTTTTCTGGGGGGAACCAGAGAGGGATACGGGCCTCTTCCTTCACAAGGCTAAAACACACACCTGGTGTGTCAAGAAGAATGAGTGAGGGCAAAGCTGGCAAGTGAGGATTTAAATTAGGGTATTCTGAAACATTTATATATGTAAATCTCTATCTCTAAATCCAAAGGGACCTTTCCACAGAGGGGAAGGCTGACGCTAACCAGCGCCTGGAAATTTCCTTCCAGGAGGTGAAAAGGGAGGATACGAGGGCATGGTGCAGAAGATAGGTTATATCACCCACTCACTGCACAAATGGTTGGAGAAATAACACACCTTACAGCAAGAGAGCTCAGAGGCGTGTTGAAACAGTTTGTATTCTAAAACCCACGTTAATGTCTTCCAGCCATAAAGCAGCTCCCATCTCCTGCTTGTGTCCTCTGGCACTGTGCCCTTTGGTGACACCTCCGTTGGTAATTAAGGGCTACTAAACAACCCCTTTTAATTTCCAGCAAACATACCAAAACAATAATTTTCTTTTCACACACCACCTGGAAGTCTAGGCAGCCCCACCAATGATAAACTCTGCTAGCATTTTAACTGCATACAGATTGTCATTTAAAATATATTTTTAATATCCCTGTATTAGCTAAGTAACAGAGCTGCTTAGGCAGGAAGAACCATTCCCGATTTTAATGAACTGAAATCGGTTTAATGTGCCAGTTTTATTTTACTGTCAATGGGAAGACTTCCCCTTCTACTTAAATTGATAAGCTAAGTGAATAGGCCCAGAAGATGTTTTGCTTTGAAGAATTACTGCTTTTTCTGTAACTAAACATCCACTCTCAATTTGCACAATTCTTATTCAATGTAATCTGTGCAAACAGATTTGGAGCAAACCAAGCTCTCCTATACTAGGAGGGCCAACACACACCCTCACAACTTACAAAGCCATCAGCCACTAGTTATGCAGCAAACAAATATCTTCACAAATAAAAGCCCCAGACTCGAGTTTGTCCCCCTCCCTTATTTCTAAGCAACATGCCGGAAAGTTAAATGTCTTACTTTGTAGCTAGAAGCATGTTTTTTCTTGTGACTTGCTCGTTTGGATCGGAATGTTGTCGGTTGAGAAATTCAGCTACTGCTTTGGCAGGAAATTCTGTCTCACAAACGTACCCAAAATCTCTAGCTAGATGTACTGCTTCTCCTGAATAGGGAGGCACGGGTGGGGATGGAAAGAAACACAGCTCATCAGTACACACTGAACAGAGGCAAAAATACATTTAAAAAAAAAATTACATTCTACTTGGGCTTTTCTTCTCAAAAGCTTGGACGTTTTCTCTTTGAAAAAGTTAGGGCCAGAAATGTTAATTAAATCTTATCTTGCAGTTTTCATTGCTTCAGTTGAAGGCAATGCAAATGTGTATTTTCATAACAACTGTTATGAGTGAAAACTCACATAAGAATTTTTAAAAGTTCACATTGACTAAGAGATACTTTTAGACAGACAGGCTCCATCCACCTAGAATGTGTGCTTCGATTTACATCTCCATACCTATAAAGAGCCATTTATGTTCATTTTATTCACAGCTATTTACTCTGAAAATGTGTTTGCCTCAGCCACATTTCTATATTCTTTTGCAATGCATCAATGATTAATATTGATCATAATTACTCCTAGAGCTCTTCTAAATAAAATGCATTAAACAGCTAAGTGTTTAAAATTTAACTTGATCGCATATAATTATATGTTCACCCCCAAACGATTAACCATGAGAATTTTAGGGTCATTCCACCGAGTCTGTCTGTTTTGTTGATTTTCAAATCTTTGGTTTTAATTTCCTGAACCAGTTGGTTTTTACTGCAGGGCTTCCTGCCATTAGCTCTAGCTCCGGAAGAACGCATGCGCCAATTAGAGCTTCAAAGCCTCAGTCCAGTGAGCTTGTTTCCATAAAATGGAGCGGATCATAAACAATAACAGTACTCTAGAAACTGCCTCATCGCTATGGGACTCGAAGCCTCAGCAATGTTTATACTATCATCTCCCCAGAATTAGCCACCATCACTAAGTTATCTGAAGATCAGGCCTCTGGTTTTGTTTTTTTAAAAAATCATTCTTTTCAAAGCCATTGTACGTGAAAGCCAAACAGAACAATGGATTACCATAAAACCTTCTCCATATTCATTAACATCACAAATAATGTTAAGCATCTACCAAATCTAGACTTTTTACAAGTTTTCCCCTCGTGATTTTTTTACCACAACAGCATGTCAATGCAATTGCAAAGCCTTTTCAGAAACATGAAGACGCGGTAATTTTCACGCAGTATAAATATAGTTTGTTCACTAATCCTGATGTTTAAAAAAATGACGCCTGGCATCATCGCACAGCGCGTCCTTCCCCGTCCCTTTGAACGTGAAACATTTCTTGCAGAATGCGAAGCGACAACAAAACAAATTCCCGCCTACACAACCAAAGTTAAGCTGAACCTGGATAGCTCAGGCTGAGTTTAAGAGCACTTCACAAACTGAACCAGTCTAAAATGCAACCAAAGTCGTAAGTAATGGGAAAGGAGAGGGTTCTATCTGCAGGCCTCAGACATACTTGGTGTCAGCCAGTGTGACACAGCCACTGCTTCAAAACTAAATGACTGCAAACTCTTGAGCTTCCCACCTCTCCAGACAGCACAGGACATCCCAAGGCATTAAAACAAGTTGCACCTTTTCCAGCCAAAGCAGAGGAGAATGATACAGCCAAGGGAACATGTGTTCTGAAAATGAGAACCAAAAGGGAGTGGGGGCTGGCAGTGGTGCAACTTTGAGGCTTTCAGGACACCATTAATTCATGGCTGAGGTCAAGGATTCCCAAATTAATTCAGGAAGTAATGGTCACGCATTTCTCAAATGCAGATGTCAGAAAAGTTAAATGATTTACTGTTATGTGGCTGCAGGCTGGGAGGGAGAACAAACTTAAAGTAGCTGCAGCTTCTGACATTTAAAATTGCTTGGTTGTCCACCTGTGGCAGAAGAACAGCAGTGAAGTATTAGAGGCTCTGCTGCCCCTAACTTTCAACTCGATACTCATGGGTCTCTTATGGGGCTCATAAGCCCACAATCCCCCTTCACAGGGATCCTTCCCGTGCTGCTCCCAATGAGGTCTGCTTACTCCACAGAGGGATTACTCATTTGAATGAGCAAGCAAGATGGGGCCCTGAAAACATCTAGCTCGGAAACTTAAACGCAAATAAATAATAGAACACTTTGCTGAGTCTGCAGGACTCACACAAACCCATTTCAGGTTATAACAAAAAAGCAAAGGCACACAATTAAACTGATCTTTTTTTAAGACACAGAAAATAACGCCCTTGCAAATGCCAATGAGCAGCACCAACTCTGGGAAAGGAGAAAGAAACCCCGAACAACCCAACAGCAAATCTTCTCTCATTTGCCAAAAGCAACAGGCACATTTTCCAAAGGAGCCCTCCCAGCTCTTTGAGTCACTTACCCTCCACGAGCGATGTGAGCAAGGTAACATTAGCAGCTTTACGCCTCCCGGCTGGCAGGTTTAGTCCTATTTTGTCCAGTTTCTCCCTCAGAGATCTCCCTCCATTTTTAGACTTTGCCCTGTTCCACACAGAAAAGTGTTGAGAAATGGGGCTTGGGGGAACACCTGCTCCTACTTTGGCTCCTGCCCACACGTGCCCCCAACACATCCTTTTCCAGGGAAGGGAATAAAAGGTTTAGGGACAAGGGATGGGATACATGGCTGTGGGAGGTTCAAGACCACCTGTTGCTGAAAGCTGAATCCCACATATAGGGATGGTGCTTTGGATCACACCTAGAGAGCAGCGGTCCTCACTAAGGTCTAGATCAGCCCAAGAGCTGATGCAGAGCTGAGGTGTCTCCCTGAGCTCCCAAGGTGCCATGGACACAGGGGCAGCTTCTCCCCAGGCGTGAAGGGAGGGGGCCCATTTGCAGGGCCGGCAGCCCAAGAGCATCACTGCCCTCACACCAAACTCTACATGGCCCATCTGTGGCTTCGCAGCAGAGCTGGGCTAAGCGGGGCTGCAGAGATGGGAGCTGCCTTAATTAATCCTGGATGGTATTCCCTGCCCAGGCACTGCCTAATTGCCTGGGTGAGGTAGCCAATGGCAGGGTGCCCGCCATTAAGCCGGTCCTGGGGGTGTGTATGTGTGTGTGGGCGCCCGTGGGGGTGTTCATGGCCACGAGGGGGACAGGGACACGCAGGGCCCCCACGGCGGGGCTCCGGGGGCCGCGCAAGGCCGCGCGTTACCATGGCGACAGTGCCTGGGCCCCCTCCCGCCGCCCGGCCGCGCTGCCCCGCCGGCCGCGCGCGCCCCGCCCCCTAGCGGCGGCCGCCGCACTCCCCCCGCGCCGCCACCCCGCGTGGGCGCTCGTCCTCCGCCTTCCCTGCCTCCATCCCTATCCCTCCCTCCCTGCCTGCCTCCCGCACGGCACGGCCCGGCATCCCGCCTCCCGCGTCCCCCCGCCCCTCACCTCCGGAGCACTCCGCCCAGCAGGGAGGCGTTGAGGCACTCGGGCGGCGACAGGCGTCTCTGCACTTCCGCCACCGTGACCTTGTACTTGGAGGTGGAGCTGAGCAGCGAGAGGCGGCCCGGCACCGAGCAGAAGACCTCGTTGGGGTTCACCACCCCGCCGAAGAGCGCGTCCTTGTTGATGGGGATGGAGGAGACGGCGTTGTTGTTAGACTTGGAGAGGGACACGGGGCCTGCAGGGAGGGAGGAGCAGGGAGGTGAGGGTGAGGAGCGGGCAGGGAGCCGGGGAGGGAGGGGGAAGCAGCCGAGCCGCTCTGCGGCCAGCGCCGGCCCCGCACCGCCTGCGGGGCAGCGGGGACGCAGCGGGGGCACCCCTCCCCTTTCCCGTCGGGAGGCGCAGGGGGAGAGCCGGACATCCCTCGACCTGCAGCGGGGAAATTGAAAAGACCCCGCTGCAGCCCCCGTCGGGCGCCGAGGCCGGGCTGCCGCACGCCGGTACCGCCGTGTCGGGCCGGCAGTGCCCGGGCAGCGGCGCAGGACATGCGGCAAGCCCGGGGGGCCGCCAGCGCACAAATTTAGACATGGAAGACCCGTAACTCGGCGGAGGACTGGCACCCCAAAATACAGCTCGGTCCCTGCCCGGCGGCGGCCGGCGGGGAGGTGCCGCCGTTCGGTGCCTCGGGTCCCGGCCGCCTTCCCTTTCTCCTCTGCCTTTGCCCGCTCCGCTTGGCGGGCGCAGTCCAACCAAGCGGGGGGCTCTCTCCGTTTTGGATAGATCACTTGTGACATTAATAGCTCTGGGAAGGCTAATAGATACAACAGGAGTTAAACGAACTCTTGAGATTACTAATAAAAGAGCCAATTATCATGTCGACTTGGAAAGAGCATCTCTTAAGATTTATCCCTTGCACATCTAATTTGACGTGACAAAGGCTTTACGGGCGGGGGTGAGGGGGTATGAAACTTCAGGTTCGCTGGCTGTACAGCAATTAGGGTTAGAGAGGAGAGAGCCTCTACTCAGCACCTCTCTCCTGTGGTGGCCTGGGTTCCCAAATTCCAGGTGGCCACGCAGCCACAGCAGCCCTCAGAGCAGGCAGGAGCTAGATGCGCCTTCCACCCCGCCAGTTTTACTCCAACAGCGTTCTCACTACACAGCATCCAAACACAAAACCCATCGCTTGCCACCAAGAACCTGCTTTGCAAAATGCCCTGTGCCACCTTTCTCAATCTTTCGATTGTCCAAAGAACGACGGGAAATGAAAATCGAGTGAAAATTTGCAATAAATATTTAGAACGATTTGGGTACCAGCTTCCAAGCAATTCAATTCAATTCCAAGTGAAGCAAGCGCACAAAGCCAACGAAAACCAAATCACCCTAACCACCGACAGACATCAGTTTCCAGAAACTCGCCCCTTGTTCTCCACCAGTCCCACCTCATCACCGGCGTGATTTAAATAAGAAAACCCGAAGGAGGGGGAACAACGATTTCACATTCACAGCTCCAGTTTACCAACAACGATTCAAGCCCTCCGCTCAGCCAGATGCATGGGGCAAACTATGAAACCCAATTGTTCGCTAATGCACTAAAAAAACGGCTCGGATTTTCTAGATCATCTGCTAACATTTTTCCTCGTTAACGACAATAATAATTAAAATATCCGGCAAACGTGGCCATTTAAGAGGGCAGATTTCAACCCCCATCGCCCGTTTTTCTTTGCTTCCAACCTTTCTCGGCCAACAGTACATGCCAGAGGAAGGAGCCCGGGGCCGGGGGGCTGGAGGGGAGAGGGGAGAGGCCGGGTAAGTCCTCCCAGCGAGCAGTCCCCAGCCTGTGACGACATGTTTGGTATGCGCAAGGAAACAGCTTACCTTTCTTAATTACAGTTTGATCTGGGATGTTAATACCGGGGTCTTCTACGTGCTGCAACAAAAGGAACAGGCAGGGATGTCAGTGCACAACCACAACAAAAGGCAGGGAGGGCCGAGGTGGGATGGGGTGAAGGAGAAGTTTTGTGCTCCCCCCATTCCTGGGCACGGTGTGGGGAGGGAAACAACAGATCCTGCACGGAAAGGGGTGGGTGGGGGGGAGAAGGAAGGCAGGAGATTTGGGGGAGGTTTCCTTTATCGAGAGGAATCCTGCATCCTTCTCAGCTCTTCCCTCGATCCCCAAGAAAAAATACAATAAATCACTCACACCCCCGGGGCCCGAGTGGCCTTAAGCTTCTGAGGGCTCCCTCCTCCCCGTCCCTTCCCTCCTCCCCGGGAAGCTGCCCCGGCCCGGCCCAGCCCTTCCCCGGGGCCGCTGCGCCCGCTCCGTCTCCCGCGCCCGCGGGAGGGAAAGCACAAAGGAGCGCGGAGCGGCGCGGGGCCGGGCCCCACGCACCCCCGGGCTCCCCACTATTGTCCCCTCGCAGGTTCCGCGGCCGCGGCTACAGCTGGGGTTCGCGCGGCGGAGTCACGACGTGATTAGAAAGTCAAATGAAATCGTGTTTTCTAATTCCAAAAACTGACAGGCAATATAATGTCTGGCTGTGTTTACAAATTAACACCAGTGCTGCTGAGATAGAAGATTTCGCAATCGTTACAAAACCCAGGCATTACCATTTAAAAAACTATTACTTCCTTCTCTAGTCTTTGTCCAACAATAATACTGATTCTAACATTTTCCATTCTGTCTTGGATTTATGCTCCTGTTAATTGTGCCTGATCTCAATGATTCCGGGTGGATGGTACTAAGTTGCTTTATTACAGGTTTTATTATACTCAATGCTCTCATTTGTAACTTGCCTAAAGTGCTTCTGGATTTAAGTATAATTAAATTGAGAAATGTTCAGAAATGACTACTGCTGCAGTTCTTGTGTTTTAACTATATGGGGAAATATGATCCCTTTATGCATGCACCCTAAACCCATAAAGTAAATGTAGTGTGGCATAATACTTTTATTTGTGTTATTTCTACACATATTCCGTACAGGGAGGACTGTTAAGTTTAAAATCCCACAGAGATATTTACGATTAAATAATTTTCACCGTCTACTTGACTTTCTTAAATATTAAGCAGTCGTTTTTATTAAAGGTTAACTGTTGCAGCAACGGAAAAATTCCAAAATTATCCTCCCAACTCAGATTTCTGTAACGGATTTTTTTTTTTAACCAGATAAAACACACCTAAAAGATGCACCCTCTTATTTTATACTCTCCTTCATGGAGCCTGCTGATTCAGCCTTACAGAGAAAAAAAATGGCTAGACTGGCTCAAGGATTTAAACCAGATGGCATTTGGTTTTCACGAAGTATAGCAATGCTATTAATTCATAGATCTGAAGAGGAGGCTTCCTAAATCAGCCCACTGCCATGGAGCACAACTGGGGAGAGGGAGAATTCAAGAGAACATTTTAGGTCATGTTTTCCTACAGCAATCAGGGGCTTGCAGTCAGCAAATTAGTTTATTCATACGATTGCCTCCATGTTATTTTATATCAAGTTTAAAGAGTCGACCTGCTTTTAACAGATCCAAATTGCTTACTAAATCCTCCACTTTGGAAAACGTATGCGTTTATTGCAAAACTGCTAAACACAACCAGCAATTTTCTGTGGCTAATTTAGCCAGATGAGGGCTGTAATAAATTCACTATTTTCTCTGAGTATAATTTACAAAAGATTTCAAAATGACCCCCAAAAATAGGTAAGTTCATCTGAACATTATCCTTGCAACACGAAACTGTACTCATTAAACTGTCAGCGAATATATTGTTGTAATATTTGATCCTGTAATTTGGGATGGCATTTCGGCAAAAATCACATCCAGATACCACAATTCCCTCCTCCTCTTTCCTCCTGCAAGTCGAGCAGCTTCAGTCCCTCAGCATGAGCTCTGTGGGCTTTAATAAATTTATTGCCATGTTCTAATTCCATTTTCAGGGAGAAACCCAGAAAGATGAACTTTGATCACGACCTATCATGTTGCATAAGGCCACTTTCCTAACTGAACAATAGCCCTGGCTTGCTTTGTAAGTAGCCTGTGCACTAATGTCATGCTTAATTAGAAATCATTTTTAAAGTCTGTACTCATCGATAATAGAATTAGGTTCCCCCAAATAATGCATCCTCCAATAGGCTCCCAACATTTGATTTAATATAGGGTGTAGCAGGTCTGACTCAAATTCGATAACCTATAGGTAATGATTTATGAGGTCATCCCTTTGCACCGCTACTAAAAGAAGGCGGCAGCATTTTAGTATAGCTCTTCCCTGATTTGTCAATTAATTCCTTTAGAGAAGAGGATCTGCCCATATACCCTCTTATAACTTTGGATGTGGTTATTCCATATGCCAATCCTGTAATCACGGGAAACCAATTTTTCCTTCTTAGGCCACTTTCACCCATTTCCCCCCACCCCCCCTTTACATTTGTGAGATCTCGTTAAATGTCCTCACAGGCATTTCAGACTCGTGTCTTTCCCAAGGCAGTAAGAAATCCCCAAATGCACGGCCCTGTGGTGATATTATATATTCTTCCAATCGCAACAGCTTATTGTCATTGAGAAGGAAAGATATTGTTAACGATGACGGTAATTTGATTTATTTATATTTTAGTGGGCAAGTTAGCGGCGAGACGTGCTCAGGGACGAGCTGCGAGAACCTTTTGTTCTAGGTGGGGGCTTCACTTTTCCCTGGGGAGGGGGGGGAGTTCTCTTCTTCCCTTCTTTTTTTTTTTTTTTTTTGGGGGGGGGGGCGGGGGGTTCCCCTCTCTCCCTCCCTCCCTCTCTCTCTCCCTCCCTCTCCCCCCGACGTTGAGCTCCCGCGGTAAGAGGGATGAGTGGGCTGAGGGGTGACCCCTTGGCTTACCGGCACGTCCTCGATGGCGTGGGGGATGGAGTGGAGGGGCAGGTCGGCCAGCCCCGAGCCCAGCCCGTGCGGGGCGTGCAGCAGGTCGTCGTGCCGCCGGTAGTCCCTGCGCGGGTCGAGCCCCGAGAGCTGGTGGGGCAAACCCCGGTGCGTGTGGAGCAGCCCCGTCTCCTGGCTCTGCCTCTGTCCCGGCCATCCTGGGTGCTGGGGCTGTGGCTGGGCGTGGAGGGGGTTGAGGCTGTACGGGTCGTTCACGTGGGAGTAGGGGTCCTGAGACTGGGGGTAGATGGGCTGGTAAGGGGGGGGGAAGTAGGGGGGCTGGAAGTCGGCGTTGGGGGTGTGCGAGAGCGGTGGGGCGCTGGTGTAGGGAGACTGACCCACGGTCCCCAGCTGGGGTAACCGGGCTGTCCCGTTGCTGGTACTGTCGTGGCGCTCCTGAGATGGGGAGCGGGAGCCGGGGGGGGGGGGGGGAGGGTTGGGGGGTGGAGGGTGCAGAGGAGGGGGAGGAGGGGGAGGGGAAAGGAGAAAAGAAAAACAATAATAATATCAAACTGATTTTCCTCAAAATCGCCTTAAAAATTTCATCTATAGGGCAGTGAGGGGCAAATCATCGTCTCCGAGGCGGAGAAAAGCAGATCTGGAGATCTCTCTGCCTCTGATTTCCCTTCCCAAATAATTAAGAGGCAGTCTCGCTTTTTAAAAAACCAATAATAACGGCAATAACGATAACAGCAATAATAGCAATAATTACAACGGGACAGCTTATAGTAATTAATAAAACATCGCGGCGATACAGCGTGGATTCACATCAGATCGTGCCCCGGCATTTCAGGAGCAGGTATTTCCCACAAATAAAAAGAATGATTCACAAGCGAGCATTATTGAAATAATAATTCTGCCACAACACAAAATCCTTCCTCTGGCCCTTAACAGAACCGAAATAAATACTGTCGCTGACATTACCGATCGCGTCCCAAGAAAACCCTGGAAAATCCAAACCCACTGCCATTTTGTTACCAGAAAACGCCGAAATAGCCTCCAAACAAACCGGTAGTTCCCCCTTAGAGTTTTACAAATGTTTCGGGGCGAAAGCACTGCCATGGTCCCCCCCACCCAAGGAGAGACGAACCCCGTGTGCCCGGCCGAAGCCCGGGCTGGCCGGGGCGCGATTTGGGAGCGGAGCGGAGCGGGCAGCGCGGCCCGGCCGCCGGGGAAGCGGAGGAATGCGGCAGGCGGCCGGGGGAAGCGCCGCCGCCCCGACGGGCGAGCGGCACCGAAATGAGCCCGGGCGCTTCGGCACGGCTCTGCCGGCTCTGGAAACCGGGCAGAGGAGACCACATGAACGTCTGAGGTAAAAGGAATGGCCTCCACGGAGGAGGATTCGAGGGAAAGAACCACGGTCCCGAAACAGAGGAACGAGTAAGCGAAAATACTACGTTTGCAGGTGGCAAGGTTAAGGAATCGAAGCGTAAGGTCCAAGCAAAGCCTTTTGCCGTTCGCTCGAAGCAGACCAAAGGAAAAATAAAAAAAAGGGGGGGGGGTGAGGGGGAGGAAGGAAAGAAAAATAAAGAGAGAAAGGGCAAAACGTAAACCACCGAATTTATAAAATTGAAGGAAAGGAAAAAAAGCCCTCTCCGGAAAGCTGGGTGTGAAACCCCCACTGCCACCGCCGACAACAATAGCAACACCCAGCGCGCACCGAACCCCCTCCGAGAGAAACGTGAAGCAACTCACCATAGCCGAAAAACTGTGCACTAACATCTGCGAAGAGTCGGGGGTTACAAGTCAAGGCAGAAAAAACAACAAAAAGGCAGAGGAAAGGGACCGGCGAAGCGCGCAGCCCCCGGCGGAGCCCCGCGGGTGCGGGCGCGGCGCGGGCGCGGAGGGAGCGCGGCCGGAGCCCGGCGCTAGGCGCGGGCGGCAGGACCGGGGCGCCGGGGCTGCTCCTGCACCGCGGGCGCGCCACGATAATCCATCAGAACTTGCACCGATCTCTGCTGCCCTTCATCGGGTGATCCCAAGGCGAGCTCTCTATCCTGGCGCGGTGTGAGGAGTCAAAGTTGGTTGCTTTTTCTTTTTTTTCTTTTTTTTTTTTTTTTGTTTTTGTTTTGGTTGTTTTTTTTTTTTGTTGTTTGTTTGGCGCTTTTTTTTTCCTTTTTTTTTAGCGTGTGTGTGTTTGTTTCTTAATCCTTTTTTTTTCCTCTGACTCTTTCTTTTTCTCCTTTGACTTAGCTGCTGCTTCACTTGAGCTCCTAATAACAGATCTGCTGCCTTCCTGGAGACTCCTAATAGCAGATATTCATGACTATTAATATTACACGAACACTTAATAAGGGAAGAATGGCTGGAAATCGAGCGTGAAGCGAGAAGGCAACTCAAGGCAGAGCCTGTTCTAAATGACGTCCATTGAATGAAGAATCAGTGTATCTAATCAGAGATGGGGGAGAGGGAGAGGGAGAGAGAGACAAAAAGGGAGAGAGAGGGAGCGGGAGAGAGAGAGGGGGCACATGCTGCTGCGTCTGACGAATCACAGGAAAGGGGCAACATTTTAAAAGGTTGCAGGGCATGCAAAAGTGAAAGAGAAAGAGATCCGGAGAGAGGGAGAGGGTGGGAGCCAGGAGGGGGGTGCAGAAAAGGGGGGGGGGGCGGGGAGGGAGTGGGAGAGACGGGCAGAAGGAGAGAGGGGAGGGGGCGCGGGATCCCCCCCCCTCATCCTTCCTCACCTTCGCTTCGCTTCCCTTCCCTTCCCCCCGGCTGCCGCCTCCCCATGTCCCCAGCCCCGCAGTCCTTCGCGGGCGCACCTCGGGCTGCGGCTGCTGCGCGTAGCCGGCCTCAAAGCCCAGGGAGAAGAGCGGCTGCTCGCTTCCCGCTTGGTTCTTGCTGCCCTCGGCCGCACCGCCGCCGCCTTTGCGCGGGGTGGGCTCCGCGGGACCGCCCGCCGCCGCCGCCCCGTCCATGCCTCGACGGCGCCCCGCCGAGGGGCTCCCCTGGCCGCTGCCCCCGCGGCGGCCGCCCCGCGCCGCCGAGCAGGCTCGCCTCCGTGCCCCACGTCCCGGAAACCGGCTGGGAAAGTTTTTTTGGGTGTCTCCCCCTCTGGGTGTCAGCCCTCCTCCTCCTCCTCCTCTTCCTCCGGTTGGAGCCCAGCGCAGAGACCAGCGGGCGCCGGGGGCGGGGGGGGCTGGGGAGCCCAAGGAGCATCCGCCGGGCTCCCCGCGGCCCCCCTCTCGGAGGATCCGGGAAGAGACGGAGGAAAAAGGCAGGAGGCAGCAAGGCGGGGAGGGAAGGAGGGCGGGAGGGACGCGGGGGGGAGCGGGAGCCGGGAAAAGAGGCAAGGCGAGCGCTTCTCCCGGCCCAGACAAGCCGGGGCTCCGGCGCAACCCGTCGGACTGGCTGTGCAACTCCCAAACAACTCCCTTAAAACAGGCACCGCTCCGCTCGCCGCCGCCGCTGCCCCGCCGCAGCCGCCGCGCCGCCGGCGCCCGGCCCCACGCTCCGCCCGCCCGGCCCGACCCCCCGGCGCTCCGGGCGCCCCGGGCTCTCAGCGCCGCTGGCCGGGCTTTTATGCGCTTTTTCTGGGCTTATCTTTGATTTTCTTTTTTTTTTTTTTTTTTTTTTTTTTTTTTTAATCTTTCATTCCTTCTTTTTTGTTTCTTTTTTCCTTTTTTTTATCCTCTTTTTTATTTTAAGGCAGGTTCAACCCCCGGCGGGGTACAGCCACCTTCTTTTCCCTCATCTCTTAAAAGTGCTCTCGCACCCGCTCCCGAGGTAAACACGGAGAGCCAGCCCCACACGTACGCACACAATCCGGCCGGTTCGCGGAGCGGCTGCTGCTCCCTCCGTGTTTGGTAACACCTCGGTGCGAAGTCCCATTAACGCAAGGCAACAAAAGCCATTTGCGATGAAATCCACACGCTCGCACGTGTGCAAACTGTAAGACCGGTCCTGAGGGGAGGGAGGGGGAAGAGGCACGCTTTCCACCCGAAATGCAGCTGAGGAGTATGTGTCTTTTTTTTTTTCTGGATTGAAAAAAATTTTAAAATCCAAAACACCAAAAAAACCCAACTCAGCCAACTAAAAAAAAAAAAATTAAACAAACATTACGCAACCCACAAACACCAACACCCGACACCTCATTCAAATCAAGCACCGGCCAACGAGTGGATCTAAAGCTCAGCTCCCGCATTGGGAGACAGCTTCATCCCAAACTCCTCCACCAGGGACTAGATCACCAAATCACTCAGTCGGCGCTGAGCCCGCCGTCCTCGGTCCCTTCCCTAAACTACAGCATCGCCCAAACCAGCGTCAGGGTCGGACGAGAGAGTGCCCCCTTGGACCCAGAGATGCATGTCGGCAAGGCTCCGCCGAGGCTGAGGGGATCTTCCCGCTTGGGTCACGACCAAATAACAGCGTTCACTTGCAAAGTAGAGTCCTTTATTGCGCGGTTTGAACCCACTGCACAGGCAACTTTTTCAAAACGGGTAACAATAGTATTCGTTGGTTTGAGACTAGGCATGGGTCCTGGGCATCGCTCTTCTTTTTCCCCTTCTTCTCCTTTTTGTCAGATTAAAAGACACTCGCCTCTTTGTAAAAATATGGATGCACATACAGGCACAGAGAGAGATGCACGCACACAATCTGTGCTGAACGGCTCCAAAACCGAATGAGGTGGATTTTATTTATTTTTTCCCAAGCGGTTAAATTACTATGTTTCAAACCCGTGGGAATGTGGCCCTGAAAATTAGGAGGCTGGGGGAACACTGCTCCCAAAACCCGTGATTTCATTTAGGCAGCTGACCCCTGTAAATTTGTGCAGCTCGGTATAATGAACCCGCAGTTATATCGAAAAGGCTGCTTTTAAGCGTCGGTCCTGAGCCAATTTATTTGGATGCCTAGGGTACCTAGGGTGCAAGAATAATTCTCTTCCCTTTGTCTCTTGGCCCTCTCATTCATTCATCGGTCCATTCATTCAGCCAGCCGCCTATCCATCCATCTATCCATCCATCCATCCATCCATATGGATGAGTGTAGCATCCTACAAGAGCCTTATCTACGGAAGATCTACCTATAGACCAGGCTGCTTCTGGATCCTGTTTGCCTTTCCTCATACACTTCCGACAAAGCCGTGTTTCCACAAGCCCCGAAGTTCCTGGGGAAGGACCCCAGCCCCTCTCCGGCTGCAGGACCGCAAGGAAGCCTGACGACGGAGCTGAAGTTTTCCTAAACGAAATTGAGAGACGGAGGGATGCTGAAGGCTCCCGCTTGTAGCTGCGGGGCCGGGGCTCTGCCCGGGCCCGGGGGAAGCGCTTACCTCACATTCCTCATACTTGATATTATCCGTCAGTTTCCAAAGCATTTTCATGGATTGGCGCGCGAGAGAGGATTTGGTTCTCCCTGCCTTGCCTCTCCCTACGGTGGCGGTGCCGGGCGGCGTGGGGAGCGCGGCTGGCGGAGGCTCGGCAGCGCTCCCGTCCGCGCTCGGAGATCTCCCTCTAATGGTGGAAACTTTTCCCTTTTCCAGCTCTTTACCCACAGTCTAATCGCCTCATTAGCATATCAACAACAGCCCAATTGCTCGCCAGCACAACAACCTGCAGCGATGGACACAGGTAGAAGGAACCCACGAGCAAGGAAAAAAAAAATTAACGACAAAAAAAGATTTCTTCGACTTGCCGAGCCCCGGCGCGGGGGGGCAGAGGGCCCTGCCTGTCTGCCTGCGGGCCGCTGCTGGCCCCCGTGCCTCTGCCTGCCAGCGGGGAGGAAAGTGGCCAGTGAAATCAAAGAGGCTCCCGTCCGATCCGCAGAAAGTTCGGGGCTAGCCATGAAGCCACCCCATGGGATTTATCTCTCCCCCTACCCACTTTTTTTCCTTTTTTTTTTTTTTCCACTGAGGTTAAAGGAAGCAAAGCGAGGAGAAACGAGACTCGTGTCCTGCTCGAAAGAGGTTATTGTCTGCGGAGGCTTCTATTGCCCTCTGGATTATGTCTTTTTTTTTGTGTGTGTGTGGATATTTTAAAAGCTTCTTTGCTTCCAAACTGCTTTTTTTTCTTTTTTTTTTTTTTTTTTCTTCTCGGCTCTGTTAGCTATTGGTCTTCAAAAAAAAACACCACCCCAAACAAATCCAACATTATCTCCCAAATAGAAGTGGGCGAGCGGTAAATTGACTGTAGCAGGAGCCAAAGTCTTTTGCAAGCACTTGAGCAAAAGGACAAAACAATGACCACAATAAAACTTTGGTACTTTCTTAGGTGGGGCGCTTCGTTTGCTTAACAATGTGCCGCTAAGGGAGCGCTCAGGCTGCCCTCCTGGGGGGCTTGCTTCTCCACCCTTCTCCTCTTTTATTTCCCCGGGTGCCCAGCCTTGATACGTCCACCGCAAAGCTTCGTTTTTCCCGTTTTTCTTCTTTATTTTTTTTTTCTTTTCCTCATTTCTGGGTGATCCCTCGCTTCACCGAAGGGCAAGGCATTCCCTCTCCGCGGGGCTGGAGTGTCGGGCCTGGCGCAGCTCGCCACGCCAGCCGTGTGCCCAGGCGTCCCCAGGAGCCGGACATCCCCACGGCTGCCTGTGCACCTGGCTGCCCTGCTGCTCACCGAAACTTCCTTTCGCCGACGGCAAAACCTGCCTCGTCGGCCTGGAAGACCCTCCCGGGGCCACCCTCCCCCCCGCCCTCCACGTCGGAGGAAAATTTACTGCCTCCAGGAGCAAATGGCCCCAGCGCTCCGATGGGGAGCCGCAGTGGGCCCTCGGGGGCCCGGCCCACGTGTCGCCCCGCCGGGAAGGGTGGCAAAGCCTCCGGGCTCCCGGGACTGCCCCTTCACACACACAAACATCCATGTCCCCTAAACGGATTTTTTTTTTCTTTCTCCTTCCCCCCTCCTCCACCATACTCCCACCCCCGATGCTCTTTTTCACCAGCGCTTTTGTCTACCACTGGCAGGAGAGTAAATTGTTGTTTTTGCTCCCATTGAGGTTCAAATGGAGCTGGCAGATTAAGCCTAGTTAATGCCCCGGGGGGGTGCTGGAGATGAGAAAAAGAGGAGGGAAGGGGGTTGGCGAAGGGGCCCATCGCCCCTTAGCGCCGTCCTGTCTGAACCGGGGCGGCCGGGAAAGCCTCCCACCCGGGACAGCCGCCCAGCTGCGGCTGCTCGGGACTCCCGTGGGCCAAAGGCCTGACCCTTTTGCCTTCTCTCCCGGGCCGCTGGAGCGCAGGGCTGCGCGGGAGGGGGCGGCTTTCCCCGAGAGATCCGCACGGGGCAGCGGGAGGCGATTCCCGCGGCCCGGCCCCTCCGGCCAGGCGGGGCGAGGGGGGCCCCGCAGCGCCGGGGAGAAGGAGCAAGGAAGGCCGGGGTGTAAGGAAAAGTCGGGAATAGATTTCAAGGCAGATAACCCGTAAATACGATTGCGCAAGAATTGATTTCAGTGAAAGAGAAGAAAAATCTTCTTTTGATCGCTTTTTGCCCAGGTCTGATAAAAAGATGTTAGCCGATCTAATAATAATTTAAATAACTTGTTTACTTATTTTGTTCCCTCACCCTTTTTTTTTTTTTTTTTAGACGACATGCTGCTACCCCAAAGATATAAAAAAATAAAGTAGTCTAAGGAAAGACTTAGTCGAGAGATTCTAAAAGTTGGGAGCAGAAAAGGAAACCAGGCTCCCATCTGGAGCTGGACTGTTCTGGGAAAGAAATAAATTCTTAAAAGGTCATTTTCTCTAAGAAAATCCCGTGTGCTTGAACAGGACGGTGCATCTTCCCTTTCATTAGTCGGCAAACTGCGGTCATCCGGCCCGAGCGGACGGGCATCAGGGCGCTCCAGGGTTTTTCAAGAGCCTCCCGGTTCGTGATCCTCCCTAACTCCACACGTGTAGCCCGGGCCGTGGTGCGTGCGGATCCCCTCGGGTCCGTGGGGCCGGCCGAGGCGCCGGCGGGCCGCGTGTTCCCCGCCTGGCCTCTTTCGCCGGTGGGCTCTGCTTTTCCCTTCAGCTCATCCCGCGGGAGTGCTTTCCAGGGGCGCCCCCGGCGCATCTACTACCGGGTGGGACCCGGCAGCGTTATTTTTCCATGGGACAGGCAGAGGTGGGAGCTCGTAGAGAGGTCTCAGCTCCCGCGGCAGTCCCCGATGCGCTCCGGGTCACGCCGCGGCTGCGGGCCCTGCCCCGCGTGGGTCCCGCCGCGTCCCGTGGGCAGCCCCGGGGCTCCGCGGAGGGCCGGCCGCCGCTGGCCCCGGGCACAGGGACGCCGGGCGGGCACACGCCGCCCTCGGCCGGCCCACGCTGCCGGGGTCGTGTCACCCGCGGCGGCGGCGGCGGAGCAGCCCTGGCCCCTGTCGAGCCCAGTCCGCCGCTCTCTACCTGTTGCAGTCGGGCCTCACGAGTGGCCGCGGGCGGCTCCAGCACCGAGGGCCGCAAAACACCCAACCCCAGCGTCAGGCTCGCCCCCAGCTCCCTCCGGGCCCGTCACCCTTCTCGCTCCAGCCCTGCCTCCCGTCCCAAAGTAACAATAAACCCCCCCAGGGCAGAGGGTCACCTTACCTGCCAGTCCCCCATCTTGGCAAGGATAGACATCCTGGCTGCGGGCTCCGAGTCCCCGGGTCCCTGCTGGTCATGGACTGCGAGGGCAAGCCACTCGCCTGGGACGCCTGTGGGTAAATCCTCCCCTTACCTGAGCCGGGACTCTCTCACCTGGCCATAAAGAGCTGGGTGCTCCCTGCCCGCGCCTGCGCGCTGCCTCCGCGCTGCCTGCGCGCTGCCCCCCGCCACCGCGCTCCCACCGCGCCCGCCCGGCCCCGCCGCTCCCGGGACACCGGCCGCGCTGCCCCCGGGGGGCTCCGAGCGTGCCCAGGGCGTCCTGCAGCCGCCGGACCCCTGCCCGCTTCGGCACGGTGCGGCGTCCCGGCGCTGCCCCAGCCGGGTGAGCGTCCCGGTGCTCCCCGGCCGCGGGCAGAGGGCAGCGCTGTCCGCCCGGGTGCCCGCCCGCGGCCGGGGGGAGGCGGGAGAGCCCCCCAGGCTTCACCTTCCCCCGGGGGGCCGGTGGAAGGTTATCGCGGGGGCAAGTTGTCAAGGAATACATGGACCTAGTAGTAGTAGTACTAGTAATAACAACAACAATAATAACAATAATAATAATAATAACAACAATAACAACATCAGTAGCCCAGTTCAACCGGGATGGCTGAACTAGCCCAAATGGGTGACGGAAGCACTGCAAATCGCCTGGGGAGTTCAAGGGGAAACAAAGACATCCCCCCCCAGTGCAGACAGTGTTTCTAGCCCCTGGTGCGGGGCCAGGAGGGGGCGGGTAGCGGGCGCAGCAGGCTGGCCGGGGTCTGTCCCGCCGGGCTGCGCGGGAGCGGCGTGTGCCGAGGGACGCTGCGTTCCCGGGGGAAGCTGGCCTGCGACAGCCTGTGGCCCTTGGGCCTCTCCATGTCCGTACCCCATATCCCCGCCCACGTTTTGTAGGTTTTTTTTTGGTTTGGGTTTGTTTTTTTTTTCCCTCGGGGATTCAAGTGCCGAAGTGCCCTGGAAGCTGGCCAGTGTGTCGCGCAGCCCTGATTTCACACCCCGAAAACGTGAGGAAGCACGGACTCTGCCTCATGTCTAGGGGCAGGGCACTGGGGGCGTGGGGACAAGCAGTACTCCAGCTACAGGATTTGGGGGAGGGATGCAAACAACTTCCACTCCGCAGTTGCACAGCGAGCCCTTTCACATTTCCGAGACAGGTGAATGGGGCATCGTGTCTCAGGTATGGGACAGTTTGAGGCTTCCTGAAGGTCGGGGTGCATTGTCACCCACCAGTGAGGCTATCTTGGGTTGGGTCCCGGGCTGACCCCAGTCTCCAGCAGCAGGAAGGGGATCAAACCCCCTTGCCTCACCATGAGGGCTTGGATACAAGGACACTACAGAAGGGAGTTCCTGCCCTGTCTCCAGGCAGGTGGGAAGAGGGAGGCAAGAGCTGGCACCCGCAGCCATTGGATCCCAGGGGAACGCCGGCGCCGCGGGCAGTCGAATCATCGGCTCCTGCGGGGCTTCGCTTCTCATCCACGGCCCCAGCGAGCCGGGGTCGGCGGGGACCGGGCACCCTCGGCGGGGCCCGGCGGCTCCTGCGCGTCGGCGGGGCGGGGCGCGCTCAATGGGCCGTGCGAGGCGCGCTTCGCACCGCCGCTCCCAGCGCCGGCCCGCGGTGTACAGTTAGCGTCAAATTACACCAATTAACCGGGCACCGGAATTTAATTTCACAGCCCTGCCCCTTTTCCACCCCCTCGGTCCTGGGGAGACTCCTGCTCGGGGATGACGCGGAGCAAATTCGGCCCCGTGCAAAACGGGAAAGGGATGGGAAAGATGCACAGATTTCGAGGCTCCGGAACCCTGCCGCCTCTCCTTTCCCCGCTTGCTGCTCGTCCTGCTCCCTCGAGTCCTCTCCAGGGGGCGGCAATTTTGGCCCCTTAACGATTATTTAAAATGCCAGCTTTTCTTACTATTTTGCCGAGAGGGGCGGGGAATTAATTCGATTTAAAGTTGGCCTTCTGCGAAATATTCCCAGTAAACTTGGGTGCCACACTTCTCGCGGTAGGATCTTTCCCTTCTGCCTAACCCCAGCGCTCCCCACACGGGGTTAAATCTCCGGGCTCAGGACCCGCAGCCTGGCTCTGCCCCGCGGCACTTGGCAGCCAGGCGGCCCGAGCACAGCCGGCCGGCGGGGCGTGAGCCAGGCTTTCGGGGCTATGGGCAGTCCTGACTCGTACCGGGCTCAGCCGTGCTCTTTTTTTTAGCCTAGGGGAAGAGGGCATGGGCTGGGCGCGCAGCAGAGCCCGGTGTTGTGGGATGCTCCTTTTCCCCTCCCCGGGGCATTTGGTGACCGCAGTTCGGGGGTGAATTCGACTTCCCTGGCCCGGGCGTTGAGAGGACGCCTTTCCCTGGCAGCCTTGAGGGCACACCCGGCCCGTGCAGGGGACAGGAATCGCCGCACCCTGAGCTGCTGTCATCCCTGAAGTGCCAGCTGTGTCTCGCCCTGCCGCCTGCCTCCTCCCTGTGCAAAGGGAAGCTGAAGCTGAGGCACCTCCTCTCCTCAGACAAAACTGTCTTCTAGCGCAAGGACATATCCTCGCTCCTCTGTGTCACACCGTCTGGTTCACAGCTCGGTAGTGGTTTTGGCAGGTGGCTCCGAAGGAGTCATCGCGGAGCTCTGCGCGCCCTGAATTGTTTCCGATGGACGCGCCGGGTCCCTCCCCGTGTGTCACAGCGCGGGCAGCACACGGGACAAAGCCCTACCCGCTTCCCTTTCCCTCCACCGGCAGCTTTCTCATGGCTACAAACCCCGCCACGAATCTCTTCCCAACGAGAAAGTAGGGAAGAGATGGTCCTGGGGGTCATTTACCTTCCCGGCGTCGAGGTTCCCCAGCCGGTCTGAGTTACCGAGCTCATCCCTGAGTGTCCCCACCCTGCCGGCCCGCAAGGCGAGCCGCAAGAACATTTAGATAAATCCGGCTTCTGATTCTCTGCCGGGAGTTTAGGCTTGGTTATTCTTCTCACTGTTGCTTTCCAATTTTCCCTGCCCCAGTGCCGCCCGGCTGGGGAGCAGCTCAACGCGGCTGATTTCCGCCGGCTCACTGACACATAAATAACTTTTCTTTTTTTTTTTTTTTTCTTTCTCTAAAGTAATTTTTGGCAGTGTCCGGCCTGCGCCCGTGGGGCCACTTGCAGCTCGGGCGGCCGCAGGGCCGGCAGAGGCGGCGCTCCGCTCCGCGCCGTCCGGGACAGGGACGGACAGACGCCCCGCGGAGGATGCGCGGCTGCGGCGTGGGCTCGCTCCCCGGCGGGGTCGGTCGGGAGGAGCACCCCCCGCCCCGTCCTCTGCCCAGGCTGAGCTCCCGGAGTCGGTGTTTTCGGAGGAGATAGGAGGGATTCAGGTTGGTGTGGGTCCACCTCGCGATGGCCGCTGTCCCTGGGATGAGGGCTGCCTTCGCTGTCCTCGGTGTCTTCCCGGGCTCTCCTTACAGCAAGAGGGGGGCAGAAAGAAAGAGGCAAAAACCGGCAGGACATAGAAACACCCCAAACACCGCAAACCCTACAAAACAAAGACAAAAAAAGGAGAGGAAAAAAAAAAATACAAGTACTCTCCGCCCTTTTTCACTCGCACTTTGCGGTCCAACACGATTCAATTACTTTTGGAAGGCCGGTGCCGGAGAAGGGGAGGTGCTGTGTCTCGGATGTTAGCGGAGAGGTTTTTCCTCTGTTGATTTTGGGGTTTGTGTATTGTTTTTATGCCCTGCTGTGGGGGACACGGGTCCCCGAGCAGAACAGTCTCAACCTTGCAGACAGTGGATCCGGGAGAGCCCTTCCGATGAGCGGCTTGGGATGTGGCAAAGGAGAGAAAAAAAGGATAGGAGAAGAAATCCGTATGTGACCGCCTTGTCCACTGTGCTGTCTCCTAGCTATTCAGTCTAGCAGAGTTGAGAAGCTCACCGAGTGCAACAGGTCGCTTCAGCTGCTCCCGGGACCTCATGAAACCAAGTGCCCTTCCCTGCCCTTCCTCCTCCGGCTCCCCGCGTCGCGACTTTGCTCTGGGATACTCTTTGAAGGGGGATGCGGGACGTCCCGCTTGGACAAGACGCGGAGCCGTCGCCCCTGCGCAGCCTCTGCAGAGGGGCAGGAGGAGAAGGATGAGGATGCTGTGTCCCTGAGTTACGGCACTGCGGTACCTTTCCGCGCGTCTCTGACATCCCCCCTCACACCCCATACCCCATTCTGAGACCCCCTTTGCCCCCGGCCCGGTGTGTGAATCCCCAGAGCGTTGGCAGGAGGATGATCAGTTTGGAAATCGGCAAATAAATACTTAAAAATGCGTACAAACAGCAACTTTTTTCAATGCCCAAATGACGGTGTGGGATAGATGTTTGAGAGCAATTTTTTGGAAGCAAGTCGAAAACTTTTTTTTTGGAGGGGGGAGAAAAAGAGAAGTTTTTTTCCAAGGAGCACGTGGGTCTCACCTGCTCCTTTAATATTTATTTGCTAAACTAACTACACTAAACCAACTAAACAAGCAAAACCGGCAAGTGATCAGGAGTTAATACTGAGCACACACTGCGGTGCCAATGCAATCCAGCTACCGACGACTGGCCGGTGTTTGCATGAGCAACCACATGGTACAAATTCCCATGCTCTGGACCTCGTAGAGAAAGGTAACCGGTGCATTCTGCTTCACCAGACACCTTTCTCAACCTAGGCCCTTAGGGGCTAGCTACCGTCATTGCCAGGTCCAGAAAACGAGCTCCTAAAAAGATTATCCCTATAAGTAAAGCATCCGTGGGGTAAAACTCGGAGCTTTGTCTGTCTTTTTTTGGATTCCCCAGGGAGTAGTTGTATGGTCTCAGCCACAAATGTGGTGAGGTTTAGTTTGTTGGGGTTTTTTTCCCCCTTGCAAAGCACAATAAATTCATGCTAGAGATACCGAGTACTTTTGTCCTTAGAAAAATAATTCTATCCACTAGATGCAGGTCAAGATCTTATTATTTGTTCACTCCAACTTGCTTTCTTCTGTTGTACATTTCATTTTCTAAACAGACAAAACCCACCCAGTTTTAAGAAAAAAATTGCATTTGCAGCTTGGATATAAAATTGGAATGTTTTCTGGGCAATTCTGGCTGCTCACATGTCCTTCAAAAAGCTTTTGCATTTGAAACACAGGCAACTATTTTGCCAACAACCTCATAGCTGCAATAGATTGCAGTTTTACTGATCATGCCACCCCTAAATAATTACAAATAAGTTCTATTTTACATTTATTTTCAATTTTTGATCAATAACATTGTCAGATGAAACTCAGAAAAGGATATGCAGACCAAGGTCCTTCAAGACATGTTTGATGAAAGGGTTATTGCTAATTATAAATATTCTCTAGCCAAAGCTTTGCTGCCTTTTCTACCCCCTTGCCCTAAAATCCACTGATGCAACTGCACATATCCTGGGTACAGAACAGGGTTACACTCCAGCATTAAGTCTCCACATGGGGAGTTTTGCTTGGATTAAGATTTCAAAACTGAGCCCATAATAAGATATGCTATAAAACCTCAAACAGCCCTCCTCCCCCAAGGATATTTATCTTACACATTTAATTGCCCAGTAAAATAAATTCTGTATGTGTACACTTATATGGGAAGGATTTTGATCTGGTAATTTCAGTGTATCTTCTGATCTGTAGCAGCTTAGAATGACATCCTTGAAAACTGTGGAGAAACAGAAACTGTGCCCTGCTAAATAATGCCTATTCAGCTGCTAAATATTTACACACAGGCAGGAATGAGCTTTTCTTGTAATGCTATCTCTTAACTCTAAATTAGCATTCAAGAAGAAAAACAAGTGCAAGTCATTTAAGCATAGGCCAAATCCCTGCTTCTGCTAAAGCAAATAACAGAGCTCCACTGACTTGCATGGAGCAGAGTGGGGCTCCTTCGTGTTACCTCCATGTCATATTAGCACTGTCATTTTTGTAATGACTTCCCTCTTACAGCACTCACTGCTGTGTAATAAGCTTCAACAAACCCTCGAGAAGTGCAGTGTTATTAGTTTATCTGCTTTACAGATAAGCAAACTGATGCAAGGGGAAGATAAGGAATTTCCCCAAGGTCTTGCAGCTGGTTTGCTCGAGATCAAGGGAAGGAAAGGAAACCAAGAAGAGGGACTGAACTAACCACCAGAGCTTGTCCCATAGCCAGGAAAGCTATGTGAAGAGGAGGAGCAGGCAACTGGAAACTCCATAAAACAGGCCATTTCCAGTCTGATAGCTGGAAATCAGCTACTCTATTACTCTTTGGTGGCTAAGCTTGGGCATTTATGTTTGAAACTCTCAGCTTCTCCAATAAAACTTTGGTGTTGCATCCATCCTGGCATGACATGATATAATGGAAGTGGAATTCCATTTTCAGTGCATTGAATAAAACACTCTAATAAGACATGTTTGGAAAACAAAGCCTGGTATTTCCCACAGCAGAGTTTTAATAAAATCTACTTTGATATTTCTATGCTAACATTGGAACTGTTGTCTGCAAGGCATATATTTTAAAGTGTCAAATAATTACAATGAGACATATTACTGGAAAATGACTGTTGGAGGCTCTGACATCCAAAGCAAAATTATTTTGCACTAAAAAAAAATCTCTTAAATGATTTTTTTTTTAACAAGAAACTTCCAGAGCTCTAGTGTTTAATCTAGCCCAGCTTGTATGCAGCTGCAATACATTTAGCCTTTAACATTAGCTCTAGCCATTGTCCTAAGACATGTCTACACCCCATGACACTTTATGGTATTAAAAGAATTGCTGTGTGGCTACAGCAACTTGTCACTAAGATATATCACTCAATGGAGAGCAAGACAAAACAAAACCACTGAACAACATGGCTTTTTTTTTTTCCCATGGCAGCTTATGCTATGGGTATAGTTTGCTTGGCTCAGTTGGGTTTATGTGGTGTTTCATACAAAATGTCCTGCCTGCCTGAGAACTATGGAGTAAAACTTGTGGAGGTGAGTGAAAGAGCAGGCTGTGCACTGGATAATCTGGTGTAATCGTTCCACATAGCCATTGGAGGAATACCAACCCGCTACATGGACAATCTAATTGCAGCCAGGGCTGATGAAACAGCTCTTGCACCAGCCTCCTCCCTCTGGCAAAGGGAAACGAGGGCGGGGTTGGAGGTTATGGCTGACGAGCACCCACATTACAGCTGTCCGTGGATTTTCACCTTGGTGTCCATTCCAGCAGCTGCAGGCACCACCACACCAGGTTCAGCTCATGGGGACAAACTGATCAGACAGAGGTTCAGATCGTCATCTTCACACCCAGGAACACAAACACTTGGACCCTGGACAAACAAACTTTTTATTCTCCAAAGCGTGGTATTCCTATACTGCTACAATGGCAGTTTTCCAAATTCATCTGGGAACTTTGTCCAAAACAAGCCTGAGGCCATGCTTGCAGGTGCCGTGCAAGAAGGACGAAGAGATGCTCCAGCCTCCCACGGGAGTCAGAGCCCCCCGCACACCGGGGCAGATCCCAGCTCTCCCCAGGACAGCCCTGGGAGAGGCACAGAGTTATTAGCAGCCGGCAGCCTGTTTGCACCGCGCAAGGGTAAGCCCGCGATTGCGAAGCCCCGGTGCGCTTGCAAGTGAAATCAGCCTTGAGCTGATGAGCTGCTCCCTCCGGAGCGGGAGTGCAGCCCTCCGACTGCACCGGCTGAGGAGCCTGCCAGAGAGAAGCGATAAAGCAAAAGGCAAAAGCTTGGCTTTCTTTTCCTAAGACTTTGGCGCCCCTGTGTGTCTTCTTTTCGGGAAATTCAGCTGAAGAACAACCCCAAGGTTTTCTCCCTTTAACCCAGCACCAGAAACACTGCACTCGAAACTAGGAGAGCTTTGCCAGTGCTACCCGGTGGTCTGAGTCTAATTTGAGCTCTGCCATTTCCACTCCTTACCTCTCCTCCTTTAGATGCTGGAGGATTGCTGGAATTGCCTTCTTTGGCAACTTTATCTAAAGTGACTAATGTCCTTAGAACACCACTTCCTGGAGTCAGGACATTTATAATTTGCTTTTCTACATCCTTTTATCTCCCAGTATGTCTGAGGTCCAGACTGGAAAGAGCCTTAAAGACAACAGGATAAAAAAACCAAACCAAAACAGAAAAAGTATATGCTGTATCTTAAGCTATCAAAGTGTCACATTTACAAAGTAGATGGGCAACACATGCAAAATACTTGTCTATATCTCTGCATCAGGGTTGCACTGCAACTAATTTTTGTTTAAAGATGAAGGCAGAGGTAGAGGAAATTTGACACAAAAATTTAGGAAAATCCTAAGATGAACTGTAAATATTGTAAATATTTTTTTTTTCTGTGAGGTAGTTACCATTATTTACTCATTCCATATCTTCAAAATAACTGTGACACAAAGGAATGAAGTGAGTGGCCTAAGGGTACAGGGATGTGGCAGGCAGCTGGACATAGAGGAAGGAAATCCAGCCAGCCTGAGTTCTGGCAAGATTTACTCTGTTGGAGGTCCTGGTACAAACGGGCTCTGCAGAAATGAGTCTCATAAGTCTTTGTCCCCTTTCCTGCCTTCCAGCTGTCAGTCCTTATTTCAAAACAAGTAAGAGATGGGAATGTCTGAGGGGTGTGGTGTTTATTTGGGGCTATTTAGAAAACATAAAAACACACACTCTGCAAAGTGTCACTGGAAAAAATATGGCATGCAAACACAGGCAGGCTATCACTTGCCCCAGAGTCAGCATCACCTGCTTCACACTCAAGCTGGCTAACCTGGAAAAGGCCCTCCTTTCCTGACACCATGCCTGCCTTCAGACAGATGGCCCAGCTGTAGGCAATGTAGATGTAGGCCTACCCTGGCTATATTTATGGGTGGGTGGTTACCCTGCCTTCATTTCCCACCTGGAGAGCTTATTACTCCTTTCACCAGCTCTTCCACTGTAGCCTTCCTTGTCAGAGGTAAATCGGCTCCCTAAGGCAACCACACCAGGGGGAATTATCCCAAGAGTTTTCTCCCACCTTCTTCCCCCCCCTCATTTATTTTTTTGTTTCTACCCTTCCTTCATGCAGTATCAAGTTGCCCCACCAAAGTTTTTGGTAAGGCACAGTGCTGAATTCAGGTAGCCAGCCTAAAAATAACCCTGAAGAAAAAATTAAGGCATTGCTTAATTCAGGGGACTTGTCCTGTGTTAGGACTTAGGTCATCTGCCTTGCTGCCTGTTCCCCTGCTGGATATTGGTATGCCTTAGCTGGTCTTGCATGCTGTGGGCTGCATTTCAAAACCTGAGAACAAGCTGCTATTTAATCTTCTTTCAGACTCACTAAGGAACCTGAGCTTTGCTAAGAGTCTAGAGCTTATGTGGAACCTTCCCAAGAGTAAAAGCCTTTCCCCGTGTTCCTGGGAATCTTGCTCCTGGCAGCACAACCAGTAGGGTGATATCCCTTTGCTTACCTCAATTTTCTGCTCTCTCTTCACAGAGAAGAAGTGGTGCTCCTTTATTTTGCAAGGCTGGCAGCAGTGGTCACAAAAGCTGCTGGATGAGTGTGAGGTCAAACTCATCCTGGGATCATAGGAAATTGATTTGCAGTGCAGGAAAAGAGTTTCTGTGCTTTTCCCCTATGACAGGGCCCATTGACTAAATAGGGGATACATCCTACTTGCGAGGGAGCACAGCACAAACTCTGCTCCTAAGAGCTGTAAGCCCCAAATGCCTGCACTAATGGGCAGCACCTAATGTGTTCGTTTGACCAGGTTTACAGGCTGTTGATTGTGCATAAGAATTTAGAGCGCGAGCAAAAAATTGTCCCATAAATGGGCTGGCTGCATTTTAAACTAAATTAGCCCCTCTAGTGAATGGCCTCCTCCACTGTGTTACAGCATGACTGAGCCTGCACTGGGGACTGAAAGGGATTCATGTGGCTGGTTAAGAGTAACATTATTAGGATTATTATTGGGGGCTGGGCCAACCCCAATAGGAATGCAATTATTCAGGACCTTTGAGCTACAATTATGTGTGACAGAAGAAACCTAAGTATGATGGCAGAGAGTATTTGGGCCCTTATGGCTAGGTAACTCACAAGCAGACAGGGCTTAGGGCTCTGACAGACGGGTTGTGGTGAAGCTTGCTGTACTGGTTGAAGATGTTTCCATCTCCAGCTGCTCACTCCAATAAAAAAGCTGGCACAAGGGAATTGGTTCCTCAGCCTCAGTTGCTCTTGGTAGAATCTCAGCACCTCAGGCTGTGGTTTCACACCACGGAGAGTTCAATGACAATAGCAGCCTTAAGGGATTCACACCCTCTTCCTCAGACTCTTGACAACTTTTTGCCGACCTGCTGGACTGATTCAGTTCGTTACAGAAAAAGAAAAAGAGGGAAGGATTACCGTTCCCTTTTTTTTTTTACGCAGACCTAGGCCTGAAACCGCTTACAGTCTGCTCCAATCTCTCCAGTCAGCTGAAGGCATAGGATGGGAACAGTCATCAAGTTGGAAAACAGAGCCTTACCTTAAGCTGCTGCTGAGGATGATTTTTTCCTGCCTCCTTTTCATTCCTGTGCCCGGAAAGAGGTTTGCTTGCAGCCTCTGGGAGGACGGGAGCACTAGCCCTGACAGGCAATGTCTCCTGGCTGGACTGTGCCCTGCAAGCAAGGAGACAGAAGGCATGGATGATATTGGAATGGGAGCAGCGTGGACAGCAGTGTTTGGAACAGCACGAAATTTTGCTGATGTTTTCATCTCCGACTTCGTCCCGGCCGGTTTCCACACGGCAGGAAAAAACTACCCCTTTATAATGGGTGACTACCTACAATTTATTGGAAAAGAGCTGTTGCTAAACACATGGAGTAGCGATGTATTAACACATTGTAAAAGGCTGTTTGATCACCATGGGATTCCAGATGAGCTAACAACAGAAAATAAGCCATGATTCACAAATGACTCATTTCAGCATTTCTCTTTGATACAGCAGTTCAAGCAAGCCCTGTCTATGCACATTCAAATGAGTTCACTGAATAGTCATTGAGCCCAGCCATGCCGCGCTTGCAAAGTCTTTTTTTTTTTTTTTTTTTACAAAGTGTAAGTAGAGTTTTTAAGTATAAAAATTGGGCAATTTCTAGCAAGCCGCGCCAATGCATGACTCCAGTCACTCCTTCTGAAGCTTAAAAACTCGTCACCAAACATTAGTTTTCCGTGATCCGAGCCCGCCAGGTGCGGCGCGCCTCAGAAAAATCACGCCCCGTGGTTCGGGCACCTCTTTTCAGGTTGAAAATTACAGCCAAGGGTCTGAGGTCCCAGCGGGACCACGGGGCTCTTCACGGCAGTGACTTGTCCATGCCCCGTCCATCTGCCGGCGCTGCGAGCCCTCCTCCTCCTCCTCTCCCCCCTGCAGGCTGCGATCCTTTATCCAGCATTGCCATCCAGTGGCACCGGCGACAAACGACAGCGCAGCTTGCGGATGGGAGCGGGGACCTTCTGCACTTTCACCGCGCTGTCGGGCGGGGATGAGGCTTGGCAGGCTAGCCCGCACTCGGGCAGCAACCTGATGGCTGGATGGAACAGGTCAGTCATTTATTGCCAGCCGGCTGTAACCGGGATGTCGCGGAAAAGGCGGCGAGCATTTAATGTAGGTAAATGGGTACTGGCTACTGACTGAAAGGTACCTGGCCCCTTTCAGAGAAAGCCTGCCAGTGGATCCTGCTTTTATTTGAAGTTTTCTGTGGTTGTGGTTTTTGGTTTTTTGGGGTTTTTTTTGTTTGGTTTGGTTCCCCCCCGCCCCCCCCCGGTGTATATTCACAGTGGTTTAACAGTCAGAAGTCTGTTTTAGTACTCCCCTATGGAATGCAGAACGGAGTAGATTATAAATGGTCACTCTAATGCACTCATCTAGCCATATTTCTTTTTCTTTTCTCTGAGATATTGCTAGCCAGGTTGCTCCCCAAAACCTCAAGCGTTATGTAACAGACGCGGAAGACTACTGGTAAAAATTATCTGCGAAAACACGGGGTCATTCTTTTCACAAGAATTCTTGCAGTAATTATATTGACCTAGTCTTTGGAACACATCTATCACCCACCCACTCCCCACTCTTCAGGGCACAGCCAGGTGCCATTTCTCGCTGCCCAGAGAGAAATCCTCTGAATCAAAAGGGTTGCAAAGGACCAAAGCCCAACCCAAAGAAGATATTGACAGCCATTTTTCACTACTATTTGAATGGCAGAAAACTGAAAACCAACTGCTTGTGTTTATAACATTTATCATCAGTCCTGGCACACTGGGGAGGTACAAGATGACTGGAGGTTAGTCAATAAAGAGCCCATCCCCAAGAAGGGTTGGAAGGAGGATCAGAGGAAATACAGGGCTGTCAGCCTGTCCTTGGTGCTGGAAAAGGTTATGGAACAGATCATCTTGGGTGCAATCCCATGGCACACACAGGACAATCAGGGAGGGAATCAGGCCTAGCTAGCCTGGGTTTATGAAAGGCAGGTCCAGCTGGACCAGCCTGATCTCCTTTTATGACCAGGTGATCTGCCTGGTGGATGAGGGAAAGGTTGTGGATGTTATCTATCTGAACTTCTATGGCACAATTCTGGACAAGCTGGGAGCCCATGGCTTGCTTAGGGGAACTCTCTGCAGGGTTAAAATCTGTCTGAATGGTCACCCACTGTGCTGGTGGATGGTGCCACATCCCCTTGATGGCCTGTCACTAGCAGGGTTTCCCCCAGCTCAGTACTGGGGACAGTTCTGTTTAACACCTTTATCCACAACCTGAATGAGGGGATTGAGTGTACCCTCAGTAAATTAATGGATGACACTTAGTTCAGCAGCAGTGTTGATCTGGAAAGGCAGGAAGGCTTTGCAGAAGATCTGGACAGGCTGGACTGAAGGGTCAAGGCCAATGAAATGAAGTTCAGCATGACCAGGTGCCAGGTCTTGCACTTTGGCCACAGCCCCTGCAGCTCTACAGGATGGGTAACAGAAGAGGCTGGAAAGCTGCGCACTGGAAAAGGACCTGGGGATGCAGATCAACAGTGCTTGAGCATGAGCCAGCGTGTGCCCAGGTGGGCAGGAAGGCCAGTGACATCCTGGCCTGTATCAGGGACAGTGTGGCCAGCAGGAGCAGGGCAGGGATTGTCCTGCAGGACTCAGCACTGGTGAAGCCACACCTCAAATCCTGCATTCAGTTGTGGGCCCTTCACCACAAGGAAGATACTGCCCAGACAAAGGCAGTGGAGATTAGAGAGTCGCATGAGGAGCAGCTGAGGGATCTGGGGAGGCTTAGCCTGGGGAAAAGGAGCACCTGGGGTGACCCTATCACTCTTTACAACTACCTGAAAGGAGGCTGCAGTCAGGTGGAGGTTGGCCTCTTCTCCCAGTTAACAAGCGACAGCTCAAGAGGAAATGACTTAACTTAGGTTCAGGCAGAACATCAGGAAGAATTTTTCCCCTGAAGAGGTGATAAAGCATTGGAATAGGCTGCCCAGGGAAGTGGTGGAGTCACCATCCCTAAAGTCTTCAAGAACTGACTGGATGTGGCACTTAGGGCTATGGTTTAGTTGGCGTGGTGGTGTTTGGTCAAAGGTTGGACTCAATGATTTTGGAGGTCTTTTCCAACATATACAATTCTATGGTAAGTATCTGCATAAGAGGAGTCAAAAGGACTGTTTACTTTTTGCAAAAGCTGGGTAAAAGGGACAGCACAGAGGTTACCCTGCAAGTCCCAATGCATCTGCTGACCCTGCACCATGAGGCAGGTTGTGCTGCCACAGCAGAGCTTATCACTGGAGATCAGAAGGTGCTGGTTGGTGAACACCAGGGGCAGACTGCTTGGGGACACCGTGGTGGCCTGCAACAGATAAGCCACAGAGAGCTGATAAAACCCCAGGTGTCTGTGCAACTGAAACCAGGGTGGGCTATGTGATACTCCAGACCAGGCAGCCAGCAGGAAGAGGAGCACACTCCTGGTGTTCCCATGAAAGCAGTCAGGTCCCAGAAGAAACTGAGAACAAGCAGAAGCTGGAGCTAGCTCCCCAGATGGCTGTGTAGTTATCCATGCTGGAGTGGCAGCAGTAGGACTGGCTGGAGTAAAAGAGAGTAAGAACTCACCTTTGCAAGAGAAAGGTAAGGCAGGGGGGCATCAACAGACATGATGTGCTTTAAGACTCAATCAAATAGGATGTAAAACACCAAAAATTTCATTCTGTACACACAGCAGCATCACCAGAGCTTAGTCCCTGAGCAGGTTGGATATTAAATTGATCAAACTGGTAATGAAAGTGGGAATTGTTCCATCTCAGCTGACACAAGGCAGGTGACCTTATTAAAAAATATGCCAGTGTATTTAATGGGGTAGGGCAGTTTCTTGGGGAATTCATGATTAATGTGGCTATAACTCTGGAGATCCCATAGCTAATGCCCCTGGAAAAAGTCTTACTTCTGCCATGAGATGGCCCAGCTGAAATTTTTAATATGGTACTGTATGAATACAGTCACATAAATGCACCACTGTTTTCTGTCAGAGACACCAAGTTACTCCAGAACTGCTGTACTGATTAGAGGACACGATGGCTCATGCTGGACACAGCAATCTGGGTGTGAAAGAAACCTCAGAGCCTGCTGAGGGGTGCAATGTATCTCCAAGGTCTGTTCAGGCTGACCACCAGGAGCAACTCAGACTCCCACACTGTTTAGTCACAACAGAAGCCACCATCCAAGACACTGAGCTCATGTAATGTCCTGAACAAGACCTGACCTGGAGAAATCTCAGAAGCTACTGACAACCAATGCCTAGAGCAGGGCAGTGTTTGCAGCTGAGGAGGTCTGTGTGTGTGAAAAGGGTCTGAGAGTGAGAAAAGCAATCATCTGTGCATCCCTGAGATGGAGCAGGAACTCAGGAGAGTCATAACATTCCAGACTGGTACTGTGTCCCCGGCAGGTGCTGAGGTCTTTGGAAGAGCAAAGAAGATGTGCAAACAGATGTGGCACTTTTCATGACACCCTTCCCAGCCTACAACCATTTGTAGACCAGGATCTTCTGAGAAGGACATAACTGTGGTGTATCCAGAAATGGTTCTCTGCCATGAACTTGCCCAGATGTGTAACAGAGCCCACAGAGATGGAATAAGCAGGGGCTTAGGGATAAAGCTGCCTGTTTTCTTCTGATTGCTGTAGGTACAGGGAAAAGTGTACATTCTTTGCAAATAAAAAGTAGTATAGCAAAACCTAAACCTAAATAAAGGCTTGGGATTCAGGCCAAGGAACATTCTCAGTGTGAGTGACAGCCAAGAAGCTGTAAGTAGTTCCCAAACAGAAATTGAGCTGAACTGGAAGAGAAGAAACAAACACTTGCAGAATCTTGACTGCAGAGTACAATTGTAATTCAAAGCAGGATCCAGATGTGCTGCAAAAGAAAGGTTCCAGAAAGCACTGTGAAATAACCTGTCTCAGGACAGAAAACAGATGTTAGGAGACCAGCTGCCAGGTGAGTATAGTAACTGGGCAATCCAGTAAGAAAACCTTGGCCTGGGAGAAGTTGTTTAAGCAGGAAAGGACCAGACAAGACATGGCTGCTGCAGGAGCTGAGGAATGCGATGTTGTGCAAGGCAGGAGATTTCCAGCAGTTTTCTGGCCTCTTTGCCCCTTTATAACTGTCTTGGCAACTTTCCAGTGACCCAGTATGGGAAGACAAGGTTGTCCCAGCCTCACTAATGCTATCAGGGTCTGTCTTCAGCCCCATGGGGAATGGTGATTGCAGCCACTCCCCTTCCCGTAAGACAGCCATAAAAGTTTTTTGTGTAAGCAGTTGAACAAGGGACCAAAACATAAACATGAGCCTCCACCCTAAGCAAAAGCAAACAGGAAGGTGCTTGGCAATTTGAAACACTCAGGAGTGAAGTTCGAGGCTTTTGCTGAGCAGTTTTGGGTGTGCGCTCATTGACAGCTCCAGAAGATAACCAGGAAAAAGATGTGGAGATGATGTGAAAATTTGATAGAGCCTAAAGCAGGGCTCCTTCTAAAAAGGGTGATACAGGCTTCCATATGTCTGTGGACAGCAAAGACAGGGGGGAAAGGATCCCCTGTGTTCACATTAGAGCTGTGGTAACTTTTGGGGCTCAGGCAGTGTGAGGTGGAGGGCTCAGCAGTACAGGCTGCTTTGCCCAGACTCCTGGTTATTAGTGAGGAGACCCTGGCACACAGTAAAGTCTCCAAAGGGAAAACAAGACAACAGAAGTTGAAAATCTTAGGCTAAATCTTAAGAAAAGACTTTGGGCTACAAATGGTGACTTTTCCACTGGTGGGAAGAAAACTGCAGCCCTGCAGCACTGGTCAGCTTCCTTCCCCAACAGCCAGGGTTTGTACTTCTGCCAGTGGGTTCCCATTAGCCACAAAGAACCTGGCAGGCTCCAACAGTCAAGGATGTCTAACATCATCTCCTCAGCAGACTTGCAGTGCAGTGTGATGGGGTTGCTTCCAATCCTAAAGCCCTTTGGGAGGTTCCAGAGCCCCAAAAGCCAGGTGCACCCCACAGATGCTGATGGTGAGGAGAAAAATGTTTTTCCAAGGCAAGTCTTGGCTTGGTTCTGCCTAAACCTACCGAAAAATCTCTCCTAGGTAGGAAGGCATTGAGGACAGCAGACACCTACTACAGCCCTCTGAAAAAGAATCCTGATAATTCAGTGAGGGGAAAAATAAATGGAACAGTGATCAAGCTAATTTGTGTTGAGATGAGAAAAGATAAGAGATGTGAAATACCTGTCAATAGGTAAACTATTAGACTTAGCATTTATTAAATGATTTTTCTTTATCCTTAGGATGAGTCACAAATATCAGAAATGTTTTTTCTTTATGAATGGTCCAGGAGTGTCCCGATTTTAACCAAACTGCAGTGTTAAAAGCAATTAGCAGAGATCATGAGCGTATTTCTAAATGATGATAAACTTCTCTTGTTACCTTTGCCGAGTATAACAGGATCCCCAGCCCAGCTACAGCTAAGTTACAGTACTGTAATACAGACCATCAGAGGAAAGAAAGCTGGAAAAGACCTAGAAAATTACCAGGTCTGAACCAGTATGACCTGCAAAACTGCTGAAAAAGCTACGCCTAACCTGCCAATGAAAACCATCGTCAGGAAAATTCCAGCCTCTCCAGACAATCTAATCCACATTTAACTGTTTATCACTACAAAGCTTCCATTATGTCTGATCTTCACCTCTTCTGATGCTATCTAAGATGATGAGTTCTTGTCCTATGCACAGAGAACAGAGAGAATCAGCAACTCCCTTCCTGTTTGAACCAGAATTTGCTTCTGGTTTACCTTTTTTACATATTTGAAGACTTCCTGCCCCCCCCCCTTTTTTTTTTCTAATGCCATAATAAACATATATATATATATTCAGTCATTCTTGACAGTAGGCATTTTCTAGATCCCTATGAGTTCTCTGCTCATGTTGTACCTGGCAACAAGTTATATTGTCAGAATAAAGAGCATGATAATGCTACATGTTTAGTGGAGGCATTAAAAATAATAGCAGTGATCTGATCCATGTATCTGCTCTCTCTGACACAGCCAGTTACCTGTACCAGCAACCAGGGCTGTGGAACAGGGCTGGCAGACTGGCTTGGCAGAGCAGGTGACTCCCAGCCTGCAAATGGTTGCTCCTCTGGCTGCTAACACACCTGCAGCTGGGAGCAGCCCCCTGGCCCTGCAGACACCAGGCTGCAGGGACAGTGCCCTGCCCTGACACGTCTCTGAGGGTCTAACACCATCGAGGGGAGCACCTCGGGTTCACACTCATAAACTTAGCAAGTGCCCAAATGTTTGCAAAACCCATTGTAAGCTGCCTTTGGACACTCCTCCAGGGCAAATGGTAGCTGCACATGTACATTTGTACTTTACTGTACAATAGTGTGGATTTTAATCTGCAGGGAGAAAAGAGATCCCTATCTGTGCCTTGACTACACCAGTGTCAGCTATAAAATCTAGTCATATTTACAGAAGAAAACCAGCTAAAACCAGCTTCACCACCACAGCCTGCCTGTCCTCTATTAGGAGGTGTTTAATTATGTCTTGCTTTCCCTGTGCAGGAGGATAAATGAGCAGGGAAGAGGATGCCGTGCTGTTGTTCCTGAGCAGGTGATGAGGAGTAGTTTGCACGGAGGTGAGTACATATCCCTGTTGGAAATTAATTGGAGGAGGGAGCTGTCGAGTGCTCTGCTTTGGAGCACTAGTAATTCTGATTTGCAAAATGTGCTCTGCTAAGAGGCTAGGAGCTTACCTATTCCCAAAACCTTTGTACTGAAAGTCTGCTGCAAATGCAGACAAGCAGCAAAGCTCCTGCAGGGTGGGAGGCTCTGTGTCTGGAGCTGGAGACGGCAGCAAGACAAAGGCAGATGAGATGGATGCATTGTCTGGCCCCTGCTGTTTGTGCAGACAGATGTGCTCACTGACTGTGTGCAATTAGATTACTCAATGGCTTTGCTGGACCATGTGAGCTGAGCTAGCACTTGCCTCAATGTGTCGCTCCATCTCTCCTCCCGTTCGCTGCCTGTGCTGCTGCGTTGTGACTGTCCGGTGTCAGTGCACCCGCCTGGGAACTCCTGCTTCAGGTAGGTTTGAGTTTTCTTCTCTTTCAACAGTCAGATTATGGCTGCCTGGGAAGTGCAGGAAGGGCAGGGACTGCTACGAGCAAGGAAAAATTGAAGGCAGAGGAGTGATAGGAATAAATTTTGACTGCTTTTGTGCTCAGAGTCTGCTTTCACTTCCCCTGTGCTGACAGCTTCCAGCCTTCCAGCTCAGACAGGGCATGTGAGTAAGGCTCGTGTTAGAGGAGACCCCTGCCAGGCAGGGCTGCTCCAAGGCAAGAGTTTTAGAGAGACCATGCACACTGTAGGACATCCCAAACCAACACAAGACCAAAGTAGTTTAATCTCATTCAGTTCAGAAGGTGTGAGGGATGAAGAGATCCTTTACTTGGGCACAAAACAGCAATCTGTGGCTACATGCACTTCCCAGAAAAACCACACTGAGGAAAAATTGTTTGCTCCCTACAGGCTCACTGTGAATTTAACAGTGGTGCCAGTTCAAACTGACAGCTTTGCATGAGAGAGCCAGGAAAAGGAACATCATCCTACAGATGGTTTTGTCTTCACAACAGAATAAAAAATGCCAAGTGACTCCAAATAAACATGGAATGCATCACATTCGTTGCTACTGACTGAGGCCAAACAGGAACTCAAAACCAATGTGCAAAACCTGTGCATCTTGCTTTTTAATTAGCTAACAAATTAGCTGAAACCAATTACCTATATTCGTTAAGGCCAGGAGCAGTTTACTGAGTACTAACTCTATTCCTAAGATAATATCCTCATTGTCTGGAAAGGTCTATTCCCATTCATCCCCATGGAAGACATTTCAATCCCCAATCCTACAGGGGAGTATTTTTCCACTACAGGAGCCACACCAAAAACTCCTCTCATGCTAAAAGAAAATTGCTTCAATGCAGGTCCAGGGAACAATAGAAAGGAGTGGCAGTGCAAATCTCAGTCAGCAGCAGTTTGAGTTCTGCCAGCACAGAACCCTTTTACACAACCCTTTTACAATTTGTTTAATTGCATGGTAAATTCGATAATCTATTATTTTTTTGTCCCATAACTCTGTTCTTGTACCCAAGATATGCAGAGGTCCAATAAAATGTACAACAGAAGAAGCCAGGACCCCATGATGTTTCCTCATACCTTGGTGGTAATTGGTGCCATAATACGGTTCAGATGTACATCTAGATTTGGCTGCTCCTTGCATCTGAACTTTGGATGAGTCTGTAAATCAATAACACCAATACCTGAAAACTACTTTTTCCATTGAGGTGGCTCATGTGACTTATACATTTTTTTGTTTGTTTGACAGGGTCTGGTTTGGATTTTTTTTTGTTTGGTTTTTTGGTTTGTGTGTTGGCTTTTTTTCCCTGAGGTGGGGAGTGTTAGTTTGGTTTGGTGATTTTTTGCCTATAATTCAAGCATAGGTCTATTTCACACAGAGCAGCACAAGGCAGAACTAAAAAAGAAACCCAAAAAGTCCCTCAAAACCCCAAAGGTTTTGACAGCTTGATTTCCCACAGCTGTCATTTACATGTATGTTTTCAGGTATCTAAATATTAACTGTGCCAGAGAATCGAGGCACTGGGGTTAAGAAGTACCACCAAGCATGCGGCCTTCTTTCCCCCAAGGCTATTGGTACCAAAGGATCACAGTGATTCTGGATTACTGCAAAGGTGTTGCAGTAATGTCTGTGCAAGAAAAAAAAAAAAAAAAACAACAAACCAACAACAAAACACACCAAGGAAAAATTAAATCTTGCATTGTACTCCTGCGAAGAGCAGACTCATTTTCTGCATGTAGCTTTACTTGTTTCATATGGACCATGCTAGTAATGCAGGCTTCGACAACTAAGAATCTCCTTTCATATATATAAAGCTTTCCTACCTGTGTAGCAGAATACACTGTTTTAAAAGATTACTGCAGTTTTAAAAGATCTGACAGTTTCCAAGACATCCAAATGTCTTGAAAAATCTCAGCCTTTGTATTTCAGGAAAGCTACCTGCGCTCTCTGCCCCCAGCTGAGACCCCTCTTAGAGAAACCCTGACTCCTGCAGGAATACTGGAATCTTTCCCCCTGCTTTTCTCCTTCCACACCCTCCTAACTCCAGCTGGATGGAGATCTTGTGTTAAGACTGTGGCAGAAGGGGGGAATTGGTGTTGCAGGCTGCTGACCCAGTGAGGAGGTGGGAAGGCTATGAACTCCACAGCCTGTGGAATGCACAGAGGACAGCAGGAGGCTGCTGGTCTCATAGTCACCAGCTGTCATGGCAATTTGCCTTTCTGAGGTGTCAGATGGGGAAGTGGTCTTTGTTCCTGGATATAATTCAGTGTAACAATCAAATTAGGAAGGAGTTGAAAGCGCTCTGGGCAGGTCTGTGCTCCCTAGGACAGCATTCACCAGTGGCTGAGTTGGGACACGTTTTCCCCTCACGCTGGTGTTTGCTGTGCATTTCATTGCTACACTTGGGTAGTGGTCTCAGGTCAGGATCTGTGCACCTTTAACAAGCTGTACTGTTGGCCTGCAGCAGCATTTCTCCCTCTGTAGCAAAATGCACTGCCCCCTCAGAACATTCACTGGCAAAATCTCAGATCAACTGGTTTTGCCTCAGCATTGCTTCACATTGGAGCAAAAGAATGTGATGTTGAGAAAAGTTTGCGTGCCCCAAACATGCTGTGTCATGGCAGGAGATTCACATGTACAGACTCACAGCTGGAACAAAGAGACTTACCAAGGATTTCACTTTAGTCAGAGCTATGTCAAACCCTCATTGCATAAGCATGTTATACCAGATGCATACACAGTTCTTAGAAATAAAAATGTCTCATCAGAAAGCCTAGGGTTAATTTAAATTGTTTAAATAGCAGGTTGTGCTAACCCAGTTCCTTGCGATGGATGTATGTCACTGACATATTTTATGAAAATCCTTTTGCTAGGATTTTTCTCCTGAGAAGCTGAGAGGCCTCAGAAATGAAACATAAACAATAACTATCTGATGGCTGTGGAATGTGGTCTGGAGATGGTTTACCAACAGGTGCATCTTTGATTGGTTGCATGTGAATTGTTTTTAATTAATGGCCAATGACAGCCAGCTGTGTTGGACTCTCAGCGTTTGTCACGAGATTTTATTATTCATTCCTTTCTTTCATCAGCCTTCTGATGTCTCCTTTCTCTTTCTTTAGTATAGTTTTAGTATATCATTTTCTTTTAATATAATATATATCATAAAATAATAAATCAGCCTTCTGAAACATGGAGTCAAGATTCTCATCTCTTCCCTCATCCTGGGGACCCTCAAACACTCCCACAGATGTAAACCTGGAGCTCATCACAAGTCATCTGTGACTCTTAGTAGAAACTGTCTGTCAGATTTCAAATTTGCAAATGAAAATATTGCTGAAATAAGCTGTGACATAACTCTACACCAGGGCAAAAAAATTCTCTTGCTTCTTATATGTGAGTGTTGGTGGCCTTACATGAGAAATGAATAATAGTGAAGAAAGAAATTAAGAGGTGGAAGATGGATGAGTGGTTCTTCACCCTGTGTTCTTTGGCTGGAAAATGGTATGTATTGAACTGGGTTTCTGATTATTGTCTTCTAGAAATTGTATTTATCCAGAATATCAAAGAGCAGAAAGGCCACAATAGCGTACATATATGCTTGATCTAGTAGTGTAATTGCCATTGAGACACATTGAAGTAGTATTTATTTCATGTTACAAGTCTCACAATTCAGAAGCAGTGATGACTGACATATTGGGGTGGTTAAAAAAAATCCTACAAGTAAAAAAAAAAAAAAGAATGGCATGAGAAAAAGATGAGGTTTTTCTGTCATAGGGTACATGCACAGAAATTTTAACAGCTATATGATACATGCAGGGAGAGTGGGGAGGAAGCAGTTGAGAACACACCCATACATTGAATTTGGGGACACTCTGAAATAAGTGCCAGCTGCTTATTTGTAGGACAGCAATTATGCAATAAGTCTGTTTAATCTTCAGGGTGATGTGGAGCAGCTTCCATCTGCAAATTGTTCTTCACTTACACTGTTTCTACATCAGTGATGACTGTGCAACTTTTAATATTGATAGTAAGGGCAGCAGCTGCACACTCTGCATCAGATGGATACATGAGTCCTCCAGCAGGAAGTGAGCACAGCCATCAAAACAAGCTGTTGGTGGTGTCTGATGTTGTATTTCAAGAGAGGCTTCTTCTGAGGAGCAATGAATTGCTCCTCTGTGCAACACACAGATATTGCCTTTTTGCTGTTCTGAGTCACAGTGTTTCATTTCCATTTGTTTTCTACTGTTAATTTGCGAGCACAAAAACCTCTTTGGAGGCTGAACTTCTCAACGAGCTTGATTTTAGCAGAAGCCTGTAAAGCATTTATTGACGACAAGGTGTCCTTCTGAAGGAAAATGCCACTCAGAGAACCCAACTGCACAGAGTATGTCACACAGAGCCACCGCATCACCTGCGCCCTTGCAGCCGAAGGGGCCGCCTGCACCTTTCCTACCTCATGACATTGCAAAAAGAGTTTGAGACCTTCGAGCTTTTCTTCAGGGAGCTGTTCATGCTCCAGAATGACTGCTGTGTTCATGTGGATGTCACTCAAGGAGCCATTTCCCTTCCAGCAGGCAGTGCTGATTTCTCGGCGCCTCCCTCATTTCCTGGGCAAAGAGGGTGGTCTAGGGCAGCACCTCCCACCCGTGGGCTGACCTTCACTGCATGAGAGACCTGCTTGCCCCTGGCCATGCCCTGGTGCTACCTAATCAACACCTGTGGTCAGGACCTCTCCTTGAAGCACAACAGGGAGATCGTCCAGCTGCTGAAGGGCCTTGGGGGCAAGGACATCACACCCAGGGTGCTGCCACCTCCCCACGTCACCACCTGCACCAAATATGTGCACAGGGAGCAATTTTACTCTTCCTTTTCTTTCATGCTGTGGACATTTTTGTGCAGATGTCCATCTGACCACCTGTTTTGGCTCTGTGTCCACGGCCATCACCTGGCTCTTTGTGGGGTTTATGCTGCAGGACCAGCGTGTTCTCCATCTGTTGGCATGGTCTGAGGACACCAACAGCCCTGAGGGGCACTTCTGGGTGATACCCTGCAGGATCCCAGGTGAGCATGATTTCTTCACTTTTTTTTTCTGTAGATACACACATTTGTGCTTGTTTCACACATAGACAAAGCTGGAGCGGGACTTCTTACAAGAGTATGCAGTGATAGGATGTGGGGAATGGCCTTAAATTTAAAAAGGGTGGGTTTGGATTACATGTAAGGAAGAAATTTTTGCTGTGGTGGTGATGAGGCAAAGGAACAGGCTGCCCAGAGAAGTGGTGAATGGCTCATCCCTGGCAGTGTTCAAGGCCAGGCTGGATGGGGCTTTGAGGAACCTGGTCTAGTGGAAAGTGTCCCTGCCCATGGAAAGGGGTTTGGAACTACAAAATCTTTAAGATTTTTTTTCAACCCAAACCATTTTATGATTCTATTTCATAGGTGCACATGCAGATGCAGAAGCATTATCTAAAGTTGATTTTGATGAAATCAAAAATCTAGGTGAAAAACTGAATTGTTACATAAGGCTGATCTATCAAATAGTCTTACTGGCCCTTTTTTAGCATTGAGGGAAAGGTGACTGTGCTGTCCAGAATGTGCACTACTGTTCCATGTCTGAGCAGAAAGATACCTGGGGATCTAAGTCCAAACAGAAATCCTTGGACATATTAGCTGATTCACCTGTAAAATCTGAGATGATGAAAAGAGAAGCAAAAAAGATTAAAATATGCAATCTATGCAAGCATTGTAGTGAAGAAATTTTGTACAAGACATTCGTTTTGGTGTGGGAAATTCTATTTTTCAATAAATTGAAGTCAGTTCCTCCCAGAAAATCTGAATTCAGGCTAGAGTCGACTTCTATTCTTCACATGCTTTCCTAGGGGACCACACACATCAGCTGTCCCATAGGAATTGCAAAAAACCCATGTAACTCATAACTACTGCCTAAACTTAATTGTACAAGGTCAAGAATTTATGCAGAGAAGCAGAATAAGAACCAGTATTTTCATCTTTACTGTGTGTGTTTACTGCTGCTTTCACCTTGTTTGCATGACTGGGAAAGGGTTGGAAGATGAGCAGGATTTCACCCTTGTGCATGCTGGTTTTAGAAGCACCTGGCAGGACTCCACTGCTCCCAACTGCCCAGAGCTTCCCAGCAGCCCAAAGCAGGGATATGAGGAATGGAAGCACAGGTAAATTTTTTCTCCTGTCTTTTTCTTTCTCTTCACCTCTTCCCTGCTGTAACTTGTGGGAAAAAAACATAGGGAGCAGTTACAAAGACAGAGCACATTAACTTTCAAATTATCACATAACTTCATGAGCATAGTGCATGCTCTTCTGTTAACTGTATTTTACAACTGGCCTGCACAAGAAGTACAAGTAACTACTGATTGAGATATTTATAGAATAATTATGAGCATGTATTATTTGTAGCTAGATCACTTTTCCAGGAAGCTGGTTGCTGTGATCTTACTACAGTCCATTGCCTCAGAAGCCATAAACCTGGGACCAGATATATTCTCCATAGCCAGAAAGCTTTAAGTGGTTGACATTTGTTGTACTGCACTATGTAGCTCACATAGCCTGCATATTTCATTGTTATTTCCATGATAATCCATGTATGTTTTCCAGTATGGGCATACATTTTTTTTTTGTGATTGTTCTTTTTGTGTCTGAAAGATGTAACATTTCCACAGCACATATGTTTATTTTCCTCTTCCTTTTTTTCCTTGCCATCACATTAGATTGCCTGTTCAAAAGTGGCCATGTGGCTCTGACAGACGTGCTCAGAGGCTGTGGTTGCACAGGATTTTGAACCCAAACTTACAAGGAAAACACTCAGTCAGACACACACCTGAATGTATCCAAGTCAGATCCAAGAGTGCTGGGCAGCTCTGGGGTGAGAAGCCATGCCTCTCAGTGTGTGGGATGTTAGCCTGGGACTTAGTTCTAGGCTCTAACAAAAAACTCCTGTCCAAGTTTGACCAAGCCACTTCCTTTAAGTTTCCAGGTACATCACAGGGAGATAATGATTTCAGGACGTGGTCCAGCTGTTAGAACAAAAAGTTGCAGGCCTCCAGGCAAGCAGAGGAGTCATTTAAGGACCAGTTTGGATGGATAGCATACCATGAAAGAGCTAAGCCAAACAGTTATTTGCAGTATCAGTATCAGCCATGGTAATCTCAGTTCAGATAAAAGATAAAACAAGACTTGCCCACAAATCTTAAAATAGCATGCTTGTTGCCTAGAGTCATGTAATGAAGACCAAGAGTTTTTCTTACCCCCTTAAAGGCTAAAGACTTTCAATCCTATTCAGCTGGTTTTCAAATAACAGCCTTAACTTATCTTTGGTATTTATCTCAGGCTGCTTATCTTGCACATGACTCCTGCATGACAGAAAATTCTTGAAAGTCACCTTTCAGATAAGAAAGAGAAGCATGGGGGAATTAAGAGAAAGTATTTCCAAGGTATGTAGGTCTGAAATGGCCCTTGATGACTTTCCCCAGGACTCTGGAAAAGCGCGCACTACCACAGTGCAGGTCAGTGGCCACAGTGTTACCACTGGGACACCTTTCCTCCCTCTAAAAAAAAAAAAAGAAAAAAGAAAAAAAAGCAGAAAGTGGGTTCTGATGGCCATGGGAGAGGCGTGCATCCCCAGGCCGTGCTACTGAGCCCCCCTGCTTCTTCCAGGCCAAATTCCTGCCTTCACTTTCATGCCATATAGTCACAGCATATGGACGATCTGGGACACAAGCAGTCTCCTGCAAACAAAAATCCCTCAGGGTATGCAGGGGTGTCCATTGACATCCATCTCTGCTGGTCACCAGGAATTTATGCCTTGCTCAAGTGGGAAAATAAAGGTCACAAGAAGTAATAGGAGCACTTCTCATTCAGAGACACCAGCATGCTTTTACCAGGGAGATCAGTGCTTTTATTTTCCATTCACAGAATGGCCAAAAAGGGTGAAATGATATTCCCAGTGTGTTAAAGCAGACCACGGGCAAAGCCAGCACTGCTACACTGACTCCCAGTCTGATGCACTGGACTGAATAGCTTTCCAGAACTGGCTCTCCTTTGGAATGACAGAATGTGGTTCCACTGTCACCTCTGCTCTCTTTGCTAAGAGTGAGCATGCACAAGATGCCTGAGCACCAGAAGCTCTTTTTTACCCTTTCTGGAGTCCCTCTTGACAGCTCCTTGGCAAGTTGGCCTCTGTGCACTGTGCACTGTTAGAAAGACACCAGAACTGTTACTGCAGCCTGGGAAACATCGGAGGAGCTGTCTCCTACTTGCTTTAATGGGATGTCTTCAACAGCTGCTGCTGCTGTGGGGATCAGTTTTCCAATGTTCTTCTTTCCTCTTGCTTTCCTTCCCTGATGACAAGTGTAAGAGACATCAGGGTCTGGCACTCATCCATGATCTTTGTTCCTGATTACCACAAAAAAACCCCAAAAAACCCTGGATGAGAACATTCACACCCAGGCATTGATTTTCCCATCTCACCCTAAGCCCAGCATCAATAACCTCATTCCACTACTCACATCTCCTCAGATGCACTTGGCTAAGGCAGCAGTTCAGGGAGTATTGCCAATGGAAATATAAGAGTTGCTAAATGCTTAGCAATCCCCTCAGGCTGAGAGCTGCAAGAGAAAGTTTGCTTGTAACTACTGGCTGGCACAGCAATCACCATTCACTCCCTTCCCTGTGCCAGTGCCCAGCTCTGTCCTGCCTGCTGAACAAGGCTGCAGGCCCATCCTGACATGCTGGAGTGGCTCTTCCCAGCTTCCATGCAAGAAAAGACACTAATGTGTGGTTCCTCTCTCTTCCCCAAAATGTGGGGCATCTGTCCCAGGGAAAGGGGGTGGGAAAGGAGCACCGTGTCACAGCTGCTCTTGTGCCAGCTCAAAAGGGACATGGGTGCATAGCAGTGTTATAGATGGCTAATGAGGTGACTGGCAATTAAGGGATAAGTATTGTGTGAATATTAAGAAAAGCTTTATTGATGTATAGTTATGTTATTGTCATTTAGATGGCCTCTGCTCTCCCCATAGTTCCCTTTTCCCCTCTGTGTTGTTGCCATCAGACAGCCGGGGTTGTCTAGGACAGGTAGAGAGAAGGCTGCACATGGGTCCCTTACCCGGGGCAGTTGGGAATGGAAAAGCTTGGTGCTTAGGGGGTGTGGCATGGCAACACCTGACCTCCAATCAAATTACAAGGAAGCAGTAACCACCGATAAATTGCAAAGAAGAGCTGACTGGCAGATTTTGGGAGGGGCCAGGGCTGGCTTATACAACCCCCAGGGGTATAAAAGACTGAGCATCCATCTTGAAGATGAACTGGCCATGTGGTACCCATGAGGGCAGTTCTGAGCATTGCAGCTTTTTCTTTATGTATTCCTTTGTTGTATTTTTGTTAAGGTTTAATAAACCTTTTTAAATTTTCAGAGTGAGCAGTTGTTTCTCACAGCATGCTGTCGCTGCCTGCTGCAAACCTGACAAACTTTTGCATCAGTGTGAATATGAGGTAGTTGATTACTAGAGCAGGTAGCCCACAGTGTCCTGTGCAAGCCCACAAGCCCAGACCACTCATGATCTGAAGGGGTAGGTCACATTAACACAGGGCTGCTTTCCATCAGATAGAGACATCTGAGAACATGAGCAGCCTAAACCTGCAATCTTTCAGTGTATTTTTTGTTGCTGCTAATCTGACACCAAAATTGGGAATCAATGGAAGAAGATGTTGCCTTCTAGCTTGTGCTTACTTTTCCTAGGATCCACACAGCTGTGTGCTAGCCACAATTCCAAGTGGCTTTGACACAGTTGCTTATTATGTCTGTCTAAACTCGAAGAATCAGACTCACAGCAGCTCTCTCCAGGCAGGAAGATGGTTGCTAACATAGCCATAAATTTTGTCTGCTGGTGCAAAGGAATGAAAATGGTGGACAGTTCTGTTTGTGGGTGGAGAGTTAAACCACTCCTAGACTTTGAAAGTATATCTGCATCATCCTGATGTCAATTCCTCAGTTGGGAGCTGAATGGTATACAGGAAAATAAGAAAAATGGCTACAGGTATGTCTCCAGTGGCGGCAGTAGAATCACAAGGGAGATGGGAGTTGTCCTTCACTGTAGTTTTTCTGATGCAGCAGTCTTACGTCCCAAATAGAGCTGTTAGCTGTCAAAGAACACCTCATTCACACCCCTTGGATGTGAGTGTGAGATGAAAGAGAAATACCAGAAGTTTCTGAGTAGCACTGCTAATGTATTAATCTACCACATTAGACATTTCCTTATTTTTAAGTTTTTACGTGGCCAGTTGCTTGAACAGACAGACCTGTGGTTTTTTTCAGATGCTTTAGCTTGCACTGAACTTTTCACCTCAGCAACTTTATAATTCAAAATCGTTTTGGTGCCTCTCCATCCCACTGTCATTTGTAGATGGGCTCTTGGAAAACAACCTTCCCTGCAACACACACGTCATTCTAATATACACTAATGTGGCTCTGTTCTGCCTGGGGTAATTGTTCATTTTCTTTAGCTTAGTCCCCACCCTTCAAAAGTCAGACAGACAGAGACACACAGGTTTTTTAAATATGATTCCAGACAGTGATGCTGGTTGAATAAGCCATGCTCTAGAAAAAAGGTATTTTGTACCTATGTCTTCATCATTACTCATATAACTAATCCTCATTCTTTTGTTCCTGTTCCCCATTATTTTAATGAGACTTCCTGGTTGAGCAAGAACTTCTCATAGGAATAAAGTATTAAAAAATAGGGATTTTCCTGTGACTGTTTTTGAGTCTCATGCCCATGAAATTGTTGTAATCTCACCATCAAAACCTTCCTCTTTTGAAAAACCTGCTCAAGGGAAAGTGTTGCAACACTATTGCTGCAATCACAAAAACACCTTAATTGCAGAAATTGTGAAAAATTACTCTTGTCCTCTAGCCCTCCTGCAAATATTATAGTTCACCTGAGAAGATATAATGCAAAGCAGGCTTTGGTCTATATAATACAATTCACAGTCATTGGAATTTAAGTACTGCAAAGGAATAATCCTTTTTTTTTCACAACCAATTGTTTGCCTCTCACTGAAACAGCACTTAGTGATGATGGGATAAGGATGGATATGTCTTCAGTAAGACTCGTTGGAAAAGCACAGCTACTAAATGGGCTTGTGCTCCCTCACTTGGTTCTCCTTTACCTTTTCAACTATCAGACATTGGTGTAAGAGGCTTCAAAGAACACAGCTCCTTGAAGAGCAGAATTAGATGAGAGTAATTTAAGGAAGATTTGTTTTTCTCTCTAAACAACAACATCAGGTAATGTCTGTGATAACTCATGCATATAACTAACTAAACTCCAGTCCAGCAGTAACAGAGACTTTTCTTCACATTCCCAGGTGCTGAGTTGCCAACAGCCCTGGATTTTTTTAGGGGGAAGATTCAACCAGACCACCTGAGCCTATCCCCTCCTTTCACCTATGAGCAAATTCATCTGACCACATCTAAAGCAGTGTTGCACACATTGAAATGCAAACCCTGATGCCAGCACACAGCCAGGGTAGAAATTGGCAGAACCATGCCTAAATGGGTGCTGGGGTGGGCACTGGCAGCTCCTGCAGAGCAGCTCTCCTCTTGCCTGTCCTTGGCACGCAACATGTCCCCACAAGTCCAGCTCACTCCCACTGGGAGAAGCAAGTGTTTCCTGAACCACCCTCTAGAATTCAGCTCCTCAAAACCAGGACTGCAACACTCCCATATACACTAGATTTAGTTTAAGGGTCAAAACCAGAACAGAAAAGCTTCCTCCAAAACATATCAGAGGAAGCTACTAGAAGTGTGACTTTTCCTTATTATCCATCAGATGTTTAAACACAGGAGGTGCAGTTTAGCACACTCATGACTGTCAGCAGCCTAACAGCTCAAGAAGATGACATGCATTTCCTTAAATCAGAACACTTTGTTTTAAATAAGCTTCTTGCTTTTTTCTGTGTTTCAATTCTTTCTTTCCAGCTTCTGAGGTCTGCTTTGAAGCTCAACAATCTTGAGTTTATTTTAGTTAAACCTTCACCCTGCCACGCACACACTTTTGCTTTTGCATACCCCACTGAAATGAAAATTTCTGGTGGCAAAATGTGAAATTGAGCCTTTGTACATATTTAAGGAGGGGTGTTGGTTTTCTTTTTCCTCCATTGTCACAAACTCATCTTGAAAGAAAATCTTTTCTTCTGAGGAATGCCCCCACATCTTTAGCAGCTACCTCCCTTCCCTGGTCAGGTGAGATAACTTGTCTTGCTGGGAAAACAAGAAAACAGACAAACCAGAATTCCAGAGCAAATCATTCTTGCATCTTACGCACCTGGTCAGACAAATTCCTGTTGCTGTACAGGGTTAAGATGTGGCCCTTTCCATCCTACCCACAACTGCTCATCAGCTTCTCTCCATCTTCCTAAACACTGGATTGAGGCTGGGTTGTGGATGGTGGGGAGACTGCCTTTCCCTGTTGTGGGAGGTGGCTCGTGGCATTGGTTTCAGGAATGGGATCATGCAGGAGCTGCTGGCCAGTCCGGGGATGTGCCAAGGCTGGCAGTGTGGGCACTGTGGTGGAGGTGGGTGAAGGGGCTGGTGGTGGCCACCTGGGTGCTGCTGGTCACTGCTGTGCTGCTGAGGCACACGGGGGGTGAGTGGTGGCACTCTGAAGGCCCACGGAGTGGGCACATGGCACGCCGCTGGCAAGGCAGGCAGCCTGCCTGAGGGGCTGGCAGCACTGGGGCACAGGCCTGCCAATTGTAAGTGTCCTGCAGTGTGGGAACCCAGGAGATTCCTCTGGCTGCCCTGGAAGATTTGAGACCCTGGCAGGGGGCTCAGAGACCTTGGTATGGAGTCAAAAACACCTATGCCTTTGATCTTAGCCCATGGAAAAAAGTTACCAACTTTGTGTGAAGATTTACAAGCCACAAGGTTTGAATAGAATGACAGCTAATTTGTCACAAGGTGAAAAAGTAGAATTTTGGGGATTTAGAATGGGGATTTAGAATGGGAGTTTAAGAGGCAAGATGGGGGAATCTGGGCATGTCCTGTCTTTCTTCTTTCTCTTCTTGTCCTCCATCTTCTGCTGGGATGGTGACATTTCTGGATTGGTTTAGGGTAGAGACAGACTGTCTAACACAGGTAATAGGTATTGGAAAATTATTGTAAATAAAGTACACATAGTTTTTAGTATAAAAAGATAACACTGCCCTGAGGGCGGTCAGTGTGCCATGGACCGACCTGATGGACAGATCTCAGCGGGTCCGAAAAAGACTGTATCAGATAAGAGAAAATAAACAACCTTGAGGACCAGAGCTGAGGAATCCCAACATCTTCAAGAGTGGGGCTGGGAAAAAAGACCATTTAATACCTCGGGAGCCATTCCAGCAACAACAAACCTGAGACTGCAGCCTACTTATATGTGGTCCACCTCAAGCCCTGCATGTTTCCCAAACATAAATATATGGCTCCAGTGCCCAGCAAAAGTTACTGTTGATTTCAGTCGTGTCTTGCAGAATAATATTCCCAAGAATGGCAACAATTCAGGCGGATTTCTAAAGAGCAAACTGCTGTGCATCAGCTTGTGAAGTACAGGAGAAAAGCTTGGATCAGCTGGTGGCATAGGAGTGTAAAGAAATTGTCCCTTTGCCTAGAGAGAAATGCTGAAGGGGAAGCACAAGCTGTTTCAGGGGGCTGGTGGAGATTAGCCTGTTGGTAGATAGGTTTGACCCTGGAATCACAAGCATGGCATTTGGAAAGTCAAGGCCAATCAAGCAGCCTTTTATGCTGCAAGATTTCCAGCCTCATGTTGGTTTAAGTGTGCATGTTACTGACATGGGGGCACAGTGGCTCATGTGTAAGCTGCCTGTGTTTGTCTTCATAATCTGTGGTGCTGATGCAAGGAGGAAAGGGAAGGGAAGATGCAAGGTTGCCTCTTGGAGTCAACACATGCAGAACAGCTCACACTGGAATTGTAATGGCAAAAAAACAGAAGGGAAGGGCTTAGAGGGGATGTTACCTTTGGGGTTGTGTTGTCTTTGTCCTGTGAGAGAGGTCCAGGCTCTGAAGCATTGCTTTTCCTTCCTCCCAACCTCCACCACTAAGAAAAGGCATGAAATTAAAGGCAGCAGAGGGGCTGACACGTCTCTCCTTGTGGCTCTCTCCACACCTGAGCAGTGCAGTGCTGCTGGTGGCTGCTCTTAAGGCCTGGTGGCAGCAAATCTGTTTCCAGAGCAGTGCTCAGTATTGCTGCCCAAGAGGTGGCTCTTTCCTATTCCTGGTTTTCAAGGACAAAACTCTGCCAACCATGATGGAATGAGAGAACAGAGGTGAACAAAAGTAGAGTGAGCAGCTCATGACAAAATTTATTTTAACTTTCATTTATTTTAACTTCTCAGACAAACTGTTTTTTTAAGAACAGCACCCCAGGAAAATTCTGAATCTGAAATCAGTCACTCAAGCAACTATTTAAAGAAAAATATGTATAAATTAATTTTTTTCCCCATATTGAGCTACACTTTACCCTACTTTTTAATTAACTTACAAAGATGCCTGATTTCCTCAATTTGGGAGACAGTGAATAATGTGAAGTCAGTAGTTTGTAGTCCTGGAAGGCAGTGCCTTCCAGTATTTTTGTGGATGTCCTGGGGTCATTCCTGTTTTGTCAGATATCTTTCTGCTTTGCCATTGTATCAGCATTTTCCAAAATTTCCCCCACACTACATTTATTGCCATCTGTTATGAACAGATTTTTAATTGGAATGGTAATGCACATCCCAGGCTATTTAAAGCATTTATTCCCTGCCATCACTGTCCCTTTTTCTTTTTCATAAATTGTTATCTTTACCTTAATGCTTTCTGTGAAAAAGTAATATTTTTCTGAATTTTCCCTGGGACAAACCCACACTTTTTGGCATGTTGCTTTATTTGGTAAATGCAATATACCGAAGGGGAGAAATAAATCTGTTAAGTTCTGGTTATAGCTGACACACACTGCTGTTTATGGCAAAGTGCTGTGGCAGTTCTGCAGTTGGATCATACAGCCCTTTTTGCATTTGCTTTAAAAGTCATGAGTCAGTTTTTGTGGCATGGCACTTGGTGTGAGTGGTTGGTATTGGGACTGGCACTGTTTAACATCTCTGTCAGTGACAGGGACAGTGGGATTGCATGCACCCCCAGCAAATCTGCTGGTGACACCGAGCTGTGTGGTGCAGTCAGCATGCTGGAGGGAAGGGATGGCATCCAGAGGGACCTGGACAGGCTGGAGAGACGGGACTGTGCAAACCTCATGGAGTTCAACAAGGTCAACTGCAAGGTCTTGCATGTGGGTTGGGAAAGGCTCAAGGACAAATACAGGCTGGGGGAAAATGGATTGAGAGCAGCCCTGAGGAGAAGGACTTGGGGGTGTTGGTTGCTCAGCAAGACCCAGCAGTGTGTGCCTGCAGCCCAAAAAGACAAATGTATCCTGGGCTGCATCCAAAGCAGTGTGGCCAGCGGGCTGGGAGAGGTGACTCTGCCCCTCTGCCCTGCTCTGATGACAACCAACCTGCAGTGCTGCATCCACCTCTGGGTCCCCCAGCATGAGGAGGACATGGACCTGCTGGAGCAAGGCCAGAGGACTATAGAGATGATCAAAGTCTGGAGCACCTCTCCTATGAAGACAGGCTGAGAGAGCTGGGGTTGTTCAGCCTGGAGGAAAGAAGGCTCTCAGCTGACCTTAGCACCTTTCCAGTACCTAAAGAGAGCCTGTAAGAGAGATGGAGAGGGACCTGTTATAGGGGCATATGGGGATAAGACATGGGGGAATGGCTTTACACCATAAGAGCATGGTTTTAGATTGGATATATGGAAGAAATTCTTTACTGTGAGGGTGGTGAGGCACTGGACAGGTTGTCCAGAGGAGTTGTGAAAGCCCCATCTCTAGGAGTGCTCAAGACCAGGTTGGATGGGACTTTGAAAAACCTGGGCTAGTAGAAGGTGTTTTTAGAGACATATAGAAGGTGATAATTAGTGACAAGCATAGGATAAACTCTAAACCTGTTTATATCCTGGATAGGTCCTGTGATCTGCCTAAATCTGTATCTATTATTGTATACCATCATAGGCTATAACTGAGTTCCAATAATTCCTTCCAATTATATCATGCTTGAATTTATTCTGTTAGTCTCTTTCCTTAAACAAACCAACCAACCAACCAACAACAAAAACCAAAGCAAAAATCCAGTGCTTACCACTAAATTCATGTGAAGGTACTTACTATGTGTTAGTGGCCCAGTGTTCAAATAGCACTTGGAGGGCAGTGCTGGTTGGGAAGGTTACATGAATGATCATGTGCAGTATTATACTGAGGCTGCTGTAGAAGAGGGATTTTATTTTGCAAATGAAACTTTTAGGTCTTTTGTGTTGACATCTTGTCTTTGTAATGAAAGCTGCTCTCAGTGAAGAAACTTGACAGCCATGTTAGCAGCCAGGCATCTGTTGATGTGTATTCCAAAGCATTTTACCCCAGTTCTGTGGAGAAAGATCTCAGAGAGTGCACATAAACCTGAACACAAAGCTCTTAAAAGGACTAACTATTTGATTTTCTGTTACCTAGTTTCAGAAGTCCCAGGATCCATGGCCAGCACACGATGGGGAGGTGGAAGTGGTGAAGTGGATTGATATGGAAGAGAGACATGGAAGTTGTCATGGTAATGTGTATGTTTCTCTCCATTTTTTCTTCCTGTGCTAGCAACAAATATTTAATTTCAAAAATCCTTAATCCATAACATAGTTATGTGTATTGATGAGAAAAATAAATTGAGAATTTCAGTCAGCTTCAATGACAGCAATTTCACATCAATACAACTATATTGAAATCAGTGAAAATGCACAAATAGCACCCAGAATTAGTTTGTGGAAAATCTAGTGTGGGTAAAAGTATTGGTTTCTCTTCACTGACAGAGGAAATTCAACTGGTATTTTCAGGTGACAACACCCCAGCCTACAATGTCACTAAAAACAGTCAAGAGAATAGCAGTAGCAATTTTAATTTCTGCTGTGTCAGAGCATAAACTCATGAGACAGCATTTTTAGAGATATTCTGTAAATGCAGCTTGGATTGGGTTGTTTCACACTGCTTGCAAATCACTTAACACTTGGAGACCAAAGTATGAGAGATCCAAAATGAAACACCAGGACAAAGCTCCTCTTGCAGCTGTGGGAGCTTTCCATTTTTGTCATTTTTAATGGGATATTTTCTAGCTCCAGCTTTTGTCTTGCTACCCTGTCATTGCTGTCTTTTCCTACAAAAATACAAACATAGCCATGTACTCCTGGAACTTTTTGTGTCTAAAAGACAAGTGTAATGAATCACAATCAGCAAGACCTTAAACACAGAAATACAACTTCTGGCTATACATATAGGTATGGTTCTGTCAAATATACTGATATTTACTACAGAGAATAACAGAAAACTACTGGAAACAGAATAAAGATGCTGCATTTCCCAGATCATACCTGTTCTTTAAATATCTGTTGGGACAAGATTTGTAAGAGCAAACAAGATCTTTTACTAGATCAGTGTGCCTGGTTAGAAAAATCAGATAGGGATTTAGGCACAGGAGTCCATGTCTGAAAAACAGGGGCTTGCATATTTGTCTTACTTGGCTGACTAACTGAACTGGAAAAAAAAATTAAAAAGAATTATTTACATGCAGACTTTGATTCATCAGTGTCCTTAGACTGTCCTGTGTAAGGACACAGGGAGAGATGGAAAGTGGGGAAGATAAGTATTTTCAGGACTGAAAAAGAGTAACCAAGCTTTGGCAATAACCTAGTGTTTCTGTTTTGTATCTTGATGTGGCATAAGATTTCTTAAGATTTCTTCCCAAGTGTATTCAGTTTCATGGCATACAGTGGTTGACCCAAACACAGCCTAGGGCTTGATAGATCACAGCTCCATTTTAATTCCACAGTAACAGCCACTAGAGGGAGGCCATCCAACGTCTTAGCAGATCGTCACTTCAAACCCTTGGTAAAATGCACAAAATCTCAACAGACCCGATATGCTGCAGAGAAGGAAAAAAAAAACCAACCCCCCCCCCCCCCCACAAAAACAAAAACAAAAACAAAACAAAAAACCAAACAAACAAAAAACCGAGGCTTGAGAATATTTTAGTGTGGCAAACAGAAGACAAAAGTCATGGTTATCAGTCATCATGTCCTAAAAAACAAAGCAAGGAAGCAAACCTATGGATGCTTACTCCTCTAGCTGTTGTGGTTGTATTCACATGGCATGTGAGCAGCACTGTTGAGTGACCCAGTCAGCTGCACAAAAAGCAGTAAAAATTGGGTGCCTGAATCTAGAGAGACTGGGTGCTGCTCTCCTGCCTTTCTTCTGAGCAAGCAGTGATGGCCCAAAGAATAACTCTTGAATAACAGCAGTTTACCACCAACTTTATGAAAACATTGCTAATTTCAGGGTCTTTTTACAAACTGGATTGCAAACTGCAGCAGTTCTGTAACAGGAACACAAGACATTTAGATGTCCTGGAGCATGGCTGGTAACCTGCAGGGAAGGTTCTGAACAGACAGGATCTGCCTCAGTCAGCTTGTTCTGCTTTTAGAGCTGTCAACACCTAATGATGAAGATTCCGGCAGAGAGGCACCAAAAGTTTACCTCCAGAGAAGAAATTCTGCTTAGTATTTGGAAGAGGGGAGAAGAGAGCTTTGCTATCCTGCTGTCATGGAGGAAGCTAAAGAGAGAAATATTGCAGAGTGAGTAATTATTTCAAATAGAGAGTTTTAGGAAGATCTAGAGACTTAAGAACTTAAGAGAGGTCTGGGACCAGCCCATCCCTTCCTTGGTCTAACAAGCTGAATATCTCCCAAACTGAAAAAATCCCAAATAAAATAAAGCTGTGCTCGCCATTTTGTGTGAATATTTAAAGTAGCCCAGAGTACAAACAACATCACATTTCATTGTTAAGACTCCAGAGGTGAATAGCAAAATGTCAACAGCAGAAGCAATGAGCTTGGCAGTTTGAAATTGATGGATATAATGGCATGTAGCACTCTGAACCTGAAGAAATACAGATATTTTATGGATACCCAGATACATTCCGGGTTAAATTACCTATTCAAGTAAGAATCCAGAAAAACATCACAGATTACTGTCCTTAGGTTATTTAAGATTATTTAAGTTTTGTTGGGGTTTTTTAAATGTTTGTTTGTTTGTTTGTTTTTGTTTTCATGAATGCTACTCCAGGTTATGCTTTTCTATAAGTAAGTCAATCTGGTTTCACTGTGTGACTGATTTTTGAGTGCCACACCTGCCTCAGCAGTCTCTTTTTTTGTAGAAACAACAACACAGTTATTCACTGTAGAAGAGACAAAACAATGACTTCTGGCAGCCAAACTGAAGAAGTGCATCAAAACCAGTGAGACCTTACCATACGGGTGTTAATTTGAAATAGCAGTAAAAGACAGGGGAAGATGAAAAAGTGAGGGGGGTGTCTGGTAGGAAGGATGTTAAGGAAGGTTAGACTACCCTGCACAACAGTGACAGCAGTGATTGAGTTCAGCAGCTGTGGTGCACCTCCACAGAGAGAGCTTGAGCTCCTGCATCTGTACCTCCTTTGTCTTCTATTTATATGACAGAGCAAAAAAAAAAACCAAAACAAAAACCCACAACAAAAAAACCAAAACCACCCCCCAGATGTTTACCAAAGTATCCAATTTCACTTTAGTAATGAAAACAATGTGTATGTAGAATCATAGTATTACAGAATGGTTTAGGTTGGAAGGGACCTTAAAGGTCATCTAGTTCCAAAATTGCTACCATGGGCTGGAATTTCATTCACTAGATCAGGCCCCCACCCAGCCTGAGCTGGGACACTTCCAGGGGCACCCACAGATGCAGAACAAAGAAAAATCCAAGCACAATTTAGTGAGCTTGTAGTCTGGTTTGGTTTTTTCTCTCGCATATTGCATTCCTCTGTTGGCTGTATCAATTCCTCTGCCTTATTCTTCAAACCTTGTCTCACTTAATTTATGAGCACAGAGCTACCACAAACCCATCATTTTGAAACCCACAAATACAAGGCTGACACCCATGAATAAATCATAGCATAGCCACAAGAGGCATAAAACAGAAGTAGCCAGTAGGACTGTCTGCTCACTGGCTTCTGAGTCAGTCACTGGTTTCTAATTCTGTTAAAGCATCAAAGATTCTGATTTATGTGAGCTGTCAGCAGTGGCATCAGCAGGACCAAACAATGAATGAAAGTGCTGTGAACATAATGAAGGATGGTCTCAAAATCACAATAAGGTGTTACATCGTGATGTGCAGGAATAGATCAACACCCTCAGCTTTCACCAGGAGCCAGCCTGTGATCATACAAACATCTAATTAACAGCTTGACATAATGCTTAAAAAAAGTTTTTCTGGCATTACTCCACAGCAGAGAGGCACTTTTGATGACCCTCTGCAAATCATTCTCAATGGATTTAAACAAAGACCAATTTTCATTGCTCCAGATTCACAGTACCACCCTCTACCTATGGCTTTGCTTTCCAACTCCATCCTTTCCCTACTCTAGGGATCCAGGGAAGATTCAGACCTTTGGTAACAGAGGGTCATCCAAGAAAAGGTCTTTGCCTAGCAAATCCTGCTGTCTCGGGGCTGGTGACTGCCAGCACAGTGGTGGTTTGCTATGTGGGCATGAAAGCTTACTCATAAGAATGATTAACAATTGGCTGGTGTGTGAATGTCATTTTTGTGAGGGGCACTTGAAGAGGCTGGAAACAGGCATTAGAAATAGGCCTAGAAATAGGCACTGAAGGCAAAGCAATGGCATTCAGTAGGTAACACCAAACTTTCCTACCTAATTTGATTAGGTGCTTGAACTAAAATGGAGGGAGTTGCACCTGTGGACTGATTAGCATAATAAGTGAGAGATATAACTAGCAAATAGACAGGGGGTCAAGTAGTAATTATAGGAAAGTTACATTACCACTGAATCCTTCTGCCTTAGTTTGTTAAAATGTATAAATAGTGCAATCAGTTTGTTAAAATGTATACATAGTGTAAAGTATTGATGACAAGTGAGCGGACCAAGCTCGCTACTTTGTGCAAGCTAGAATGAAAGATGGAAATACCTGTGTCAGTGAGTGAATTGGCACTGGGCACCAGTTAGCAAGCCTGCCTTCAGGACAAAGGAATGCATCCAGTGCAGTGCTGGGCAGGCTGCTCCACGTGGCGCTGGGGATTGTGCCCTGTAGCACAACGCCACCATTGCTCTGCCATGTGTGTGGTATCCTCAGCAGAGCTGCCAAGGAATCCAGATGCCTTCTTTTGACATCTGGATTGGGTTTCCAGGGAAAGATTGGCTTATGAGAGGAGACACCAGGACCAACGCTCCTGTTGGGCAGAGTCAGCCAGCTCCAGGACAGACCCACTGCTGGCCAGGGCTGAACTCAGGATGACAGTGGTGGCATCCCTGTGATAATGTATTTAAGAAGTGAAAAGAACCTACTGCACAACAGCATTAGCAGCTGGAGAGAGGAAGGAGAACCTTTTGGGAGGAACAGCCCCGCAGACAGCAAGGTCAGTGAAGAAGGAGGACAGGAGGTGTTCCAGGTGCAGGAGCGGAGGTTCCCCTGCAGCCCGTGATGCAGCCCGCAGTGAGGTGGGCTAACCCCCTCCAGCCCACAGAGCAGAGATCCTCCTGCAGCCCAAGGAGGACCCCACACTGGAGTAGGTGCCCTGGAGGAAGCTGAAGCTGCAGCCCACGGAGAGAGGAACCCACGCCAGAGCAAGCGTGCTGGCAGGACTTGTGACCACGCAGAAGATCCACAGGCTGGAGCAGCCTGTTCCCGAAGCACTGCACCCCATGGAAGGACCTGCGCTGTGGCAGGTTGTGCAGGACTGTCTCCTGTGGGAGGGACCTTGTGAAAAACGCCAATCACTTGTTCTTGAAATTTGAAAAGTTTAATGATAAAAAATGGTTATAAAAATAGCAATATAATTAGAGTAATAATAATTTGGACAATTTGGATTAGGACAATATGAGACAATAGAAACAAAGAGTTACGGAGGTACCTTTTTTTGGGCAAAACAAGCCCGAAAAAGGACCCACGTTAACAGAGGATCAGCACTTAATAGCTGTTTGCATATTCATACATCTCATACATGATGCATAAATTCCATTCAAACAAAGGCTTCTGTCTGGTCAGCATCAACTTTTTCCTCTTAATCCTGACGGCGTCTTCATGGCTGAGCAAGGCGGGAAGAAGTTAGTTTCTTCTGATAAGAGAGCAATAAATTCTCTTTCTCTGAAAGATTTAGGTGTCCTGTGGCTGCTATCTCGCTGCGAGTCCTTTCTTTAAAAAGTATCTTACATAGCACAGTTTCTATTTTAACATTATGTTATAACCTAAAACTATATTTAACACACTATTAAAAAATTAATTCAGTATATCTTTCTAACATAACACATATAATACTCATTTTAATATTTGCGAAAAGCCAAACATAAAATACGCATTTTTCACAGACCCCACGCTTGGGCATAGCAAGAGTGCGAGGAGGGAGCAGCATCGCAGGAGAGGCGCTACGGACCGACCGCAACCTCCACTCCCCACCCCCTGGCAGTGCGGGGTGATGCCGAGCCTGGGAAGAAAAGGGGAGATGGGTGTTTGCTGCTTCATTTCTGACTTGGAAAAGCTGAAAAACTGCGTTACTGATGGGCAATCAATCAAGCAAATCCTCCCGGAGCCGAGGCAGCGCCGCCACTACGCTGCCGCCGGTGCGGGCCCTCCCCGGGCGCCGTAATGGGCGGCGGGTGGGGCCTCCGTGAGGCGGCCCCGGGGCGGGGCGGCGTGAGGGCGGCCCAAGGTCGGGGCTGCGCTGCGCTGCCGTGCGTGGTCCGTCTCCGCGGCTGCCCGCAGATGGAGTACGACTGGCTGGGCTTCGGCTACGCGGCGCTGGTGGCGGCGGGCGGTGTCGTGGGCTACGTCAAGGCAGGTGGGTGCTGGTGGCCCTGGCTGTCCCTGTCCCGGCCGTGCCCGCAGGCAGCCCCCGCTCCGCTCCCTTCCGCTCCGCCCCGCTGCGGGGCCGCTGCCGGCGGTGACACCGCAAGTGCCGCTCAGTCCTTGCTGCCACCAAACAAGTGCAACGAAACGGCGCTCGCGGAGGTCTGCGAAGTGTGCTAAAAAAACTCCCCAAACCCCTCAACCTAAGCCGTAATGCTGTAGTAGTTAGATTGGTTTTGTGGATTTACTAGAACGGCAAAATCGCAAAGTGTTTTCGTTTGGCTGCAGGCTGACTCTGTGTGTCAGCCTCTCTGTTCTTCCGCTGACTGCTTTATTTTTTATTCAAGGCAGCGTCCCGTCTCTAGCTGCCGGTCTGCTGTTCGGCGGCTTAGCGGGACTAGGCGCGTACCAGCAGTCCAAAGATCCAAAGAATGTGTGGCTTTCCCTCGGTAAGTTTGCTCGGCAGCCGAATACTGAGTGTTGCTGGTAGCGGTGGGAACAGTAACCTTTGTTTTTGCTAGCATGTTTCAGCTGCCCTGTGCCGTTGTACCTATACAAATGTTGTAAGTGGTGGCGGGACCCCCTGCCCACAGCCAGGAGGTACTTGTGTAAGAACACAATTTTTGTTTGTCCTGTGTGAATCCAGAGTTGGGGAGAAACACCTGTCTCCTCTGCCAGATTAGGTAATGTGTTGCACCAACACATTCGATGCAGGAAGCATACGTGGAAAATTTTTGGTTGTGAAGCAGCGTTTTTAGCTTGTGGTGGTGGAATAAGCACTATTTTTGCAATAGTGACAGCAGTGTGACAGGTGGTATGTGGCCTTAGGGAACCGTGGTTTGCACAAGCATCTCAGAGGAGCAGTACATGTTCTAATGCATCACACACTCTCAAAGAAAGAGTATGTTGAAGAAAAGAGGCAGTGATCTATTCTGCTTGCTTTCAGTACAGCTTACAAGAAGTTGTGGGTGTTAAGCTTGCAGTTAAATCTTCTGCAGGGGAAGGAGAAGAATGAAATCACTGTGAAAAGTATTATGAAGCACTCAGGTGGACCTCAGGGAGTTCCTTTGCTGCAGGAGTGTAATATCTGAGGTTAAACCACTATTAGGAACTGATTGTGCCTTTAGGCACTAGAGTATCCTAGATGAGTTCTTGAGGATCCTGCTAGTTCTGTAACTACTCCATGGTGTTACTAGTGCTATGATACTTTAGCTTTACAGTGACGTAAGACTATTTTAAACCAATAGGACTAATGTGCTGAAAGGCTCTGTGAAGCCACTGTAGAGAACCAATCTCATCAGTAAGGAATGAAACGTAAAATGCAGCTCAATGTAAAGCACAATTTCCATTTGTGAACTGTCCTTCCACTCTGGCATACTATGGGAGTGGCTGGGCATCTCTGGCACAGATTTTAGGCAGTGTCATGGAGGAGGGATGAGCAGCTTTTGTATATCCTGATGTAGTGCATGGAGTGTTTTCAAATGGACCTCTTGAAAGCAGTGCTGTGTCACAGTGTAGTACAGCTCTGCCTCCATCCCTCCATCCCTCCTTGCAATGTGCAGCTGTGGCTCCTGCAGAGCTGTAAGTTGGTCCCAGAACATCAGAGGGAGAAATGCAGAAATAGAACCTTGACAGAATATCTCTAGAATACCTTTTACCCTGTCTTGAGACTTTGGAAAAAGGTATATTGCACTTTCAACTGCCTTTCTTCTTCAAAGAAATAATGGCCCTGTAAATTTCATGTGAATGTTGATGGGATTCCTTTTCTACATTTAGAGATAAAATAATTTGCAGTAATGTCTAAGATGTTAATTGCTCTTTCAGTTTGATCCTTTGTATTGCTTTCTGTTTTCTAATCATATTTTCAAGTGGGGTTGTTTTCTTTCCAGTTGTAGTATTTACTGCTACTTTCCAGTTCAGAATGTCACAGAGAAATGGGAAGTGTAAATAATATTTACCTCCCAGTGAATACTGTCACCATCCCAGCTTTCTGGCAGTTTTAAGCCTGCTTGTGTTTGAGGGAATAATCGTTGCTTTGGAAGTAAGGGTTGAGGGACAGCTAGTGACTTGTTCAGAGGATTAGAGTTTGTGGGTGATTAGACCATGGTCTCAGCCCTGGTGAGATCTCCTCGCGTCTGCTGAGCAGCAGAGTGTGCTTACCAAAGCTGCTGAGAAGCTTGTAATGACAGCTTTGATGCTGAAGAGAATCAAATAGTTTCCTCCCAAAGGGAGGCATTCCTGTCTGTATGTGTGGCCTGTTTGGTTGGTGCTGCTCAGTGTCCGAGTGTGGCAATGCTGCGCTGGCATTTCTGTGTCAAATGGTTCTGACTGGGCTTCTTTTCAACAGTGGCATCTGGCACCTTGTCTACTGTTATGGGAATGAGATTTTACAACTCCAAAAAGGCAATGCCCGGGATAATTGCTGGCGCCAGGTAACCACCTGTCCTTTGTTCTGTTATTGAATAAGCATTTTATTTAGCTTATTTGTGGATTATATTGTTTTAAAAATGTAACATGGTAAGTTCTGTGAAAAATGAAATCTTGTGGTGGTGTTCAGCTAAATGAAATAATGTCAATGTTTTCTTCCTTCTTGTTCCTTATGGGATTTTTGCCTCCACCTCCCTCTTTTTATAACAACTATTCTGTTCCACAGTTTACTGATGGCTGGACGGCTTGGATTGCAGATGATGGAAAAACCTATTAAGCCATAAATCTGCATCAAGTGACTTGAAGACATGACTGAGAAACCCAAAATGCAACTGCCTAAATGTGCTGCACATAAGTGGAAAAGGCACTGCTACCTGTGCATTGTATTTTTCACATCCTAATGCACGTGGGTTGTGTTTTTAGAGGACCGACACGGAGAACCCTTGTCATGGTATTTGTCTTAACATTTTCTTCACTGAAAGCAAGCAAGAAAATATGAGTGTAGCATTAGTTTAGCTTCTGGTCTTGCAACTTAGTGTCAGCAAAGACCTCCTGGCCCTTGCATTCAGACAGTTGCAGGATTGAGGCTTAAATGCACATCTGACTTGTCCTTCTAAAATCATGTGTACCTCTAAAAGCAGGGGAGAGGAGTTTCTGATTTGTCCCTAGTAATTAATACAATAAACGTATTTATGATGTTCCATCTCTCCCTTTTCATGTCAGTTTATCCATTCACAGTGTTTGTCAGTCAGGGAGTTTGTTCTCCCAGCACTGTGTGTTAGAACTTGGTCCCACAAAACACAATCACTTAATGCAATAAATGCATACCCATGCCTTTAAATCACTTGTAAGTTCAGCTGTATGTCATTCATTTCACTTTTACAGATTACTACTCATAAATCAAAAATATGCTTTATTAGGTAATGCTGAATTGTAGGCACAGCTTTATTAAAAACTTATTTTAAATAAACTAAGAAATTATTATTGCAAACTTTTGTGTTCTACACAGCTTATTTTGTCTCCAATTGTTCACCTGGATTTGGTGCCTTTTCTGCAGGGTGTCAGGATATATTTGCAAGCATGAATTGTATAAGTAATCTATTGTATCCCTGAATCTAGTAACTTGTAAGTATAAAAATCTGAACTGGGAGGGAGGTGGAGAGCACAAAAGCATACAGACTACATGTGACAGTGTTCACAGGGGTTCTTGGATGAGGGAAGAGATGAGAATGTTGACCCCATGTTTCAGAAGGCTTGATTTATTATTTTATGATATATATATTACATTATAACTATACTAAAGAATAGAAGGAAAAGTCTCATCTCAGAAGGCTAGCTAAGCTAAGAATAGAATAGGAAAGAGTGCTAACAAAGGCAGCTGGCTGGGACAGAGAGAGAGCCAGCTCTGCTGTGACTGGTCACTAAATCCAAACATCCACACGAGACCAGTCATGGATCCACCTGTTGCATTCCACAGCAGCAGACAACCATTGTTTACATTTTGTTCCTGGAGCCTCTCAGCTTCTCAGGAAGAAAAAATCCTAAGAAAGGATCTTCATAAAAAGATGACTGCGACAACTATGTAGTCAGACAAGTATTATATTGACATTTTCTAGTTTGAGTTTTGGTTTTTGGTTGTTTGGTTTGGGTTTTTTAAATTTGGTTGCTTTTTGGTTTTGTTGGGTTTGTTTTGTTTTCTGAGGGGATAATCTATTTTAGATTTAGAAAATACTGTATGAAAGTTTATTTAAAGACCAAAGGGCTTATTTCATCAGTCTTTGTCCTCAGTTGATTCCCTTAATGCCTGAAATAATTCTAAATATAAACCTCCATAGAGAAAAATCCTGGAAGGTAGACATGGTTGGTAATGTATCCCTTTTCTGGTCACATTTAACTCATGTCCCTTTTTGCACAGATCCTGAGCTTCGATTTCTTCAACCTTTTTTCTTTGGTGCCTGGTACTGAGAGAGATGGAAGCAAGAGGGCTGGTGCATTAGATTGGTGAGACTCTGGAGGTGATCAGAATTCTTTGAGTATCAGGGTAATACCTTGGCAGGAGGGTCACATCCAGTGGTTTTCCTTCCCTCCTCCCTTGTTGCAGCAGAACAGGCACGGCAGTGACCTTGTGCTGTGTGAGCAGGAGGCGCAGAGCTGGGCCAGTGGCCACAGCGAGGCTCTGCCTGCAGGGAGGTGGCTTGCCAGGCGAGTCACAGGGATGAGGCAGGGATCAAGCCAGGAGTCAGGTCAGTCAGACTGGGTTCCAGATCTGCAGAATCTCCAGATTCTGTCAGGAATGGGTGCAGCTCCAGCAAGTGTCTCGCCAGCCTGGTCCCAGGCCAGATGGCTTGGGTCAGAACTGGCTTGAGCACAGACAGATCTGGATGGGGAACTGTGCTCAGAGCATCTTCTTAGAGCCCTTATTCATCACCCTGAAGAGTTCAGCTTCAGGTGTTCACCTGTATTTACACTCTTCTCCTACCTCCCTGCATAAAAATAAGGGGTGTGCAGGACAGCAGATGGTTTGTTAACATATGACCCTTTTAAGTCCCTAATTCCAGCCCAGGACCCAGCACTGGTAGGCAGGTGTCCCCACATCCTTGTTCTAATTTGAAAAAGTTAGTAAGCCAGACATTAGCATTTAAGATACTTCTCCTTAAACTGCTTTATGGGGAGGTGTTTTGCCTCTTCATATTACTGTTGAAGCAGTTTTCTTCTGTAGGATGCAAACATAAATGCATCTCCTGCAATAAACTGAGAAGAGCCATGATCCAGCAGTTTTGTAATTGTATAACGCTGGTCTCAAGCCAGGTAACTTGTGAATTTGAATTGCAGTTGTCTTTAACAGAATAAAGACAATAGAAAGCAGAAAACTGGACAGGTATGTGTGTTGGTAAGCTTTTATACTTTAGATGAAAGTGTGAACCCTTGCTGCTGTTTCCTGAGCTTTGGAAAGCAATAGGTTGAATTGAGAACTGCTGGTAGAAGTCCTTTAGAACTTGTGGTAGAATGTTCATCCTCAGGATAAACAGCAGTAATACAGGCAAAGGGTCAAGAGAAAAATTTTAGCCTTACTTTTTACCCCTTTGAAATTTTATTAGCATATAATAATTTTTAAGCATTTCTGCACTAGCAGTCCAATGTGTACCAATGGATCAGAGTTAAATGATTGTACAAAGCCTGTTAGCCTCTTCTTGCTGCTTGCAACAAGAATTATTCAACACTTGTCATGCTTTGCTTGTGGAAAAGTAAAGACTGATCTGGTTATGTCAAAGCCCTTTCAAGGTTCATTAGCATGTGCCAAGGACGGCATGTTTCTTCTAACCATATTTAGTGCCATAAACAGTAGCTGTTTATTTTTCTGCTCTAAGGTGACTGACTCACAGACACGTGAGCTATCGGCACACTATTACTTAATTCCTTGACCAGGCTGTGATTTCAACTGTCACTGGCATCTTGTACAAGAGAAGAGTGATTAATTTTGTTTTTTAATTATAAAATCACAGCTTTTATGGCTGTTGCAAACTGTCTGAGGGTGTTCTTCATTGCCATAGCAAGTTAGAGATATGTTCTACAGTTACATTAAGATGCATTTAGGTAGCATAGGGACATCTCTTAGTACTAAGGGAATGGCAAATACTTGATCCTAGACCAGTGGCAATTGAATTAAACTCGCTAGTGCATTACTAACCAGACAGCCCTATCCTCGCATAGCTCTGACAGAATTAAAAAAAAGGGGCATTTTCTTTAGGTGCAATTTTCCTAACAAAATATTTGACTTTTTGGTACAACTGTTTTAGATTAAATCGTGTTCCAGGAAGTTAATGTAACCCATATATTATGACACACTGGGTCAACAAAAGGAGTTTAGATTTTAATATTCATTTATAAAAGCCATACAAATAAATTAATTTTTTTAAAATGCTTGAAGTCATCATTAACAACATTACATCTTTAAAGAGCATACTCAGTTTTTACTTTAAAAGGGCAAGCTTAATGTTACTATAAAGTCTAAAGCATTTATTCTAAATGCACTTGTTAACAGAAGTAGCCCAGCTCAACATCCTAATAAAAAATTCACTATACATTGCAAAATCCTTTGGGCAATATTATTATAAAAGTTAGCATAAAAGCTGGGGAAAGTACTGAATGAGCATATAAACACTGACAGACTGAATTATTAAAGTTTTGTGAGTGTTTTCAGGTACCTAGATTGGCCTTTAAGATCTAAGACCGAAAGCAATGTCTTTGAAGAACACACCAATAGTCTTCCTCATGCAGCCTATTCAAACTCTGTAGTTTAGTCTGATCACCCAACAAAGACATGTAGAAATATGAGTTTAATGATAATTTAGGTATTTTTGGCGAATTCACCCTTAAAATGACTGACAGACTGCAGTGATTTAGGCTCTTTAAAGGTCACTGTGACACGCCCTTGACAGGACAGAGATAAATCTCTACAGATCTTTGACCAAAAATGGCTACAAGTGAATTAAAACAGCAGAATCTGATTGTTGGGCTTTACTTCACAGTAAGTAGTATTCAGTAATTGTTTAGCTATTTTCCAATATTGCTGTATCATTCAACAGCCCTCTATCAGCCAGATTCCTAGACCTTCCTTGTGTAGTATCTATCAGTGGATTGCCTATGTCCCATTACAAGGGTTTCAGTTCTCATTGCTACATGAATATTTGTATCTTACAGACCCTGAGTAACTCTTAGTTACAAGTGAGTTCTGAAATCCTTGCAGGATACTGATGCTCTTCACAAAGCCAGATCTGTGCTTTCACTCGTCTTCCTGCTAAGGAACCAGCCTAACACCTGGAAGCCTGGTGCTGCTCTGCTTCAGCCCTTCTTTGTGCTGCCTGTGTGCTTCAAGCACATCCCAGCAGCAGATGTTGCACTGGATGAACAACCCTAACCCAAGCTGTTGCAAAGACTATGAGAACAGGAGATCTATCTGTAGAAAACATGGGGTGAAATCTACGTCTCAGTTTTGGCAATATGTGTTGCACAATACTTCATTGCATCCTACTTTACAGCCAGTATTTTACATGGTGTTATATGTGCTATACAAATAATAGAACACACAGTCTTTTTTTCTTCTTTACTGTTGCATAGTCTTAGGAAAAGCTGGAGCAAATAGGCTTTTCAGGTTCTCACAGAGCATGTAATATCCACACAGGATGGTATTTTCTATCTGTTTCCTCCATATTTGGCCACCCAGTCTGTTCTCCCATGCACTCGCTGAATTGTTGGGGGGCGAGTGAAGATACTCATGTTTTTTCCTGCTGCATTGAAAGTAGGACCTGGTAATGGAGGACGAGCAGCTTTGTTTTTCCAGGAATAATCTGAAAGGAATAAGAACTCAGAATTAATTATTACTAAAAAGATATTTTACTCCTCTACAGAGAAAAGAATGAGAGCTTACAGAGGACTTATGGTCCTCAAGGATGCTAATGTAGCAGGATGCTTTGGTCTCCTATATATCACACAACATCCTGAGTTGGAAAGGACCCACTAGGATTATAGAGTCCGGCTCCTGGCCCCACACAGGACAACCCCAAGAATCACACCATATGCCCAAGACCATGCTATGCTTGTTTTCAGAAAAGAATTATATACAATAATTCCAATAGTTTGTGTGTATTATTCTTACCTACTGAATAGTGGTTTTGCAGCAATCCCCCAAGAAGGCACTGAGAATGAAATTCTGTGGAAAAACTGATGCAAATGCCTGCAACTCTGTATCTCCTACTACAAAACTGCTACAAGATGAAAGTGTTCTTTCTCCTATCTCAAGTATTTAAAAAAGCATGCAATTATAATATTGATAAACTGATTAAGATTGAAACAGCTTAGCCTGAAGAACACCTCTCAGAGACCCTCTTGCTCCTTTTGAGATTTAATGCCTTTTATTCCCCTCTCGCTTAGCTCAGAACTCCTGGTGTACTTGGTGGCAAGTCTTCTTTGCCCCATTTCCCATTTCTCCATTGGTTTCATAGGATTTATTCCAAGTGTGAAAGCCTTTTTTCTCTCTTAATAATTGCACTCACCTGACCTCAGACACTAGCAGTAGCACAGTGCTGTATTCCTGGCCTTCCTATTCACATTTCCCCTTTTGACATTTCAGGTAGTGGCTACTTCCTCGAGTTTCATGTGATTAAAGTAATTGCTCTGCTGCAAGGGCTGACATTTCTTCATGTTCATGACCAATTCAACCATTTTCCTAAGTCTTTAAAATCACCCAGCCGGGACTCCTTTTATCCAGACTCCTGCTATACTTACCCTTGTTGTTTCCTAGGCATTCCTAAGGTAGTTCCTGCTCCTTCCATTCCTACTTTTGTATTTTAATCTTATTATGTAGTGACACTCTTTAAAACAAAATTTAACATTTAAATGGATGGGTGTTTTGGTGCCTAGGTATCATTCTGTTTCTTAGAGAAAACCACCTGGTTTTGGTAGTGTTTTTTGGCAGTGGATTGAATGTGTTAAGGAACAGGTAAGGATTGAGACATTTAAAAAGCGGAAACATCAAGGAGCTGAAATCTGGGGTCAGGTCTCCACCTCTGAAAACTGTTTCTTTTTATTATAGGCTGCCATTCCCTATCTTTCATTAGCAAGAATGATTTCAGTCTACACTATCTTGGCAAAGGTCACTTTTCCTAGTATTTTCCTCAGAAAAATGGATAATGGATCTTGTATAGTACATTAAATTAATTAAATTATGGCATAAAAATAACAGAAAAATTAAAAGAGCAAAAAACAATTGAGAGCACAACTTATTACATTTTGGATAATATAAAGCAAAGAGTCACCAAAAATGTTAATGTTCAAATACTGACATCTAGGAGATTAAACCTGCCATTTGCTTTGTCCTTATCTCTCTTCCCATACAACCCTGAACACTTTAAGCTAAATATGAGTGGTTAAAGTGATAGGATTCTTGTTCTTCTCCAGGACATGGAAGAGTATCTTAATTGACCTCCATCTGCCAGCTTTTCTGACTTGTACTACACATATTCCATTTCTAATTACAGATAACAATAAATTTTATTTCCTGTGGAACACCACATGTGATTTTTTTTTTCACTATTCACAGCAGTCTAGAGAGAATTGCAGATTTTGTCCTCCTGTGAACCTCCTGATCCATGCATTATGACAAATCAACTCTTGCAGTTTTGTTTCAGCAGTGGATCAATAAAGATAATGAAGTGCAGCTCCAGCCTTTCTTGGTGGGTTTCTGATCAAGTCAGACACCGAATATGCATACATTTAAGCATATTTTATATTTATCTCTATATATATATATATGTATGTATGTGTGTGTGTGCCATCTCCTTCTTTCCCTCCTGCTCCAGTTCTCTGAAGCCACTTGCAAGTTCTTAAGGAGAAGAGGTAACTCAAAGGAGCATGTCAGCAAAAAGACAACATTATTAAGCAGAACTGTGTGAGATTGGTCTGCCATGGACCCTTTGGTTAAACAATTCACCATTGGTTTAGGGCCTTGCTATTTCCTCTGAAGTAACCAGAGAAGTGGGCTGCTGGGTGTGGACAACAGCTCTAATCTTCACTCATAAACTTTCTCCTGCATCCTGAGCACTGCTGTTCATCTTCTCTGCATCAGAAACATGACAATGAAGAAGGTGCCCAGAATGTCACCAACGCTGCAGAGGATCTAAGGTAACAGTTACATTCAGAAGAGATTTCACATTGTTTTTACGAATGAATGTTAAAAACATGACCCTTTACTATAGAGTTGTGGAGTTACATGTTTTTAAAATTCTGCTTAGCCCATCAACACTAATGAACAGTAGTTTAACAAATGGTATAAATATTTTTTGCACCTTTTGTAATTATTTTCTCTTTTATGTAACAAATATTAGTAGCAGCAGTTTCTCTAACTATCAGGACAGGCTCTAGGCACCTACATGCTGTTCACTTGTATTAAGAATTTATGCCCTACAATTTTATTTATAAAACTTGAGGAAAACCAAGGGCTAATAAATCCCTTAGGAAGCATGGAAAATGAACATTTCTCTTTGTCTTGGATATGAGTAGTAAAAGAATATTTCTTACCTGATACAGATGCACCAAGAGGTGCTAGCTGTATCCGTTGTCCAGCTGATCCAACTTCTTTTTTATGGAAGGAAGAGGTGTGTAGTCCCAATGGGTTGTAAGCAGCACTACTTACAATGCCAGGATTTCCTGTTGACATTGTAGAATTTTAGAATTTTCAGCTGCATTCAGAAAACTCTGCCTAGTTTTTATACTCGCTTCAAATTATATTTGTAGTACTACAAGAGTGCCCAGTATGAGTGTTCTTTAAAAACTCCCTAGTGCTCATCTCTTGAAAAACAAACATTCTTTCATTGAATTCAGTCTTTGCTTTGTATATTAGTTAGACCCTTTTCAGCACTAGCAGACAGAAATTCAGCAGGAATAAAGACAAACAGCAGGATGAACATTTCCTTAGTACTTCCACTAAACCTAAGACCACATAGAAAGGTTTACACTGAGTTGCAGAGAAATGTAGGATTTTACCTTTTGTTTACATCTACTTGCTTTACCAGAAGCTGATTTAACTAGTGCTCAGTATTAGTCTTGTGCTCAACATGTTTGGCCTAAATCTATCAAAAATAATGGAATCCAACATCCCTTGTGGAAAGTGGTGCGCCACTTGAAGTTGACTTTGACAGTTCCCACAGTTAAAGGCCTGCTATAAAAGTCAGACCTAATTATCATCTCTCTTTAACCCTGGTTATAATTCTGTTTGTGCCTAGTTTTGGTCCATATCTTTCTTTAAACCAGCTCTACCCTGGGAAGGCTGACATAACCATCCTCATTGGGAAGCTAGGAAGCATTGTGCATGTACACACAAAATTAGTTCTGAAATTAGTGTCCACTGGAAGAGCGGTCTGTTACAAAACTTACTCCCTGCTCCAAGAAAATCCCTTACCATCTTCATGTCTGTCATCACTTGGGACAATGTTAAGACTGTGCTGGCAAAATGTCCAGAGAGAAATGCTTTTCTCTAGTGGTAAGGTTCTGCGTTCAGTAGTATTAAGTTTATTTTGACCTTTATCATGTGTGAGCATATTCATCACAGCTTCAGTGGTAGTTACAGTAAAACACAGCTTCTGCTTTGCCAGTCTTTCTATCTCCTAAATCTTTGGCCTTTGGGCAATCCCATAATATTCCTCTTCACGCAAACACTCCCAGACCTCTGTGATAATTTCAGAGCAGTGGAACTATAAGGCACAAACTAGGCAGCCTGCAATCTGGAGTTTCCTCCCTTTTACTCAAAGGTAACTCCACCAATACCTGTGTAAGCACAGCACTGTAAGATCAGTGTAATGGGTAGAGAGCCCAAATGCAGGAAAAGGTGCAAGTCCTTAGTCCTGTCAGGGACAAGCACATTCTGCATTAGGATCACTTCCTCACCATTATCCAGTGACCTGCTGTGGGTTATGATTAGGGTAATAAAATATTCTCTGTCTTTTAAAGCACAGTAAGTTCCAAGAATCCAGAAGAAGCCTTTCCATCACTTCTATAAATGCCTCCCATGCAAAGCCACCACATTGCCATAATGAAGAAAGCGAAGTTTGACAAAACAGATTGCAACTAAAAATGGCAGGATACGATCACCAGGAACCTGTGTTATAAGTGCAATTTTTTTTACAAGAAACTGTAAAACATAAATAGGAAATGTACAAAGAACCAGGCTATAATTGCTACAATTTACCTTTTGGATCTTCTAATTTTTCATTCAACCTTTCTTTGCATGATAGCTTTTCAATAGGTATAATTAAGTTCTCATCTGTAGACAAGGAAAATTAAAGGAAGAAAAAGATGGAAAGACAGAACTTCAGAAGAAGGGTATGAAGAACCAATTTAGGTCATGTAAAAGAAATGAGGAAGGAAAAAAGCAAGAAAGAATGAGTATCTGACACATTAGTAAGTAAAATGTCTTATCCTTGTTGTCTTGAGCAGAAAATGTTACTCCAAGAGGTGACTTTACAAGGTCCATTGTAATTATGCACTAATAATATGATTTTCCAACAATGCAATTACATTCCATTTACAATTTTAAGGACTTGGTCAAATCTTCAAAGTTGACTGATCATAAATTTTCAATCCTTCATAAATAAAGCATTTGTAATTATTTGCTCTTATCTTATTTTGCCCTAGAGCAATGTTGTGGCTGATGAAAAAAAAAGCCCACTTAAATAAACTATACATAGTTATTTAAACACAGCAGTGTCAACTTTCAGACTGTCAATATGAAAAGAGAAAAGATATAGTTTACGTGTATTGTATTCCTGTGATCCATCTATTCTGGTTCCATGTGTTTCACGTGTCTTAAATGTTGCTGTCTCCCCAGTATTTGAAATATCACATGCAATTTAAGATATTGATAGAAATACCAAGTATTTTCAAACAAAAAATAATCAGTTTTAGTGCTTTATTTCTTTAAATTCTTGGTAGTAAGATAAAGGCAGGATTTCTACCATTAGCATTCATTCCAATTTTATCTTCACTGCAGTTCAATAGGTAGATGTCTAGCCTATTGATGAAAACTTTCGGAAGCAGCTATTTGCTTTTCTGTGCCCAATTCCTTTGCAAGATTATTTATAAATAATTTACTTCTGAGGCACATGGATACTCTATTTCAGAAAATAAAAGATATGCAAGATGATACAAAATACCTATTCCACAAAAAAACTCTGGTAGGTGCTGTTGTTTCTCCACTTTCTAAAATTTTGCAAATTAATTCAAATGAAAAATTCAGCCTGCCTGACTTTCAGAGGGGAAAATGAGGTTTGTTGACACTGCAGAATGGCTACTAAAGTTCTATTAAGAAGGGGTGCAGCATCTGCATGTAAACAAACCTTCTGAAGTTCTTGCTGTACAAGCATGTAAAGCTGGGTGGTTTATTGGCACTGAAGTATTGGAGATTGACTCATGCTAGCTGGACAATGGCTGCAGAGTTGTTACCAGGTAACCTCCCATAAGAGGGACAGTGCACCTGAGTTACAGGGCTTGGGGGTGAGAAGGCAGATTTCAGTCCACATTCTGATGTCTTCCTCAGTGAAATCTTAGATAAAGTGTTTACTAGTGTTAGACTTCACTCTACAGAATGCTGATAATAGTGCTCTTTACAAAACATAGTCTCACTGGAAGTTCCTTCCTGGAAATAAGGGGACTTTTCTTGCAGGAAAGGATTTAGGATAAGGCCAATAAACTGATAAAAGACGATGTCTAAAATATTAGGCAGCACTTTTATCACATGAGCACACCACCCACCGTTATGTTTTCATGGGTGAGACTGCTGTTTGATAGTGTTGCATGGCATAGGGAGCAGGCAGTAATGAGGCCAAACTACTTGCTTAAATATAGTAAAATAATGGTCTCAGTGGACTATATACAAAATTTATCTTGACAGAACTTTATAAATAGGGGCTGGTTTGTACCTTCTTAATGTTCTGAAAGCAAAATACATCATATCACATATGAAAAAGTTGGGTTTTTTTAAGAGTCTTTCACTAAAACAAGAGAAAAAATAAAAGAGTCTAGAACCTAAGCTTAACTGCAGAAGTTAAACCAGATGGTCTTAACTAAATTAATTAAAGTCTGAGGAGATATATTGTGACCATTTTCAATTACACTTTTACCTGTCGTATTTCTGCTGTAAGTCACTCCTCCCCCAGCATTTCCAAGTGATTTAGCAAACAATTGGTTGTTCCAGGCTCCATGTGATCCTTCTTTATTGACTGCTGCTAAAGACACATTCTTTGGGTTTACACCTTAGAAAACAAATGATGGAAAATGTTATTAATACCAAATTTCAAACTTAATTCAACCAATAAATGACATTTCTAGAACAGAAAACCAACACTGAACCATTTGTCCTATAATGCAAAACACCATTAATGTAAATTAATCATGTCCGTTGATTAGATTTTTAAGCTGAACCATGAAAACCAGTGACACTAATTTAAGAACAATTCTCTTCATACTTTCAAGACAACTTTTAAAAGACTTTTCAGTATTGGTACTTGGTTTCTATAAAACCGTATCTCATAATTGATATTTCTGTCTCTCAAAAAAGGAACACGCAAATTAAAAATACCTATCAAAAATTTGGGTTCCTAAGGCTGAAAATAAACTATTTCTTCAAGGGTTAAGTTAAAAAGTAGGACAAAGGTTCTTGTGACTTCAGCATGTTACAAGCATTACAAGAGTTAATAGGATTAGAACACATGAAAGCAGCTCCCAGATCTAGTGGTTGCAGAACTAAACTAATATGGATAAATAATAAGAATTATTTTTTACATCTATGCCTTTCTCATTGAAAACCATGGAGACATTAGAATTGTGTTTAATAAAAGATAAGAAATACAAATTACTCTTCCATTTGTGTTACCTTTAGATACGGAAGTTCCTCGCTCTTTATATTTTTCTTTTTCTTTTGGACTTAAACTGTTAATTCTCTGAGCATTCTATTTAACATTCTAGAATTGAAGTCATCACTGCCCTAATGAGTTCCTGACAAATTAATCATATGTTCTATCAAAACAACTTGCCTGACAATGGGGAATTCCTCTGTGAGCCACCTAAATTCTCAAATGTGGATTACAGAAGTCATGGTATGATTACTGTAATTGTACAAACCACCATAGTAACAAAAGATACTGAGACACCAAGAAAATAATTTGATTATAGAATATATTCAGAATACTAACTAAAGGAAACATTCTCTTTGCTTTCTCCTTTCCATTCTCATTCGCAGTAATTAAATAATATCATGTTATTTTCCTGAAAAAAATCACCCAGATTAGGCTAAGATATCTATTTCCAAAGAAAGATGACTGCCTTGAGAAAGGAAGTGAGTGTATGAATTCCTATCAGTGCCAGTAGATGGATATTTCTAAACACTTTGTACAAGGAAGAGGACTGTGTTTATCAGAACTTGTATGTTCAGAAAACCCCAAACATTCTGACAATGCAAAATTGGTAAATATGCACAATATAAAATCATAGAATGGTTTGGGTTGGAAGGGAACCTTAAAAATCACCTGGTTCCAATTGCCCTGCCATGGGCAGGGACACCTTCCACTAGACCAGGTTGCTCAATGTTCCATCAAACCTGGCCTTGAACAGTGCCAGGGATGGGGCATCCACAGGTCCTCTGGACAATCTGTCCAGTGCCTCATGACCCTCACAGTAAAAAATTTCTTTTGTATATCTTTTCTAAATTTCCCCTCTTTCCATTTGAATCCATTGCTCCTAGTCCTATCACTACAGTCCTGCTGAAAAACATGCATGTAGTTTCTTTAATCCTCACATACACCTGCTTATAGATTAATCAGGATATATTCCCAGTAATCCAAGAGATGTTTGATTTATATTACTGAGGATTTTTTATGTTACAGGTCATAAGAGGGCCTGTGAACTCTTATAGTGTACAAGCAGTGCTGAGGTCCTGCCATGTTTATATAGCCCGGAATTGCTGTATCAATTGAGATATCTTCTGGGAGAGGCATTTAGTCCAAAACATGAAAATTTAGTTTGGTTAAGAAAAATAAAATTATCCAGTAAGAAATCTAAAGCTTAAATGTATTGTATGTAGATTGTGCACACCTTATATTTTCCATATGTATTGACTTTCAACCTTACCAGGCAGATATCTTGATTGGCTTATATAATAATCTTTTGCTGATGTATTTGATCTCTCAGAATCATTTCTCATCAGAATCTTGTTTTCCCCTCCTGGCTGGATACAGCGTGAAGCTTTTGGTTCTGGCACACTGAAAAATCAAAATTTTCAAACCATGTGACCAACAACTCCAGCTCAGAATACCACAAGCTGACCTTAGCCTGAAGAATACAGTGCTCTTTGCTTATCCTACTTTTCTCAGTAGGGTCTGTTTCCACAAAGTAACAGTCAAACCCAACACCTCACGAGAGCCTGACCTGGGATTTGAAGAAAGAAATGTATCCAACACTATGGAATAAAAGCAAATGTGGCCAAATGGCAGAACATAATACCATTTAACTGACAAAGGAAGTAATGTTAGTATGTCAAATTTTAGTAAAACAGTTTCTTAAATACACAGCAAACACCTGAATCATATAGTGCCTGTAAACAAATTTGATTCTGTTTGGATATTACTGGCACTGTAACAACATAACATCCAAAGCTGATCTACTCATGCAATTCTTGGCATTCTTGCAGAATTTTGGTGACTTGAATTTTAATAGACTTATCTTAATCAGTCTATAAATCTACTTCTGGACACTGTTTACTAAAAGAAATTGTGATTTTATAATTGCAGGACCTACCTAAAAAGAAATTCCTTGTTTTTCTTTTCTTTTAACAGTGCAATGCTAGGCTTCTTTGAAGATGACATTCCAAATTCAGGGTCATCCAAGTCATCCCAGCTATCCACAGCCTTTACCAAAGTCTGACCCCACCGTCTTCTGCAGGTTTTAGGACCTAGTACACCATTCAGAGGGCCAATAGCTGCTTGTTTCTATTTTAAATAAATTAAAATAATAAAAAAAGTTAAAATAATAATAAAAAAGCACTTTAACTCAATTATAAAATTTTGTATTTTGTATCTAGTATAACTCCTGACTACTGCTTCCAGACTTTGAGGGAATTTTTCCCAGTGTGTTGTACCTGTTTTGGTCATAGTCTCATTATGACTTTAAGTACAAAACATAATAATGCCAGCATGTATTTGAAGTGTAGTTCTTTTGGACTTTCATCCTTGAATTGCTCAAGTCTACCTGAACTAGTGAGGTTAACATTCTGTTTGCAAACCCAGTTTAGTGCTCAACCACTATTTCTGGCATCTTGCTGAACTTATGCTCTGAACAGTGGTAGATGAGCTGTCAAGAAATAGAGCACAGTGTTGCAGAACACTGCTGTGCCCCCAAAGTAAATACAGCAAATAAAAGAAACTTCTCTTTAACATTCTGTTCCAGTGAAATTATTAAGTTTTAAAACTGTCCTTCTATCCATCATTTGCTTTCCAGTATTCTCTGAATACCTGTTATTTTTAACATAGTTTGTATTGCAGTTCAGTGAGTACAAGTAGAAAGCAAAATGGAAGTTACAAACCAAAGTATAGTAGTAAACTTCCTAAAAATCATAATTGCTAAATTCTTACAAGGTTAAGAGCTGGATGAACCTTTCTGGGTATTTTTCTGCATAAGGCAAGTGAAGTTCTCCCTTTCCACTTCTCTGTTGTGACAGTATTGTTGTGACAGAATTGTTTCTCAAAGGTCAAAAAGTAACAGCTTCAACTCCTTTAGTGCATAAGCACATCACTGAGGACTATTATAATGAACATTGTGTTACAAGCAATCTATTCTTCTGACTTGCTATAAAATTTTAATAAGGAGACAGTTATATCCTCACTTATTCCCTAGTTATCTATCTGTATCTCTTCTAATAAAACATGACAATTTTCAAGGGATCACCTAGCTGAACATCCTAAGAACTTTTAATAAAACCATCTATGTAGTTATTGAAGACAACTTACAGGCGATGAGTTTTTATTGATCATTGGAAAAAGTGGTTGTGACTGTGGCTGCTGCTGCTTTGGTACTTGCTGGTTAGCTGTATTCTGAGGCAACTGAATTTGCTGGAGAGGCTGGTGGTTAACCTTTGGCAAGGGCTGTGGCTGTGTTTTGTCAGGTAAATCAGGTGAAGACAGAGGTTCTGGCTTAGCTTCCAGTTTAGCTTCCAGTTTAGGTAAAGATGGCTTTGGCTCTGTTGGCTGAACTGGTTTAACAGGAGTCTGCTTCTCCAGATATTGTGGGGGAGGTCCTAAAATTTGGCCAACTTGAAAGTAAGGGTGCTTCAAAGCCTGTAGAGGAAGATATGACACATTAATTTTAACTTCAAAAAGCTGACTTTGGTAAGCTCATCAAGGATCTAAGCAGGTTACTGAAAATTTAAGCAAGCTTTACAGAACAGATGGAAGATGGATGGGTAATGAGATCATATGTAAAGTGTATATTGAGAACTGGCAGTTCTGTATTTCAAACTCTTACAACTTGGTAAGTCTGATCCACTTGTACATGTAACAGCAGTCATATCCTTTTGTTCCCTTCTTTATTGCTAGGTGGAGGTGCATTATACATTTAACACCATTCTATAGTTATGCAGAAACAAATTTCTCTTTTAAAAGAGGTAGTTCCCACTACCTTTACTACATGCTTTATTTACATGTCTCCACTGCTGACTATGTTTTAACAACTCAGTGAATAGCCTGAGTTTTTTAATTGAAAACAAAACAAAACCAACAACAACAAAAGCTCCAGAAGTGAGATCGTTGCAGTGTATGAGTTCTACAATTAGAGGATGTTAATGAGAAAGGTTTCTCCCTCATTTTTCTTATCATCAACTTTTCCTTTTCTTTAAAAGACATTCACTGTGCCTGCTGTGCCTTCATGGTGTTTACTAAGAAAATATAGTGTCTGTCTTAAGGCAGATGCTCATTTGATCCTTTCCTCTGACCTTTCCATGTCCTCTGCTAGATGCAGAGCTTGGACACAACTTAGTAACACACCTCCTGCTATGTCAAAACAACCCACTCTGTTAATCCTTCTGGGTAGGATCCTACTCTTTGTTAGTTCTCAAATGCACCCTTTGCCTCAGCTGCACTCATGAATAGCTGCCTTTGAACACACTGCCATGTATATGCATTAAACTCTTCCTTTTGACTGTGGATTACACATCTGCTGCAGCTGCTTCCTTGATCACTCACCTGGGTAAAAGCTGGTTATTTGCTTTTATAAAGCACCATAGAGTATTTTGTGTAGAGGTACATAGTACTGGACTACAGATAGATCTCTGTTTCTGTACAATAGACATGCTTTATAAAGTGGAGAGGAATGTTTGGTACCATCTGCTTAACTGCTTCTGAATCACTTACAGTACATCCACTAAGGGTAAGTTGCAATATGTCCTTTCTTTCTCAATTGTATTCCTCTTTTATATGTTCTAAATAGGATTACATTAGGTATGAATAATAAAAAAAAAAAAAAATCCACAGAATGTACCATCTTCAGTCCTTGAAATATGTGTTTTGAAAATTAACTTGGAGAAAAATTGTGATCTTTGTGACCTATTGGCATGTTCTTCACAAAGGTCTTTCTTTATCACTTCATACAACTTACATTCCAAGTAAAAATAAGCCTTAGCTCTTCCATACTGCATTCCATCTCTGGCTTCACAAAAACCAAAGTTTTCAAACTTTTCGGTACCTCCCTTTGTACAGATGGGGAGGAAAACAAAAGTGGCAAAGTGATGACAGGCACCATTGAAACGCTTGCACCTCAGCTATTTCTCTGTCCTGTACAGAGAGAATTTTAAGATACACAGTACAGAAGACAACATTGCAGAAATAACTGAAGAGTTTCTGATGTCTGCTGAGCCAGGTTTAGAACTTTTTTTTTCTTCTCACCACTTAGTCTCATTCCCATCAAAGTGTTCAAAATGCAGAGACATTTGTGGCCATCATTATTATGACAATCAATTGGTCTCTATATCTACTATTTCTTAAAATGTAAGAAAATTCAGTCTTATACTTAATCATTCATGTGCTCAGACCTGACTCGCTGTAGGTCTCTTCTTTGGATTCCAGTTCAGCATATCACTCATAAGCTGTATTGCTTCATTGCTTGCATTTGGGATGAGAGTTTTTAGGCTTATAGGGACACATTGTGGGAAACGGAAATTCATGGCAGAAGCAAGGTGGTATCCTTCTGTCCAGTCACTCTGTTTCAAAGGAAAGAAAAATCAGCACCAAAAAAGAACAAAGATGTATTTAGATAAAATTTAAGGCAGCTTGAGTCACGCTTGGTCTGCATGGCTCCTTCCTTTATGGTCAAAAACAAGCCTTCCTGTTTTCCATGACAATTATTACAACACTAGTGAATGTAGCATCAGTCTCCAATGGCAGTCCTCCTGAGGTCTCCTGTAGCTACAGGTGGAACCATCACCATGGACACATCCTATCTGAAGGAGACCAGAGTGCAGCAGTACCAGGAATGCCACATCCCATCTGCCACAGAAATGAGCCCAGCAGCTGGCATGCCCTCTTTATGGAAATAGCAGAGGCAAGGCCCCTCCATTCACCATGTCCCAGCTGTATAACCATGATGCAGCCTATACAACATAGCACTGATCCACCATCATGACAGTCAATGATCAAGTTACAACCAGACAGCATTACAACAATAAAAAACAATGATCACCAGATAAGAGCTTATTAAAAAAGTGTTTAACTTTCCAAAAGTAAACCTTGAAGTCCTTCATTGCTTGATAAGTGCATTCTTGGAATACAGAACCACAGGATTATCAAAGACCTCAAGAGACCATTTATCCACACCCTTGTCCCTTCCTGACAGGTGTTAAATCTCAAAAAGCTTCCAATTTCTTGCAATCCACAGCCAGATTATACAGATTACTCCAGAGAGTGATCTCCTCATGATTAGGAAAATGGAGGTTTCTTGTACAAAAATAAATGACCTTTGTTGAGTGTCCTGTCATCCATGGATACCAAGAAGGACTATCTGATTCTTTCTTCTAGAGTGGCCTTTTTATACATTGGAAGGTGTATTTCTTTTCCTTTCTTCCCATCTTTGTTTGTACAGGCTAAAGAAACCCAAACAATTCCCCAGGTCTATGCTTTTTGAGTTTTACTTCCTCTCTAGACTCTTGATTTTTTTTCCTCTTGAAATCTCTAAACTGGATATAATGTAGCAAGAGAAACAGAAATATTAGTTCACATGTTAATGGGCAATACTCCTTTTTCTACAAACTGGTATGGTATTTGTCTTTAGACATATAATACACTAAATAGCTCCTACTAAATAGCTCCTCCTATCTGTAGGCCTCTCCTACAGATATGTTAGCTGGATGGTGATCCACAGTTATTTATGTAGCTGATTATTCCTGCCTAAGTACAGCATTCTGTGCACGACTGAAAAAATTTCTTTAAAGCTACATCTCTAATTCTATACATAAAAAAAATCCTTCTAAATTCCAGTCTTCTTTTCTAACATAATTCTTCTCTGCCTGCCATCTACTAGCTTAAGCAGCAAAATCTACTCCACCAGACAGCCTTCAATACAATTTAAAAAATTTAATCAGAGGCAGAACCACTCAAGTTTTATTCAATTAATCTTTTGAAAAAGAGCCAGTGAAGCTTACTGTCTGGACAACTCTTTCCAAACAGGTATGCTCTCATCATGCAATTTGTATAGAAATATGCTGCTGGGAATGTTATGAGGGACAGCATCAGAAGCCTTACTGAAGACAAGGTATGACATTTGTGCTCTTCCTCTATCCACCACATTTATTGCACTGCTACAGGGCAAACCAGACTGATTTGGTCTTAAGGTACCATGATAGCCATTACTCATCTTTTTATGTACAACAGTTTTAGCTCTGTTAGCACAGTCCATGGTAATAAAAAAACTCAAATATAATTATAAACTACATCTGCTAAAATAAGTCTCAAGATTTCCAGTGACTTCCTCTTTCACCTCAGAGAACAGTTTGTTCATTTAAATCGATGGAGAAAAACTTCCCTCCTTCACTGCATTGCCCTTCTTTATTGAGTTTGATGGCATTCTGTCTGCTAGAAATAAAGAAACAGTTTACAACAAAGTACCAAGGGCTGCATGTTGAGCTGATGAAGCATAGTGATAAGGTGAAATCAGTACAAGAGCAAAATGAAAAATACATTTCTATTTATTAAAAAAAATTATTTTGCAATAATTTAAAGTGCTATTGCCAACCTTCAGCTAATGAAAAGGCATTTCATTAATCTCTGCTATTGACGTTGTCATCAATTTTTTCATTAAATTCACATAGTACAAGTGCACCACCACTGCCAATACTTGAATGGTGCAATTTAATTTATTTATAAAATAAATAAAGCAACTTAATTTATAAAATAAAACAAAATAGTTGCCTGCCACTATTTAAAACACCCAGATTCACCAAAGTCATTGGAATGTTATGGACTTAGGTACAGGAAGGTAAACTGGAATGAAGATAGTTCTGGGCATAATTCCTGTAATTCATTATTGCAGGATAACAAAATAAATGAAAACGCATATCTAAAAAAATAATATTTGTAAAACTATCTGCAATATCAGACTATTAAAGTAACTACTTATATTTTTCAGAATGGAAGTAATTGTAACAAATGCATTATTTGTTGTGGTAATTCCTATCATACAATTTAAGTACTCCTTTTTTACAGCAATCTCCCTGCAGAATGCCTTAGCACTGTCGTAAGGAGAGAAAATTCCCAAGTCTGCCCAGCAGATGACACAAAGTAATTAACTATAGTTTCCTGATTCTAGCGGGCTGACTTACAATGTCCTTAACTCTTGGGGCCTTTAAGGGAGCATACAATTTTTTCTGGAATATTCAGCTGGTAATGGTCCCTGCTTTCCCAAGCACTAAACTTTCTGGTCAGGGAATAACAGACTCTAAACAGTCAGGATTTGCTTCTGTTAGCTCCTTGTAAGGTTAGAGAAAAACCACAGCAATCAGCTCGATGCTTCTGTGCTACTGCACACAGTGAAAACCTCTCTCTGATCTCCCTGCATTTCAGAGCTTGTTTATGCTGTACATTGAAAATGTTCCAGAAGCCAGCATGGTGCTGTCTTTCAGTCTTCATATACATCAAAATGTTCCTGTTACTATCCTAGATTTGTGATCTGCTCAAGAAAGTTCACATCTGCATTTGAAAACTCAAGTCTTAAAATACTGCTCCTATTTGCATGTTATTCCTGAGGCTCAACTGTGTCATGGCAAGCACTGTTTTACACATCATACCAATTTTCACTTCCATAACATATCATCTATAGCTCTCCACCTGACCTTTTCCTCTTTGCTCTGTCATGAGTTTGCACCTTTTTCTCAGAATGTTCTCTTGGATGTTTTCCCACCACTTCAAGCTCTGCATGTTCCTAGCTAAGCTTAATCTATTTCTGTTTTAAGTTTTCTGTTCCTTACTTCTCTATTGATAGCAGCTCCTTTACTGGACAAGAATTATACTGTATTTTATACAGGTAGAACACTAATTAAACTGATGTATCTCACTCCACCCTTAGGAAGTTCAGATCTAGGTGGACTGTGTTTGGTCAGTTATTCCACCAAGTTCTATTTGCACCCATAAAATACTGATATGTATCTGCCAATTCTTACTTCAGTCTACAAAAATATTTAATAGCATATGGTCTTTTTTTCAGTTCATTCAAAATTTTATAGGTAACCTTATTCTTTTCTTGCATATTCTCCCATTCATTTAGTAAAACAACTTTTAAGCTGAATATAATTGCATCCATTTTTATATGCACAACCAAAACTTTCCTTATAATTTTAAAAAATATTTAGCTCATCCAGAAAATAAGTGAAAAGAATTGTTTCCTCTCTAAAATACTGCACATTTTCCCTCAATTACTTCTTTTTACTAATAATATTTATGAGACATCTGTGTTTGAGATGAAATGTTTCTTTTTTGCTTTAAGAATAGGAAAAGCATAATTTGTCTTATTTATGGTAACTTTTACAAGCTCCAAATTCTGTGTGCCAGCACAGAAGAATTACACTTTTGGGAAGGGAAAGCAAATTGGCTCTGGTAAATTAAATCCTAGGAGAATTCTGATTTCCTTTCCATTATGAATAGCTTTAAATAACTAAATTAAATAATTTTATCTGGCTTTCATCAGAGGAGAGCAAAGCTTCACATAATGGTATGATGCACAGCAGATGCTAATATACAACAAAAGACTAGCAGTACATGCCTTAATGGAAGCTGAAAAGAAATTCAGTTAAGCAAACACTAAGTCTGCAGGAAACTTATTGAAACAATAACTCAATATGCAAAGATAACACTGAATATTTTGTAATAATTTAATCCAATTTTTTTTTTTGGTAATAAAATTGTGTGGGGTTTTTTAAGCCTTACCTTCTTTGGAGTCCCTAGGACTTGGCAAATTTTGAAGATTTCATCTACTTCACTTGTGCCTGGGAAAAGAGGTCTGAGTGTGTATAACTCAGCCATTATGCTGCCAACTGCCCATATATCAATAGGTGAGCTATAGACAGAAGATCTCAGCAAAACTTCAGGTGCACGGTACCTGTGAGGATGGAAGGAAATAATAAATAAGTTAAAATGGTCATAGGAGGGTAATTAGTTAAGCTAATGTATTAAATTCTTGATATACTTACCACCTGGTAGAAACATAATCTGTGTAAGGTGGCTGAGATCTTAGTTCTCTAGCCAACCCAAAATCTGCAATTTTCACAAGTTCTGGCCCACTACAGAGAAGGTTTTCAGGCTTCATATCCCTATGAAAAAATCCTGTAGAAGACCAAACAGAAAAGAATTGCAAATTATCACAGAATCACTTCTTAAGCAGCAATTTCTAATAGGAGTAATCCAGTATTTACTTTGGGATGTTTTGGAATAATATAGTGGTTTTCAACCTTTTTTCTTTTTTTAATTCAACATAAAATAATTGGAATCCTCCCCTAACAAATGCACGCATTTTCCCTCCAGTGATTATTACACCAAGTGTTCTTAAATTAACAAATGTAAACTGTCATTAGCACACTAAGGAAAATGAATTGGCTGGCAGCAACATCAAGTAAAAAAACAGTTTCAGAATGAAATCTTTTACTTTATCAGTTTTGGATAATGGAAAATTGAGCATCTGGCACACTTACTTGATTCACAAAATTGCTTGAATGATTTTTAGATAGTTATTTATCATTGTGACAACAATTTTGAGATACAGACATTTACAGGATATTAAAATCCTGCTCAGAAATGCTAATATTAGTAATGCAGGCACATAAAGCTTCTTCAATGCTTGCTGTTGGCTTGAGGATCTCTATATTTGGGCAATGGTTAAGTCACTAAGCAAATTAATTCTGCTGTTTAATTGGAACACACAATTCGTTATGTTATCCATTAATTTGATTGAAATCCAGTTGCTAGAATAAAACACTGAATTTCTGCATGCATAAATTGAAAATGACTGTAAGAAATTGGCTGAAATTATTACAGTGAAATGTAAATGTTCAAATTTATCACACCTGGTGTTCCCTTATACACTTATAGTCAAATCAAGATATTAATATTGTAACTTAAAATTGGAAGTTTTTTAAAAAAAAATCTAATTTTCTAATTTATTTTGCAGAGAAATGAGGTAGGAAAGGAGGACACTAACAATCAGAGAACAGTATATGATTCTGATCAGCAGGACAAGAAAATGTCAATTTCTGGGTATTTGATACTACTGAATAAAAGTAATCATTCATTTAGTTCACCAGAAGGCCTCTTCAGGGTACATTGAAAGCAAATCAAACCTCACTAGGATCACTGTTTCTTATTTTATTTTCCGCTAATGTTTTATGGTCTTTGGAAAGTTTCAAGGATACCAATGTGATGTGAAGAACAACTACAAAAGTTGAGCATGAGAGTAAATTACTACTTTTTTAAATGCCAAGAAGTTTGATACCAGTATTTCAGAATACAGTTCACGGACAGATATTAAACATGAGCATTAGGAGTTTTGCAAACACTGTGAAACTTTTTATTGTTGGGAGCACACCTCACCTCTTATTTAGACTGTTCCTGTAATTCCTAGAAACATCCCACTTAGTAAAATACTTAAATCCAGGTTGTATTTGATAAGGATACTCTTTGAATTTCTTAGTGAACAAGTTATTTTAGTATTTTTTAATATGGAGAGTGTCATGTTAGTTACAGTATCTCAACACAAGAGTATTGATGTATTAATGCTTCTCAATTAGATCTTTTTGAGGATGCAGAAGTGATTAGTACAGCAGAGCATACAAGTTGCTGTAGTTTGTTTCTTCATCTGCTAACTAAAGTAGAAAACACTACTGCACAGTGTATGAACAACATCCAGTGCTTTCCAAGAGAAAGAGGAAAATCGAATTGTAGGAAAATAAAGAGGAACTTCAGGCAAAGTTTAAAACTGCACCGCACTTGAAACAGGTAACCATGATTTTATCAGAGATGATTAATAGCCCTTGCTAGGTTATTTTATTCATGTTATTTCTGTGCATTATCTAATTTTCTAAAAAAAGTGCTACACAGTTAAACTCTAGTAGGAAACCTACCGTGTTTGTGGATGAAAGCCAGCCCTTGCAATATCTGATACATCATGTTTCTGATGACTGACTCAGGGAAAAACTTGTTTCTGTGAAGAAACAGGGTAAAAACATACATAATTCAGAAAAATAATGTGCCCTCAGAACATTCATGTTTCTTTATTTTGCCTAACACATCATGAACATGTGAAAACAGACCCATCAAGTCAAAGTAAGAGAGATGCAACTCTCATTTCAAAACTCTATTGGGCCTTAATCTCAACCACTTCAAGTGCAGCAGCAGAACTTCTGTGCTGAGATGTTCATGGTGGTATCTCCCTGTAGAAGCTGGCTGGCCAGCGTGTGTTTGACAGGTGAGTGTGGAATGCACAGTGCTGAAGCAAGGCAGAGATGGCAGTGCAGCACAGGTAGATGCATTACCCAGTGGTGCCCTTAAGGGAGCCCTGCTAAGAGCAATTCTGCTCAGCTGCAAAGTAACACTGTGCTCATGGCACCAGCAGCTACCTCAGGATGTCATCCCAAGGGCTTGGCACATTAGGAGATACAAGTGCATGACAAAGTCTGAAGGAAAACCACACTAAAGGCAAAACAATTCATCAAAAGAAAATGTTATTGAAAAGGCAGGTCCTACTCTAAAGACCACCTTACAAGCCTTGCTATGTACTGTTTGTCCAAGACTGCAACATTAGTTAGCCTATATTAGGCCATTCTTACAAAAATGCATCCATGTACCATCCCCACCTTAAATCAAACCCATGACCAAAAGTAGCATGAACAGTGTTCAGTCAATCCTTCATACATTAAAATGAAGGCTAATTAAGAAAAAAACCCAAAACACAACTATTTAGAATTTCTCTCATGGTTCTACACAAAAGCATGCCAACTCTCTTGTTAACAAGTGATCTTATTTCCAAAAGCATTACAATATGCAGCGTTGTAACAGAGCAATGCAGAACTCTACCCTCAAATAATCTGGTGCAGCAACTCCTGTTCATATCAATGAGGCTACAGGAGGAGCCAAAACCAGACATCCCAAAGTGTTCTTCAAAGCAGTATGAGAATAATTAAATAAAGCACAATAGCACACTGCTTTTCTGTGAAAAAAGACATACCTATCCTTCATTAGCTGATAGAGATTTTCCTTCATGTACTCAAATACAAAATAAAGGTGGTCATTTTCTCGTATGACTTCCTTCAATTTTATCACATTGGCATGGTTTAGCTTCTTCAGCGACTGCAACAGAGCGAAATACAGCTTCAGATAACCCCACAGTGAGCTTGATTCCTTATCAGAGCTAAATTTTTATCATCTCAGTTTCTAGCACAGAATCCACACAATATACTCATATGATACACCATTATTTATTTTGCAATCTGTTCTAAAGAAGACCAACCCAGAAGTTTGAATGAATCTCAAATTAAAAGCAACAACTATATTAATAGTAGTTTAAACCTATTTCTAGGGATTACCTCAGAGCTGGAGTAAAGATTAGCACAAAAACCTAATTCCCTACAACAAAAGACAAATCTGAAGCTATAAGAGGCTATTCAGTACAGAGCTTGCTCACAGTACTGAATAAGAAAACCTGCATATATTTTCCCCTTCTTTTTGGCTTGAAACTTTCATGAAGAAGGATTCTCTTACAGATGCTCATTTTGGACATACTGATTTGCATGAAGTCTCCAATAAGTTAAATCAAAAGCCCTTTAGTAGGGAGTTTGGTATATACAGAAAATCAGATGCCCAAAACATGGAATTATTTGGAATTTAGGCTCAGGTTTTCAAGTGTTATTCTATCACTTGGCTAGCCAAAATTCCCAGTGCTTTCTACAGATGCCCCAAACACAAGATACATGGAATGGACACACAGCTAGAAATCTAGAAGTAAAATGGAAGAGGAGAATGGTAAACCACAGAAATACACACATCCAAAATCAATTTCTTTTCCTTTCTCAAAGATAAGAGGCTTGGCTATGAGACATGGACACTGCTTGAGAATAGTGGGATATTCCACAAATCAGCAGGACCTCTAAGAGTGCCAGCACCCCACAGTTTTGTGAAATCTGTCAGTGTTTAAGGAGTTCACAGAGTTTGGCCTCACTTGGACACAGTAACTGCCCTTTTCCTTCATGCAAGCCTAACCAGACACTTCTTTTTAAATGTGGCATGTTCACCTCTTTACCTTGACTTCTCTCAAATTCATACATTCATCCCATGAATAGAACTTTCTTTTCATTCTGAAATAAAGTCCAAGACAAAGTATTTTCAGTGAACATTACACAACGCTTTTAGAATTAGAAAATCTAAATTATATTTTCCAAGACTAACATTATCTGTATTTTGAAGTCAATTAAAAACATTCTAGCATACCCATCAGCAATATAATTAAAAACAAAGTCAATGCTTAGAATTGCTAAAAATTTACAGTGATTAATCATCAAACACTGAAACATATTTTTAGAAGAGTACAGACAGAGACCATGTAACTCCAAAGTAAAAGGGACATAAAACCCCTTTGTGTCATTTGAATTGTGCTTTTAATAATAAAGCAAGCAATAATGACACTATATATGTATCATGGAAAATCACATCTTTATGCACAAGTTGCATATTCTGGGAAAAAAAAAATTAAATTTTTGAAATTTGCAAAATATCTGGATTGCTTTCCATTATAATTAAGCATCTGACTTGATTGGTCATTTTAAAAATCTGTTTCAACATATTAATTTAAAGGTTTAATTTTTTTAATTAAAAGGTTTAATTTTTTTCAAGCAACATCATAGCCTCTAAACTAGTTGTTGTACATAATAGTGTAATACATTTATTTGTAAGTCCTGCACAAATCCAAATATGGACATTTGGTGTTGCTCAGACGTGAGGATGAAGTTGTGAATGTCATTGCTGTGTTTTGGGAAAGTTTTAGCACCTAAAGTGAAGAGATTTAAACCAATAATTTTCAGTTAAAATAAAAGTATCTTCAAGCAAAACTGTATCTGCTCAAGTCCCAAACTTAGAAATCACACAACAGAATTCCAAATCCTGAAATCACAAATGAACCACTTCCCACAAACTGTTGTTTGTTTTGCTAATAATAATTAAAATAATCAATTGGAGATTCTTTCTTTAGCTTAGATTAATATTAATTTCAGTAACAGTAACAGCAAGATATGGTGAAACATGAAATTCTCAGAAATTCTTAAAGAAAAAGTCAGTCAATTATATTATAATTATCTTACTGCAGGAGATACATAAATGAGAGGAAAAAGTCTGAGCATGTCACAATTTCTGCTATTTCAACTTACACTTTATTTCCAGCTTGCAATTCTCTAGGAATTCAAGGGGAATTCCCCCACGCATTGAGTAGAATTTTTCTTGTTTCGTAATCATCTTTTAAGGCAAGTGTGACAATACTCTTGATTACACAGAACACAAGTTTATTAGAGCCAGGGTGACAGCCTTTATTTACCTTACCAGATTGTTACTGTTGTTTATCACTGTAGCAACACCTGAAACTTAATGCAGTACTTACAAAGATTTGGGGGGCTGGGATGGAATTTCAAATCTACCTGTTCAGATCACTATTCCTGCAATTCATGTGAATAAACTCCCTAATTAATCCCATTCACTTTTGCTTCTCCCTTGGTCCTGCCCTAACAACATTTTTAGAAGGAAGCATGTTCAAACTGAACAAAAGCAGCATGCAATTTTACAAGCCAATGTAAACCAGTAAATTAAACTGATGTGTCTCTCTATTGATCAGTTACTAAGTTGTTCAGTTACTAGAAATCTGACTCACAATCACCTTGTTAAACATCTTAATTAAAATAAAATAATTTTGTTAATTTCCTTTTAAAAGGCAACTTTTTTCAATTCTATACAAATGGAATACAACAATAAAGTCAAAATTGAATATCTAAGATTTTGCAGGCACCTTTACTGAATTGAGATGTTACATACCTTTTGATAGCCACAAGTTCTCCTGACTCATTGCTCTTCCCCATCAACACGCTGCCATAGGTGCCATCACCCAGTTGTTTCATAATTGTGTAACGATTCATTTTTTTTACGACTCAAACAGCCAAAAGCTTATGAAATGGTAAATATATTCTGTTTTATTAAAGGGTTCTGTGCTCTTTGATTTTCTCAAGAGAAATCTTCTTCCAGACTGTTTTATGTTGGTGAATGTTTCTCATAACTCAGCAGGATATTCACTGCTCTCTTCCAAACTATAGCTGCTTTGAGATCCAGTTATGAAGAACAGGAGACAGAACATGGTCATCCTCACACAGATCCCTAAAAAAAACAACAAAAAAAAGACTAGGTAGTTTTACAGTATTTTAGAAAAAAGACACTCTACTACTTGTATCAAACAATAGCACCCTCCAGAACCGTATGTGCTTTTTAATGGACATAAATGCAATTAGCTCCTTTAAATTTTTCAAGCCACAGAAGGTGCCTACTGTACAATTAAGGTTAGTGTAAACAGAAACTGGAGAGTTGAGGTTACTATCATAATTCCTTAGAACCAGCAAAGTGTTTTTAAAGCTGGTGTATTCTGATAGAAGCCCTTACTCTGAATTTGTAGACAGCAGCAGCTTCCTGAACTATTACAAAGGCATGGTTGAAGTTCTGGAAAACATAAGGACAAAAATTTTGCACAGGGTGCCATGGCAAACTTAGGGTCTGAATACTGTGTTTTGGATTGGTAATGCAAGCAGGCTTCCTATGCTTAAAAGTTAGTGAGGAAGGGAGGTGGAGCAGCAAGATAACCACTGCATTTTTCACCCACATAAACTGATATGTTAAAAATGGACATCTTGCTCTGAAGTTCACATAATTCTTAGGCATGGTAATGGCTGAAGAGTTAAGTTTTACAAGGCCTGCAGAGAGAAGCATAGAGCTTACGTGCACTGGTATGGAAGATTAAATCTGAACTGTCATTTGGAAAAGAATCCATACTGAACAATGCTGAATCACATTAATAATTGCATCCATGCAAATATTAATTTGAATATTAATTTGAAACCCAATCCAAGTTTGAATCTGAACCCCAGCTTCCATTACACACAATACTCTCTCTCACCAATGCTTCAGATGAAGGCCTGATGTTAAACACATAAACTCAGAAGAGTCACTCACTTATTTATGCAGGACTAGGAAAAACTAACAACCTCTCATTGTACCACTTACTCCCTGTAACCCAAATGCTAATACACAAACAAACACTGAATGCTAACTGAATAATAGCATTCTCTACCTTTTGCCTCTGCTGTCTGAAAATACAAAATAAAACTCAAATCAATAGGAGCACACCATCAGTCTATCTTTATAGGAGATTGAGAATTTAGCATACTCTCATATAAGGACTCTCATACTCTAGTCTTTATCCTTACACCAAAATTAGCTACAGTCTGGTCTGTTCAAACAGATTAAGAAACTCTGATTCAGCTGATAACAAGATTCAGGCTTGAGATTTACAGGCCTGGCAAAATAACAACAAAACTGGCTTCTCCAGGAGTGTGAAATATACATTCTCAAGCAGACCAGCCTGCTGTGTAAAGGAAACAGCGTCCTGGACAATAGACCAATGTTTCTAAGTTGTTCTGAGTTGAAATGCTGCTTTCTCTAAGTTATAACACAGAGTGTTACTTCCTGTTGCTTCTGTTAGCAGAAAAGAATCTCACCTGACAAGATGCCACTGGCCTAGTGGACATCTCAATTAATAATCTTCGCACCAAGCAACCTTCATTTTGTCAGGGAAAGTTACAAAGAAGATTTTTTTCTACACTCGTCTACACCTCCCCTCCCCTAAAGCCACAGTTACAGTGAAATAAGATTTCTGGTTAATAGCGTATTCTGAAACAAAGCTAAAAATCAGATTTAACAAAAAGTAACATAGGCATCTCAAATTATGATGAGATTTTAAATTGGACTTTCATATATTTAAGCAAATTGTTTTTCTCAGAGTTCAGCTTTATATCTTATTCCCCAGAATGCCTGCATGCACTCTAGTCTTTAATACCATCAATAATGCCTTTTGACAAAAAGGTTATTTGTTGACTCTGATAAAAGCAGATGATCAAGTGTATTTATTCCAAGTTAAGATACATTCTGCATACACATCTTGCAAGTTGTCAATGGTTAGCTCTAGGTATATATTAAAAAAACAAACCAACACAAAAACCTTGAGGGTATTCTTATATCCATTTTACAACACAGCATCACATTTAAAGCAATGATAAACTGTGTATGCATTTTTGTATATAGGTATAGACAGGCGTATCATGTGAAGTGAAATGTAACAAGTTTTGTGTTTCTCTGTTTCAATATCATTGAGCATTGTTTAAGGTATGGTTTTTTTTTGACAGAGTTCAGCAATATCTGCTACAGATGGCCCTAGCTTGAACTCCTAGAGTTACATTAAGAAGTTGGAGAATTTGCAGGCATTTCATGCTCAAGTTTTTGCTCTCTAACAAAGTGTACCAAAAATAACACGAGAAAAACTTGTATTTGCAATAAACAGAACAAGATCTAGACACAACCTCAAGTTTTGACCTTTAAATTCTCTAATTTTGTGCCTAAATCCTATCAGCTTTCCAAGTAATTTTCATTGGAGTATATATTAATCACCAGCTTTAACAATTATTCCTTTTGTCCAATTCTAATATTTTGGCATGTGCAATCAAAACAACCTCACATAAATTGTTCCTTCCCTCCAGAAATTCCGTGTAATACAACACAGACCAAATTATTCATTTTGTCTGTTCTGTAATATATTTTATTGCCTTACTCCTTTTCTGCTGTATACTTTTAAGTTTTAGGGTACAAAAACACCTGATCAAGTAAAGTACAGAAAAGTTGGTGCATTCCTTCAATGATCAAGTGGAAGTGTCAAATCCACTCAATGGAAATGCACAAAACAAGGTGTGAAAACCACATACCCTGACAACAATGTCTGGGCACCATCACACCTACCCCACACTGACGTGTTTTGGAATTACAGAGCATGATGATTAGAACAGAAATGGCCCAGAGATTCGCCTTTCACTACAACAGACTTCTGCACTCTTTGTAATTTTCACCACTCATACCCAGCTCAGGTGTGCAATTTTTTCCTCAGTGGTCTATCTGTATTTTCTTTTTCAAACCTGCAGTTCGGTTTTGTCTTTTGTACTAACCTAAGGAAAAGCAAGGGCCTAATCTAGCTTTTCTGGTTAAAACAAGCCTTTGGAGTGGCCTTTTCCATACTAATGCTTATATGATATTATTTCTTCAGAGATGCAAAGCTCTAAAATGTAAAATCGTCATAACAGGTACCAAACAGACAAGAGAAATCCTAGTCCAAACAACAGCTTGTTATTATTCTTAGTGACATACTGCACATAATCTCTTTACACAGGATTAAGGAAAGATTAAAGCCAGGGACAAATAGAGGACAAAATAAAATAGCTTGACAGAATCTTTAATTTGTGTAAATTTAGGGAACCTGGACAAGTACTAGAGAATTGAAACAAACCATCATCACTTTTACTGTATTACTGGTGTCTTAAGCACTAGCAGCAATTTTATATTATTTTAGATGTCTGGATTACCTTTCAAAATGTAATGAATAGCAACAAATCACCTACATTTCTTATATCCAAATACTAAGCTTTACCAAGAGTTCTACAACTGCATCCTAAACAAACTACTCAAATTATTAGAAACTAGGATGTATGACCCAATAAGACCTCCCACCCAGAGAAGCAAAACACCCACAACCAAATATTACCAACCTGTTTACAGTAACTGATGAAATCACCAAAACTGTTTGCATGGCACAGTACTGTTCTCAATGATCAGAACTGGCAGTATTGCACAGCACAGAATGTATGCTGATACTGATTTTAAAAGTAAAAAAAAACCAAAAAAACCCCAAAAAACTAAACCCAAAACCAAATCCAACCATAAAACAACAAACAAATTTTGCTACAAGAACCTTCTTGGTAGTGAATGCATATATTACTAAAGCTGCCAGTAATCAGGTGCCATGACAGGTGGATCCAGTTCTTGAGATTAACCTCAAATCCATTACTCTAATCAAATACCAGCAGTTATCTAGAAACACAACACTCAGCTGCAGGAAAGAAGTCAGTAACATTGACAATAAATACCAGTGCTTTGAAATAGGCTGCCTTAATTTTATTTTTTTTAAGTCCCTTAAAAATCTAATCTTGTTCCACTTGTATGTATCAGGCATTCAGGATGGGATATATCAAATTAAGAACTCCAGTTTGCTTTAAGTATTTTCCCCTGTTTTGTTCCAAACCAGCTTTGGTTTCAAACCAAAGTTACTCACACCAACTTTTTCAGCAGATTACCACCATACCAGCAAGGCTACCACTTCCTACCCCCATGAAACCCCTTCCCACTATGCAGTACAGCAAGTTTCAGGATAGCAGTGGTTTCAGTGCTGCTGGAACTGCAAGTCTCCAGTTTTGGGGAGTATCCAGAAGGAATATGAACCACTCATCTTTCAGCATCTGCACCACAGTAAGTTTCAATAAAACAGAGAATTGTTATGGTCGGAAGAGACCTCTGGAGATCATCTAAACCAAACCCCCTGCCAAGGCAGGATGACCTAGAGCAGGTGACACAGGAACACATCTGGGTGGATTCTGAATGTCTCCAGAGAGGGAGACTCCACAACCTTCCTGGGCAGCCTGTTCCAGTGCTCTGCCACCCTCAATGTGAAAAATGTTCACGCTGAGGTGGAACTTCCTGTGTTTCAGTTTATGGCCACTGCTCCTCATCCTGTCGCCAAGCACCACTGAAAAGACTCTGGCACCATCCTCTTGGCACCTGCCTTTGAGATAATTATGCGCACTAAAGAGATCTCCTCTCCTTCTTGAGAATGGAAACAAATGCTCGTTTCGACTCCAGTTCCACCTGGTGAAATCCAGCCGCCTCCCAAGGGCGCGCCAGTCCCTTCCTCAGCACTCACAGCGCCGAGGGGAGCGCGGCGCTCCAGCCGCTCACTCCGGCTGTGAAACTCGGCACAGCCCGGCCTGCCACTTTCACCCCGCTTCTCCTAAATAAAGTTTCACCTCCTCTCATCAACCGCGGAGCTCTCAGGCCGCCAGGGCCCGGCTCTACCCCACCGAAGCCAAAGCAGGCAGGTTCCCTGTCCCCGCAGCTCGCACCCACGCGGCGCTCCTGCAGCCCAGCACTGCAGCGGGGCAGGTTCCCCACACGCGAGTTCACCGCACACCGACCCCAGCCCGCCGGAGCACGCTGGGGGCCGGCAGCACCCTCCCCTTTAGGAACGGAGCTCTGCGGGCTCCCGCTCCAGCCCAAACCCGCACCTCCTGCGCGCTGAGGGGACCCCAGGGAGGCCCAACTCCCGGGGCACGGGCGCTCACCAGCCCAGCCCGAGGGGGGCTCGCTGCCGTCCCCGCCGCCCCTCACTCACCGCGGCGCCGCGGGCGGAGCCAGCTCGATGGCGCCGAGCCCCCGGCCCGCCCGCCGCCTCCCTCAGCCGGGCCGCTCTGCCCCGTCACCGGGGCGACGGGCGCGGGCCGGGCCCGGGCTGGGGCGGGCCCGCCGCCGGCACCGCCCTCCCGGCCGCGGGCACGGCTGCCGGGGAGTCCCCGGTGGAGTGGAGGAGCGGGGAGTCGGTGGATAAACAGATCTGCCGGGAGCGAGGACAGCGCCCTGCTGGAAAGGGAGTGCTGTGCAACGGGAGCTGAGCCCCGTGACGAGAGCCGCGTCACAGGTTCCCTGAAGGTGGCCCCATGATAGGCGAGATCGTCTTTGGACAGTCCTCAATATAATTACTGCTAGTAGTAATTATATATTGAATATGTATTTGGTGCTCTGGTGAGACCCCACCTGCAGTGCTGCTTCCAGCTCTGGGGTCCCCAGCGCAGGAAGGCCAGGGAGCTGCTGGAGTGAGTGCAGAGCTGGGTGCTCTGTGATGCTCAGAGGGCTGGAGCACTTCTCCTATGAACCCAGTCTGGGAGAGGTGGAGCCGCTCAGCCTGGAGAAGAGAAGGCTCCAGGCTGACCTTAGAGCAGCCTTCTACTACCTAAAGGGAGCTTTCAGGAGAGATGGATAGAGTCTATTGACAAGAGCATGGACAAAGGGAAACGGCTACAAATGGAAAGAGATTAGATAATAGGGGAAAAAATCTTTTCTGTGATGCTGGTGAGGCACTGGACAGGTTGCCCAAGGAAGTTGTGGATGCCCTGTCCCTGGAGGTGTTCAAAGCCAGGCTGAATGGGACTCTGAGCATCCTCGTCTAGTGGAAGGTGTTCCTTCCCATGGCAAGGGGGTTGGAACTAGACGATCTTCAAGGTGCCCTCCAAATCCACACCATTCTATGATCTTATGAAAGCTACCAGCTAAGCCACAGTGTACTTAGGATTTGTAATTCCCACCTGTATTTTACAGGTGTAGTGAAACCTGAGGGATTTTTCCCCCTAGCATTTTTAAAAAGTATTTATTGTAAGCAATTTATTAAAATGCAAGTTGCTAATACTAATGCAAGGGAGAAACTTCGAGTGCTCTATACATTCTAAAATATATGTATTTCTGTAACAAAAATAATAATGAACTTTCCCCTTAGTCCTTGTAATCTTGCATTTCTCTAGGGTGTACAGAAGGCACAGTTAATAAAAATGGCATATTTAGTGTCTGATCCAGAGGCGCTTTTGGCAGGGTAGTCTCATTTTAAGCTTCAATTCTCAACATTCGCTTGAGCTTCCTATATTTTAATGTTTTTGAGAGTACTGGGCAAGAAAAGGAGAAGATCATTTCATCACAATAAAAATTAGAAGCACCATGGAGGGAAAGGCAGAAAATTGTTTTAGAAATTCATATTCCTATCTGCTTCACCACGCTGGCAGCTCAGGCTTGCTGAGCAAAAATGGGAAGCTGTCTTCATTTTACCTTTTTTTTTTCTCTCCCCTCCCTGTTCCTCATTAATTGGTATGGTAACTTTGTGGTGGTTTAAGAACTGTTGACAGATTAATTGATGCTACCTCAAGTCAACTGGGTGGAACGTGGGGCTATGGGAATTGGTTTTCTGGAATTCAAAGGATTTGACCACTTGCACATAGCTTGCTGAAATGAAAGTACAAGAAAACAACGTTATATTTTCTGAAACAAAATATGCCTGTTTCCTTTACTGAAATAAAACATCAGAGGTGACTGCCAGGTAAAATAAAGTTCAAAGGTGAGACTTGGACATGAGAAGGAAGAAAGTACCATAACCCACACAGCAGAATTCAGGCAGAGATTCAGCAGGAGCTGACTGTACATAGCAAAGAATTTAACCATGCATTAACCTCTAAGAATATGTTTGATCACCACTACATGGATACGCCCCTACCTTAAATATGTGAAAATACCTCTCCACTGTCAGTGGAAATGATGCAGCAGTTACCTGTGATGTCCCCTCCCTGCCCTTTCCTCTCTTGACAGCTTAGCCGTGTCCTATGACTGTCCTTTCCCAGGGATGGGCTCCGTCCTCTTCCTCTGGTGCTGCCACTCAGTTTCATAAGATTGGTTCATTCATTCATAAGAATGGTTTGGGCTGGAATGAACCTTAAAAATCATCTAGTTCTAACCTCCCTGTCATGGTCAGGGACACCTTCCACTAGACCAGAAGTCTCAGAACCTGATCCTAACCTGGCCTTGAACACTTCCAGGGCATCCATAACTTTTCTAGGCAAGTGCCTCACCAGTACCTCACCACCCTCATAGTAAAGGATTTCTGTCTAATATCTAATCTAAACTCACCCTGTCTCAGTGTACAGCCATTCCCCTTTGTCCTATCCCTACATGCCCATGTAAAAAGTTCTTCTCCAGCTCTCTTGCAGGCCCCCATTAGGTACTGGAAGGATGCTACAAGGTCAGCCCAGAATCCTTTTTTCTCGAGGCTGAACAACCCCAGCTCTCTCAGCCTGTCTTCATAGGAGGGGTACTCCAGCCCTCTGAGCATTTTTGTGGCCTCCTCTGGACTTGCTACAACAGGTCCATGGCCTTCTCATATTAGGGGACCCAGAGGTGGATGCAGCACTGCAGGTGGGTTGTCATCAGAGCAGGGCAGAGGGGCAGAGTCACCTCTCCCAGCCTGCTGGCCACGCTGCTTTGGATGCAGCCCAGGATACATTTGTCTTTTTGGGCTGCAGGCACACACTGCTGGGTCTTGCTGAGCAACCACCACCCCCAAGTCCTTCTCCTCAGGGCTGCTCTCAATCCATTTTCCCCCAAGCCTCTGTTTGTCCTTGCAACCCACATGCAAGACCTTGCACTTGGCCTTGTTGAACTCCATGAGGTTTGCACAGTCCCATCTCTCCAGCCTGTCCAGGTGCCTCTGGATGCCATCCCTTCCCTCCAGCATGCTGACTGCACCACACAGCTCGGTGTCACCAGCAGCCATGCTGAGAGTACATTCAATCCCACTGTCCTTGTTGCTGAACAAGGTGAAAATGCTCTTGGTTGCCTGTGGGGCATTCCCCCCTTATCCCCAGTCTAATTACAGCCACTTATAAGAGATCTAGCATAAGCAAGGGGTTGATGTTTAAATAATTTCTGTATTAGTTTTGCACAAGAAAAACATTTAAGTCTAAATTCTGTTACCAGGACCTCCTGTCTGTCAGTTATTGGTACTTTTTGTAATGGTCCCCAACATTTCACACACGTGAAAGCAGAAAAGCTGTAGACAGGACTTGCCAGTGTTTGAGCCAGGCTGCAACATGGTGTGGAGTTGCAGTACAAGCACTGCAAGCCAGTCACTTAACACTTCATTTTGTCATAAAGACAGGAGAGAGATGCTGTCCTGTGCTCTTGCTATGAACCAGGAAGCTGAAGGAAAGACAACAGGATGGAACAAAGAGACCCAGTATGTTTGTGAGCCCTGCTAAAGGACCTCTGAGAACATCCTTATGCACCTGCTTCCCTGCTTATTTTACAAAACAACACATGCAGACCCACTGAGTAATTTTCTGTTGAAAGGACCTCCTTTGGTTGTGGTCCTTGAAGGTGTTGATGCTATGCTCAAGTGCCAGCCAAAATACCTGAAACTGCCTTCTCCCTAACACCATCACAAGTACCAGCATGCATGTTGAAGCTTATAGGGATTGTGTAAACTTCATTTTTCTTGTTTGTTTAAATAAGGTTGAGCCAAACTAGCAGTGTTTCTCTGTGATACTTACTTGCACCTGTGTCATCCCACTGATCTTTGTGTCTCATGTGGACTCTTGCAAGCCTGGAGAGGTGCTGTGCTGAAATGCACTCTCCACTTTGCACGATCTCAGGTGTATCACTACATAAGCACTGCGTGGTTCACCTCCCCTTTGCTCATATGAGTAACAGCCAGGTACTTAACTTTAGGCAGCTAGAACACTAAAGGCAGGAATCCAGGCATGGATAACCATTGTATACCACTCTCTTTATTTCTCAGGCAGAGGGATTTTAACAGGCATGGAATTTTTCACTCAGTGTTTTTGGAGGAACCACTCCAGCACTAAATGCCTCAGTTCTCCCCTTTTTGTCTGCATGTGGCTTCTATTGATAAGGGTAGGAATGACATGAATTTTTCTAAATGCATCCCTAGAGCTGCATTGTGCATCCTGCTAAATGTTGTCTCTCAAGAAACATGCTCTACTTTGGTGAAAGCTGTCTCAGTTGTTTTAGGCAGCTTTCCCCCAAAAAGATACTAAGAAAAACCCCAGCAATCTAGAAGAAATCCCAGAAAATCTCCAGGACAAAAAAGTCTCATATTCATATCTCAAATCATATTCAACTCTGTTACACTCTGGTTTCCACTCCTGCAACTCAAGCAAAGCTTGTCTCTGCCTTTAAGGTGATAGATTGTACCCCCAAATGAAGAGATCAACTACTTCAGGCTCAATAAGCCCAAAACAGCCAAGTTCCTGCATGCCTTGTTTGCAGCATTTAGCACATTTGGAAAGCCCAGAGATAACCTGGTTCCGGAAGAGGAGCAAGGGCCAAGCAGATTGCTCAGACTGTCACAGGAGTTCTGTAGCAGGACTGGGTGGTGGTCATGGAGCAGGACAGTCTGCCAGGCTCTGTCTGCCCTCCATGAGGTGTTACCATGTGATGCCCACAGGTATTTGCATCTGTCAGGTGTGTGACGCCTGTGTACATTTCGTGGGTACATGAGCGAAAAACATTGTCACAGAACCTCTTGTCTCTGGGAGGCATCCATTAAACATTTGGGTTTTTAACCTTTGCCATTCTGGGGCTGCTGTTTTGGTACAAAGGGCATCCTCAGCATGGGTACAGGTGGTGCTTTACCTCAGTAGGGCCCTTGTAACCCATTTGAAGCCAGAGCCACAGGAGGCTGAGATTTGAAAGCATCTTCTCCTCCTCTCTCTCTGTGACTGTGCCATTACAACTGGAGTTTGTTAGACAAAGATACCTGTCAGAGTAGAGGGTACAGGCTGGTGAAGGGCTTCTCTCAGGTGCTCAATGCAGGACCAGAAACCACACTTGAAAGGGACAATTAATGGGAAGAGAAGGTGCTTACTCAGGGACCATCTTACTTCAGGATGCTGCTTTGCCTGAGGAACATGCTTTTAAAGTCAATGCTGCAGCTGTATAAACCTACAATGAGGCTTTCAATTTCAGCTTTTTTTTTTCTCTTTCTCTTTTTACAGAAGCTCCCATTGCCTTTACATTTATGGATTTTGAAGAGAAAAGCTGTCTACAGCTCTAGACTTTTTCCATCTGATTTTTTTGTCTGTAAATGTAACATACAGCTAATCTCATCCCAGACACTTGTACATGAGAGGAGTCAAGGTGAAGAAAGACTGCAATAACCTTTAGAGCAGTTTTGTTTGTTGTACTGCTCAGATGATGTAGCAAGGTAATCGCCATCATAACTTTCCACTGTGCTTAAACAGCTGTCATGTTTATTATAAATAAATCCACACCCTAAAAGTAGCATCTAAACACAATTGGCTGCATTTTCTTTACTAGTGTACAAAGTTCTGCTTTAAAAGCTATGTTTAATTGGAGAGCATAACAATTTAAGCATACAATTACAATGACGAGTTTAATACCAGTAATGTAAGCAGCATGCGCCCCCCACAGCTTGTCTGTTTTAATAGCTAGTAGTATTTTAATAACTCGTGCTTAAGTTGTGGTTGGCTAACTCCTCTAAAATCACTATAAAATAGAGCAATTTACAGCTTTAATATTTTCCTTGATTTTCCTATCTGCAGTGAATCTTTCCAGCTTTTTTAGTCATTTTGTTTTGCCTTATTCCCCTCTTATACTTTTCCCCCCCTTAAACTTACAAGCCTTGATTATTATTCAACATGTCAAATGCCTCAATATGATTTGGCATACAGCTGAGAAATCCCAGTTCTGTAAACAGGCATAGTGTTATATACTCATAAACTCTAAAATTTTGCATCAGTCTCTCTGGGTAATAACTCACAAACCACCTTTTTTTTTTTCTTTTTTAAAGGTTTTAAAGTATGTGGGCTAATTATCAGATTGATGTTGTTCACCTGAATCTCATCTTATCCGTAACTTAAAACACTTGGTAGAAGAATTACCCTAAGAGGTTAACAAAAGCTAAGGGAGATATACAGAAAGTATACTAGAGCTAAAAGACAAGGTAATCTTGCTGCAGGTGAATTAATTTAGTATTTTTGTGAATTACATCTTTGTCTGGCTTGAATTTTTAAAATGCTGAACAATCCACTGCTGAAACAGGATGTTATTAACTAAATTCCTGTGGGGCTCAGTTTGACATCTCAGACTGAACATGCTTATAAAAACATGGTTTTCATAAAAATATAAAAAGAAAGAAAATATACTACATCAGAAATAACTATTTTTAAATTACTGTTTAACTGTTCTTTGAAAATACAATTTGTTTACCAGTTTAATGACAGCTTCAGTGCATAGAACCTTATAATTCTAACTAGCCAGCTGCTCTCATTACTTTACATGGTGCCTTGCTTTTAACTGTGATTTCACATTTATTGAAAGACTACAGTAGTATGCTGCTTCTGAAAACACAGCAAAAATATACATAAGACAGAGGTAAAAAAAAGTGTTCAAAAAGTTAAAGATACTTGGTAAACTCAATAATGATATCAAAAGAAATTTTTTTACCCTGATCAGTCCTCTGTGCCTACTTAGCTCCCTTGCTTGGCACACACATTTTGGGTCAGGGTTCTATTCCCCAGTACTAGGTGGTTTTCAAAATATCTTTATTTTTAAACCAGTACTGCTCTGGTTTTTCTTCTTTCCAGATTAAAGAATAAGTTGTTTTGGGGATGAATTTGGGAATGCATTTCTTTGCGATTTCTTTTCTTACCTCAGTTTGGAGATTTTGTTTTGTAACCTCTCTGTTGGCTGATTGTTTAATTTCCAAAGTAGTGCTGTCATGGGGAGCTATGTTTACAGAGAGAAAAGTCCCTTGGGAGAGGGAGAAAGACCTGATGGAAATGGAGTGCAGAGAGGCAGCCAGGAAAGGTTCATTCAACACTGACCTGTACTAAGCAGCTGGGATGTTGCATTCCTAGACAGGACCAGCTGTATTCATGGGTAAAGAGAATTCTGCACCAATAACCAATTGGCCTGACCAGCTTGCCAGGCCCCTTTAAGCAAAAACCAGTTTCACTGTAAATGCTTTTCAGGACCACATAAGTTAACTCTGACAGCCATGTGATGCTGAGCAGGCTTGGTGGGGGTCGCCTGAGCCTTCCTGCTTCCAGGCTGAGTGTTACAGGGCATCAGTTCCTGGTGTGGCTTTTCTGGGTTGTCCTTATGTAGGAAGGCTGGGTAGTCTCTACTCTTGATACAGGGGATCAAAAAGCAACGTGAATTTAGCAAGTTTCATTTCTCAGGTTTCAGGTTTTTCATTTCTCATTTCAGAGAAACTCAACTGATCTTTCCATTCATCAAAAGGATCATGGCAGGTGAATGAACCATTCAGGTGAATTATTCTGCAAATTGTCTTGCTTCCAAATTTCTGTTATTTCTTTCTTTCCCTGCCATTTCCTTCAGTTGACCATAATCTATAGCCACCTTCCTTCATTTTTTTTCCATTACCTGATTAGTCTTTTCTTTCTTACAGATGGAGCATTTTCTCTCAAAGCTTGAGGCAGGAGTTGTGGCTGTAAGCGGATTGCACTTGCTGTCAGAGGAGGCTGTTGACTTCCAGAGGAGCTGTGCCTCCATATTACCTTCTCCGAGGTGTGTTTTGGGCTCAGTTCCTTGTGCCATTTTAGAGATTGTGTGGGGTTTCTTTGAAATTAGATGCAAAATATAATTCACTCAGCACATAGCTCCAGAAAGGTGCCTTTGGGAAAAAACTGTCTTGATGTTTTGCTTCCTTATTTCTCCTCAAATCCCAAACTACTTGACTTAGCACTCACACGGTCAGCACAATAACTTATTCTCCCATCTGCAGGTATTTGCCATTTAGGGACCATTTAGTCAATATTCAGCACTCTCAAACCTTAGGGCCTGGCCTTCATGCTCAGCAAAGCTGTTCCCCAGAGGGAGCCCATACCGATAGCTCTCCATCCCCTCATCTGGTTTGGATTTTGTGGGGATGGAGTCATGCTGGTAGAGCAATGCTGACTTTATCATCCCAAAGTCTTCCTGAATCTTCATCCCTGAATAGACAGCACCTGAGATGTTTTCTGCCACATGGGTGTAGCTCTGGATGTTTTTCATGTCGCAGAGGTTGTCGCTGTACTTCAGCACGGGTGGCTTGTAGGCCTGGTAGGACACCTTGGTGGTGGTGGTGATGACCGTCTGCAGCGGCGGGGCCATGGGAGCAGGGCTGGGGCTGTACCTGCAGGGATAGTCCCCACTGCAGTAAGGGTGGGGAGCACTTGTTGCCATCTGCCCATAGTCACCCCTGTCTCCGCTGACGGTTTTCCCCCACGCTGGTTTCAGTCCGTAGTGTCTGCCAGGGTTATCAAAGCTCTTATCATGGCTGGTCACAGCGTTGTAGTGCGGCCCGTTCAGACTGAGGGGGTCTGCATCAATGGCAGGACTGGACAGATCTTTGTAAAATGTTGGGTAAGGGCTTGAGCTTATAAAGGTAGGAACACCAAACTCGTAGCTGCATGGCATGGGCATGTAGATCCTTGGATTTGGGCATTTAGGGTATGGCGATAGCTGGTCCTCTTGGAAGTTGGCTGAGTCATAAGGTGCATTGTAGAGGTCTGTGTTCTGCAATGAAGGGTAAGACTGGGCTGGAATTGAAAAATTGGTGTCTGTGAAGATACTGACTCTTTCTGGGCCATCCATGCAGTGAAAATTCTGTAGGTTATTGGTGTAACCACTGCTGTCAGGGTACCTTCCTGCCTGACAAGGAGAAGTAGATCTTTAAGATACAGGCATCAATACTGCCCACACACATGTCTCAATACTTGTGCTATTGCTAGTTTCAGCCCAAAATTAACAGATGTTACTTTGTTATTAGCACACGTTAATAGTACAATGTAAAGCTTTGTTTTGCCCTGGGATCCCCAATATGTGCTTATCACATCTTTTTAATTGACAAAAAAAGTCTTCATTTATGTCACCTTTTTATTTCACTACTGACTTTGACTTACCTCTGAATTTAGAGATCTCTTTTTCTGGGAGTGGTGATAAGAGGACATTTGCTTCTTAATGGCACTTCTTCTTGCCTCTGCCTCCAGTTTGCTCTCTGGCCGGGGGTGGTCATGGACTCCTTTAGCCTAAATTAGGATTAACTGAGAATTAGGTGTGTACCTAGAATGGGGGAAGATTAGAGAAAATGCTCTAAGTAGCAGGAGGGGTAGTCACAGCATGGTCTGTGGCTTGGCATAAGAAAAAAGGAAGGAGAAACTAAACAAGGACAAATTAATTGTGGAAAGAAACATATAGCATAAAGCATGATTTGGATGTAGATAGAAGGAAAAAGTAAGGGAGAAGTCAGCGAGGACTGCAGAGCCGATGAAGGAGCAAAAGTGCTACCTAAGTTTGTGACATCCCGGAGTAGATAATTAGAACTAAGGGGAAAAAAAACCCAAAAAACCCCATAGTTTGATTGATTTTGTGCAGTCCAGTAACTTAGTTCTGCCCTATAAGCACATAGATATATGTATAGCATAAATAGGCTTTAAAGAGGTTTCACGCCACAAGATGAAAAATATTCTCTTAAAGCAATATACCTTCTTGAACAGGAATGAAAATTATATCCTGGAAAACCCTCTGAAGATGCTCTGCTGTTGAAACATCTGTGGGTATGCAGATCTACATAACCAAAGTTACACTGGCATATGATGAAGTCATGGACACTACATTTCCTTACTCATTTGTCTGAACAGAGCTACACACAGTCCCAAACACAAAGCAGGAAGCTAAAAATTTCTTTTAAAACACTATCCTTTCTCAAGCAGAAATTAACTTCTAAGCAAGGATTTATCAACTTTTTTGATAGTAAAGTCTTCCAGTTTTGCATGTCTGTAAGACAACATTTGAATAAGAATAATTTGGAGAGAATCTGGGAATATGGCCAGTTTTCTTCCATTTACTGACCGGAAAACAGAATTCACTGCTGTGTGAGTCAGGGGAAAAAATTATCCAGGAGAAAATGTAATCTCATGGAACAGAAACTTTTTTTTTTCATTTTTGTTCCAATATTGTTAGAAAAGAAAAATCAAGATGAAGTTTCAAATTTCAGCTAAGATTCTTATTTTTTTTTCTGTCAAGATTTTAAATCCTTCAAAATTCAGAGGCTAGTTTCACATGAAGTAGAATTTTTATGTTTCAACTCATGTGAATTAAGTAGGACTTTTTTTTTTCCTATTTATTTTAGTAGCAAATAAATATTTGGAAATAACATTGGAGACATCCACTTGTCATATGCACCAGGGTGCAAGACAACCTTTTTGTTCATATTTGTGTTCTGTAAAGAGGAGAATTTTACCCATCAGTTTTATTGTAGTTAAAATTGAATATTGCCAACCCATAAGTACCACTTTCAAAGAGATAGCCAAGTGTTATTGTTTTATTTGTTCTTATGTTTATACTCAAGAGAAATTTAGTCATGGACTACACCTCCATCATGCTCATCATGGTCTGTGTTACATAAAAAGAGAGGGGGAAGAGGAAGAAATATCTCTGAAGTTTCTCATTTTTTATGTAGTGTGAATAAATACATACAACTTCTTTCTACCTGGAAAAATATTGCCTTTCCATCAAGCCTCCAGAAGTTTGTGACTGGATAGCCGCTGTGTCCTCGGCAAGGAATCAACTCCAGTGCAGAGTTACAGTTGGGGCAGGCTTTCTCTGTGAACAGACAGAAACTGCTGAAGAGATTGGTTAAGGACAAGGATGCTGCCTGAGAGTAAACAGAGATCAAGAGCAACATGATCAGACTTTTCCAAAATTCAGATTAACACGTATTGTTCAAGGAAATGCAATATAGACTACCAAGCATAGCTAAATGGTATGAACTAGAGCTGCCCACTAGATGTACACACTAATAATTTAAGGGATTTAAATCCATATCGCCTTAAATATTTGCAAACAGACATTGATGAAATTTGGAATTAATCAGTCATTGCAATTGTGCCTTAGCCTGCACGCAAGTAAGAGTGACTCCAGCTTGGAAATCAAGCCCGGATGAAAGAAACGGGGTCCCTTGGGCATCGCAGCTCTCTGGGTGCCTCTCACTTTGTTGCTTCTGCCGAGCCTTGTCGCATATGGCGGGGCGGAGCTGCAGCCTGGCCCCGCCGGGCAGGGCGCAGCTCCGGGCGCACACCACCACGCCCAGGCAGGACTTCTTGAGGATCTGGCAGTTGTGGTTGTTGGTGTTGCGCATGGCCCAGCCGCTGAGGTGCCGCTGCGCGTTCTTCTCCTCGCTCGAGTAGATGAGCCGCACGTAGCCATCGGGCCACTCCTGGAAGGCGTCGAAGTGCTTGGGCTCCTGCAGCACCGCAGGTGGGGTGGCAGGGCAAGGCAGCAAGGAGAAAAGCAAGAGAACGTTTTTAGCATGTTATAACCTGCTATTTTTGCCTTGTTATAGGATACATTACAGAGGAGGAAAAAGCTTTTTCTATGACCAGCCAAGCAGCAGAAAAAGAAATATTGAAATAATAGCTTGTTCAGAAGTGCTCTCTATAGGGCAGTCTGAGATTCTGTATCTGAAAAGAAAGTCAGGATCCTTTCCTCTTTCGTATCACGACCCACTGTAGCACGGTCTGCTGACACAAATGCCTTTTACAGGGAAGTTATCAGCTGTAAGATGTCAGCCTTACTCCCAGCAGTTACTGACCAGTGTGCCCAGACAGGACACAAGCCACCCTGATCATGACTGCTATTAAGTTCTCCTTGTTGTGGGACAATGTAGCTGCAGGCAGGAAACTAGAAGTTTTAGCTATGGAATGGCTTTCTAAAGTGCATCTAATATGATTTGAATTAGGCTTTTCCCAAAAAATAGAGATAAAATAATTTGTCATTGTAAACGTACTTCCAATATATGTGTAGTGGCACAAACAGAGAATATTTCAATTTGGGATTTCACATCTTTCTGGAGTTCATTACAAAAATATAATTACTAGAGCTACGTATGAAGATCTTCAACTGCAAATATTTGTAATGCAATACATATTTAACATATGTATGTACATGTACATTTGTGGGAGCAATCCCAGCAAATAGAAGGGAACTACCAGCATATACAGCATTAAGACATTCATTAACACATAACAGCATGGGTTCTGTAAACTTAAATAAACTCTAAGATGAAAAAAGTTGCAAATTAAACAATGCATTTGAAACTCGCAACTGCACAAGAGTGGAGTGCTCATTGGCATTAAAGTGTTGCATCAATAAACCAAAGAAATAATTAGATAACTCGGGTAATAGTAAACAGTCAATTCAAGCTCCAATTCAACATTTCTTGAACGAGGAGGAGGAGGGAGAAAGAAACTGTCCAAATGGAGCCACAGGTTGTTATAGGAGTTCATATCCAGCTAGGCAAAGCTGTGCATCAAATCCATACTTTCATTATAAGTGACTTTATAAAGACTACAAAACAACACAAAGTGAAAAGAGAAGCAAAGCAGATGTAAAACAAAGCTTTGCTTAGCGCGAGGTTCCACTGTTCCCCAGCTCCGGGTTAGAGCTGGACGGAGACTTTCCCCGGCACCTCCCCGCCCACCCGGTACCTGCGGCAGCTTGAGATCGTTGATGTCCCAGGTGAGCTTCATGGCAGACAGTGGCCGTGGGTGACGGCTCCCGCTTTTTTATGCCGTCGGGGCGTCGCCGAGGTGTGGGCGGAACAGCAGCACCATCACCGAACCCCACCGCGGCCCTGGGTGCGGCAGGAGCTGCGCTGCCCCTCCGCACCGCAGGCGGGTTTCGCTACCCTCACCTGGAGGTGTGTGACGGGGGATGGATGCAGGGGTTGTGTACGATCCACCCCGCAGCACTGGGGGCCGTGACCTCGGCAAATTTGAGCTGGGTTTGGAAGTCTGACCTGGCAGCAGCCGCGGGGCTCTGCCGCTCGCTCCCGCGGAGCTGCCCGCAGCTTGTAAAGCCTCCGGAGAGAGGCAAAGATGCTGAATAACCCGTTCTTTGGACGTAAACGAAATCGGCGTTACTTGGCAGGTTGCCCCTTCACCCTGTGCTCTATAGCACCTGGTTTAAAGTGCAAAGTTGGTGTTGGTGCTGTTGTATTGATAGGCGCATTTTAACTTATTGATAATTTACAGTTTTTTTGTTACCTTTTTATTTTCGGAAGAAACGGCCGATGGGGTCTGAAGTTTGGAGCTTTTTGTTTGGTTGGTTTGGTTTTCGTGAGCTTGTTTTTCTTTTTATTGGTTTTGTGGTTTGTTTGTTTGGGATTTTTTGGCGTGGGGGGAGATTATCGGAGGGAAGAGGGAGAAGGAGGTTTTTTTTCTTTCTGTTTTACACACCAGAAATCAATCCACAACAGCACAGAGAATGAGCCGTTGAACCCCGAGCGCTGCAATCACCCTTTAAACGATCCCACCTGTTCGCAGCTATTTTTCTCATTCGCTTCCATCCTCTCTGGTCCAAAATTTACTGATCCTAACCCTCAGCTGAGCACGATAAAGCCCACCCAGCAGCAGCACACGCCGGCTGCGGTATCCTTCGGTCGAGAGCAGCCCCCTGGGGGGGCTCTGAGCTCCTCCTTTGCACCCCTGGGCTCGGCCGGGGCCGTGTCAGTGCTCCAGTGCCCGGGTGCGAGGGGCCCGTCCCAAGTGCCGCACAGCTGCGGCTTTTTAGGGCGAGTGCGAACCGGGCTGCTTGTCCTCCTTTTTTCCCACCCCCCCACTGCTGGGGCATAGAGTGAGGGCTTGCTGAGGAAAGGAGAGTGCTCGGAGCTGTGGGAAAGGCACCGTCCACCCAGCAGCAGCGGGTCCCGGCCGTGGGGAGTGAAGCAGCCCCCGCGCCATGGCCCAGGTGAGCGGAGAGGGGACAAAGAGAGAGGGCACCCAGAGAGAGGGCACCCCGCGCTCCCTCCGGGAGATACCTGCGGGACTCCCCGCGGCCGCCAGAAACCTCGGGTTGGGAGGTGTTGGGGGGGTTTTGCAGCTTAGGTAATGATGAAGGAAAACCAGCGTTTTGGAAGCGAGGGGATGAGTAAGTGCTCTTCAGCTTTGGGGTGGAAAAAGTTGTTTGGGTTTGTTTTGGTTGGCTGGGTTTTCTTTTTTGGGGGGGACAGGGAAAGGAGATTTTTTTTTCCTGTATTTTTCTCTTCCTTTTATTTTTATAGGAAGAAAGAAGTGAAGAACGAAATAGAGATGTGAGCGGCAATATGGCAGACAGAGCAGAAGACTATGTAAGGATCTTTTAAATGCATCCTTGGCTTTATCTTACATATATATATAATTGTTATTATATATATTTAAAGGTGCATTTCTTAAATGCATATAGCATGACCCAGAGCTTTTAGTAATTTTATTTAAAGTGGGAAGTGCAGTAGTCCTCTTAATCTTTTCTTTAGTAAGTGGGAAGAAATTATTGTAATAGTTGGGGGGCTTACAAACTGGCTATACTAAATTGCCTCTTTCCTTACTTGGTATCTTTTATGATTATTCAGTTTCAAGGGTTCTGTCTCTTTTGGACATTAAGACTGATGTTTCACTTCAGATGTAGGAGAAAAATAAAAGTAGAGAAACAAACAGTATAAAACAAATAAGTAGAAACTTGCAACTTTTAAAATAGCATTACAAGTATTTAATCATAATTAGTGCTGCTCCAATTTCAATGCCTGCTTATTTTACTCACTAATTGTTTTCTTCCCTCTACAGCTCGAATCATTGCTCATTGATGCCTTTAAAGGGAAGGGGTTTCAAAAAATTGATGAACTGCTTCAAGAGAAGGAAGTAGAGCTTCCCCAGAAATACAGTGAATCTCTCTTTAACCAGCTGGACAAAGCACTGAGAAAGGCAAGTACCATAAATAATCTCAACTCTTCTAACAGCCAACTCAGAGGGTAGCAGGCTAATGATGCATGGCCTTCTGTGTTTCTGTAGGAGCTGGATAAGAATGAATTCAAGAATGTTTCATTGCTGCTGAAATGTATTCAGCTCTACCTTAAAAGTGATCTTCAAGAAGGGAAGAGCTTGTTTATTGAGCAAGGACTGGTAGCAAAGATGAGTATAATACTGCATGCAATTTACTAATGTGATTTAAGGTTGTTTGCATCAGTAAAAGAACTCCAAGGAAGTGAAAACTAGAGGATGGCTTGTTGGCTACACAGAAAAAATATTTTTAACAGATTTAAAAATATATTTAATATGGTTTTTAAATATATATAATGAACTGAGTGGGGAAAAAATATTTACTCTCTTATTGCTTTTGGTGTAGCAGCCAAATTTATGGCTCCACATATTACCTGATTTAAAGGGTTGGGTTATTTGGGGTTTTTTTAAGGTGATAGTAGAAGGAGAGCATTAATTTCTATAAGTCCCATTAGTGAAATGATATAGACTTTCTAAATGCATTTTAAATGCTCCAGCAAAATACATTTTACTAAAATACAATTTTAGTAATAGAATTGATGAGTACTTTGTGCTTTTATGTTTTTAAAAACTGAGATATTCTTTATGAAGGTCCCTCTCTAGTTATGTAGCAAGCTTGATGCATTAAATCTGCAATTGTATTTTATCTTCTGGCACTATATTGATTTCAGCTGGTAATAGTTGTAGTAGCAGAAAGGCAATTGTGCTGAAGATGAGTAACACCTGGATCTAACACAGGTGCTAGGAAACAGCTAACACATGCTCTCTCTTAGCAAAGAGCTAACTGAGGAGTCTCAGTCCAAAATGCTGTATTCCTGTCTTACAGTTGCTCAAAATTCCTGGAGATATGGAGATAAATTAATAAATTTTTTCCAGTCTGATCTCCGTACTTCCAGTGGAACATAGGTTTCTAGTTCACTATTTGTGTGTGATGTTATGCAATGTTTAAAACAATAAAGTATTAAAATATTTACTTTGAAAAAGCTTGAAAAAATTTTACAGTGTTTTGCTGTGAGTTGATATCCTCTAGAAATGTCTACAGTAGTTTTGGTGCCACTAGCAGCATGTGTCGTGTCTGAGCATCACAAGTAGGTGCCTTGGACAAAAAAGGAGGGCTAGGGAGGGAAGGGGGAAATGGCACTTTTCATGTCCTTCTGGCAAAATTTGAACTCCTTAAAGCCATGTAGCTTTTGACACAGTACATAACTCTGAAGTTTAAAGAGTAACAAACTCTGTAAGGTTTCCTGCAGGCATATATAATTTAGTATGATTAATTCCTCTTCTCAGCTTTTAACTCTCTTTTTTTTTTAACTTTTACCTGGTATCTTGGTTTGAAAGAGCAAGAATGTTTGTGACCATCATCGACCCAAATGAGAATAAATTTTTGATGCTACTGCTTGAAGACTTCTTTGATTCTGCATTGGTATGTTTTGCATTTAAGGGGACAGAAGGGTTGCCTTTATTGGATAAGATAGCTATTGTTCACAAATAATTTCCTGTTAGAAAAGAAATAATTGCATGGACCTGGTGCCCTCGGGCTGAGCCTGGGAAGCAGCCTAGGTGGGAGTGGGTGGGCAGTGTCTAGGTGTGTGCTCCAGGCTGGGGTCTGGCTGAGATTTGACACACTTGGGAGAAGTACTTTCTCATTTTCTAACTTGAAGAATTTGTTTTTGTAGAAGAATTTGCAAGAAATGCTGATGCATTTTGTAAATAAAGGCTTGTGAGCCAAAGTTCTCTTTAAAACCCACAAGTTACTGACACTGAGCTGCACTTCATATGAAAATGTGTTTGCTAAGGTGGTCCTGGCAATTTGTTCCTACTCTATTTGAAACATATTATTTAATTCTAAAGAGTGATCTAACTTGCTTATAACTCACATTTAGGTTTCACCTTTAAATATTCATGACTTTAAGGGTGTTAGAGGCCTAGTGATGTAACACTTGTAATAGGAAGAATGCTTTTTAATTTTTTTTCTCCAAGCTGTTTTCTCTCAGTCTTATTGTCTGTAGCTTACTGGAACTGTGTCAGTTTGTGTATCAGAATTCATATCAATACCTATGGCTCTTTTCAGGAGCTCTGCTAAAAGATATTTGCGCAAAATCAAGCTTCCTTCTTTCTGTACTAACCACTTTGAAATTATAAAATAGCCATTTATTTTCCCAAAAATGGAATTTATTTTGAATTATGTCTTCCTGCTACATTTCTTCCACATACTTTCACTGTGGAGGATGAAGTGTTTTGTGTTATGGCATTGTTTTTAATTTTCCTCAAGGGACTTTAACACCATTCAGATACACATTGTGATATCTAGTACTGTATAATCATAAAATGTGCTTTCACATTGGCCCACATAAAAATAAGAGCAGGATGTCATGATGTGGGTTTTCCAGGGAACCTGTAGGCACTGCCTTCTCAAGTGCTGCTGAAATCCCTGGGGGAAGTGGGTGCTTGGCTACCTTTACCCACCCTGCATATTGTATGATCAGGGTGACCATATGTGACACACCTGGATCAGGTGGCTTTTTCTGATGTGGGTGCACTGGTGTTTTGGGTTATTCTGATGTGGATATGTACTGGTTTATGTTATTTAGCATCTGAAAGTTGGGGGGTAAGGAAGACATGCATTAATGGCTTGGCACTTTATGTACTGCTGTTCTCGGGTGGTGGTGTGCTAATGAAGGCTTCTTTTACTCTTTCCATCAGGTGATTTGCAAATGCAGTAATGAAGGTCAGTATTTTTTTTTCCTTCCATTCCTCAATATTGTGAATCTTAATCTCGGGAGCATATTTCTTAATTCTGCTTGAACTCTATCCCCTTTCTCTTTTCTCTTCAGCTTCCTACTTCTTCCTCTCTGCAATATATTTTTTAAAAATTCTCTAGCTGATTTCTCTTCAGTTTATTTTCATTAACATTTATATTGGAGCCCAAAACCTTTTTCTGTTTCTCTTTGTTTTCTTGCTATCTACATGCTGAAAAAATCTGCTTATGTTATCTTGTTTAAATGGTCAGCATCAAGCACTTCACTTGATCAGAGTAAGTGGCTTCTGAAAGGGGTTCAGTCTAGACAGTCTGCTCTTGCACATCTCTTTGTTCTGGCTTGGGATATCATTCCCTTGCTGAAGGCAACCATCTCCACAGAATAATGTGGTAACTCCTTCAGCCTTTTGAACTCAATAGAGGGATGTCTGTCTGTCTCTCATTCATTTCAGCAGCAAAATTTTCTGCTGTGGCTGGTTTTATGGCGGGGGGGGGGGGGGGAAGCAGGTGCTTTCAAAAAATATCCGTGACCAGACATCCAGCCTCACAATCCATGTGAAAATGAAGCATTGCACTGTAGGTCAGGTAATGTGTGCTTATTTGTCCTTGTACCGTATGCTAGTAGGAGCAGAGTGGCACAAGCATCTTCTGGCTAATACTTTATTGGTTTGCTCTGTTGACTTTGACAAAACCTGTATATTCAGATTTTCTCTGGTGGCTAGTAATTAGCTTCCCCTTTCTGTGCCTCTTTAAATAGTTACTCAGGTCAGAAGTTAGTGTATCTGGAGCAATTTTTTTTTAGATAGAAGTTACCAGTTCCCCTTTCTATCTAGGATTAGATGGTTGGAAGCTTTGTCTTAAAATTAATTTACAGCTGGGATGTTTTTATTCCTTCAACACAACAAACTGTTGTTGCTTCAACTATTTTTGTATGGACACCACCCATTTCTAGCTGTACCTTTCAAATTATTTTTCTAGGGAAGAAAGAGCTAGTGAATTTATTTTTGCCTGAACTAGGGCGCCTAGTGACAGAAGCAAATCTTTGCTGCGCTCTGCACCTGGAGGTAAGATTCTTACTAGGAGGAGAAAATTGGATATATTTGTGCAAAAGTTTGTGTAACTAGATAAAAATATGTGAAATTATGTTATTCATTTATTTCCCTTCATTTTCTACCCCTTCTCTTGTGGGGGGTGAAAGGCCTTGAGGACCCTCAACTCTATACTTGACAGTCTCCCACGGGAGGAGAGAAAGAAGTTCCCTCTCTCTGAGGAGATATGCTCGCTCACGTAAGTGATTTTCCCCTCCAGTTTCTGTACCTCAATACCCTCTTCTCTGCATTAGGAGTTACTTATTTCCATTTTAACTTGTGGCATTATGCTGTTTCAGGAAAGACCTTGCAAAAACTATACTGGAGGTTGGTGGTAAGTTCTCCTCATCTGCTTGCTTATTATAGATGAATTATAATTTAGGTTTTTGTCAAGAGTTTATTTTTAGGGAAGCAAGTCAAATGTGCTTTAACAAAATATAAATTAAAAATGTTAAATACAGCAATGCATTAGCTCTTTCTGGTTGATATTGATAATGCATATTGACTAATCAGGCAGGCTAAACTTATTTATGTAGAAAAGTAATTAGATCAGCTTTATGTATGTGTTTACAGAATATGCTGGCTGTTAGTCTTAAAAAAATTAAATTTGAATTGCTTTGTCATGATACGGACAAAATTTAGTTAACAAGGTTAATGGCCTCTTGAGTGAGATCTTTTTTGTTTTCTCCTAATAATAACACTTTCTAGAATATTGCCATGGTATATGGAATGTGGCCTAATTCTGGTGGGTTAGTGATGAGTCTCTGCTCTCATCCCCTTCCCAAGCACATCTCCCACTTAAGTGTTGTGGTTTGCAGTGCTCCCTATCTCTATCTCACTGAGCTGGGGGAGCTGAGGATGCCTGAGCCAACACTTAGCTGTTAGCCTCCCCTGTTCTCCTAGGAGGAACTGAGGCTGGAGGATGGATGTGACTGTGCAGTATAAAATGGCAGGAGTAGCAATGCTATAACCCTCTGATGTGCCAGAGGAATGATATTTATCCTGTGCTTATGATTACCTGGCAGATTATGACCTTCAGGTTGCCCTTTCAGAAGCACTTTGTAGGTTAATGATAAAAAAATGGAGGGATGACCTTGTTCACCACTGGTTTGAAGATAAATATCTTGCTGAAGCTTTCAAAGAGATCAAGGATCGAGAATTTGAGACGGTGAGGGTCCTTATTTTGAAAACAACATACTTGATAAGTGTGTATAGGGGCTAGTTTTGGTTGAGTTAAGCCAGGGTGTCCTTGCAAGAAGTTCCTACAAAGCTGATTTTATAAATGCACAAAGATATTTATGGATGGCATGTTTTACTTTTTTTTTCTTGTTAATATGGTAAATATTAAATGAGACATTGTTAAAACAGCTCCTACTTTTAAGTTATTTTACCTATAAAAAAATAAAATAAAAAAATATAAATAATGCATAAATAAGTTAATTTACAGGGTTTATATATGAGTTCTTACTGATCCTAAGTTAAGTCTAACCTTTTGTAGTAAATTGAGGGTTTCTTCCCAGTGGTCTTTGGTGTTCCACAGCTTAAGGCTTTTAATTGGGCAGTAGGGGTTACACAGCAAATATTAATCTACACAATAGAATAACTTTGCAAAGGAGAAATAGCTTGATTTTTAAAAAAAATAATGTGTCATTTGTCTTGAAGGACTGCAGAAAATTTCTTAACCTACTAAATGAAAGGCTTGGAGATAAAAGAAGGTAAGCTGGGAACCAACAGAATAAATTGGTGCCATCATTACTGCAGAGGGAATAAATGGAATTGTGAAAAGGGTTGGCTTAAACATAAAAAATATTTTATATCACATGTAAAATTAAGCTATTTTTTTAAGAAGGAAATTTTATGGATTTTTATGGTGATTCTTTTGAAAGTAAAATCAATGAAGATAATGCACCACCACTAAAATACTGTAGTCTCTAGCTTATCCAAGCTTAATTTACTTCTAGAAAATTTAAAAATATTCTTTGAACAATGAGATGAGTAACCAATCTTATTAAAAATAAAATAATTGAAGTCAGATTCTAATGTTGAATGTATCATGTAAAGTCTGCTTCTCTTCCAGGGTCTACTCATTTCCTTGCATATCTGCTTTTGCTGACATGAATGAGGTAATAGCTCTTAAAGCTCTGACATATTCTCTACAGCATTTAATGGCTGCTGAAATGTTGCTTTTTGTGGTAAATGTTTGATGTTTTTTCCCCTGCCTCTTTTCATTGAAGAGCTGAATTTCTTGGAGCATAGGGTGTAACCTGCTCTAGCTGGAAAGTTTGCTTGTTTGTCACTTAGCTCCCAACTTACTGTTGCTGACTTTGCTGTTGTATCAGCCAAGTGATAGAGGTAATGCTTCTTTTCATGGTGATGACAAAAGAGAGTTCTAAAAAGAAACAGGAGGACAGGACAACACTGAGTCCTCTGGCAGAGCTGTTTCCAGACTGCCAGGAAACAAGATTAGCCTGATGCCTTTGGAGAAGAGTTGCAGATCCTGCAGTTTGCTTCACTGGTCTTCTGTTGTATAAACTGTGGCACCATTCCTGACAGTCATATTGAATCAAACCCATGTAGATGGAAGCTGATTCCACAGTTTCTGCTTATTTCAAGTGCTCAGAAACAGAGCTTCCACAGCTTCTTTCCTGGCACAATCATGGGAGCATTTGTGCATTTCTACTCCCATGGCTGAAGCAGAGCCACATCTAACATGGGTGGGGTTGGGTGAGCAGTGGGCTGGCACCCCACAGTGTGATCTGAACTCTTGTTTCTGCAAGGTGTATGGATGTTTATGTAGGGTAATGCCTTCCAGTTTTCTCTCACTAAAGAAAACTGTGACTGATATAGCAGTTGTGGGGCTTTTAGGGGAACAGCAGTGCTGCTCTTTCTCCCCAGGTGAAGAAGCCGTCGGATGAGAAACTGGAGGAGTTTTGGATTGACTTCAACGCTGGCAGCCAGAGTGTGACTTTCTATGTGGATTGTGATGAGGTAACAGCAAAGCCCAGGTGGCCTTGGGTTTGCCTAAGCCAGTGGGCACTCCCTCAGCCCTTCTGACACGATGGCTTTGGTTTTCAAAGGGAGCTCTTTGGGACTCTGTGAGGCTGTCAAAAGAAAACGTCAACACTTACAGTGTGAAGGGTAAGATTTTTCCCAACATTATCCTGTTTGGCTGGGGGTCCAAGAGACACATGGAGGATGCCTGAAATCCCACCATCACCAAGGTGTTCCTGCCTATTCTCCTCCCTCTCTGCCTTGTCCTTTGGTCATCCTGCACTAACTCTGTTTGTTGGATAGAGTGTGGGCCCATTCTGCACAATAACACCCCCCCCCCCCCCCCCCCCCCACCCAAACAGGACACCTTGAGGTGTCAATTTGTTGGTGTCCTGGGGAACAGCATAACCAAGACTCAAAGGGAAGGAAATGAGCAAACAGAGTAACTGGAAATACACAGGCAAAATGTAAAAGGCTGTTTTTAAAATCCCAAACAATTACTCAGACATTCTGGGATTAACAGAAAAATGTCTTGATCTAAAACAAATGTAATTGATTGTTTTGGTTTTTTTTTTTACACAGAGAAGGATAGAAAAAAGATTGTTAAAATTTTTATGAAGATACCCACGGCTATTAACAAAACAGAAGCAAGAAAAGTCAAACTGGTTTTCAGTGATGAGTTTGAAATATTAGATGTACTTAGAAAAGTCCTGGGAGATGAAAGACTGATGGTAAGCTCTAATACGGGGTTTTTTTTCTTAACTGTATTTTACACTGGACAAAACCATTCACGTTTGTGGGATTTGTGTTTTGTGGTTTCTTTATTTTCTCTGTCTCTCTTTTCTATATATTTGCCTTCCCACAGTGGATTTATGACGCTTTACATAGATGTTCTAAGCTTTGGCCTGGAAGAGAAATTAGGTGTTTTAGGAAAGAAGTTTCAAGATACTCAAACTTATGGTTTAAAAGCTGGAAGGTTAAAATTATTTGTTGATTAATTCCTTGTGTTATAACTTTTCCTGAATTTCTGAAGTAGAAAATAAAGCCTATGGCATTTAATTACATAACTTTAAGTATGGACATGCTCTTATATATGGCTCCAAGTGTTACATTGCACAGGATGAGCAAATAGTTACACAAAAACCTGGAGGTGTGCTGAAAAATACAAATCTTAGACTGACTTTATAGACAGGAGTTCAAGACAAAGAATAGAGTACTTTTAAACCTCAAGGTTTTTTATTAGCTAATGTAAAAACATAAATTGTGTATGATTTCTTTTCTTTTTTCCCCCAAGTGTTAATATAGTTAATTTTTAATATAGTTAATTTTTGATTTGTAATTCATTCACAGTCTGTGGTGTTTGGAGAAAAGCTTACATGACAGTAAATAAGCATAGTATAGTGGCTGTCATTTGCCCTTAAAGGAGCTAAGATCTTTCTAAATGATCAACTCAATTAGTATCCACTGATTTGTTGCTGGCAATTAGCAACTGTTAGTTTTGTGTTAAGTAGCTGACTTTACTAGATAAAGACTACTCTTTGTAAGACCACTTTTCACATGAGATTAATTCATACCAACAGATATTTGAGTCTGAAGATGAGATTGTCCATTCTGGGAAGGAAGCCATGCAGAATGAAGCAGGTGATTTTTTTTTTTTTAGTGTTTTTTCTTTAAATTTAAATATCTGTTTTCATATTATCATTTTCACTTGTAGTTCACAGCTTACAGTTAACTTCACTAAAACAAAAAAAAGAAAAGGAAAAAAAAACACAACGAAAAACCAAGCCATGCCCAAGCTCAGTCTTCTGTTCCTGTCTTGTTAGCCTGGTAGCTCTGCTTGTGGCAGATGCTGAGTCCCTCTAGCCCAGGGAGTGAGGTCTGGGCACCATGGCCATGTGCTGCTGGGGTTGCACGAGCAGGGGAATGCTCATGGAGGCAGGATCTGTGTGCTGGCAGGTGGCCTGCCAAGGCACATTTCAGCTGCTGGCTGGCCCCTGATGTGCAGAAATGTTTCTCCATCTGCAGGTGTGGTGGGATGCACCCTCCTGTCCTCCCCTCTGGCTCGCCTGATGCATGGTTTCTGGTTTGGCCATGCCATGGGGTGGCCTCTTGCCTCCTGAAAGCACAGGTTCTCTGATGGGCCAGTGCTTGCACCTTGGCACTTAACAAGCTCTCTCCTCTGTGCAGTGGGGCCCACATGGTGGGGCAGCCTCCACTAAAGCTTCCTGCAGGGAGCCAACTTCTGTTTTTTCTGAACAAGGTGATGTTCAGTGAATGATGTGCTCCAGTGCCCTGTCCCCAAGTGCAGTGGATGATGCCTTGGAGGTGCCTGAAGCTGTCATGGAAGAATATCAGGGGGAGCAGAAGTGCTCACCTGCTGCAATCCCTATTTGTGGGTAAAGGTGAGCAGCAGCCCAGCTCCTCTGCAGGAGGCGACCTGCTGCTGTGAATACCTTGTGCTGCAGGGCTGTATCTGTGTGTGCCCCAGCTACAAAAGTAGCTGCCTTCAGGCAGAACAGGCCCTTAGCTGTACCTGGAATAACATTTATTTCCATATTCTCACCACCCTACAGTCAATGCTTTGTGTTTCTTTGAACTGGGCACATTAAGTTTTCCATCATCAAATGGTGGTGTTCCTGTGCTGCTGCTGGTGAACATCTTCCAGGATCATTTGACAGAGTTTTATTATGTTCTAAATTCAGGAGTTGTTGAGGTAACTTGGAGCCTGAAGTACAGATTTCTGTGTCTGATCCAAAGGAAGGTCTAAGCCCAGCACTTCCCAAGAAAAAGAGAGAGTAACTCCTTTCTTTCCTTCTCATGAAATTCTTCTGTAAATCCCCACAAAAGCTTCTTCAGCTCAACTTTGGTATCAAATTTTTTGGAAGGTGTTTTTTTTGTTTGTTTGGTTTTTTTTTTCCTGTATGGTGATCTTTTAACTTTGAAGGCTGGGATTTGCTCCTGCTCCAAAACTGGCTGTATTTCAGGTTTTAGAGTGATTCCATTTTGTGTGGATTCTTTCTTGGTGTAACTTGACAGACATTTCCCCGTCTTCTAAGGGTGTGAAATCACAGCTCTTCCTACTGCTATCACCCACTGTCTTGAAAACAAGTGAAGTTTGAAGAGCTCTTAGGATGACTGTCAAATTCTTTCTGTTAGAATATTAAAAAGAAATTTTTATTTTTTAATTTCTTCTAAGTTCCTGTGCATTTCAGATTTCTCCATACTCAAAAGAGCCACTTCCACCTCTAAATGTCTGGGGCAGCAACTTCTTCAATAGTCCTTCCCATTTTCCTCCAGTTACAGCCTAAAAAAAGCTAGAATGAAAGTCCTCCAGCTTGTGGAGATGCAGATGAGATAGGAGTTCTTTTATCAGTGCCCACCATGGAGCACAGGGAGGTGCAAGGTGGGCGCTGCTACTTGAAGCAGTCAAGGAGGATAAAGGGCAGAAGGTCTGCAGAAGTTAGTCTGCAGTGAAACAAATTTTGCAGTACCTAATAGAGATTCAGTGGAGGAAAGCATAGATGGTGGAAGATCCCCCTACTTTAGTCAGACACAAAGGCTTGTTCCATGTCCTCCAGAGCTTAGGAGTCAATGTAGCCATATAAGGAGCAGGATGATAAACTTGCATGCCTTCATCCAGTATTGATGAGCCTGTTTTTTATTCAGCATTGCAATTCTTCACTGGGTACTTTGAAGACACTTGGGTTTGCTCTGCTAAGTGTGAGCTTAAGATGTGCCTAGAAGGTTGTACTGCTGCAATTTATGCATGCATGTGTGGGAATGGAAAGAAGGGGTAGTGAGTGTGTTCAATTGCTGCAATGGCATTCTCCCCCTGGTTGCTGTTCTGCAGAAACACCTGTGTCCTCTAATGCACAGAAGAAGAAAGATCCTTCAAACTCTGAAAATGTGGAGACTCAAAAAGACAACTCAGCCTCTCAGCACAGACAGCAGCTAACAGGGACTGTAGCAGTAAGTGTTTGGCATATGATGGAACAGTCCTTGTTCCCCTTTTCCCTTCTTCCAGTCTGCTTTTTTTACAGGTGTGACTAAAACCTTCTTTCAAAGAAAACTGGTTTGTGCCTATTCAACTCAAATACTTATCTCCAGAGCTGCAATTTCGGCAATTTTTTTTTTAAAAAAAGAAAAAAAATTGCTTCCTCTTGTAAGAGGACAGTGGGATGCTTTTAGTGAGAAACCCGTAATCTCACCTACATGCAGCTTCAGAGGTTTTTATGTGTGGACAATGGCATACCACTAAAAAAAAATGTAGAAACCCCCACTTCTTTATTGATCATATGCATGTTTTCTTCATGGTTTCATATCTCCAAGCAGAAAATGGTCAACTCTGGTGTTACCATGGTTACAGCAAGTCAGCAGACTGACCTGGAAGATGCTAACCAAGGTTGGGCATGGCTCCCTTCAGTACCTTAAGTCTGACCCAATTAAATGTCACCCAGGTGACATGCTGAAGGCTATGATTTTGTGGGTCTTACAACAAAAAATAGATAAAGTTTCATAGTAGCTTCAGAGGGTAAAACTATAGTTTCCTTGCTTTCTTCAGAAAAAAACTCCAAAACTCCATCTTCAGGGATGAAAGCTAAGCCTAGGTGAGTGTTTTGCTGACAGAAAGTTCCAAAGTGAGTTTTTTGTGGCTCTTTTGTGTGTGTGTGTTTGGTTTTTTTTCCCCCTTTGGTTTTAATGCACATAACTTTGAGATTATTCCATCAATTACTAAATTGAAGATTCTGTTTTGCCACCTGAACATCAAGGCTGTTTGCCTGGAGTTACAATGCTTTGGAGTTGCTGAACAGTTTGGTTACTAGATTGGCAGCTGCTTTGGTGTGACTTTTTTCTCATCATGGATTTAGTCCAAATGCAAGTTGAGCCCACAGCTGATTTACAGACAGTTAAACCTCAGCTGTGAAACCTGAGCTTACCCAGTGTGGGATTGTTCCTTATGGGCACCATGACTTAGTGAAAAAATGACGTGAATTTGAATTCACCTTGGCTCAAATTCACCTTTTTAATCTCAGACCTTTGCAGGACAGAATTTCTTGTAGTTAAGGCGCTGGACTTCTGTAGAGCTATTGATTACCTTTCTTCCCTATACATTAAACTGTTGCTTTGGTGCTAATTGGTCCAAGTTTGGGTTTTTTCCCCCCCACTTAGTGCTTCACAAACATTTTGGTCTTTAGATGAGCAGCTCCTTTACATGTCCTCTTGTCCCCAGTGAGAAGCCCCTAGAAGAAGAACCCATGGATGAGCAGATGTCAAAGGTATGTGTGCCTTGGGGATCCCCCTGAGAGTCTCTTCCCTACCCTGTATCTCTTCTTTCTGGTGGAGCTGCAGAAGAAAGCTGGGATGGGTTGACCCACCCATGCCTTTGAGCAGTGTCCTGAGCCCCCAGAATGTCACACCTGATGTTCTGTGCCATTTAGCACCAGGTGTGAGCAGCAGAGGCACAGCTGCCAACCTCATCCTAGAGGGGCCCAGCCAAGTGATTCAAGCTCACTGGAGTTTATTCAGCACATCCACAGCCCCAAAGCAATGTGCAGTGCCTGTGTCCAGGAGTGCAGGGATATGTGGGACATTCTTGCATGTCACAAGTCTTGCACACCCTCCTCAAGAGGGAATTTTTGCTTCCTGAATGGAGGCAAGCCTTGGAAGTCTACAGATGTGTTCATTCAGTTTTGTATCTGGGCTCTAATGACTCTCCTATGTAGGAGCTTGCAACTTGGGTAAATTACCAAGTAACTGAGAGTCATTTGTAGTTGCACTTGGAAAGTTCTATTGGTGTGTCCATGTATTAAAACAAATAAGTAAATGCACTATGTGAGAAAAATTCAATTCCCAAAGCAATATTTTTGAGTTTGGGGACTTATATAAGAAATCCCATTTTAGACTTGTTCTTGGGTTTACATTTCAGGTGCTAGTTTCAAATTTTTTTTAAAAAATATTTTTTACTGTCAGTTCAGTTTTGCAGCACTTGCCCACTCTACAGTGAATTCAAAGATTTTGAGCTACTTTCTCTCCCCCCACCCGCTTTACCCCCTCAGTTTCATCTCTGTGAATCTCATACTTTATGGTAGGAAAGTACCACAGGCAACAGTTGCACCTGGAAAATTGTTGTAGAGGGAGGAGGGAAGTTTCCTAGCACACCTTTTCTCTGCTTTTGGCAGGCTCTAGAACCAGAACATGACTTTGGGTATTGTTGTTTTAGATCCTGCAACTCTCTCCTTTTCCAAGGGATGTTACCAGCAAAAAGAGAAACAGGAGATCGAGTTTGGCCAAGAAGAGGGCTGAAGGCAGGTATGACACACAAGCCCTGTGCCCATGCAGGGACTGGTGTACCAAATCATTTTAGACCTGTTCCACCACTCGTGGGGGTGGCCTGACTGCACCTAGAGCAGGCAGAAAAACAAAATGAGGCTATGAAGGGTCAAAACTTGTCTCTTGTAGGACCCTTTGGGTGCCCAAAGTGATAAAGATCTCAGAAGCTAACCCTAGCCTGCCAAAAATGCCCTCTACCCCTGTGATACTATATCATGGCATGTTGGCTTTTTACTTGCCCAACCATAATCCTCCATTGAGCTGAGTTCTGAACACCACCTTCTTTCACAAATATTTAAGTAATATTGTGCCAGTTCCTTGACATTGTTTCTAGGGTTTCAGGATGGCTTCTCTCTCAATTTGTCCCTTTCCCTTGCACCCCCACATCTGTTTGCATTTGAGGTTGGGGGCACTGCAGGAAGAAGCACTTGAGGTGTTGGGGGCTCTATGCAACCTGTAGCACTAAAAGTCTGCCTTTTTGAACCCTCCTCGTACACTCTGCCAAGTGTTGTGTTCAAGGTAAAGCCTGCTGCTGTGCCGGTGGGCAAATGAGCTGTGTGTGAGGATCTCTGCTCCTGTTCTGGGGCTTCCATGGGAGTCCTGCTTCAGCCCGCAGTCTCTCAGCTCAAAAAACCTCCTAAAACCCCAAGTGCTTAGATGATTTTTGACTGACTGCAGGCCAGAATAGGAAAACTTGATGCAGAGCTTCATAAGTTTTTTTGTTTTGTGTATTTTAAAATAATTTGATGCAGCAAATACAATTTGATGCAGCAGGTTATAAAACAGGAGCAGCAGTGTAGAAGTTAGGGATGAGGAACTTAGCTTGGTCATTCTGCTCCCTCTAGTGTTTCATCTTGAAATGAGTGTTTACTTCCTTCAGGAAGCTTTGGCGAGGATCTCAGCTCTTTAGTCCTCCCATTCTTTTACTAGTAAAAAGAAGATATACTGTATATTTAGCAATTGTTGTAATATTTTTTTGAAATAGTTACGATTTGGAGAGAGCTCTAAAACTACAGTTAAGTTTAAATGTTGGAGGGTGTGAAAACAAGATCTAGGTGTACACAGAGAAGAGATTAGAGAACAAATATTAAATACTAGAATTTTCAAAAGATAATTAAAAGGAATTTTTAAAATACTTCTGACGTTATATTTCCTCCTACCATGTACTACTATGAGTGATGTGAGAACAAAATATCCTCTACATAAACAGGGATAGGTTAATTTCTAAGTTTTGAATATTTCTTAAAACAGTTACTATTTAAAAAAATGAGAATCAAGACAGACAGCAAGAAGACCAAGTAGAAAAGGAGCAAGTATTTTTTAGAAGCTTAGAAAACAGTATTTTTAGGCATAGAAGGTATCTGAGGAGAGGGGCTCAGAAAGAAACCGCATTATCACCTCCCTGCTCTTAATGGAATTCTATGGGATGATTCTTCACTATTGTACATCACTGCCATGTTTATGTTGTCTTGCAGGAAGGAAGTCTATGACTTTGAAAACTCAGACTCCTCAAGTCGTGAAAAGGTAAACTTGAGACAGAAACTCAGCACCTAATGGTTTAGTAACTTGAAGCAGGGGGCATCATTTACTGCAGAAATGCTGTAAGAATGAACACGTTGTTATAGCAAGACAGACAACTGGGAACCTGAGATTTTTGTTTTCTTTGTGTAGTGGAAATGGATTTTTTTGAGTGGCAAGAATGCTCATCACTACGTGAGTTTTGTGGTGGATGATGCAAGATAACACCAACAGACATTTGAGCTGCTGCTTCAGTGAGGCCATGGGATGTCTCTGTGGTTGAAGGCTGACTTCTGTGCTTTGCTGAATATCAAAAGCAGATTGCTGAGCATTCACTTTGTTCTCCTAGGCTAAATTGAAGAGACTGAAATCCCCTTCAAGCTGTGCTTTGCAAGCTGGGAATCCCTGGTTAAAACTCAGTCCTCGCAAAACTTCTGTTGAGAATTCTGCTTGACTTACATTTGCAGACTCTCAAAAAAAAAGTAATCACTTTGACTGTGGGCTTTCCCAGGAAGCTGTGAACTTGCTCCTGACAGATGATTCCATCAAGGTGGCTGTGCTGGACAGACCTTTTGGCTTTCAGCCTCTTCCCTGATGTGGGGGCTGTCACTGGTGCTGCTAACTGTGAGGCAATGGGTGCTGAATGGAACACCCCAAATTTCTCTATTATAAACTAGACATGGCCCGATCCTAGCAACTGCCACTGGGTGTCAGCATAAATCTCTGCTCCATGGCACCCAGCCCTGGTCCCAGCAGCTGTCCCAGGGCTGTCCAGGGGCCCTGCACTGTGCTTACAGTGCTGCTGTCAGCACTGCTATTGATTTAAATGACATGTCTTGTGACGTTGGTGCTTAAAATGAGCATTATTCACAAACCAAGGAAAAGAGAAAGGAACTCTGTTAAAGGCTCAGCTGTTTGTCTATTATAATTTATGACACTGTTTCATTCAACAAATCCCATTCTGTTAAAAAGTGACATTTCTGAGCAGGAATGGTAATCCATTTCCCTTCTGAATTCTGATCTATTTTCAATATATAGAGTATTTTATGGGGTAACTGGGCTCTAAGACAACTCTCTGTTTTCAGGTTGCTGAAGCCAAAGGAAAGATTCTTGCCCAGAAAATTTCTTCACAAAATCAGAGGTACAGTGTTTATACATTCAGTGTTTATGAACTTTTTGCTATGTGAATAAGGGTTCATAGCTTTGGTTAAGATCTTTTACGTTAGGATCCAAAAGGCTGTGTGATTTTTTTTTTTTTCTAATACAGTAGTTCCTTGCTTAGCTACCACACTATCTGTGGATGTAATTGATACCAATATTTTAATTAGTACCTGAGAATATAAAGGTTACTGGAGAGACTAGTGACTGCTGTCAACTTTGACAATAATATGATTTTAACTCTTAAACATCATCCTTTTCTGACCGTATGCAAAAATGACTGATTTAATTTTTGAAAAATGCTGAAACTCCCTGCCTTGCTTTGGCTGCCTTCCAGTCATAGCAAGCTTCCAGGAACTTGCCACCTCTATGTATGCAGATTAATTTTTATTTTAAAAGATGCTGATTTCTAGATATCCCTGAATTGATACTTTCAAAAATCCAGGCAAAGAAAAATTTGGCTATTGTATGCTCTTTAACAGTTTGGTTCTTCTGCTGAGCTCTTAGGGGGCCTCCTGCCCCCCCTCTATTTGTCTGTGCCCATTTCACAGTGCTGTGGTGTGTTATTGCTGTGTTTGCTACTCTAATCTGGGTCTTTGTTACTTGGCAGGACTTATGAAACCAGAAGCAAGAGCAAGGAATCAAGCACTCTTGAGAGAAGGCAGGTAGGTTGTCTATGCTTTTGCATCCCCAGAGCCTTTGATTGTTGCCTATTTGAATGCTGTGTATTTCTACCTGTATGAATCTGTTCCACCCATAAAGAAGTTGAAGGTCTACCCAGTGCCGAGTTGGAGAAATGTTATTCTGACAGCTCTAAATACTCTGTCACTTTGAAAGCAGTGATCAGGATGCACCATCACTGCCAGACCAGCTGGTGAATTGTCTGTGTTTGTTACCTGTTCCCCCCTGATGTGCCACTGGATGCAGCTCAGACACACGGAGCCTTTTCTCCTTGCAAGAGTGCTCTTATTTTAGGCACAGGAGAGAGGGAGAGACAAGGAAGGAGGATACTGTAAAAATCCCATGCTGGCAAAAGGCAAGCATCTGCCTCTTGGTGTTTTTATACAGCTGTTTCAACAGCTGGCTGTGGCTGTTTTGGCAGATTTCACAGCTTTTTACGTTGTACTGTGGGGAGGAAGAAATGGGATAACTTAGTAGCAGCTGAAATGGAATGGCTGAGGGGCTTCTGAGTGAGAAGGACTTAATTGTGTCTTTAGTCCAGCTACAGGAAACACCTTTTCTCTGAAAGTAACAATGAAAATACAAGCCCTGATAAGAGTGAGAAAAGCTGGATCCTTGACTCTCAGATACAGCCAGTGCCAAAATCTGTTGACTATACCCGAAAAAGACCCAGGGTGAGAAGTAAATTAAAAGGTAAGCTTAGTGCCCTACTGACCCTTAGCTATGCATGATGTACTGTGCTGCAGAAAAGTAAATGCTGGTGATGGTTTGAAAAAGGAGAGTTTGGCCAAATCCTGGCTTTCCTGAGTGGGAGAGAGCAGGCTTGAGGCCAGCAGCCTGGGGTACCCTATAGAGGAGAGGCATTGCAAACCTTTGTGCTTGAACTGGGTTCCTGTCTCCTTCCCAAATTGGGGTTCAAATGTCCAGATGACATTTGGTACCTAAACAGACTCTGTGGGTGCAGCCCTCTCTGTGATGGTGCTGAAGAGCCCGTGGGCCCTCAGCTGATGGCAGTGTTGGTGCTCTTGACTGCACTAGGAGGAAGATCTCTCTGAAGCTACCACACCTCCTCCCTGCAGCTTTCCCCTCCTCACCTCCCCAGAAACATCACTGACTTGGCAAGTAAACCATGAAAATCCTCACAATTTGCAGACCAGGGCATTCTGCTCCCCTGTTTATGCAGTAATAAGCCAGTCATCCTCTGAGTGTCAGATGTGATTCTCTCTGATAGTATTCTCTGCTTGGGCCTGACCAGCAGCAGACCTGCCCTGCAGCCATGCTCCAGGGCTGTGTGCTGCTGTGACCACCAAGAGAAACCAAATTGTCCTGAATGAGATGGAATGCTTCTCTCCCACTCCTGGAGAAATGATGCTTGCTCAGGTAGCTGTTGGATTCTCCAGGGCTTAAAAAGCAAAAGAAAGTTGAGCTTCAAATTGTTCTTTATACTGTATTTCCATTGTCACTGCAGTGTCAGCCCACATGTCTTGCCTACGACTTGGGGACTGTCAGACAAGATGCTGAGCCTGTCTTTTTTTTTTTTTTTTTTACTTTTTTGGCTGCTCTGGACGCAGCGAGTTGTGTATGTTTGCATCGTTGCATCTGTCTTTGTTAGAGAAAGGTGTTTTATTGAAATTTAATGGAAGCATTGTGAAGTTTTATCTTGTAAATGGCTAGAAAACCAAAACTGAAAAGGTTTGCATTGTGACTCAGTTAACTGGATAAAGTACACCCTTTACATTGCCAGTAACCAGGGAAGTTTTTCTTGTTGCAGTGCTTCCAGTATCTTCTGCAAGTAGTGGCAGCGACTATGAGTCAAAGAAGGTAAGAAGGTGTCATGCTTTAGTGCCTCAGATTTAAAAACAATATGGATGTAAAATGTGTACCAATGAGTGAGAATTACATAAACTGGTATTATTTTAGTTCTCAAATGTTCTGATGGAGAGATTTGTCTGCTAAGTACTGTTGAGACTCTACTGGTCTAATGGAGGTGATCTTAGGAAAACATGGTAAACCTCATAGAAACAACTGTTAAATGCTGCATATCAAATATATATATATGTGTGTGTATGTATATTTGTATATACATATTTGAAACACAGGCAGTCTGGGAAAAAAATCCCCAGAACTAGTAGTCACACTAAAGGCTTTTATTTTCCCCTGGAAAACTTTTCTTTCTTGGCTACAGTGCTTCTATTCTGCTTATGAAAAACATCATCAAATGTACATCTCCAATGCCTAAAGGGAGAATTCTTGCATACATTACACTTCAGGGCACAGATCTCCTTTGGTGCTGGATAGATCCACCAGTATGTTAGGCATATTTAATGTATATATCCACTCTTAGTGTATTTAAAAAACAAACCATTCATTCAAAACTCTCCCTTCAAAACAACACCCCAACCTCTACTTCTGTAGTAATGTTTAAATAAGGCTTAGACTTTTGTCTCTTGTTTTGTTTTAGGAGGGAGAATCAAGGCAAAGAGCTCAAAAGGAGACGCTAAGGAAAAAAAGCCCATTTGGTTCAAAGGGAGATGATTTACCCACAGTGAATCTTGCTGGTATTTTTATTTTAATATTCTTCAGTGCATTAGAAGAGTTTTGATAAGTGTGGGTCTGTACTTTCTTGGATGAGTTCTTTTGGTGGTGGGTTTTTCTTTTTGATTTTGCCACTTTTCCTTCGCATTTTTCCTATCCCATAAATATTTGCTTTGTGATATTTCTTTGTGATAGCTATAAAGGGTAGATACTGTCTGTGTAGATAGTCTCTTGTACAAGGAGAAGATAAGCTGATGCTAGTGAGAGGTGAAGGAATGAACTGACAACCACTAAGAAAACAGCCTTTGGACTGAGTCTGAGCCACCATCTCTTCCCTGTGTGACAAGATAAAGGAGAGTGTAGAGGGCTTGGGTTTTATTTTCTGTCACTAAATTGTGATTTCCAGCCAATTCAGGATTCAAACTTTGTTGCCTGTGTTGTTTATTACTGTCTCACACAGATGAAACGCTCTCAGATGATCTTGGAGGGAGTCCACTTCTACTTGGTGTGTCTGCCAGGAACCCTTCCAGTGACGTGGAGAAAGCCACACAGGTACAGAATGCAGTGCTTAGCTTCCTCCCAGCCTGCTCTCAGGCTACCTCTGCCTGAAACCAGTGATTTGTGTCCCTTTGCTTCCCCTAACAAGACTAGACCCTGGCAGCTTGTCTGCAGGGTGGGTACCTTCTTATTTTGTTTCCTTTCTCTCCTTAGAAGTTTCATAGTACACCTGCCAAATTATCAAGAGAGGAAGAAAGTAGCAAGCGGAAGGACTCAGGTGTGTTACTCTTGATAACACGGAAGAGTTGGGTAAAAGCAGAAAGAGGTGGTGCCAAAGCTGTTATTTTCTTTCAAAGACAAAATAACCCTGACTTTTTTGAGGTTGCTTTTTTTTTTTTGTCCTAAATTCTGTTTCTCTGTTTTGAATGTCACGACAGACTGTGGTAAGATGCTTTTACATACATTCCTGAATTCATTGCGAACTCTTAAAACCTGTCCTTGATTATAGGGGGACTTGTAGTGTAGATTTACAAGCTAATGACCCAAGAGACACACAAAAGATAATTTGTAATGTTTCAGAAGTGAACTGCAACTTCAGTTTAAACAAAACAAGCATCCCTTCAAGTTGCTGAGTTTTTTAATACCTAAGAACATGGATGTAAACCATTGCTATAAGCATTTGTTAAATGGAGACTTGGATAATGCTTAATACTGCTGTAGCTTTTTTAATAGGTTAGTGGCATATCAGGATCTTTTTTTTAAAATGAAACTGAACTTTCATAAACTGACTCAAAAGCATAGCACAGTCTCTTTGTGGTTGGAAACAACTGAACTTCAAGTCAAGCAGCAATGGGGCTGTTTTCATCCTAATAATTCTCAGTCCTGATGTAGTTCTAGGAGTCTGAGTTACTGATGTGACAATGGAGTGAGTCACTGAAATTTTGGTCTTGGACAAAAGTATCCCTTTTCTCATAAGCTGGCTCTCTTTGTGTTCCCAATGTATCTTTTACCTGTCCAGCATTTTCTGGACGCACCCTCACTGCAATAACACATCTGTTTAATTTGGGAGAAAAGATAGATGCTGAGGACTTCATTTTTATCACTGTTTGTGATAAAATTTTACAGTTGGAGAGGACTTGTTTTCATGCAAGGGCACAAACAAGGTTATGCTCAGAAGTTTCGGGTGGGGTTTCTGATTGCATTTGGACTCTCTCTGTGAACTTTAAATCTACTCCATGGTGCTTCTCTTGGTCTGACTGTCTCCCTTGTTCTGGGCCCCACCACCTTCCATTCTGCCTTATGGAGACTTCAGGGAGATGATTTGTCAGACAATTTACTGAGTTCAGAAAAGTGCACAATGAGACAAAAAGATGGGGCCTAGTTTGTTTCTCTGGGTTTTAGCAAATTTTCCCTAAAGTAGAGACTGCAAATCCCCTGCAGCTTTGATTTGGATTGTTTGGGTTGATTCAATTTTATTTTCAAAAATTTTCTTCATAAGCAGTTTGAGAACTTGGGTGGAAAAGAGAATGGGAAGAAGCTGGACACCAGAGGTTTTTGATGGTTGGAGTAGAAGGCCAAGAAGGAGAAATTTCCTTAAAATTTCCTATCTTTAAGATGGAGACATGGAAGATTTCTGAATACCTGTATAACACTGGGCAGGCTAGTTCCCCGCTTTTGCAAGGGAAGATGCTTGCAGGTGAAGTCTTATCCTGTCCTATGTGATGCCAGACCATAAAATGAGGCTGCCTCCTTTTCTGAAGCATTGGTAATTCCAGTGGTGGTTTCTCCTTGAACAGGTACTGTCATGTACCTCATGCAAAAGGACAGATGTCTTCTGAAACATCTTCTATTCTTTTTCTAGATATACTGAGTGGCACTACCATAAAAAAGCCTAAATTTTCTAGTTTGGAGAAAAATCACTTGCCCTCTGAGATTAACCATACGCCAAAGAAAATTTCTGATTCAGTAGAAGAGGAAGTGGAGATCCAGAAAGGTAAAATCCGGTTGGGAATGAAGGTGAAGTGCTTAAATGCTTTCAGCTTTTCTTGTGGTAGAAATCATAGTCACGTGGAAGCTTGAAGAGATGTATTTGTAGAGAGGCCAACTTTTCCAAAATCCAAAAGTGAAAATTAGCAGGAGATATTGCAGCACTGCCAATGGCAGTGGATACTATGTATGTAGAGGTGTGAATAAGGAAATTTGGGTTTCACTTGGTCAGCTTCTCCATGACATCTACACTTCCTACTCTGAGTATGATTTTCCAGAGTTATTAAAAAACCATTGAACACAGGAGCTGGAAAAAAAGCATGCAGGTAATGGATGAAGTAACTGCAAAATACTGCTAACTCTGAGCACAAGAGGATCAGGCTTTTCCTGCAATGTATAAGTAGAAGACAGGAGCAGTGGTGGCCTGACTATTTTCTGCATTTACTCTGTGCATTTGCCTCAGTCTCTCTAGATAGCTGTGTTGCTCTATTGTGCCTATCCTTCCCTGCTGCTCTCTAACAAGTATTTGTCTGGGGATTTTTGAGCCAGTTTCCCTCCTACTTGTGAGCTCTAGAAGAATAAGCCCTAAATTCCAGCTCTCTAACAGAAGTTGTTGCACATATGAATGACAATCCCTTCAGTAGCAAGAAGATTTATATTCCAGCAAGCCTTCCAGCATAATGCTAACTGGGCATTTGCTTCCTCCTAGGTCAGGAAATGGATGATAGCCTAGATGATGTGTTTTTTTCCAAGATGCTTCACGAAGACTTGAGTGATTCAGGAGTGATTTTTGCCTTTGAAAGCTTTATTGGCCAACTGAAGAAATTGTTCTGGGTAATGTGAGCTCTTTCAACATGTGTGGCAATTGAGCATATTATGTGAAATTACCTTTTTATCTCAGAGAGTTGGTGCAAATATCCCATCTTTAGTTTGTGTTCAGGAGTAAGGCTTTGGTGGCAGTGTTTCTGTTAGTCTGGAGCTCTTTAGAAGTATTCTACAGAACTTGTGTATTCTGAGAAGTGTTACAGGGAAGACCTAAAGAAAATTTTAATTAGGTTTTTCCTAACACAACACTGCCCTGAAGTCACATAGGTTACATTGAGGCTTGTTGGTGTAACTACTGCGACTGAATTAAATCAGAGCATATCTGCAGCACTGATGTGTGCCATCTTACTGCAGATTAAATTTGATTTAAGATGGTTTTTGCAAAGATGAATAGCAAGTTCCTGCAGAGGAATATGTTTTCCAGGCAAAGGTTTTGCAAGTTAGGCTTCTAAGTTTTGACTCGGGCCATTGCCTATCCCTAACTCTGCATTCCATGACTAGTCCCGGTACAAAAGGATTGAGAACAACACACAGGATGCCCTGAGATCTTCAGAGAAGAACCTGTCTGCTCTGCTGAAGCAGATACATAAGTGCAGGTAAGTTTCTGGGCTGGCTGAAAACAGCTTCAATTTTGTGTCAATTTTGGTTGATAGGGAAAGCCAACCTGAGAGCTGGATATTGCACTTATGGTTTGTATAGCTTATGGTTTGTGTGTGTGGTTTTTTTGTTTTGTTTTGTTTTTTGGGTTTTTTTTGTTTGTTTGTTTGTGTGGTTTTTTTCTCCTTTTTTAGTGCAAGAAGATTTTCAGAAGTGTAACTCCTGGGGTTGATCCTAATTTTCCTGTAGGAGGAGAGGATGGGCTAATTCATGCAAAGCAAGCTTGAGTTACAAACAGTTGATGGAGCAGTCCTTGGACTGTCTTCTGGTTGTCAACTTAGTAACTTATAAATCTTTTAAGGAAGAAGCCAGGCTGTGACTTGCTTAATGAAGTGGAGGAGAAGAAAAGGAATCTCTCAGATCCTGAATTTCTTAGATAGGAGCTAGATAAAAAAATCAATTCTAATATTTATGAATTTGGTATAACTGAGATACTTACACTTAGAAGTACAGTATAGGATGTAAGTATCAGGCCTCTGTATCTATTGCACATTCACTTTTTAGGATTTAGATCAAATGTAGTATGAAATAATAACCTTTAAAGTCAAAAATCCCTGGTGTCAATGGGACCTCTATGAGCAGAATTTGCTGTCATTAAGGTACATGGAGAAGTTTGAGTTCCAAAAGAAAAAACAATTGGATGTTTTGTGGTATAAGATAAGAGTAGATGGCAGTGAGATACTTCAAAGCTTGATTGCCAAGTAAGTAACTTGGATCTAACCAGGATCACAGGATAGTGGATGCAGGGCTGTGCCAAAGTTTTCCTACCTCAGTGCAGCTGGGAATGGTGGTAAACCTAAGTCAATAAGGATGTTACAACCACAATCCTTCTTAAGGTTTAGAAATTGCTGGCATCCTGTACATATCAAACCTAAGGCAGGAAGAGCCTCCATAGAGACTGTTTGTGTCAAGAGAGAATCATAGAATGGTTTGTTTGAAAGGGACCTTAAAGGGATCTTCAGCACAGGAAATCTCTGCTGAACTCCCTAGAGGCTGGGAGAGCATGCAGTGCAAGTATTGCACTGGGAATTCATGTGTATCCTCTGTCCCAGTCTTCTGTTCCTGGCTGCTGTTTGGGATAGGCTATTGAGCTGTATTTATCTGCAGTGTGCCTTTGGTGCAGCTATTCACATGCTCTGTGACATCTGAGAACAAATCTGCCCCATGTAGCTCAGCAGTGAAATTTTCCTCTGCCTCAAGGTAGCTCTGGTGCTGAAGGGGTTGTTGTCCACCTTGTGTGACTGCACGTTAAAGTGGCAAAATTTTCTGCTTTCCATCACTAGGCTGAATAAATTTGAGACCTTCCGGAAGATTGTTGTTGAAGAGCTTGCCAACCTTGAGAAGGATACTCAAATTCTAGCAGCCATGGAGAAGGAAGCACTGGTGTGTACAGCTTCTTGTGTGCCAGCCCAAAAAGGTGCCTCTTCCCAGGTAACAGGGGGTTTCTTTGGGGTCTTTTTAGGATTTCTGGAATGCGCAGCTGCTCAAACTGAATACGTTCTACAACCAGCAAAAGGAAAGGTACGTCTCTGCCAGCTGTCCTGCATGCTCACAAGTCCTCTGATGGTCATAGAGGGCACTGGTGGTACCCTTGCTGATAGATGGGAAAGGATTCTAAACCTAGTATGGCATCTTCACTTGGTGAACACCACTACACTTGGTGTCCACTGATGGAGCTTTTGCAGCCTTGTGAGGGCTTTCAATTGGGATTAGAGTGTAATGAGGGAACCCTCTATGGGAAGTTGTGTGGGAGAGGAACCTTGCTCAGGAGAGCTGTACCAGGATCTGGAATAATGTGCAATGCACCCTCTCAATGTGGACTCTGTCTAGGGGTCAGAGGAGGTGGAAGGAGGTGATCATTTTCTGTATAAAATACACTGTTGGCATAAATGCTGAGTAAAAATCTGCCATTCTCAGGTTTATTTTTGGTGGTAAATATATCTGTTCAAACTCCACCAGTAAGTGCTTCATGAAAAACCAGCTAAGATCATTTTTCTTTTAGAATTGAATCAGTTGACTCAGCCCTGGGTGAAACAGCAAAGAGTTTTACCAACGCTGTCCAGAATACAACGGTATGTGTGATAGAAAAGCAGCTCCCTATGGATGGGGGACTGAGCTCTGGCCTGGCTGATTGGTGTCAAAAGTGACAAAATGAAGCTGAAATCCTGGGAGGGGAAGCCTTCAGTTGGCTAATTCGTGGGCTTGTTCTTTATGTGACCTCTGACCCTGATGCATGGAAACCATTGAGAAAGAAATGTTTGACAAGGGGGAAGAGGTCACACAGTACTTTCCTGGGGGAGAAGATAAAGACAAGGGCCATCAGGTAGTGATGTTTCTCCTGGATTCGCACTCTGGGGCAGTTTCTGTGTAGTTTGTGACCCTCAATGCATTTGCCCCTTGGAGTTATACATCCATGACAACCTGTGGCTAAGGGCTCTGCAGTCTAACAACACCTTGCATGCATTCTCTTATCTTCTCTTTAGGTCTGGTAACTTCTAGCCTTGAGGTATTCAAGTCTGATTTTTTTAGAAAATTTTTTTTATTTAACTTACATCCTGGTTAAATATTCTGTTGAAGTTCTTAAGCTCTCCAGTCTAATCACTATTTTATACCCTTGTTTTAGTTTGTAAATTAAGACAAATACTTCACAAACTTTGATACAATGCTTAGTTTCCATCTGATTCACCCCATCACATGGACATCTATTTTTGTTACTGCTGCTGTTCCAGGTCTATGTGCTGATCTGATGGCTTTGGGAGTTTAGCTTTTCTGCAGTAAGATTGGTGGATTACTGTCATGTGTGGGATGCCATGTGCCTGCACTTCACAGGGCTGAGAAAGCTCCTTGTGTTGAAGGAACAACTGTGCCTGTGGTCACCACACCAGACTGAGCCTGGGATTTTAGAAAAGATGCTGAAAACCAAGGGCTTGTATATTTTAGCAGTTAAAGTTGGAATCCTGGACCTTTCCAAAGGGAAAATTTTCCGCTTTGAGTTGCTGAGGGACACAAGTGTTCCTGAATTAGGACACTGAAAGAGCAGCAGGGCTGAGAAAAGAGCACTTGTGTCATGGGAGCTGCTCGTCCTGCAGCACTTGTTCCCACATAGGTGCTTGAGAATTAAGAGCTGAGTCTAAATGTGCTTCCAGGATCTTTGCAATTTCTTGTTTTGAACAGTTTCAATGTTTGTATAAATTTTTGTGATATTTTCTCTTACCTTTTTTTTTTTGTTCTTCCCTGCAGTATGAACTCTCAGTGAAGAAGGAAGAAAATGTGTTCATTGTTCCTTCTGACTAGCAAACTCCTGAACTCATTATTGCTCATGGCATTTGAGCACTTTGTGTGCAGCATAGAGAAGAAGGTTCTGTGAAGGATGCTAGTCTATTTTAAATAAAAAGAAAAAAGAGGAGGGAAAAGCATTATGTTGAGCCTTTTTTTGGCCTAAAAAGAATATATAGTGCTAAGTGGTCCAGTTGCGACCCTTGTGTTGATAACAAGTTTTTCTGAAAATTTCAAGGTTGGGTCCTTTATATATCAAAGAAATTTTAAAAATGAAGTAAAGATGATATTGCCATCAAATTGATGGATATATTGGCTTACTTTGACTGTTCTGCTAACACCTTTATCAAGTGTAAAAGTGCTTAACAATTGATTCAAATAAAAAGTTTTTTGCATAGAATGACAATCTCACTCTTTCCTTCAAATTGATGCACTCTAGAGTACCTTGCCAGATATTTAGAGTTCTGTGTACCTTGCATAGGATGTGGTAGGTATAGCCTCTCCTGTGTGCACATAAGTGTGGGAGCTGCTGGCTTGACACCATTGCCACTTAATTCTGGATTGCAGAGCTGAAAGCAGAGAGGGATCTATTGTCCAGATGCCTGTGGGCAAACTGGAGACTGCAGGGGCAAGAAATTTGGAGAACTGAATAGAAAATGGGAAGTGAAGCAGGAGAATTTTTTTTTGCCACCAGTGACTTTTGGCTCCAAGGAGAGTTCAGAATACAGTGAACAATGCTGGGATTAGATGAAATAGCATCAGAGGTCTCTGGAAAGTAAGCAGCAGATAACCCATGCTTATTAGTATTGTCCTCTGCTGTGACAGAATGTGACAGAGTTCCCCAGAATACAGTTGTTCTTCACAAGAGAATGTGTTCTTGCAAAAACAGCGTTAGTGCTAGTGCATCTTAATGAATTTGTGGGAACGTGGCAGATTTCCAGGCTTTGGGTTTCTATCTTCTTAGAGAACCAACCTAAGATTGCTGTATGGGTTAGAGTTGAGGGAATCCTCCCCTGCACAAAATGTACCTTTGTTACAAAAGCCCAAACCCTGACAAGGTTTGTTTCATAACTGAAGTAGGGTTGATGCTCTTCCTATTTGAGAAGGTCATACAGGGTAGCACCGGCATAGAGAATGGCAAGAAGCTGCTGCTGCCATTGTGTTACCGTTTTATGCTTATTTCTTTATCTTAAGTAGTCCTAACTAGGCTTGGCATAAGCTGAAGTTTTTTCATCCACATCAAGATGCACTTGGTGCTTTCTTCCTGGGGTGGTTTAAAAGAAAAGACCTCTTCAACCCTGCCCTTTCCAAAGGTTCAGATCTACTGGTCTACCCCTGCTGTTCCTAATGTGAAGGGCTGGTTTTGCAAACACTGGCTTGTGCTTGTTTCTTTGAGGGCTGGCCCTAGTGACCTGGCTACACTGGATCCTCCTGCTACTCTTCAGTGTCCTTGCAGCTGCTGTTTGATTCTAGGCTCTCAAAGCACTTAGCTGAAGCAGCCATGACTTTTGGGAGATGAAGCTATAACCTCTGTGAGCAGCTGTGCTTTAGCCTGGTAAAATTAGTTTTGCTTCTTGGCAACAGAGTTTTCCTCAGGCTCTGGTCCAACTAGCATGGTGGTATACTCTGATGGCCCCAGCAGCGTCATTAACCCAAACAGGCTTTAAGATATCAGCCTGAATAATCTGATCCCATCACTATCCTCCTGTCTGGATGAGCCAGGTCCTGAATTTGGGGCTTTCACTACTTCAGTAGTAACCCGAGGTTCTGGCTGTAGGAGTGTGATAAGGCTTGAACTGCCCTGCTGCTTCTTATTGTGATCCAGAGCTCACACTGGTGAATGTAAAGGGATCCTTTGTGCTGTGTGGCTCCCACTCCTCAGTTCCAAGGTGAGCCTTCCAGTAATTCCCACATAAATGCCTACATTCCTTGCTTTTATTCTCGTCTACCTGGCCCAAAATGATGATGCAACCTGGCTAACAAGGTGCTTGATGTGAAGCAGACCTAAGAATCGAGATGAGCTGCCTGCACCAGTTGCTCCTGCGCACTGAATTCGGCAAAGCCACAGAAACAGCGCTGAGAACTCACATCCTCGGGGCACGTCACCTCCTTTGGGATGGGTGTTGGCCTATTTAGGCTCCTTCATCTGCATCTCCAAGCAGTTTGCTGCCCAGAGGGAAGGTTTGAAATAGGAAGGGGATGAGATGGGATGTCTCTCTCTGATTTAAGGTGTGGGTTTTTTTCCAAACTATAACAGTAATGCTAGATTTTTTTTTCCTAATTTTTTTTATCAGATGTTTTGGATGGATTCATTGCTCTGTTAAGTTCAAGCTGCTAAGTGTTTAAGCTTTGTCAGCACTGTGAAGTAGATGTGTAGAAATGCTTGTTTTGCTACATTTCCTCACCCTTCATGAATATTGGCAGAAGGCTCTCTTGGTGTCTCGTCTAACTGTAAAAAGTTAGGAATACTTTTCATCTAAGTATCTTTGCTAGATAACTTAGAGTGCATTTCTGTATCTCTTATTGTTGCATCTCCACATAAAGCTTGGAAGGTGAGTGTTCAGCACTTCAGAGGGCATGGAAAGGAAAAATCAGGGTTCCTTACTTAGTAAAAATTGCCACAATGTATTTGTATGCACTTAGATTTGGTTTTAACTCTTTTATTGGAAAAGTCTGAACCCCAAAAGGGTGTTTTAATGATGGGTAGGGGAGAGCAGAAAGGGATGTCACACTGCTTAAATACCTTCTACCCCTGCACTCATCTATCCCTTCATATGAAACACTTCAGCATTTGAGAGGCTCAATATGTTCCAGCTTGATAACCTGAGAACTGCCTAAGGTGAAAACTCTGGACTTTACTAATGGTCTTTCCATCTGTAAGCAGTAGAAGTGTTTGGAGACCACATCTGGGACAGAAATGACAAGTTCTGACTTTGGACAGCCCATCTCATACCACTTCCTGCACTACTGGGTCATTTAAACACGTTTGACCTTAAACCTCCTGATGGTCTGAAGTCCATTTGGTTTCTGCAACAGATGTGTAATTGGGTTATCCTAAAATTACCTTTTGGAAGGTAGGTAGCTGACCTTGGCAGGTTTCCTTTGCCCTTCCCAATTCATGCTTTTTAAAGTGCTATTAATCCAGATATTTCTTTTATTTTCTTCCTTTCAGTGCAGATATAGATATAGCTCAATTTTCAACCTGTTCAGTTGCTTTGATGTGGTGGTGTTTGCAGGGGTCCCAGGATGAGGGAAGAGATGAGAATCTTGACTCCAGGTTTCAGAGGGCTGATTTATTATTTTATGATATATATTATATTGAAAGAAAATTAAATACTAAAACCATACTAAAATAATAGAAGAAAGGATTTCATCAGAAGGCTAGCAAAGAAAGGAAAAGAATGAAATTATAAAGGCTGGCTGCTGAAATTTCACATTGTGCAGGATGCCTCCCAGACCCAAGATGGCACCACTTGCAAGTAGGGCTGCTTTGACAGTGCCAAGTGGCTCCTGAAATCTGCAGGAACCTGGGATGGTGAGTTTTGTTTGCCAGGGAAAAGGGCCGGAGTTGTTGTTCAGGGGCCTGTGGCCCGGAGTGGTCTTGTGACTGACCTGAGTCCCAACACAGCTGGACCTGTGATTGGTCATCAAGTAGAAACAATTCACACAAGACCAATCGAAGATGCACCTGCCACATTCCACAACAGCAGATAATTATTGTTTACATTTTGTTTCTGAGGCCTCTCAGCTTCACGGGTGAAAAAATCCTGGCAAAAGGGTATTTCATAAAATATGTCTGTGACACCTTGACACTTCTGAACCAGAACAACAAAGATGTAGGTGCTGAGGTGCAAAAACTATGTATCAATACCCGGAAAAAGAAATGGGAAATAGAAAAGTTCCAGTTAAGGAGAATTGCTTTATGCATTTTAAGCTCTAAATAGGGTTTAATATTAAACTGACTATAACCCCTGCTATTTATGCTGCATCTCTTTTAGGGGATGATGCTGTGCCAAGTGCTTGTTTACCTGCACGTTTGGATGGGCCAGTGCAGTGGCCCATCCAAAGGCTACAGCTAATTCATGTCAAGGCTGTGTAAAGCCAGAAAAAAGGACATCCTTTGTGGCTGGAAATGGGCAGAGGAGTTGTCTGTGTTTACCCTGGCCCAGAAACAGCCCACCCTGCTATTGGTAAGGCATGCTGAGGTTAGCTGGAGCACACAGGGACAGGTCCTGCTTCTGCAGGCAGTAGAACTGTGTCTAAGAGAGTAATGCACTGGAAAATAGACATGTTTCTAGGAACAGCTGAGAGCTATTGTGTATTTTCAAAATTTGAGGTTTTGAGTTCTCTATTGTCTCTCCCCTGTTTTCAGCCATCATGTCCCAAGTGAAAACAATCTGATAATCAAATGAGATCTTGATGGGCAAGTACAAGCTTTGAACAAATGAGTCCTCTACTTCAATTTTACCTTTGTTCAAAAGCCCACATTTTTATAGGTAGAGGGCCAAAAAAACTGTATGGAAGCTTTACACTAATACCAGTGAAGGTGTTGTATCAAGTTATGGAGATTGTTTTTGAATCTGATGTGAATGCCCTAAAATGCTTCTAAAAAAGCTGGAGAACAAAAGCAGTCTCAAGTAACCAGTTACCAGCCCAATCTGATGCCTAAGGAGAAGTGGAGACAGCTAATAGTAAAATTTGTTTATTTACAGTGTTATGTATTACAGGAAAATCAGTTTAAAAAGTCAATGCTTCTCTTTCTTCAAAGTAGCGGCATTTTGAAGATGTTAAGACATATCTGAAGAATTTTAAACATACCTGATTCCAGCCTTCATGGCTGATCTGGATCTGCAAGGTCAAGGTCTGAGACCATCTGGTTTTTTCCTTTTTTTTTTTTTTTTTCATTTTCTTTTTTTTTTTCCCCAGCCCTTTGAATTTTCAAGTAAGGCATTTATTTTCTTTTCTTTTGAATGAGGTTTCAACAGAACAAAAGACAATATCTGTGGGTTTGATTGCCATAGTAAACTTTAACACTTAGCACAGCTGACGCTTTCCACCTTGATAGTCAAATGCATGCTTTGCCATCAAAAGATTATGGACTCCACTCGGCCTAAAATCCATGCTGGGCCACACAACCCTTGTGTTGCCTGCCTTAGATGAAGGGTCCAGCTCATTGCTTTGTTCACTATCTTGTCAGCTCCTTCAAATTCCTCTGCCTTTACCTGGGCTTCCAGTATTAAACTGATTTCTACAGAGCTCTGAAGCTCTCCCTTTACTCAGGGCTGTGTAAAACACCCTCAGTCAAACCCAGTAATTTCTTACGTCTTGGAATTTTTACAGTATCAATCAGAAATGCCTGTAAAGGTTCTGGAAGGGCCAGAGAGCAATAGCATATGCATACAGTGTCCAGGCTTTTGTGAATGCACGGTTCTTGGCTTTTTTTGTTCGGATTTTGTCTTTTGGGTGGCTGCTTTCCCCCTTATTGAGCGTTAAATAAAACAAAACACTGACTTTCAGTAAGTGAGGTTTCATGACCATCTTCATGAGGAGGGGAGCAAATGTGAATATGCACCAGTTACATCTAGGCTGGTGTGGTGGTGTAAAAGTGTTTGAATATTGCAGTTATTTTGGTCACCCAGTTCATGATGATGAAGTTCAGCAGTCAGGCTGCTAAGAGGTACTGTTTCTGCTGTAGCATTTTGGGAATTTCTGTTTTCTGCTGGAGCAGAAAAGTTTTGTCCACATTGCAATGGAGCTGGAACTGCCTGGAGACAGATGGCATTCAATGGGACTTACAAGCACACAGTCAAGCAGAATTCTGACACAAGACACCCTTCTTCATGCCCTTTTCTCCTCTTGCTTTTACTGGACAACCCCATCTGTTCTTCTTCCCCTACTGTACCACTTCCTCAGCTTCTTTCCTTCCTATCCACGAGCCCTCAGGTCTGTGGTCTCTCCTGGTGAGGCTGGCTGCCCTGTATCCATACTGCTCCCTGGGATAAACCTTCCTCCTGCCTTTATGCCTGCAGTCTCCAAGACCTCCTGACAGCAGATCATCTAAATGGGGATATCTGGAGGGGATAACTGACCCTCTAGAAGTGGAGAAAAATTGGACAGGAGGATTTGGGACAGCCTCTTCTACATGTGGGCCTTCTTTGGCTGCTTGGGCCCTCTGTGTTGGCTAGGTATGTGTTTTGTCCTCCTCCTGCCATGGGACTCTGCAGGGTGACAGGAGTGAGAGGACATATTTCCTTTATGGAACTGCTTCAGTTCAAGGGACTTGCCGGGCTGGAGTGACTCTAAAAGTTGTTTTTGTCAAGAGAATTTTATACACAAGAATGGAAGAGATCCGAACTACTTCACTGTGAGGAAAAAAAAGTCTGTGTCTATTTTTAGTAGAGGAAATTAAGTGGGCCAAATGAGAAATGGGTGAGGGCAGACTCATGAAATTAACTCTGGATATTCTTCATTTCTAAGCATTTAAGTGGGGGTAAATGCAGTGAACTGAAGCAACAGAGATGGTGATGGACTGTTGGGAGACACCTTTATAGCTGCAGACAGCAGAAGCTGTCTGCAGCTTGTGCCTCAGTCCCATCTGTTTCTCCAGCTAGAGACCAGTCTGAGTAAGGTCCACCTGCCACAGAAACTCCTGTATAACCTGCTTGGCTCATTGCTGAACTCACAAATTTTCTGCATCTTCTAGTCTATTAATATGTAGCATGACAGTTTGCTTTGAATTAGCAGTGTTTGTATAGGATTAACTTTACACACATTTACACTCAAGGGATTTATCTGCCTTAGGTTTACATGACCCTATTTCTTTCAAAATCCATTTACCTAGAACTTCTGTTAAGTTAGCACATCCAAAGTGACTTGTTTTGCTCTATGTTCAGAATTCCATTCTGGGCAGTGCCAGGGACTACCAGCCCAGCCTCCTGAAACAGAAAGCTCCTGCCAGCCTTCCTGGCATTTGAATCAGGTTGCACTTGTGTAAAGCAAGTGACTGTGAAGCCACAACTGCCTGAAAACTATGGGATGGTGCACCTGGGCTTTGCCCTCTATCATGTCCTTCCCCAGGGCTCCCACAAGATCAAATCCTACCTTGCTAGTGTGCTTTGGGGAATTGCTGAGAAGAAGAAAAGAGGGGTATGGTGATGGAAGAGGTACAATTCTCACCTTTCCTGCCCCCCCTCCTTTATTTTCCTGGCCTTGGCTGCAGTTCAGCTGGATGTACTGGGTGCACTGTGAAGCCTTGCCTCAAGACCTCTCACATGCACAGAAAGTGCTCACCATGTTAGTCTGAACAGAGTCCTAACCTTTTGAAGGCATTGATGGATTTATCCATCAAGTGTTTCATAAGGCGTTTTTGTGTCAGCATTAGAGATCAGAAAGGTTTTCTTTTTCATATGAGAAAGATCTTGGCTTTCTTTGTTCTGATGTTGATCTTTGACGAGACAAGTAATTCTACTCATTTTGTTAAAACCTAAATAGAAGTACATTAATAAGTGTCTGGTACAAAGAACTGATAAATGTAATCAAATAGGTTTTAAGCTAAAGCTTGTAATTCAGTCTTTTTTCTTCTTTTTCTCTTTAGAAAAAAACAAAAACATAGGAAACACTATACTTATTGTGCCTTCTTATTATTCTGCAATCCGTTGGCAGCAGCAAAGTAGTCCTTATGGAAACCATTCTTGATTTCTGTTGTGGCAGGGGTTTCCTTTACAGCTGTTCTTGAAGGTGCTTTCCGGTATGTCTATAAAAGCAAAATCCAAAATAAATATTTGGACTAGTTTAAAGCCTGCCAAAACAGTGCTTATGGTTAATTGTAAATGGAGCTTGTCTGCTGTTTGTTGATGCAGACATATGTATTTGCTTCAGACTGCATTAGGAGTATAGTAGCCTTTTCACTGCTGTGCGTGATTTTACTTTACTAGCCTTACTGTAATACTTCTCAATGTCAAAAGAGATTTCAAGCCTTGTACACTAAAAGCTTTATGTATGTAAGCAGGCTAGAGCACTCCCTGCTAAAGATGTTGAAGTAAACAAGGCAAAGACAGGGCTCTTTTTTTTTTCCCTAAGGAGGAGAAAGACTCAAAAATTTGCCCACCAAAGCAAATTCAGGCATCCTATGTACTAAATGCAGTACCTGACCTGCTATACAAGTGCAGAAGAGTTGAGCTGCAATGAGGAGGTCATCACTACTGAGTAACTCTCTCTCTCAGACATGACTGTATCTGTTATTCTTAAATGATGTATGTATTTTAAGACTAACATATTTTAAGCACTCATGGTCATTCTACATCTGAGTCCACCCAGACTGCTATCCAAAAAGTTCTGTTTTCCCCCATCTTTGTCAGAGAGCTCTCAGAAGACTGCTTACCTTAATGTAGAAGTTGATGAAGAGGATGACTAGTGTGGCCATGTAGGAGGACTGGAACATGAGGCAGCCAAATGGGAATCCACATGGCTTCACAGCTGCGCTGAGGGTGTGCACAACAGTGAGCAGAAACTGGATCTGTGGAGAGAAGATATGCAGGTGTATTTGCTGAGAAGAGGTCAGTGCTAGCTTAATCAGACACAGCAATGTCCCCTGGTCCTGCTCCATAAAAGTTTGAGTACTCTTGAAAAGTATCCCTTTATAACCTCTGAATGCATTGCGGGGGTTAAGTTAAAATGGTGCTCTTGTGAAATTAAATAAAATCCTAAGGGGTCAGAGGTTTCTAAAAGTAAGGTTATAGGTCTAGTTGACAAAAGGGAAGCTTTTTTCCCTCTGAGATTTAGTAGATTTTGTTCTATCTTCCAGTCCTTGTGACAGGTACAGTTGTTGTCTCTGTTGCTGGGCAGAAACTGGAGGAAACTCTGAAGATTCCTGGCAATAGCTTTAGAAGTCTGAGCAGAAAATGCAAAACTCAGGTCCAAGGAGTTCAGATAGGTTATCACTTGCATTAATGGAGTTAAGGAGGGGGCAAAGGAAGCAAAAATGAGACAGGGAAGAAACTGCAGAGACTTTTCTGTATTTAGAACTGTCAGCCATAGCCCACACTGATTCTCCTCAGCCAAATAAGTGTCCCCTCAAACCAGTGTACTGAGGTGCATTTCCAGCACTGCAGTGTTTCACCTGCAGGGATGGTCTCAGAGAAGCAGTTCTTGCTAAGCAAATTTCTACACAGGCATTTTAAAGCTCACTGCAAAAATCTCAACTTCCAAATAATATGAACAGGCTCTAAGATAAAAAAAGTAAAAGAAACTTTATTTCATATCAAGCCTTATATCTTGTTGATAGAAGCTTTTGATGTGGCTCAGCTCCCCAGGTACAGCAACAGGTGGAACAGACTTTTAGTAATCAGTCAATTTCTGTATCGCCTAAAGTTTGTTTACATCATTTTGCAGTTGTACCACTGTGTCATGGGTTAACCTGGCTTGGCTGCCAGCTGCCCACCCAGCAGCTCTCTCCCTTCTTCTCCTCAGTAGAGCAGGGGGAGAAAATAGGATGAAAAGAGTTTATGGATTGAGATAAAGTTAGGGAGGGTAATCGATAAAACTTACCTATTACTGTTATAAACAAATTAGACTTGAGTTAAGGATGATTAGTTTCAAGTGCTGCCAATTAATAACACAGAAGGATAGCAAGAAATAAAATTAAAACCACCTTCCTCTAAACCCCTGTTTCTTCTGAAGCTCAACTTCACTTCTGAACTTCTCTACTTCCTTCCATGTGGTGCAGGGGGATGGGGTTTGTAGTCAGCCCCTATTGCTTTGGCTTTGCTGTTCCTTTCTCCTCACACTCTTTCCCTGCTTCAGTGTGGGGTCCCTCCTATGAGAGAGAGTTCCAATGTGGGTATTTCCCATGAGCTGCAGTTCTCCACAAGTTGCCCCAGCATGGGTCCCTTCCTTCAGGGTCCAGTCCTTCAGGAACAGGCTTTTCCTATGTGGGCCCCCATGGGGTCACAGATTTTGCCAGCCAGCCTGCTCCAGGGTGGGCTCCTCTCTCCATGGGTCCATAGGAGCCTATTTCCCCACTGGCTGTATCTTCCTTCAGGGCAGACATGTCCATTGCTGCAGCGTGGGGTCCTCCATGGGCTGCAGGGGAACAGCTTCACCAGCATCTTCACCATAGGCTGCAGGGGAGTTTTTGGTGCTAATTCCCTCCTTCTGTTCCAACCTGGGTAATTGCAGGGCTTCTCACATTTCCTGTCTTCTCTCTCAGCTGCTGTGCTATGTTTTTCACCCTTGAATAAATACAATATCATGGAGGTGCTCCCAGCCTTGCTGATGGCTCAGCTTTGGCCAGCAGGGGAGTCTGTCTTGGAGCTGGCTCTGTCAGACATTTTTTGTGACTTTTAAATCAGTTTTTTCCACAATTAAGGAGCAGTCATTTTCTATGCAATGGTTCAAAACTAACAGAATTTTGTGGACTAAAGAGTTTCTACTGTTTGTTTTCTACAGAAAACACTTCTGAACGTAATTTCCTTCATTAAATTTTATCAAGCTGCACTAGTGACTCATGCTGTATGATAGTTTAGTTTAGATAGTTCAATTCTAACTGGGTTAATTGTGTAAATAACAATGTTTACCTATAGTTCATTTAGTTCTCTCTCACATTTTGAAGGATTTCTGGTAATTAAAAATGAGAGTAAAACAGATACATACCAGTTGTGCCTGAGTGAGGTATTTCTTCCACCAGAGATATTTGCGCATGGAAGGGATGACTGACAGTCCATAGTAAGAATACATAAGCACGTGGATAAAGCTATTCAAAGTGGGTCCAAAGAAGCCTACAAAAATCCATTAGGGAAAAATAATTAAGTACCAACTGCTAAAAAGTGAGAGAGGATATTATTGCTCGTTGTATTGCTTCTATATTGAATCTCTTGCAAATGTAAGTGTTCCTGTAGGGGGATAGAATATAAGAAAATAAAGATAGTGTAGAAAGTAATCCTACCCCTAAGGAGTTGCAGCTGGGCCAATTATTAAAGATTAGGAGCAGGCCTGACTTTAACAGGCCACAGCTGTAACCCATGAGAAGAAGAGTGCTATACAAGAGTGGGTTGGCTGCTTTGTGAAGAAGAAAGAGGCAGTGCTCTGAGGAGCTGCCTGTGAGAAACACCAAGAAGGTGTGAAACTCTTCTGATAAGTAGACAACAGTATGGAATCCCTGCAATAAGATGACAACATATTCCTTCCATGCTTATTTCTTGCTAAAGACATTCCTGATGTGTAGAGGTGCTCTCCTAGGGACAACTGAAAAACCAAACGGTACTTCCTAGAGGGTTGTTCTTATGCTGAATTTTGTCTTTTTATCTGGTATTTTTCTTCTCCTCTACTTTTTCTTATTCTGTAGTTTACAGGCTATTTTTCCCCTCTCCTAAAGCTCTTCTTGCTGAGTCTTTCCATTATTCCTGTAAGCTTTAAACAATGCTGCTGATGTCTTTGCTGCTGGTATGTAGCTTAGGACCCTGGGAGGCTTCTGTACTCCTGCTCTCTGATGCAGTAGCAAGGGCTTTACTCTGAATTAAACCAGCCTTTTGTGCCTGTGCTTGATCACCACTCTTGTTTTCTTCATTGACTCTTCTGCTAGATGCACGTTTATAGAATTTCATCCCCGATAATACCTTGCTGCTCTTATTAGTTACATTTAGTGAATACTAGTTCTAGAGGAAATTAATTATCCTCTGTACTTTGCAGACTGTGGAGAAGCAGCAGCACTACTCTCTGCTGTGTGCTTGTGAGTTTGATGGCAGTGCTACAACTACAAGAGGGACTCACCAGTTGTTCTGATTTTGCCACTGATTAATTACTTAGCTGCTGGTTTAATTACAGTAGTGCAGCACTAGCGTAAAGCATGGGGACCACACATTACAAAGCACGAACCCCCACTGATTTGTTTACACCTCTAGAAATAGCTCCTAATCACTATGAAATCTCTGATCCCTGCTTCCAACTCTAATGCTGATTTACTTTGACTTTTTGCTGTCCACAGTAAGTGCCAACAAATGTGAATTCTGCTTTTAGCTCCAAAAAAGACCTGCACAAGTTTCTTTACAAACGTTGCAATGGGCTGAGGTAACTCACTCTAATAGGTTGCAGGAAAACTGGGTTTTTTCTCAATTTTGAAAGCAGTTCCACAGGAAGCCTCTAGCTGTGTGAAGCCCTGGAAAAGTGTGCCTGTTGTGAGACAGCTGAAGTAGTTCTCTGCTGTTTGGACTTATACAAATGCCAAGTGACCAGCCTGTGGTACCATAGATCCCTTCCTAACAGGGAAGATGATGACAGCTACTATAACCTTCTGAGGATGTATTTTCATAAGAAACAGAACAAACTCAAACTGGTATTTTAATTAGTGACTAAGTAAAGTATCTTGCTAAAGCAGAGATTGATGTATACAAGAGTTGAGCCTGTAAAAGGGCCATTGATTTTATTTGTTGTGATTGATAAAGGCTTTACCAGGGTACTGACTTCTTCCTGCATCTGCTTTTAGAGTAGGTCTTGTGTGCGCTAGCTCCTCTGTGCTACTCAGTACTGTGATGCTTAAAAGCGGTTTGAAGAGAAGTAAATACATGGGTTTGTGGCAGCTAAGTGAAAAGTCTAAAGCCTAACACTCAGGTATTTTTGGCCTGAACTTTTAACCATGCTTTTAACTTTCCTGTGTTCTGCAGGTGGTCAGCAGTTCTGAAAGGCTCTGAACCCTAAAGGTGCCCTCACATTGCACAGTGACACAATTCCTTTGCATGGTGATGTGATTCCTCCCCAGCTGCAGCTGACTTAGACCCCAGGTGATGAAGCAAACAAAGACTTACTCTGCCCACAAGGTATCCAGTTCAGAACACACCACCAAATGTTAAACATAGTGGCATGGTGATACACATGAAGGAAGGTGATCTGGCTGCTTTTCTTTCTCAGCACAAAGAAGATAGTGTCCATGAATTCAATTACTTTGGAAAAATAATACCACCACAGCACCTTGGCTACCTGTACATGCAAGAACAAAGGAGCAGGAGATCAATATCTGTCCATACAATTGCTTAAATATTACTGTACTTCTTCACTCCCTAGGCATGCAACTTCCCAGAAGGCATTAGTATGCTATTAAAGGAGAAGCACAACCTCTGTCTTCAATTTTAATTTGCTTTTCAATGAAGCAGTTTTGTAAAAAAAGACACATCTTTTAAGAAATAGTATAAATATATAATTATCAAAATATAATTTAAGAAAAATAAACTTTGAGAAAGGGTTTTCTAATTGTTTTGTTGGATTTTTTTCCAAAGGTGTAGTTTTGTGGGTGAGTTTTTGCTTCATTTTGGGGTTGTTTGTTCAGTTTTTTTAAGGGTGCTACCATTTCCTTGACCCTGAACAGATTTTGCTGCCAGATTCTTCTTTTGAAAAAAAATCTAAATTTGATACTCAATACAATGAAATCTATCCTCTAGAGTAGAGACATTTTATCAGAGCTCAGGGTATGTCCTAGGACAGTTAAAGACAGTTAAAACAGAGAGGATGCTGGGGGCTGAGCTGCTTTTGTCTCTCACCCGGATATCAGCCTCCCCTGCACTGTGGAGGTTCTGGCACTGCAGGTTGTAGCCGCCTTCCCATGTGGCAAGGATGAGCTGGAACAGAAAGCAGAGGAATTACATTCATGAACAGATGGAACTTCCCCCTGCAGTTGTTCTGTCCTCATTGGTGGGTACCCACTCCTTCCATGAACTGATGCTGTTGAACCAGACAACTTGCTAATATCTTGTATTTTGAAAGGGGAAAGGCATCAGTTAAGCTGGAGAGATGAAATGATGCATTTCTTCTCTTTCTCTGGCTTTAGAGCCTTCAAGGCATGCATTAAAATCTCTCATTATTTAATGCACCTCTAAATCCTTGCTCCAAAGAAAATGCTGGAATAGTGTATCTTTGTCCTGAAGCAGTATGAACAGAGCTGCTTATGCAAAGCTGTCCTTGAGAAAAATTCCCTGTTTGCCAAGCAAACAGAAGGCAAATGCAAAGTAGTGTAATGGGAGAAATATTTCCTAATGCCATACATGTCTCTATCCTCCACTGTTAAATGCTGGAGGAAGTGAAGGAGAGCAGGCACGGTGCTGAGTGGAGGCGTGGATAGCACACAAGCAATTTCTTAGATTCTGCACATGTCACACGGGGAAGCAGAGCAATGAAATATCAGAGTGCAGCATTGGGATGGAGCAGGTTTCTAGAAAAACCATATGGTAGTCTCCAATATGGAATATTTTTATAGCAACAGCCACCTAAAGCACTCAGCAGCCCTTGTGGAAGAGGGAGCATCATCTCTTGCTTATAAATGCCATGTAGAATCCGTTGATTTTTAGAAGGTCTTGCTAATTTTCAAGTAAGTGCAAAGTGGGTTTGGGGACAAACTGGGCAACTTGTGTTCTGGAGTCTTTCTCACCCTCTACAGACACTGCAGAGAGTGAAGGTGGGAGAAATGCATCCAAGTGCTATGCTGTAAGCAGAATTGCAAGATGCTGAGAGAAGGGGGTCACTTTCAGCTCTGGAGCTACGTTCACAGGAATGATGTGTGTCAGCACAGAAGTTTTCCCTCTAGTTCACAATGAAAAGAACTGTTCTGTGTTGAATCTGTGTCAGTCTATATAAAAGTGAAGCAGAGACATCCTCAGTGATCAAAATAAATTAATTCCTAGAGTAAATACATTAAAAAATTATTATTGATAATTTCCAGAGGATTAGAAAGCAGCCTACAATGCTTATTATAAATTCACATTAAAATGCACTGAAACCTGGAGAACCACAGTCTTTTACTATTTTTCTTCTGAATTCACACTCTGTCATTGTCCCTGTAATATGAACTTAGCTGTTTTAGGTGGCCAAAACAGCCCATAGAAATTGCAGAGAGAGATGACAGTATACAGCTAATGAGTGTTTTATAGATAAATTATATGTAACAATTGAAACAAACATATTCCTTTATATTTTTCTGCTTTGCTGAAGAAACTTCGCCTCAAAATTTTCTGCTGCAGTAGGTAAAATATTGGTTCACAGAATTTGGTGGAAAATGTGCAATTTTCAATATTTTGATCAGTCTATTTTACAACTGTTCCAATTTGTGAATTATTACAATGGATTGATTTTTGAAAAATCTTTTGCATGTTGTCTCCTGGTGTATTAAAGGTCAGGAGTGAGGGCCAGTTGATTGCCCAGCAGGTCCTAGGTAAAGCCCTGAGAAAGGAAGGTGGTGTCTTACCACATGTCAGGAGCTGCAGTCTTCAATGGAGATACCTTGGGGATATTTTTGTTCTGGATTAATTGATGCTGGTTTTTTGTTTGCTTTTTTAACCATCTGGTAAGTAGTAGAGTGAGCCTTGCCAAAGAACTCTGTTGTGCTTTCACTTCTATATTAAACCTGTTTTTGATGATACCTTTGCCAGTGATTTGTTAAATGACCTTAAAACAGGCACTCAACAAAAATTGGTGTAGTCAGCAGGTTTGCAAGTAGTATCACTGACTATTTACAAAAGCATGGAAGAAGTCCAAGTCCTAAGTTCTCAGACAAATGGCTCAGGATAACTGGTGTGATTGGAAAGCTGTGGAGAAACATCTATAAGTTGCTAGGGGCTGTATAAAGGCTAGGAAGAAGAAAGTGGTCATTTGCAAAGTGTTAGATACCTTTCCAGAAGCTGCCTGCCACTATAGAAGAGATAATATTAAAGATAAACAAGGACTGGAAACTGAGAAGGAAAGCAACTGAGTTACTACTGTCCTTTAAAATAGAACAGCTCCAGAGACAGCTACAGGAGGAACAGAAAGAAAAACAGAAGTTGAAGGAAAAACAGACCTTTTATGGACCCTTTGGACCCCTGTTTATGCGGGCTCCAAATCCTCCTGACACTGTGCGGATTAGTGAACTAAACTGCTCCTCCACAAGACTGGGAGGGTAACAGATGGAATGGTCCCTGAGATAAAAAACCAGAGTTCTGTACCTGGGGCAGAACAACCCTGGCTGTACAGACAGACTGTGGAATGAGAGGCTGGAAAGCAGCCCCATGGAAGGGGACCTGGGGGTCCTGGTCAATGGCAAGCTGAACATGAGCCGGCAGTGCCCTGGCAGCCAGGAGGGCCAACCCTGTCCTGGGGGACATCAGGCACAGCATGGCCAGGCAGGCAAGGGAGGGGATTGTCCTGCTCTGCTCTGAGCTGGGGCAGCCTCACCTCCAGTGCTGGGGGCAGTTTTGGAAGGCAAAATATGAAAAAGATAGCAAGCTGTTAGAAAGCATCCAAAGGAGGGTAACAAAGATGGTGAAGGGCCTTGGGGGCAAGCCTTACAAGGAGAGACTGAGGTCACTCAGTCTGTTCAGACTGGAGAAGAGGAGATTGAGGGGAGACCTCATTGCAGTTACAGCTTCCTTATGAGGGGAAGAGGAGGGGCAGGCACTGATCTCTTCTCTGTGGTGACCAGTGACAGGACCAAGGGAGCAGCATGGAGCTGTGTCAAGGGATGTTTAGGTTGAATATCACTAATAATGTTCTCACCCAGAGGGCGGTTGGGCACTGGAAGAGGCTCCCTGGGGAAGTGGTCACAGCACCAGGCCCAACAGAGCTCAGGAAGTGTTTGGGCAATGCTCTCAGGCACAGGGTGTGACTGCTGGGGTGTCATGTGCAGGGCCAGGAGTTGAATTCAATCATCCTGATGGGAGTCTTCCAACTTGACATGTTGTATGAAGCTTTCCTGCCAGCGCTGAACAGGTGAGCTCAGTAGTATCTCAAGGTTTTGGGTTTATTTTTTTCAAGTATTTCATTCAAAGGTCCCATGTTTGAAAATGAGATGAAAAATCCCTTAGAGGCTCATAAAGAAAATATTTCTTTTCAATGTCCTAACTTTTTAATTTGGTCATAAGTTAATCAGCAACTTCTTACAAATGGTCAGCATGTAAATGCAGAGTAAGCTTTGTGGTCAGAATATCATTCTGTCAGACTGCATGATTTTATTTAATTTCTTTTGTTCATTCTTCCCTGAATTTAAAAATGCCAGATTTTTCAGACCATTCTGAAAATGGTCTGAAGACTATTTTACTTGGCAGAAGAGTTTCCTCCGGTTTGTGTCTGCATTTCAAAACGCAGTAACTTAGGCTGGAGATTTTTTTTTGCTTATTTTAATCTCAGTCTTTCACATGAGCTTTTCTGTAGCTCAGCATTTCTATTCTCTGTTGTAGGTGCCTGACATACTGCTGTGTCTCCTTTAAGGAAAATAATTCACTTTGAGATTTGACTCCTCTGCTTTGCAAGATAATTTTCAAGATTTCTGGCTAACTTCCTAATTAAGAAAAAAAAAAAAAGGAAAGTGGAAATTTGGAAAGCAGTGAGTAATTTTTATGGGATCCTGGTGATCCTAGGCCATCCCATTTTTATGGGATCCTGGAGATCCTAGACTCTCCTTTGCAAGTCTAGCTGGAAGAGGTGGAAGGTAAGCAGCTCACTCCATGGTGCCAAATGAGCCAGATGCATATCTGGAACAGAAGCCAGCACCTTGACAGAAGACATTTTGGTCTCAGATCTCTTTCTTTTCCGATACCAAACCCATACATTACTTGTACTGTTTTGGTGCTGTTCCCTTTTGTATACTGAGCAGTCACAACTCTGCAGAGCTGATGGTGTATCAATCACTCAGAGATGGTGCAAGTGCAGGAACTATCAAAGAGATGAGAAATCCCCTCTATCTTTTGAAACACAAATTCTCTCCCTGTAACAAACAATTCTTTGGATTCTTTGCATTCTTGGTAGCATATTCTGAAAATAGTATTAAACAAGTATTGTTTGAAGCTATTTGGAAAAACAGATCACGTAAAGAGCAAAGTGCTGACTTGTGAAAAATTTCTGCTAAGTAGCAACATTCTATTAATTAGTATAGTTTTCATCTTTTGCTGTTTGCCCTAATGTTGTTCTTAACAGATTCCTGTTTTCACACTAATTACTTCTATTCATCTACTCAAGTACAAACAGCACAAGAATTCACGAGTTGTTTTGGCACTATAGTCCAACTCCTGCCTTATTTTTGTAAATGGGGAATTAAAGTGTTCAGAATTGAAAGTTGGCTCCTTTGTCAGAGGTTTCAGGGGTGGGCAGCAGGTACCAAAAGATGATGCAATCCTCTCACCTCACTGAGTAGCAGACTAAGCTCTGACAGCCTGACCCAGGGGCCTGTGCCCTTCTCATTTTAAGCTCTCAAATTCAAAAATCTCACAGCTGTAGCTTGTTTTTCATCTGTTCCCCATAGGCTAGAAAGGAAAGTGATGTGATTTTCTAAATGGATATTGTCATTTCTACTGACTGCATGTTCTCCATGCTCTTTTGAGCTATAGAAAAATCTCTGTGCATGGTTGGACTTTCTCAGAGAGGAAATGCCTGGAAGCAATAAGATATTCCCCCTTGTCCCAGGGCAGGAGGAAGGCAGAGGGTGAGGCAGCAGCACTGGGCCACATCTGGCTGGTGAGCAGTCACCAGAGGTGTTCCTCAGGATCAGTTCTAGGGCCAGTGCTGTTCAAATACCTCTCAGTGATCTGGAGGCAGGAATTGAATGCCCCCTTAGCAGGCTTGCTGATGGTATGAAACAGGGAGGTGCTGCTGACTCTCCTGGGGGACAAGAGTCTTTGCTGAGAGGTAGAGTGGAGCATTGGGCAGTCATCAGTGGGATGAAATGTAACAAATCCAAATGCTGGATCTGAATGCTGGGATGTCCTTACTTTCTACTTCTTATGTAACTTTTCTGCTGACAAATCTTATGGCTACTGCTTAGCTCTAATTGCAGTTCTGCTATCTCTGAGGTCTGCCTTTGGCAGCTTTCCCAAAACCCTCTGATTTTAAGGATTACCACAATTCTCCATCTCAGTCCAACTAAAAAGAAACTTTTGTGTTGTTTATTAACTGCTTTGTGTTTTATAGAGCTTTACTATAGTATATCTGTTTAGTACTTGTTTAAAGCATCTTTTTTGTTTGTATTAAGCATTACTATATTACAACACAGCAATTTTAATGTTGCAAAAGTTTAGTTAGTTTAAAGGGTATAAGTTATATTTGATAGTAATTATGATTCCTTGTTTGAAAAAATCTCGCTTGTTTTAAGGACTTAACTCAAAACTTTCCTCCATGTCTATACTTTTATCTACTGTCTCTGTAAGATTTTGAGAACTTTCTGTGAATCTGTTTCTTATTTCTCTCTCTTGTATGATGAAAACTTTTTTGATAGTTTTGTCTATTATTTGTTGCACACACTTAAGTATGTAAGATATTACTATTAGTATCACCCTTAAAACACTTAATACATACAGACCTATTTTACAAAGTTCCCTTAGCTAAGGTGTAAAGCTCCATTCTTTGAATAAATCATTGACTTATGACTTATTGTCTTCTTTAATTTGAGTTGTTAAATCTTTTAGTTTTTATATGTTTTTGTGGATGGATTCAGAATGGTTGGATAGGTTCATATAACACAATCCTTTAAATTCTAAGTGGGGGAGGAATGGCTGGAGATCAGCCCTGTGGAAGGGGATCTAGGAGTGCCACTTGGTTAGTGCCATGGCTTCCCCAAATGTAAAAACTTAGTGGTGGTGTTGTGCCAAACAGACCCAGGTGCTGAATAGGAAACACTCCACAAGATTTGTCACAGGGGAAATATTTTGTTGTTCCTCTTTATGATGCATTCAAGATGTTTTTCATGGGATAGAACTGTGAAAAGTGTGCTTTGGGCAACTGCTTGGTGAGGCTCTCCAGCTCTCCATGGGTCTGGTTAGAGGTCAAAAAATTGCAAAGATCTGCTAATTCTGTAATCACCAACTGGAGTTTGCTATCCTGACCTGCAGAACGTACTGCTGGACCCAAGTTGGATGTCTCCTCCCCCTGGAGCATTGTAGCTAAAAGGATACTGGTTATTCCAGATGGAGGAAATATGTGGTCCTATGCTTTCTTCCTGTTTTTAGGTCAGAGAGTTCATAACATGGTGACAAAAAATAAGAACCCCTTCCCAAGTGAAGTTTAGATAATTGTTTGAATTTTTTTATCAGCAAAAACTCTTTCAAATGTAAAGCCATATTGTTGAGAAAGTACCAGACGGTTCTATTTAATACTCCTTAAGTAAATGGGAGCCTGATAGAAGGATTAGTGAACTAATGACTTCAAAATTACTTATGAATAGTAATTACTTTGAGTATTGCTGTTGTCTGGGATAGTGGGACAGGCTAAAAGAAATCCTGTCTAGGCTTATTTTCCATGAGTCTTTTATTACATCTGATCTGAATAGCTCCCCTATCATATTTTGTAGTACCAGTGGTGGTATTAGAAGCTGTGCACATATGGAAAACCTCATCATATGAAGTTTTATTCCTGATTTCCCATAAGGTTCTACTGAATTTTGTTTGAATGTGCACAAGAGATCCAGAGCACTGCATTTTTCCATGATCAGGTTAAATGTTCAACTGAAATGCAGAGCTCAGAAAGGTCAGTATGAAAGACAAGAAGAACACAGGGGATGAAAACTGAGCTGTGAAGACAACATGCCCAGCTGGAATAACTGCAGGCAAGGACAGCAGAGTCAGCTCCTCAGCTCTTCAAACAAATTATTTGATTAAGATAGAACACCTGGTAATTTAACTCCATTCACACAAAGTTCTTACTTGATCAAAAGATCAGTTTGCTCTTGCCCTAACATTTCACTGCTTTACAATGCACTCTTGGTGACCTTTTGCTCTCTAGGTTTTTCTTTTTCCCTCTTCTCCTTTTCTTCAAATGATAGAAGAGTGCATCTGATCTCTTCTGGTTTCTCACTTTGTTCTTTTTCTCTTTCTGCCCAAATAGTCTGTACAAATAGTCTTTCAGTACTAAATAATTGTTTCAAAGGAAGCCTTCACTTCAAGCACCAATACTGATGGATCTAGAATCTTTCCATATTTCTGTACTTAATTTACATTTGTTGACTTCTGGACACTTAATGAAGGAGTAAACAATAATTTATCACAATTTTACAAACAAACAAACAAACCCAAAAAACCCCCAACCCTGAAACAAAATCAAAACAAAACAAATACCAAAAGCAAGATTATGTTGAAGTTGTATTCCTACAGTAAAATTCCAGGACAGTTCAAATTGATTAAGATCTTTTTCACCTTTCCTCATCGTCTGCACTGTTGAAGGTTTACTTGGAACTTGTGTTAGACAAGCTCCATCTTCTCAACACTTGCACAGATAGGAACTAAGTCCTTCTGATATAAGCCATTATAATGATGGAATTAAACAGAGTTTTAGTGCTCCTTCTATTTTTTATTTGTTCATTTTGTTTTACCCCATTATGTCTAATTCAGGCATTATACTTTCTAGTAATATGTGAGATATAGCCTCAGTTGCAGTGTGCAGGGCTAAAAGTGGTGGCAGATGGCCCTGATCATTCTGGCACTCCTGGGAATCCTCTCACCACATTGGCATCTATGAATATGCAAGTTATGGCTAGAATTCAGAAACTGGACTTAATGTGGGATGAATTTTCAGCTCCTAGAAACAGCTAAAGTGCATTTGGCTTACTGCTTTTTATTTTATTTAATCCTGCAAGGTAGAAGACTTTTTTTCTGGCTCCTCTAGAAAGGTTAATGCACTAGGCTGGCAATACTTGTGAGTTCTGTTCTTTTCCCTTTGCTCTGAAATGAGGGGTCCTCACAGGCAAGTCCTGCTTCCCCACATGGGTGTGGTTGCTTGCTTACAAATCCCATGGATTTGTAATAAATCTGAGAAGCTACCTGGGGATACAGACAGCTTGAGACATCACGCCACCCCTCTGCTAATGACACATATCTCTAGATCTCCTTTTTAATCTGACCCAAATGGTGCCAGTGTCCTGGTTTTCTCAGTGCCTGATCAACACAAGGACTTGGGTGAGACCTTGATGACCAGCTGAGATTTGATTTAAATAGGGCAGAGGTGATACTGCTGGGGAAAGCAGCCTAGGACTGTGGCAGAGATTATGTCTATTCCTATTAGTGAGAGAGAGTATCCTCACCTGAGTAATTTCAGAATTCAGAGATGAGCATCAGTCTCCTGTGTTTCCAGTTTCAATTTATCACTGAACTTGTGACAGTTTGGTCTCTGGTGCCTCAGGATGCACCCCTGAAGTGTGGTTTGTAAGCATATGAAACAATTCTGAAATGTGCACAGATGTGATGTTTTTTCACAGTAAGCTGGTTTACTGCTCATAGTGGGTAATTTTAGCATCTTAAGCAAAGATTTGTGCAGAGAAAAGGCATATATTTCTTAAGGGAAATTGTTAAAAGTTTTGATTTTTGTTGAAGTAAAAAGGTGCTGGCTGTTTTTCCTAATACAGAATTTGACAATGTTCTAGAATTTCTTAATGTTGGATCAGTAGAGTTAATCTGGGTCTATGAGCACTTATGGTACAGAAAAGTGCACAACAATAACAAACTTCTGATGTGGCTTTCTTTGGTAGCAGTAAGAGTGGAAGGAATTGTCTTTTGCCTCCTCAGCAGCCCACCTGCAGCCTGCCCAGTTTAAGCACAGGACCTTTGTCTAAGCTTCAGGTACTTGAGAAAAGGTGTGCTCCAAACCCAAGTGCCAGCTTCACCATATTCAGCTGGGGAAGGTAACGTCAAGGCAACTTTGACAGCTTCAGGAAAATCTATCTGCCTAACTCAGAAGTCTAAAAGTCCAACAAGCTGCCCTTCTGGGAGGCCTTCAGAGGCACCTAACTCTTTGTTGACTCAAAATTTTTGAGATATCTCATTAGGATGAGGGCAAAGCCATTTATCTTTAGACCTTGTCCCTGGGGGATCCTAGAGGTATCTGGCCTTATGCTAATGGCACATCTTAGAGCTGCCCTGGAGCTGTTCCTCCAAGTGCTTTGCGGATTGGTTGACCTCAAAGCTCAGAGATAAAATCGGCTCCCAGATAGTTCATGCCCATGGTGCAGTGCATGGAGCTCTGGCTCAAAAGAGGAATGTACCCTTGGAGATTTAAAAACAGCCCTTTTGTTATGACTCATTGCTGTAATCTCCGCCTTCTTGCCTTGAGGTTGCACAAATCAACTGTCATGAAGTGCCAGCTATAACTAGTCAGGAGATGAGGGTGAGGAGATGAAGAATTGAAGCACAAGTACACTCATCAGCAGGTTTACCATGTTTCTCATTAAATCCATCATGTGGGACAGCCTGTATTTGGATATACACCCTTGTGAATGAGATATTTTTTTCTTTTGAATGTCTAAGAAGCAACCCCTACATTCTGGAGCTATTGCAAGAAATGCTGTGTGGCACCCTATAAACAAAACAAAGAAAGATTGTTGGTTATGGGGGTTTCTTTTGGTGGGGTGTGGGTGGGTGGAGGGGAATGTGTTTTATCTGTATTGTAGAGCTTCTTATTTTGTGATTGTTCCCCAGTACAGAGACCAGAGGGATTTAGATGCAGTGAGAGGATGGAGGAATAAAACAATTGTTGTGGATGTGTCTAACCAGGAATTGATCCCAGATCACAGCCACTGGAAGGATCAGCTGTGTTTACATAAGGAACCACTGTGCAGAATGTGCTAAATATAGGTAACTCTTGCCTTAATGAGCTTAGTGTCCACAAAAGACTGAGAGAATAAGGGGCATAGAGAGAAGCTTTGGAAATTAGACATTTTGAAATATTGAATCACCATGATTTTATTTGGTAATGAAGAGAATTTCTGCTCTCCCACTTGCCTGTTTTTCTTCATCAGGGATGTGCAGGCTACCTCAGGCAGTACAATACTGCAAGTATTAACTTCCATTCTGCTCCTTCACAGGAGAAGCTGTGATGGAAGCCAGAGAAGTAGACTAAGAGAAAATACAGAGCCAGTAAAATGGAAGCATGTTTTGTACAGTGTAAAACCAGCCTAGCTGACAGTCCAAAGCTGAGAGAGAAATCTGCATTAGAACAGCTGGCAGTGCAGATCAGCCATCATGCTCTCTGGTTTCCCAAATTTGCAGAATGTGAGCTGTGAGCTGGCACTGCCAGCCATGCCCAGCTGCCATCTGGGAGGTGTAAATCAGCAGCCTCCAGCCTCAGAATCAAGGTTTCAAGGGACTAATCTGAGGACTAACACAACTCAGCAACTGTCTGCAGCAAAGCTAGCCTCAGGAAGGATGGAGCAGGAAGGCAGCTGAACAGGAGGTGGCTAAATACAGTTCCTACCAGGATGTGAAGGTGGCTAAAACTAAATTTGCTTAATTCATGCAAATGAGACCTGCTGAAATTGTCTTTGTTCTTCCATTTATTTACTTGTGGCAGGCCAGATCAGACTGGAAGGGAAAGGGGGCAGCAGTATTGTTTTCTATTCAGTTAATCCTTTTTGCTGAGTCCTGCTACTGCAGCCAGTTATCTGCATACCTCCCAGCAAAATGGGGATTTAAACATCAAAGTACTAATTTATATTCTGGAGGACAATCACTGTGGAATCATCAAACCTTCCAGCAATTGTCCTGGTTTCTGCTTTGCTCCAAACCTTATCCTGCACTCCCAGACAAGCTAGAGCAGCCTCTGAAGCAAGCTGGAGCATTGACCAGGATAAAGCTCTGTGTAATACAGTCAGTCCTTTGCACAAAGACACAAACCTGAACTGCTCCTCAGCCATTTGACCAGGCCAGTCACTTGCTGTTTAGCTCAAATTAATTTAAAACTTGAAGTCTTTGGGTGTCCTGTTTGGCTTCTGAAAAGTTTCTTGTCCAACCAACAGAATAAGGTGGAAACTGTGGCTGAGAGAAATGCTGTGAGGCTGTGCAGGTAACAGAGCAGTGTCAGGCACATGCTGGCACTGAAATCAAGCACACAAAGTCAAGTACACTCTTCAGCCAGGGCTTCTCATGCCCAGGGTCACTCCTTTGGCAAAAAAAAAAAAAAAAAAAACCAAAAACCAAAAACTAACAAAAAAAGGTTTTGTGGGTTTTGTCTTCTATTTTTTGTTTTTTAGGGCTTCGAGTAATGTATGTTAACACCTTAACATTAAAAGTATCACAGTTATCAAAAGGCTGAGAATGGGCAGCTCCCAAATAATATCCAAATAGTGACTTTTGATTTCTGCTTCCCTGCAGAAGCAAAACCACACATGTCTGCTGAGGGGCACTGTTTGAATCCTCTGCTGTTGCAAAATCATCAGAAGCATTCAAACCTCTCTTCTGATTCTAAATATATCCTGAATTATATGAGCATGTGTTTTTGTGATAAGTACTTGGGAAATAATCTATGTGACCATATTCAGCCTCCAAGCCCCACAGCCCTTGCTTTTGGATGAAGTGCTAAGTTTTTAACATCTGTCTTTTACTGTCTGACTGTATGAGGAAAGCTTCTTAGCCACACAGCAGAAAAATAGCACTGAATTGCCAATGTCATAGAGAAATCAGTACTTGCTCTCATTTATAAATCTGTTCATGCTTAAGCATGGGCCTGGAAAAATCATTCCACAGTCAGTCATACAAATTAAACCCAATCTAAGGCATTTTCACAGGTGCTGAAGGACAAAGTATAGGCACATTTGAGCAGAGTGACTGCTGCAGATTCGAATTTATGCTTGTGGACACAGTCCTGGCCGCAAAGAGCTGTCCCCAGGTCTGGAGTGTAGCTCAGAAAGGACAACGAAAATGTGCCAAGATCTAAGATGAGAAGGAACTTTTTAATATTATTTTGCTGTTGATGTAAACTTTCCAAGCAAAACCACCTGTCACTAGTATATTTCTGCTAAAAAACTGTACCTTGGTTGCCTCCCCCAGCCATGCTGCACGGCAGAGCACTTACCTCTATCAGCATGTAGAAGGAGAGCAGCGTGATGCCCAGGTTATACACGATGAGGTGAGGTCTCAGAGAGAAAGGAGGCCTGTTCTTCATGAACTTGTTGCCCAGCCATATGCAGAGTAGATATGCTCCAGTAAGGAAAAACGTGGGAAGGTAAGAGTCCAAAAGGAACCATCCTCTAACCCTGGTATCTAAAAAAAGAAACACACGGAGCGTGCAATTAAGAAAATTATGGTAAAGTATTGCTAAAATAAGGCAGAACACATAATGAAAAGAATCTGCTAAAAGTGTGAGATGGAATCAGCCATTCTTTCCTCACAAGAATTATCCATTGCTTTTAACTTATCAAAACTGCATGCTAAGTCTCAGAGAATGTGGGCTGAAAACTGCATGGAATTCCCTGATAATTTAAGGTCACCTAAATCATCTCATTTTAATTGTAAAGAGAAAGCAAAAGGGAAAATCCCATTCTTATATGCTTTTAAGAAATTATTTAATGTTTTCACTTAATATTTATTTAAATCCTATCTGAATCTGCTCAACAGACAATTTGCAGACACTATTAAATCCAAAGTATGTAATGTTGCCAGCTCATGTGTTATTTTAATTCTGCACATACCATACAGGAAGGTATATAGCATTGACTAGAAAACGTTCATACATGGGGAAGACATTTCCAAAACATCAAATATGAAAAGCAAGTGGCAAATGTTTACTTTGATGGTTATCAAAGACTTTTAGCTGGGCAAGGGCTTGCTTTCTCACAGTTTCTGTCCCAATTGCCTGGTCCTGAAGTGAAATATTAAGGTCAAATCCTGCTTGCCTTATTCACACAAGTAATCCCATTGGAAGTAATCAGATAGTTCAGTGTATATGAGCAAAGCCTAATCCCAGATGCCAAGCTGGAGGCACCACTTTGTTGTCGTATGAGCAACTGGATGTCATGAGTGAAAGGGGTGTGATTTCTTTTCTCCTTTCTTTTTCCAAGACAGAGAAAAATCTATAGTCAATTTTCCATAGCAACATTCTTCAGCCATTTACCTATGGAAAGAACAAGGGGGCATCATGGCTTATTTTTAGAATGACTTGTGGAGTAAGTGAAGAAAGAAGTCAGTGAGGAGTCATTGTGCAGGTCTCACAGAAAGTTGTTCTTTCTGCTCTTAGAAAGATGTTTTTGCTCTTGGAAAATATTTTAAATTACTTAGATTACTTTTTTACAAAGGCCAAGATTGTGTTAAAATTGTAAAACAAAAGCTATTCACAGTGCATGAAAAAAACATTTTACTGGTTTTCTGCCTGTGCTGAAATTGGAAAAAACTGGGCAATGGATGATGCACCAAGTAAATGTGCCCAAACAATTAGTAATTGATTGGAATTTTGCTGTACTGTATTATTTCCAACAATTCCTTCCTCAGATATACTTGCATACAAGTATATGTAAAGTGAAATTTTACATATGTTGGAGTAACCTGCATATGAGCCAGGCTTTGAACACCAACTTTCTTTCTCATTACATTTTCCCTCTGCCTCCCCCCTCACTTCCACTGCAGTGGCTGTAACAGTCAGCTGTTGAGTTTGGATTCCATGAGGCTTGTTAGCCCTTTTCCAGGAAAGACTTTCAACCAGGCCACCATTGCCATGGAAATCCAATGCTCTCCTGCTTTTGACTCTCCCTTTTGAACTTCCAAAAACCTCTGGGAGCAGAGAGGTGTAGGATTAAAGCAGTTACAACAGCACAATCCTTCCTTTTATGGCAAAGCCTTGCTTTGTTGAGCATTACCAAGCTAGAACGCCTGTTGTCTGTCTTCAGATCTCAGTACTTCTTAGGATCACCTCAGTGTGAGAAGGAAACACTTCCAACAATCTCCTAAAGCTCACAAGCCATGTGTGAAGCACTGGAATGAATATTTTAGAAGTGATTCTGCTTTCCTATGGGCTCTCAACATGACACAGGAGTCACAGGATAGGCAAAGGTTAAATGTTTAAGTGTTGATGTCTTAGGAGTGTGTGTTTTAGGAGCATAAGGACTTAATTTATTTAATTGCTATCCTAAATGAAGATGTAGAAAGCAGTCATGTCAGCAAGACTGCTATCTAAGGAAAGGTCTCCCATCCAAGGATTGCAATACTTGGTGCATAAAGGTTACATGCACAAAGGTAAATTGGCATCAGTAGATAGCAAAGCTGCAAGTGTGATCAAAAAGGAAAAATATTCAGAAGCATTCAGAATACAAATTAAACTACACAGAATAAATTCTGCCCCAGTGTGCCCTCCGAAAGTTTTCATTCTGCTGTGAGTGGCCACAAGCATGTGGCCTGATCCACACAAAAGCAGAACTCATGTGCTTGTTCAGGTCAGCATGCCAAGTATTTTAAAGTTCTATAGTATTCCAGTTTCAAGAGAAATTGTTTAAACATGTACCCTTCCTGAATATTTCCCACCACGACCTCAATACCTTGAAGAGTAAGACAGTTTCTGGCAGAAAGTGGTTTATAAAGGGCAGCCAAGGAACGTGACTCTTTTGTTTCCACTTCCACTTATCCCTGAATGACAAGCAGAGGGAGGTTTTTATGTGTCAAAAAGGGGGAGGAAAGGGAATGTATTTCAAAAGAAGTTATCAGAAGAATGAGAGATGAAAAGTATTTCTGTTGACCGACAGTTAAATCTCCATGTTCAAGTACTATAAAGTTACACTGTCAGTAGGAGAAAGGATTATTTTTACAGTATTGAACTTGCACAGCATCTGAAATTGAGACCAAAACAGTGAATAAAGTCACAGTGGGAAAGCACTGGACTACAGCAGGGGAAGGAGCAGGCGCCCGCAAGCTCCGATCGCTCCGTGAATAAGCTCATTCACGGTCACTGGCCATGATGTGCCAAACCCTTGGGGTGAAATCCTGGCTCCCTTTAAATGAGTGGCAGGCCTCCCAGGCTCTTTACATATCAGGCCTTTATCAATGAGGTTTAGAAACATTTTGATTCAAGTTTCTGTATAGCTTTGGCCACTCAGTGTCTGAGTAGATTCACTCCTTTTTAAGGTGCAGAGGGTAGATGGGTTTGCCCCAGTGCCTTGCTAGTGATCAGAGTCTATTAAGGAAAAGTGCTTTTTACTTTATCATAACTTTATCAAAATACATCTCTTCTTGACCACCTCTGTTTCATTCACAGATAAAACAAACAACCAGTTAACTAGATTTAGCTCCTGCAATTCAGTATTACTTAATTTTGCATAACACCAAACAATACTCTGCAAATGAAGGGTTGTGGTGGTGTTCACAGGAGTCCCAAGATAAAAGAAGAGACAAGAATCTTGGCTCCATGTTTCAGAAGGCTGATTTATTATTTTATGATATATAATATATTAAAAGAAAATGATATATTAAACTTACACTAAAAAATTGAAGAAAATATTTCATCAGAAAGCTAGCAAAGAATAGCAAAGAATGGAATGATAATAAAATCTTGTGACTAACTAGAGTCTGAGACAGCTGGACTGTGATTGGCCATTAATTAAAAACAACTACATGAAACAAATCAAAGATGCACCTGTTGTATTCCACAGCATCAGATAATTATTGTTTACATTTTTTTTGAGGCCTCTCAGCTTCTTAAGAAAAAAGATCCTAGCTAAAAATTTTTCATAGAATATGTCTGTGACAAAGGGTTACCCTGGAAAAATTATCTCTTACAGAAGAAAATCGCTATTTCACTCATTCAATTTGCTTTGAGCATAAGAACAAGAGGGACCAACACCAAATTGTAAGACTACCCCTTACTTAGGGATGAAACCAATGGGCAGGTATATGGCTGCTGTTCCCTGACCCAAAGGACTTGTTCTGCTAGCTTGAAAGCAAACACAGAGGTTATGTAATCTACAAAGCCCAGCTGATACCAGTGAATGAAGGTACAAAATTAGCCAATATTTATAAATCAAATTCAGATCTCTGATATTCTGTCCCTCATTGTGGTAGGGCAGTACTGCAGCTTGTGTTAACCTGGTGCTCCCCATGTGACAGAGATAGCCACACTCTAGTTCCCAGAGGCATTCTGTCCCTTCTAGTGCCCTCAGACATATCTGTTAGTGATGACAAAGACCTGCATAGTGACACAAATATCTCAGGAGTTACTACCTAAAATACAAACAATAAATAGGGGATTAGTTTTTAAAATAATAGAATGCTGTTATCTATCCTTTTAATACATCTTGCTGCAGAATGAAGTGTGTACTGTGGATGAAAATCAGTAGAGAGAAAGAAGAATGGTTTGTGGGTTTAGATGCTTGGGGAAGCTCTCAAATTCATTAGATATTCATCTGTGGGGTCGTTTGATTTAAAACTGATTGCAGTCTATCGTGAATTATTTATGTGAATTATTTATGTGGATAAACACACTGGAGGGAGATAGGCTATTCAGGAAATGTATGATACTGTGTCATTATACCACCAGTTAAATTAAAGATCAGAGTGCAGAGGCATGGACAAACAAAGCTATCTTCAGCACTGATGTCTGGAGAAGGATGGTGATGTACTTGGCAAGCAATACAAATGATATTTGTTTAATTGAAGGGCTTTCTAAAATCCCAAAGGGATCTCTGTGCTATTCCAAATTGGATCAACTATAGCTTACTCCTTCAGACAATTTGTCTGGACCAACAAGGAAAGAGGAATAGAAGAGAACATCATTTTTATTTGGAAAAAAACAAAACCAAAATAAACCACCAAAAATAGTGCTTTTGTTCTTCTGATCACATTTCTTTGTTAATATTAAAATGTACTATTGTAGAAGCCATTAATAAAACCTATTCTGCTTTAATCACTTCTGCTGCAGTTCCCAAGCTATTCAGTGTTTCTTCACTTGAAATCTTTCTTTCAAACTTCACATCTACTGTAGACATGATGGAAAAGATTTTGTAGCCAGCCAGCCAGCTAAGAAAAATTAGAATTTCTTGTGCTTAAGAACACATCTTTCTCTTTTACTTCCAATTAAGCAAGAACTGTTTCCGTGACATGGAGAACACTACTACAACAAATTGGGAATCCATAATCATGCATCCATCCCCACAGCAGCAGTTCTGGACTTTACCATGGATAGAAGTTTGCAAGGCAATTCCTGAAATTAAACCCAGCCCTATCAACAGCAAGGTGGCCTTGCAGGGGCCTACTCTGAAGACTGTGTACTTTCTAAACTCCTGTCTCATCCCTTTCTTGTATTTGCTTGGCTCTCTTAGCCCTGACTTTGATGCTTTATCCTTGGCTGCAGTTCTATTTTAGGATTGGTTTCTTTTTTACTTACTTGTTTCAATCCTAACAGAGCATGAGGCACCTCCAACCTAAAATTATTTAAGTTACTCTTGTCCAAACTGCTCCAGAAAAGCAATAATAGGAAGTCAAAAGATGACTCTCACCCAACCAATTGGTTTATTGAAATTTTGGATGTGATCCTGCAGGTTGCTTTTGCTCCAAACATCCTTCTGAATTAGGCAATTTAATAAGTAGCTGGACCAAACAAACTGGATTATGAATGACAATCAGTCCCAAAGCAGACCTTACACTTTCAGAAAGATCCAGCCCTTCAGGCTCTTTATTCCACATTAGGATGAAAAACTGAATTTTTCTGATATTCTCAGAAACCAAGGAATCACAAATCATTGTATTGATAGATTTGCTACAATAATGGTGTCTTCCTGATAATACTGCGATTCTGCCTAGTTTACATTTTTCAATAAGAAGTTGCCCAACAAATTTATTAGAAGTTTTTTGGGTGGTAATCCCTAGAAGTATTTCCTTAAAGGGCTGTAAATGGAACAGCTTACCTCGAGGTCCAAACATATAGTCCACAAATTCATTTACTTCCCGGTCAAAAGCTTTCAAGGTCTCCTAAAAAACATGGAAAAGGCCATGTGAAAAAGACATTATCTCAGGGTCACAGAGAGAATATGATTTAAAAAAACCTCCAATAAACTTGTAAAAAGTTTGTCATGCGCAAGTATTTCCAAAGTACACAACATCATGAATACTGAAAACCCCCAAACCTCTTTAAAAATTAATTTAGGGCAGATTGTGGTCTAGATATCAATACAGGTCTCATTCCTGGAAACAGCCCAAACTAGAACTCTTTAGGAAGGGAAATTAAGGTTTATGAAATTCAGCAAGTATCACAGTAAACCCATCTGTGATGGGTGTAGTTTTCACTCTGATAAAGATGCTTCTTTGTTTTTATTATGTTTCCTCAACTGAATATCTCAATGCTTTACACTTAAAGAAGGAAATCTTTAAGTGATTGAAGTGACGGTGGGCCAACTGAGATTTCTCTGAATGAGGTCCCAAGTTCCTATAAAGCAAGCCTACAGAAGAACCTAGAGGTCCAGTGACGAAGTTCAGGCCATGTAGGGTGGCAGGAAGAGGCAGGTAACTTTATAGAGATATTGTGCTTTGAGGTCTTGGTCAATGAAGCTGCCAAGCTGGCAGGTTTAGCAAATTTGTGTCTGTTTTTGACTGAGTTGGGAGCTAAGCCATGACCTACACAGTCCTTTCCCCAGCTGGATGTGGTGATCTCTTCCCAGACTGCAGCTCTGGGCAGTGGCTTCCTGCATGCCTGTGCCTGAACAATTCCTTGCCACAACATGAGGTCAGCCAGGTTCTCCCGCTCTTCTTCCCAACAGCATCCTACTGTGCTTGATGGACTAATTTCAGCACTGAGAAAATGCTGCCAGGCTGAGGAGAGGGACATAGAGTGATGCTGAGCCTTGCTGCAGGGCAGGAGCTGCTGTGGGCTCTGGATGCCTTTGAATGCCAGATATCTCCACACCAGCCTGGACTGCTGACACCGTTAACAGATTTGCCTTATGAAGAACCATATTTGCACACTGGAAGTTCCAGCCCTGACCCCTCCATGCCTGTACTAGGACTGGGTTTTGATCTGGGCAGGGACAAGCTCCTGGCACTCCCAAGCCCCTTCCTTGTGTTTCTTCTGCCCTTGATTTTGGTCCTCAGACTGTTCCAAGTGGACAGATTTTGTGTGAACAACTGGTAATGAGAGGTTTCTTTCAGCAGCTTGGGCTATAAACCTCTGTCTCCGTAAGAAGCTGCTGCATTGAAGTTTTCTCGGAGAAAAATCCAACAAAAAACCCCCAAATGAAAAGTATATATTTTTCTGAACAAAAATCAAACCAACCAAACAAAAAACCCTAAACAAACAACCAAACAAAAAAAGCAACCAACCAACCAAAAATATTTCCTCAAAAGAAACTGATGATTCACGATACAAAAAGGTTTCTCATACTTCACAGCACTGAGGAAATTAAACTAGCTTTTAGGAAGGTGTCCTGGCTACAGCCCATAAAGAAAGGCATTTTCTGAATTTCAGACAATTACCTTAGCAGCCTAATGATGGCTTCTGTCACAGGAGGTGACTCGATTTCTAGGTGTGGGACCTGTGCAAAAATCTGCTTCCATTTTTATCCCCTTGAGCTATACAGTAGTTCTGTTATTATTTCATGACAATGATACTCCCTTTTGGGAAATGCCACTGCTGCCTGTCTGTGATGTGCCCACCTGCTGCATTAATTTGAAACAGACCTACTCCTGTGCTTCATGGTTTTGTGGTTAGACTTAACAGATTGCTTTGGAAAAAATACTGTAATGGATTTGAGTGACTTCTGGGAATGAGCATGCAAAGCTATTTGCTTTCATGCTTACATTACATAAACAAATCTTACATGTCCAGAACAAAGTAAAACACCATGTATATTTCTTTTATATTAAAATACTGTAGACAAACCCATTCTCAGCTGCATTGAAATGGAAATTAGGTACTGAATGCTTCTAACAGTTAGATGGAGGAACAGGAATTGTAGGATATTAAGAAGAGCAGAATAAAATAAAAGAATCATAGAATTGTTTAGGTTGGAAAAGACTTTTAGGGCATCAAGTCCCACTGTACACCCAGCTCTGCCAACTCCACCACAAGACCATGTCCCTGAGTGCACATCTACACGTCTTTTAAACACCTCCAGGGATAGTGATAAAACCTGTGACTTCTCTGGTCAGATTGTTCCAGAGCTCAACAACCCCTTCAGTGAAGAAATTTTTTGTAACACCTCATCCAAACCTCCCTGGCACAACTCGAGGCCATTTCATCCTTTCCTTTCATTTGTGACCTGGGAGAAGAGGCCAACCCCCACCTGGCTACAGTCTCCTTGCACACAGTTGTAGAGGGTGATAAGGTCTCCTCTGAGCCTCCTTTTCTTCAGGCTAAAACACCCCCAGCTCCCTCAGCCACTCCTTATGGGACTTGTGCTCCAGACCCCTCCCCAGTTTTGTTGTCCTTCTCTGGACACACTCCAGCACCTCAATGTTCTTGTATTGAGGGGCCCAAAATTGAACACAGGATTCAAGGTGTGGCCTCACCAGTGCTGAGTACTGGGGGATGATCACAGCCCTGCTCCTGCTGGCCACACTATTGCTGTTACAGGCCAGGATGTCACTGGCCTTCCTGGCCACCTGGGCACACTGCTAGCTCACATTCCACTGACTGTCAGCTGGTCAAGGTCCTTTTTCGCAGGGCATCTTTCCAGCCACTCCACCCCAAGCCTGTAACACTGCATGGGCCTTGCTGGACCTCACATCATCAGCCTCAACCCATCAATTCAGCCTGTCCAGATCCTTCTGCAGAGCCTTCCTGCCCTCCAGCACACCAACACTCCCTCCCAACACAGGTCACTGTCTTCACTGATCCAACCTGCAACCTCTTACACCTGGTTAGGATGAGCAGACAGCATGCTGAGTAGATGAGCCAGCCTGAAATTAAATCTACCTCCTCATGAGTGTGCATAAATGACACAGTGAGAACTTATACCAGCTGACAAACTTGTTCCCCATCTATCTTAATTAGCACTACAAAAATTCGGTGCCTGGTTTGCTTTCATTGGTAATTTGAGAGTAGAACTTTTTCTAGGAGGTGCAGCAGAGAAACAAATATTCTTCTTACAAAGAATATTTCAGCCTTTGCCTCTCTTCCAACATTGAACAGCTTATTTTAGTTTACAGGAAGAAAAATAGAAATTTACAAGATACAGATTTATAAGCTTGTTATAGAAATTATATTTGTTTATATACCTAAAATGAGTAGTAATAGTTTGGGAAAAGAAATTCTTAAAAAAGGTAGGTAATTTTATGTGACTAGTCTTGACACCTTCCTGTAATGCTGCTACAAGAGACTACGCTGTGTTTCTGGGTTTTAGAACATGTCCTTAATAGTACCTCTGGGCAGATTAGATGCAAATGCCTTGCTCAACATGATCTGTCACATTTCTAAAGAAAAGAAAATAAAACCAAAAATCCATGTGCTCAGACAACTCACTTCTCTCTGGCAAATCACAGTAGTAGCCTTTATCAATGGAGGTATTTGGGTTACAAGGCCAAAGATCAACATGTTTTTCATATTGTTTCTTTTGTTGTACAGGACATTGCTCTGGGTATTAGCAATGTATATTCCTTGGTAGGATTTTGGACAGATTTGCTGAAGATCTATTTACCTAAACCTATTAAAAAGACAGTAGGTTATCTGAGCAAATGAAATCACCCAAATGGAAAGATCTGGAGAGAGTATAAAGTCAATGATGATAAAGCAACTGAGATCTCTCTAATGAGATATTTCAGTACTTTTGCACAGAAATGTAGGTAAGTGAATAGGTAGCATGGTGCACATAAGTGAATTAGTTTTCATGCCATTGCACCTAAAACACAATTCAAAGTCACTGGGTATGTAAAAAATATATCACTTCTTGTTATATATTTATATATCTTTGTAAGACATATTGAGAGACCAATATCTACTGGTTTTCTAGTAGTTTTAGCAAAAGTAGTATAAGCTATGTAAAAATTAGGTAAATGCTATCTAAACAGTGCAGATATCAAAATAACTTTGATTTGTCAAAAATAACTTTGATTTCTCAAAATACCAATGATTTGCCATTAGGCATTATTTATTGATCAGTGAAAACACTGCCTCAAGTGATTTAGGCTGGCTCTTTCTATAGTCTTATAACCAAACTACTTGGATCCAATAGAAACACAAAAAAACTCTCTGAAATAAAATTCTTACAGATGAATAAACTACATTCAATCTTACTTATGCTATCTGGATACCTTTTGTATTACTGTTGGTTTGTTTTTTTTTTTTAATTCAAAAGCCTTGACTGTCATTCACTGCCTCAAAAATCCGAGATAATTATTTGCTTCTTCTTACACAGCTACATAGAAATTAGAATACTCTGTACAAAACAAGATCTCATTTCCGACTTCAAAGAAAAAGTGGAAATGGGTGCCAGCCTCTGCTTTCTGATACAGCTCCTGTAAGTAACAGTGATATTTTAAAGTACCCTGATTGAAAATACATACATTATTTATTTTATTATTTAAATGGCAATTTTTCTTTGATTCCCTGAAGAGTTTTGCTCTGTACATAGTCCTGTCTGCGAAATACTGGAATGAATCCAAATTTAGCAGCATGTTTAGATGCCACCATGCATATATTTAAATATACAAATATTAAAGAAGATTTTGCAAATGGTAGTGTTGGCTCTAGAATGGCTGAAATAGTGGATGAAATTAAGCAAAGTTGAGTCCAACTCAAAACTGCTTATAGATTAAATTGTTTAGCTTTTTATCTCTTGAAGCATTTAAAATTACTCTTTAACAAAGATGTACAATGATGGACAATTTTCCATTGCTTCAGACAACCTTCCAGGATTTTGTCATCTTTACCTTCTATGATTTGTGTGTTATATCTATAGGGGTAACAGATACATATAATTTTTAATTAAAAAATCCAAAAGAAAGCACTTATTTAGGGATTTATACGTGAACTGCAGAGAAAGTTGAAGCTGAAGGCAGAAAGGTGAGGCAGATGTTTCTATGAATTGTGTCTTATAAGACCAGAGATATTTAATGAAATTGGGAGGCAGGACATCCAGGAGCTGGCAATGAACAGCTGCTTTGTGTAATTTATGCTTAATATATTGATCTCACTGCTAGATAATCTCACTGAGAGTAGGAACAAGCTGGAGTGAGCTCGTGAGAGAAACCCAACTAGATGAGGCATGAGGCTGCTGCTATGTCCCATGGATACTGGGAGGGAGGGAAAAAATAGCTAGAAGAGACATTATCTTAGATCTTCTTTATTAGCATTTTAGACTAATCATTTGAAGAGACAGAAACTGGAGTCCTTACTTGCCATGGTGATTTCTGTGTCCCACAATCTGGGACATTCTCTCCCCTCGGGTGGCTGACCAGGATTAGGGGCTGAGCCATAAAAGCCTTGCCCAGCAGAGTGGTGTTGCCAGAGCTCCTAGGAGCTGCACAGCCCTCTGTGGTAACCTGGGCTGACTAAAGGGCTCTTTTGCCAACATGAGATGGATCCATGGGAAAGGTTTTTGCTGCTGCAGCAATCTCACTGCCTGAATCCTTCCACCTCTCCTTCAAAGGCATGTAATTTAGTGTGACAGAAGTGACTGAAGTCAAGGGAAGAGAGGGAAGTCCTGCTGGAGGTCTGGGTCTGGAAAGATGCCCATATAATATGTGGACAACATTTGGTAATGCTCCTACTTTGCAGAAAATAGCCAAGAATGGCTAAGAAAAGAACTATGTGTAAACTACTCCATCTAAATATATAGTCATTCTTTTAGAATTCCAAGAAAAGAGAGAGCTGTATCTTTATTTTGGAAATGCAGGCTGTGTAATATGTTTTAATATAATGCAAAAATCTCTGAAAAATATGGTATGGTGGAAAAAAAAATAAAGGAATGCCATTCCAACTTTAGCACAGAAAAATAAAAAATGAATAGTCTTTGTATGTTTCTCTTCCTCTTTCTTCTAAAGGCTTTCACATTAAACTGTAAGCACTCCAAGAAAGAAAGATGTTGTTACTGTGATCAGTAAATTATTTTTAAAAACTTCAAGAGCATCTTTGAAGGTAGCATAGAATAGCGCTATGTTTGAGAAAAATACAATATTTCTAAAAGGTCTTAGTGAGAACCATGTCTGGTCTGAAAAATTTTATTTGATTTTCAGTGTCTTTCAACCAGATCATATTTTACTCCTATTATTTTTTCATACTATGCAATATATGATTCATTCCACTGATAAAGCTTGCATGCATTTGTGCAAATGTCTGGATATTTTCCCAGTTGATATTACCAAATTCAGCACTTTTTGTGACAGATGTTTGCAGTTGAGGGTTATTTTTTGCATGTATTTGGAAATGACTGACTGCAGGTTGGCAGCCTAGGTGAGGCTGGGAGCTTGCAGGCCTGCCTGTTATCTGACAGAGCAAATTGGTGCGGGAACTGATTCATCAAATAGGTTGGTTTTCTCTGGAAGGAATTGAGAACAGCTGTTGGAACAGGGATTACAGCCAGAAGTGCTGAACACCTTCTCTTGTGCTGATTTAGTCACTGAAGAGAGAGCTGAGTTGATGATGGTGTTACTGAGGATGTAAAGACAAGGGGAAGGTAGCTGAAAAGGGAAGGCAGGCTTGCAGGTTTTCCCTGAGTAGCTGCTCAGGTTACGCTGCCTGGAAAAAAATGCAATTTTCAATGGGTTCCTCAACAAGAAGACTGGCTAGCCATTTCTGATATAAAAAATGAATGGATGTGAAGTTTGGTAACCATGGAAAGACACAGCTAAATGTAGCCAGAGATTTTATCTGGCATTTAAGCTGTCTAGGTGGCTTGACTTCAGATTCTCTTAATTTATTGCTGTCCAGAGAAGTTTTGCTACAGAGCTTAGCAGTGCCTGAAGGGAAGCAGGAGGCTGCCAGCAGTATTTGCACCAAACCTGAAGCAGAATATTTGACTGCCTAAATTACCAGGAGCATGCTGAAAGATGCTCCTTACACTGGCAAACTGAATTTGATTTCATCTTCAATTTTACTTCTGTGTTCTCTCTACTCAAACTGATCTTTCACCTACACAAGTATTTCCCCTTGCAACCACAGCCAAGATAAGGAAGCAGTACCTGGATACAGGCAGTAGCCAGCATGCCAGGTGTGCCTGTGATACAAGTGTTCACACCTGCTCTCTGTTTAATCTTCCAGTGGACCTTCAGCTTGCATTCTAAATCTGCCCTGAGCCTCAGACTAGCAGTTAACTCTGGAATTTATTTTTCTGCAACTACAGCTCTTGTGTCCCTATGGAAAACACAAGTATGTGTCACAGCAGGGACTACAATCCCGATGCTGAGATGAATTATTTCAGTTGCAATTTTTCCCTTTTCTTTGATGGTGGTAATAGCTGACTACCCTCAAAAAATCAGGAGGATTTGCCAGCTCAAGCAGTTAAGAAAGTCATAAAAAGATGTCAGACATGAGTTCAAGTTAGGTAGAAGAGTAGTTTGACCTTAAAAATCATTTAGTTCCAACCCACCTACCATGTGCATGGACCTTCCACCAGACCAGGTTGCTCAAAGAAGAAATCCTTCCTCTTGATAATGTTCCTCTGCACTTTGGGGAGTTAGAAATTGATCTTTTGGCAAACATGCACCTAAACCAAGTTTCCATGCAGATTCCATGTCTCTGGTGAATAATGTCACCTTTATGCAGTTCCATTTGTGCCAATGGTACTTTTTGTGGTTGTTTCCACACCCAAACCAGACCAGAACATTAGAAATAGGAACAGTGGAGCCAGCAAACATCCCCTGCCATTGCCCACAGTGGAGAAGCAGCAGAGTCAAACCAACAGCTCTCACAGGCAGATAGAAACTACCACAGGAAAGAGCAAGGCCAGAAGGGACTTGGCACAGACCTCCCCTGACTTAATTCCCATTTTCTGCTAAAGCAGCTGGTGGCAGAAAGCCAGCGCCATCCTTCAGTATCTGCTGCTGTGTTATCTTTCCTTCTGGTGAAAGGGAAGCAGATGACTTTGCAGCTTGAAGGTTGAGAAACTGCCACACTTTCCTCTGTGGAGTGTGAGTTTGAGTGGCCTCCATATGAGTCAGAGCACAAGGCTCCATTTAAAACCCATCCTTAGGCATCTTAGGCTCTCTGAGTATTATTCTCAGAGAGCTTTAAGAGAAACAGTGGCCTACTAAAGGCAGAGCCTTTGCCTTGCTGCCACGTGGCACCTGTGAGTACAAGTCGAGGGTACAAGTGTTCCTCACCCTGAGGAAGGAGATCCCTTTGAGCTTGCTCATTGCCCCCAAAACATCAAGCAGAGTGACCCAAGGAGACCTGCTATGCTTGTTCTTTCCCAAAACATGCCTGCACCCCATCCTGCTCATGGCTGTAACCACAGTGCCCCACACCAGCTGTAATCCCTGTCATCTACAGCTGCAGTAGACACCTTCACTGCTGAATTTTTTCTCGTTTTTTTACAGGTGTGAATCTATAGACAACCCTTCCTGCTGCTGCTTGTCTGAAACAACAGCTTAGGGATTGGTAAAATTATCTCACACATAAGGGAAAACACAATGGATAATAACGCAATGCAAGGAAAGAAGTAAAATTGAATTAACTTCTGGATGTTCTAACATTCACCTTTCTATAAAGTTGTGATACAAAATGGAGATCAAACTGTAAAAGCTTTGCATTTGTGTTTTCATTCTCTCTTCCTAGCTAACAAAAAATACCCTGCTTCCTATTTTTCCCTTGTTCCTCCAAAAGTCCAGGTTTTAACTCATGATACTGAGGTATCACAAAGAGAGCTCTTATGGCTCTTTGAAAATGCCAGATTTTAGCTGTACTGAAGCAGAAGGGCAAGTTCTGCCTCGTACTGACAAATTTATAATAATGCATGATGAAAGCCCAAAGCCCAGCATGTACTGCTTTAGTGCAGTTACATTTGAGAAGTGAGTTGTGCAGCACTTCACTTGGTGTAAAACTCCTAAAAACTGATTGCCTGGCTTTGGGGATTGCTGCCAAAAGCAGGCACTTTGCAAGCACCTCAGTTCTGTGTGACAGGTCTTTACAACCAGGAGATGCTGGAGGAACAGTTTTCTCTCAAGCCTGATCGGTTGTGGGTTGATGGTTGGTGACTCACATTGGAAATGAGAGTTTCAGCTGTTTTCAGCTGGGGAGCCAACATACTTCACTTCTGATGAAAGGGTACTAATATTTAGCTCCCTTCTGCTTTGGGATTTTAAATTTTGTTTAATAAGAGGTCTCTTTTCACTTGGTTTTCTAGTCCTACTCAGTGTTGCACCCACTCATCCTACACATGGGAATAAAGATGGAGGAATAGCTGTTTTATGGTTTCCATCAGAATTCAAATCAGCTTAAAACACCATCATTACCATAGGTGAGAAAGCACTTAAGAGGCAGAAGAATTTTAGTGAAAACACTGTAATTATGTGAGTTATTTCAGACATCAGTCTTGTTTCTGGACTATGCAACCTGCTAGGAGTCATAGAAGATATTAACTGCTCACATAAAATGAGGCAAGACTTGTTTGTTTTACCAGTCACACTACTGTCAGATCAGTTATTGTGAGATAAATTGCTTTTGCAAATTTAATCAGCTGTTCAAGGTTTGTTTGGGTTTTTTTAAGTACAAGGAAAAAGCATTTGGAAGGTTTCTGCACTACAATTGTATGGGTTAGAAGAAAGGTGATTTAAGAACCCATTAATATTTACTTGACTTTACAAAACCCTTTCATAATTGAAGTGCTTGAAAGCATTCCACCCTTTACACATTTTTAATTTCTCAGTCTTATCAAAGGCTGAGGGTCACAATGTTTCCGAGTGAAAAATCCCCTTTCTTGAATGACTGCTTGCATGATTTCCCTTCTACAATTCCCAAACTTTTTTTGCTCTGTTCTTTGTGAATATGCTAAGTAATCACTAAAATAATGCAAACCAATTTCAGCTCTTAAAATAGATCTCATATGGCCTTAAAAGAAGAGTAAAAAGGAAGAGTTGCTGCTGTGGCCCAATTTGCAGCATCTGTCAGTCATGTACACTCCCAAGAACTGTATCTTTATAATCCATCCTCCTGCTTGTTATCAGAATTTCAAAATGAAACTGTCACCAAAGCAGATCAGTGCAATCCTTTTAAAAGTAATCCTGCTCAATTCTACCTGCTACACAGGGGAACATCAGCTTAACTTGTAATTAAAGAAGATTTCTCTAGGGAGACCTCAGATGCAGCCTGGCAGTTCCCAAGAAAATGGTAGCAATTATTGACCTCATTTTCCTTTGCCCTAACAATCAGATTTAAAACGACAGAATGACCTGAGTTGGAGCATAATTCCTGACAGTGATGATGTGACAAGAATGTATGATGGTGAGGGAATAAACAAAAAGGAAATCAGTTAAAAATGAAGCAGTAGATAAAAATTCTGCCTCCTTCTAACAGCCTGAGTGAATACATCACTTTCTCAAGCAAAGCAACAATCCTTGGGAATGGGCTCTGGCTTGAATAACAGAAAGTTTCATTTGGAACAGGCAGGTCTTAAAGTCACAAACAAAAAAGCCCAATGAGTTTTTTTAGAGAGAAGTTAATTTTGTTTTGGTTGCTTTCTTAATTGTTTGTTCAGCTCTTGTTGACTTTACAAGGTGTTGGGAAGACAGATCAGTGTCAGAATTAATTTTACATCAGCAATATGAAGGCCTGCACAGCTTAACTTACCTGCTTCCAAACAACTAGGCTTGATAAAGGATGCCCAACCAAACTGGGTCTGAAGAACCAGTGTACAATTTCACCTCATATAAGAGCAAGATAGCCAGCTGCACTTTGAGAAGCACAGGAAAATAACTCTACCAAAACAAAGGAGACAATCACCCTTTTAAGGCTTTGGATTTACCAGATTATTTAGCTTTGGAACAGAATATTCCCGAAATATATACTGGGTGTAAAGTGTTTGCCCAAAATTTGCCACATGTGCTACTACGCTGTTTTTGCAACAAAGATTTTGCATCCTACATCTAGACCCATACAATAACTAAACCAAAAGGGCACAGGGAGCAAATGAAATGGTAGAGGAGAATTACAGCAACAAGTTTATATGGCAGCTCCATTTTCTCAGTATGTCATATCATGATAAGTTTGTTTCCCTCACTATTTGCAGACAAATTTTGTTGCTGCTGAGAAGCTGATTCCATAAGTTAGTATAATGTGTGCAGGACTTTATTTTGTGCTTTGCATACACAATTGATCATTTTTCTGGAGAAAGAAACAGGGACAAGCTGACAACATGTCCTTTTTAGTACTGTGAAAATCTCTTCATTTTCTACAGCAACAAACTTCACGATCTAAGATGAATAGATCCTCAGCCTCTGCACACGATCTCATGGCTTGATGGACAAAGAACCTTAAAAAAACCCAAACTAAAACAAAACTCCCCCAAAAAAATACAAAAGCAAGAGCTCTGATTTTCCCACAATCCTGGCGGTGCAGGAGGACAAAGGGCACTCTATGCCAAAGCAGTAGATTTCTTGGTTGCCGTCCCAGATGTCTGCCACTGTGTCCCCACGGCAGGGATTAATGTGCAAGGGACTGCCTGCCCCTCCTGATAGAGGCAGGGGGATCAAAAAGGATTTTATAAAATGTGTTCCCTGGCTGGGGCTTTCCCCCAGTGAACAGTTTTGCCTGAGTTTCTTAATCAGCTCATACCAGTGCTGGGGGGTCCTCGGCTGCTGGCAGAGGAGACAAGGCAGGAGTATTTGAAAATCTGTGTGGGTAGCATTTCTAGTTCCTCTGGGCACACTTAAAAGTAGGGCTGTATATTTTTCTCTTTGAAAGACAAGAAATTAAATTAAAGTACCAAAATGTAAAAAATTAAATAAAGTGTTAGGGTGCTTTTTTACATATTGTAATCTTTGACAGGCAATTGTCAGCAGCCCTTCAGAAAACTGTAAGTTAAGAACTCAACTTGTAAAATATTAACTAAATAATTGCTTAATTCAGACTTTTTCCTGCAGTCTTAATTCCCTTTACAGACACACTTTTGCCAAGGACAAGAATGGTAGAAGATTGAATACAGCCTCTGAAGCATGTAAAAAGGAAAACTGTAAGAGATGCTGGAAAAACTGACAGCTCCCTACATAATTAACACTTGTTTCAAACCAGTTACAAAGTCTCATTGTCAGGATGTATGAATTAGAAGGCACTTCTAACATATAAAATGCTACAAGTACTGTATGTAAGAAAATGAATGAAATGCATCAGATTTTGTTTGCATCACTTAACCATGCACAGTACATGTAGGCAATATCTTATGAATTTGTGAAATTCACTAGTATTAATTTCATACTCCTGAAGTACTTTAAAGTTGCAATAGCTAGGGACTGCGTACAGAAGCCTGTTTTAAATATTAAAGGTTCCATGCATAAACAGAAAATTGTGACATAGGATACCTTATTTTTTTAGTAGCAAATAATGGTCCTCAAAATACTTTCATCCTCATAGGTGAAACAGTCTCAAGTTGAAGCAATTATTTAACAGCCCTGAACTCCTTATAAACATACAGAACAACTAAATCAGAGCTAAACATCTGTGTCATTTTAAGTTTTGCCTGAGTTTTTTACCATGAAAGCCACTGTGCTGGCTGGAGAGTTGGACTGCCATGCCCTGGCTTCTCAGCTGTACTTCCCCTGGGCTGGGAATGGCACTGCAGGGCTGTTGGCAGTGCTGGTTTTTGGTTTTGCTGGTCTACAGCTCTTACCATTTCAGATAAAGGGATTGGTTAATTGAAACTATCCAAACTGGAGCTCTTAAAAGACACTGTACCAAGTTCAGGTGAGCTGTGCAGGACAGTGACCTGCAGCAAAGTAATGGTGCTGTCTGCCTGGGAGCTGGCACATATGGAACAGGAGCAGAGAGGTGTTCAGATCTTTGGCTAGCTTTTGCAGTGACTTCTTTACTATAGATCCCCCAAATCAAACCCCTTCTGCCCTGCATTTTTACTGAACTAAGCTACCAAGTTCTTGTTTCCATAAATCTACACAATCTAGAAGTTAAAGTCATACTTTCAAGCTTTTCACAGTAAGAGTAAAACCAGAATTATATTTAAAACCAATACCTCTAAATGAAGATTTTTACTGACCTCTGTAAATTCAGAAAGCTGAGAAAGGAAAAAAGTGGGATTAAAACCCACAAAAGCACACCTATAATAAAGCTTATTATTAGAAGTTTGCGCTTTTTCCCCCCAAACCCTCTACGGAGTGTCTTATTTATACATTAAATCTAGTAAGATGAATTCTGCCCAGCTGTTTTTCCTTTGTGGAAAATTGCACCTATAAACACTTAGTCAAACTGGGCTAAGTACCTGCCCAAAGGCAAAACCTACCCTGATACATACTCTGTCTAACCTGCTCAAGTTGTTGAATTATACAAGGACATTAAACCAGGACAAATTCCCATCCCCTTGCCCCTGGAAGAAGCAGGAGATTTATGAGGGAGCATGTCCATAGCACAATTATAACCCAACACATTATGGGAAAATGCCATGCTGGCTGCTGCAGGGACCAGCAGAGTTCCACATGGATGTAACACTCTCCTTGGCCAGACTCACTGGACCCACTGCCAGCAGTGCAGTGCTTGTATCTTAATTTGTATCTTAGTTGTATCTTAATTTCTCTTCAAAAACAGGGAATGCAGGACTCTGGCAAGGTAAGTAAGTCTGAGGTATGTGTGTGCATGCTTTCTATCTGTCCCATGCAGGGACTGGTAACATAGGTCAGGTTGTATCCTGCTTTAGCCACATCCTTAAAAGTAACAGCACTTAGCTCCTCTTGTTCTTACAGCTTGGGTGAAGGAGATCTGGGTCTGTTCTTTTGCCCACTAGAGAAACATTTTTCCTTGGTGTGCAGCCATTTGCTGTGCCATTTCTTTGGATAGTTTTTGCCCAAATGGATAGAACCTTTCCTGAGCCATTTTAGGGATGTAAGTTGGAAAAGGTGAAAGAAAAGAATTTGAAGGAGGGGGAGGTGTTTGTAGCATGCTGCTGAGGATTAGAGAGTTCACATCCCAGCTTCTAAGGTTTCAGCCTTAATCTTCCAACACATGCAAAGCCTTTCAATTTCACTTCGAGGTCATTACCCATGTACAAAACTGTCTAACTGCTGTGTGACAAATGTGGACACAAAACTCAGTACAGGAAGCTTTTCAATTTGGAGTGTAAATTGTTCTGGGAAAGAAGCATGAAGTTTTCAGTAAAAATACCTACTTCTAAAATCTGTACCTTAGATTTTAAATCAAGCAGATTTCAAGCTTGTGAGTTGTAACAGACATTTATCTCCTAATTTATCATTTGATGGTAGATATCATTTACAAGTAACTGCTGACTGAAAGAAGAAAAGTAAAACCCGAAAAATTCTGAAGAGTAAGCATGTCACAATATCTAATAATATGTAAAGCAAACATGACTAGAAAACATGCAGTACTTCAGTGGGTATTTCTGGTTTTGCAATACATCTTGTGTCTTTGTAATTATGTCCAGTATTAAAAGATCAGCTTTCTTGGTGGAGGCTTTTCACACAGCTAGCTTTCTTCAGCATTCAGGAAGATCATCTGATAGGATCAGCCTAAGCTGACCTGGAAAGTCAAGCACCATTGAAGTTGGGAATTTCCATGTGCCATAACAGCTCCATGAGAGCCCTGCACCGCTGTGGCTGTCACACCCATCCAGACTGAATGAATGCTTCTCGGAAGAAACAGCTATTATAAAGACACATCATTTGGAAAAATTTTGGTTCCCTTGATAGTTAAGCATCAATGAGGTTCAATGCTGCTCCAAAGTGGACAGATAGCAGCTGGGAGAAAAACTAGGGTTGCTGGCAAGGTCAGCTTGAAGTATCTGAGACCTGATATACATCACACGCACTGATCAAGTACCGCTTTCCAGAAAATGAATATCCTTACCAGCTTAGGTTTCCAAGAGGGATAAGCATCACTTCTTACTTTGCATCATGTGTGTGCTGTTAGGAATAACTATTTGAAGAGATGACAATTTCTTACAAGTAAACGCAATAAATACGTTTGTTCTGCGGAAGTTAGAAACAGCACTGATGAAGCTTGTAGCTGATTTGTTTCAGTACAGATAACCTTAAAAACTAAATAAACAGATAAGATAATAAAGATAAAATGAGAACCTTCTGTACTCAAAAAAACCTCCAAAAAACACTAACTAAGGGAGAAAAACCAACTAGCAGACACAGAAAAATTGTTTGCTGGTGAAATGCATTGTCTGAAAGAGTGGCAAAAGTAATAATGGTAAATCTAGTTATTTAATATCATACAGTACTAAGATGTTTTAGACAAAAAAGCAATGCTAAGAAGCTTTCCCATGGGAAACCAACTATAGCAAGAAATATATACCTCTGTTTAAGTTGGTGCAATCTATAAATGTGGTGAGGGAGTAAATGTGGACAGTTGTGAGAGTTAGGTAAGCAGGTAAAATAAAAGAATTCCAAGTATCACTGATTTTAAAGAAAATCCACCTACTTAGAATTATTTCTTTTATGAAGGCTATAAGAAAGAAAGCAGGAGGTGATGACTGAAGATGTCCTCTGGTACTTTTCCCAGCTAGGTATAAACATTTGAGGGTTCCAATTGAAATCGAAAGCTTCCTTCACTCTGACTGTGCATATGTCTCTCTCCTAATTTAAATTCAGTTACCTGTGGTATTAACCTGTGGAGTTGATCAGCTGTATATTGATCAAAATATATCCTAAACTGGCCTATAGAGTCAAATGCATGATCATTTCAGGTAACAAATTCTCAAACCTCATCTAATGCTGGATGGATAATGAAGTTTCACAGGTATTTAATCATCTCACGTTGCTTTCTACTTTGTTATTGAGTTCAGTGTTCTTAATTTACACTGACTCATTATTTGAATAATATTGCATCCTCTTTGCTGAAACAACCACCTTATTGCATCCAATGAAAGCCTCTGAGAATTACACTTACTCCAGTGTCTTATCAGTGCTGTTCATTTTAGAGGTGGAACAGTGGGGGGACACCTTTGTAAAAGAAGCAAGAACAAGTGAAACCCCAAATTTCCTGAATACCAGGGGACTAGCATGGGTTTCTCATTTTCAGCTGATCAGGATGTTCCTTATCCTATTGAGTGCTCAGGACCTGTTAGGTTTACTAAGTGCTTGCTGTATGCATGTCAAGCTTCAGCAAGACCTGAGGTTTAACAAGCCAGAATATTAAAATACTCACACTCCTTTAAACTCAGGAAAAGACATCTGGGGGAAAAATGGGATAGTGCTGTCTTTTTTCTCTTCTACACCTGTCTTACTGACACTGCTCTCTGTCTTGGCTTTCAACTTTGTACCTTTCCATCAAAACACTTTCTGATCTGAATTCTGACATCTCCCAAAGGCGTCTGGCAAACAGAAGAAAATTATTTTGTGATTGATGAAAAAGAAAATATTTTGTGAAAAAAAAATTCTATTAAATGTAGTCCTGAAGGGACATTCTAGTTATACCAGATTTGAATTAAAATGATGCTCCTAATTTAGTAAATGTAAAATGGGAAAAAAAATTGGTTCTCTTTCTCCAGGTAGGTTATGAGAGATATTTTTTAGTTTTTCTTTAAGTTATTGTAATCAAAAGAACTCTTATCTAGCCTTTTATCTTTGAAGGGTTTTTGCAGATACTATTAAAATGCAGGCTTACAAAGCCTACAGCAGTAAGGAAGAAATAACTGCATTGAACCCAAAGGGTTTTCATTTCAGTTTTCACTGAAATGGAGAGGTATTTCTATTTTGCTGAACAATAAAGCTAAATGCTACCTCTTCTGTTGCCTTGCACAAATTGCCAGTTTTAAAGACAAGTTTCAAATGTGTTTCAGCATCAAGAAATCACAAGCTGTATCTCAGCTTTCAAAGGAGAGCTTGAAGATCCTGTGATACTTTTGCCACATATCAAAAAAAAAAAAATCTTAGAGAGAATATGTAACTAAATTTCTGCCCGAAAAAAGAGCCCTGGAAATTGAAAAGAATGCTGTAAAACTAGAGATGTGATGTACTTCATTTTTCTGGTTCTGGGGAAGGACTGAATGAGTAGTCCTTTCTCATGGTTCTTAATCATCAAGCTGCCAGATAAAGCCAATAGCTCCAGTATTTCAACAGGAAAAATTTCCAATGTTGCTTTTAAGAGTGAATCCAGATTCTTTTGTGGATGTATCCAGATTTTTCAGTGGATGTACCTAATTTGTGGGAGAAGATTTGGATTTCTTAGGTAACTCACATAAATAAGCTGTCTACTACTTGGAGAGTGATGATCACTGCTGGCTGGAAGACATCTCTCATTTCTGCTTTCAGTAGCAGAAGGAAGTGGGAAGAAGAAAGGCACCTATAAAGACTTTGCTAATCTGAACTGGTTTCTGATACACTTGTTTTCCAAGTATTTGATTTTTCTTTTTCCTCCATTAACTTGAAAATATGGAGTTTTTGTCTGGCTTCATGCATACTTTTCTGTCAGTATTAAAATATATGCCTTGGAAAGAAGTCAAGTCAAGGTAAGTGGGTTCTCCTAGGTAAGAAGGGCTGATTTTAAGATTTAAATCCACAGTACAGTCTGGTGTAACAGCAAAGCAACACTGAAATGCTACCCTAGGATGACACATAATACTAACAGCTGAGAGGACAGATGCAGCTGGTTCTAGAAAATATCCCATTGCATGGGATATTTTTCATATCACACAAGCATCTGAATTTGGGGAGGAGGATAATTTTGAGTAGCCAGTCACAAGGCAAATTGTGTAAATTACTTAATATATAAAGATATTTAAATAATAAATTGACAAGTATATAAATATAAAAACATATAAAGACTTAATGATTTTTACCCCTGGAATTGCATGGACTACTGACAAACTCTGAAAAAAATTACACCTTGTGCACAGTAAAACATGGTTCTGGCACAAATACCAACTCCTATCAGATCAGAACTTGCACAACCTCACAGTTAATCTTTTAAACTCCAGCAAAAGTAACTTGGCTGGCTGCAACCAGCAATGGGAGAGAAAGCAGGTGTGGACAGTAATATTCAGAACTGCCTTACCAAGAGATGTGCCAATTCCCTGACAAGGAAATCACTCTCAAAAAGTTTGCCAACCATTTATTCCTTGCCAATTTGAAGGCACTTTGCTTTTTGGAACAGTTTTATCCATGCTTACAGAAAAATGCAAGAAACAGTCTTGTTTTACTTCTAGTTGGATGTGAAAATGCAAGTGTAATATAAGGAAATAAGGAAACAGAAGCTGATGCTTACTTTCCAAAGTGTCACTTGAGAACACAAAACAACAATTAAAGAAGCAAATATCTTCTTCTATAAACTGGTCCTTAACTTTTTTTTCTTCCTTGCATTTCTCCCTTAAATCCTGGAGGGCAAAACCTTGCATTTCAAATGCTAATTCATTATTTGGACTTCAGTCATGTTTAAAGAAGACGGCACAAGGAGAGGAAAGGAAATGACAGTTGATTTTCAAGCTTAATAAAGAAGAAAACAGAGGGTATGGAAGTCCTCTTATGTCTCCTCCTCCAAAACAATTCTAAATTTACCTCTTTTAAAACCCTAAATGAACCCTAATGAACTCCAAGGACACTTTTTCTTAAAATTGTATGAAACCCAAATAACAGAGCACTGTCTGCTGGCACAGGATAAGACGGTGCCCAAGCTAATTAGCTCCCTTTCTCCATCAGCCCCAACAGTGGGTATCCTAGAGTTTAATCCACACATAACTGGAATTTTAAAGCCCAGACTCTTAAACCCATTACACCATGGAAACACCCAGACCGACACTTTCCTCAGAATAAAAATGCTAATGACTGTGCTGCATGGTAATGCCCTAATGATACAAAATGTCTGTAAACTGCCCCAGTTATTGTCACCTGGAGGAAATGACAACAGCTGCAGACTTTTTATCATGTGTGTAAGTCAGTGCCCCTGTTAGGCTGCTGTACCACATTGTCTTCACTGGCTAAAAACTTCATGAATGGTGACTAGTGACTAGCATCCTGTAGGAAGTTCTTTAAGAACTAGGGGAAGAATGGTTTGGTTGTGGCTCCTAATACTTGGGCTTAGGACATTTATTTGAAACTTGGTCACCGTATTCTAAATTTCCATTTCTTGCTGTGTTTGGTTTTCAAATGATGACACAGAATATGAACTACTTCTTAATTCATTTCCATATCTGTCCTCCTTAGGGTGAAAAAAATCAAAATCTCTCCAACCAATAGTGAAAACTTAATGATCTTGATTTTTTTTTTCTCTAATTATATATCTTTATATACAAATTTCTACTAGAGAGGGCTTGATTTCCTTCACTATGGGGAGCTGACCACTTTACCACAGTCAGTTTTGAGTGGAAAAAAAGGAAGTTCAGGGCAGTTTAAAAGTCATTACCTAGATGAACTCAATATTTAAAATTATCACTCTGTTCTTGTTAGACTGACATCAAGTCAGAGTACTTTCAGTATTAATGCCAATATAATGCAGTAATTTCTTGAAGATGTAAAGAATTCTAATTACACTCCTAAATCTGAATTTACTTATTCCTCAAAAACTTAAAGTGGCTTTTGCTGTTAGTTAGGTAGATAAGATGCCCCACAGAAGTAATAAATATTCACTTCATTTCATATTGTTCTCTACTTGTCAGCTGTGCAGCAGTCCCATGGGTAAAGATGCAGTCACTCAGATAGTGTGGCCCATGCATTTAGCATATGAGAAGGGAAGCCATGGAGGGTTTATACAGATAATGGATTTACAAGCTCCACTGTTGCCAGGCACTCACAAATTGGCTGATTAATTTGGTGTGCTCAAATTCTGAAGTGTGGCATTTATAATGTGACAGAGCTGCACGTCCCAGGGTGTTTCTTCTCTGTTACAGCTGGGCAATCCTCCCTGTACCTTTCCACCACTGCCTCACCAGGCAGGCTCATCCCAGCAGCTCTCTGGCTGGAACAAGCAGTTGGACACTTAATTCCATCCCCATAATTTCCCTCCCTTCTCTGTTACATTCTTTAATTACAAATCAGACTGCACTTGTGACATATTATTTTATCATTGAATATAGACTTCAGACACTCTTTGTAGGATGCTTAATAATGTCTCAGCTTTTAAATCAGTTTTACAGGCAGTGTTTAACAAAACTCCATAGAGCATGGCATGAAAGCATCAGGAAGAATATGATTTTATTCTATTTATTTACACTTGAATTTTGCTTAGATCGGGGAATAAAACAGGCCTTTATATTTGCCTTACTTTGGACTTTACTAATACCTCAAGAAAATACTACTGCAGGTTTTTTCCCAACTTTTGATTGAGTCAGAAGTTCAAATTTAAAGTGTTTGCCTATGATTAACCTTTTTCTTCAATAAAGTCAACAAGAGATGCTATAAAGTTAAATGAATGTAAAATCAAGTTCCTGATGAACAAGAGGACTGTGCTTTTTTTCACAGATCAGACTGCTTGTAATGAAGATACAATGATCAGTCTTCAAGAATCAGAGGATCTTCCTAGAGATGAGAGGGATCAACACCAAGGGCATGCAGGTTTTGGTAAGTGCGTATCTGTAACTATGCAAATGAATTGGTGGACTCTTCCTTCAGTTCCTGGAAGGTTTTTTCCCTAATCAATTTCACCATGTGCAAAAGGATTCAGTGTCTCTTCTTGAGTTTCTATGCAAGTAGAGCCTATCTTTCCTGTTCTATATGCAGCTTCTCAGCATGTTTTCTCATAGCCTATTAATTCTGTGTCAGCTGGCAAACCCCTGCCTTCCTGCTCTGGTTCTGGATGGCAGGGCTGCTACAGTCCATTCCCTCTTCACTCTGCTGGAGCTGGAGAGATCTTGTGGGTGCTGTAGCACTGGATGTTGTGTCATCAGGTATTTGTGCTGAGCTGATCTCTGTCTGCTGAAAAACATTCTCTTCCAATTTGTGTGCCACTGTTCAGGGGCTAGAACATTGTCTTTGCAATCGTCCTTCTCATGCAGTATTCAGAGAAACTAACAAACACAAATGGACAATGAGACAGGTTTATTTTGGCTACAGTCGACAAAGAAAAGACATTTTTGCTCTCTCTCAGGCTCTTTGCGTATGTTCTGCAATCAGTGTATGCCCATACCAAGGTCCATATCCGGATATGGTGGCCATGATGCTTATGAATGCTTAGAAGAGTTAGGTGTCTTTCTGTGTTGACTTCAGGGTCCAGGGGTACCAAAGCCTCTGAAGGAAATGAAAAGCATATTCCAGCTTCTGTCTCTCCTCTCCTTCTACCACGGGATTCTTGTAGAGGTATAGATACTGGCAAAGGATCTATAATATCTAAATACAGTCCTCATGTTTATGCTTACCTTAGTGCTGCCCAGTCTCCTTGTAAGCATAAGTTGCCATGACTGTGCAATGCTATACACCCTCTTACCCCATGAAAGTGGGATTTGACCCCATGGAAAATACACTGACAAATCAAAATGTGTAATCGGTTTAAAGTTCAAGGGTGCAGCCAAATCCTGAGCCAGTGTAATTTGACCTAGATTTACTGAAGCACGGAGAGCTGCAGTGAACTACATAAACAGAAGAACCAAGCCACTGTGGTTGCCCTCCTATGGTGAGGATGATGAGGAAATACTTAATGCTTTATGATGGCAGTAGTTTGCTGCTTCAGCAAAATGTAGTTTCAAAACAAACAAACAAAAAAGTTTTCTTATTCAACTTTCTACAAATAATAGTGATTATTGAACACCTAGGATGCTGAAAAAACTCTCAGTTGAGTTTAAAGGACACTAGCAACATAAGCCTGCTTATCTCGATTTCTATACAAGTGAAGGGAATGCTCAATGTTCCCACCACCTGGGCCAAAAATCTGTTTGTCCTACATTTGCTCCTGATACCTTTGGCAGTATTCTCCGCTGTCCCCATGACCCCTTGCCCCCAAGCTCCAGGTCCATCTAGAAATCGATGTGCTCTAACTTTTAACCCTGCATTAGCATCATTGCAACAGCTTTCATCAATAGCTCAGGTATTTGTGTCAGTAACTATTATTCCAAAGACACTCTTTCGAAAGTAACCTTCAGCCTTTATACCACTTCAAGGACTTTCTCAGACTGGCAATTCTTTCCTCAGAATGCCTTTATGTATGAGTAACAAAGCTTGGGAAATATCAGCAACTTTTGAACGCTAAGATTACTGGACATACAGAAGCGCAAAATTTGCTAATCCAAACCCACGTGAAGCTCGGAATGGCAACTTCTGGTTATTGCTTCCAGCCATTTCAAGAAAAATGTCAAGGTTAATTGAACAGCTCTAGGAACCAGAAAGAATTAAGGGTAGGTCTCAGCTATAATTTCCATTGGTATGAGGTTGCCAATGCCTATGTTACCAATTAATGCTTCCTTGATTTGCACCAGTATAACTGACTTCATCTCAGTCCTGGAAGGAATCAGAATGTAACATTTTAACTAGTTCTGGGTATTTTACCTTTCTTTCCTGCTGCCTCAGTACTCCTGAGCACCTGGGTATTACCTGTACCAATTACTGATAAATAATGTACAATACCTTCTGCAACACCAGGTATCTTTGTAACCTTCTTCCTCTGCCACAAGGGAGACATTATCAATGGCTGGTATTCACTTAGTCTTTGTGCAGCTGTGGTAATTTAGTCATAGCTTTTGTGTTTGTATTCCAAATTGATAGGAAATAGAAATTCCATTATGTCACTCTAAAGGGCTCAGGCAGCATAAACTACTGCACCATTTTAGGTCTTTTCAATAGGGTCTTCTCATATCTATCATCCCAAAGCTGAGTTGGTGGCAAATAGAATACACAGAAGAAACAGATTCAGACTGACAGCAGGTGTACACATGACTTTTAGAAAGAGGACTGAAGTTAATTCATAGAATGACTATTCGGATATTATTCATGTCTGGATTTATGGGGGAAGGAAGGGTCCAAACCGATTTTGGTTCAAGGAAGGCAGAATTCACTATATGTGATGCAAAGACTTTTTTTGGGGGGAAAAAGTATTTTTGTTGTTAAATCATATAAAACAAAAACTAGGCTCAGTTAATCATGTCTCAAGCTTCTGGTACAACAAGCTTTGCCAAATTATTCATCCCAATGTGCCTCAAAATTTAAGGCTGCAAAACACTTCTTTGCTAGTGTCCTACTTTGTAAGGTCGGCAGTACACTTAATGCATTGCTGTTTATAAACAGGATGAGCCCCTTTGGGAAAGTTACTATGACTGCAAAGACACAATGTGCTATGGGGAATCGGCACTGCTCGCTAAATAGGTGACTTCATTGTTCCACTTTAACTCTTTTAAATGCTGAACTAGAATCTAAAACTCCATTGTTCATTCATTACATGGAGAAAAAAAAAAAAAAAAGAAAAAAAAAAAAAAAAGAGGAAGTGTTCCACTACAGATTGCATGGATAAAGCAAGAGCTTCTGTTAAGATAACAAATTACCGGGAATAATCGGTTTATGTAACACGCTCAAACGCACCTCGGGGTAGAGCAGAATGCACCTGCTAGGAGCAGGGCAGGGCGCAGGGCAGCCGGGGAGATGGATGCCCAGGGGCTGCGCATCTCTCGCTCCCTCTCTCCATCCCTCCCTCCACCCAGGACCGCGTGGCTCCACGTGCCTGTCCCCGCACGCCGCCGGGCTCCCCGTGCTGCGCGGCTGCCCCCAGGACTCCCTCTCCCCCATCCCTTCTCCCCCGCTCCCTAAGGGTCCCTCTGTCCCTCCTTCCTTCCCTACAATGCCCAAGCTCAGCCGCTCCACCCGACCCCCGCCGGCGGCTCGGGTGCCTGGCGTGGGGGCATCTGAGGCCATGCCCCCCCTTTCCCCCCGAAAAATCACGCCCCGAACGCGGCCCGTAGGAGCGGGGGTAGCGGCGGGGGACGAGGGCGGGCGGGCAGCGGGGGCTCTCCGCCGGCCGCGGTGGAGCGGGGGGCAGGGAGGAGAGGGGCAGGGGGCCCGGGGGATGTGCGTGTGCGGGGAGGGGACGCAGGGGGTCCCCCCACTCACCATGGTGGCGGCGCGGCGCTGTCCAGGGTATCGCCGGGCTCGGCGCGGCTCTGCAGGCGCGGCCCCCGCGCCCGCCCTATAAGGCACCGCCTTCTCCCGGCCCCGGCGCGCCCGCCCCCGCCGGTGAGAGGGCGGGCACGGGGCCGGAGGGAGGGCCGGGGCTCCGCCGGCGGCGGGCAGAGCCCAGCGGGGCGATGGGGAGGCGGTGGGGAGCAGTAGCTGGGCAGGGGGAGAGGCTGTGCGGTGCTGTTCCATCACCCACCCAGCTGTCACGGCAGATGGTGGCCGTTTGCCTTTGTTGGAATCCACCCTGTCGGGAAGATTCAATTCACTGTCGGGCCGCTTTGGGAGCAGACAGGGTCACTGAATCTGTTGGATTCAACTTGGGTTTGGTCTATGGCCCAGCACTCGTTTTTACAAGATGAGCTTCTCTAATCTGAAGCCCTGAATCCTGCACACACTTTGCCAAAGTGAGATCTACTACCTGGAATGGTTACCGGTTGGTCTCAATTATCTCAGAAGTCTCTAAATGATTCCATGATTCCAACTGTGGCATCTCCAAGGAGATCTGTCTGTTACGGAGGGACTGCTAAGAAAATGTTTAGGCTGGTTAGGAGGGAAACACAAATCACACAGAACAGGAGCTACTGATGCCATCACAACTTAGCCTCTGACACCCAACAGAAAGAGTCAGGGATGGAAGTGGCTTTGTGCTTGGTGCAACAAGCACAAAATCTCACACCTTCAAAACTCATTTTTGTTCTAAGTGGTAACAAATTCTTACAGCTACTATAAAATATTTATTCAAACTATCAAAGTTGGTTGAAAATTTCCTGCTTCTTTATATCTGCTTTTAATAAAGAAATCAAAATAATATTTCTTATAAACTATTACTATTTTTCATTTTCATTTTCTAAAGGAAAATTTTTCAAGAAATTACATATCCATACATGCACTTCCATAGCTGCCTTCTCAATTCTGTGTTCATAGTTTGGTTTACCAGAGCTCAAAGATGTGTTTCCATGTCAGTGGGACAGTGGAAACACAGTGGAAATAAGTCAAGGAGAGCATGTGTGGTGCAGGACTGGTGTCATCTTCACAAACTAAAGCGTACATGATGTACAGACATGCTGTATTTGTCCAAAATGTAGCACTGATGTTCTGGAATTTGAGATTTCCTTCCTGATTGGCTCCTTGTCCATGTGCTACTTCAGCCCTTGCTTTCTCTTAGATCTAGCACAGCGGTCCACCAAAGGCAGCGAGGATGGCGATCTTCCCGGGGCTTCTGCCTGCCCAGAAATGATACTGCCAGGAGATACATGTGAAAGAGTGTCCTTATGTAATTTCTAACCCACTTTTACAGACACAACCTTGTTTGCTCAAGCTTCCAAATTCCAGCATGTTAGTCCAAACTAACTGCCCCAATTCCTGAGGTTGACCTGCCAACCTTTGCCCTACTTCATCTTTTCCATAGGTTATTCATTTAATTCTTTGTGCGTCATTACAAACAATCTTGAAATATTGAGGAGAAATACTTTCTATACCTATTTTTTCCCCAGAGAAATTGTTCACTAAACAGAAAATTGTCCTGTTTGTCCAAAAACTTGTCACTCTTTAGGTGCTGTAGAGAGAGGAACGGTTTGGAAGCTGACTGACAGAGGAACATAGAAGTGACACAGTGCATTGCAATGCTTTGGCTTCACAATTTTTATTCCAATTTCTTTATAGTCCAGAATAATCTGGGTTATTGTGCCAAGCCAAATCTAGACCAAAGAATATGGTAAAATACAAGGTATTTTTGTCTTTATTCTTGTTATTCTTTGTCTAAAACAGAAAGAAAACCTAGGTTCAAGTTTGGTAAAGATGTCATATTTCTAATTTATTCAATTCCTTGTTCCTGAAAAATTATATTCATACTAATTGATACTTTTCTTCCTTAACTAGTTTCCTTTTACAATAGCAACTTTATTTTTTTTTTAGAAAAACAATAGTGTCTCCAGTGAAGAACAAATAGGATTCTGGTGGCATCTAAGAGAAGCTGTAATAGCATTATGGATATTTTTAACACCTCTCTAATGACCTGAATTTGGAGATTTAAGGGCTGTGGCAGGATTTGGATTCATCTGTTTTGTAGGGAGAGTGATGCCATGCATTTAGTTGGACCCCAGGCATAAGCAGAGCAGACCTCTGCCAGCCAGCTTCCAGTGATTGTTGAGCGGCACATTGTCCTGAGACAAAAGGCAGAAAAATAACTTGACATATGGACAAATAGACTTGCTTAGTTCCAGCTGAAATTCCCTGAAAACTGGCAGAGTAAGAGGCAGTTTAAACAGCATTTCATTCTGGGGCAATGCTGTTACACAACCACCACTGTTCAAAGTGCAATACTGCAGGGAGTTAGCTTGAGCACTGCTGGTCTAGGGGTGGTTCTAGGTTGTACTTTATCACAAACTACCTAATTTACAGAATCACAGCCTGGTTGAGGTCAGAAGGGACCTCTGGATATGATCTCGTCCAATCAACCTGCTCAGGCAGGTGGTGTCCGTTCAGGTTTTGGATATCTCTGCATCTTAGGAAAAGCACCTTTGAGTTGCAATCAGTTCAAAGCTGACACTGGGCTTACAGCTCAGTAGGAAATAGGGTGAACAAGGTATCACTGATCAGTCAACTACCAGCAACACTCAGCTCCCACTAAGTTTCAATCAGCAGGAAAAAGTTTCAGTTCAGGAAAGAAAAGCCTTTCTGTCTCCCACTACCATGTCATCTACTAGTAGTCACTGCTCTTGACCTGACCATGACCTCTTCCAAAGCTTGGAATTTAAACTCAGGACATGCCTGTTTCACAAAATTATTCTGCCAGCAGCCTCTATCTAATTCACTGGCAAAATGTCTTTTCTGTCTCTGAGATTCTAGCTCAGATGAAAGAGGATACATTTCTTCTGTTATCCATTCTTTTGCTAATTTTTTGGCACAGGACAATGGTTATGTACCTGCAGATTTCAATTTTGCTAGTAACACCATGGAGAGTTACAAGACCAGTGTGACAGAATTTTATAGAATCATAGAATGGGTTGGAAGGGACCTTAGAGATCATGTAGTTCCAAGCTCTCTGTCATAAACAGGGGCACCATTTCTCTAGAATAGCTTGCTCGAGGCCCCATGCAACCTGGCCCTAGCCCCTGCCAGGGGTGGGGCATCCACAGCTTCCCTGGGCAACCTGTTTCAATTCCTCACCACCCTCACAGTAAAGAATTTCTTTCATGTATCTAACCTCAATATCTCCTCCTTCAGTTAACTTTTGTTATTTTTTGTTAATTTTATTTACTCAGAACTGTCAGTAATGAAACTGCATGCAATCAAATCTGAGTAATTAGGCTGAAGTGAAAATTTGGAAGTTTGTTCCCTTGTATTCCTCTGGTACGGTTAGTTTTTTCTAAATGTTATTTTCAGCTTTGAAACTACAGCTGGTGTAATATGTCCATAAAGCTAATGTCTGCGTTAAATTGCCAGCTACAAGCAAGTAAAATAAAAACTAAGTCAAAATAAATTTATGCAGGCAGAAGCACTGAACTGAGCAATTGTGGAGCTCTGAAGTTTTTGTGGTAAATATTTTGTTTTAGCACCCTCTCTCGGACACAAACCATCACTGCTGGTGTTTCCTCTTAAAGGGCTTGGCTAAAGCTGGAAAGCATTTGCAACAGGAAAAGTGCTCAACTGCAGTCACAGATACAGCTTAGTTATGTATTTTTGTATTCTATAAATTAACATAAGTAGAATTTTCTCATCCCTCTTAGGCTTATCATCTTTATACAAATAGTCTGTGCTGTTCATTTAAGTCAGCCAAGAACTGGGAAAAGTATGAGGGCTCCAAAGCAAATACTGAAGGTGAGTTGTTACAAAAGACCATAGCTCCTCGCTGTCTGCATGTCTCCTGTGAGGAGCCTGCTGGTGTTAACTGCTGGGAATTGAGGATGAACCTCAATTTTCTCTCTTACAGCCACCAGTATTTGGTGTTAGGGTGGCTCGTGGAGGTCTCAGTTTGGGACCATGGTCTTGCTATCCGCAAGATACATATGTCTACATACAAGAGTTCACAGTGTCATGAGTAACAGTGTAACACAGAGGGAAAGGGGTGGGGGGAAGCTGTTTCTCTGTATTCCCACCACGGGAAAAGAGAAGTGTATTAATACCAAAAGAAAATCAGCAGTGGGAAGATCAATGAGTATATTCTGAATAGCAGAAGCGGCTACATTTGCACCTTCTGCATGAACTGTAACTATCTGCCCAGCTTCTGGGGTACAACTGATAGGCAGTCAAGTTCCTATACATTATTTTGGCTCCAGTTGTTGATATGGTTGCCAGTTACCTTCAGAGATACTATATGTGCCAAGAGAAGGCTTAAAAAATTAGGACACTGTAGAACAAAAACTGCCTGGATTACTTTAACTTGCTCTTCCTGCCCACATTCATTTTACTAAGCCTTATTTGCAATAATAGCCTTCGGCAGCACTCCCACTTCATCAATGCAGGGTGCAGATGATAATAAACAAACAGGAGGCCAGAATTGATGCAAGGATCTGGAAAAGGACAAAAAAAAAGAAAAACCCAAACCAAACTTAAGTGGCTGAAATTCTTTTTCAAGACAAGAATAAACACCTTATATAGAATAATTTCTATGCTGTTTACATATAAGTCTTTACAGCTAGTCAATGATTTCATTCTTCCTTCTGCTGTCTCCCTCTAGGTAACCAAGTATGGGTTTGTTGAAGTGCTGAGCACTTGCAGCAGGACCCGACATCAGCAAAAGCTGTGCTACAAATAAAATGAGGCATGAGATTTTCCCCACATGCCAGCTCAAAAGCAGGCCAGAAGGGGCAATCAAAAATCAGTTGACATTTCAAACGTGTCTGTCTGCCTCAGCCCTCTCCCAGGTGAAGGAGGGATAAGATCCCTCCCTTTGTCCTGTTACGCAAACACAAACAGTGCTTAACTGGCTGCTGTGAAACAACTGGTTGGTCTAGATGCATCAGCTCTCACACCCTGAAAATAAGGTTTGTGTCCTCAGCATCTGCACCCCTCTTCCCTGAGCTAAAGAGTCTTTATCTTTCTTATTCACAGCATTGTGGGGCCTCGTTGCTTTGTGGAAATATGTCAAATGCTGCTGCAGTGAGCCAGCCCGTGGTTTGGTGCACTGTTGGGCAGAGGCCCCCTGAGTGCCCCCTCACTGCAGTCTGGTGCTGCTGCAGTCCTTCTGCTGCCTGATGGCCTGAGCATACTCTTTTCCCTGCCCCCAAAATATATCTTGGTGTGTCTGTGGTTGTACACGCTGAGAGAAGATGTGGGAAGATCGATCAGTGTTGAGCATCACAGGAAAAAGTGTTCAATGTAGAATATTGATAGTATGCAGCCAGCATGTAATGAGAGGATGGAGAGAAGGTCATAATGTCATGAGTGAGATTTTTCCATCCTCCTCAGGGAATGGATGAGCTAGATCCAATTTTGTGACTCCACATCACACATATACACTTAAGGAACTGGATATGCCAAGATTAGATTTGTATAAGTAACCTTTTATCTGAACTTCTGTGAATAGAAAACCTCATGAGTCCAACAGTAGTTCTGCTTTCTTTTGTGTAATTTTATGGGGTTTTGAAAAATAACCATGTCCATATTGCAGCTCACCTATCCCAAGTGCATCACCATTGGTATTGTACAGATTTTTGTACATTAGCATATGAAATGATACCTAGTGGGATAGATGTCTACTTATTCATGTTATTTAACTTTCATCTGAAGAAAAGTCTTAGGTAAAATACATGTAATATGTTTGGGTTTTTTTCATTCCTATGGAGATCTGCATATAAATCTTAACTGACACAAAGTGGCTCAGTTTGTGTTTGAAAGAAAGGGTTTATTTCATGTATTGGGAAAAATAGAATAACAAAGATTGTGTTGACCAAATGGTTGGAGGAGGAAAAGTTTCTTCTTGTATCTCATGACTTGGCTAAAGTGTAACATCCCCAGTTACCCCCCCACCTATACATCTATCTCCTATTGAAGTTCCCTGGCCATTATGCCAGAAAGTTCTTTTTATGTCTGTCCTGAGGACAATTTCAGTAGTTCACCCATACAGGCATTCAGCAGTCTCAGGCAAGAGATTAGAGGGAAAGTATAGTGGAGCAAGGCAGAATTATTCCCAGTGGAGGAGGACCAGGTTAGGGAACACTTACACAAAATGGAAATATCTTAAGTTCCCAGGGCCAGAGAGGTTGTGTCCTTGAGAGAGCTGGCTGATGTCACTGCAAGGCCATTCTCAATTAGCTTTGAAATACACTGCTGACTGGGAGATGTTCCAGGAGAATGGATAACACCAAGCATCTCTTCTATCTTCAACGGGAGCAAGAAGGAAGGTCTGGAGAACTTCAGGCCTGTGAGCTTCATCTCAGTTCCTGGAAAGGTCACAGAGAAAATCCTCCTGGAATTCATGTGGTCTCTGAAAACATGAAGATCAAGGTAATTGTGACTAGTCAAAACAGATTTATAGGCAGGAAATAATGCCTAAGTCACCTGATGGCCCTCTACAACAAGGTGACTAGACTGGTGAATGAACTAGAGAAAGGGACAACATAAATAAGTAAAATTAAGGTTTTCCAAACTGAACATACATTGATTAGAAGGTGTTCAACCTGTACAGACATATTAGAACTTTAATTGCTACTTGTTTTCATTTTTTACTTCCTAGTCTGTTAGAATCTCAGAATATGCTGAGTTGGAAGGGACCCATCAGGATCATCAAGTCTAACTCCTGGCCCTGCACAAGACACAGGACACGCCAAGAATCACTCTGTGCCTGAAATTCCATATTGACTTGAGCAGTACTATATATGTTTGAATGCATGATCCATATATATATCCATGTATATCTGAGGCCTATATACATGGATCATGTATATTTATTGCTCCAAAATTACCTGATTGCAAAACTAATTCTTTCTTCAATTCTGAATGCTGTGTGGTTCTGCAATGCTTGGGGATGTGATGTGAATGAATCTATTGCTACTATTATTATAGCAGTTTGGAACCATAGAATGGCATATTTGGATTATTTTAATAGCCCTTACATCTGACAGCTATTTTACAGAAATGAGAAGGTAGTAGTCCCATATCCAGAGAACTGCAGATGGTAAGAAAAAAATCAGAGAAACAGAACACTGTAGCTAGGAGAAAGCTTATTTTTCAAAAATAATATGATAGCAACTGTTACCACTTTGCTTTGCTTGTAATACAAAAGAAACCTTGCTTAAGTATATGTAACAAGTGCTGAGGTGAGAATTGTAATAACATGTAAAAATCAGGGTCATGTCAAAGTTAAAACTTGGAAAATAACAGAAAGCATGTTTCAAATTAAATGATACTTGCAAAAGACATGCTAAGTGGTTTAATACTCCAGGAAGAGTATTAAACAGGGCTTGGAATGTTGGGAAAAGAAGGCTAGGATCGGAAAGAAAGAACTCTAGGTCGTTTTGGTGAAATCACAGCAGATTTAAGGATGTGGATGGGGGACCACACATGCAGGTAATTTTGGTTTACAGGTATGTTGGAAGGAGGAGGCATGTGGCATGCTCAGAGTCCAGGAAAACAAAGAATTCTTAGCTTCGCTTAAACAGGAAGATTTTTAAATACTACATAAAAGAAACAAAGAACTGGACTAGCATTCTCTGACGTGTCACTACAATGCTGGCATGCCCATGGGAAACTAAGCTTCTGTAGTAGTGGATTTACACACGTTTCCAGTAGTTTTAGAAACATTAACCAGCACGCTACAAAGGAAAATTTTAACTTCATTCCAGTGCTAACAGCAAAGTCCATATCACAATCAAGATCATATCACAGTTCTGAGAGATATTATTTCCTCAGATTTCTTTTAAGTGGGAAGGGCCAGCTTTGATATGCCACTACCACATCATCAGAGGGCAAGAGCCAAGGCCAGGTGGAATTCGAGCCATGCCGGGTTCGCCAGTAAAATCGCTTCCTTGACTAAGGCCTGGATATTCCTGTTGCCCCTTTATACGATCCCACTGGGTCGAAGCGCAAGAGGGAGAAGGAAGGCAGGAATGGCAAGAGTGAGAAGGAGGATTAAGAAATCAGTTTGCCCTATCCCTAAATCTAAGTTATAGAGCAATGAAATCATAGGATGCTTTGGGTTGTGAGGGACCTTAAAGACCATCCAGTTCTACACCCGCTGCTCTGGGCAGGGGCACTTTTCACCAGATTAGGCCGCTTAGAGCCCCGCCAACCTGGCCTTGAGTCACCGCTCCGTGGGTCCTACGGGACCTCTGACCTGCTCAGCCACCGCCACCGCCCCTGGGCTTTACCCAACTCGCCACTCCCCCCGCCCTCACACAGCCTTCACCGCCCCCGCCATCACCACCATGCCGCAGGGCGCACCGGGACTTGTAGTCCTTGCTGGCGGGGATTGCCCTTCCGCTGCGACCGCTGCGGAGGAAGACGAACTACAGCTCCCAGCACATCCCGCGCACCCCCCGCGCCAGCGCGATGTTCCGCGAGCACCGCCCCGCCTGGCCGCCGGCTCCTCGGCGGCGGGAGGAGGAGCAGGAGCAGGAGCGGGGCCGCCGGCCCGGCCCGGGTCCTGCCGGCTGCCCCCGGCCGCGCCATGTGGCAGAGCGTCGGGCTGACCCTGCTGGTGATCGTGGCCACGCTGGCCTGCGTGCTGCTGTTCATGCTGTGCGGTGAGTGCCGGGGTGCGGGCGGCGGCTGCCGGCCCGGCTGTGGCGGGCGGTGCTGGTGCCCCCCGGCCGCCCTCGCAGCGCCGCGCCGGGCTCGCAATCTGTGGTGGTTCCTCTCGGCTCGGATTGACTGGAGGAAGGAAAAGGGCACCGTGCCCCGGCCTGTGGGCGAGCGTGTGTGCTATGCAGCGCCCTCTTCTCTTTTTCCCGAGTCGTTTCCAGCCTTGAGGTGCTCTCAAAGCCTAACTTCGGTGTTTAATTCGCTGTTTCCTTTTTTAGTGATGGGGCTCACTAAAAAAAAGCAGTCACCCTGTGCATGGGTCTGAAATGCCAGTGAGTGCGGGACGTAAACTTGGGACTGGCATCCCTCACGTTCTGACATCTGTTTGCTTGAATTAGCTGAAGAGAGCTCTCAGGAGGTTTTTTTCTTTCGTGGATGGAGAGGGGGTGGCTCAGGGGGGATCTCCTCGCCCTCTACAACCACCTGACCTGAGGCTCTAGTGAGGTCCATCTGCTGTGCATGCAGTGAGAGGCCCAGGGGAAATGGCCTTAAACTGAGACAGGGGAGATTCAGATTAGATATTAGAAAATATTTTTTCACTGTTAGGGTGGTCGGGGATTGGAACAGGTTGTCCAGGGAGGTGCTGGAGTCACCATCCCTGGAGGTTTTCAAGAGATGTCTGGATGTGGCACTGGCAGATGGTTTAGTGATTTAGGGGTTACAGTGGCGATGCTGGGTGAATGGTTGGCCTGGATGATCTTAAAGGTTTTTTCCAACCCTGATGATTCATCCAAGGTTTTATTATTTTTTGTAAATTTATTTATTTAATTATTTTTAAATATGCAGAAAGAAGGGTTATTTCAATGGAAGGAATGACTTGCAGGTCTTTTGGGAGTTCCTGGAAGAAATCAGCAAGGCAGTGTGTGAATATTGTGGCCAATACACAGAACTTGCAGCTCTCAAAACAAACAAACGAAAAACACACCAGCAAATTCAAACTATGCCATAATATGTGATGAGAGGCTTGTGAGACTTACAACCACTTATAAACCTACCTGGCACCTTGCTGACACGTGTGTTTACAAGGGGTTTCTGAAAAACGGAGGGAGCAAAGCAAAGACTGATGTTTAATAGTTTAAAAAATGCTAATTGTTGTCAAAGTGACAAAGCATTGTGGAAGGAGTTTGCATTATGAAGGGACTGGATGGTGATATGGGAAGTGAAGTCCAGTATTAACATGTATGAAGTAAGGCATGTAGAAACTGTGAAATGTTTACACGTGTAATTTGTTTGGAGAAATACAGTGGAACCAAACTGAGCTGCTATTATCCCAAAGAAAGGATTAGCTGAAGTAATTGCAAGCATTTCTCCAAAATATCTCTGTAATCCTTTGTAGCTACCAAACAGGCAATCAAACTTTAGAAGCCTGAAATAGAAAATGTCATTATGCTGCTATAGGAATCATCCATGTGCATGTGTCTCACACAGTGTATTTTCTTGTTAAAGTGTATTACTGCATTAAAAAACAAGATCCTAGCTTCTTTTTGAAAATACAGGGTTTCCATAGCAATTCTTAGTTGAGAGCTTTGAAATTATTTCTGCTTGAAGCAACTCTAAAGAGGTTAGATCTGTCAAGCCTGAAAAATAGGTGACTGGAGAAGGGGTGATGGCTATATCACTGACTAGCGAGTCAAAAGTGAAGTGGGAAGCGTTGTGAAATGTCATCATTGCAGAGGAGTTGGAGTACATGAAGTTAAACGGTCAAGCAACAGGCTGAAAACAAAACAATTTCTTTTACACAATGGGGAAATAATATGCAAGCTCATTAATAAGGAATATTTTGGATGCTGAAACTTCTGCCATTTAAATTCCTGGAAGAGAGGTCAATGTCTTGGTCATGATCTTGGGTGAGGAAATCTGTAAAATGCTGATAACTGGAACTGCAAGGCTGTACTTCACTTGGTCTCGTGCTCTTTTCCTGCATGTCCTGTACTGTCTGTTGTTACAGACTAAACAGTGACCTGAGCAGATATTTATTCAAGTTTCTCTACCCTCATTAGGCGTTGACTGGCCACTTTTCAACCTCTAGAAGATGCAGCATGGTAATTGCTAGGGCTTTTATATCTAAGTATGAATACAAGATCTTTGTTTACCATCTTACTGAAAGTGTAATACAATTGTGCAACTGCTGTTCAAACTTAGAAACAAGCATCATTTTCCTCAGGCCCTTCTGCCTTTGTCTGTATATGACAAATGGAATTGGAATGCTAAGCATTAACTTTGGCTGATAACATAATCATTTGCCTAGTGATTTCTTGGTTAAAGAAAGCAGAAGTAATGAATAACTTTAAGTGGCTTGTAAATACTTAGCTTGTTTGGAGTTACATATTGGACATTCATCTTAAATTCCATAAATATGTTGCTTTGAATCCTTCATTGTATTTTACTTTAATCAGTGTCAGACTTTGTAAAATGATTGCTAAAAGTCACCTAGATTTCAGGTGTACTGAACACAGGAAGCTGACACATTAATTGGATTTTTTGGGGAGGGATTTGAACTATTACCATGCTAAAAGTGACTCAGTGGGGTTTGATAGTGATTTATAGTATTTGTAATTATTTTTTCATCACTCAGCATTTAATAATTAATTAATATTGGTTATACCACTTAACTTCTCTTGCACGGAAAATATTCAAGGAAAACAATGTCAACACCACTACTGGAAAAAAAAAAGAATACTTTGAACTTAATTGTTTATCTGTGCTAGTGACAGGCAGTTTTCCTGGGAAGGCTGGAATAAGTAGCAACGTCCAGGTGAGAAGGTGATGGAGAAACTGCCTAAGTGCTGTGTGTGACAGGATGTGAGCAAAAGCCAGCCAGTGAGACATACAAATTAATGGACAAATCTGACACAGGAAGGGCTGGGTATAATCTGTAGTAAGCCTGATCTGATGATGAGAATATTTTCCAGCAATCTGACAAGAGGTGTTGAAACAGCCTTGAGAGAAAGGGTCAAGAGTGTAAAGAGCTGGGACTTGGATTTTGAATGGCTTATAAAAGAACTCATGGTGTGATTGCCTGTAGAGAGTAATAAACTTAAATATCCAGGATCACGTGGATTTCTGCTGTCCCTCCACATATAGTGTGATAAGGGCTATTAAACAGTGAGTAAAACATTCACTTCACCTTTTTTTTTCAACTTGAAAAGACAAAATTCAGAGCACAAATTATCAGAAGTTACTTTGACTGGTTCTTCAGCAATGTGAATTAGGCATTTATGTCTATAAATGTACTTTGAATAAATGGCCTGATTTCCTTTTCTTTAAAACATGTCTGAATGCTGGCAACTGCTACTTTCAGTGTTAATCTGAATTAGTTGAGAAGCAGGGGAGGCTTGCAGCTAGCATTTGTAAACTGATCACATCTGACACAGAAACCACTGAGGTACTGTAAACAGTGCAGATTTTCAGTTGCTCTTTTAAAAGTGGAAGTAAGATAACTTGGTCCCACTTCTTTCATTCCCACCTTTTCTGATTTTGTTTTTCTGGTGGTCTTATTGCTGCTTTTCTGTATTCCATGTACCTCTGAGATACCTCTGAGATGGGAGGAACTTGTGCCTAGTCAAGGATATAGGATAAAATAAAATACCAGCCAAGGTGAACTCTAGTACTGCTTACCTCTGTGTATTTTTTCTGTTTTCCCAGTGTAGCAATGCATGAAGCCAAGTGAAATTGCCAAAGTGCCTTCACTGGAACAGATGGAAGCATTCATCTCATTTGTCAAAAGAGGCTAATGAAATGCAGGTTGAGACATACAACCTTAAAATAAAAATCATGTAACTCTAAGTGCTGAAATGAATGAGTGGTTCACTTCAGAAGTATGAATTCAGTTGCAGATGGGAAAACATTTCAGCCCTAAATTCTGCCTGAATAACTTTTCTTTAATGCTTTGCTTAAACAGTTTTGTAACTATCTTCAATGAGTGATTTTTGGGAAATACCTTAACAGATGAGGAAAGTCATGCTTGAGTAGACCACTCATAAAGAGAAAATATCCTTTAATTTGAAGTTGAGTTTTCAAACAGTTGTAAATGGGAGATGAGAAGAGAGCAAGTTTTTTTTTGCTCAGTCAGCAAGCAGCATGTGGTAGTGTTGCATTAAGTGGGAGCAGGTTTATGGAGCTGTGCAGAGCCAAGCACCATGTCACCTGATGTCCTCTGTTATCCCAGTGTCAGAGTAGTGTCTCCTGCAGGCTGATCCTCTCCATAGCAAAGCTATCCACTAGGGTAGTGTACTGGTGCTGCCCTGTTTCAGAGATGTGGATGAAGTGACTTGTGCATGGTTGCAGGAGTTATCTAACAGAGCTCAGAGAAGAGCCCTGTTCTCCCAAATCTCAGGTTAGCATCTCAAGCTCCATGCTCTTTTTTTTTTTTTTTCCCTTCTTTTTTTTTTTTTTTCAGCTGTAGCTGTTCAGGATTTTCTGCGATGGACACTTCAGCATTTGAATATAGGCAACATTCACCATGGTGATACCCCAGTTTTAAATTAGTACCCATGTTCTGGCATGGTAGGATCCTGTTTTCAAATCAGTAGGGACAAAGAAGTAAAATGATCTTGCAAGACTACACAGGAATTCCACAGCAGGGTCAGAACTGGAAGCTCAGTCTTCTCTGTGCTGTTCTTGCAGTTACTGCATCACCATCCTGCCTTTCTTGATTTCATTTGTATTTCACATAAGAAAGATCAAGTTGCTTTTACCCAGAACTCCATATTAACCCTGGGGTTTTTCTTTTGTTTGCTTTTCCTGATTCAAATGGAAGAGGAAAATGTGCTCCAATAAAGAAAACTCAGCTGTTGCATACATGCCAGTGAAAGGTGAATGAAGTAGATGGGCCTGAGACTTGTAATCCCTCACTTTTGAAGTGGGAGTAACTTTGTAGTTGGATCACTGTTTCTTTCTCCTTTACAAAGAACCAGGAGCTGATGTGGGAAGTAACAGAAAAAGTAGTTTTGATGAAGTTTAGTCAAACCATAAAATCTGTTTAACATCTGAATTGCATGGATGTTACATACATCCTCTATGAGTTAGTCAAAGGCTTTGACTCACAGCCCCACCTTCACAAATACATTGCATCGTGATTTATTAGAGGGGAGTTGACATACTGATGGCACGGTACCAGATGTGTCTTTGCATGGCATCTGGCTGTGGCATTTTTAAGTGAGGTGGTGACACCCAGCTTTTAATGAGTACTAAACTCTGCAAGGCTGAGTTTTGCCTAGCTGCGAAACACTGGTAGCTTGGATTTTGTAACACTGGATGCAGGTATGTGCTACATCAAGGGCTGGATCCCCTGCTTTGCACTGTGCTGATGTATGTTTGATCTGGCTTACTGCTTTGAGAGGCAACTTCTTTAATCAGTTAGTGTAGAAATATTATGTGTTATAGTCTGCGTGTCATCACTGCTTGTTTGCTGAAGGCGTGTTGCGGGTGTGCTGTTTGGCTTCCACAGGCTCAGTCAAGGTAAGGATGATTTTAAAAGGTAAATCAAATACCTAAAGAAAATAAAGCAAGCACTGAAGGAGTGATTCTACTCAAATGCTTTGTGTGTGGTGAAGCTAAACCAGTAGGACTTCTTTGAGAGCAGCTTACCTGAACAGAGTGGAAGTGTTAGAGGTGCAAACCAATGGTGTCACTTACGTGTCCAGGAAGAGCTCTACAGCAAAAAGCCCACAAAGCTAAACTGAGCCAAATACAGAAAAGAATGCCTTGAGATGCCCATTTTCCATTTCTTGTGTGTGTATTTTAAATTAGTGTATAATTATTTTGGTTTTTTTAAACACAGTTATGTAACTTGCAGTTCTTCAGTATGGCACAGTGATGGGTATTACCATTTTGCAATGTTCTTAAGAGAATGTATCAGAAGACAATGCATTTTCTATTAATTTCTCAGAGACAATGTGAATCTGCCTCCAGGCTTTGTGTGGTTTTGTTTAATGATGTATTTAGCTGATATTGTTGCTGGAGAGATTTTTTCTATACCCAGAACAACTTATTCTTTAGTAGTCTGGCTATTTCCAAGGAAATTGTTATTTATTTAGGGTCAGGGAGGCTCAGCTGAAGAGGCAAGTCCAAACTTGATTTGTACAAGTGTGTTTGTTTATTTATTTTTTAACCTTTCCATCCAAGCTGGTAACTAGAGCAAATGAAAGAAATCTTTCTACTTTGATTACTTTATATCTAAAGGTTTCTGGTACAGGCTAGGAGACCTTGAGAGGTTTTTTATTCTGGTTTTCAAGCATGGTTGCCCTCTCACTAATGCCTTTGGCTTACCTGTTGTAATTTTCTTTTCAACCCGCTGTATTGTGGTTTGTTTCACCTGCCTGTTACCCCTGGTCTGTTTGTTTGCCTGCTAGAACCAGTCCCCTTGGCTGTTATTTACACTGTCTTGTTTGTAGTCTGAAGCTAGAGAGCTCCAGAATCGGTTTATTACTTGGGGTTTTGGATACTTAGAACATTCCGCTCTGCTCTCTAACTCAGACCAAACACTAAAAAGAAATTAGTGCTGTTTTTCTTGAGAGTGCAAATGAACTTCCTATGTTCTTTAGTATTTCCCCAACACACACCCCTTAGTAATTCTGGGTGTTAAGTAGCCTGTTTGCAGTGATAGAGGAAGCATGTAGTTCACTTTATTTAGCTTAAGTTAAAATACCTCCTTTGATGGAATATCTGTTTACACCAAATATACTCAAGTCATGCTTCTGTAAAGTGCCCTAAAACCCTTCTGGGAATGCCCTGAATATTTTTGCCTCATCCTCCTCCCTCTCTTCTTTCAATGGAAGCAACCTTCAAAGAGCTGCTACCTCAATTTTTACTTCTAGTTCTGAAAGAAATGAGAAGCCAAACCCAGCCATCTACCATCATTTTTTTTTCTAGGTGCAAGGGAATGTAATACATTTGCAGGTCAGCAGATTCGATTTAATACACAAGTCATTTAAAGGGTTAGGTATTCATGGGAAAGGAAATATTTTGTAGGCTCTAGGAATTAATTTAGATCATTAAAGGTTGTCATATAGAAGCTTTTCTTCAATATCCTCAGGAACAGAGAAGTTACTGAAATTAAAAAACCGCAGGATGTAAAAAGTATTCCTGGAAGGAGGAGAAGGGTGGGATCTTGTTTTTGTCATAAGGAATGGATTGCCTGTATTGACTCTGATTACAGAAGAGGAAGAAATGCAGAGGTGCTGTGGTTATATAAGCGTTATTTATTTATTATTTAGTTGGTAGTCTTTCTCCCCTCTTTCTACTATGTCTTGTTATCCATTCCCAGAAGTCTGCATCTGCTGGAAGCTGTGTAATTGGGAGGACAGTTTTCCCTAGCTCTGTAAAATAGGGCTCTTTATATCTGAATAGGTCAGCAGTATAGGCTTAAATAGCTGGCAAGACCTTCTGAATGGAGAACGGGACTATTAAATATATAGCTCTGTGCAGGCCAGATGGGTGGTGGTGTTGCAAACAATGTTTGTATAGCATTTATTTTCAATGAGCTGTTTAAATTTTGCTCCACTTAACTGTATTTCACAGAGAAATTGTATTCCTGTTTGGTGGGTTCTCTTAAAATGAAGATTCTGGCTTAGGTTTAGATATATTTATATCTGCTTTTTCAAGTTTTTTTGGCTACCGGTTACAAAAACACTTAGACAAGACAGAGGAGGAGGAGCAGGTGGATCCTAAGTATTTTTTAAGATAGATTCTAGAAATGTGGCCATCTCAGCTCTTTACTTGCATAATTTTGGGACCTAGAGTATTTTAGCGGTGGAGCAGAACATAGATTTATTGCAGAATGTTAATTTTACTTTAGTGGGATTTGGGCACGGTGAGGGATCTCATTGAATTTGGGGGATGTGGTCTTTTAGTGAACATAAGGAAGACCATGTCCATTTCAGAATAGGATTTACTATAAAATATGATATTAATTTGAGGCTCTGAGTAAGTGTGCTTAATAGTGATTTTGTAATGCAACTTTTAAAACGTGATTTCCAGAATGGAATGTTTGCTGGGTGAGGGGAGAAATTCTAGTGCTTTCACAGACCCTGTGTAATGAATCCTGAGTCCTTGTTTGAGATATAACCACAGGACTTCTTTTTTTCCTGACAATTAAGACCTTTATCTGTGTGATGGTGGTCACCCACCTACTTGCTGTGGCAGTTCAGTTTGGAATGTGTAGCGCTTTTCCTGGAGCTTAAATGTTGCTTCTGGATGAGGACGAACTTTACGAAATTGAATTGGTTTTTACAGGACTGTAAAAAGGAGTGGATGTGCTGTGGAGGACGTTTGGGGTTGGCAAATGGAGGATGGGAGCTGATCAAAATTTTTTTCGCTTTTGTCATGTACTTTGCCAGCAAGCTGACTATCAATTTGTATGAAGTAACTAGCAGTATCTCTTTTCTCTCTCCTGCAGGATGGTATGTGGTCTGGCAATTGTTCCTGTCTAAATTCAAATTCCTGAGAGAATTGATAGGTGATACAGGGTCCCAGCAGGGAGACAACGAGCCTTCAGAAACTGAAACTGAACAGGAAACTCCACCCTCGCCTCACAGAGGGAGACAGAAATCGGCTCGGCAGCGAAGGGCACCTACAGAAGACACGACTTAAAGTACTCCATTGAACTTCTGCGTAAACTATGAATGGGTAACACCTCTGCACTCTGTCCTCCAGTGGTGTGACCTCACTGAGAAACTGACCTAAGAGGTACCATTGATTCCTGTGGACCTTTACTTCTGAGCTACCAATGGATGATGCTCCTGCAGTAGAGGTTCAGGGAGGGCTTCAGCAGCAAGTCACAGAGTACTGGAAGAAGGGAGGGGCTGAGAGAAATCTCCATCACAAAAATGCTGAGCTCCTGTATCTCCGGTCTCAGGTCTCAGCACGCAGATGAAGAACAGGTCCTGGACCATAGGCTTAGCCTTTGCATTAGTCTGAACATAGTAAATATCTCAGACTTAAAATAGTTTATAAATTATTTTTTCTTGACAGCACTGTAACTACATATAATGAAATTGAGTTTTATTTCCTTAGCTGTATATTAATATATATATTTTTTCAACCTTGAGAAAGCACGTGAACTAAAAAATCAGTTGAAAGAATATCCTGCTTTAGAATGTGTTCTAAAGTGAGATTTTTGTTAAGTTCTTGTGTATATAAAAAGTATAAATGAAATATGAAAAACCCTATTAGGTGCACTTGATTTGGAGGTTTTTATTATCTCCTCTTTTTTAAAAAAGAAGGAGATGCAAAGAAAGCAACTGGATAACAAGACCTTTTTTCTTGGTTTTGGTATATAAGAAGGATTATAGTTTAAACAGTCCTGCTAGGCTTCTGAATGTTTTTCCTGAACCTTACTCCAAGTCCAACCTGTGCTGAAGATGGGAAGGTGTCTGGGTTATGCACTGCTCACTGTTTAGTATTCTGAAATGTCATCTTTGGTATTTGGATATTGAGCCCTTCTCTTAGCTCTCCTTGTACACCTTTATGTCAGGTGTTTGGTATCTAACCTAACTTTTTTCCTAGAAGCAGTTAAGGCTCTCTTAGCAGTTTGTCAGACATTGCTGGGACATTTCTGACAGTGTTCCAGCAGGGAATTTGATACCTCATGTTTGCTGGAGGACTTACAGATTTTTACCAGTAATCAGCAGTTGCTCCTGTTTTCGCTGAGGATTGGTTCTACAGCTGTTTTGACATTGCACTTCACGATGAAGTGCTCCACTTCTGTTTATCTAGGAACTCTGAAGATTGATGCATGAGATTTTGGAAAGATGAGGAGCATGCATGTAACCACCTCTGTGTGTATGAAAGAGAACTACCAACAGGTCTCATCTTAAACAGCTTCAGTTTTCTCTCAAAGTTTGGATATGTGGTAGTGTTTGGATCATTGTTCCGTGTATAAAAACTTAATCAGGACTTTAAAATCAATCTTGTATTTTTAGCTGTTAAGAAGTTTAAACCTGTGACTTCCAAATTGTGGTTTGGTTCAGTTATATGGCTGAAAGCAGCAGCATTTAGGTTTTTCATCAAGTAGGCCTACATCTGGGAAAAGAGCACTCTGTTAGTGCCTTTATGTTTAAATATGTCAGTTTTGGATAGTGATCAAAATCCAGTGAGGGGCATTCACTTCTTAAAATCATTTAGATGTTTCAGTATTAAAATATATAAGACAGATCGGCCCTGACTTTCCTTTGGAGTCTAAAAGACTGTTTCATTTGCTAGCATGTATATATTAAGCATAAGGTTATGTTTTGAAGCATGATTAGACAGTGGTATGCACATATCCTGTAAACATGTTGAAATACTGATTGTTTCCTCCTCTGTCTTTCGTGCTGGCAAGGGAATGTCTAATGATGGTTGATTGTTTTTTCTTTTTTTTTTCCTTTAATTAGTAAACTTCCCATTTATTCAAACTGAGCAGAAGCAATCAGATTCTATTCCCTGCTGCTTCCAGTTTGCCTCACATAACTTAATGTCACAATTTTCTTGTGTGCTTACGTCTTGTCACATGGTGAGACTTCCAGTCTAGCAGTGCTAATCAAATACTGGGATATTTTTCTGAAGAAATTAGCATCTTTGTCTTAAGCTTTGCTAATACAGCTTACAAATAAACTTGCTCTGTACTGACATAGGATATTGACACTCCACTGCACTTCACTTTATTTAGACTTTAGTGTACAGAAGACAGCAAAAGGCTGATGTCTATAGTGTCCCTGGCAAAGAAACAGTAACTTAGTTCCTGCTTCTAGGAGCTGTGAAGAAATGTGAAATTATGGCAATATACATGGCTAGTTTAGGGTAGCTCTGAAGGTGCAACAATCAAGACTCTGGAGCAAGATAATGAAGGAGAAATCCGTATGGGTTTGAATGAGACTGATCAAACATGCAATAAAATGGACACGAAACCTCTGGATGGCTCACCTGCTCTAGCCAAACAATTTCCTTCTCCCCTCCATGCTGTCTGTAGGTGTTCGTTTCACTCCCCAAGTTATTTTCAGTCTCTTTCTTTTCTTAAACAGCTGATGCTATTTTTTTAATGTTGTGACATAGCTGCCAATAATGCTGTCTCCCTAGTGTGTAGCTTTAATGATCTTACTAGTAGCAGGCCAAAGGTATATAATATAAAGTGGTTTGGAAGAATTTTGAAATGCTAATGTCTTCTGTCAATGCATAATTTTTCTTGAAGGAAACTGTAGTGAAATCTTTGTATGGGGCACTTCATGCAAACGTGTAAGGGCGAAGCTGCGTGTGTGGGACATGTGCTTGTGATAAGACCTGGGTTGTGATTGCTGGCAGTCCAATATACTCATGTCTTCAGGTGTTCTTACCAATGTCCTTCTGAAACGTTATGGTGGGTAAGCACTTAACTTTGAACTCACCCATCCAAATCTGAAACCTTATGAAGGTAACAAACAGGTTGGTCTTGTTTTGTTTAGTGGGATCTATTTTTAAAATGATTGCCTTATTGTTGCAGCCGTTATCTTGAATGTATTTTGGGTTCTTACTTTAAATACAGTCATATCATCTTTGTTGCAGGGGCTGTGTAACTTTGAATAAGCAGTAATTTCCTGTGTTGTATGTGACAGTGTTGCAATTTGTGATCACATTGCTGCTTAATATCAGGTTTTACACTGAACTAGACCTGTGTATGTCCTTCTGTTTCATTTGGAAATGACCAGCATAAAGAATGTGTTCAGTGTGGTCATTTGCTTCTTCAGTGTTACAAAACTGTACCTAAAGCTTCTGTGGTTGTCTGTTTTCATCATTACTGTTCTTTTAACTGACGGCACAGATGAAAAATAAAATAACCAGTCTTGATATGAATATTTGACCTGAGTGATTTTCTGATTACATTATTTTGTCTATAGAATTAGACTGCTTGTTTGAGTGTGAAGCACTACAAAAGGGGACTTGTCAAAAGTCACATTCTAGCTGGTGTAACACCTGCAGATGACTTCATTGTAGTGGGCAGGTTTGTGTATATCTTTTAGAGTAGTTGTTAGTAAATGTGGTTTTTCTGCCTTATACCTTGAAAGGTGTAATTTCATTTTAGCAACTAAAAAACCCAAAACAAACAACAACCCCCCTCAAAAAATCAAGCCTCCTCCCTACTCTGCTTTTTTTGATCTTTCTAAGACTGGTTGTAGACTCTAGTTTTTCTAATGTAAGTGTCTTGATGAAGTAGGAAGTTCTTATTTTGGAAATGAAGATGTACAGGAGAAGGAAGTGAGAACATGCTTCATCCTTTACTGCTTCTGTTGAGTAAAATACATTGTATCCTGGGTTATTTTATTTAATAATGAGACATTAAAAGATTCTGAAGGAAAATCTGAAATATCTTGAGAGAACAAACTCTTCTGCTGTTGTTCTACTTTTCCTACTTTTAAAAACGGGCTACTAATGGAGTACTGCAAAATGTCTTGGTGTTATGTGACTTGGGCACCTGGATCTTTTCGCCTTGGAAAGTTGGATTTCTATGTGGTGGTTTGTGTTGTGGGCTAATATAAGTGAGAACAATCAGTGAAGGGCAACTGGTGTCAAGTGCACATGAAACACATGGTTGCTTTTCTGCTTTGGTGCTGATCCCAAAGAACCCCTTTGTGGTCCATTCCAATGGGATGAATGAAGGTGCCATTGTATAAGTTTGCCTCAGGTTCCACCAAAAGCTGTTTTAACTTGTGCTATGGGTGCTCGTGTGCTGTCAGGGGTCTCCTGTGGCCTTGGGTCTATGTAATTAAAATACAGAATCTTTATAAAATATAAGCAGTATTACATCTTGTTTGGGTTTCACTTTCATGAACATTTTTTTTTCTGTGATCAGACTGGAAGTTGGCAGTGTCAATATGCTGGGTTTTATGTTAAATGTTAAGGACATGAATATTGTTGTTTTCTTCATGTCGACCAGAAGCTCTTATGTTTTGATCATCTGTGGGTGTTTGTAATCACCATGTTATTTCTGAAAGTTGGGTGGAAGGGAGACACTTTGGCACTGCTTCACAGTGCCTGGGAGAAGGCTCTCATCTGGTCTAGGGCTAATATTCATGTCTAGCAGTGTTGGACTCCAGGAATTATTTTCGCAAAGGGGGATACTGCAATTAGGTGCATCTTGGGCTTTATTTTCTGTGTTTCTATTCACAGGGCTTTTCAGTTTCCACAGCAGGATATGAAAAGCACAAATGTTCCTTTAACTTTGGTAGCCAAGATTCTACCTTTCCCTACATTCTAATATGTAGGGAAAGATGGGGTAGGGCCATAATGTGGCCACTCTGGTCACTGTCCAAGTATTGAACACATAACCTACTAATTGTGGTGTACCTGCCTCTGCTGGCTTGTTTTGTGTCACTGCCACTGTGACTCATCCCAAATGCTGGCAGTGTACTTGAACTGAGAAAGCTAAGAAAATGTGGGATCTGTGGCCTGAGAGATATTGCCTGTGAATCTTTCTCCCTGGGTCTGGGTGTGCTGAACAATTCAGGCAGCGTACTTCTGTCCACAGTCTATTGAAACATCCAGCTTTCTATGCAGGTAACAGTCAAGTTTCAAAATGAGAAGTTACATGTAACCTGTGTCTTCCTCAGAACACTACAAAGGAGAATACCTTGCTCTATGTCATGTCAATTTCCTCACCTCTGCACTAGAGTATTTTAGCATCTTTTTTGGGGAGTCTAAAGCCTTCTGGCAGCAAATTTGTTTGTTCACAAGTAACACAGGCTGTGGCTCAAAGCAAGTTTTGCTACAACTGTGTGCTGAGTTGGACCACTGGGGCTGTGTCAACACTGAATTTTTATTAAAGTAAATTTTTAGCTCCCTAGCACAGTGCCCTGCTCCTTCTTACTTAATCAGGAGCCTTCTGTCTTTGTGAGAACTTCTTGTTTATTTTGGGTTAATTGCAGTTCCTGTGGCAAATGAATCTTTTGATGCCAGATGATCAGCTGTTGGTCTTTAGCGTGTTTAAAAATGTTAGACAACTTCCTTGCCATAGTGGAATGCATCAAAATCTATCCCTGCCCACCACTTACTTCCAACATCGGTGGTCTCAGTTTGTAGAAATATAAAGAGTTGCTCCCCTCAGGTTCTGGAAAGACCCTGCTTTGAGAAGATCCTCAGGAGAAGCAGAAGATGCTGCCTGGTGACCTCTGGGTGGTTGCAAGAGGGCTGAGCTTGGTGCAGGGTGCAGGTGTCTGCAAGGCATAGGCAGAGGATGTGCTTAGCTTGGACATGCCAGGTCTGCAGCATCTCTGCAGTGATGGTAAACCCCTAAAGTCCTTGTGGTGGCTGGGTGGCACCACTTCTGCTGTGACTTCTGATCGTGGCATAGCTTGATTTTTGGTTTTCCAAGAACAGAATCAGTCTGATCAGCCTCTGGTGTCAGTGGGTTGGGGGCACATTGGCAAACACAAACCACCATGAGTACTACATCCACTTGGGGAAATGTTCATCTTTCCTTCAGGCCAGCAGAGAGGCCATGCCACAGCAGGTAGCTGTGAATTTCACTTTGTGGCTCTGATTTGCAGGTCTTTTACTGAATTTCTTTGTTAGCCTCTCTATTTTCTGAAATCATAGAATCACGGAATGGTGTGGGCTGGAGGGGACCCTAAAGATCATCTAGTTCCAACCCTCCCTGCCACGAGATGGGGTTGCTCAAAGCACCATCCAACCCAATATTTTCAAGGATTGGAGGTATTGACAGCTTCTCTGGGCAAAATCACGAGGTTCATTTAACAATTGTGGCACTGAAGTACCAGCAGTGACACTTTTTGCAGCCTTAGTTTTACATTTTCCAAAAGATTCACATACTGAGGGTAGACTTGATTTTGCTTTTCGTTGTCCCTGCTTCCAGGATGTTCTCACGTTTCTCCTGAGCCCTCAAGTGATGTCATGGATAGTGGAAAACGCTTATCCCTGAACCAGACATTGCAGATCCAGTCTGAAATACTAAATAAAGAAATTGTAAAATCCTGGAGGCTTTTAGTATCCAGTTTGGGTGGGAAGAGCACTTGTCACCACTAGATGGCACGGGCCGCCCGGCTTTGGGGACGGGCCCTCCTGGCAGGACCGACGCTGCTGCGCCCCTTTGCCGATGCTGTCGCTTTATTTATTGTTGTTGTTGCTGTTATTTTAATTAATAGTGATTCTGCTGTTGTTTGGTGGGATTGGGAAGTACAAGGGCAGCTGCTTGTAGGTATTGAGCTTGGTTCTTGTTTGGCTGTATACTGCATACCTGTGGGAATGCATGGAGCCTCGAGTCCAAGGGCACTGGTGCGGTGCTTTACTTTGTAAAGGAAAGTGACCTCAAAACTGTCTGCTTCAGGAAGAGAGGTCTCAAAAATGCCAAGAGAGGTCTGTTTTTTTCTTAACTCTCACCGTGCTTGAGGAGGAAAAAAAGCCTACAAATCACACCACTTCTTAGGGTTACAAACTCACTGTACCAGTGTCTGCAGCAGCTTGGGAAAAATATTGGTTTTGTGGGGTTTTCCCCCAGTCTGATGGCTAGGGAAAGCTGCCCGCTGTCCAGATCTCTTCAAAACCAGTTCTTGATGTTGCATCCTCATGCTTCTCACAATTGAGATGCAATGTGACATTCCATCCCATCAAAGCTGGTCTAAATCCTGCTAGTTACTGAGCAGGTAAAACAAGGGCTTATGATCAGCTTACTTTAAAACCTTCTCCCAAAGTCTAATATTCGTATTACTCCAATAGTAGCCTACCATTAATATAAAATATAATATTTATAGCACAATATTAATATTAGATTTGGGGACAGAGAGCCTGTGTAACATTTTCCTGGAATTAAAGACCAAAATTCTTGAGAAAAGCTAGGGGATAGAGATATGGTGGGAGCCTTGTTGAGTTACACTGCTGATGACTCTATTCAGGCTAAAGGAGGAGGAAGCACTTCGTTGCACAAAGAGAAGGACTTTGGAGAAAGTCATAGGGCTTTGGAGAAACCTATTTTCCCCTTATTGAGTACCTCATTTATTACTCAAGACTTACAGTGAGTCCCCATTAGCAAATCTAGCATTTACACTTAGAGGGTTGTTGGCATTAAAAACAAGGATAAAACCTTTTTTTTTTTTTTTTCAGTCTGTGTGGCTTGCCAGGGAAATTCAGGTTTATTCCAGCTGTGCAGGTGTGTGCCTGAGGAGTCTTCATCTGCAGTTTGGGTCTGAAGGGCTGCTGCTCTTGTGTTAGTGATCTCTAGTGCTTGCGAGACTCTCCAAGTCAAAACTGGGATGAAATGCTGGGATTAAAAACTGGGCTGTCTGTAACACCAAAGCAGGGCTGAGGGTGGCACTGGCTCTTACACCACTCCTCTGCCTGGCAGCTGGCAGCTCCATGGGGAGCACAAATGCCACTGGAAAGTAGGTGCTTGCCAATGCTCTGCACCACTGCAGCTGTGGCCACCCACCCATCCTGCAGGAGCGTGGACAGGAGGAAGAAGCCTCTGCCCTGTGGCCAGCAGGAGGAAGAGCTGAAGCCAACCTTTTGTATGTGTGGTATTTAAGGCTAAAAAAGACAGGGCCTCTCTTTTTCTCTTGGCCAGACTCCAGCCCGAGGCTGACTAGCCAGGATCTGTCTACAACAACAGTAAATACTTCAGTCACACTGTATTTTCTCCATTCTCCAAGACCCCTGCTCTCAGTTCATGTTAGGTGAGATGTGCTTGTCATCAACACTTTAACCAGGACTGGTGGGTACTTCAGAAGTAATTGTGATGGAGAGAGAGTGAGCCTGTTCTAGGGAAAGGAAGAAAGTGTGCTAGGATGAGGGGAGTGTGGAGGGACTGGGGGGTTCAGTGCAGTGGGTTCCTTCCCACTCAGGAAACACAGCACAGCAGACTAAGGACACCATTTCAAGGTACAGGTACATGACAGGAGCAGTATCTTTTCTAGGATCACCAAGTACTTCAGTAGTGGCTGCAGCACCAGGTTTCTTGGGATGTCCCACATGTGGATAAACACTTCACACAGTAGGTAATGAAAACCTGCAATCTGCTGCCACAGGACATCACAAAGATAAGGCTGTGAACCTGCAGCTACCAACTAATAGATACTTCCATGGGCAAATCCCAAGTTTATAGGATAATGAGAGGTGTAGTCAGTGCTGAGCTTCCTAACATCCAATATCCAATGACTGTGAACACTAGGGAGAGTCGGCCTGCAAATGTACCCTAAGCAGACCAACCTGCCCCATCAGAAATAGAATGGCCTGACCTACCTGGTAAGTTCTTACTTAAATGTTGTCAGGTTGATAGCTAGAAATGCTTAGAGAACAAAACCAATGGAATACACACACATTCCCTCAACTAAAAAAGTCTTCCAAGTTGAGAATGAAGAAAATATGTTTCACAAGTAGCTGTCATATTTACTGCTCTGAACAGTCAGTAAGAAGCCAGCACTCAGTGCAGCACATGGGAGGAGATGGCAGCCTTTCCTGCCTGGGATGCCCTGCATACTGAGCAGGACCAGCAGAGATCAGAGCTGGGCTCTGCCTTTGGGCTTTGAGCTGCAGCCAGCAGGCGTGAGACTATCCCACCCTCCTGTAGCTGATTTCACCTGTGTAGGGGAACTTTGAAGAGCTAATTAGTTCCTATTCGTGCAAAAAGTATTATTTGTTCTTTACCTAAAGTGCAAGGGCTAGAGAAAAATCAGGTTTGGAGGACTTGCTTCTGTGTACATGGAGAGAGCTTTAAAAATAGATATCAGCTGGTGATGGAGCCACAGCTGTGGCACGTGTGTGTAAGGCTTGTGCCTCCATCATTGAGCCCGTGGAAAAGCAGCATTGCTGAGGAGCAGAGCCTGCTTAAATGGCCTCCTAGCTGCTTGTCACACAATGTCCTCCTGGGAAGCCATGGATGCATTCATGTGGGAAACACTGAATTTCACTTTTCTCCTTGATTGGTTTTTTCATAGGATGAGAAACTGAGCAATGATCACAGGGCATAGAGATTTTATGCTCTGTTGCCTTGCCTGGAAGTAGAGGTTGGCATTTTCTGCTGAAGCTATTACTTGTGAATAACTTATATGGATCAGATGAGTTGCTCCAAAGATTTTGGTTTGCTGTAGAAGAGATGCTACAGGCTCCTGTTTCTGCCTAATATGGGAATTTTAGCATAAAAACTTAACTGTAGCAGAGCCCCTCTGATAAGTAGCTGATGAGCTGTAATGGCTCCATATGAAATATATGAATGATGGGATTTCCCCCCATGCTTGAACAGCCTGAGGCAGAATCACTTGCTGGAAAACCAGTCAGCTGCAGGGCTCTGGATTATATGGCAGTACAGGTATCCTGTGCTGGCCTCCAAGTGGGTGTGTTTGTTTTGTCCAATAATGTGTTGTTTGTTTGTGGGACACAAGTAGGTTAGGAGTATCTTGGCACTTCTCTATCTGGTTAGCAGCTAATGAGCACAAGGCCTAAATATGTGACTCTTTATTCCTGTGCTGCCAGCTGCCACTGCTGGTCACTGCATAGGCAGTGCCTGGCTGATGCAGCACCAAGAATAAGATCTTTAGAAGGTTTTTTTTTTTCTCAAGAAGAAAATAAAAATGTGACATCTCTTTCAGCTGGATCTACATACTCACCATGTAAGGTACTTACTGTTTGCATTTGTGTCATCCTCATTCCCATACGAGGAGAAAAACAGACAAAAATGGGATAAGGCATATGTGCTGCAGTGGAAAAACATTCAGAGTAAATGAAAAAAGACTTTCACAAAACATTTCTAACTAGAAGAAGACAGCAAATTCACTTTGTCAGAAAATAATTTTGAAACCAACATTTCAAAACTAAGAGTTGTTCTATCATTTGACTCTCCTTTCGCCCCTCTTGGTGATTCAGCCCTTCCTGTGCCAAAGCCATTTAACCTGGCGTCTGGTGCATGCTCTCCCTGGAAATGAGTGTCTGAAACTGCAGGTTACACTTTTCAGCAGGGCAGAGATGTATGCAGATTACTTATGGAGGGGAGTTACACTTCACCTATCAACCAGCCCTGTGACCTTAAGGAAATCTGCCTCATTTTCCTCTTCTCCTGTGTTTCTCTGCTCTGGTACAAGGAAGAGCAACCTAACCCAGGAATCCTTCAGGCTGGGAGTTCCTAAGGAAGGAGCTCTGTAACCACCTGGATTTTGCACTGCTACAAGCACAAGAGCTGGCAAGAAAACTGCTGGGAGAGTGGAGGCACAGAGCTGTCAGTTACTTGCATGTCCAACTTTTCCCCGATGTGGCACAGAGCATGTTTTTGTTGATGAGCCTGTAGAGCCAGGGCTGATTGCAAAGCCTGAAGGCTGTCTGAGGGCAGGAGGAGGAGGTGGCAGGATTGGGGGTACTCAGCTTGGATGCAGGTTGTGACATTTGCTGGCTCAGGCTCCAAGAGTGCCCTAACTTGCTGAACCCTCAGGACCAGTGCTTTGATGGTACCAATACCAGCTTTGGGCTTGGTGTGCCGGGGGAAGTCCATGAGTTTCTACAGTGCTTTAGTGTTCAGATTGTGACTTGAGCTGTATCTGTGGCCCCACCAAGTTTCAGGAGGCAGGTCTCCAGGTAGTATTCATCATCCTCAAAATTTAGGAGTGTATGATGTGGTCATTTGCACCTGTGCTCCTTATCTCGGCTGTCTTTGAAGATCTAAGAAGACGCAGTCAATCACTGGAGCATGTCAAGGATTTGTCTCATCCTAAAGTAGATTAAATCATATAGGTTGGACCCTGAGCAGCTTAAAGAGGATTCTGATGATATTTCTCACAAGCAAATGTCTTTAGATAGGCAGGATGGATTGCCTCTGAGGTGTCTCACACTGAGAGTAGACACAGGCTAATCCAAATTGAGGCATTTCTGAACATCACCACCCATGGAGAGAAAAGGAGGGAGTGAGGAAGAAGCTTTCTTACTCGTGTATCTTGGTGTCTTCAGCAGCTCTACTTCTTAGATGGAACTACTGCTTCTGTGTAATGCCTCTATTTGAGGGCCCTGTGGATTTCCACCTTCTCAGGAGCAAAGGCAGCTCTACCTGCTGCTATTTCAGGGTGAAATGAGGTGTCCTGTGCTGTGCAGCCCTGCTCTGGCAATGTCCATTTGGTCATTGCAGCAATTCCCATGAAAGGGATTCAGGTTTCCAGCAAGGCTGTTGTACTTATTCCTTTAGTACATCTGTGGGTGGACAAGTGAAAGCTGTATCTAGAGCAAAAACTAGCTGCAGGTCAAGCACAACAGAATGCACATGCTCATTCATCAAAAATTAATTTCTCTTTGAAATGCCTCATGAAGAAAAGCCAGGTAAATTAACTTCTCCCCTTCTGGAATGCAAGCTAATTACAAGTACCTGTTTCCAACTCAAGTCACCTCCTGAGATAAAAGGCTTTTGGGTGGGCTGGTCCCAACATCCTTCATAAAAACAAAGCATAGGGTAAAAAAACAGCAAAAGTCTATTTTTTCTTTTTCACCCTTGGGGCTTTTTCTCTTTGCGCTTGACTGGGAATAAAGGAGAACTTGGATCACTGTGCAGCAAAATGCTCTGGGGTCCTCTAACTGCAGAAAAAGTTGTAAGATGGATTCCTTTCTGTAAGAAAATTTAAAGCCAGAGCAGGCTTTTTTCTTTGTCTTTTCTTATTCTCGCTCTCTTCCAGATTTTTCTGCTTGTCCTTGACTGTAACCTTCATTTAACCACTTAAGTCTGCCTTCATATAAATAGCAAATACTTCTGGGACATTGTTCTTGTGCTTTCCTGGTTGGCAATGGTTTGGGCAACCCTGGCTGCAGTGCTGAGCAAGATAAAGCTGGCTAAATAGGAAGCTGTGAAGGGCCTCTTGAATTTGGTTTCCTGCAGCTTTACATCAAGGAAAGGGCCCTGATCACTCTTTCTGTAATTAAGGGAAATTACGTGGAAGCAGAAAAAAAGTTCTTGTGATTGCAGAGGACAACTCCCCCCCACCCAGCAGCAGGATTTTTACATACCTCTCTTGGTTGACTGGAGCAGGTACTCTGTGGGCACAAGCCCACATGGAAGCAGGGAACTGTGATTTTTGCCTGGCCTTATGGCATGTGTAACCCTCTGGGAGCCCGCTGCGGGCAGGGGCAGCAGCTGCTGCTGCTCCTGCTGCAAAGGCAGCGCAGAGCAGATGAGCTGAGCTTCATGGATCTCCTGGACACCTGAGACTTCCTGCTCTGTGCTCCTGGTTTTACCACAGTCAGCCTAGCACATGGAATTGTACAGAAGACATCCTTTCCCTTGGTGCTCAGCAGAGAAAAAAGAAGCCCTGTGCGGGCAGTGGTGTGGATGCTGAGCCCATTGCAGTTGCAGCGGTGCTCCTTAGGCACTTGTTTCCCAGGCACTGGGCTTTGCCCTCGGCAGAGACTGGGAGGACTTGTGGAGATGGAGAGGCCAATAGCAACAAGGTGACAAAGTGAATTCCTGTGAGGAGCATTGACTTGGTGGACTTTGCTTGTGGGGGCAAGGGCCAGAAGTTAAACCCAGAGAGGTGCAGCAAGATGAAAGCAAACTGCAGCTGGATTGTGGGTTGAGCCAAGCCTGATGCTGTCTGCTGAAAAGACAGAACTGAAGCACGAACTGCTATGAGGATGTTACTATTGCAAATTAAACCCCAGGAGAGATGGGAAAGTGATCTTCTGCTCAGCACTGCCTCTCCCTCTGAGCATTCCAGCTTCTCCTGTTCAGCAGTCCACAACATCTGAGAGCAAAGGCTGTTTCTGCAGAGACAAGGTTTTATCAGGAGGCACCAGGAGCTTTTGCCCATGGGATGGGCTACTGATTTTCTGCTGCTTTGAGAGCTGAAGAGGAGGCCTCTACAGCAGCTGGCAGTGTGTGTGCCGAGACTGTGCCCTGAAATTTTGACCCAAAATTATTTTTGTTGGTCCTTTGCTCTGGGAGGCCACCCCTAAGTGGTCCTAGCCACTGACCTGGAAGGTGGGAGGATGAAGATCACCCTGATGTGAACCCAGCAGCTTCCCAGGAGCTCAAATCAACGCCCTGGGGAGGTGTTTCTTCCAAGGTCAGACAGCTGACTGGCTATTTCATACTCTGCATAACTCCCTGGCACTGAAGGCTAAATATTTGGGTTTTGAATAGAGAATGATGTACTTGGGTTTCCAAAATGAATCCAACAGCCGGCAATATTTCCAGCATGCTCAGGCCTTGCTCATGATGTGCACTCCACTCCAAATTTAGCTCTAATTTAATCAAAGTAAAATTGTCTCTGGTCAGCACATCAGAGGGAAAATGAAGTAGTACAAGTTACTGAGAGTCTGTGCTACCCCTCATGCAACCTCCCAGGAAGTGAAACATCATTCCTGCTCTCTTTGAAGTCAACTGGTTTATAATAGGGCTGGATTAGATATTTTTCCTGCTGCTGTTCACTTTTTGCAGGTACTCTCAAGCTTGGTTTCAATGCCCTCTTGTCAGAAGTCAGAATTTTTGGGAGGGACTTTGCAACGCTAGATACAACTGTAGCTTTGCTGTGATGTTGAAAAGCCACACAGCTGTATCCAGGCTCTTAGACAGAGAAAGCTGCTGTCATAGGTGGAATTTGGGTGCAAGTAGCAAAAATAAATTATTTTATAAAAGGCCCCAAATCTGCATTATCTAGACAGTCCATCTCTGAGATGGGAAAACCTTCTAGCAGTAAAAGGGCTCAGCTGACTTAAGATACTCACATGCAGCTTTTGAAACGGCCAGTGTAACAGGCTGAGATGAAATGAACAGGCATATTTTAGAGTGGGGTGAAATGCTTTGTGTTGTCTTCTGGGACTGGCATGACCCTGGCTTTGCCCTGGAAATATTTCTGTCTAAATGTTGACTAAAGCGGTGGACATTGTGAGAGGGGAAATGGCAAGGGAAGGTTAAGAATTACCTTTGGAGAAAATCGCATGAGCTTCTAAAGCCTTTAGGTTGAGATTGAGGCATGTTAAGGTAGAGCAGGCAGCCTGGAAGTTGCATAAGGAAAAGCTGAATTTGGATCTGAAAAGCTACAGATGCTTGGCTTGTAGGCAGAGGAAAGGTGTCACTGGTATGACAACTCTGAAGAGCTGGTGACAGGTGTGGGAGGGACACTTCTGAAATGCAGCCCAGATGTTCATGTCAGAGAGTGCCAAAAGCTCTAGGGCCTAGAAGTTATGGGGGATGTGAAGATGGGGTGTACTCTGGGATCAGGTGATGGTGTGGGAAGTGTGTGTCCTTCACCCATACTGCCTGTGCTGGAGCAGCAGGCAGTGGCTCTGCTGAGGCTGCAGCAGTGCATCACTGTGGAAAAGGCAGGAGCTGCACAACCCTGGCTTGCAAGAAATGGCAGAGGTAGCAGCAGGGGGTTGTGCAGTATGAATTATGGCCTGTGTCATATTATTATGAATTGGCAACTTCTCTAAAACATGCCCATGTGGCCACAGCTCTCTTCACAGAGAGCAGCAGGCACAACTTTCCCAGGAAAAATCCTGGGGAAGGAGGTGAAAAAGCTCAGAGAAAGAAAAAACAATTCTTATCTCTATTTGCTGCTCCTGTTGTTTGGCACATGTGGAATGTGTTATGGAGATTATTTACCAAAGAGGGATTTCTTAATTGGACTCTGTTGATGGTTGTTTGGATTGATTGACCACTTAGGTCAAAGCTGTCATGACTGTCTGACAGGGTCACGTGTTTTTCTTTAGTTTAGTATAGTATTAGTATAGTAGGTAGTGTAATATAGTACAGTATAGCTTAATAAAGCTTTTGTTCAGCCTTCTGAAAGCACGGAGTCAAGGCTCTTTACTCCCACGTCGGAGGCTCCTTGCAACAATAATGCCCATTTCAAGGATGGCTCTTGCCTGGTTTTTTTCTCCCTCTCTCATCATCCTGGAAGAGGAAGGAAGTGTTTTCCTAATAAACATGAAACAGTAATTACTTAATGGATGCAGTAAAGAGCCATGTGTGTTCTGCCACTAGTGTGAGGCAGACTTTTTTCCACACTGGCTGTGAGACAGTCATTTCACCCTGGCCCTCATCTTGGTTGCCAAACAACAGCAGTTTCTTGACAACTGCATGGAGACATTGTGGCTCGAGGGAGGGGAACAAAGAGGCTCTGGTTTCTATTCTGAACTATTTTGTTTGTCGAGTCCCTTCTTTGTTGTTAGTTGACCTTTTTACATTTAGCAGGGGAGCAAAAATAGAGCACTCTGTGGAAGAGTGCTCCACAGAGCAACCCTGTATCCCCATCTGTCCCCTTGCAAGGACATGGTGAGCCAAACCAAGCACTTTGCTCTCAAGGTTTTCATTGCTCTTACACTTCCTGGCAGAGACATCTTTCATTAGCAGCCAAAAACTGGTGCAAGAACAGTGCCAGCCCTGGACTTTCTCTCTCCTCCTTGCACCCCTGGGTGTTTGACAGGAGGTTGGGCAGTGAGTGCCTTGGCAGAGGTGAAATATGAAAGTAACTTTAGGGAAAACTTTGTGATCCTTAAAGCCATGGAGTTGTTTCAGACGGAACTCACACCCACATAACGCTTAGCTTGGCATGTAGTAGAAGAGGGGTGCTCTTACCACTGGCTATGGTGCCTGTACTGAGCAAAGTTGCTTTTCCAGTTCCTGCATGGATAATGGCTTCACCAGTAAGTGCTGGAGAGGGGGAGCAGGCCAGAATGGGTGGAAGGCACAGCTGTGTTCTGTGACCCCACCTTCTTGTGGGATGTGTTGAGAGGAACTGCCCCACTCAGGTGAAGGACCACTGTTGGTGCCAGGCTGAGGTGGTTTGGGATGCAGCTCATGCAGCAGGAATGCACACAAGGAATGGGGCAGGATTGTGGCTCAGTGTACTGCAGGCCCTAATAGATGTATTTTGGAGTTGATAGTGTGGCTGAGTTGTATAAATGCTTCACCTGCTGCTTCTGGACAGGCAGAGAAACTGCCTGTCCCTTCCTCTTAAATCACCAAGTTCTCATTTCACACTATAAGCAATGACCAGTGAAAAGATGGAAAATGAGTTCCTCATTTTAGAATGGCTTTGACAGTATCAGCAAGCAGCAATATTTCCTTTTAATATACCTAGAAGACTCTGAAAACAAGAAAAAACAAGATGAAGCTGCCTTTTTTTATATAAAAAAGCTAGCAATTTTAATCATTCAAAAATTACTTTCTACGAGATAACAAACTGTAATACAGGGTTGCAAAGAAAGTTCTGCTTTGGAAAGCACAAACTATCAACATAACCACTACACTTAGAAACACATTTTCACTTTCTAAGAATATACAGTGAAAAAAATGGACAAGGAAATCCAAAAGAATCCCAAACAACAATAGTACAAAACAGGTTCACACCGATTGCTTTTTGGCAACTGGTTATAGGTTACAAAATCACAACTGCTCTTTCAGGATGTTACACCAGGCCAAGCCTTGGAGCTTATCCTGAGCCAGCTGGGTTGTGCTGGCTTCCACTGACCTTCCAGGAACATTATGCACTCTGGAATGTTATGGTAGTGAACAGTGGTCTTTTCTCTAAGACAAAGGCTGCAGGGTTTCATACACAGCTGAAATGGTTCTGTCACCTCAGACAACAAATCCCATTTCAGTAAGGCACGTGTTTGGCTACAAAATGGGAAAGGCAGGAGTCAGGCAGAAGTGAGAAGTGCCTGTTTCCCAGGTGCTACTGATCTCACAACCCAGCTGTTACCAGTGATCTGGCAAATGTTCTGAACACATTAATGTGGGACCACCTTGAATTAATAAGGACAGTAGTGTTTCTGCTTTAAAAATGCCAGAATCACCTGGAATTTTCCTGAGCTACTGCTCACCTTGAAGCACAGCTTTTAGGCTGTGGACCACAGACAAATGGTGTTCTGTGACTTATTTTTAGGGGGTTCACAGAAGACAACAATGACAAATAAGCTTATATGGGTTTTGGAGCGACCAGCATACATGATATTTCTAAAGGAGCCTAACACTCTGCTAACAGTTTTTAAGGGTCTACATTGAAAATTACTAGGTGGGACTGTATATATTTACTTATGGAACAGTCCCATTAAAACAGGACATCATTTTTGGCAACAGTGTAGTGCAGAAAACCACCTACACAACAGAATTCTGGAAAAAAAGCCCAGTACTTTAATGGAAATCAGAATTGCAACAGATAAAATTAATTCCCAACAATATGTCCTAGAAAATTAAGTGCTACTTCTTCATTAAATTGTGTATATGCTACAGAGATGTTTAAATATCTGTTATTTCAAATTAAACTCTTTTCTTTCCATACAAAATATAATTTGTATGTTAATCCTTCTAAAAGGGACTGGTATTTTGAAACATTGCTCATCCACAGCCTCAAAGATGAGCCCAATGGATCCTGGGATACCCTCAGGATAACTCTTGAGTCCATAAACAATAAGGCTCTCAAACCTGACTGTTAAATTAAACTGCCAATGCAAGGACATACAAAGTAAACATGTATGAAATTACATTGCTGGGAATCCATCCATGGTTTTGAAATCCCAGGTTGCACAGTTATTAGAAGCAACGAAATCTGAATGCCAAAAGATATTAAATATATACAATTCTGCCTTCCTCCTTTGAAGGTCCTGTTTCTTACATGGCCTAAAAATGCTTTTCTCCCAAATGCTGTACACCTTGCTTGATATATTGCTTATTGCAGCTGTGCATGTATGTTGGTCAGAATGACCAAATGTTTTACACAACAAAGTAACATTGAGAGGAGTTAAACTTCACAGAATTAATCTATAGAAAGTAATTTCTAAAAAGGGAATGGAGTTCTATGAGAACCATTACACTTGCTTCATGGATTGCTACAAGTAGGTTTCACAACCAAGTCCATGCACCAGCATCAAGATGGAATGAAACAAAAAGAGTGCAGCATCCAGTTAACAAATATGCTGAGGAAACAGGCTGTATATACAAAAGATATGCACTGTTTACCTGACACGTAATTTTTAAGGTGCTTAATTGATGTTTTAGGGAAGGTAGCAACATATACATATATGGTGTGTATACAAATCTAAATGTGTATAAGAAATATAATATAGAACCAGACAATATTCCCAGATCCCTGATTTGATTAGACTCTCTAATGCATAAGAATGTATTTAAAATATTTAATAAAAATATCTAAAAAAAGATAGTATTTACATAAAAATAGCTCCAGTTTGTCTGCTCTTCTGCTTTGCTGCTCACGGATTGGATTCTGCTGGGTTTCATAAGGACGCCATTTGGGCCAGTGAGAGTTTGAACAACTGTGCGTGATGAGAGAGCTCTGTTACTCGGTCCACCATCCTCTGCAGGGATGCAGTGTTGGGGTAACTCAAGGCAGCCGCCTTGGTGGCCAGAACAACGCTCTTGAGCAGTTCACACAGCTGGTTGCTGGAGTTCATCACTCTGTTGCACATGTCCTGAGTTGTCAACTGCCTCGCGAGCGTGTCCCCAATGAACACGAGTTTGTGCGCGCTCAGAATGATGAATTTGCTGTGTGCCACGAAGATCCGCGGGGGCTGGGAGGAGTTGACACAACTGAAGAAGGCATCGATGGCGTTGAGGAGGGAGTTGAAGTGAGTCTCACACTGGTCGGAGTAGAACAGAAGCAGGCGGCTGTCGTGGGAGGTCTGCAGGGCCTGCGGGGGCTTCCATTTGGAGATGTCGTTCTCCACTGGTTTTGTGATCTCTTGCTCCAGACGCTGAAACTGATTGATCTGAAAGGAAAAACAAAAGCTCCCATCAGCAAGTACTCTGCTACGATGCTGTTATGTATTACAATTTCACTTTGTGCCCCGGGACATCCTTGGGTATCCTACCTTATGCTAAGTAAAAAGTAACAGTATATTTTCTAGGAACAAGTGCTTTGGTTACCATAAATCCAAATATGCAGAGTTCAGAGGGGAGAAACATCTAAAATACCTCATTTGCATTAAAAAACCCCAACAACACCAACTCCTGAATTTACAGGCTGTTGCTCATTTGGAGTATTCTGAAATCACAAGTGAGAGAGATGGATCCAAGTGGCAATGAGTCCTACACAATCTTTAAAAAGCTGTCATCTCTGTGGGATTTTGATATGAAAACCCTTTAAATCTCACCTCCTCACTGCTTGTACAATTTTCTGCCATACAACATGGCAACAACATACTGAAGAATTAATATGAGGGAAAAGTGACAGCCCTTGATCTTGTGAACCTACTTTTCTTAGCACTAAAAGTGATGTTCAGCTCAACATTTAAGCTGATGGTATTGATGTTCACTGAGCAGATGTGAAGATGGCACATGAATTCAGTATGGTCCAGTGATTAAGGCCCTGGATGGCAGGTCAGAAAAGCCTAGGTCTCAAGCTGGCTTTGTGACTGACCTGCTGTGAGACATCACAGAAGCTCGTTTCTCTTCTGTGGTGAAATTTTAGAGTTTTTAAACTCTTTGCTTTTTATTATCTGTATCCTTTGCATGCTGCTAAGGGCAGGGCCCCTCCTGCTCTATTTGACCAGTGCTCCCTATGTGGGAGGAATGTTGCATTTTAGGGCAATTATACACCTGGGAGAACATACCTGATGGTGCTCTAGCTCCATTTTGCTCTGCTTGATGATATTTTCTTTCTCCAGAAGCTCCTTCTGTTGCCTTTCAAACTCTTCTTTCCCCTGTTTTGTATAACATAAGAGACTGTGTTAAATCAAAACTGCTTCTGAGCTAAATGGCAGCTCACAGGTCAAGAAAGAGGCTGCTTTGTATTGGCTTTTTCACTGGCAGTGCCCCACTAAGACTACAGAAAATGAAAGGATAGTGTGGCAGAGCAAAAGGCTGTCACTATTAGAAATCCAACAGTCCTCTTTGACAGTAAGTAATCATCCTGGTGAAATTATCAGAAATCTTGAATACACATTAGCATGGCAATCAATTGCTGTTTTCCCACAAGAAGCTTCCAGAAAAACCACAAACAATTTCCACATGCAGAACAAGGTGTTGGGTTTACCTACCTGCAGGTGAACATAATCATAGTCATCCATCCAGCTCTTTTCTGAACCTTCACTGGTGGCACTGTAAGGGTGCTGGCATTTACCCAGGAGTGGGGGAAGGGAGCTGCAGTGGTTCTGTGCCTTTTCTCCATGCCGCTGCATCTGAGGACTGTCATACACACAGTCAGGAGCGTTCATTATGTTCTCTGCTATGGTTTTGACACGGGAACTGCCCAGTGCCTGTCTGAAGAGCAGCTCAGCGTTGACACTGATGGTGGTGGTCAGCTGCTTGGCATCGTCCGGGACCGTCCTTGCCACCATAACGAACCGATCCAGGTCATCGCACTTGCTCTGCACTCTGTTGACAGCTAGGACATTCAAAGACCAGCTGTAGCTGTTCAAGTCATGACTGGTTTGGGTAAGGATCTGGTGAGAGTCCTCCAGCCTTTGCACCTCCCTCCGCATTTTGTTGAGGAGGCTGAACTCAGGCAGGCAGGAAGCATTGGCTGCCGATCCTTTGGCAAACTGGAGGTACTCAAACAGCGACTGCTCTACCTTATCCACAGCAGCGTGAATTTCATTGATGTGTTTCTCCATATATCCATAGGACCGCCAGTCGGGTGCGATGAAGGCTGTGAGGTGATTGACAGCTGCCTCCACCATCTGCTGGAGGCGATAAAGCCTCTCTATGGCAGTGTCTGGATCAAGGATTAATCTTTTGTCCTGTGCAGTTGATGCTGAATGAGAAGAGTCTTTTGATGTCGTTGATGATGTGGACATGTTACTCCTCGTGCTTCCTGTGCTGGAGAAGGACAACCTATTCATCCCATCAGTCACATCCTGTAAGCCTTTATTGTCTTGGAGGACTGGTGGTGGCACATCATAGACACCTTCTCTTCCTTCTGCAATGGGATTTTCACTGAGTCCTGTCTGTTGTCCTGGGAATGCAACTCCCCTCGGGGTATCATAAACATCTTTTTCAGGTGCAATTTGCTGTCCAAGAAAATGGTTTTGATGGTTTGTAGGGATGTCATAAACACTCTGTGTCTGCGGCATTCCACCTGGCAATAATAGGCTCTCAGGAGAAAATCTATTAAGTTCTTTTCCAGTTGCTTTGGTAGTGGGAGGAGGAATATCATATACTCCTTCTGGTCTTACACTGTGGCCTACTGAAGATGAAAAATCCTGCAAGTTTTCCCTCAGGGCTGTATCATCTTGGCATGCAGATGGAGGTGCAGCATAGACCTGTATCACAGAAAACAAAACACGAAACCTTTGACTAGACTAGCGAAATATTTACCATCTTCCATTTGGGATGGAAGATCTGCTACTGACTTTCAAAGAGTCAGACACTTAAGTTTGACTGAGAGTCAGTTTTAATATCTCACTTTTATCACTCATCTCGATGCAAATTCCCACAAGCAGCAAAATCCAAAAAGGCAGCATGCTGCCACAAAGATAATGTAGGTCTAATTATCAATTTATAGTTCATAACCTTAATTTTGATGCAGTGCTTCACTTCACCAGTTTTAACAATTTAAAAACCTAAGGAAGTTTTTGAAGTACTGAATCTCCTTCTCCTTCAGGATCCTACATGAATTCTTGTTATAACATGTCTTTGTCCAGACATGAAAATACAGGATCTTGTGGAAACAAAATAATGCTTACCCCTTTGGCAGGTGGTATGTCATACACTCCTAAGGCTTTTGCTTCTCCCATGGGAACTGGAAGTGCAGGCCCCTTAACCGAAGTGGGGGGAATGTCATATATCTGAAGAAAGAATAAATTGATTACAGAAACAAGTCATCTCAGGGAAAGTTCTGCTATTAGATGAATTTTCTTTTTTCTGTGTTTCCTCTCAGAAAGTTTGAACATGACCAGAGTTCTTCAGGTTTTTTTTTTTTTTTTATATGAGAGAACATCTTGGATTTGCCTAGAATTTTGGACAGTTAGGAGGAAATGCATTTTTCTAGGCCTCCTCTGGGCAATGGTGTGGACAGCAGGCTGGAAAGATGAAGTCAAGGCTGACTTCTCTCTTGAGAGGTAAATCAAGGTCCGTCTATTACAGATACCTCTTGGGGTGAACATACGATCAGAACTGATCACACCCTTACATTCAGGGGGGTTGAGTTCCAGGTCCTGCCAGCATCCACTCTACAAACCTGTGGTCCTGGGCACTCACTGCTAAGGGTGCTCTCCAGAACAAAGATAATAGTTCAAGCTCAGTGACATGGTGCAGTCAATAGGTGGTGGAAACAACTCCCTGCATAGCAGCTGTTCATCTGGGCGATATTTTTACCCTTACTGAGTGAATTACTGTCAACTATGCATCAACAAAGTACAGGGCAAAAAAATGTTCCCAGGCAGCAAGTTTATTCTGTTTAGATATACTCTTTGATCAAAACAGAGAGAACAAATGGGACTTTTGCATTTGGTGTGCTGCCAAATCTTAGTCAACATCAAATAAAACTTTGAAATATGTCTGTGATCTGTGAATAAGCCACAGCATCTAATTAAAACGTATTTTCTCTCTGAAATGGGAGAACTTGCCTTGCTTATAAAAGTCTGGTAAAAATTCATCACCTTTTGTGCTCTGTCAGCCCTGTTGGTACTTTTATTGGTACTTACCCCTTGGAGAGGGCGAACGGGGGGGATATCGTAGGCATCCTTCTGGTGCTTAGAAGGGAATTCATAAACATAACCTTGTCCTGACCTGACTGGTGTTATTACCTGTGGGTAAAGCAAAAAGAGGAAACGTTAAGTCTCTGAGGATGTTCTCTCTGTAACAATCCAATCCTGTTAACATTCATGCATCATTGGCAATGTTAGTAACACCAGTCTGCATACCCTTCTGAGAGCCGAACACTTTAAATGAGTGTTAGTAGCCGCAAATGCACCATTTTTTCTTTCCAGACCAGCCCTGACATGACTGTTTGCTAGTGCTCTACACTGTCTTCTACTTGCCAAGCACAGATTCTGTGCAGGTCTGAGAGCTCTGTCCTTTCTTCCCACTGACCTCCCATTAGCACAGACCACACGAGGTGATGGCTGCACCACCCACTCGCTGAGATCAAGGCTGATTCTACTAGGTGTGAGTGTCCCCACTCCTTCTCAGAGGCTTAAAATACTGTGTTTAGTCTCTGGGAATCTACACCTTTGCTGTAGAGGTATTTCCCAGCTACTCCAGCAGGACTCCATGTGTTACTGTGCTCCATAGCACAACATCCTGGAGAACTGAGTGTGAGTTGAGGCTTTGGAAGTTCTTCACATAAAAATGCCATGCTTAAACTTTCCAAAGCAGGACATTCAATTTTGCTGTCTCTGCTTGGTTTTTTCATGTTAGTGGCTAAGAGATGGGAAATGTCAAGCCCTTCTTGAAGTATATAATGCAATAACAGCCTCTGAAAAACAAGAAAGCTTAGAATTTACATTTTCTGACATTTTGTAAACCATTAACTACCATAATAACTACAAATAAAATCTGGTGAAAAATAAATGCCTTAAGTCTTGGACAGCATCTGCACAGCAGAATTTCAGTACAGTGTGGTATAAAATAAATGTTACCTAACCCCAAAAGAGAACTGGGTTTATAGTGGAAATGCTGACATCTGAACTTCTGCTGGTGCTATTTAGCTCTAAGAAAAAAAATATAAATACTGTAACTCAAAGGCACAACATGATAAATTACATAGGCTTGTATAAGATGTGGCTTTGTACTCGGCTGGGGAAAACTTTACACCAGAGCTACCTAACTCTCCTTAGAAATGTATGCGAGACATACCAACAGCATTTCTACCCAAACATTCAGTAAGGATCCCGTGGCAGTGTTTGCTAAAAGGAATCCTTGCATCCTGGCCAGATTTCACAGTGAGTTTGTCTTGACTGAGGTCTGCAGGGGAAGTCCCTCATGTTAACCTCCTACCACTTCTCTGCTATGTTAACAACACAGGCTTTCCTTCTTTTCACTTGCTGCCCAGATTTGGCTGTGCAGTCTCTGTCCCTGTCCCATGAAACAACCACTGGATTCCTCGTTGGGTGGGTGCCTTGCCAGCACAAGGACAGCTCTGATTCAGTGAGCAGCCCAAGGCAGCACCAGCCCATGCCCTGACTCTGTGGGCCTTGGGGGAAGGAGGAACACTCACACCTGGCAGGCAGGGGAAGACTATGGCTTTTGCAAGTGCTTTTCCTTGAATTACCATCAGAAGACAGGAACTGGAAGTGATAGAGTCTCCAGAGTGCTGCATATGAGAGAACTGCTCAGTTGGGCATGGGGCTAATAGGGCTTACATACACAGGAAGTTTTTTTAAAAAAAGAATCTAAAAATATTGCATTTATGACAGGCTGTTTCTGTCCCACAAGAGTCACCTACTGCATTGAAAAAGTTATCTATGGGCAAAAACTTTAAAGGAAGTTCTTTCTGAAGTTACTGGAAGCTTCCCATAATGGGTCACTCCAGACAGTATCCCTCCCAGGCCACTCTCATGTAGTACTGGGATTATTCTGTTTGCCAGAGAAAATTCTAACTTGTATCAACATCACCTCTTCATGCTTTTTCTGCCAGTGAGGGTTAGTGACCGGACTAGAATAGTTTGCCATATACATTTTGCATCCTTTTTCCCCCAGCTGTGTACTGCCAGTCAAATGCTTTCTACCCAAGTCAAGAACAGAAGGATTTGGTTTTAAGTCATGTTTACTTAAAGGTTCCTTCCAAGGGCTACAAAATTACAACCATGGAGTTGCTTCAATGAGTCATTCAGTGTGTTAAAGCGATCCTCTGGGAGCACTGACAATGTACAGTAAAAACAAATGGCTGTTTCCTGGGTAGCCCATCTCCACCAGCTCTTCTGCTGCTCTGAACACAGTGGCATTAGGCTGCTTGCTAATATGCTGGGAAACTGCTTGACCATCCCAGAGAAAAGAAACAACAGGGTGTTCATGGCAGGCAGCCAGAGGCCCCACGCAGCGCTGGAAGCAGGAGGAATGGTGCACTGCTGCAGTCTGGCTCTGCTTCACCTGCTGCTTGCTGCCTAGAGGGACAATGCAGGACTCAGGATGTGACAGGCTCCAATAAGACAGATATTGGTTGCTCAGTGTGAAAGTTTTATACCCACTTGTTCAGTTTTGTTCCATACCAGAAGCTGAATGACTGAACTGCTTCAGGATAAAAGGAGGCTCAGGGGAGACCTTATCACTCTCTAAAGTTCCCTGAAAGGTGGTTGTAGGCAGCTGGGGGCTGATCTCTTCTCCCAGGCAATGGACACAATCTTAAGCTGTGCCAGGGGAAGTTTAGATTAGATGCTAGAAAAAAATTCTTCACTGAAAGAGTGACTGGGCACTGGTCTGCCCAAGGAGGTGGTGGAATCACTGTCCCTGGACATTTTTTAAAAAAGACTGGATGTGGCACTCAGTGCCATGGTTTAGTTGATGAGGAGGTGTTAGGTCACAGGTTGGACTTGAAGATCTCATAGGTCTTTTCCAACCTAGTTCATTCTGTGATTCTGTGATAGAAGACACCACCACTCTTCTTGCTCAAAGAATTGATCTCCATGAACAAAGTCACAGGCCTCTAATATAAAAAAGGGAGTTGATCCAAGCAGCACAGGCAATAAGGCATAGAATCACAGAAGGCTGGAAAAGACCTTTAGGATCAGTGGTCCAACCATAAACCTAGCACTGTCAAGTCCACCACCAAGCCATGTCCCTAAGCACACACAAGTAAAACCACTTGTTCTTCTCATAGCTAAACATGGTATTTTGCTTTTGTAACAAGAATCCCTGGTCACAAAACAGATGATATCTTTGCACCATGGAGCCTGGAACATGCATGGAAGAGAAGCTTGCTCATGCCCAGTACTTACTGAGAAATTCTCCTTCACTCTGCACACAGGAATTTCATGCAGCTGCAATTACTCTGGTAGCCCATCTTTAGAGGCCTTTCCCACTTTTCAAAAAATCCTGACATACCAGATGCCATATGAATTATTTACAGTACTACAAGGGTGCTGGTTTTATTTACTGTGCTGATACAATCCTAAAAAGCTACACTAAAGCTACATAGACCACACAAGGGAAAGCAGTTTCACTCAGCACTGCAGGACTTTTTATATCATCTAGGCACTTTTGCTCTTTCCCAGACCTGAAGCAGTGGTCAAGCAGTGTCACTCCTTAATTTGGTTGAAACAAAAATGTGCTCTGGGTGTGTCTAACTGCTGTCAAAGAAAGTGAGAGGTTAAAGTGCAAAATGCTTGATTCTGGGTATTCATGAGTAAAGTCTGCCTGCAAGTGCAACTGTGGACAGAGGACCTGAGGTGTCTGCAGGGCTGTGGTTAGCAGTGCACTCCACTTATGGTGGCATTTATTTTCCAAATAAAAATGCATGAGATGCTTTTATGTCTGCTCCTCTTTAGGCTTTCAAAAAAGTCATATGAAAAGCAGAAAATATGATTTTAAGATACCCAGCAACAACCAAGGTTTGCTGATAACATGAAAGACAGCTTTTTTCTCCCAGTCACTTGGGTATATTTTCCTGTGTGGAGGATCATTATCCAGTAACAACATGTTATGAGCAATTTCACAGCAAAGTCTCCTGCAGATGATAATCTGGTCTGTACTGAGTACAAGAATATTTCCTGTTGTAACTCCACCCCTCTTTCATTCCAATGCTTTTCCTTAAGCTGGACTGCTTATTCCTGGTCAATTCAGAACAGAAGAAGCTCATCACCAAAGCTTATCTTGAGTAAACATTTTGTAACAGTAATTAAAAGAATGCCCCCATTACTTGACAAAGGAAAAATGTGGGGCATTTGTTCTTTCTCACATGGGTCATCAGGACATGGGGTTGTGCTGCTTCTTCTGCCTGAGGAAGAAACAGAAGTAACTTCTGTAACTTTTGATTTTGGATATTTAGAAGTAACTTTTGAATTTGGATATCTACCCATAAATATATTAAATTAACTTGCTGCTTCTGAATGGGATGCTCAGCCCTTCCAATGCATTGTTGAACAATTTTTTATGGTTTTATTTTTGATGGTAGTTTACTTTTGAAGATGAATTCAGAAGGAAGGAGGTGACTGCAAAGGAAACGTTCTACATTAGCCACTTCTAGAACAGAGGTAGCAGCCCCATCTGACACTCACAAATTTATTTTCTAACAAATGCCATTGCACTTCATACCTCATAAGGATTACTTTCCCTTTTACCTCTTCTCTTTTAAGAATGCCTGTGGTCACCCAAGTATAAAAAAATAATCCTGCATTTCAAACCAGCAATTTTCCTTGTTTACGTGTTAAAGGAAACAGATGGTGTTCCCACAAACTATCTAGCCCAACAACATTCTCAAAACATTGTTAACCACTTAGTCCGTGCAGAGCAGCTAACAGGGACCAGCCTGGGCTCTGGTGAAATGTGTAATGAGCCTTCAAACTTTCAGTACTGCAAAACAAAGACAACTGAGCAGAAAGTTTGTTCTGTTCTTTCTGAAGACCATGCTCATCCAAAAGCAATTACTTGGGCCTTTTCCATGCCAATGGCATGTCCCTAAACAAGAAAAAAGAGCTGAATGTGCATGTACTTTACAAAATATCCAGCCCTGTGGTTCATTAAATTCTGCTTTCCTAAATATAGCGGGGGGAAAAAACAACATTCTGTTTCTTCCAGGATTAAAAGGCATGTTAGGCTGCAACAGAGAACATTCCTAACTACGGCAACAAGAAGACCGTTCTCATTCTCGTGCCTACAGCAGATACACAACACTGTAGTTTACATTGTTTCACAAGGACAAAGAGCAAATAAACCTACTGAAGCAAACAAAATTACTCAGAACTTATAGAAGCACCGTGAGGGCAAAATTGGCCTGTTCTCATGAACTGCAGTTCCTGATATGCAGAATGATGGGAAACAAGTGAGTTTTACAGGTGACAGAACTGATCAGAGGTACACTGCATCTCTGCAACACCTTGACCCACCCAAATCACAGGCTGAGGGGAGCGAAAAAGGGCAGCTTGGTATTTCCCAGTATGGTGTCTCAGCCCCAAGAGCCCACTGATGCCTGCTGACTACCTTTAAATAAATAGCGCTTTTTGAAGGTGGGAAAGAAGTGGCATATATTTTAAATTGGGACAAAAAACTGCATTAAAACATATTTCCCGCCACGATGCTCTCCTCTTCACCCCTCGGGCAGGGCTCAGCAGCTGATGAGCTGCTGCCATCCACTGCTTACCCTGGGAAGAGTTCTGCCCAGGTGGTGGTGCACAAAAGGGGGCTGGCATGAAGCCTGGGTGTGGGAAAAATGAATCAAAGTGTAAGGAAATGAAAAAAAAAAAAAAGTCATGTCTGTTTACTGCTGTAAATTATTTCTTTAGATTTAATATGAAGCTCTAATTGTTGAAATTCTGTTGCTGAGCCCCTTAAGTGGGTATGTAACAGGCACCTGGGCTCTCTTAGGCTTGGAACAAGCATAAAACAGACAAAGAGAATATAGGGAAATATCAGAGAGAATTAAGGGGAAAAGAACTCCCTATTCTCTTGAGTCCTAGCCTTTTGCAAGGCAGTGACAGAGGCCATGGAATTATGTCAGATCAGGCAGTGAACCACTTCTTAGCCCTTCTTTCTGTGCTGCTGCATGAAATTAGGAAGCCATGTGTGTCTCTTTAACTGTTTTGCAATTTTTTTCCACTTGGGGAGGTTTCAGTGGCTAAGTTGAACAGCAGGAAGGCTGGGTTGAAAAGCACACAGGTAATTTAGGTATCTGAAAGAACCTGGCTAGCTGACTAAAACTGTCATTTTTACAGAAAGCACACAATGTTTCCACTCATGTATTCTGCAAGCTGCATCAGGATTTCCAGTGACTGATAATAAATTTCCTGACACTAATATCTACCATATCACTTTCTGTTCCCTGCTCTGAAAAAACCAAGCAATCATGTTTTTACTTATTTGCTGTATACAATGACAGTGTATTTCCCTGCTGCCAATGAGTAAAGGCTGGAATTTCACATGTGCTAAGGATACTCTTATCAGTGTTTGGGTTTGTAAGTTGCTACAGGTCTTAAGATTATGAACTCATAGCACTTTATTTTAATCCAAATAATGTATGAACATTGGACCACTATAAAATGTTCTGGTGTAGTATTTTCTGCCAAGACTGAGCTGTTGGAGGGCTTTGATCAAGTCTCACAAGCTGGAAGAGGATGGAGGAGAGGAAGTCTATAGAGGCATTTTTTCTGATGCATTGGACTATGAGTTGTTTCTAGTGCTAAGGCCCAAATGTCTCTGCCAGGCAAGAGGAAATTGCCAGAAGTGGCTGTATTGATTTTCTGTTATCAGCTGTAGCACGTGGCAAAAAGGAACGCGGCACCAAGGAGCGTTGTGACACCTCTGCCTGCTTCCGAGGGGGCGTTCACCACTGAGATTTCTTAGAATACTCAGATGTGTGAAGATAAGGACACATGACAAATACTGCCCGGGTACAGAGCTCGTTTATTTCTTGATGCTGCTTTTATCTTTAAAAAAACTGCTTATTTTCTCCTACACAATCTCCATTTGCTGTCCAAGACCTATACCTGTGAAGATTCTGCTGTAAATGCTCTCAAAACCTAAAGCAGGTCCAGATGTCACTTATTCATGGTGTGTTAAAAATGCTTAACTCTTCAGGCTCAGGCATTTAAACAGAAACTTTTAAGCGTGCCTATGAAGTGCCTCACCAGTAGATGCCTAATCTTAAAAAACACCCCTGTGGTATTGTCACAACAGCATGTAAGGAAAATGGGTGTTACAATTTTGAGGCTGTATTATTTCAACAAGAATTACACGAGTTTTGGCTCGTGAGTCTTGAAGATATAGAGGACAAGTTGTGAAACAAATTTAAGATAAAAAATGTGACATCACAAACTGGCCTGGATTTAAACCCTCACTGCTGGTGAAAAGGGTATAACCAACTGCTTTGCAAATAGCCTAATTCTGAATTTTTAACTTCTGGTAGGACTTCTTCCATTAATCAGTATAGAAAAGCAGGGTCATTACAATATTTTTAAGTTTTGCTTTTTTCCTAAATCTGAAGTGCAGGTTTATAGTCTTTCCAAACAACTTTTTAAAAAAATAAATCTGTGGAGTTACACAAATGTTCTAAGCTCTGATTAGAATAAAATGACAGGGCTCTATGAAGTGTGGTGGAATAGTGCTGAACTTGCATTAGCTGTAGCTTTAGATGATAGTGTTGAATTTTTTCTCACTGATGTTCATGATTGCAAACTAAATGCAGATAAAAAGGTCTGTATCTCCAGATCTTACCAAATGAGCTGTACAAAACACACAAAAGAAAAAAATCTCAACAGCTTTGTCACTGGCAAGATTTGACTGGATTTTTTTTTTCTTTATTTTATTATGTTTTCGTGACATGATCCTGTTCTCTCTCACATCAGCTCTAGGGCTTGCTGCCAGTTGTGTTATGAGCAACATTTCTGCTTGATTCAGTGGGACAGACTGGCCTTGAACTGCAAGGCTGACTGGGAAGGGTATTTCCAAGATTCTGGTAAGAGTCATTCTTGCTCACAAAATGTAATGAAAGACAGTCAAACCAACACTTCTGAGAATGTCCCGCTTTTGAGAGGAGAGGAAGAGAACAAGAGAGATGAGCAAATCATACAATTTCTATTAAATTATTGGCATTTTAAAGAGGAGTGTGAAGAGGATAGCTGTCCAACATTCTTTATAAGAGTTTTACCAGTGTAATGTCATCTCCATGACAATTACTCATATTTAGGCAGACAGAGACATCATCATTTTTGCATGCATTGGCCAACAGAGCTAAAAAGCTGATGGGTCACAGGACTGGTGATAGCACAGTCATGAACTCTGAAATACTGTCTATGGATAGGTCTTACAGATAAAGAATCCCCCCCAATTATTGTGTGATGTGTGTCTGCTAAAGCATTCTCTGGAAAACTGTGATTAAGTCTGAGCTGCAGTTTTGATAAAGGAAAAATATGTGGCAAAACTCAGCACCTCAGCATTTGGGTCTCTTGTCCATGACAAAAAAAGAGTATCTTGCTTTGGCCATCCCAGTCTGTCTAGTCTCCCTGCTTTAAAAAGGTCATCACATGAAGAACCAGTTGCAAACCAGAGCTTGTTTTCTGTGCTGGTAATACTATGACTGTCTCTTTTCAAAGACAGAAGCCCAAGTTTAGGGCAAGTTTGGCAGAGGAGAGGAAAGAAAGAAAAAGGATGAGGTGTTAAGATAGGGCAGATTGTGTCTTGCTGTGAATGACATGAAATCCTAAAGGCTCACATCAAAAACCAGTTTGGTACAGTTCATAAAAATAATTTTAATTCTTTTGAGGTGCTTCATCTTTTTTCTGTTATTTCTTTCCTCCTACATTGAATTTCTAGATTAGGGAGAAAGCTTCATTTGGGAATTGTTGTAACAGGGTATTTCCATGATTTCTTGTTTCCCTTCCTTTAAGACATTTCTCAGAACAGATCCTTCTCTATCATCAATTTCAGTTTTGTGAATCGGCATTTCCCAGTGGGCAAAAAAATGGTTGAGACAAAGCACTGCCAGAGAGTTTCAATTCCAGAAGTGTGCTCTCAAGAGTTACACTTGGGCAGAAACAATGGAAGTGCCCCTAAATCATTTAAGTTGGGAACTACACTGCTCTGAGACAGAGAGGCAAATAAAACCTTCCATGAGAAAGAAGCTTGATTTGATTTTATTTCATTTGTAGGGGCTCTCTGGCTCACAAGCTGTATTGGCTCCATTTCTGTATGGGTATCTCAGGGCAGCTTTACAGACAAGTGCTTCTAGTAAGTGGTGTTTAGATTAGCACAGCTTGCTTTGGAAAGTTTATGGAAGGCAAAGACACCTTTTAAACAGATATAAACTCCATCCTTAATTGTTTTTTTTGCCAGACCTCAGTCACGACTGTCTGTGTATATTTAAAAGTTGTGATGGTAAGACCCAATGGGAATATATTACTGTCTTTTAAGGATTAGGGATAGACTGGCTTATGGAAGGTTCCCGTCTCCTAGGAACTCAGCTACCTTAATTTCACTTTGCACTCATTTTAACAATCTGTTTGGGGAGAAAGATTAATTTAGATTCATGTTAGCAAAAAAAAAAAAAAAAGATGCAATACTGCCACTGCTATTTAAAAAAGAAAAACTGACATGCTTCATGCAAACATATGGAATGATGATATTCCGATGCTAATTAGTCATCCTTCAAATCAAAACATCTGAAAAAATCATAGAATGCCTGCCAAGACTTTAGATTTCACTAGAACTGCATTTTCTGATGGCCAGCAACCTGTCTTCATCTACCCATTTCTGGTCTCCAGAAACCACACTTCCTCCTTATGATGAGATTCACTTTCTGAATAATCAGTTTTCCACTCATGTGGAATGTTTTTTTCTAAAATGCTCTGCTGCTGTACTTAGTTTTTAGTACTTAGAGGGCAATTTAGATTACCTGAATTTGGTGTTTTGTTTCAGACATAACCAAATGCTCAGTTAGGTTTCTAACCACCAAGAAAGAGCCCATAAGCTTGCATTTTTCTTTTATTATTCCTATTACTATTGTTTTACTATTTTTAGCAAAGGCTTGATCCTGCTCTTGGGGAGACAGATTTGTGTCCCTGGAGCCCTCAGTTATTGGATGAGACTGCAGGACTGGCCTTTTTTTCTGATACTCCAGGGGAAAAATGCATGCCTCTGGTCTCCAAATAGAACTGATGAAAAAGAGCCCTGTGCTCAGGGAGGAACAGGGAGTAATGTTGAGCTCATATATTTGCTCAGCCTAATAAAATGCAGTCTTTTTCTTGAAATACTTCTCTACAAATCACATCAGTGACTAACTACTGCTTACTCTGCCTCGTGGATGAGGGATTAACTGCACTGACTTTTTATCAGTAAAATGGTTGTTCTCCTATTAACGTCACATGGAAAGTTACAAGGGAAACTCCCGAGCCTAAGAAAACAGCTGTGTGCTGTTTTAACCACTGAGCTTGCATTTAATTTGAGGTATTTTCATCCTTTAGAGCACACTTTGTGAAAGCAAGCTCTGAGTGTTGAGGCATGTGTTACCATTGCTGCTGCACTCAGCAAACTTCCTGTGTGTTCAGCACTTTAACACAGAAGCAATATTTTGTTATGAGGGATACAATTCCCCAAAGTAGAGTTTGTAATGTGAAAGCAGAAGAGAAGAATGACTATATGATCACTACTGGGGCCATTTATGGAAACCCCATCACAGGAAACTGTGGTATTTCAGGCCTGAGGGTAAATGAGGACATTATCTTGGAATGTAAATACATTTTACCAACAAACTGCAAAACACTAGATATGATCTCATTCTTTCTGATAACAAAATAATCTGTCACACAACTCTTTACTGTGCTTAATGTCTTTATCTTCTTATTTCATAAATGGGAAAATAGGCAAGGAAAAGAAGACAATAATGTAAAGGCAGGCTTATTTCTGGAACTAACATTATAAGGAGCCATTTGTTTCTTCCCAGCTAGGACAGTACTTGTGTAATTGGAAGGAAAAATGTCATAATGTGACTAACTGGGTCCTGCTACTGAAGTCTGTGCCAGAATTGTCAGGGTGGTGCTGCTTGTGGGGTGGTGTTTCTACTTTCTCGTGCATTGAACCAGCACGACTCTTAACATAAATAAAATCCAGGGAACAAGGTCTGTTCCCATAGCCATGGTTTACCCAAACCGCCTGCTGAAGGCAGTGACCTCTTGATAAAGTAGGATGGTGGAGTGTGAAACCCTTGATTTGTCAAGGACATGTTTATACTTGGAAATAGGCGGGGGATGAAGATGAGTTCCTTCCCTATTCCGATCTATCCACTTTTAAAAGGTGGATAAATCTGAGTGTTTCCTGAACTGCAGCGTTCCAGTCCAAACAGACCAACAAACAAAAAAGGTGATTTGTTCCAAGCTGGCATTAATCCCTATTTGCCTGATTTGGTCTGTGCCTTGTGGGAGCTGTAGTTCAGGGCTGGTAACTCCCACAGTCCGGTCTCTTCCCTGGACAAACATCAGCCTCATTCTGTTTTGTGCAGAGTTTCCTTCACCAACAGTTCTCCTGACAGCTATTGGTTCCTACAGAAAGCTGTTTTCCAACAAGGAAATAATTCCCTTCATTTTTTTGGCCAATGCTACTTGCAGGGTGGCAGGGACAGCACAACAGATCAGCTAGGGGAAACACTGAACCAGAAAATGAGTGTTTAAATTATGGCAGTGACTTTTTTTTTCATGCGTAGCTTTCCCTACTTCACAGCTTAGGTGTGAACTAATGATTGATCACTAATTATTAATCAGATGCAAAAGAATCTTTGTGCTCTGTTGGCACCTTTCCCAAAAGATGTTCTCAAAGCAATGTGTACAGAATGAGTCCCTCATAATTAATCCACATATTTTGCAGATGAGATGCAAAAGCACCACTCAAGACCATGCAGAACTCTGTGACAAGGATAAAATCCATTCCTGAATATCAGATTTGTCTGAAGGTTCTTTCTCTTTGCTGGCTGCAGCAAAAGAGAATAAGTTCCAAAGTAGAGCACAGAAAGAGGGAATAAATTCTAAGACACAGCTTCCACCTCTTTACACTCCTCAGATGCTCTCCACACTTTGGGGTTTTGTGACTGAACTTGCAGCAGAGCTGCAAAAGCCTGGGGCTAACAAAGGCTAATTTGAACGCTCCTTATCTCTGTCATTGGTAGAGTGAGTTCTAGAAGGTGCTATTTTTATTTGATAGAGGGAGCCAGTACAGCTCTGTTCTCAGCAACCAGTTTGGCCAGAATCAATTAATCACTGTAATTACCTGCCTCAGGACTCCTTTTTGACTCGCTCTGCCTTGCTGGCTTAGGAGATGGGTTACCTCAGCACAGCTTAATAACATGCCTGCTGTTGATTTACTGCTGCTCCAGGCTAGACAATTCCTGCCTGACAGCAGCTCCTGAGCCCTGAGCCTGCAAAACCTGTATGGCAGCCAAGCCACATGTTTGCACAAGGGAAGCAAGCAGACACGTGCAGAAAGGGATGGCACAGAAACTGCTGCTGGTCTTGCCTAGAATGATGTCCAGAGGACACAGGTTTCTTCTCTAGCTCCTGCTGTGGGAAGGAAGAAGACTTGCATACAGCAAGAACTTGCAGCAAAACCTCTTGATGTCCTTACGACTACCAAAATACACAGCTTGCTGACCAGCTGGCTCTGCTGATGGAAGGAGCCAGAGTGGCTCATTTAAGCCTTTGAAGCAGGTGTCATAAGTCTGAGAAAAGATATTATTAATTTTGGAAGACAAAGCAAAGAGAACCCAAATCAAACCTTCAAGATGCCCAGCTTTTCTTAATATTAAGGATTGTTTTAACTGATCCCTAGAGAAGGAGGATTTGGAGGGCAGACTGTTTCCTCATACAAAGAAGACAAGTGCTAAAGTGCTTCCCTTTAATTAGGCTTTTCTTTCACAAAGGCATTAGCAGAGTTGCAGCTGTAGCTGTAAAAAAGCAGCTTAGCAAGACTGGGATGATACAGAAAGGAGTAGTTTTACCTCAGACACCACTGGTAAGTCATCTCTTGCCTGTCATGGATTCAATCCCAACGGGTTCCTTTTAGTGTAGAACTGAGAAATCCCAAGGAGTAAGGGACATATCTACCTCTGGTCAAAGCAGGATGCTGCATGAGGTTTGCCAGCCTCAATACAACACAGTGAATACTGAGAGCAAGGACTCTTGGGTTAAATAAATTTAAGTCAGGACTAAAGCAAGTAGCAAATATTGGCTAGGGCTAAGCAGGTTGGCATTTACTTTGATCGAGGATGAAATCCTCTATAAATGTGTATGTTTAGTTATTTTACAGTGAGCAGCATAGCTGGTCTTTCATGGGTTGCAAGGAATTAAATGAAAACAAGTCACAACTCTGACAAATAGATAACTTTCTAAAGGTTACTTGAATTCAGAAAAATTCATAATCAAGGTTGCTGAAAAAATGTCTCAGCAGAAACTTGGAGAAAACAGGTGCTTCACAGCTTCTGATATTTGTATCTCAACTCAAAGTCAAGAACTTTGCACTTAGACTAAACCAAAGATTTCAGTCTCTTAGTGTTTCAAGGGTTTTAACACAGTCCTAGCAGCCAACAGGTTTATACAGAATGTCCTGTTGTTTTCACTGGAGCTGGAGAGGGTGGGAGGAGGGAGAAGAAAAACCTCTTATCAGTTGGAAAATTTTTCTGTGTGGAGTAGAAACATACATTAATTATGCTAAGCAAACTATCCCAACAGTATTTAGGCAAGTCAGGTACTAAAATGAAGGTACCTAGTGCTCATTCCAAACTAATTCCTTGTGCTTTCCTACAGACTTTAGTGCAGATCTGCTGTATGGTGCATCTCCTGTGCCCAAGCTGGATAGCTGAGGCATCTCTGAATGGTGATTTAAAATGTTTCTTGCAGCTATACCCTAAAATGAGATCTCTTCTCTGCTGCCCCATCAAAAGATTATTTACCAGGTGTTCACTAACTACCTTGGAGGGTATCCACTGTGGATAGGCAAAGAGTATCCTGGAAAAGATTTCAGTGTATGTAGTCTAAATGGAAAGAAGGAAATGAGAGAAAATACATGGGAGTTATCAAGAAAATTCATGTAATTGCTCCAACAAAGCTCCTATCTCTGCCTGTGCAGCAAGTGCAATTTTCTTGTATTATCTTCCTGCACAGACTATAAAGCATAACTGTGGGAAAGCTGAGCAAGCAAACTTCTTTATAAATTGACTTGGAATGGTTTCACAGATCTTTCTCTCTTGCTCAGAAGACAAAAAATCCATTTATTCTTATCAAGGAAAATGAAATTATAACAAGGAAATAAAAGCATTAGAAGATGTCTTCCAAAGGCCTGATATGAAAAAGGCTGACTTGTGGGCAATGTGGGGGAAAAACACAAAACAGACAGTCTTGCCAAACTAAATTAGATGAAAGTTTAAACCAGTAAAGAACTTCCTGAGAGAGCCATCATCCACTCACATAAATTGGATATTAATGCTGTGCTTTAAGCTCTAAGGGTAAGCAGGATGCTGATATCTGGAGCTGTTGAACTGGGAATGGAGGGACTGAAAGAATTTCTTCTTGGCTTTGTAATACTTCCTTCCTTTTCTGTCACCAGGGTACCTGGCAGGTATCCTGTGAAGGTAAAATGAGGGAGTGGCAGAAGATGGGGAGAACTTAAGAAGAACAGCAGGAACAAGGGGCGACCCTTGCAAAATGCAATAATGCAGTAATGGTTGCATCATGGAGCTGCTGCAGCTGTCACTTTCAACCAAAAAATTTAACTGTAGATAAACATCAAGTGCACTCTTAAAAGTTTTAGGTTTAGTACTAAAACATCCCTCATTATCATCATCCTCTTGTTTCCTCACTCTTACAAGTATGGCCCTTGTCATATCAAACACTGATTCCTCTTTGTAGTTTAGACCCACTGGGACTGCTCCAGCAAGATAGTATATAATTTTTAATGAAACAAAAATTACTTGGGCAGATGATGTAACTGTTCATTAGTAAGTGGGAGAGTTCCTCTTGCTGCAGCAGCTCTTTTGAACACATAATGTGAGAGTGCCACAGGCCAAATGTGCTTCAGCCTGGGAGGAGCCTGAATCCCATACTTCTCTCAGCCCAAGTGAGCGGCTCTGGAGCTACAAAGTAAAAGCAAATGCACACACCTTGTTAGTCACAGCTGGACCATCAATACACCTCTGCATGGAGGGTGGCACCTGGTAAGTCTCTTGTCCCACCAGACCATGACCAGTGGGTATCTGGTAAATTCCCTGGTTTTGGTGGGAAGGCGGCACTTGGTAGACAGGGTCCCGTGCCGAGGCGTGCGAGCTCGGCACTTGGTAGATCTTCTGGTGGTTGAAGGGCTGATTCATCAGTGCTGAGCTGGGCACATCCCGGCCAGGAGAGCTGTCCTGTACCACGGCACCTATCAGGAGCTTCACGCGGTTGCCTGGGACGATGCCTTGGCGGCCGTGTAGGGAGCAGAGCCACCATCCTTCCAGCCCCTCGGTGTTCTGCTCTATCACCGTCAGGATGTCTCCCTTGCGGAAGGCCAGCTCTTCTGCACACTCGGGGACATTGTCATAGAGCGCCCTGGCCATAAGATTCTGTGGAGAAACAAAGGCAAGAATAGCAAGTCAGCAAACAAGGCAGAATTTTTCTGTATCTTCAAGCACATTCTAAGTGATAGGAAATAAGGACTGAATTTGAAAAAGAAGTGTGCAGGAAATAAAAAAACCCATGGAAAATCATACAGCACAGGATTCCTCTGTCCCAAGTTGGGAAAATGAGAGGCTTATGCATTAGCAACACTGCTAGTGAGAAATTTTCCAGAAACAGTGGGTCAGATAGAAGCTCTTTATATGGCCTAGTCACCTGAACAGACAGAAAGTCAGGAGAGTTCTGCTCCTGGCACTGAGGTGCTCTTCCTGTGAATGAGGGGCTTGTACCTTCATCTCTTGACACTGATTTCCCTACAAACATGCTCTGTGTACTGCTACAGCCAGCTAGCAGCCATTAAAAATAAACCTGAGCAAGACTCACAAGGAGTGAGTAATCCAGAGTCATTTTTCCCAAACAACTTTACATTTGTGGGGTCCCAAAAGACTTTCCACGGAGATGCAGATCCCATTTAGTGTAAAGACAGTGGCCTGGCTTTTTTGGCTGACGCCTGCAGGTGGCCTTAAAAGTGATGGATCTGTAGACCACCTAGTAAGAAAAACTATCTAAAAATGAGTTGAGAAAACATCACAGGCTTTGAGCTACGATGCTCATCTTTGTGTGTAGCTTTATGCCTTCTCACTCTGCAAACTTCTTTAGGGGCACAGCATAGCACAGAAGTAGTTTAATAGATAAAACCCTTCCTCCCCTGCTGCCTCAAAACCAGCACCACAAAAAAAAAAAACCCTCCAAACCAACTTCAAAGAACATGGTTCCTCTGAGGTCCATCTTCTGTAGAAAGACCTTCAAGAGAAAAATGTAATTCTAAAAAATAATGCACCCAGTGACCCCAAGCAGGGTGATGCCCGTGCCATGAGGAAAGCAGTGCCCATCTAAAAGAATGTAAGAATGTAGGTATCAACCAGCACCACAAAGAGCCTCTGTGTGTAACTTAAGGGGAGACTTAGGGCAGCCAAAGGGTGTCTTTGACTTGTGTCAACACAGTTTAAGCACTCTTTGATGCACTTTGCTTGATTATGTGAAGTGGAGCAGTACCATCAACACAAGGAGCTTCACACAGCTCTACCCCCAAGCATTTGCCCAGAGTTTCAGGCAGGCTTTGCAGCTTGCCCTGCCTTCTCTCCTGCTGGGGTTCTACGCCCAGCAGTACCTCTGCTATGCAGTTTTAAGCCAGCTCTGAGTTGATGTAAGATTGTTGGCTGTGATGTGTTACTAATAAGTACCACCTCCTCTCCCAGATGGACCCACCTCCCTTTCCTCTTTCTTTGCAGGCCTCTATGGCACATCCAGTTCTGAGCAACTGGCCAAGGTATTCAATGGAAAGTAGGCAGGCTGTCTGCACTAACATTCTTGGACCCCTCAAAAAGGCCATGAAGATTTAATTTCTTGGCTCTGGTGATATTTCCAGACATATTGGAAACAATTGCTCCATGACTGCCTGATTTTCAGTGAAGGCGGTCAGCAGAGGTGGTTATAATCCGACTGTAAGCACTTGAAAAAATATACAGAGCCCTGGATCTGAAGTGTTCAAGCTGAAATATTTGGATGCAGTACACAAACTGAAATGGTGCTAATCCACCAAAAAGGATACGCAGCTGCCTTAAAGATTTATCTTTCCTATGTCAAAGGAATAGCGTCAAGTACAGTTTAGTGTTTTTATCTGTCATATTTATCTTCCTCCTTGGACATTTCAGAACTTTTTCTTTTAACCATCCCTCATTTGTTATATCTTTCCCTGTTATCATGCTGATGTTTTCCCATCATTCCTGTGCTTCCTCAAGACAGAGACTTTAGTTTGACCTTGCTCAGTGTAGCAGGTTGTGTGCAGGGCTGACTGGTGGATGGAAGGGGGATAAGCTCAGGTATCACATAAAAGGTAGGTGAACTTGCATTTCCCAAGACATGCAGGGTTGAAATGGGGTGCACGAGATCAGTTTCCTCTTCTCTGAATGGGAGATCAGCTTTCAAATGTATGAGAAACACTGGCTTTACCTTTCATCAGCATCATTAGTGAGGTTGGTATAAATTAAGCTTTGGCTTGGAAAAGCAGGATTGCCATTTTGAACTTCCATGTAAACAGCAGCACTGGGGCCCACCATTCCCTCTGATGTATGTCTACTCAGCTCATCAGTCAGCAACACTAAGATATCCCAATATAGATAAAGCAGGGAGCAATTTTTGTCCATGCCTTGGCAGGACTGTAGAACTATTATTTAAGCATGGTCAAAACCAGTGGTCTTTTCTTGGGGACTACCTCTATACTCTTGCTGTGCCAACCAGGCTGCTTAGTGGAGTCTGAAGCTCAGAAAACAAAAGCCCCTGCCTAATCTGAATATTCAAGTCAATCTCTAATCTTTCCACATTTCTTTCTAGCATGTCTTTCACAAGGGAAATCTACTAATGGGACCAGAGCCTGTGCAACATAAAAGAAGACTTTCACAGGGGAGTTGTTTAAAGGAGGAAGATTACAGCTGGGTGGGGGAGGCACTAACCAAGCAGGCTAAATCAATGATAAATGTGTATTCTTCTATACTTTGGTGTTTAAAGGTATTTGAAAAGTTGATTAGCTTCTGCAGCAAAGGAATTCTCAGAACAAAGCTGAAATGGTGGTAGAATTAGAGCAGACAAAAGTTCCCATGTGAATTCTTTTTTCTAGCTGCTCATTATCTCTGTCCCAGTGACCTTCTCACCACCTGGCATGCAGCATGTTAACACTTTCTGGATGTGCTTCAGGAACTTCTTTGCTGCAAACAGCTTCAGATTCTCATTGTTGGTGTTAACTCAGGCACCAGTATGTGAATCATACTAATTGGTTGCCACTTGTTTCACAGTCATTTCCCCAAGGCCTTTTAAATAGCCCAGAGCCATGCCACCAGCACCAGTCACTGATGGAGCAGTGAAGCAGGAAAAATATTCCTCCACATAAGCACTGGGACCAGAAACACTAAGCCTGTTGCTTGGTGCCAGCAGCAAAGGCACTGCTCCTGCTAAGAAGATCTTCTTTGTTTTCTCTGACTTCATTCTTCCTTCACAGGATTGTTAAGTATGAGCTTCAGAAACAGTGTCACAGTCACTTTCACAAGTCAGCAGAATCAACCATGAGAAAAATGCACTTGTGACCACAGAAAGCAAGCTTTTGGAAACCACAGGTACCTTTAACCTGCTGTGGTGATCACGATGGTCGTCTCTACTTTTCATCACACAGAAAGAAGTTCTGATCAAAGGCATCTTTCAACACCTGTGGGCCTTATCTCCAAAGATTTGACAAACCTGAATAATTTTCTGATTCTGTGGGCACTGTAGCCCATATATCAATATTTATTCTCATTGGTCTCATCAGCTCAGAGAGTGGGGACAGTTACATGAAATTAATTGGACCTGCTCTAAAGAGGCATGGATCTGTCCACTCAACTGCCTGAGAACTGGCACCAAGTAAGCACTAAGATCTGATATGAGAAGCCAACAGCACAGCAGTGACCTTTTTGTATCACCAAATGCTAAAAAGAACTTGTCTGTTTCCTAGAGAAAGGGCAATGAGAAAATTGTCTTGGAACTTGTTTTCAAAACTAATAAGTTGCACAGAAGTCCCTCTAAAGGGACTTTATATTCCCAATAAAAAAGAAAAAAAAAAGGGAGTGCAACAGATTCAGAGCTACAAAATCAAGTTCTGTAAAGGCTAGGGAAAAATTACCTGATGCTAGATAGGGAAAAAAATTTTGTTACAGAAATCAGCTGCATTTCATAAAATGAAGATACTGGCAGCTACCAGCTCCTTTTAATAAGACTAATACTGAAGTGTCTGTTGCTCTCCTTTGGTCCAGTTAAATTAACTACATGATAGGTGCTGTGGTACCCTCTTCAAAATCCAAAAGTACCTGTGGTCCCTGTGCAGCATCTCCATTCTCCTGAGCTCTCAGTGCTGTGACAGCCCTACTTGAAGTAATGAGTGCTTCTCTACAGCTAATGGTGGATTGGAAAGACTCAGCAGCTTCTGTGTCAAGCCTTGCTAGCAATACTGGGATGTCTGGAAGCTGAAGCCAGGGTCAGGCCCCCATGGTGTTAATGCTCTGTACAAGCAAAACAAAAAAACCCCGCATTTGTTCTCAAGAAGCTTAAATTCCTCTTAACCTTGGGCTCATGAGTGCAGTAGAAAGCATCTTATGTAAAATCACTGAAAATCGGAAGTTTTACAGTCTTCTGTTTAACAAAGTGCCATCTCAGTTGTCAGCAGGTCAAAGTGAAAATGGAGCCTGACCCTAATGACTGCTGCCTGGGGATTTTAGCTGGAACATACTGCAGGAAAAGGCTCAGCACACTCTGCTGACTCTGTCAAACTGTCTAAAAGTAAGGGAACGGAAATGGATACTCTCAAGATCAAATGCAGATTACAGTGCCCGTGGTCCCAACTTTCTACATTGGTTGAGACAAAAGTAAAGCTTTCAAGCTCCCTCTAGGTAAAGTGAACCTGGGATTTGAAACTTCTGTCTGAGGTTTCCTTTAATGCCATTTAAAGTCCATTAGATAAAAGCTGGAAAGGAACAATTTGTATTCTCTGTACACCTCAGATTTTTCTTTCTTTTGCACCTAGGATGCATGACCCAGTAAGCAAGAAAAAAACTGTCAGCTGTTCTAATTGCAGAACCAACCAAAAAAAATAAGACTCTGTAAACTATTTTTTTCTCAAATCTTGATGGAACTACATGCCAAATTCAGCTGTATAAATGAGGTCTATTACAGAACTGTCAAAGGTGTCTACTCTCTCCTTAGCCTGTTGTAACTGGTGGCTGACACATCTGCAGCTGGATGAGGACAGACGAAAATACTTTGAAGATCACAACCTGTTTTGGCTGCCCTTCTCTGCAGTGAGGAGAACTGACAGAATTCTGTAATTCGTAGTCTGGAGGATGAAGAGGGTGTTTGTTGATGAGGCTAAGTGGCAGAAGAGAGAAGAGGCAGGAGTTAAAGAGAAGAGTGGAAACATCTACCACTTCTGTTAGAGTAAACACATGCAGTGACGTGGGTAACGAGAGTGTGTGAGGTGCCCAGAGCCATGGCAGCAAAGGCAGGAATAACAAATGACATTCTAGGAGATTAAACACAATGGTCTCTTTAAGGGCCCGGCGCAGCGGTGCCAAGCTCCCAGCACAGGGCTGCCCACTTGACTCCTCTCAGCCAGCTCCACGATGAATGAACGCTCGAGGAAAAGGCTCAACCAACCATAAGCTCAAAGGATTCCTGCTGCATCCCTCAGAGGTGCAATATGAGGATACTGATCCCCGCTCTGTGCTTGGCTGCTGAGGCGTATTGTTTGGTTCGGCTTTGTCTTGTATTTTATAATATTGCTTCCTGTGTGTAGAGTTTATGTGCAAACAGGACTGGGAAAATTGCCTCTGCTCTTCACTGAAAGAGGGTGGGACTCCTTTTTTCTATTACTGGGCAAACTGTTTCTTAAAATGACAAACAGCTTCTCTCCTATGTTTAGCTTGGGAGTAGGAAGGGAGGAACAAAGGAAGGAAAGGTGGGGGCAATGTCTGTGAACAAACCAGTAGCTTAATTTTGGTTGGATGACTTTCAGTTATCCATCTCATAATATTTTTGATACAGGTTCCCATCTTATAGATTTCTTAAAAATTAATGACTGCTATTCCAAAGTAAGCTTAAGCATTTACATACCCTTGTAGGGCTGCATTAGGCCCAACAGTAAGGATCTGCCTGTGAGATAAAAGGATTGTTCTGAAAACACTGTAAAAAGTGAGTTTTATTCTGAGATACAAGCAGGGCTGGTAGAAGAAAGGAAAATTTTAGATTTATTGTGGCTTCTTGACACAAGGGTTTCAGTGCAAGAGTCATTGGACAGTTTAACTTTGGTTCTTTTCTCCTTTTCTATTTCTCACTGTCACTGCCCCTGAAATAAAGCATTCATTGTGCTGTGTTGGCAAGGAAAGCAACTCTTGAGGCACAGTAGGTAACAGGTCTATCTGTAACAAGCAACCTATCACAAAGGCTACTTAACAGAAGTTGACAAAGGTCACTGAATAAGACATTAAGCTTTGAGAAATGTCTTTTGCTGGTCTGCTCAAACCTGGAAGAAGGCAGTATGAACAGCAAAGGCAGTACCTGATAGACACAAAGCTGCCCTGGTATGTTCCTGGGCAGGGCCCTGTGGGCAGTGACATGGGGAAGGGACTATGAAATGGCAATGCTTGGCCATAACAGCCCCCATCCATGTACAGACCTGAAACAACTCATTGCGAGCAACAAATGTGTGCAGGCTTTTGCTCTTTATGTCAAGATGAAATGTACAGCTACAGAGAGGATGCAGGAAGTTCTACCACAGCCCCTATCAAAGAGCCTCTGCACTAGCAGGGCTCACAGCTACTGCAGCTGCAGCAGGGGAAAGGTCCCGAGCACCCAGCCTGTGCCTGGCTCTGGAACTCTGACTCCTGGCTCTCAGCTAATGACAAAATAAGGAACCCAGCAGCAAATGCTCACCATGGTAATGCTTCAGTTCACTCCTCAGGCAAAGCCTATAGATCTACTTTTGAGGCACTCTCTTGCTTTCTAACACCAAAACCCACAAGTTTTTGGTTTAGCAAAGATACTTCTCTGGTCAAGCACTGCTCACCCAAACAATTCCAAGTCCAGCTGGATGGAAATTAAGGCACTTTTCCATGCACAGCTTTGGAAGACTGGCTTCACAGCTAATGAAAGAGCTGTGAGCCAACAGAGCCAGCAGAGCCATAAGGAGGAGAGGTCTTTATCCACCCTAAGTATCCTTACTCTCTGGTCCTGTGCATCTCTGGAACACAGGCCGTTAGTCATGCTAAAGCAGACCAAGCTGCCTGGAGGTTGAGATGTGGAAAACCTTCTTTCTGCAGGGCAGAGAGCCAAGTGCCTTATTTCATTGTTCCACCAAGTTGTCCCAGCCCCTCTGTCTGCCTGAGAGGCCTGATTTTCAGAGTTGGCCCTGGCTGGAACTTTTTTTTTGGTAGTGAGACAAGTTACACAGAAAGTTAAGGAGGAAAAATAGGAACATTCTCTTTCTTACAGGACCACACTTGGGTAAGCCAAAGTAGGCACTATGGCTGTCATGCTCTGGAATATTCACTGCCAGTTTTTGCAGACACAACACTCCACCAAGCAGGGTGGGCAAGCACCGAGCAGAACAAGTAAGGGCTCAGGCACTTCACACTCCTGCCAAAGATGCTGATGTGGCCCATTGGTTGACCAAAGACCAGGATTCACATGTGACAGAAACATGTGAGAGACTGATAGCACTCTGGTCTGAGAACATTTTTTGCTGCACCAAAACTGCTAATTTTAAGAAAATAGGAGATATTTGTGTATCCATTTTTTTTTGTAGGTAGTTGGCAAAGTAGTTTGTGAAACTGAGGCACAGCAGTGAACCTGCAGCTTGGGAGGGAATCCAAATGCATGTCTATGAAAGAAGGAAGAGGCTAAAAAAAGTGAGTATGGGGGGAAGTAAAGAAGGAAAAATGTGAAAATGAAGGATAGAACAAAGATCCTAACTGGTGCTCCAGCCTGTGTGAATAAAATACTTCACAATTCTGCACTGAGTGCATCAGCTTATTGCCATGCCTGATGTTTCCCAATGGAATAGTGAGTTGAAAAGAAAGATTTCTGGCTCCGTATCTATTGAGAGCAACAAAAAGATAATTCTACATTGGCAAGAAGGAAAAAAAACAACTCAGGCTGTCTCTGCTGTCTCTGTTTGCTCAGACGATATTCTTTCATCTGTTGACTGAGTTTTGGTTTATTGGCTTGCCCCGTTTCATTTCAATCAGAGGGGGTGAGAAACATTACAAAGGTAATCACAGAAACATAATATCCTCGGTGTTAAATAAGGTGTTTCTGATGCTGCCAGGGCCGTACCTCCTCCCAAACCACACGTGAATGGCACAGAGCAGGAGGAGCTCAAAGGGAGCAGGGCACTCCCTTTCCCTGTGCGCGGCCAGCTGGATGCAGCGGAACTGGCTCCAGGGCCAAGGGGCGCGGCTGGGACAGTGCCCTTCAGGACAACAGCCTGGGACAACAGCCTGGCACCGAGCAGGGCGCTGCTGGGCTGCACACCACCCACCCTGCACTGCTGCCATCACAGGCGTCGCACACAGCGTGCGACAGAAACACCTACAGCCAGGCAGAGCGCTGATCCGCTCATCACGTATTCATTCCTCTCATTGCCCCTGAGCTCCTGGGGTTTTACAGGAGTGCCGAAATAGCATCCTCTTTGCTCTCTCTGGGAATACAAATCACATCCCCTGACTTACCTTCAAGATCTATTAATATTTTGGGAAATTCCACCACACCTAACTCACTAAGCTTTCTGTGTATGTTTCACCCTCGTAACCGGTTTCCTTTCCCCCCCCACCCAAGGAAGGGTGTGATCTTGTTCCATGACTTTAAAAGGCCTTTTCAAATTTGTCTGAGGGCTGTATGCCTTTTGTGACATCAACAGGGAGAGAGGAAAAAAAAAAAACCAAGCATGCAAACAATACCCTTAGAGTAAATATGATCTCACTGTGATTAAACCACAGTACATCAGAATCAAAAAGCAGATGTAAAACTTAACCTCTTTCCCTCAGGCAAGCAATTAAAAACTTAATGAAAGGAGATCGGATGTTAAATGCTAAAGAATTGAAGAAGCAGAGCAGAAGGGGGAAGAAAAAGTACGGAAAGAAAGAATCCCAAAACGTGTGTTTTGAGTTCTCAGTTTTCCAGTTTCTGGCATTTGTGAGCAGTCCTCTCCCAGACAAAGTTTCCTTAAAAAAAAAAAAAAAACAAACCCAAACCCTTTTTCCAAAATTAACCCTTCCTTCTGTGGCTCTGGGGAAACAATTCCAACTTGATTGTCAAGAAACCATAGCTGTGTAGACACAGGACCTCAGTATTGCCACCAACTTACTTGTTTGATGGCTTCAGCTTTAAAAGTATGTTTTTTAATTTTTTTTTTTAAAGTCTAGAATCTCGATGAACCAGGACATGCCTTTCTTTCACCCAGGTCTCTCAAAAAAACAAAAAATTCATTAGAAGGGAAAGCCATCCTGCTCTGTCAATTTAGTGTCACCATCTGGGATACTACACAGCAGCTACAATTTGGGATGCCCTGAGAGTCCAGCTAACTAAAGAAAAACAAGCTCAGGAACTCCTCTTTCCAGGCTGCTTCCAGCCCTCAGCAGGCTGGTGGGACAGGAGGCACATTGCCTGTGAATGAGAATTCCAGGGGAGCCAAGCCTGGCTGGCAGCTGATGTTTGCCAGGTCCAGTCAGAGCCATCTCCATCCTAAAGGGCAGTGGCCAAAAGTCAACAAGCCTCCCAGAACAGCTCAATTTTGGCAAGCTGACATTTTCAGGGTAAGTGTACCCCCAGAGAAGAGGGATGGTGAAGGTGCAAATGAGTTTTAAGCAGCTCTGGTTACTCTGCTCAATCTCAGGCTGAAGCACAACTTCAGCTTCATCATGTAAGATCTTGATCTTGTGAGAGATTGGTTTAGGCAGTTCCTGGGCTGCAAATAAAATAAAGCAGTATAAAAAGAGAGACAGAAAACAAAGAAGATATCTGCTTGTAAATACGCCCTTCTGTAGCAGTAAAAATTGGTTTATTACCCTAAGCATTTTAACTGGATGTAAAGTCCACAGGACAAGGACATTGATGACACCACCTACTGCTAGCTGTATCTTAAACAGAGTGCACACTTCTGGTTGTCTTGTACTTAACCCTTTGGATCAGAAACTTCTTTAAAAAGAGAATTATTGATTTTTAATGGTCTGTATCTTCCTCTCTCTGTCTTCAGATAAGCAGGTCATTTGCTTTGGAAGAACTGAGATTTGATCCTAGGCTCCTTCAGCATTTTCTAAGACTTGCTGTTACCAAATGATTTATGGTATTGCTAAAATTTTCAACCTTGCTGTCGATGAGGCCTGCTTAAGAAAGGGCTTCTGATGTGCTGACTTGCATTCCTGTAGAGTAAACCCATTCTTATTTCTCTTCCTTTTCTGGCAGGCTGATCCACTCTGACTGTGAAGAAAGTGTTTTCAAAACCAACATAAAAATAGAAAGGCGAGAATAGGCCTCATCCCTATAGACAAAAAAAATATACAATTTTTGTCATGCTATGCACTTGTGTTTCTAGGAGTGTGAACTATAGTTTTAGCAGCCCTGTTTCATGTCAAGCACAAGCTACGTCCAAATCTGCTGGGGAAAAATGAGCTCCTTAAAATTAAGACAGTTTCCACTACTGTAATGTCTAGACCAAAAGGCAAAAGAAAGCGGGCACTTGCCAAGAGCAGGCTGTGATAATCAGGCAGTAATATGCAGAGGCTGCACTCTGAACTGCTATAAAGTGACCCAGCTTCACTGATGCTGAGAGTTGCAGCCATTTACAGGCAGAAGTACCTCTACATGCAGCTTTTCTTAGCAGTGGCCTGACTTAATAAACATTGCTCAATACCTGCCATAAATACTATTTTCATAATACAGTCCCAGAGGAGTATCTGATCAAGCCCACTGAAGGCTTGGCATAAAGCACCTTTCAGGGGCAGAGTACTGCTCTAACAGGAGATGTCCACTGCTTTCATGGATGCTCAGAGAGCATCTGTTATGAAAAGAAGCCTCTTCAAAAGTGACTTATGCATTTGTGATTCCAAATGTCACTGAAAGTGGTTTCCTGCAGAGGCGTGTGGGCTTTATGTCCTAAGAAGTTCAGCTACTTGTCTCCATCAAGAGCAGCCAGAAATTGGAACAGTGCAAGATAAGGGTCCTCCACAAGTGCTGCAGCCAAGGCTGAGACTGCATACTCCTCTAAAGCACTCATGTTGCTTTAAAAATAGAATTAAACTCTGGACCCTGGGAGACAGGTGAGTTCCTAATTGCTGCTGGTATGAATGGGATTTAAGTATTTAAATGCTGTAATAAGTTAGTCCAAATAAAATAAGCATGGCAAAAGTGACTTCCCATTGGCCCTTAAGTGACCTAAGCCCATCTATTGTGTGCAGAAGGCACTCCCATGCCCTTAACACCTTTGATAACAGCAATAGGACATGTAGGAAGCTCTATGCTCCTGGTTTTCTACTTTTCTAGATGCACCTGGCCTTGCTGCAATTACTCTGGTACTTATAATGGAGCACAGGCAATACACTAATACAAATGTCTCCCCAGACACCACACGCAGCAGTTCAGTGTTCAGTGATCAGATATCAGTGCAAGTTAGTCTTCTAACCCCACTTGTTGCTGGGCTTGAGATGGTAAGATTCCAAAGATGAGTTTGTCGGTAGTCTTAGGAACTGTGCTCCAAAAATGTAGCAAGTTCCCACTAACACATCATGAGACTTCTCTGATGTCTGGACTATATTCTGCAAAATAGCAGAGTCCTGCAGCCTAAGACAATAACCATTGAAATGTGCTTTCATTTTTTCTTTGCAGAAGATGTTTCCATAAAGTCTTACTATTAGACAGCTCTCCTGCTCTCTGATCTGATAGGTCCCCGTCGATGAGGTATTTTGATAGTATGGCACTGTTTGGAATCAGTAGAGTTGAGTCAAGATACCTCTAGGCCAAGTAGGACTCTAACGTGCAACCTGCAACCTCTAGCAGGACCTTAAAAGCAAAAGTAAAACCCTCCCAGACAAGTATCTAATGCCTCTTGCTCTATCTAGAATCAAATGGAACAATGAATAAAATAAGGAAGGCTATTCATTTGGTAGTTCTGCTTCCCCATCAAATACTAGGAACTACTGGACAGAGACAGATTAGGCTGCCAGTTTCTGATTCAATTGATTCACAGCTACATTACTCAGGAGCAGCTGTTAGCATAAAAAGACACAAGTTTAGAAACCAGGTAAAAAACTGCATGCTGTTGGCTGCAATGCTTTGTGATGGCTCTTATTCTTCCTCTGAAATAAGCACTGTAACATCCCTAAGCCTCAGCAGCTCCATTATAAAACAGAAGTAAAAGCACTCTGCTGTCCTACCAAGACTTTGGTAGGGCAAGTGGACACAATTGTGCATTCAATTCTGTGTTGAGTTTCTCAACTACCCTGGGGCAGTGGGGCACTCTCCTCTGTTAAGTATACAAATATAAATCTACAGGGGCAGTACGGGAGGGGAAGGAGGGCACACAGAGGCTACAGCCAGAACTGAGAATGACAGTGGCCCTCCAAGCTTTATGAAGCAGACAGTCCTTCTGGCTACATCTCACTGGTGTTGCTGCTGACTTGGGTCTGACCCTGCTAGACCTCAGCCACCTCATCCTGTAGGTGCACAGGTGAGAGAAAAATCATGAAACTTCCATTCTAAACTCATTGCAGTAAAAGAGACGGCACAAACTTGGACAGGTTTTCCCCTTGTCAGTTTGTTCTTCTCCTAACTACATTTTACAAGACTTTACAGTTCCTATTTACTTCTGAGTTAGATTGCCACCCTGTGATTGCTGAGATACTGAAAAAAAAAAGTGAAACGAAGAGGCAGAAGGAATAAATGAAACAGAGAGGATTTGGTTAATAAAGTACAGACAGTTCTTTTCCTTTTACATGGTCCAACACTCAAAGTCTTTCATTGCCAGGGTTACAAGCAGCTTTTCACAAGCACTTCTGGTTGGGAATATTGTATTTCTTCCCAGGGACACTATTTTGTTTGTCTTGGCGTGCAGACATTGTAATCAAGTCTATATATTACAGGACTGTGCCTTAGCACAAATGGCAGGCATTTCGAACCCTATTTAGGTTTCTTCCTTGCCCAACAAATTATCTAAAAATAGATAATCAAGACCTCATACTTCACATCTACGTCATTCCTTTTGGCTTAAATGAGGTAAGGAATGCAGGGTTTTTTTCCTCTCCTCTTTCACCGTTTGGAAGTTTTAGTAAACAGACAAATCCCCTTTTCTTCCTTCCTTCCCCCTCTTATTTTGTCTTCCATGTGAACAGCCTTGTTATGATAATGTCTTCTCCCTTTTGCTGCTGTTGCACTTTTATTGCCTGAGATAAGAGTGCAGGCATTGGGAGCCAGATACACCCTCTCCTATCCATGTCCTTCCCTCATCATGGAAACCCACTGGAATTTCTGTTGCTACAGAGTACATTGTAGCTAGCTGTAACTGCTCCATCCTTGGAGTCACAGCCTGTGTTTGGTTTCAGAAAGGGCTGACCCTACTCCTGGATTACAGAACACTGGAATGGAGTCCTGTGAGAACTTGATGGGGTGCAGTTTTATTGTACATGGGGATTTAGCTCAAAAGCAAGCTGTTGTCATCAAAGAACTGAGGTGTTGCCCTCATGCAACTGCACCCCTACAGGAATTACTTCTGAAAGCAGTTTTTAGACAAGCAGGACTAAGAAGTGCTCCAAACCAACGCAAGTATTTCTTATGCTTAACCTTTCCCATCTTTCCATAGCTCAGTTAAAATAACTTCTGTGTTCTCAGTCATTTAAGTAGTACATGAATGGGAGAGCAGGACCTGACCTGGGGTTAAATTTCTCTTTGCTTTAAATAGTCACAGAATCACTGAATTTCTCACAGTGTGCAAAAGCTAGACAGTGGTGTAGAGACATATTTAAGGTAAAATTCTGAACTTGCTTAAATCCACAGGGATTTTGCCTTTCAGAGGATTCAGACTTGAGTGTTAAAATGGAAAAATGCAATGGACAATAAAAGAAGCTTAGATGAAGGAAGAGAGGGAGGGAACAAGTTTTGAAAATGTCTGAATAAAAAATGTATAGATTGTGTACCAAAAGGATTTCTAGACCAGAAATGACCTTGGGTTTAGTCACACTGAAAGCAAAGTCATGAGTGATGGAGAGACATATTCAGGGTCTCACCCATGAATCAGTTCCTGTTCTGTCCTACTGTTAAAACCCTGAATTAAACTATAATGAGCACTTCAATAATTTCTTCAAATGAAGCCTTACAGACTATTACAATGAAAGGAAGGAATGACAGGTCCCAGTATAACACTGTGAGCAGGTAAACAGAGCCAAATGTGCACCTGGATGCTAAGCCTCCTCTGAAGTGATGATTTGTCCCCAGGCAGGCCATTAGCATTCTCTGTTCCTTTATTTCATGTGTACAATTAAAAAAAAAAAAAAGTTTTCCTATAAGAAGATAAAAGAAAGGGAGAAAATACAGAAAGAACAAAGACTGAATGTGCAGGTATTTTCTTTGTGTATTACTCTAGGGATAAGAAATAGCTCTAAGAATGTTTGTCCCAGTTAAACACTGTAACTACTTCACATTTCCCCGGGAAAGTAAACACTGTAATCCAGCTAGAAGGTTTTTGAGGCCAAACCCCTCAGTCTTCTCTTTTTTATTTATTTATTTTTAATGGCTTGCTCTTTCTCTGTCTAGTCTTCTCTGTCTAGAATTATGTAATCACAAACCAAATCCAAAATCCTCATTCCCACAATACAGGGCAAAGGAAACATTACAGAGCAGGGAAGACTTCCCCCTTTTGAGCCACCTTATCTGTCCCTATTCTTGCAGGGCCACTGGCCTACATACAAGAAATCAGGAAGCTGTATAACTATACAGGACCATTATTTTGCTGCTGGAATACAAGTGTTCCTTGGCCCTGGGCAGCCTGAAAGCAGTTTGTGAGCTTTGGACTAACGGTGACACTGCTCTTCTACCCTCGAGTGCCTGATGTTTTCTGCTCAGAGTAACACCTTCTCTAGGCAGGTATAAAGTCTACCTGGGCTGATCAGAGGTGGAGCAGATAGAAGAGAAGAGATGGATTTTATCTCAGACTTCAAATCAGTCAGTTGTTTGAGATACAATTTAAAATAATAATTAAAAAAAAGCCATGGATTACCTTTGGCAACCCACATCTAACACAATTTCTTTTCCCTTGTTTTTCCATGAGATGGAGAAACTGGCAGTTGCTTTGGAAACTTAACTCTGACCTTTCCCAAAGTTTGGCTTGAGAGACCCTGAAAACTTGGCCTGAGCTCAGAGATGTACAGAAGAGCACAAAAATCCCTGCACATTTACCTGGGTATCACTGTACTTCTCACACACACTGCCACTCCATCAGCACCCTTTCACACCAAGCTGCCTCAGTTTAGTACAGAGATGGACTTCACTTCCAAAGCAACTCAGTCTCCAAGTAAGTATATAGCGTGTGACATTTCCAAAATCACCTTTTTATTGACGCTGAAGTTATTTTTGGCAGGGCAAGGAAAGTTTTTCCTTCCCTCCCCCTTTTTTTCCAATCGCACAAGATTACGGTATGTCTGTACAGTAATCTAATGCCCCGTGGGCAATTCTGTACCTTGCCCAGAAGTTTTTGAGTAATATTAGGACAAAAGGTTCTACATTTGTGTCTTTTGGGAAAAAACCCAAAAAAACCAACCAACCACAACCCCCTCTGGTAAAAGATCGCTAAAAGCGATTATTGAATAAGCGGGGATGATAGGAATTAATACGAGAGATAGGTTACCAATTTCTAAAAAACGTTTGGGTTTTTTTTTTTTCCCTCGCTTGTGATGCATCAAATAGACCGCACCGTGATAAGGAAACATCCACAAGCGCCTGGAAGGAGGTGAATGAGCTCCCGGGGAGGATCGGGGTACCTGTCCCAAACGCTCCTGGCCATCACGCACCGCCCCGCCACCTTTCCCGCGATCCCGGGCTCACCCCGTTATCCAGGGCCGGCACCAGCGGGAAAAGCGAGAGGAGCTCCTTCTCCCCGCACCGCCAACACCGACACAGCACCCGGGGGGCCCCCGCAGCCCGACCCCTTCGCTGCCCCCTCGTTTCCCACTCCCCGCGGACACCTTCCCGGGGCTCTGCGCCCGGAGGCAGCGCAGCGGAGGGCAGAAGGGAGACCTGGCCGCCCCGCGGGCACACGGCTCGCCTCGGGGAGGTGCGGAGGGGAGCCCCGAGCGGTCGGACCCCCGCCTGCGGTGCGGTGCGGGCTCCTCGCCCGCCGCGCTCACCTTGTACTTCATGGCTGCGCCGTCTCCGCGCCCCGCCGCATCCCCGCGCGCTCTGCGCGCCCCGCCGCGCGCCGCCCCGCCAGCCTAACGCGCTCATTTGCATAGCACCGCCCGCGTTTGCATGGCGCTCGAGCACGAGCCGGCCCCGGCCCCGCACTCCCCGCCCCCGGACCGCGGTGGCGCCGGCGGGGTCCGCGGGTTCGAGACCGGGCGCGGCGCCTTCCGCCGCCTCCCTCCGCCGATGGCCGGAGAGAGAGAGCCCCGCACAGAGCGAGGGCTGGCGGCCCTGCTCCCAAGGACCCCGCCCGTGCCTGTTCAAAGCTGCTCGCCTTCACTTTTCCCCGGCGGAAAAGGACCTGGGGGCACAGGTTGACAGCAGCTGAGCAGGAGCCAGCGTGTGCCCAGGGAGGCCAATGGCATCCTGGTGTGGATCCGCACTAGTGTGGCCACCAGGACCTGGGCAGTTACCCCTTGTATTGGACACTGGTGAGACCACACTTCACGTCCTGTGTCCACTTCTGGGCCTTTCACTGAAAGACCTTGAGGTGCTGGAGCAGGTCCAGAGAAGGGCAACGGAGCTGGTGATGGGTCTGGAGCACAAGTCCTGTGAAGGGAGACTGGAGGAACTTGGGGGTGTTTAGGCAGAAAAAGAGGCTAGTGGGGGACCTTGACACTCTCTACCCTTACATGACTTTGTACCAGATGGGGTTTGGTCTCTCCTCCCAGGCAGCCAGCAACAGGACAAGAGGACATAGCCTCAAGATGTCCAGGGGATGTTCAGGTTGGACATAAGGAAGAATTTTTTCATGCAAAGGGTGGGTAACCCATTGGAATCCACTGCCCAGGGAGGTGGTTGAGTCATCAACCCTGCAAATATTCAAGAAACAGCTGGACATGGCACTTAATGCCATGGCCTAGTTGACAAGGTGGTGATTGGTCAAGGGTTGGACTCGATGATCCCAGAGACCTTCTCCAACCTAATTGATTCTGTGAACCTTTTCCATCCATCCCTCCCACAGGCATTTTTCTCACGTGCAGCTCTTGGAGGCGCTGAACACTGCCTTGTTCATGTCTTTGCAATTATTTTTGTTCTCAGTTGTCCTCAGAAGATGATTTTTTTCAACTACTACTGCTCGAATCAATCTGCCAAGTGTTGGCTTTGCCTGGCTGCAATTTCAACACTGATTAGACACCATAGGCCAAGAATGCTTTAATGGCCCGGAGATGTCCATTATAAAGAGTGACCATTGTAAATAAGGATTATTTGGAAGAGAGTAATAATTAACTCTGGTATCTTGGAAGCAAGAAAGAGCAGGGAAAATAGATGTGTGGTGATCCTCCATGCTTTTCAAGTTAGATCTCTTAATCAGGCATGATTAATATGGTGCACATTATAGGAATCTTTGTGTATGGGACATACTCCAGCCTGTTTAGAGGAATAGGAAATAAATTCTCTCCTTTTTACCCGAGCTGAATCTTACCCAATATTTTTAGGTCACAGATGGACTCAAGGCTATTTCTGGTGGCCTAAGGAAAAATAGCAAAGAATAATCTTGTACTGGCAGATTACAAACATAACTACATTTCATAGTGCAATGTTATCCTTAAATTCTCATGTGACTAATCCTCTAGAGAGGGATCCTATTGCTAAAATGGCTTCTTGACTGATAAAGAATGTCATACTTTTATCTGCAATCTCTTCTGTTCTCCAGTTCCAGCATAAAATATGTGGCTGTACTCTACAAATTTACTAATTGAATGCAAAAATGCTTTTTTTTCCCTATGCTGAGTTCTTGACTGCACATGCCATAACAGCTCATGGGTGTGTGTCCCTGTCAGTACAAAATAAGTCTCAGAAGTTCGTGAGAAGGACAAGTTCCTGCTTTCTGCAGTGCAGAAGAGCCACTGTGGCTGGGCTGTAGCTTTGCTGCTCCAACCCCTTGTAGGGGTTTTTCTCTGGGCCTTTCTTTCCATTTTTGTTGTTGCTGTTGATTCTTCTGATTTCCCAAGAAGAAACATGAAACAGATGATATTTTATATGCACTGGGTTTAGGGCAGGGCTGTTTCAAGTGCAGCATCAAAATAAATGTGGGTAGTTTCAAGAGAGTAAAACTCACTTGTGTGCTGTGTCTTTAGACACCTTAATTAAGAAAGGAATTCCTCCAGTGATTATGTATAACCAGCTTACTATTAAGAGAGTGCAAATCTCTTTGGAGCATTTCTTAATTGAAGAGTTAAGAACCAAAGAAACACTGTTTTTCTTTTTGCATGTTTTTGCTCTTCATATTCCAAGTAGAAAATTAATTTCAGATACAGAGGATGCAATGGCTAAGGTGTTAGCATGATAGTGGACTAGCATCCAGATCTCCTTCCTTGAATAAACTCTCTATAATCTCTTCCCATGGCACCATTACCATGAAGATAAATGCATTAAGGACTGTAAAACCACATCAGCAAGAACCAAATAAGTATTGGAAACAAAAATAAGTAACTGACTTCACCTATATTTAAACTCAGAGAGCATCTGGTTTCCAGTCATCCCACCAATACTGGTACTTTTCTTGTAATTGGTGTTTTTTCAGAATGCTTTACAATCACATTATGAAACCTAAGCACATTTGAGAAGCTGTGCCTTCTGCTATTATTTTAGCTTGCATTGCTTGTAATGTGTGTAAAATGTCCCTGACTGATTTTAATATGAGGTAACAGATGTGTCAATATGAAATTCTAGTTGGTGTTCCTGTACGTGTATTGTTTTGCCTTTATCACTCTCCATAACTCTTATTAAATACTTTTACTTAGATGCCACTGGAATGACACTTTGGGCACAAACCCACAAAGTCTCTCAGTGCTGGCAGCTGTACTTTACAACTCTGAAGGAGCAGGCACGAGAGCTGGTATTTTACGGGGAGAAAAACAGATTGCCGTCGCTCAGCACTGCGCGGCAAAGTCCCACTGCTCGTTTTATTCACGCACCCTCCCTCCCCCTCTCTCACCTACTGCATTTACCCTGAGGGGGGTTTTAATTTCCCCCAGGGTGGAACACTCCCACTCAGAGGGACACTCGCAGCAGAGCCGGCAGCATGGCAGAGCTCCATGGTCTATCCCGGATATCGGGAATTGGATATACCTTGAAAGAGGGATTTGTAAACGTGATCCGCTGAGCTCCTCGCCTTGCTGTGAGAAGCTGGGATTGCAGCAGGCGCGTCTGTGGTTGGTGCAAGCACCCTGCTGCTCTTGGTGACCTTGGCGGCGGGCGTGCCTTTGCTGTGCAATATTGTATTTCAGGCACAGCCTAGGGAAGTTTTGAGTCGGTTGCCTTGGATAATCAGCTCAATTATACAATGCAACTTGCTGATGAGGAAGCTGGGACCAGGCAGTACTGATGTCTGTGTTTCAGAGGCAACTTCAGCTGTATTGCCAGGATTTATAACTACAAGGTCCTATTGAAGTTCTCAGGAGGGTAATTCATGTAATGTGCCTTTTTTGCTTCACAGCACAGCAATGGCTTGATTCACTGCCTCATATTTATTCCACTGCAATTCTAGCAGAGTAGCAAATGGGTTCTGTGACTTCGTCTTGTGCCTCTGTCAGTGGCTTTTGTTTGTTTCTTTGCTTTTGCTGAGGGCAATTAATATTACTCTCTGCTCATTTGGGCGACCTACTGCTTGTATCCTGCTCTCATACCCCATCCTGCTGAGCTTATTGCTCTCTTTTTTTCCAATCATGTCTCTGCTCTGTGTCTTCCTGTTGCCCTCCTGGTTGCCAGCTGGGGTGCTGAGGTGTTTGGGAGGTGGCAGCAGGTGAAGTTATCACATGGGGCAGCCACAGGGATTGCTTATCAGCCGGGCTCTGCGGCTGGCCTGCCCCCGCCCTCCCTCGGCATGCAGCATGGAGCAGAGCTGCCAGCAGGCCGGGAAGGGAATACCCGCTGAAGCACAGCAGCCAGCTATCACCTTGTGACAATTGATAGGGGAACACGAGACAGAGATCCTGCTCTGAAAGGTTACTCAAACAAAAATCCCCTTGTTCCCGTTTCCCCATTGACACAATCTGAGAAAAGAGAGACACAGCAGAGTGTCTCCCTCACAGTTGAGAGAGTCTTTTCAGGAAGGGTCTGTGAGCTCTGTGTTTGGGAAACATTGAGCTGTCTTTTTTCTTTTTTCCCCCCTCTATACAAAGGCCTAACTATCTCTTGGATAATGTTGTGCGGCATCTGCATTTCTTCTTGCTGTGATACTTGGCCAGGGGGTTTGGATTAAAATGAATTTAGTTATAGTTCCACTGCACTTTCTGAGCATAGGAGTCATAATTAGCTCCATGTCCTGTCACCTATGTAATGCTACCCAGGCTGGTTCAGGAGATATGCAGTGGATGGAATTTCTTCAGTGCAGAATGGTTTTGTACATGCACTCAGAGTGGTGGAATTTGCTTGCTTGGATGTATCTGTTGAAAAAGATGAAACGCTCTTGTTTCCTGAGAGGAACATTAACAAAAGTTCACCACTGACATGGGCAGGAATGTGTGTCTGTCTGCATAGAAAGGCTCCCTCTCCCACCTCACTAGGAGATAATAAGAAAAAGATTTCCTTCTCACCCAAAGAAGGGAATATTTTGCATTTTAGTAGACCAAAACAAAGTCTGCTTGATTTTTCTTTGACCAGTGATGGAAATATTTTTAAGCAAATGTTCTATTCCATTTAACAGTATGAGATATCTCTCCTGACAGATGGAGGAGTGGGTAGCAGTCATTATAGTGGTGAGATTTGAATGCAAGGGTCGAATTGTGAGAATAAAAATTGTGACGTAGAATTATCTTCTTAAATTTGCCTGTGCTTTGCCAATTTAAGATGCCTTTTAACCACAGGGTTAGTTCACTTGCCTTGCTTTAGAATTCTACTTTTACTTTAATATATACTAACTAATCTTACAGGCATTCCACCTCCTTTCACAATAAGGCACAAAAGCTGTTCACATTCTTGAGAAGGGCATTTTATGCAGTGTTTCATTAGGAATTGCTCATTTAACTTAGTAAGTCAACCACCAAGGCCCTGTTTAGTGCCCCTCCTTCAGATAAGGGGAATAAATGCAGCTCCTTCTATCCTCTCTGTTTTGCTTCAAATGCCAGCCAGAAAGAAACATACTGGTGTTCCTCCCACCCAAAAGGTTTTGAAAGTGAATCCAGCCTTTGTTAGCTTGAGAAATCATGGAAGGCAGTTGGAATTTAGATATTCTGGCACAGCCTGACTCAGTGAAGAAAACCTGAAAAGTTTGTTCAGTTAAAACAAAAAAAAGGGGGGGGGGTGGTTATAGATACCACTACAATTTTCATTTGTTATGAGAAGCAAGCAGTCATCTTCTCAGGGGAGAATGGACATGGGAAAGGGAAACAGTGGAATGGCTATTAAAACAGCATGAGGGTCATATCTTACTCTGGAGAAAAGAAAAATAATGTAAAATTGAAAAGAAGTAAATTTATCTCTGTTCCAGCACTGGAAATCAGTCCCGCAGAAATTATTCTCATCAATGGCAAGCTGAACATGAGCCAGCAGTGCCCTGGCAGCCAGGAGGGCCAACCCTGTCCTGGGGGGCATCAGGCACAGCATGGCCAGGCAGGCAAGGGAGGGGATTGTCCTGCTCTGCTCTGAGCTGGGGCAGCCTCACCTCCAGTGCTGGGGGCAGTTTTGGGTGCCACAAACAAAGAAAAGGGACATGGGTACAAAGAAGACATGGAGCTGTTAGAGAGCATCCAAAGGAGGGCCAGGAGGATGGTGAAGGGCCTTGAGGGGAAGCCATGTGAGGAGCAGCTGAGGTCATTTGGTCTGTTCAGCCTGGAGAAGAGGAGACTGAGGGGAGACCTCATTGCAGTTACAATTTTCTCCTGAGGGGAAGAGGAGGGGCAGGCACTGATCTCTTCCCTCTGCTGACCAGTGGCAGGACATGAAGGAATGGTGTGAAACTGTGTCAGAGGACGTTCAGGTTGGATATTTGTCCTAGGGTGACTTTATGATGCTTGTTTCCCCCATTGTCTGTTCTGTTTATGCTGGATATTAAGTTCTGCACCTTTAAGACTGGTTCTGAGAGTGAAGTGGGGGAAGAGAAGCACGGAGTTTGTTTTTAGAGGCTGCACTTGCTCCCAAACATTCTCTCTCATGGACTGTGTTGTCCGCAGCGTGGACAGTGGGAGAGAGTTCTCCTTTGCTTTTTAGTTAGCTTTTTTAGCTAGCTGAGGCAGAGAAGTTCCCTGGACTGTGGCTTTTCTTTTTCCTGGAACTGATCAGCCCTGCTCTGGACTGAAAACCCAGAAAAACACCAGGAGCTCACACCTGTGGCCCACCTGGGCCTGGGACACGGCATTTTACAGCTCAGGAGGAACTGATAAGAGACTGAGTGAGCCTACAAGAGACTACAAGCCTATAAGAGACTACACCCCATGAAAAGGACTTTCTGAATTTACCATCTCTTCAGAACTGCAAGAGGTTTCATTGTTTAATATTATTTGTTTTTTTATGCTCGTGAATACTTTGCTTATTAAATAAACAGGTTTTTCCACTTTTCTCCAAGGAAATCTTTTCCCGAACCAGTTGCAGGAGAGGCCACTTGAATCTGCTTTCTAGAGAGACCCCTTTGGAAGTTTCCTCCCAAATTTGCCATGACCAAGGCCAATATTAGAAAAAGGTTTTTTGCCCAGAGGGTGGTTGGGCACTGGAACGGGCTCCCTAGGGAAGTGGTCACAGCACCAAGCCTGACAGAGTTCCAGAAGCTCTTGGGCACATGGTGTGACCATTGGGGTGTGCTATGCAGGGCCAGAGTTGGACTCAATGATCCAAATCAGCACATTCTGTGATTCTGTGGAAAAAGCTTTTCCAGGTCCCTGCAGCAGCTCCCCTTGGAGATGGCTGGTGTGGAGCACTTGAGTCAGGGGGACTTCATGTTCTGGGTGCTGGGAGGAATTTGTAGAGGGCAGCACAAAGGTCATGCACCCTTTGCAGAGCTGAGGCAAAGCGGGAGCTCTGGGAACCTTGGCACGTGCGCTGGTGCGGATTTGGTGCACCACTGGTGAGAGGAGAGATGTCAGAAGCCCATGGCTTCCAGGTGGGTACAGATTGGCAGATTGGGTCTCCAGTGCCTGTTTGCCTAGGAACTGATGTTATTGGGAGGGAAGGAAGAATGTGAGGTATGCAGGGAAGACTGGAGAGGGAAAAGAATGTCAGCATGGAGCACGCACTAGCCTATTCCTTCCAGAGATACTGTCAAAGGGTTATTCATTTCCCAAACAAACAAACCAGTCTAACAGTCATACTTGCAGGCTACACTCCCTTATTTTCCCCTCCAGCACAGAATATGTTTAATGCATGGGTTAAAAAATACCAGCTTGCTTCCAGACATGTGGCGTGCATGCCATTCAACCTACTGATTCCAAATGAAGTTTTCTTGTTTTTCCTAAGAAAAACTGAGAAATAGCACAACTATGGAGGCTGCAAAGGACTTCTGCTCTCTCTGGTTCACAATTGTGTGGATGAAATATGATAAATACAGGGAGGTTGCTCAAGAGGAAATGTATGTTTAGATATCACAGCTTGTTTAAGATGAAAGGAATCCAGAATTGGGACCGGAATTGCCTCAGACAAGAAACTTGGGCACAAAGCTTAGGCATGTTAACCTTTTCATGCAGTTGTAAGAAGTCATAGTGCTGGCATCCAAAAGCTCAGATCTTTACCTGAACTTTCTACTTGAACTTTCCCCACACTGGGTGAAACTCCAGAGCTGGGATTTTATTCACATGGAACATATTACATTATTCCACTAGATACTAAAACTGTTAAAATGGGAATTAATCAAGTTAAGAATTTATTTTCTTTTGAATACATTCACCCAGCATACTGGGTTTGTGGGAAAAAAGTCCTGACTCAAATAGCACATAACCCACTTTCAAAGGAGTTTCTAAATGGAAGCAGGAGTGTGAGTGTGGAGAATTAAGTAGGAAAGAGTGGTCTGGAATAAAAAGGTTCATTTTTCTGTGACACCCTGGAAAGGTAAGGTTTTGTAGACTAGGATCAGCAAGTTTTTTCTCAGGAGATACAACCTCTCTCACCTCCTCACCTACAACAGAGTAATATGCAGCAACACTCATCCCCAGAAGCTTTCTCTTGGACACAGTAGTGCAGAGCTCTGCTCTTTCCAGTCTGTAGTGCCCTGCTCCTGTCTGCTTTTCCTGCCTACCTCTCCTTCCCCTCCTCCTGTCTTCACAGCCCTGCAGTTGGCAGGGTGGAGAGGCCCAATTCCAGGCACATATGCTAGCACTTTGCTCTGAACTTGTGTGGAAGGAGCTTGTACAGACACATGAAGGTACAAAAACTGGTGTATAAAGGGGGGGGGGGGTGTTGAACTCCTCATAGATATATTAGATAGATTTAAAATACTGCATAAAAACCCTTGAAATCCCGTGAATCCTCTGTACAGAGCATTTGTGTGTCTTAACTCCATTTTAGGAGTCAGGACCAAAGCCAACCTTGTCAAAATACTCTCTCCTTCCTCTGATTTGCAAAATGCACACTACTTTAACTTGGCAAAACATCAATAATGACCCAAAAATATAATCTCTCCTGACCATAACTTGTCCATCAGTTTTACACATCATTCAAGGAATTGTCCTGTGACTGGACTAGCCATTTTGCTTTTGCCAAGCTTGTTAGATTTGTTCTCTCTGTTTTTAAAACCTTTGGTTGTAAATCTCCCACACTTCTTTCAGAAAAAAATATTTGCTGTTGCTGTATTTTATATATTCATGTTTTTTTTCCCCATCTCTCATCAGCAACTCTTTCAAACCAAAAGCATTTCTCTCTTGTAAGGCCATCAGCTCAGTGGTTGTCCACTAGCCAGCAGCCACTTTTTTCCAGTAGGAGGAGAAGCAAAAATAAAACTTTAATAAAATGCAAGTTTGGGATTAAAAAAAAATACAGTGGAGAAAGTTCTGTTTTGCCTTTACTGCCAAGCTTCCCGTGAAGTCTCAGCCTAGATATGTTTTGAGGCTTGAGGAATACCTTCGTTTGGAGGTGTTTGGAGGGAGGATATAAGATAGGAAAGAAATCATCTTTTCTCTCTTTTGCTTCAAACAGATCTGTGAAGATCAGTTGATATCCATAACAACAGAAAACAGCATATGAAATGTCTCACAGTGTCTGACTTATTTTTCTCTTCTTTGGGTGTTGGTGTTTAAGCTCTCATCTCATACTCAGCGTAAATTTGCATCTCTACGAAACTGCCAAAAAAGGTTTTCTTTGCTGCCATCTAAATCTGTTTATGGTCTACTCTCCCAAAATCATTCTTTAAAGGAAAATGACTGACTTTCAAACCCCTCCTCCTCTTCTGTTATTTTTAACAAGCATTTCAGCGTGGTGTCGTTTAGAGAAAAGATCATTGCATTGCTGTGTGTTGCAGGACTCTCAGGAAACAATGCTAGAAGAGAAGGAACGTGGGAACTCTGTTCCCTCTCTTTTCCATTTGCAAACTCTGAATGCTTCCAGCACCAGGGTAGCCAAAGATGGGGTGAAAAGGACAGAGCATGCTCCCATTGGCAAAGCTTCTCTCATCTTGACTGGGACAAGGATTTGGTCATGCCATGCAGCATCCCAAGCCTTGGACTGAGGACTTCACTGGCTCCTTACAGCAGGTTGGCTCTGCTGAGGGAGACAGCACTTGCAGATAACTCAGCCCTCACAGTTATTCTTCTGCTTCCTTCAGTTATCCACCTCAGTTATTCTTCTGCTTCCTTCAGTCTGGATACTTGCACAGGTGATGGAAGCCCAGTCTCGGGCTCATATGAAAGGAAGACTCTGCACAACTCTAGCTGGCCTCACCTTCAACACCTCAGTTCTTGTCTTTGTCTGCCCTTTCCCTTACATCCCAGCTGACTCATGGTGTTTGCTTCTGAAGTCTGATGAGGGCTTGAGTCACAAGGATTTGACACTTCACATCCTCAGATTTCAGCCCTGTCTGGGAGCTGTAAAGGTCTGTCTCCACGTGTCCTTACAGCTTCTGAGGAGGGGCTTAGCTCTTTAATTGTGTCATAACACTCTGGAGTACATTTGTCTGGAAGCCATGAGTCCGTACTGCAGAGACTCTCCTTTATCTGCAAGTTCTGAGATAGAGGGTGTTGGCTCTGGCTCGGTGAGGCTGCTCTGTAAGAGGATCTTGGTCATGCTTTCCCAGCCACTGTAGCACCCTAGTGAGCACAGCTGCTGTGGGATGGCTCCACTCTAGCTATTCCAGAAGTTGTTGCCTCCAGTGAAAGACCATGATATGGCTGAGTGTTTGCCCAAAAAGAAGACCACAGAGGACATATGTATGCATCCACCTCTCCTCAGAACATAAGCAGAGGTCTGATGTGACTGTTTGGTGGGGTAAATGTTGGTGCAGAAAGGAAAGTAAAAGGTGTGCTGGGAGAGCAGGTTTCAGGGATATATGTGTAGATAGGGCCAAAAGGTTTAGACTGGAGCTGGTGGCATAGGCTCCTTAGACTCTTCTTATACTTTCTTTTTCCTTATTTCTCAGAGATTGATATTCTGGTGCAGAGATCAAAGTGGGATAGCATAGGAGATGCAAGGTCCCAAATGCTGACTCCTGACCTAAGCACATGGGCGAGGGAGAAGTCTGTTGGACCAAGCTGCTTTTATAGGAGCTGTAACCACTCTAGAGAGTAATGGAGGGAGACAATTCCTTGAATTTGTGGGAAAAGGGAAGGAGGGCAAAAAAAGCAAGATGAATAGAGATATAAACTATTATTAATCAAAATAATAGGAGTGAAATAGTCAGGGGCATCAGGGATACAAAGCACCCCACACCTTATGTGGATTAGTACATATTATGGCCTTTTCTGTCTTTTGAGAAATCTGTTCAACTTCTTTCTTTGATATTTTAAATATTCTACACTTGATAGATAACAAAAAATACAGTCCTTAAAGACTGAACCACATTCTGGTAGCAGCCAAGATAACTTTATGAAGACAGACAAACTTGTGTTAAATTAAAACAAAAATATATCATGCTAGAAAGTTATGTAAGATTCTATTTTAAAATCATCTGGTCCTAATTTACTAAATTTACTGCCTCAGAGCTAATGCCAAACTGCTACATTTGATTTATAGAAATACTTTAGCACATTTTTCCATCAGGCTATTGTAGAATATATTTACTGCCTTTTTATTATAGTTAAAAATGCAGACTTTTAAAAGGAAAAGAACATTTTTGAAGAGCCTATTGATAGTTTCTCACAGGATGCCAGGAGACATGCAGATAGTAAACAATGTTGTGTGCTTAGGAACATTCCACTCGATTTTCAACTCCTTCACCATCTTTTTTTTCTTTGTAATTGAACAAAGTGATCCATCTGGTAAATGGATGTTTGAAAATGTCCAGTTTGTGCCAAACCACTTTTCTAAAGCACAGACTACATTTTTTTCAGGCAAATATTTAAACAGCAGCCGCACTGTGATGCATTGCTAGCTATTAAAAAAACACACACAAAACCCAGACAGCAGGCAGGGGGGAGTCAGGGTGAAAGAAAGCTTAACAAATACTCCATTAAAAATCTATCTAAAAATATCGTGCTAAACAACCCTCCTTCTTCCCCTTTCTCTTCCTGACAAGGGTTTCCAAATGGGAAATGACTGGTAGGGAGTAGAATCTACATTCTGATCAGCAGAGCAACTGAGCACATCCCTAATTTTACACACATTCTCAAGTCCTTTATTAATTTCTGTGTCTGTGCTTCACAGATCTGGGTCCTTGATAAGTCTCTGTCTACTTGCACAACAAAATTCTGTTCCAGAAGAGTTAGTTTTTCAGTGTTTTTGAGAAATCACTGTGCTTTTTGCTCTCCTGCATCCATGTCCCATTGAACTTATCCACAAAGTTTGATCCATGTGCAGTGAGTTCTCAAATACATGGATATTGTATAGAGTTCTGGTTCAGGTACTTCCGTGATTTTTATTCATCTCTATGTACTGATCATCTAAACTCAGAAGTGCCAAAATGCCACTAGCAGAGGGAATTTTTCTAGTATTTCCAGCTTGAGCAGAAGCAGTTGGGACAAGCTATGTGTCTTTTTTTTGTGGTAAATTCAGGCTTATTCAGATCTAATCTAGCAGTCATAACGATAGCTCTTTTCAAAAATCCCCTTGCAGTTACCCAGAACTGGCACTGCCTGCTTTCATTTTGGTATCTCTGTCTCCTCATCCACCGCTGCAAGTGCTCTCTGTTCAGTCAGATTCAAATTCAGAGTCTCCTGAAGTCACACAATCAACTAAACATCTTCAAGGACTTATAATTTTGGCCCTGTTTTGAGTCCATAAACTCCCTCCCATTTTAAAGCTCAAATCTCTGAGTAATTTTGCAACTGGAGTGATTGATGTTTTTTGCCTTGATGCAGCAAGACACTGGACTCCTAATGTTCCAAAAAAAGCATCAAGGCTTTTGAAGTGTCTAGTTTCAGTAACAGTACTTCCAGATGGGCTGGGTTTGCACAGTTGAAGAGGCTGTTACTCCAGTAAAAGAACAAGAGGGTGTAATCCTGGTCCTGTCAAAGCTGACCCAAGTGTGGCTGTTATGCCACTGTATCATCAGTTTAGCCTCAAGGTAGAGAAGACTTAATCAATTATCTCATTTTTACATTGCCAAGACAGAACTGATGTCTATTTTGTATCCAATCTATGCTTTGCCACTCTCTAACGTCCCAAGGTTTTGGAGTGTTGCATTTTTGTGAAATAGGTTACTGAGCTGCCTGGAGTTTGTGGTCATTGCTGTGGTGGTTGCCATGGTTGTTGCTGCTGGGCAGCCAGAAAATGGGCACTGTGTTTGTTGCCCAACATGAAAGGTTCCTGGTTGAGAAAACATCCCTGCAGCTACTCAGTGCAAACCCACCAATTCCTCCCAAATGCTGCTGTGGTACAGATGCAGGAGAGCCTCTCATGAAGAAATGGTCTGACATGAGAGGGAGGGGGGATAAAAAGGTCACAGCTAGAAAAAGAAATGATTCAGCACTAGTTTTTGCGGGCTGGCATTTGTGTCTGCAGGTCAAAGTCAGTGTAAATTTGTAAATTTTCTTCTGTGTTCTGCTCTGGAAAGGAGGTAACAGCGCAAGACAAGCAAAGCGCTAAAGTCTGAATTTAATTTGACACAGCATGAAAATGAGACAATTGTGTGCTGGCTGGTTGAGGTCCAGAGATGTCACCTCACATTACTATCATTTGTTGAGTGGTTGCCAACATTTGTCCATTTTCACAGCCCTGTTCAATATAGAAGATTTCTGGGGCTCCTCAGCAGTCTGAGGAAGAGTGGAGCTTTGTTTTTTGGGAGCTAATCCCCTTAAACCACTTCCTCTTCCCACTGGAGTGAGGTTTTCTTAATGCCTTTTTGTGTGTTTTGTTTTGTTTTAATGACCAGAGCTCTTGGGGCTGTTTCCAGGTCTCCCTGAAAGGTCAGGTCTGCTTTTTTCTTTGCTTGCCATTCATATGGTGAGTAGCAAGTGCGCCTTTCTCTCAGGCTTTGAGGCTGCTCTGTTTGCTGACTTCAGTTCTCCTCTTTGAGTATGATAGTAGATGTTTCATCATTTTACTATCTAGAAAAATTAGAGTTCCATAAAAGCTTGTGATTTTGTGTCACTTTTTTTCTATTTATCACCACCCAAAAATATGTGTGAGTAAAAAGTATGTCTGCACCTTTCAGCCTTTTCTTTGCATGGTGATACAATGAAAGACACCTGTTGGAGAGAGGAATTTTTCCACCTGCAGCTCTGGACAGCTTTCAGCTCAGCTTTAGCCTTTGTTGTTTTCTCTCACGGGGTTTGTTCTGCATTTCAGAACATGAAAACAAACATGCATGTGACATGTTTATATAGTTGTAGTTCTAGATTTCAGATATATTGTCTGTAAGCAGGTGCCCCAGATAATCTAAGCTATATCAGGCATGCCAGTTTTAAAGACATATGTGATATAACTGCTTGATTAAACTAGCCATACATCCTAGAGATGGTGTTTGATTGCTTCCGGATCTTGGTGGTGTTGAGAACCCACAAGCTACACTGAAGCTGCTCAGTTTTATGAGTCATTATTTGTTTCTTGACACCAGTCCAGTTGATAAAGCTTGTGTTGAAGTAGCTGATAGTTGCATTCATATGTGTAGGGTAATAATTCTGATTTATTTCATATAGATGGGGCTTCTGTATTTTCACTGCATCTCCCCCACTACATCATCGCCTGTGTTGTAGTGCTACAAATAGCACCAGGCTGGATTTCACTTGCTCTAGGGCCTGTGTTGTCCTTGTCCTCAAAAATCAAAGTTGTTTGGATGTTTGGTTCACTTAGGCATGTGAATATTGAGGGCTAGACTTTCAGGAGTAAATGTGTGTCTGCCAGGAATGGGACTGGGTTACCTGGGCATGGAATCTGTGGACACATCTGTCTTGGAGTACCCCAGCTGCAGCTCCAGGAAGACGGCAATAGCCAATATGCCCAATTGCCTTATACCCACCCTTGGATGGATAGTTGAGAATGGGGGGCCCAAGCCTTTTGAATCCAACCCCTGAATGTTTATTGGGATCATGGCCAAGATACCTAAACGTCCTGGCTCAGCAAAACTGAGCTGGAGTTCGAGATCTGCTTCTCCCTCTCTTCAAATCATTTCTTCTGGTTGGAGCCAGACATGCAGAGGAGAAAACACATACAATAATAATCATCACATCTTCAAAATATGTTTGAGTTGCTTCCAGGTAAAAATTTGGTCCAGGAGTTCTGGGAGCAGGAAAGATTTGGAAGTTAGAGTAGCAGTGGTAGAAAAATTGGGGCCAGTTTCTGGTCCCTAACGTTCAGCCAAGTGAAAATTCATCCATTGTGAAGTTGTCACAGCCTGCTTGCTTAGGCGACCACGACCTCTGCCACTTTGATCCTTTGAATACAATGTGGCCTCTTCCCTGGTCCAGCAAGGAACAGAAAATGATTCATTGCAGTCAAGCATCTCAGTGCTCAAAGTAGTCAGTAAGTTTTTCCCAGAACTTTTGAAAAGCCTGTTCATTTGATGGAATGCACACAGAAGGCAAAAATAGTGGTAGAGAAAAACTGCTCTCTCCAGGTTTCTGTTTCTACTAATTTGTGCAATATGTAAAAGACTCTCAAATCCGTCACAGATTAACTAACACTGATTAATGCATCGATATCCTGCTCTGTGCATCAGTAGACTGCCTTGCTAGTTGCCATGACAAAATGTATCTGGTTTTTAGACTGAAATCACACCTCACACTGGGGGTTTCAAGGTCACATACATTCAGGATGTGGTTTTCAGCTTGCAATACAGAGCGGCAAGGGCAAAATGGACTCAGAAAGTTTGCTGTATAGTGCCAGCTGGGATCCATGCTTTGCCATTATTCTTCACAAAGAGATGAAACCCACTATTTTAGTCCTCTGAACTGCAACTGATGTGCTGGGAAGGCTAGACTCAGTTTAACTTGCTTTCTGGGTACAGTAGGACAATAACTAGGACAGGAGGGCAAATGGAAATATGCAGCACAATGATTCTTGCCCAGATACTCAGTACAACTGCCCCTTACTTTTTGCTTTGGTTTCTGCTTAAATTGAAGGTATCACCACAATAAATCTCAACTCTTTCATCCTCCCAGGTGGGTACATAACTAGAATTTGCCTCCTGGTTTGACTCCATACCTAAAGCTACCCTATACAAGGAATCCTTATATGCCACCTTTTTGGTTTTCTAGCATCTGCCAAGTCCTTGCCAGTGTTTAAGAGTCAGCCCTTTGGTTTGTGGTCTGCAAAGGGCCTCACTGGGGGAGCTTGTGGGAGCTACTTTCTGCTACTAGATCTTATTCAGTTATGAGAGGCTTAGCATGGATGAAATGTAGGTGGGTACGTCTACTCCTTAAACCAAATGAAAGGGAAAAGCAAATGCAGTGGCTGTCCTGAAGCGTCTTCTAAACAGGCTAGTTTCTAGGAACACAGGACTAGTTCATCAGGAACTAGCTGTGCTGCTGAAGAAGCTTTATTAATTTAATCAACTCAATCCTGGTGAGTGTCATAACACAGGAAAGAGGACTGTCTTTCCTTTTTTCTATCAGGCAGTCATCATTCACCATCAGAGGAATTGTATCTTCGGGGAGGGATACAGTCTTTGCTGGGAGCTCAGCAGTCTGTGTGTCTTTATACAGGAAGACCAAAGGTTTTCTGTCCTCCTTTGTGACAGATTTGCTATTAAATGGAGAAGAAAGAGGGTTTACCATGCTAATGACATTCCTCTGCTCACTGGCAAACAGCAGAGGCCGTTTGTGCAGTGTGCAGAGGCTGTTTGCTGCTGGTGTGACCAGGAGATGTGCATGGCTGTTCAACATCCACCCTTATCCTGTGGGCATTTGCCACACTTGCCTGTGGCCAGAGGGCCAGGGCCTGCTAATTTTCCCTGATAAATTTATATCAGCATCACATTTAACAGAACTGGAGCTGTGGAACATGCTCAACATGGAGTTATTTACTGCTGGCACTGGTACCAAGTCTTCATCTTTCTTCTTTAGAGGACACAGTGAAAAAAAAAACAACTTTATAATCTAAAATCCTTCAGAATCATGGTTTGAAACTTTGCTAGCAAAGAAAAGTTTGAAGGAAATATTTGCCCACCGGTTAGTAAACTGATCTTTAAGGACAGGCTTTTGCGATTATTACATAATTTGTGGTCTCTGACCTCACAAAAAAAAGCAACACTTCCCTAAAACCACGACCTAGCTTCATGACTTCATTTCAAAGAAGAGCTATTAAAAGAACAAGACCATTACTATGTTTTACATCCTAATAATTTTCCAGAGTATCTAATTTTTGCTAGCTTCTCTTTTTCTCATAAGAAAATATATAGAGCATAATCATCACCCATAGGGTAGGTTCCTTTTCCCATAAATATGTTTTGAATGTGAAAAACAGGCTTCACAAACATTTACTCTTGGTCTTGATTTCATCTGGGATTTTAATGAGTGGTACAATGATGTCAAAATGGCTTCTGGCCTAAGCAGTTCATCCTTCCACTGGTATGGCAGAAGACCACTCAGGGTAAGAGATGGTAATTGCTGCTGGATCTGATGTTACTGCAAAATTTAAGCCCATACTAAAAAAAACAAACCACTTTGAGTTATGTGGTAGTGTGGGGATGCAAAAATAAAGGGCCAGCTCAGGGCATGTTTGCATTAACCCAAATAAACTAGATACATTCTCCAGCTCCTTTTTTGTTTGTTTGTTGTTTGTTTTTTTTTTTTTTTGTTAAACATAGCCGCAGGTCTACTGAATCATTCATAACATTCAAAGTTTCTAAATCTTGCATTAGTTGGTTTTTCACAGTCTATCTTCCAAATCTAGCCATGTCAACACGCAATATTTATGTCTGATTTAATATTACAGCCCTGTTCTGCAGCTGTGAAGCTTCTTCCTGAAGTAGTGAAGGAGCTTCAAGGGGGCTCACACTCATGGGTGGATCTTGTGGTTACTGAGCCAGGCCCTCAGTTTAACAGCACTGCTTTTGATGTGCTAACATGTGAGCAAGTCTCTTTTCTCTAATATAATTTGCCAAGTTCAGAGAATGTCAAACACAGGTGAAAATGGCCCTGACCTTTCTATCAAACAGCAGTGTTGTTCCGTATTTGCACTCCAGGATGTGGTTCTAATAATCTGAACCCTGCCTGATTCTGTGTACATTTAGCTATCTTTTGTTCTGCTAATAGTGTAGTTTATTTCACGTGGAACAAAGTTTGCCAGGGGAACTGGATGCTCTTCCCTTTAAATAGCACTCTCAGGATCTGCTCCCAGGCCACTCTTTTCTCTGAATATTTTCTGAACACTTACATTTCAAATTGTTTCTACCAGCCTGGCATGCAAATATCTCAATGGTGAGGACTGCAGCAGCTCTTACGGAAGTCGTACAGAAGTCCATAGGCCACATTATTGAAACTGTCTCTTGGGGAGGATTTTTCTTCATTTGTGAAGCAGGATGACTGATTTCAATATGCTACTCATTGACCAAGTTGTTTTCAGTCTGGATAACCAAATGATGGATTCTGTACTTTCTGAAAAGAATAATGGTTTTCAGCAATCTACTTCCAAATTAATAATAGATATTAAAATATTTGCATGTATGAAAATTACATCTACGTGTAAAGATACTCACTTTACATTTTAACCAGTTTAAAACTCATATGGTAAATTTTCTCTGTTTTTTAAGTACCATAAGTGTACCTTAACACAGTCAGTAAGTACTGAATGCATACTTCATTCAAAGCACTGGTACTGGGTAAGTTGTCTGTCTTCTTTCATAAGTGCAAGTGAAAAGTAAATATTCTGGCTGAGAAAGTGCAACCAACTGTGACCCAAGCACCTCTGCTGATTAATGTAGTGTGGAATTTTGCAACAAGAACCTCAAAGAGAAAGGAATGCAAAATTAATTTGACACATTTTTTTTTCCCATTTTATGCCATATGACATTAATTATTGAAAGGTTGAGTTGAAGAGCTGTAGATTCCAACTTAAATGGTATCCTCCTGAATAAGGAAAAGGAATGGCTAAAATTTTCTTTTTAAACAATTGTAAACAGCAGCCACTGGAACTCAATTTATCTGAAGCATAAAGAAATCCCTACTTGGTGTCAAGTGCAGACAGAAGAAGAAGTGTAAAAATTTCAGGATTGTCCCTTGGCTTAGCATAAGTCATCCCAGATGCACTGATTTGAATGAATCAACTCACATCTTCACTATCAGGGACTTGGCCTTTCAAAATGGCTGAGTGAAATGACCTCTACTTTCATGGCTTTCATGATTGGCTATCCATTCATTTGGATTAAAGTCTAGTATCTTTCTACTAGATTGCAAGAGGTACCAGACCTCTAGTGCATGCTGCTTCCCACCTTTCAATTGCCTCTTCTTAGACAATCAAGAAAAAGATTCCCTTTTACCTTTATATAGATCTTTGACTTCTGCAGTTTTTGCTAGTCCTCTGCAAAAGGACAAAAATCGGATCAATAAGAAACATAGATGGTTCTGTTTGAAAACTCTGTCTATTTCTTGAGGAGATGGGCTTCTGGATGGCTAATGAGGAAAAATTGTTCCCCTTGCCTCCTTACTCGGTTTCTGAAAGCTGCATCTAAAAATCTTTCCATCATTCTAGTTCAGCTTAAAAAAACCCCACAAAAACAACCAGTAAATGGACATGGAGTAATTTAACCTGGTCCCCTTCTGGGTGACCGAACAAGGAAGAGCTGGAAATGTGAATATCATCACCATTTCCCTCTCTAGTTTTAAAATTGAGGATGTGTTTGCTGAAAGTCATTGTTCCCTACCTCCCTGAGCTTCTTCAAAACAGGATTTAGAATTGCAATTCTCCTAGGAAAAGATTAGTATTAGGGAACTTGAGAATTTTTGCTCACCTCTGCAGATGTTTTCAGAATGGGAAGCCTTCATTTTTCCTGGAATATGACCACTCACATCCAACTGCTACGTAGTTTTTGGCCTATATATGTATGTGTAGTTCTTCTATACAGATTCATAAAAGGATGCTAGTTAAAGACTGTTCATTCTTCTTTATCTTAAGATAATTTTTCTATGAACTAAATTGACTTTATAGAAATTATTTTCTAGTTTACTATTGAAGGAAACCTTTAAGACAATGAAGAAAAAAGTTATTTTTTTCCTTCTGTTCCATGATGTACCTGTGAATATTGTATTGCCCATTAATGTTGTCCTCTTATATTGAAAATGCAGATGGATGAGAGCCTAGCTAAGCACTATAGTGTATGAGATTTTTGGTATATGAAGTCAATGAACATGGTATCCTGAGAATAGTGGCGTGATGGCAAATAAATTATGTGTGTTCAAAATAATCTGTTTACTGCGGGTAATGATACTGAGGCGGACTGAAAAAAACTGCATGGCTTTCTACATGGAATTGGTAAAGTTTTGATGGCAGAGATTTTAAAACAAAGCCAAATGATCTTTATTTCAATGTAATTAATTGGTTTCTGGGAAGAGACACAATGTGCTTTTATTTTGGGGTATTTCGGACTGATTTTTTTCCTTTTTCTCTCATGTACAAAAGGAGGGTGAAACTTTGGGGTTTCTAGTCTGAGGAAGTAGTACTCTGTTTCTACTTGTGAATAGAGTACAGATGCTGCATGAAAGTGTTTTATTCCCTTTGCCTCCTAAGATTATAAAAATATTTTCCTGCATTTTTAAATTACAGAGAATAAAACCTCTGTAATAACTGGGGAGGTCAATTTTTATTTTCATTTTGTTTAACATGTAAATACATTTAAGCTCTTGATCTACTTCTCTCTCTTCCAAGGAGCACTTGGAGTGCTAGCACCTCTCCTTCCTTTAGGCCAGTATTTTTATGAGTTTCTACTGCTGTAAACACCTTCCACTAGAAGACTAAAAACTCTGTGTTTATTGCTCATCATAATTTTGCTAACAGCTGAAGTAGTTTTTTTATTCATATAAACAAAAGAAGACTAAGGCTCTGCCTGACTACTGAGCAGAACAGTTTTTGCTCTCTCAGGTAGTGCTGTAAAGGACTTATGCCTGTTGTTAATAAAACCTTCTCTAAAATCCAGGCTGCCATAAAGGAGGTAGCTAGAAACTTTTGCAGGACACTGTAGTATCTGGAACTCATCCACTGAAATGCACTGAAGTATTTTTAAATATGTATGAATCTCCCAAATCTTTGGAAAACTGAGCAGCTTGCTTTGAGCATGTCCAGAAATTAAATATCTCCCAGATATGAAAACCACATCTGTGGCCAAGTTTAATCCCAAATACCAAAAATGCAGAAAGAAGCTGTCTCATAAAGTGTTCAGAGACACTTATAGGTGCACATAGATCATCTCCTTTTGTGAAATCCCTGACAAATACTCAGAATTTTCAATATGCAAAATCAACTTGCAGCTGCATGGCTGCTGCAAAGGGGATTTCTGCACTGCAAAGAAATGGTTTTCTTGGTGATGTTACCCCATTTACATCCAGGGCTTCACAAGCAATTTGGAATTCCATCTCACTGCGATAGGCTATGGATGAGCTACCAGCCTTGGCTCTCTGGAAGTCAACAGTTGGGAGTTTCTTAAGTTTAGCTAAATGGTCATCTGCATGCACAGTGAAGTTTCCAATAAATACATACACGTGCATCCCTTGAGCTTTTATTTCCTTCGGAAACCAGGCACGCGCACACTCCACCCCCACAGGTGCACACTCATACAGATGGGCATTTGTAGGTAAGTTTAGGGATCAGTTTGACAAGCTTACCAAACTGTGCTGGTCCCTCGAGTGCAGTTTTGTCCTGTGGCACATTTACAGGGGCTGCACCAGTAAGTGGCTCTCAGAAATGAGCACGAGGCAATGTGTGATTGCTGTAATGCTTTCAACATACAAATCTCGACCTCTCTCTATGCTAACCAGGCTTGTGGGTTTGGGAGTGCTTTTGCATAACTTCTATTCATGCAGCTGAAAATCTCTCCTCTTTTTGCTTAAGTCCTGACCATTAATATCAGATCCCAAAGAAAAAGGTCAGCTTTTAACAACCATCCATTGTATGAATGTACCCTTGTTTTTTTCCTGTTCCCTCCCTAGATAACCACAATGATTCTTTAGGTATTTTTCGCCTGTCAGTTAACACATGTTCACCACATAGTTTGTGTCTGCATTTGGGTATTTTGAAAGTTGACTTATTGATTGCTTTTCTTTAATTTATTCAATGTAAAGAAACGAGAGTCAGACTTTTCCACTGTTTTCTCTAGAACAAGCTTCTCTTGTGTTGCTGCTGGTGTACATGGCTGCCTATACTGTACTGAGGTAAGACCAAGTTTGACTCTTCACAGTTAGAACTGTTCAACTTTAATACCTCAGATCCTTCCAGCTAGTGAGATGTGCAATTCCTCAAGCATTTAGTAGGATGACATTATGAAATCATATATTATTATTATTTTTACCAGCCAGCAGATGAAATGACAGCTCTCCCTGTGCTCTGGAACGTCATTGTGGTGGCCTCTTTTACAAGTTTTGTCCGCTTAAGAAAAACAAATACCCTACTCATTTGCCTGAGGTCACAACATGACAACTAAGCATTTAGTGTTGTTAAAGGGAACCATAATTATTATCAATTACCAAGTATGCAAACGTATTTTGTTTACTCAATGGATTTAGACCTATTTTCATTCCAGTCTAATTAGAAAGCTACACGGAAATCTCCAGCCTCAGGCTTTTCCTACCCATCCTTGAGTGACTGCTTAACTTATCCTTTCAAAATAAACAAAGAGCTGCCACATCCACAGCAAAGCTCCAAAAGGAGGTTCCATACACAGTGACACAGCATTAAGATATGACTTTTTTTAGCAATTCCCTTTTATTTTGCATTGAGAAATTGCCTACTGATTACTAGCTTCAGTGGAGGAGATTTAACTTTGAAATTGAATTTCAGTATTTTTACATCAAGTTAATATTTCCTTTCAGACATGTTGGGAGAGGAAGAAAATAAGTTTGAAGCAAAGATTAGTTAGTTGACTGTATGACAAAAAAGATAAATTCTGTGAGCATAAAGTAGTGAAGTAGGAATCTGAATGAGTTTATGGGTTCTTCTTTCTCCCATGCCTTCCAGAGCATGTTAAATAAACATGTGTTGGGGTTAGCCCACAGATATTAGACCCTGCCTGTGGGCAGAAAATGATATGAGATGATCTCAGCAGGTCTCTTTCAGGCCTAATTTTCTAAGATAAATTTTGAATTAGACAGGAGGCTGAGCTGTGTGAGTCAGTGAACTTAATCCCCTACTGCTGGAAATCAGGGTGCCCCCCATGCACCCTGAGGGAGGAACAGACCCCTCACTTGAGAACCGTGCTGCTGGAGGAGCAGGGGGACATGGGGCCACTGCAGTCCCTCCCCAGGGTGAGGCTGTGAGCAGCACCATTCCAGTGGGTCACTCCCTGGCCTCTGAGACTGGCAGGGTGCTGGGGGAAGGGTTCAAAGGGAGTCTGCCCACTGTTCCCCAGGGAAAACAAAGAACTGAAAGAAGAGGGGGTCCTACAGTTTAGGTCTCCTTCTCCCTGCTGGGATGTTGGGAGTGTCTCTGATGTAATTGAGGGTTGAAAAGGCAGCTTGATGCCCAGCTTCCAGGTGAGCATGCAACTTGCTGGGTTACTGATGTACCCTCTTACTTCCCGTGTCATCTCTGTCCCAGTTAAGGTGAGGGAGCAGAATGGAGTAAGTCCCTCTGGAGAGACACTGGGAGGATCACTCCTAGATAAAGTTGTAACATAGCTGCTCCTGGGAGTTTGAGAAACCTTTGTCAGGCACTAGTTTGTTTGTTTCATATCAGGCAAAGAAAAATTTGAACTCTTGCTTCTGCTGTCCCAGAAATCGAATTTGGCCATTGGCTCCCTTTTTAAAAGAATGGCATAGTTCTCATAGGCTCCACTTGGGCATGTATTTTGGGGGGTTGTAGTTAACCAGTATTTAACATTTAGTAGGCACAAAGCAGTTTGGAGCTAATGGAAGAGAAAACAAGTGTCTGCAGGCAGAGGTTCCCATGGTTGAAACCACAGGCTTTGTGCAGAACATGGCAATTAGGCACCCAAACCACCCACACAAATCTCATGCCATAAAACTCTGGTCTGTTTATATTTATAATTATGGTTGTGTTTATATTTTATACGAAAACACAAACAAACCTCTTTAACAAAAGAAAACATTTAATGGCACAAACAACGTTTCTGTCAGGAAGAAGAGGCCCCATTCAGTAGAGATGCTCACACCCCCAGACATGCAGCCAGAGGTGTTCAATTCCCCAGAAATGATGCTTCTGTGAGATTTTGGGTAGTTTAGAACAGAAGTTTCAAGATTTCAAGTGAAGGGCAAGTGGGTGTGTGTATCCCCATGTTCACTGCTCTGTGTGTGACAGCACATGTTCAGTTGCTCCCATGTTTCCTGGGAGAAGCTGGAGTGTCTCATGTTTTTTACAGGGTTATAAAGCCAGACTCTGGCAAACAGTTGGACTCTGTCCCTCTCTATCATGGTAATATTTCCACTCAGGGATATACAGTGGCTTTAGGACCTCAGGAAGAGATGTTTGTGCAAATTACCAAGCAATTCAATGGTATGTGCATTCCAAGGGCTCATAACTCAGGCAGAAAGGAAAAAAAAATCAACAAATTCCTCACAGAAACTTGTTTAGGGTAGCAATTTCCTTGCCATATTTTAGCTCTCTGTCTCCAGCTATTCAGGCTGTCTAAAATAAATCACTGGGTTCTTTTCTTCTTCTTTTTTTTCTTGGACAATGGGGTAAGTGTGATCATTTTGTTTGTGCTGACTCTTCTCATTAATTCTCCTTTTCCCTAAATCCAAAGAAAACCTGTGACTGTTTCTGTTGACAGCTCTACTCTAAGACCCAAACATGCAAAAACTTTCAACAGGCTTAAAGTAGTGTTTTAACCAGGAGAAGTGAAAATAGCTCAGCTGGTTTATCCACCACTGGAATGTGATGCAAGTTATGTAGACAAATGCTGCCTCACTTGTTAAGAAACATCAATAATCAGTTAGATCCATTCCCTCTTTAGAAGTTATGAATTTCATCCAGTGCTGGAAGGATGTTAAGACCAGACTCCTAATAGGTGGCCTCATCCCAGACAGTGGTGAGTCCATAGAAAATCACAACCAGTTGTGGGTTGGGTTTTTTTTTTGGCCAAAGCTGTATCTATGTCCCTTTGAAGTATTATTGGTGAGGAGCATGTTTCATTACACATGGTGTTAACAGCAGTTCAAAATTTTAACTCATTTTTCACAATAAAATAAGAAATTGTGTCCATGAGAGCTTCAGGCCAGCTTTTTAGCTACAAGCTGCAAATTTTTTATTTTTCAAATCTCAAATGAATTAAAGGCACTTGAGAGCAAGAGACCAAAGAGATATTACTAAGCTAAAAGGCAGACGGAATACGCTTGGCTTGTCACCAAGTTGCACTGAGTTTGACAAATGAAATTTCATTAGAAGTGCAGGGATGGTTGTGAAACTGCCAGTAAATAACTGTCTCCCCAAAGTCTCACACTTTTTCCAGAGTCTATTTTCTCCTTGGACTCCATTCTGCCAGGGACAATATTTTAAAAATAAAAACCACAGTTAAGCATCACAGTTAGAAGTTAGTAGATAATAAAGGTCAAATGTATTTCTTCCAGGAGCTACTGGAATTTATGATATTGTGTTATCTTTTCTTCCTCCCTTGTGCTTTTGCTCACAATTTTTACCACTAAAGGGTCCAAGCCAAAACCATGAATCAAGACAAGTTCAGGAATGATTCCAGAGCTAAATTGTGTTGTTGACCATTTTCTCTCCAATGATCTGGAGCAAAACCCAAGCTCCAGGTTTGTCACCCCATGCTCTGAAATGCTCAAAGTGTTTCAGACCTGGATCTGAACTTCATGGCTTATGACCCTCTCTAGTCATCATTCCCCAGTAATCCAAAACAGGAATTAAATGCACATCATCATTCATCCCACCAAACCACATCTGTGCACAAAGCTACTTTTGCCCTCTCAGGGCATTACAAAACCATGAAGTATCTCTCTTGGATGTTACCAAGCAAAGAAAAAAGGTTCTTTGTCTTGGTTCTTGCCGCTTCTGTAAGGAAGGTTTTCTTCTCTTTCTGGCTTGGGTGTTTAAGATGCTTCAGTTTCCAAAGAGGAGGACCTATCATGACATGAGGTTGTGTTTCTGTAAGGATTACTTCTTGAATTTACTCTTCTGTACCACCCCTCAGTGCTCCTCAGCCAGAACCTCGGCTGGGGTGGCCCTGACAATGCAGCTCCTTTTGCTCTGAGGCCAGGGCAAGATGCAAGGCCCAGTGATGGACAGAGTGCAGAAATGCAGCTTTCCTGCATATGTGCTGTAGCTTGTGATTGACTGAGACTGGCTTGAGGGAGCACCTGAGCTGTTTCCCCAGGAGGCTCTGTGCTCAGGGACACAATCTGTGTCTCTTCTTACAAATGGCACCCCAAAGGATGCCTGCTTCTGAAAACACATCTGCCTGTGTCTGTCCCTCTTTCTTGTTGGATGCAAGTTTGATCATGCTACAGATGTTCTGTAAGTGAACTATTTCCTTCCCTGAATACAAGATTGAGCTTTTACTGGTAGCAGGTGAAAACCAGGTGTATGAACATCTGTTCCTGAAGTGCACAGCAGTGTCCTCCAAGGACAAGAGATCGAAAAGGAGGTGTCCTCTGACTCAATTTCTAGTTTTTTTTTTTAAAAACTCAACACTACGGGGTTTTTGGGCAAAATTATACCTGTCAGAAGGGCAGAGCTGGCATTTCAGCTCCTTAATTTGGTTGCGAGTTTAATTTTCTGGGAGCCATGTTCTGTGCATCACATGCTTCAGCTGATAAAATCAGCAGAACTTTACTGCCTTCTCTCTTCAGACCATGTCACTGATGTAAATGGAAGTCATTACCCTGGCAGTTTATGGGAAGAGGATTTAGAGTATTGAGATAATAGAATGCTAATCTTTACTTTTCCAAGTTTCTTAAAGCTGTAAATACTTGCAGAACTAATATGAAGAGTATTTCCAGTGTAGATGAAGTTGAAGGTCTCAATTTCTTGGTAAAACCGTTTTCTAGAACCTTAATTAGAACTTTTAAAAATCACTGATAACCCAAATATCTTGCCACTGCTTTTAGTAGAGTAATCCTACGTGACTTTCCACAAATCCTTTTTAATTAGCCTCTTTCCCAGGGTGTGCCATGCCAGCAGATGATTACTGCAATAATCTTAATGTATTTGCAGCAGATTCTTTATTCTTTTTCTACAGATGGAGTATTATCTTGAGGCCCCATGAAGTTTAAGCTCTCAATCATCCACTGTAAAATCTATTCTCAGACTTAAAGGGTCTAGTCCCATTTTGGGGAGGAACAGAGGGGATGATCTAAAATAAAATGTTGCAGATGATATTGCACAAAACACCACACGCAATTGCTCACAACATACACAGTTCTGCCAGCAGTCCTGCTGCTAAGAACAAAAACTCTCTCATGAAATCTGAATTTGCAAGTTGATTGTAGTGCCACTGAACAAGCTAACAAAGGCCATACCACTGTACAAGGTCACACAGGAGGCAGTGCTAACGCATTCATTAGTGATACCAAACTGTAGATCTTGACATCAGATGGACTTTTAAGTCTTGAAAAATAAGAATTTATCTATTGTGCTTATTATTGAGAAACAATACAGAATTTTTTATATGAAAAAAAATTCCCATTGTTGCACTTGATATTCACCACTTGTTGGATAGGATATAGTCACATGAAAGAAAACTCTGGGGCACTTAGCCAACTAGATTTGCTACAAATCATGTCCTGCATAATTCGTACCTGCTGTAAATTTCATCCAAGTTTGGGCCATCAGTCAGATGTTAGTCTGAAATGTGACATAACATTATGGAGGGTCAGCAGAATATCGAGCTTTGTATTTAAAATATTACAATATATGCTGTGTGTTTTCTACATCAGCTGCTGTATATGCCACTATGGAAAGCATTCTGCAACTGGTCTCAGTAACTCCCTGAAAATATTTTCCCTGAAATTTTCTGTTTGGAGGAAGGAAGGTAAAAAATATGTAAGTACAGTTTTACCATCTCTGGGCTTCATGAAAGTGTGTCTCCAGGGACAGTGATGTGCAGTGAGGGTGGCAAGGTTCAGGGTGGACCATTTCTTTTTTGTGATCCTGTGGTCATGGGGAGCCTGGAAGGACAATCTATCAATGTCTTTGTTTGAGTTTATCCATCCCAGTGATAAGCTGGGTGCCAGCAGGTATTTGATGGCTTTATGGTCAGTATGGGTCAGAAGCCAGTGGAAGGGCTATACATTTTCAGACCCAGCACATGGATCAGGAGGACAGTTAGTTGTTATGGTGGTTCCTATGTCCTCCAGCTGCCAGGCTCAGGAGGGAAGCTCCTTCAAATGGTGAGGGCACAGAGAGAAATGGTGCCAGTAACATCTTGCAAATGCTCCAGAGATACTGCATGGCTAAATGCTGAGAACCAGGTCCTACAAGACCCTACCAGTGCTGTCATTTGCTGACAGCCCCCATAAATGGAGGGTACCTTGCAGAATGGGAACCTGGGGCACCTGTCCTTGGAGTATCAAAGGGGAAGTCACAGAAGGGGGATATCTGAGGCAAAAAATCTGATGCAGGCTCCAGAGAAGATTTTAAACAGTGGTATCTTGCACTGTTTCCCACTATGTCCTGGGAGCCAGTAAAGATTTCTGAAGCTATTTGCTTGATAGAACACCCACTGCTTGTTTTAATTAGCTTGGTCTCGATTTTAATAGGCACCAGCTGAAAATTTTTGAGTGGGATCTCATATGCATTGTGTTAATGCAGAAAGATGGGCCTGATAGAGTTCAAGCTTGCATCCCAGTTTTGCAGGTGTAGTTCCACAAATCTGATCTGGTACAGCATAGGGGGAGTGGCAAGGCCCAGCCAAACTAAACTGGGTGGGTTGGAGCTCTCTTTTGTGTTTCGCTTGAATGATTCAAGAGATATAAAAACCATTTAGGTTCCTTTTTTGCCCCTTTCTGTTCAAGGCTACTGAGGTCCTCTGTTGAAAGCAAGTAATGATTACCTGTAGTGGATAGCTTTTCTATTATGAGATAGTTAAAGCATGTCAGCAGTTTTTGACTGATAGCAAACAAATCAAGCTCTACTCAGCTCCTCTCACACAGAGCGTTTAAGACTTATTGACATGCCTGGAGCTGAAAAAAGCCAAAAGCAGCCCTGGTAATGGCTTGTAAACATGGAGTGTGGCCACACCTTGTAGTGTCTGCAGCCTAAGGGAACAGATCTGCCAAACTAGATCTGCTCTTAAATCCCAGGAAACAAATCATTGGTAATAAAACACAACGGCTGTTCTCCATCTGCAATCAGTTTCTTTTAAACTAATGATATTAAGTGGAAAATAGCCACAGTCATCTCTTATTAGGTTCTTGAATAAACAATGGCTGTAGCTCAAATGCTTCATTAGCAGGGAAGGAAGCAGCCAGCAGTTCCTTTTCCAGGGGTCTGTAGCTGTTGGGGTTTGCATAGCTGTGGGCAAGCAGGCAACAGGCATGACCCGTGTTGCTGCTATCATCCTTTGTGTGATGCGGGGAAGTGTCTTTGTTTGCTGCTTAACCTGGGCAAGCGTGATTTTAACAGAAAGGTGAGCTCTGCAATCCGGTGAAGTCACGAAGTCCTTCTGCTGCTTGCAAATGGCTTTGGGCTGAGCTGTGAAAGGAGTCACCAGGGTCTGGGAGAAGCTCTGTGTCACTGGGAGGAAATTACAGAGCTGTGTCTATCTCTAAGCTCTCAGGCAGAGAACCTGAGCCAAGCCACCCTTTTGTTTCCCTTGTCCACTTGAGCAGACTTGGGGTGCCACTGCTCGTTGCAGTCCTAGAGCAGACCAGCTGCATAGAGTCAAGATGTTTTTTCTGGCTCAATAGCAGGGCAAGGTGCAAGGTGCAATATTGGGTTCAGGGCCAAGGGCAAAAGTTGTCTAAAGCAGAAGTTGATGATATGACTTCAATTTGTCTTGCCAAAAGCCATGCACAGATAACACCTCTCAACTTTCACTCCTAAAGTTAGTTTTTTGTGCCATCTATAAATTACAGAATCCAAGTCTCCTAAAGTGGAAATTCTGTGCTATGTATGCACACAAGGCTTGGCTCTTCTCTTACATCAAAATGCCATGCTAGATAAATAATCATGAGCATACAGAAATGTCATGAATGGGAGAAGGGAGAAAAAGACTAACGTTAAATGAGACTTCTTAAAAATATTCTGAGAAATGAACAGGCATTGTGAGCAAGGGCAGAATAATTTGGAGGCAGATGAGGGAATCTGTTCTTTAATGACATTATAATGCTCCTAATAAGAAATGTATCTATTCGTGGAACTGAAGTAGCTGCTAGACCTCCTTGCTTTAGTATTAAAGTAAATACATCTTTCAAATGTTTTCAGAGAGCCCCTTCATGTCTACCCTGCTCTTTGGTAGTTTAAAGAAAAAAAAAACCACACACACAAAAAACAAAACAGAAGAATTCCTAGAGAAAAATATTTATGTTCATTTGGGGCAACCCAAAGCCTTTAATTTGTTTTTGTTGTGAAAGGCAAATGTTTGCCCTGGGTCTGAGCCCAGCCTGCAGGTGTGGTGGCTGGTCCTGTGTCCCTACATGTGTCAGCTCATGTGTGGGCGGCTCTCAGGGTGGCCCTCTGGGTGTCTTGCCTTGCCACACTCCACTGAGCTGTTTGCATTGCTGGGTGTGTTGTAGATCCGTCTTTCTTGTAAAATCTGAGTATTTCTGGCTTTGGTGACATTAGAGAAACTGTAAAAGGTAGGGGCTTTGTTTTGGTTTGGTTTTCTCTTTGTGCTCTTCAGAACGAATGGCTTCAGCCCGATGAAAAGGGAGTTCTCTCTGACTTCTCCCTGGTGTCTGACTGCTTCTGACCATCAAAGCATTGTTTCCAAGCATTTAATGTTTGCACTGACCTATTCCAGCCCTTTTATATCTATCTGTATTTAGTTAGCTGCTCTGGATTCCCCCCTCTCCAGTGAAATAGCAATGGTGACCATGTGATAAGGGTTTATATAAAATGGCCATTCAAAGAAAGGCTTTATATTGATACCCAGTGCATTTACTTCTGCTGTTTCTTTGGGGAATCCTGGTGATCCAGATACACACTGTGGTAACCCCACACAACAGTGAAACATAACAAGTAGAGTCTGTCTTTAACTGGCCAAGGTAATATTAAAGAACTGTACACTGGAAGAGCCCAGCCCTTGAATACCAGGTTGCTCAACAGCTGATAAACTTGTCATCTAGACTCTGTGCTCTCCCTTCTGCACTCATCCTTGTTAACTCAGGGATACTTTCTCCAGTTTGTCCAGGATACTTTCATCCATAATCTAAATTTCAGCTAAGTCTCTGTATCTCTGCTTCTCGTTACTCTCCAGTTGGCTGGAGCATGAGATATGCCTCACATGCACTTTCACACACTTGGAAAGGAAGGAGGACTAAGCTGGCTTTAAACTTGTACCTGGCTGCAGTCTAGGACTTACTGCTTTGGACACAGGGTAACACAGAGCAGGCTTAGGCTTTTTTCCACACTTTGCTGTGTCTGCCAGCATGTCCTGAGGACTGCTCTCTTTTGTATGAGGATTATCAGGGGATGGAATTTCTGCTTATGAGTTGTCCCTGAGGTCTCACTGCTGTATTAAAGATCAGTAAATGCAGGAGCTGCTCCCAAGGCCAGGCTTCCTTCAGATAAACTGTGGCCAATGTATATTGATGAACTAAGAACGAACTACTTGCACAGTAGATGGGAAACAAATGGAAAGCATACAGAACTCTATCTACATTACATGCTTGTATATTTTCTGCCTCCATTGCTAATTTAGTCTGAAGCTCCTTTTTTTCCCCTTAAATATATATATATATATACACACACACATACATATATATATATATGTAAATCAAAGCAATTGATACTTTTCTTCAAAATCCATTCTAAAGTACTCAGTTTTTCTTGTTGCCTCACTCAGCGCTATACCCAAATTTCTCCATGGTGATTTTTAATGACCTAAAGCTCTATGCACAACATCTCTGTAATTGCCTGTATTTTAGGTAGTTGCTAGTTCAGGCCTTTATCTTTCTGGTTTTTAGTGGAGATGAAAATAAACCATCTCTGTCAACTAGAGGTAGAGGTTGTAGATGGAAAAAATGAATGAAAGTATTATTCATGGAGTGAAATGTAATCCCCAAAATCCAGTCTGGGAGAACTGCTTCTCAGCTGAGGCCAGTTTTAAAACCTTTAAGGCAACCTGCTTTCCTTGTAAACTGAGGAATTGGGTATAAGTACATTTTACTGCACCTTTAAGTACAAAACAAAACAGAAGGGTGAAAGGCACTGTGCTCTCTTGTTAACCCTCACCCTCTTTACAAGGAGTTCTTCCAGCCCTCCTGGAAGAACTCTTTCTCTGTGGGTCTTAGTACAAGTATTAATCCCCGTTTCCCTTCTCCATTGGCAAGGGGCCTCTCCCCATGCTAGCCTCTGGTCAGAAAATTTTACTGAAGCCTGATTCAGAGCTTGCTGCTGATGCCAGACCTGTGTTTAGCTATTGTTTGGAAACCCTAACAATCAGCCAGGGTGTACATGTTCAGCTGGAAGCCGAGGGTGAAGTGCATAAGGTCAGGGGCTGGGGCTGAGCTGCTGAACAAGTGTCACAGAGCGGCTCTGTTTACTGTGGAGCAAGGCACCAGGAAATGTGCAGAGAAAATCCATGATGGCATGTTGGGAGAGTTGCTGCTTGAACAAACCAGGTGGATGGGTCTTGTCGTCTGAACTGCAGAAGCAGATAAAGCATTGAGGGCTCAGTGAAAAATACATATTTTTTGCTAAAACATTTAGTTGAATGCTGGGATTCTTGCAAAACCTGGGAGCTGGTGGGCCACACAGTCTTGTTCTCTGGAGAATGTATCATGACCTGGCAGTGCTGGACAATGGAAGGCTCATAAGGAAAAAGAATGAATGTTGTGTGCTTTCAGGTGCTGCATGTCAAGAGGGAGGTACCTGATTCAAATATAGCTTGCCTGGAGGCCATCTGAGCCTGTGGACTTGTTTCAGCTTGTAACTCACTGCTGTGCCTTGCTTCTGCCATTTGCTTCCAAATAAGCAGCTAAGAGGACAATATAATTGACTCAGGCAGCTACGCTGAATCCAGGTGTGGGCTGGGTTGTGCTCAGAGAGGAAAATGTTGCTCTTGCCCCATTATTGTGCAGGCATCGAGACCTGTGGGCAGAGTTTAGTTGGCTGGTTTTTGGAAGGTGCTGGTGTTAGCTACAAGTTATATTTCTCTGAGCAGGAAGGCTGAAATGTGTCTTGCCTGGCTGAGATGCAGAGAGTGAGGTGTCTCCAGGGCCTGTTAAGTCTAACACCAGATCCTATTGACTGTGGAGAGAACAACCAAGGCTAATTGTCTTTGTTAGGTGAGGTGGATGCTAATGCCCCAGATCCTTGGGTGCAGGCCTGGCTGGAGAGATAAAACACTGTGGTCCTTCCCTCTGTAAATCCCGAGTATGGACCTGGGGGATGTGGTGGGAGGGGATGTCTGAATGGGTGGACATGGGGACAAATGTGATTGTACACATCTCACAGCCCAGCTAAGAGAGGAACAGGATCGCTCCATCCTCCATCAATGGCAGTGGGACAATCACCTCTGCTGGGCAGCACTGCAAGGCAGAGACTTCCCTTCCATCATGGGGACTTTGCCTTTTGGCTGAAGCACAGGGAGGTGGTTTTGGCCAGTGTCTGAGGGTAAGACAAAAGCTGTATCTGAATCCTGCTGTCTGATTCCAGGCACGTTCCAGATGCAAGTAAGCCAAAGTTCTTTATTTCACCTCAATTTACACCTTCCTAGAGGGAAATAAGGAGGCTCTGCAACTGAGATTCCTGACTTTAAGAAAGCAAAGTGTGTCCCAAGCCTTTCTCTGCCTGTCTTGGTGGCAGGACAGAAGGGGCAGTTTCTGCTTAGTGGTAGAAAGTGAGCACAGCTAAAGCCTTGTTAAACACAGAGAGACTTTTGCTACCTTGCAGCTCCTGCTTTCTCCCTGTGATTTGGCACCAATTCGTTCTGCCCACACAATTTCTTCAGTGTGACTTGGCTTTGCAAAAAGCTCCTTAATCCACCACAGAAAGGTTTTAATGCAATTGCATCCAGCACAGTCCTATTTCACTTGATTTAAATGAGAGAGTTAAATCTCAGTCTAGACAGAGTGCTCTCTAGCTCCTGTGGATCTTGTACCCAGCAAGCTGTATCATCTATGAGTATGTTTCTCATTTTCCAGATGAGCCCAGGGGATCTGCACAACCCTTCCATAAAATTCCTGTCTGTGCTAAATTGCCTTGTGGTCCTGATTTATACCTCAATAAAACATATCACGAGAAGGAGAAAATGTTTAATTGTATAACTGACATACTTATGCAGGACACATTTTTGGTGGTTATTTATGCACTTATCTTCTTTAAAAGGGGTAAAAAGAACCATGACTTTCATTTACAGTCAGAACAGCAGAAGGTGAGGAGAATAAATGTAAGGGACAAGAAGTAAACCCTAAACAAGTATGACTTCTGGAAAAAGACATATGTTAAAAGATTCATGAAAAATATGAAGAGATGCATTTGGGATATTAGGGGATTTCAAGAAAAACTTGGAGATTCTTTCTCTTCTTAATCAAACCCTTTATCTCCCCTTTGGGCTGTCTGATGTTGAAAGTTGGAAAGCATTTCATTTATTAAAACACTAACAAGTGGAAAAAAGTATTTTATATTGCTTATGAAATCATCAATTCTAAGCTCTTATTTGATTTCTTTCACCCAGACCCCTTTCAAAATTGCTCTGTGGTTTTCTTTTAAAATGGTTTTCTTGAGAATTAATACGGTGCTAGAGACTGGGACAGGCATGCAAGCCTTGGCTTCAGATTTGGGCTGTGAAGTTTCTATTGGCAACCATGTCCTACGGACAAGACTCTCTGGCAGCACCTTAAATGAGTGTGCAAGCAGCACAGGCAAAATAGATGACTCCAGGATAATTAGAAATGGGTTCATTACTGGGAGACCAGCATGACTTATTTAATTACATCATAAATATACTTCCTTATCTTTTCTATCCCCCATGTAAGGATGTAGGTTCTATGAGTGTTCTTTGGGTGTGAAAGCTAAGGAGCAAAGTTAAGATTGTAGTTCAGCTCCAATTTGGTCTCATTACAGATAAAAATGTTTATTATGGCATGGAGTTTGTGCTTTGTTCTGCATGACGTGATTCTTGCCTCAAGGGTCATCAAGACTTCAAATGCTGAGGAGTATGTGTGTGGTAATGCATAGACATGCCTGTATGTTTGTGTCTTGGGTTGACAGAAAGAAAAAATGCTTCATTAAATGTGCAGATCAGCAGCAATTTTAATCTCATTTTCTTTCACTGTTTGTGCCCTGTGCAGGGAAATTTGGCTGCTGTGGACCAGCAAATGGGGAGCATGAATCTGGGAACTTATGAAGGTTTTGGAGTGGTTGGATACAGGGCCTCCTATATCCTTAGACTGTGTATAGGAGATACTCAATTTTTCCTGTTGACATCTAGAACTTTCCCTTAAATATGAGAAATGACTGGTGTGATCTTCAAAAGTTCATCTCTAGTGGAAAGATGGACTAAGTTGCTCATGTCTTTGTGCTTATGTACTGCACCCCAATAAGCTGTACCAACCCCCGAGACATCATTTACTAGAGACAAGCTATCCCCTTCTTTGCCAGAGAAAACCTTCTTGGCAATATGTTCAATGAAAATACATTTACTACCAAGACTTTCAGCATTATCCCTACCCAGGATACCAGCTCTTGCTAGCTTTGACTCTACAACTAATTGCAAGTAAGCTTAACAGGGAGCGCTCTGCCTGGCTTCTGAACAACGTGGGTGTTCAGTCAGCCTCTGAGAAAATACTCTCTTTCTTGCTGAACTGAAAAGAAAGGCACTTAAGCTTCTATTAAAACAGCTTTTGACTTTGTAGAAAGTGAAACTTACCATTATGCTGTGTTTTTGGCTTCCACCTACAGTATGTTAATTGAAGGAACACAGGAGCTTTGTGCATCGATGATGGTTATCTCCATAGGAAATCCAGTATTGTGGTTACACTGGCTGCTTTTTTGCCTTTCCCAGTTGTAGGACTTCTTTTCACTTGCAGGATTTCCTTGTTCCAAATATTTCTTCACAGACCCAAGTGCTTTTTTTCCACCCTCTGAAAGAAAAGGTCAATGAAACAGAGATGAGCAAAGGAGGAAAATGTCTTTCCATTTACTTACTGTCCTGCCAATTCAAACACTTTTGTTCCACACAGGGTTTCCCTGCGTGCCTCTCCTGATGGTGCAGAAGACTTTCCTCAGGAAAAAGCTCTGATTCTCTCCAAAATGTCATAAAATAACTTTGCCACTGTCAGCAATATAGGTTTTTAATCAATGGCATAGCTTTTTTTATCCCTGTTAAGGTCTAAGGAATTTTGGCAGGTATAAACTGATGCATGCTGCATAGCCTTACTTTACTGCTCCCTATACATTCATGGGGGAGGCTGATACCCAGAGCTGTTTAATAGCTCTGGAATACTTATTTCAGCAGTACCTTCATCTGCATACCTGCAGCCTATGTTGCAGGTCTGTGCTGGGGAACCTAAAGAACAAACAGATCTCATCCAGGGTAAAATCAGCTACTTTGTAGGCTTCACTAATAAGCTTTGAGAGAAATGCAGCTGGTAAAGCAAAGCACAACCAAATCACAATTTTGGTTTATAATTATAATGCTTTATGAGTTTGAATAACTCAGACATCTAAAAAATATTTTTCTTGCTCTTCTTGTTGGGACAGTGTCTAGAGCCAGACTCACCATATGGATTATGCAAACATAAAATAAAGGGTCAATCTCTACACTGAAGATCATTAATCTAGCTTTAAAATGACCAGTCGTGCTGTCACGACTTTCAAAGGTCATTTTGATTTGTTTTTTAAACCTGCCTGTTGCCTTGGGTAACAAACATAAACATAACAGTGCTGAGGCCCCACCCTTGTTCTGATAAGGGATGCTGAAACTGTGATTCTGCATGGAATTTGCCTCCAGAGCATTAAGTGGTGACTGTCCACCAACAACCAATTACTCACTGTGAATTTTCTGAGACACTTCACGTTTCAAAGATGAACTGCATGGAAAAAACCCACCAAATGACCCATGGGAGGTGTCAGGAAATAGCTGAGCAAGCTTGTGAGAAAATTGTGAGTTAAAGGAATATGCAAAGAGTTTATGCTACCCATGAAGGGTGTGAAGTTTTAGGCGAGCTCCGGGTATGGCTGCAGTAACCCATAACTTAATCCTTTGAGCATGCGAGGCACAGGATGAGGCTGAGTAGAGTTATTTGGCTTGGGGATCTTTTCTGTTTGCCAGGAGAATCAGTCTGGAGGAAACCTTGGAAACAGAGCACTTGCTTTTTTTTTTTTTTTTGAAGAGCTTGGTAACTTTCACTATTTGTACTTCCAAATCCAGGAAAGTGGTTGTAACAAATGCCTCTGTTTCTTTTGGCTTCCTGGGGCTGGGGGGTCTCTGAGTTATGGCAGTGGCTCCTGCACTTCAGATACTTTCACTATCCTCTTGGTAGCATGTGGAGAATTCAGGAGGCATGACTTCCTTCCTGCCCCAAGGTCTTCTAGACAACATTAATGCTTTGTCCAAAGTTACAGGAGACATGACAGCACAAAATGACTGCTGCCTTAAAGTATGCTTCCATCATGGCACTAACAGCTGCCACCACTCCCAACCAAAATAGATTTATAAGAAAAGCCCTGAGTAAGCTGTAGGGTCCTTCAGCTGACAGCAAGACTGTAGGTAAAGGTTGCACAGCAGCCTCCTTTCTCTGTTCCCACAAATGAGGAAAACTGATGTCCTGGCAAGGGCTTTTCCGGTCTGTCTGGGTCTTAAGCACAGAAGCAGAGCTTCCCAGGAAAGAAAAAGAAATTACATTTTTGTGTGCAAGTAGCTGCTGGTTGTGTTTTTTCTTGTTTACTCCCTCTGTCCTCCCATCTTCTGAAATGTTTTCAACATGTTGGACCTAACTGCTTACCCCTCATCCAGCCTGCAGAAGATTTAAAGAACGGGATCAAAGACTTCCCTGTATATCACATACCACAAGTTCAGAGGAATGAAGGAGCCAGAGGGCAATGCCCCAAAGCCAGTGTATCTTGTACAATATCTAGTCACAATTGTGATCAGACATTGGCTAAAGAGTTTGGCCAGGTGGGAGATGGCTCTGAGGGGACTCCTCATGAGAGCAGCTTGTTCTGCCTTGCTGCAGGACTGCTGCTTTTGGCCTTACCTAGTTCATCTCTCTCTGGACCCTGTGTTGAAAAAGCTTTAGGGATCACTTTTTCTCCCCTCTTCCTCCTCTCCAGCCCCTGTGGTATGTGACTCATAGGCTGCTTTTGTCCCTGCTCTTGAGGCAGAGGGCAGGAGCCTTATTTCCCTCTCTTGTATTCCTTCCAGGCCACCTTTTCCTCTGGAAGGTGTGACCTTGAGGAAGAGCAGTCTGTGCCTGCCCTGTGTCCCTTCAGGGGAGTCATGGCTTTCTTGCAGGATTTCTTGCTTCTGCTGAATACACATCTCTCCTGTGCCCTGGGAAGTGCCCTGGGAAGTGTGCTGGCACTGCTGGAGTCTGTCCAGGCAGTGGGAATCCTGCAGGCATAGCTATAGGGTGAGGTTATGCCATTGCAGTAATGCCAGTGTCAGATCCTATGCCTGTGGATCAAGAGTGTAGCTCAGTCTCCTTGAGATATTTATGAAGTGATAACTCTCAGCTATGGCAGGACAGGCAATATGTTTGATCCCAGCAGTCCCTTGCTTTCCTGAGAAGTGATACTGAGCTGCTGATGCATGCTGAGCCTGGGAAGGAGCACAGAACTGGAGGGAGCCATTGGCTGGGGAATCCACACAACAGAGCAAAGCAGAATGGCCTTTTGTTTAGGACATCGAGTCTGAAGTCTGCTGACATGTTATTTCATCTGCTGGTGTAGGATTTTGCCACTGCCCAAGAGTAAGGCATGAAACCAGTTTGTGAAGTGCTCAGAGCATTCATTTCTCTTGCTTACTTCAGAGACTCTTGAAGGGAATTGCATTTCTTGCCACTGTGTTTGGCAGCAGTGACCTCATGCTAAATCCCATGAACCAGAGGCTGCAGGATACTTGAGTTTGACTTTATAGCTTAGGTGACAAAATAGCATTCCAGAGGTAAAAAAGGGTTTCTCAAATGAGTGTTTCGGGATCAGTACCCTTACATTTCAATTAATACTTTCAGTTCTGTAGTGCAGTCTGAGGCACACAAAAAACGTTTTTTTTTTCCCAGATTGTACCAGAGCAAATTATTGATCCATGTGGTTTATGAGGGTAAACCATAGTACTAAAGATGATGGAAAGACAGATAGTTAAAATACTTTTAAAAATAAAAGCACTAAACAAATCCTTGTCAAACGCAAACATAAAATCTTAAGGCCCCTTCTTCTAAAGAAGGACAACCCTGTACTGAGAGGGCTGACTGGTGTTCTGTGTACTCCATGGTTTTATTTTGTACCCTCTCATAGCAGTGAGGAAAGAAAATAAGGCACAACCCACATGCCTTCCAGATCTGCCATAAGGGATTTTGTCTCCTCCTTTTTCTCCATAGTGAACAAATGCCCTGTGCCTTTGCTTTACAAACAGATTATTTATTCCCCGACACTGAATTCACCTTTTATTAGGTATATTGTTTTCACCAGTGTATTTCAAATTGTTGCCCTTTCAAGTACAAATGAAGTGCTACAGGAAGTTACTGCATTCTAATTAGGAGAAGAGTCTGAGGAACAGGCTGTAGGGACAGTCCTTGTGAGCTGAGCAGGTAACAGTGAGGGAGCGAGCCCTGGTGTGAGGGCTTGAAGTGACTTGTAAGGGTGGCTTGGGCAACAGAGTCCACATTTTAGGCATCCTGGGAAGTCTCATCTTTGCCAATTCTCTACGGCAGGATTCCAGCAAAAGTCACTTGCAGCTGGAAATAGCTATCTAACAGGGGAGCCAGTGAAAAGAATTCTAGGTACAGAAATGTAGAGGAAAGTGTTGGTAGGTAGGAGTGGAGAGAACCAGAAGAAGCTGGCTAAATAAAGGGATAGGTCATAGAATCAAAAAATTGGGTATGAGGTGACCTTACTTCACTTCAAAATTGGGTTTAGGTATGAAGTGACCTTAAAGATCATCTAATTCCAACCCACTGCCAAGGGCAGGGACACCTCCCACTAGATGGCTGAGACATAAGCCTTGATTGGTTAGTCTTTGGTTTTGCTGCTCAGAACGTGCATGGGAACTGAGAACATACCCTACATACAAGGAATGTATCCTAATTCCCAAATCACCTGCAGTGAGAATTGCCAGATGCTTCTGGCTTGGAAGATCCTGCCTGGAGCTGTTTACATGTGGGAACCCAGGACATCCCTCTGGCTGTCTAGGATGGCCAAGACCCCTGCCAGGGGGCTCAGAAGCAATGGCACAGATCCCAAAACACCTGTGGTTTTGATTATGACCCGTGGAGCAAATTACCAACCTTATATGAAGATCAGCAAGCCACAACAGTTTAGGTAGAATAATAGTGAATTATCACGGGGTAGAAAAGTAGATTTTGGGGTTTCTAGAATGGAGGTTCAGGAGGCAAGATGGAGGGGTCTGGGCATGTCCAGCCTTTCTCCTTCTTCTTCTTGGCCTCCATCTTCTGCTGTGATGGTGGCACTTTTAGATTGGTTTAGAGTAGAAGCTCACTGTCTAACATAGGTGATAAGTATTGGAAAGTAATTGTAACCATTGTACATGTAGTTTTTAGTATAAAGACATAACACTGCCCCGGGGGCAGGCAGAGTGCCTGGACTGTCTTGCTGAGCAGACCTTGGTTGGACAGGAGAAAGAATTTTATAGATAAGATACAATAAACAACCTTGAGACCAAGAAATGAAGAGCCCTGACTCTTTCTTCAAGTGCCGGGCTGGGAAAAGAGACTTTCGAACTTTTCTTGGGGTCACTAACAAGCTAAAGATCCCGCCATTTATAGGTCTGTCAGGCTTAGACCAGGTGGGCTGATGGCTTTGGGGTCAAACCACAGGCATAAATGCTGTAACCAGTCCCAGTTCCTGAAAGGAGCCACTCCTGATGTGGCTGCATGGGCCAGGTCTGATGGCTGCACTGAGCTGCAACTTTAATCTCCACACTTACACCATACTGTCATCCTGTTAAGCAATCTGGAGAGTAACTGGTTGAGGAGCATTACCCCAGAGGTCACTCTCCTTCAGGTCTGCATTTCCTTTTTCAGCAATAGGCTGCAAACCTGCTGGAAGCTGTCTTACCCACCTTTGGGAGGACCAAAGGGAGTAATTATGGGCTATTGCACTAGCTCTAGCAGAGAGGTGTAAATGTTGCTCAAAGAGCCCTTTGAGCTTTGAACAAGTGAAAATCTGTTGCGTCAGTATATTTATTGTAAAACATTAAGAAAGTGATACTAGGAGCATCCTAGTAATGTGAGTTTGTGCTTTTCAATAATTTTAATGGTACTTTCAAAAGTGGATACATGCCAAAGTCAAGGTCATCTATATGACCTTTAGTTTAAGTTAATAGAATCATAAAACTTTTCTCCCTGTCATGCAGCACACTCAGTCTGTTTCCTTTTCACAGTGTGTGGCTCCATGCATGATCTGGTAGATATTGTACGTCCCCTTCAGCCCTGAGCAATTGTAGTTATTTTTATGTTTGGCTCTCAGGTAGTGCTGCTGTTGTAGATGCCCATACAGTGTTTTTCTGCCTAGTGATGAGAGGCAATGTTTTGGGAGAAGCAGGGGAGCACAGAAAGTTAATTCATCATCATCCAGGGCAGGATGTGCTGCACCTGCCATCAGGCATCTCATCTGAGCCACTTCTCAATGGGTGAGGAAAGGCATGTCTAAAGCCTCCCTTGAGCTGAAGTCTCTTACTTCCAATTTTTTTGGGGGGTAGTGATGTAAAAATATGCAATCTAAAATATTTTTTCTTTTCCACTTGAAACATGCTTTTAATATCAAAATTTAGAACTTATGTTCTTAAACAGTTTTGTTTTGAGAAAGAGTAAACCTAAATGCTTGAATTTTTTGTAATACTTGCTGACAACTTTTTACAGATTTTGACCCAGCTTTGCTCACAGGCTGGTGTAAATGAAAAACAGATTTGTTTAGGGTCAAAATGAACTGTGAGATTAAGAGGAAGAAATCCCAAACCCTTTTTACTCATACATAACATTTTTCTTATGCTACTTGATTAATTTAAGTATAGCCCTCTGGTTTTGGTTGTTGTTGCATGTACCTACCGTCCTAGCACAGCAGGCCAAAAATGTTTCAGTGTAACGAATTGGAAGTAGATGAATATAAATTAACTATTTTTAAAGCCTGGGGTTATATAAGGTAATAGGCATTTTGCAGGAACTGTGCAAATGTCATGGATACAATCTGAAGCTCTGGAAGCATTTTTGGTATAAGATACCATGATTTTTCTTTCAATACAATGTTCACTACTTCAGCACCTTATTATGACTTTTTACAGAAAATAAAGCAGGGTTCTTCTAAACAGGACACTAGAGCACAGCCCCTGACTAGCACTGAAGTACTGGCACTGAAGGAGGTAGGGGACTTATGGGCAAATATTATGTGATAAAGGGCATGTGCATGAGAAGTAAAGCTAAGAAATTCAGACACAGAGGCTGTTTGTACATTCTGAGTTCAGAGTACTCGACTTTGTAGCTATAGTATTCTTTTAATTTGTAAACATTTTATATGCTAGTAGTGCTGGACTGAGATGTTGTAAGGAGGATTGATGTGTGTGTGCATATATGGATATACATATTTAAAGCATTTATGCTGATGTGAAACCTGTGCTTGGTTTTTATTCACCCAGCCTTTATTCTGCCTGTGAGAGGACAGTTGAGGGAGTGGGGGCCTAAAGCTTCTCAGCCTTCCTGAGAGGTATAAGCAAGCAGGGTGATGCAGGACCCTGCACTACCAGCTAAGTGTGGCATGCACGATGCTTCTGGGGTCGGTAGGGAAGCTTCACTTGGACAAGGGAGAAGAGAGGTTTTGGTGGCTGCCTCTGTTATTTTGCCATATTAATTTACAAAAAGCCAGTGGGCTGCAGCACATATCCTGCTGACGCAAGGTGTTGGTTTTGGCACGACAAGTTGCAGCAGGATGGTAACTGCCTTGCCTGAGGTTAGCAAGAGGAAGAAAACAAAACCAAAGATTAGTTTTTCCAGCCTTTTGCTCCTGGAGGTGGATGAAATTTGTTTGTGTTTCCATGTCAGAGGAGCGTGGATGTTGCAGCTTTTCTCTGTGGGGCACAGCAAAGGCTGCTGACACTCTGTTGACAGCATGCTCTGTAGCTGCTGGGTTGAGCTCTGTCAGCTCCCTGAGCAATCTGTGCCAGGCCTGTTTTTTAGTAGTGCTAATTCAATGCTCAGGAAAAAAACAAGCTGGGCTAAGTCTTGGAAGTGTCTGGCAGCTTTTTTCCCATCTGTTGCAGAGTAGTAGGAAAACGCTGGGAAATTCCGCATGGGCAGTTACAGCAGATGGATTTAAGAGCTGTAATACTCTTCTGTACTTTCCACTTTTGAGGTATAAGCTGTTGCTTTGGGCCTCTCTCAACATATTTGCAAGTAAGGAACAATGATAAAGAGATTGATAGGAGTCCTGGTTTTGGCTGTGTTAAAGTAAATTTCCTTCCTTGTAGCTGGCACAGTGCTGTATTTTTGAATTTAGTATGAGAATAATGTTGATAGCACACTGATGTTTTAGTTGTCACTCTGTAGTGCTTACCCTAAGTCAAGGATTTTCTAGTTTCCCATGCTCTGCCAGCAAGGAAGTGCACAAGAAGGCAGGAAGAAGCATGACCAGGACACCTGGCCCTTATTGGCCAAAGGGATATACCATACAATAGAGCATCCTGCTCAATCTGTCAGCTGGGGGAGTTGTCCCGGAGGGGCTGATGGCTGCTTGGGGACAGGCTGGGTATCAGTCAGTGGCTGGTGAGCAACTGTGCTGTGTATCACTTGTCTTTCTCACATTTTATTTCTCTTTCTCTTCTGGTTGTCTCTCTTTCCATTACAATTACTATTTTATAATTGTCATCTTACTTCAATTATTAAACTGTTCTTATCTCAACCCGGTGGGCTTTACCTTTTCCAACTCTCCTCATCCCATTGCAGGGGTGGCAGGGTGTGAGAGTGGGTGGCTGCATGGTACTTAGTTGCTGGTTGGGATTAAACCACCACACAACAGGGATCACGTCCTGCACCAGTGAGCACTCTGTGCACCAGGCCCTGCCACTTTCCCACCACACTTTGGGAGGTACAACCTGGCAGTGGGAAAGCCAGGGGCTTCAAACCCATGGCCTGGCTGGATGAGGTGCCTGGGGAAGATGATTACACCTATTGTACACATATTTGCTCCTGGAAAAATCTACAGACTCACCTAATCCCACTGACCGTGTTGTGAGCATGGTGGTTGCCACCCACTGATTCCTGAGAGGTGTGTGGGGGTAGGAGGAGGCAAGTCTCATGAAACAAGGGTTACTAAAGAGCCTAATAAACAGCATGCAGAGCAGACATGAGTTAATGTAAAAGTAAATACCGTAGTTGAAAGCTAACAAAAAATAAAGCTTGGCTGTTCTGTTGGAAGTGCATGTATCAGCAGGAGCTCTTGTGCTCTAATTTAGGTGAAGAATTAGTCACAGGCAGCAGAGCAGAGCCTTGGGGGTGCAAAACTCTGCCTCCTGGAGTCCCACTCTTTCCATCAGCATGCCAGGAGCACCCCTGGTGCCTGATGGGATGCAGATAGGCATCAACCCATAGCCTTGTGCAGTCTCTGGTGCACAAGCTCAATTTATCAGGAACCAGCATGGTCCCAGGCAATAAACGAGCAGTCAAGGTTGGTGTGCCAGTGGAGAGGAGCTGCAGGCACTTTTCAGGTTCTGCCTAGGCAGCTGTCAGGAGGGTGGTGTTCCACCCTGTTTCAGCCCATGTATTTGGAAGGGGGTGGGACCCCTCTGTGCAGCCAGAATCCTTGGGGAAGTCATTGTCACAGACTGCTCCTGCCTGTGCGAACATAACCCAGAAGAGCAGCTCTGACTGTACATGAGCTTACACTGGCTGTATGCTGTACCAGAGGCAGGAGAAAAAAAAGTAAATAAATCCCCAAGCATACCCTTTCATTGAAACCAAATGTGTTTATGGGAAAGGCAGGAGTTACCTAAGAAAGATATGTATTTAAATGTGCATAGTTAAGTATCAGTTGTCAGCTACTCATTTGTAGCCCTATAAATAGTACTCATTCATTTTTATGTCATGACGTGCATATGACATTTGGAGGTTAAATTAGGTATGCTTTCCTCTAAATGCCAATCCAGTTCTGCACCAGGAATATCAGTTTGTTCCCTTTCATGCTTATTTTCCCCTGGCTTACGTGCAGCACTGTCAAATAAACAGAATTTGAAAATTTGCCAAAGGGTAATTGTTCTCAGGGTTGGAATAAATACAGAAACACCACTGGTGACATTTTTGTAATTCATTTTTGCTCCGTGTTTTTGTGGGCTTTTTTTCTTCCCCCAGTCGCAGCAAGTTACATCCCTAGATAAACATCTCCTTAGCATCTCAGTCAGGCAATCATCCAAGCCCAAACGTATATGTTGGTTTTGCTGACAAAAAGAAGGGCAAGCCACTTGGCACCAAATGCTTCTCCAAGTTCAGCAATCCTCTGATTCCTGATATATATGTACATAGATGTACATATATATATATATATATATGTACACACGCAATGGGGTTTTGGTTGTTTTTGTTGTTTTCTTTTATTTGTCCCCAAAGTTCTGTAAGCTATTTTCCTTAAACTCCAACAACAATGAAAAACATTTGTTTGTAGCAAGGTCTGAATTATTGCATTGGCTGCTTGCCTGGAACTCACTATCTTGGGGGTCAGATGAGCTCAGGGCACAGATGGGGAGGTGGGTGCAGGGTGGCAGCAGGGTGGACACCCACTGGCAGGCAAACAGGGCTGTGATGAAATGTGCTGTGTGAGGTGGCTCAGCCACCCATGCAAATAACCCCAGTTATTCAGTTTTCTCATGTACAAAAGCAACTCTTGAGACTTTCATGCTCCAGCAGCTCAGCCACAGGGGTTGGTACCCCTAGGAGATGGTATGAGGAACTGAAGCCTGACCTTGACTTGGGTCTGCTCCAGGGGAATTCAGCTCGTGGGAGCCCAGGCCATGGTGCAGCGTGGGGCTGGGACTGTTTTGCCCACAGTGCTGCAAATCTGTCATCATTCAGAGGGACTGATAATCAAACCAGTGTTTCCCTTGCAAGGGCAATGACTCTAGAATGTAGTGTTAATGGCTCAGTCCAGTGGTGTGTTGTGTAGCTCTGACCATGATTTGGATGTCCTCTGGTCCTTCTGTGGGAAAGACCATCCCTTTTCCCTGGGGTGTTCAGGACCACACACGACCACATTATTTTGTGTGGGAATAAGAGGTGTTGTACCTGTTGCTCTCATCTCTGGGCTGTTTGGATGGCAAGATGCCTGTGGAACAGTTATTCCATGCTTTGTGGCTACAGATAGATCTGATAATTGATCACTTTGGTTGACTGCAGTGTAGCTGTGCAGAACTAACCTGGGCAGAACCTCGAACACGGTGTTGTGTCTTCACTGCAAATAGGTCAGTGGAGGAAAAAGTCACCTACTGGAGCATCAGGGAGAGTTGTAGTTTCCTGAGGCAGGTCTCTGGAGGGAAATCACTGAGCAATTTGCAGTGAACACCTGACAGCTCGAGGTTCTGCCCAGTTAGTTCTGCACAACAGCAATGAACTAATGTTCAATTGCAGCTGAGAATGATAGCAAATGAAAATGAAAGGGGTCATTCTGTTTGCTTAGCTTGGCAGACCTGGCTGTATCCATAAAAATATGTGATTGCCCTTACACGTAACAAATGAGAAATGGGTCTAAAATACCACTCCTCCATTTTTTTTTATTACTTGCTCCCCTGATTCTGTGGGAACCATCTGCCTTGAGAGGCGTGAATCCCACTGCTTGTGCCAACTCTGTCAAATCTGACAGCAGATTCAAATGCTGGGAAAGAGGACATGGGTTTGCCCTTCAACCGGTGACAAATTTTTTAAATGTGCTAAGTGATTAACACCGGACAGGATTGGGATTTGTAACTTTCTGGTGGCCCTAGCAGTGCTCAGATGCACACAGGGGCAATCAGAAAGCAATTGCAATCTTTTTGCTTTGGTCTGCCAGCTGCCAAACTCATAGTTGCGTATAAACTTTTTTGTTGTTGAGCGAATGACAGAGGAGATTGTGCATTCAAAGGAGCATTACAAGAGGTCAGTTTTTTCTGGTGGCACTGGAACGTGCTTTTCTAAGCGTGGAAGCTGTGGAGGTCAGAGGAGTCTCTTCCTGCTTTTGCAATAGCAATAAGTTTCAGTTTACAAAACAGTTTCCCTGGGACAAGAACACAAGGCATTTGACAGCCTGGTTAGAGATAAGCTGTTTGGGAATGGTTTTTTTCCAGATCCTTTTTTATCAAAACTAGATACTACTACTACTACTTGTCTAAAACTAACCCTTTCTATGAGAATTAGTAGTTCTGATAGACTTAGCTGTGAAAATTTCAGATTTTTTTTATTTGAATGGCCTGTTTTGATATTTTTGCATAGCAAACTCTAGCTCAAAACTAAAGCTCTACCTCAAACTTACCTTAATTTTAACACTTAGTCATAAGGACCTCAAAACAAGGAAAAAATCAATATATTTTGAAGTCCTCAAAGCCAGGAAAAAACCCCAACAAAAACAGTGGGAGAAAGAAGGGCTAGGTGTATTTTAGTTTTTTTGGTTTTGTACATTTAGGTTATTCTCTAGAATAATTCTATCAAAGCCTGAAATGTTTTCTCTGATGCAGAAGATTTATTTCTAGTCCAGTTTATTATGGATTCAGCAGTAAAGCAGTGTCCCCCATGATAGACATTTTTGCAAATGCTCTTTGAGAAGGGAAGGAAATCTGGCCCAGTAAGTCTCTTAGTGGAACAACTCAAACCAGAGGCCTTTCCCACATGATGTTAAGGGTACTTACTTTCTCTCTGATGCTTTCCAGACAGCACTCATAAAATAAAGAGGATGGTGTCTCTGAAGGGAGGGGTATGGGGAGGTTTGGGCTGTGCAGTGGGGTGCCATTGAATGCCTGGGCATGTACCCAGAGGCTGGACAACAGAAAACTGAGTTTTGTTGAGCTCCATCCTGACCCTACCTCCACTGCTCTCCTCTAGTGACTCCACCTTTTTCTGACATCCTCACCCTGCAGGAAGGGAGGAGAGACATCTGTGGAGGAGGTGGCCCAGCCATGATAGCTGTGCTCAGACCCTCTTTTGCCACGCTGAGGAACTGGAGATGCTTCCCCCACAGATCACTAAAGATGTGTATTGGTAAGGGGGAGTGTTCTTGACATCTCTTGTGATGAACATAAGGTTTTTCAAGAAGGCTGCAGTGCCTAGAGGGTTTTCCAACAACACAGGGACCAAGTAGGTCCCTTAGGACCAACCAAGTAGGACTGAAATCATTCACCCTCCTTACCCATGGCTTGTCTCACAGCCACTAGCAATGCTATGTGGTCTGTAGGGCTGCTGACACTGCCACTAAATGGGCTTGTAAATAATCTGGATGAGATCCTGGGAGTGAAGATTTGTTTGCTGGTGGAGCAGGAACTGTTAGAGGCTGACCTACTCTTCTTTCTCCTACCTCCTATAGGACTTAATTTCAAGGATTCTCTTTTCTGTCTCTTTGCTTTGGTGCTTTATTCCACTGGGTTTTCCTCCTTCAGAGTTTTATTGTTACCTTTTTTATCTCCCCTGCTCCCTGCTCCTTTTGAGAGCCAATGAGAAAACTCACAGCCTAAGACTTGCCATGAACAGAGTCTGAGCAAATCCATCCATTGCTGCCATCAAGGGCAGCCTAACACACATTTGTCCTGTAATTAAATTTTAAAATTTCCGATCTGAAATTGCAGAGAATTATCTCAAAGGCACAAGCACAACAGTAGAGCTGCTGGGGAAGTCCTAGAGGACTTGCCCTGAGAAAACAGCATGAACTGGGTTGAAAGAGGCTTTATGTAATAATTCTTGCTCCACCTTCCACTGACACCTCAGACAAATGGTCCTCGCCCTTTCCTGAATTAAAAAAGACTGACCAAAAACGTCCCTTCCAGCAGCTCAGCTGCCTGCTGCTCCTTGATAAATGTGCTTTTGTCAAACACCTTAGGTCAGTAAGGCTTTCTCTGCCCTTGAGCCACTCTTCTGTTGTGATAGCTGCTGCTGCCCTTCCTGTTGGGAGTGCTTGGCAAAGGGAGAACACCATGGCAGGCTGTGGGAGAGGAAGCATATTGCTGGCAAAAAGGGAGAAAAAGGTAGAGTCTAAGACTTTGTGCAAGGCCCCCTCCCAAAATCCTCTTACTCATCTTGTGTCACACCCCTGTTTAATTCCAGGAAGTCCTTAACTCTTACCTAGTTTTCCAAGTATTGGCATCAGCAAGGAAATGGTACTTAAAATGAAGTGATGATGAGGCCTCTGGAAACCTCCAATGATCTTTGGTAGCTTGACTCCAGAGCCAGCCAAGGCACAGTGGATCACCCCTTGAGGGTTGGCCATCCCCAGAGTAGCCCTGTAAGCCAAACCCAATGAGCAAATCAGTGTGGAATGGCTCCATGCTGCAAAGGCTGTTTCATGTTGCTCTAAACTCAAAAGCTGGAAAATTCTGAGCCAGCACTAAATATTTGTTCCACTTTCAAAGCTAAACATCAGGGAGCCATTCCTTAAATAGTGGATGCCTGTTCTCTGAGCCCAGATGTGCTTATAGCGTGGGTCTTGCCAGTGTTTTCCTTTCCTCCTGCTTCCCACATGAATGCCTGTGCAGATTCCAGCCATCCATCTTTGCCCTTTAAAGCTGGTGTGAGGGGTAGCAGCTGTTCCTTCTTCAACAGAGATGGCAATAATATTGGACAAATTGTTTTCAGCCTTAATCAGTAAGGCTTGCCACACAAGTGATCCTATTTCTTGCCAGAAGTGATAAATAGGACTCAATTTTGGAGCACATGAAATGTTAGACAAAATACATTCGTCAAAGACACTTCAGAGTATCAGTTACTTTCCTGTGGTATGTAAGTAATAATTCAGTTCTTAAAACCTTCCACCTGGATTTGGAAGGTCACCTGAGCTGCTGTTGCAGGCATTTAGCAGCAAGTTAGAGTGTGAGGTAGCAGTGAATTGATAGATTGCCCTGTGTTTCCATTTATGTAACAAGAAACAGCAGCAGACTCCAGCCTGAAATTTGAGATACTGGTCTTTACTAATCCGTTTTACCGGGTCCAGGCTGGGATGTTTCTGTTCGGTTTCTCACTATCATTTTACACAGACAGCTAATCTCAAATTGTCACAGCTTTATCCCTTCTTTAAATAGCACAAGTTTTGCAGACCCATGGTAATGACACCGCACAGAGATGCACCGGGCAGAAATGGGCATCTCCTGAAGGCCACTTGTCCCTTCCTCCCTCCTCTGGTGTCTGCCTTTGCTCCAATTGTGTGCCATGGAGAGAGGTTATCCTAAATAAATCAGAGCAATCAAGGGCTAACATGCTTAGAGAGGGGGCTTTTCCTTTCCATATTGTATCTGCCCTGTTTCCTTGCCCTGAGTTAAACCTGTTGCTTCTTTCAGGGAGAGGTGGTGCTGAAGGAAGGCAGGAGGGTTATCCCCTCATTAGTGGTTTATCCTTTCATCACTGCACTGCAGTGCTGGTGCAGGCATCTGTCAGATTTGGCTGTGTTTGACTTTGGTGCTGCCCAAAGTGTAACAAACGATGTGGCTTGGAGTGATGGAGTTGCATCACTTCAGAAAGAGGTTGGTGTGAGAAGGGATAGATTCCACCTGCAACTCTTCCAACAGGTTTCTTCTCCTGACCAAAAGAAGAGCAAACATGAAAGTTTTGAGAGTTTTAAGTTTTGGGTTTTTTTGAGAGTTTAACATTTAAAAAGGTTTTCTGCCTTTTTTTTTTTCCCTAAGCAACTATGTTTGTGCTCATATGCAGGAATTTTCTTTCTAATCCGGCAGAGGAGACATGACGTAGAAGAAGTCAGAATGACCAAGAAAAATCAGTTTTTTCTGCTGCAGCCTGAGAAAAAGTATGTTCTCATTTACTGCACTCATATGGACTTCCGTCATGTTTCAGCATAGTCCAACTAAGGAAAGAACTGGAAAAGAATGAAGTCAGTTGTCAGGACATTGAAGGCAAAAATAAGGAAAAAATGGAAGTTATGGCTCAAATAGTTGAAAAGTGGGTAGCAATCTGATAAATTCTAGGGCAAATAACAGGAAAGCCAAAACAGAACTGAAGTTAGGAAGGGATTAGGAAAAGGTGATATAATTCATGGTAATCAATGTAAAACTGTCTTGTGAACTAATTGCAATGTAATTTTGGTAAGATGGTGTCTGTTTGATTGGTAGAGGTAAAGTTTTCGATACCAACTTAAACATACCTATTGAAATTTTTGTAAGACATGATTTTGTTCCACATGATGCTCTGAGTAAAAAAAAATCAAAACACCCACGCTCTAACAATATAAGACAATAACAATAAATAAAGGCATCCAATTAATTGCAATCTAGCTAATAGTCATGCTTTCTAAAGTCATTGTAAATGAGGAGGCATTCAGAATTGATGTTCCTGAGGGATATCCCAATGGGCTCATTCTTGGAGGCTCAGAGTACTCAGTTGCTTGGGTTCTTACCTAAGAACCCACGACTTATTTCATTACAAAGACAATGATGATAATGCAACCAGAGATGAAGTAATAAATGACAATGTCAAGGACATGCCTATTCTTTAGCATCTTCTGCATTGTCTGGTAAACTGATCTCATCCCCAAAAATCTGTATTTGAATCCTCAGCCAAATTCAAGGTGCTAATACACCAAAGATGGGCCTTTATAGCTGTGCTATTTGTCTGGGAGATTGTGTTTTGGAAACCAGTGACTCAGGCTTGTTTGTAATGGATAGCCAGCTAAACACGCACTCCCTGTGTGATACAGTGTACCCAAAAGCAAATGTTACTGTCCCTGAGGGGAGCAGATTGCTGAGTAAAGGTCAAGGAGGTGATATTTCCATGTGTACAGCATTAATGAGACCATTTCTGAAATGTTTACGGGTTTAAAAGGATTTTGACAGATGGGCTGAGAACAGAGACTGCCTGAGCTGCATGAGCATAGGCTGAACTGTGCTGTCTAAAGAGAAGCAAGAGAATCTAAATCAATGTATTTTGTCAAAGAGGACATTTTATATTCTGCCACTAACAACTGAAAGCAGGGAGACAATTAATAATGGCAGATTATCTCTGGACATAGCAAGGTGGTTAGGTGCTGGAGGTGGACAAATATAGCTTAGAAAATGGGCAACTAAAAATGCCTTTTTCTTTCAGTGCCAGCAACTGACCGCTTAACTCAGGATGTAGAGTTTGCCTGTTACATGAAATAAGCACTGAATCCTTTTCAAAAAAATACAATTCTGGTAAAGAAGAGCTTGTGGTAAAGGCACAAGAATTTGTGGTAAAAACACGGTGGGCATTGTAGTTTAAGCAGGCCAGGCTAAGAGAATTCATGAGTTTGAGGCTCTAGACAGGACTGATTTCTCCCACATCCAGTACTCTGTGTTTAACTCAATTTGCCATTCCTGGTGTGTGTTAAAGCAGGCAGGATACACCCCCATCTCCACAGCTTAAGGCTTTTCCTTGGTCTCTTGGGCAAGAGTGTCTTGTGCTTGGGAGCTGTGACGTGTGAGGAGACCCAGCAAAAGGTCACTGGGGTGGTTCTGTGGTAACACTGTGGGGGACTTGGGGAGGAAGGTCTGTCCTTATACATGCTTTGTGCTATTCTAGTGATTAAATTCCCTGCAGAGGACAGCCAGACTTTGGCTCAGTATCACAAGCCTGTTCAAAACACAGACAAGGATGAAATACAGATCTAATAATCATTTTCACCTCATGGCTACCAATTATTTAGTTCTGCAGCCAGGATGTTACTATTGGATTTGTTTCACTTCTGAACATTGCAAGCAATAAACAAAAGTGAAGATTTTCACTGTAGTTTTTGGGCTGTGGGCAGCCTTTCAAGAAGAATGTGAAAGGACAAGTTCTTAATAAAAATGATGGCTTTTTTGTGGGCCTGTGAGGCACAGAATTTTTGTGCCACAACTGTTTTTCAAATTTGTTATATCATCAGTATATAAATAATGTAGATTGGAGCATTAGGCAAATTGTACATAGACACATTAAAGGCTGAGCAGGAACAGATGTACTGCACATCTGTACGTAGGAAAGTCTACATCAGGATGAGCTTCTTGGTCAACTGTGGGATCTGAATCCTAGTTTTGGGACAGCAGGAACCTGTCAGTGATTGAAAGCACCAGCTTATACACACATGAATCAAGATTGGCCATTGCCAGTTTTCCTCCATGGGTGCAATAGAGATGTGAATGTTAGACATTTGGCTGCTCTTGCATGTAAGAGAGGCATTCTGTGTTAGGTAGCAGGCACACTGCAAAGGCATTCCTTGCTGACTTAGGAGACTGAAGGTAATAGGGGAGCAGGAGCACCTCTGGTTTACATGAAGTGACTGCACTCTGAAGAGTGTGAGGTGGTGGGAGTTAAGTGGGAGTGAGAGGCAGGGGCTCACTAACCTCTCTGAGGGGGAGACAGGAGTTGAAAGAGAGACACAGTGTCATTACTCAGTGTAGAGATAACAGTCTCAGTCTTGAGCAATCTGCCTCCACCACCTCAGAGGTCAGCATGGGCAACCTCTGGCATGTGTGAGCTGCACTGATGTGGTAAAATGTATGTGTATCCACATCCTCTGTGTGAGTGTTTGATACCTGAACAATCCTGCTTAACATGCCATGGGCCAGGAATGAGTGCCTGCAGAACAAATACACTGAAAAAGCCTCTTGATTCTGTCTGTAAGGCCTTCCTCTTCCTTCTGAAACAAACACTGCAGAGCAAGGCTTTTTGCACAGGCAGTGAGTAACACATCTCATGTTTTTTGATGTACTTTGACTTCTTGGAAAGCTGAAAGAATCTTGACTTTACACCCATTTGTAGCCCAGAATAATTTCCCAACTGGAGTAAATGTTACCATCAGAAGAAGGACTTGTGACATTAATACAATTGTGTCCATACTGGGACCTTCCCTTTGAGCAGGTTTTAGATGGGGTGATTTTTAACACCCCATTTATTTTCACAGCTATGCTAGAGCCAAAGTATGGAGTAGGTTTAAGGACTGGGGTCCTACTTTTCATAGAGATGGTGTTACCCATGTGCTTGTTCAGCTTCATGGGACAGATTTAGAAAAGCCTGTTTTGATAAACTGCTTGCTTGCTTGGCTTGGCATTCCCAAACACTGTGTCAACTTTCCACAGAGCTGTCTCAATGAGGTTAGCTGGGGAATTCAGCTCACAGCACTAAGCCTGCAAGTGGCATGACTCGAGGGCAAGATAATTTGCTTCATAACTTACTTTTTTTTTCCTGAGTAATTACACAAGAATTGCAAAGCTACTTTCCAAAAGTGGGAAAAGAGGGTCTGAAATGGATGTGAATTTTCTGTTCCGTGTTTGGGAGTTGAGATGAGATGTTAATTGTGGTAATTGTGATAGTGATGGTAATTGTAACACTTTTTTTGGGTGGGAGCTGTTTCTAGATGCGCAGCTCATTCAGCGTGGGTTTTTCTGAAGCAGCTCAGGCAGCACAAGCCACAGTTTCTTGTATGCCTGCTGCCAGCTACTTAGAGAGCAAGTGTCAGGGGCTGTGGAGGAGGAGATGGGTAAAACATGCAGGGAGAAAGCTAGAGATGAGGCCTGAATACTCAGGGACTGATCTGTATCAAAGGGTTTCCAAAGTACATAGACAAGTATGTTGGCTGCCTGCAAGACCTTTGGGGTTCATGCTATCCCTCATGATCGTCTCTGTCCTGTTTTTAACACTTTGTGTCCTGAGCTCCACTGTGTACATAGACAGGTGGTGAGTACCTGGAGGTGGCTTAGTAAACAAGGAGCAATGCAAAATAAAATGGAAATGAAATAAAATGGAAACATGGACAGTGTGAGCTGAAAACCTAACAACACAGAAAAATGTGGGGAATGGGGGAAGTTTACGCTTGTAGGCTGGCATATTTGCTAAGAGGAAACAAATAAGGTTTGGGCACATGACATTTCTTCAGACCTCTGTACTTGGAAGCTTTTCTGTTGTTTTCTTAATTTCATTTTGCCTAATGCAAGCTATTGCTTCTCTGAGACATGATTGTCATTTATATCCTTGTAGTACTGTAGCTCTGCCCATCACCAGGGTGCAGACAGAGAAGTAATTTTTCAGGCATTTATTAATGGAGGGTGATGCTGGAGGGATTCTGGCTTGGACATTGTTTTATTTGTGGAGGTGAAAATGCTGAAGACTGAAGAAAATAAGTGAAATGAAGAGGAAATGAAACCTTATTCTAATTTCCAACCTAAACATATTACTGACCAGGATAAACATATTTTCAGTGAGTGGGAATGACACTGTCTTTCAGCTGTTGTCACTCACTCTTTTCTGCTCTGTTTCCCCACTGGGAGTGTTTTGGGGCAGCAGTCAGACCCTCCTTCACCTTCCCTCACCCAGGCTCAGCTCCTCAGCTGCCAGGGCTTCCATTCGAGGAGGTCCCAGGCAGCATGAGCTGGTGGTTGCCAGGAGCAGCAGTCCCACCCTTCATCCTGTGCCACCTCCCAGGCACTTGCCTGTCTGGAAGCAGAGCTGGCCACTGCCCTTCCCTGCTCACCCTCCAAGAGCCCTCTCCTCCCACGCTGTTATTTTTAACCCGAACTGAAGCCTTGATTCGCTTCACCCCGTGGCCTCCTGCTTCTGCCAACAGAAACAGACTGTGAAACTGCAGAGTTAACCCCAGCTTTTTCAGGCTTCCCAAAGCCCTTCTCAGCCTGGCCAGTTCAACTCCATCTGCTGGAAACATTCCCCCTGATAACATGGAAGGTGGCACCAGCCTTTTCTTCTGCTGGGGCTATGAGAACAGGCCCATATTGCCTTTGTCCTGGACTTGGGAAGAAGCTTGGCACAATGTATCTAGGCTTCAGGGAAAAGTTATCAGATCCCCCAGCACAGTCATAACTTGTAAGATATGCCAGTAGTCGGGTATTTTTCTCCTTGGCTTTCCTCATGTTTTCTGCTGTAAAATTTCACGCTGTGTCTTGTTATCATCCTCAAGACAGTACCACCCATGATAGTGAAGGAGGAAAATATATTCTCAATAAGTAACTCAGTAAGTTACATTGTAAAGCTGTGGGACTAGAACTCTAAACTGAAAGATGCACCAGAAATACATTTCTGTATGGACCTTCTGCATTTTTTTTTTCAGAGTCTGACTCTGCTGACCTCAATAGACTTCAAGCATAATCCATCACCTTATCCCCCTGCTGAAGTCAGTAGGGCAGGAACCACCTGATCTAACTGCACAGGTGTGCACTATACATAGCTATGGCTGGAGTAGTCAGGGTCCCTTTGTAGTCAGGGCAGAGCAAATGTGTTTTGGCATTAATCAGTCTGACCTATTTTAGTTTTCTGCCTAAGTGCATCTTTTCAAGGAGCGTAATTGAGTTGCCAATAATGAGTTCAAATTTGGACATCTACATCAGCTGATGTGAACCCTCAAACTTTCCAGTTACTTCACCTGGCTCCAGACCAGGTCTTGGCAGATCAGCATTTAGTCATGACCGCTCACGTAGTTATAATGAAAATAATTTTGGAGTTCTTGCCTCAGAAGTTCCTTAACCAAGGGGATACAGTGCTCTTGGAGAGAAGGCCCACAGGTCATTGTAGCTTATCTGCCCTATGTGTCAAGAGATACTCAGTGATGATTGGTACTGTTTCTTTCATGACAAATAACAGTTTACAGTACAAGAATGTCAGAAAAGTTCAGGTAGGAAAAGGACCTTTTGAGCTCATCTAGCCCAACCTCCTGCTCACAGTGGGTCCCAGATCACTCAGGACTTTGTCCAGCTGATCTTGAAAACCTCCAAGGATGGAGATGTTGTGGTGTCTCTGGGTGACCTGCTGATGCTTTGGCTGTCCTTGGGGAAAATTACTTTCCTCACATCAAGTCAGAAATTCCCCTGATTTGAGGTACAGCTTTTGTCTCTCATTCTCCCATCATGTGCCTCTGAAGAGCCAGTCTTGGTCTTCATGGTAACCTTCTCATAGGTACTGTATGGCCACTGATAGATCACCCCAAAGCCACTGCTTCTCCAGGCAGAATGATTCCTGGTCCCTCAGCCTCTGTTCAATGCTGGGTGCTCCAGCCATGGCCATTGTGGTGAATGGCCTACACTGAATTCATCCAAGGTTATCGGAGCCTTTCCTGTATTTGCATGAGGGGATGGGATGGAGGAAACTGGACACCGTGTCTAGATATGCTCCAATGAGCACAGAGCAAAGGGGAAAATCCACTTCACCACATCTGCTGGCCATGCTCCTGCCAGTGCAGCCCAGGGCCCTGCCAGCTGTCCCTGCTGCCAGCATGTGCTGCCAGCACACACGTAACTTATTCTCTGCCAGCACTCCCTTCCTGCAGCCAGTTGCTCCCCAATCTGCACTATTCCATTTGTAGGGTTTTGGCAAACTTTTCTACGGCTGAGAGCTGTGATAAGAAGCAGCAGTCACCCATTCATTATCATTAAGCTGTGCATTCAGTATAGCTTCAAAAATATCAAAAGCCTGTTGGTATTTATTTGGAATCCTTTTCTAAAGCAAAATGCTCATGGGAATTCGTTATTTAGCTGAATCCTGACATGAAATAGAAGTATGAAACTGTTGTATGAACTTTCACCAGCTCACATAAAAAGAACATTTAATTCTGTTTCTAGGAATTGCTGGTGCTGTTTGGAATGAAAGCCATGAAGTGCTGAGGGGCTCAGGCTGGTGCTCAGCACAATGTTGGTGTGCACAATGTTGAATTCACCCTTGTGACTCCCTTGTGAAGCAGGAATGAGTTTCACTCTGTGTTTAAAAGAGAGAAGCCATGGTGCAGAAAGCCTGACACCTCTGACCTAATTTTAATTGCCATAATGTAAGATATACAGTCCCAGGCTAGGAATCCACAGTCCTTCTAGAAAGGGAGAACTGTGTCCCTTCAGGATTTCCTGGATTTCACCTCTTCCCTACTTGTTTTCAGGGTGAGAAAGAGCCTGTCTGTTTTCACTGGCACTGGCACAACCTGAACAGCCCGTCTAAATTATTAATCTTTAAATAAGGCTTGGGGCTAAAATCCTCTTTAAATCTAAACCTTGGCATTACAACTTAAATGGTTCTTCCCCAGGCAAGTCACAGAGAACTGAGAGTACTTCTAGGTTTTCCTCCAAATCAAACAAAGCCTCCAGACCATTCCTTGTGTTGCCTGAGGGGTGCCATGGAGATTGGCAGGGGAGTGGAGGATGGGAGGAGAAACTTTGGGACATGGCAAACATGTCCCAAATATTCTCTTCTTCCTTCCCCACTCCCACCTTTGACAGGACTTTTTCCCTGCACTGGTGTTGGTATAGATTTGTTGCTGCTGGGGGGGTAGACAGGGAGCTGTACTTGGTGTTTCCATTCCCATCTCCTTTCATCTGTGGATGATCCTGGCAAAAGGGACAGAAACTGCCCTCTGCTCCTCATGAAAAGGGTCCTAACTTACTTTGTGGAAAAATACTGCCTTTTGCCTGCCAGAGTGCTTGGAGGTATTCCAAGTTATTGCAGTAGAAATGGCACTGAAATATCTGTAATTTCCCCCTCTGTGTGAAGATCTTGTCTACTAATTTCAGTGTCACAGCTGAACCACTTCTTATCTTCAACACCTCTGAAGAGGCCTAGATAGAACTGTCCTGCTAGTGACTTTTGTTGGGGGATGGAAGGTGTTGGCTTTGTGCAGTTCGAGAGATAAACTGAACTCTCGTGTTGGAGGAAAAAAAAATCACTCATGCGTATGCAGCACGAAGCAAAATGGCATTCCCCTGGGACACAAACCACCAGCTTTATTTCCAGTCTCTGGGAACTCTGGCTGGCTTGCACCTCTCACAGGTTTGAGTAGAAGAGCACTTCAAATGAAGGAACTTTATTACTGACAAGAAAGTTTGATTGTTTTTTCCTACATACTAGAGAGCTCTTTTGCACAACCAGCTCACACTGATCAGAAGTGCTGAGGGTCCCCATCCCAGGGACTGCCCCAGTCTCTCTCTCTCTTCAAATGTACCCAGGTGCTTTTGTTATAAGAGTCCTGCAGTTGCCTAAATGACAGCTAGTCTCAATTAAGATTTAGTTTGGAGGCTGAAAACTATCCAATGATTTAGTCTCAGGGATTAAGGAAAACAAAACCTTACCGACGGCTGGATAAAATTCACATTCCTTTCAATTGTGATCATCCTACATCAAGGAAATGTTTGAAATGTTGGCAGTCTCCTATGATATGCCTGTGAAAGTTATTATATTGCTTTAAGTAATTTAAGAAAGAAGAACCAAGACCTATAGCACAAATGTGTTATATAAATCTTCATTTTTACTAAAATAGTTTGATTGATGTCAGGTCCCAGTGGGTGACCTTTAAAAGAGACCACATCAAATGGAGGGGCAGAGCTGCAGCTCTCCACCCCCACACTGGCTCTTCTCCTCACCAGAGTGCCTCTAGACAGCTATGTCATCTGTAGCCATAAGCTAAATTGGAAGAATCACTGTCTCACGAAAGGCAGAAAAGGAGCTCTTATCTCTCTCTTTCATTGAAGTGCGTCATGTCCCTATCTGGGCTGAAAAGTGAGCTGTGTACCTGCATGGGGGCTTAAATGATTGTAAAAACCTCCTCCTCTTCCCTCCCCTCAGATCAAGACATTCTGTGTTAAGAGGGATGTTTTTCTGGGGGTCTGGGCAGGGCATGACAGGAGTTCTAGCTCTGCACCACTTTTAATTTGCTGTTTAATTAATGCAGAAGCAGCATAATTTGCTACTTCTGTCTATCAATGTCCAACTGTTAATTGTAGAGGAAGGAGAAAGCCCCTCTGAAAACCAAAATTTCTGAAGCTCTTTGGTTACATATTAGAAAAAGAACATTTTCTGTACTACTTTGAAGTGGAGTAGAAACAATCAGTGCTACTGTCACGCAAGGGTGTCTTATTTTTAGAAAGCCATACAAGAGTAATGCAAGGCAAAATAAGGTCCTGCTGAGGTGTCCTGCCTGAGGCATTTAGAGATGCTGTATTGACAGACAGAGTTCATCCATTCAGAGAGAAATAAGCTATTGTTTGGAGGGAGGTGATGTTTGGTAAAAGCAGATTTGTTTCCTTGTGGCATGGGGCGCAGAAGAGGGATAGGGATGAGAGTGATTCAGAGTCATCTACCCCCTATAAGCAAGTCCCTGCAGCAGGCCATCATGATTGCCTGCCTCAGCACATCATCTGGAGCTTGTGAAGAAAGGACAGACTGGTGCCCAGAGAGCCAAGGCAGCATCCCTCAGCCTTTGAACCCTGGGGACAAGAGGTCTTTTCTTGCACTTCAGATGATGTGTAAAGTAAGAGACATTTTCCCTTCTTTCCATGAACACATGAACAATAAACCTCTCCTCAGATGTTTCAGTCCCTGATATTCCCTCTAGCAGAGCCTTTTGGGCACTCTCTAGAATCAGACAACCTGTGGAGGGAAGCCACAGATTGACAAGCTACCCCAGAGAAAAAATGTCACAGAACTCTGGTTTAAGCATCCCTAAAGGCCACAGAATACTTTAGAGCTTTTCCTGTTCATGTTGAATGCATGGAAATTTCAGTCATTTCCACAACAGGTAACATCCAGAAACAAAGATTACACTTTTTCTGAAAGGTAAGTAGAAGATCACAGAATCATGGAATGCTTAAACACCACCTAGTGCTCCTTCACCTGGGCAGGGAACCCGTGATTCAGCAACAGGCACAGTTGGAATGCCCTTTTTGAGCAGGAAGCCCAGTGCTGCTCTGGCACAGGACAGGAAGACCTTGATCAGTAATTAGGCAGAGGGAAGAGCACAAATATACAGATGGGTTTGGTCCCTGTTTGTTCCTTACCCGAGGGAAGATGTCTGGGCAATGTTCTGAGAGTCTCTCCAAAAAGAATACAGGGTGCACCAATTATGGGGCATATTGCCCTTCCAGCTTTTTGTCATGGCATGTGAACACAACCACTGAGTTTTAAATCAGAGGAAACACATTGTAGGATGAGGGATTGTGCAGATTAATTGAGGACCATCAAATGCTGTTCTGTAATATGCTGATCTGCCTAAAATTTCTGTGAATCTGTTTAGATCTCTTTTTTATTGCTGCCTGAGAAGAACTATTGATGTGATCTTGGACAGAAAGTCTGATGGTCTGGGTACAGCCCCTCACATGCTCCAAACCAAGTAATGGCATATGCTTCACTATTTGTTGTATCATTCACAGGCAGAAAAGAGTCTCTGCTTTTCAGGCTGTTCCCCAGATGCTGTTAAGTGTTTTAAATATTTTATATTCATTACATACTCTTTGGTTAGTGTGTGATTCATTCAAAATGTTTTCCCACTGAGTGGCAAGAACAATAGCTTTCCATTTTATTCTTAGAAGCACAACTTCAAGATTTCTTTAAAATGCCAATATTTCTTTCAAATATACTATTTCTGACAAAATGCCTTCCACCAAGCTTGTATGGTTGGGCACTTAGAATATGCTTTGCTTTGAAAGAGTGAATTTAAGTGAGAGTATGCTAATGAGAAGTATTTTGTTTGCAAAAAACCAAGCCATAACCTACCAGTGAAGTTATTCAGAGTAACTATAAAATCATCTTAACTATCATTATCAATTAGCCCACTTTGATTACTGAGGGCAAACTCCAGGAACAGAGAACAGTCCTAAGTTTGCATGAAGGAGGTCAGGCTAGATACACAGTAGGGGATTGCTAACAGGAATCTACATTTTTGTGTAACAGCTCCATCAAGTTTGTGCTCTCTGTGGCAAACCATGCAGATTAAAATGCGTGGTGTAGTGGTAAGGAGAAAAATTCGCTTCTGGGAGAAGAGTAGGTGGGATGACTGGCAGAAGGAATTCATGTGGACGTTCAGAGGATGACGGAGAATGCCGTACCTTCCCCAAACTGCTTCTCCCTTCCTCATCCCCCTTCCCACTTGAAAAACCAGATTCCTCCTTCTCTGTTGCCACTTCTCTCACATCCTCTGTCACAGACCTGAATTATGAATGCTCCTGCTCTGAGGTGTTTTGACTCACCCATCTTCAAAGCTTGGTCCCCACATGTTCATTTATTTCTGCTATCCAGTTGCAGGCTGTATCTATCAGCTACAGTGGGTTCCCTGGCTCTTCCAGTGGAAGAGTCACAGCTCATCCCAAGAGACAGTGTGGCTTGTCTACTGAAACACAAGTTGCTGTTATCAGCTCTCTTTTATTTTCCTGAGAAGCAGGCAAAAATTTTCATGTTTCATGCACTTAACCTCAGCACAACAGCACAACACGCATCCTTGGTTAAGCTTTGCCTACTGCTCATACCACACTTTTACCAGCAAAGATTAACTTATTTTAGCTGATCCTGTGAAGCAGCATTGCTTCAGAGGAAGGCTCAGCACTGAGATGGATTTCCTGGCTTAGGGAGGTCCATCTGTTGGATGTGCAGCTAGTGGATACTTCCTTACAAGGACATTGATGAGGGTTACTTTTAGTGAGGTCAGGCTGCTACACAGGTGTCTCCAGCCTTGCCCTATCTTTTTGGCAGAACTGTTCCGTTCAGTACAAATCCCCTTGCAAATTACTTAGCAAAATTTACTCTACAAGCATTTTTCCTAGAGTATTTTTTAGCCCAGGAAATAATTCCTTCAAATGGTCTGAAAGAGGGCAAAACAATGCATTTTCTGCTTTCAGTACAAAATGTGGCTCAAGTCATACCCTCATTAACCTTTTGTCATATCCTGCCATGCCCTGAATGGTGATAAGGAAAGAGGCTGGGCTGCCTGTGGCAGGTCCACATAATATTTCCTGAGTATTCCTACTCATTCTCTGTACAATCACAGAGCAGTTGTGAACAGCTGCAGAAAGTGAAAGAGGGGCAGGTACTGCTGACACAGCTTTGTAGTCGTTATTCAAATAATGTTCACAGATGCTTTCTTACCAAAATGTATTTTACTTCAGAAATCAAATGCCACTAGCATTAGAAAACAGCTCACCCACCACCACAGACTCAAAAGTACACAGCAATTACATTATGTTCCTCCATCACTACAAATTGCCTACATAAAGAAAAAAAGAAGGTGTGATGTAAATTCAGCCACATGAAAATCTGTAGGCTAGAAAGCCTTGGAATGAACAGGATTGAGGCAGACCTACGGTGAAATCTGCACTTGCAAAGAGTGATATATTTTGTCTTTAAAACTCTATTTTAATTATATTTTAACTTTGTCACACATTAAACTTCTGCTTAGAGAGCTATCAGTATATCCTGATGCTTCCAGGACTGACTGAAGTGTACTTTACTGTAAACTCAATGCTAAAAAGAAAACTGAAAGTTTCTTATCTGATAAATATAATCAGTGATATAGTTAAGAGATAATTATCTATTTGGTAACATAACATATGGCTTGGAATAAAGATGGTCTTTGTCTAGTAGAGTTTACAATGTATTTCCTCTTGGCAAACACCAGGTACATAGGTTTTGACCCCTTTTCAAACAGGAGTGGCAAATAAATTCACTGCTACAAGCTAACTTCCTGATTTGCCTTTGGAAATGAGGCAGGGCTTCCTTGATTACTCATGAAATGCATCTTCATTAAACAGCTTACCAGGATCCTAACAGTCAGAGGAGTTAAATTGAGGTAGTCAGTCGTCACACAGAAAAAAATATTTCAACAAAAAAAGCCCTTGACGGTAAAACAGCAATTAATTTGGCCTTTAACAAGCACTGACTTTAAATCTATGTTGTTAAGAAAATCAAGAAGGTGGCTGCCCATCTAAATGGAGAGGGACCAGGTTGTTTATGGGCTTGTAAGCTCAGGCTCAGCTACTGGACAGCAGCTCCTCTCCGGAACACCAACAATCAAAACAGAGATGTTTTTGCTGGGCAGCACTTACCTTGCAAGGGGCTCTGCTCCTGATTCCCTCCTCCAACCCTTGTCATCAGGTTTCTTGAGTCCTTGGTAGGTCAGTGTAGTCCAAGGAAACTGCATCTGCCCATTGGCTCCATACGGAAGGTTTGGCTGCAGGAGGGCATTTTTACTCCATCCCCCTTGTTTTTATTTAAATTTGGTGAAAGAGAGAAACCACAAATGTTCTACCGGTTTTCTTATTTCCTCTATTTGGCAAGCCTCTCTACTTTTGCAACCTGCAGATATTTGTTAGATATTCAGGAGAAGTGCTCCTTGAATCAGAGAGTCCACAGGGAGAGCCCAGTGGTCATCTGTGACTGTCTTGTAGTCACCAAATTTGTGGAGCTGTGATGGGTAACAATTTCATCTTATCACCATGATTTACTTGGCAGTCCCAATTCCTGAGAATTTTTCTAGTCTTGCTACAGTGTTAAAAAAGAGCCTTGCAGCTCTGAAAAGTCAGATCAAGGCAGGGGAAAATCTAATTAACTCAGGAGAATGGCACTAATGTCCAGCAGATGGTCATGGTGGTCTCCTTCCTAAGAGTGCATTTCCTTTCTGCTTCATGATCCAAGCTGGCTGCAGTTCCTAGCTCCATGGCTGCTAATTCATTTTGAGATGGCAATACTGGGGCTTCAGATTCAGGTCCACAAAAATATGTTGCCTGCCCTGGCCCAGAGGTTATCACCTCTGCAGGTGCAGCAGCCTGGCTAAGGTACCAGCTCCTGCTTTTGTGAGTAGGACCATGTGTCCCAAAATGACTGGTGACAGCTTCAACCTGGCCACAGAGCCTGCTGGTTGAGCTCTTTGGCTTGTGACCCAATCTGTGCTGGACTGCTGCAGCTGAAGCAGGGGCAGACACCAAGCTTTAGCAACAAGGACTCCTCCTCCTTTTGCATGTTTTCCTTGTTAGATGGTGACCCAGAGTCTGCAGACCCCTCTGCCACTGTGGGCCATGTTTGGAAATCTGCTTCCCACAGAGTGACCCTTCCTTAGCAAAGGCAGGAGTTTCAACTATGTATTTAGGCTGTGAGTGTCTGCTACCTCTGAATTAACAGGGCAGGCAGAAGGCAGAAAAGGTTCTCAGGCATTTGAAAACCTTAGGAAATCCAACTAGTTAGGCTACATCAGGCCTGAACAGGCTGGATTTGTTATTTTGATGAGGTAAAAGTACTATTTTCTTAACCTGCACAGTCCTCAGGGCATACTGTGACATATTGTTAAAATTATAAAATTATTTTCACTCTTACTGGTGAAAATAATTTGTATTTTTATAGGTGTTTATAACCCTTTAGATATTAAATTCTGCTGCACTGAGCAGATTGCTTGTTGTCTGTGTCACTGGAGAGATGGAGCATTTGCCTGATCCTCAGAAGTCTCATCATAGGCTTGTAAACTCTAAGCTGTAATTTCAAATAGGAAATTCCAGCTGGGATATGGATAGATGCTCCTGGAAAAGTCAAATAATAGAAATCTTGCAGAAAATGTAAGGAAACATGTCTGAGGACATTCCTTCCTTCAGAAATGAAAGGTTAACTTTAGCTGAAGAGGAATAACCAGATGCTTTTGCTGCAATTTGTTGAGCACAAAAATCTAATGACTTAGGTTTTCCCATCTCTTTCAAGTCAAAGCCTTCACTCCCAGCTTCTCATTTTCCAAAACTGGACAAACTGATGCTGTGTGTCCAGATTGGTGCCAGCTGTGTATCTTGTTATTTTAAATGGACATGGAAGTCAGTTTGTTCTTCCGTGTATGAAACCCATTATTCTCTAAAATTTTTGGTTGCATAATAAATTCCAAGCTTACTTGACCTCAAAAAGAAATTTGGCAATCCTTCCTGATGGGCACAGAGTTGATGAAAAACACCAGCAAGGTGTTGCTCAAACACCAAAAGAAAACAGACTCTTCCTTTCAGGCAGCTTCAGCTTGTTTCAGAGTGCAGCTACTGCTGTGTTTTTGGCCTGCAGAACCTTTTCCTCACAGAAAGACTCCTGGTACAAACACCAGTGGCTTTACTACTGAATGATTTGCTGTCTGTTAATTCTTTTATTCCCTTACTGCCTACACTGCTACTTGGCCAAAATTTCCAGAGGTGTTCCTCATTTAAAAGAAATCTTTTTCCTATTCAACACTAGTCCAACAGACCTAAACAGTATCTGTAATAATTTTCCCCAAAGCCCAGGGGCCAACTTTTCCTTTTTTTCTTAGATAAATCTGTGGCCAAATCATCTTTCCACAGCCCCATGAATCTGTATGTTTATAGCCCCCTTTGAGGTAATTAGTGTCTTGTAATGTTTAGACTCATCAGGTTGTGTCTGAGCTTCAGCCCCCAGAGCTGTCTCTCTATCTGCACCCCAGTTCCTCAGGAAAGGGGAGTTTTACACAAATTGCTTTTACGTAGCACAGTTGTTGCATGAGACATGACATGAAACAGATATTGCACAAAAGGACACAGCAGGCTTGGGGACCTTTGTAATTGCCCCTTTCCCATTTTCACTGCCTCTGGAACATGGCTGTCATGGCAGGCAGTTCTGTTGAGCCCCGTGCCCCTCTGAGACAGTGTCTGCAGTCCCCCAGCTGCTCCTGGAGCACTGCTTAGCTGATTAAGCTTACTAGAGCAAGCCCCTGGTTGCGGCTCATTTGCATTTTTTTTTCCAATTTTCCTATGCCTTGATGTAAATTGACCTGTGATGAAGCTTGCAAGCAGAATCAATACTCAGGAAGAGGTGGATGTGCCACCCCAGTGTAAGATAAGTGTTCACAAAACTGGTATAGAAGGTTTAGGCAGTGGAATGGAGGCTAAAAGGCTTGAGGCTTTTTTCCCAGCTCTGCTATGGAGTGTGGTCTGGAGGCAGTGGTCTCTGATAAGAAATTCTGGCATGTTTTTAATACCCTCTTTCTCTTCTTCTCCTTGGCAGTATCAACTGCAGAGTCTCTTTGTGTCAGGACTGACTGTTGGCTTGTGTATTTTTCAACATCATTACAAACTACTTCCTCTCTCCCTGGCCACTACATTAGATGTATACATTGGAAGTGATCTTCAGTACAAACCTTGAAAAATGACAGCAGTAAAGAACAAGGAACTAGTGAGACTTGGTCCTAAAAACAGGAATTATACTCTGTGGGTGTCTGCATCAGTGTGTATCAGTGAAGTCCTGGGAACAGCTTCTTTTGGTTTTCTTGGAAAACTTGTATTTCAGATAGATCTGTGTTTTGGGGATTTGGTTCTGACTCTGCTAAACTCTCAAAAAAACCTGGAACAGCAATCTATGTTGAACTATCCCAAATATAGAGATATTGAAACCAGGTACAAACTGTCTTCATCTCATTTTGCCACACTGGGTTAATGCCTTTGCTGAGGGAATGAAACTGTCTTGAAGCATTGTCAGGTACCAAAAAGTAAAACAATCCACTGAGTTTCAACTGGGCTTGTGTTAAAATTATGCGAAATGATCAATCTCATTGAGTTTATGAGTGAGGGTATAATTGCTCCAAACTGTGCTCAGGGCATTAGAGGTTTTCTGGACAATTCATGGGCCAGAAGAAGCCTTTTACAGAAAATCTGGTCCCACATCTGCAGTCTGAAAATGGGTATGACTTACAGACTTTTGTGTCTTGCCAGGTAGGCTGTAGCAAAAAGCACTTGATATGTTTTTCACCCAGTGGAAACAGAGTATTCCCAACTTCTGTTGGTTTGGATGCTGAGTAAAACAGTGGCTCTGAGGGGAAAGAGAACTGTGGCTTCCAGGTGTGCTTTACAAAACTGAAAATATCCATACTATTACATATGTGGTGGATTCTGAGCGTGGTCTGAGTAGCAGTGTTGCATGACACACAGCTGGGTTATAAATGGGCAAGCTGAAGCCTTTCTGATGTGCCAGGGTGCAGGAGAAGTTTGCAGGAAGCAGTGCCAACAGTGCACAACAGTCTGGGCAGCCCCTGTGTCTCTCAAATGAGACAGCTCTGGGAAGGGAAGGTACAGCACAAACACAGCCCTTGCAATGGGTCTGATAGATTCAATTCAGCAGTCCTCAGGGTCCTGATGCACCTCCCACCTTTGGAATGCTTGCAGTCAAAAGAAATAATAGAAATACGTACAGTGAAATTATCAGCTTAATAATGTGTAGTCAGCTGCACTTCAAATTCCATTTTCCTATTGCTTTCTAACTGAAAGCTTCTGAGGCATGACTTTTTCTCAGGACAGGTAGATTATTGCGCTAAAATTTCTCTGGGATACTTTGTTTATCTGTGCTAAGGTTAGCCTGCTCAACACACACTTAAGTAAGTAACATAAAATCCAAGGACTATCTTTAGCTATTGCAAAATGTTCTCCCTGAAATAATGAAGTACGTAACTGGCATTGCTTGAGCAAGAGTTTGTGCATTGTTCCAGTAATTTTTAGTGTAGTAGGAAGAGGACAGAGCAAGAGAGACTATCTGGGAGTAAAGCACTTGTCCTTTGTGTGGGTGCCAGGAAAACCAGCCAAGGCTGGCCCTGAGGCAGTATAAAACCTGACTCCATGAGTGACTGAGCAGTGCAGTGACTGAGGTGTGTGCAGTGTGTTGACAAGACAGGGGTGAGCAGGGTGGTTGGGAGGCCTTTTTGGAGAGAAGTGTCAGGTATTATTGTACAGGGAAGGCAAAATGAGAAAGGTGTAGATGTGGCACTCGGTTAAGGTCTGTGGGTTGTTAACAAGTGGGAGATGTTCAGAGGCGAAGTTTTGTTTTGGGTGAAATACCATTCATCCATTCAAATTTGCATTTCTGGGCCAAGGCTGGTGTAGGGGGCAAGAGGAGCTTTAGAGGAAGGAACTGCTGGGTCAGCCTGAATGTGACTTGTGTAGTCACCATGCTTGGTTTGTGTGGAGAGGGGAAGGAAAGACGCAAGGGTGCCAGTTGTGTCCTAATTGATCACAAGACCACCCAGGGTCACTAACATGACCTGCCCTGAAGGAAAAGGAATTAAATTGCCAGGCAGGGCATAGAAATAGCAGTGCTATTTTGTAAAGTACCAACAAGATGTTATCTAGAAATTTAGTCACCTACTTCCAAGCAAAATCAATTCATACTGGGACAGATGCCAAGAGAGGTCATTAGGTTCATTAAGCAGATGATTAGGGGTTGGTTTTTTGTTAGGAAAAGGTCTTAAAATGCCTATTGGTTTGTTTAGCTTTGCAAAACAAAAGCTTCAAGGAGATACAGTTGCTGTTTATAGAAACTTCAGCAAATACGCCCCCAGAAAAAAAGAAAGCTGTTTAGGCTGAAGAAGAACTCTGACATGAGAATAAATGAACCTCAAATGCTTTCCATGTCAGCCCTGAAAGGAGACCTCTACCCATGAGAGCAGGGAGTGTTGGTGGGATAAAAAACAAACCTGCACTGAAGATGCAGATGGAAAGGAATTGCATGACGTGGGGTTGGAATATCTTTCCAATCTTCTGTCCTCATTTTCAGCAAATGTTCCAATATCTGGTGGCGAGAGTAAAATCTTTTTAGTTGGTGGGCAGTTTTACACAGGAAGTGTTTAAGACCTTCCCTCATGTTTCTAGTGCCTTGTGCTTGCACAGGTCTGTGCAAAGAGCTGCAGCACCATTGCTCTGAGTTGCCTCTGCTTTGGGTTTACCTCTACTTTTCGGAAAAGGGTAAAAGTCTTCTTTGGGACTGAGCTGTTGGTTCATATGGAGACCAGCTGTGAAGAAATGGAGAACTTCTGTGAAGAGCTGAGCTATGAGCAGGGCACTTGCAGCAGTTTTTGGGTTGCGTGTCTTGTTAGTCTTTGCTGTTTATTGCCCCGTTGTTTAAAATTAATGGGAATGGTATGTATCTTGTAAATGAGCACACAGGATCTTTTCCAAAGTCCCTGTCCTTTTATTTCTCTCCTAAGTAGAAACTAATGAGATCTGCAGAAACTTTTCATTGTGAATAAACTCCTTGTCAAATATTTGAATGTTTTTATTTTATAAGTTAGTTGTAAATATTTTTGTCATGGTTCAATTGTTACCAGAAATAACTCAGTCCTGGAATTCACTCCTTGATAATATGTTACATCTTCCTGGAAGAACTACATTCCAGAGGTCACATTCTGCAAATAGCTTTCCTAACTTAAATTACTAGCCAAATAGTCTGAAGGATCCTATATGATTGCTATTGCGAAACCCAGCTTTTCTGGTAGCCATCTGCATTTAATCACTCTCAGGGATAAAAGTTATGTGCAGTGCTTTTGGACCCATGTTTTTCTTCTTAGAGCATCATCATTATTCACATTTTATGTTCGTGTGAGGGATGTTCATACCTCCCATTCCCAAAAAACACAGTGGGATACTGCACATAATGGCTCTTCATTGTAAAGTTATACTTTGGCAATAGTTTCAATGTTATCACTGTGCTTTTGTAAAGAAATGAGGAAAATGTATTTGGGCTTTGTTTAGAACAGAGCACTTCAGTTTTCATATATGTTTTTTCTGTAATTTAAGAACTTCCAGGCTTGGTAAAAGTTAGATATCAACTGAGACTCTGGAAATGGCACAGATAACAAAAGGAACAGTTATTCCTGAACTCATAGTAAAGTTATTACTATCCTTAGGGCAGGACTCAGTTGGCAGGGAGAGGGATGAGGGCTAAAAAGAGATGGATGGGGAGCACTGAAGGAGTGATGTTCTTCAACCTCTGAATTAAGGAGAAACATTTCACATTATCTCTTTAGCATGAAGGCTGTTCAACTTGCTAAAAGAAAACTTTACAGGACTCAGGCCTATTACCTTCCTTCTCAATTATGCCACCTAATTCCTACAACTCCGTGAAGTTAGTGAGGAAGCTGGAAGGCAGAAAGGCAGGGCCTTGGCATGTGGGCAAATGTGATCCCTGAGAATGGAGCACCATAGAAAGGCATCAAGCAGAGCAGGGCATTGCTAATGGGAAAACACAGGAAATTCTTCCTGCAGTCTCCAGGGAAAAAGACTTATGTCAAGATCATAAGAAAGCAATTATCTCTATTTCCTTTCAGTTAAAAAATAAATTCCACAATCATATATCTTCCCATTTCTTCCAAATGTAATTTATCATGAATGTATAAGCAGGGAAAAAAATTGTTTCTGAACTCCCCATATAACTTCTTTATTTTACTGTTAACAACAAAACAGTGGTATGATCCTGACTATTTAATGAGGAAATAGGAAGGTGGAGGGTGCCTCTAAAAGAGACACTCTTTTTAAAAACATTTTGTGTGGAAAACACTGAGTTGGCCTGCATATTGAAATCTAGAGTGTTTTGATTAATTTTTTTTGAGTTTGGGAGCATATAAGGTATTCTTTTAACAGGTGGCTATGTTTTACTCTGTATTAGGTGGGCATGATGGATAATTTCATTTAACCAGCACCCTGATTTTTACATAGGAAGGCATTTGCAGTGGAAAAAGGTTTTGTTTCAGCTCAAAGAGCAGGTGATGGGCTGCCCAGCAGGACCACGTACCTTATACAGCCTGAGCCCTAGCAATAGGGCTTCTGAGGGAACATGTTTTCCCTGAAAGCTTTTATAACCTAGGGGGTGTTTCTTACAGCAAGCAACTAACTACGAGGACTCAACAGCTCTCTGGTCACTGTCATGTTCCTGAGGCTCTACCTGTCTGCAGAATGGCTTTATGCATCAATTTATTCCTTAACAGCTACAGGGATTGGCCACATTGAACAGCATCCTCAGAGGCAGCACTGTGCTGGCTCTGAGCCTGCAAAGCCCCCTAATTTCTCCTGTTACATCCTAAGGTGGCTCTTTTTGGAAAGCTCAGGCCTGTCCTGCCAAGGTTGGTGGGATCAGTTACAGGGCAGCTGCTGCCAAGGAGCTTCATGGGGATGCTCAGAAACCAGTCCTTGAACCAGCTGGGTTGGCATGACTTGGCTTGGCTTGGCTTGGCTTGGCTTGGCTTGGCTTTGCTTTCCTAGAAGAGCAAGGTGAGGGACCAGTGCTGGGCTGTGTTCCTCAGGGAAAGCAAGATGGACCAAGACATAAAGAGAGGTTTCTTGGTTGTAAACTGATGTTTCTGTTGAAGATGGTATTGCAGGGACACATCAGACTTGAAGTACACCCTTGGGGGCAGCCAGGAGTTGATGTGGGCTGGTGTCCTCAGGATCCCATGTAAAGGGGAGGTCTCTGCCTGATGAGGCACAGTTGGCTGAAAGACTATGCCACAGCCTGGGGTGAGGAAGGCTTTTCTGCCTGGCAGGCCAGAAAGCATCTGACAACCTGGAATCATGCCTCCCCCTCTTGAAGTCCCTGTGCAGATGTGCAGTGGTGGATGGCACTGCCAAACCTGCTGGGACCCTGGAGCACCCAGTACCATGTTTGTTGTTGCAAGACTCTGTAGAGCAGCCACTCATCAGTATGTGCTTGATCATCACCAGGGAGTGACATTTAGACATGATAAGTGGGCCAGTCAGCCAAAACCTGCCGCACAGGGTTTATGCTGATTCCACACTCCTATGGGGGCTTTGTGCTGCTGGCAAAGCTCTGCTCTGGTATTAATTCTGCCAATGCCAGGGTAACCATCAACACTTTTTTAATCTCCTTGAGCCAGCAAAATTAATTTTTATCAGATTAACTTTTGCACAACATGACCAGACTGTTTCCCCTAAGGAACTAGCAGTATCTAGAGAATGTACTGTTTCTCCTAAATGATGCCCGGCCTGAGAAAAAGAAGCAGTTCTATGGGTTGTCTGCCCTTGTAGGAAGAATGGGGAGGAGTAGAAAGAGAAAGAGAAGAAAGTTTGCCTGCTGGGAAGTGAGGACAAAATGTGATACACACAGAGCAGCCCTAGGAGAAAGTTAATCCTGGAATTCAGCCCTGGCTCTCCTTTGATTGCAGAGGAGCTGGTAAACCCTGGATGGAACTGCATCTACAAAGGATGAGGGAGGACAGAAGGTGCTTTTATTTGAGAAACCTTTCCAGAAAAACCTGCCCATGAGGTCATTCTTTTGTTGTTCAATAGCATGCACTGCAAGAGAAAGAGTACAATGTTCTCCAGATTAGGGAGGAGGACTTGGTGTTTTGGACTGATTCAGAGAGGCCCCTCACAAAGACTTCAGAACAAAACTAAAAATAGCTTACTCCACTAATACCAAGGAAACACTTCTTTTTTGGCCAAGAAATTGCAATCCTATTTTCTATGCCCACTGGTTTTAGAGGGCAGAGTTATATGTCTCTTTGTGTTGAGTCTCTTTCTGAGTAAAACCCATTAGGAAGGTCAGGGTTGCTTTGTGCTTTGTTTGAAGAGCTATCAAATAACAGCAGTATCAGATAATGTGGATTATCATCTTATAGCTCCGTACAATTTTATGTGTTTTAATTACTGATACAGAAAGAGTTCTGTGGGACAGCTGAGGCATAGAAACAGACACTAATTAAATAAGCAAAGTGTGCTGAGATCTGTTTTCCTCAACTGTATCAATAACAAGATTCTCTTACAGGTCAGCACAAACTTCCTCCTCCCCCTCTCATCTGAGCTGTGGGTATTAAACTGTGTAGTGTTTTCATAATCATCAGATTTATGTAACAGCAGATATACTCAAAACACAGAAAGAAATTGGGCCAGGAAATCCACAGTGGCTGTTCCAGTAGCTTTCCAGAATCCCTGACAAACCATCAAATCCCCAGCTGTAGCTTGACACAAAGAAAGCATCTTTTTTCCTGTGAATCAGTGCCATTATGGAAAAAAACAAAATCCAACATTATTAAATCATAGGTAGAAAGGGCAATCTGTTCAGGGTAGTGTAGAAACACATCCAGGCTCAGCCTAGTCCCACTTCATCTCCCCTCCAGTATGTAGGGACTAGAAGGAGCATTACTGCAGGCTGAACATACCTTAGAGACTTTAAGACCATTGACCACCTGCCTAAAATAATCTGGAAGCCTAACAGTTGACCCTAGAAGGATGGAAAAAGGGCCCTAAACCATAATCAGGAATATACTCGGGTTATAAAATATGCCCACGTGTAGAATATGGGTGAGGGGTTTGAAATTTCTTTCACCAGCACTGTTCATTTGCAGAATGATGGTATTCTAGCTGCTGGGCATGTGAACAGGGCTGCTTTTAGTGACCATTTTAAGTTGACTTATTAGCTGCACACCGATGATGGAAAACCAAGAGCTAAATACATTTCCTGAACCTTCATCATCCTGTGCCTTATTCACTCCCTTCCTTAACAAAGCCACATCCCTGGGTTCTGTTGAATGTTCTGGTAATGGGTATTAAAATTCTTGACTTGACACAGAATACTGCAATATTCCCAGGAAAAGAGCTCTCTGAGGCACGTGGTTTCCAGTGTGCATGTATTTCTGTGTATGTGTCTGTGTTTGTGTCCATGTTTGTGTCCATGCTTGCTCCCCAAAGCAGGGAGATAAGGATGGAATTATCCCATATCTGCCCAGCTGCAGGCTTCTCAGACCTTTCTCTCAAGCATCTGGTGCTGGCTAGCATCAGGGACAGGATATTGACCCTTGTTTCTAAGCAAGTCTGGCAATTCCCATATTTCCAGGCACTGGACACAAACAGACTGTTTCCTAGTAGAGAATGGCTCATATTTCTTGGCAACACTGACAGTCAAATGCCACTTTTGCATTCTCCCTCACTCCTAATACAGAATCTCAGTCTGAAGGTCAAAGGGTAGATCCTGGATGTTCCCATGCAAGGAAAATCAATTTAGATTCACAAAAGACAGAACAGTCAGTTCAGGAGGTCACCGGATGGTCTCAGTTGCTCTTCAGGTTTAGAAATTTGAACAGGGAGGAAGGAGGGGGATGAATAAGGATGAATTGATGGAGCAGGATTGCTTGAGGACTGTCAGAACCACAGCTTGAGAAGAGACACAAGCAGAAGGGCCACCTTCAATAGAGACTAACTCATCCCACTGTGCCAGGACCTGATCTGATCTGCAAAATTGCAGAAATATTTATAATTTGACCTAATTTCATCCCATTCTGAAGCAAGATGTCCACCAAGTTTAGTGTTCATTTCAGATCCAGTCTGAGACCTTGAACTTTAAAGGAGAAGTTTGATACCAGATGAGTTGCCTTGCCTGAAGCAAGGGACAAATCAATTCCTTGCACAAGGCTGAGTGGAGAGGATTTTGAGCTTAAAGCACTGGAGCAAAACTGTAGTTCTGCTCTCCTGGTGTAGAAGGAAAATCTGCTTGGCTTTTAACAGACAATTTGACTGCAATTAGAGCTGAGAAACACTCCCTGAGGATTTCGGGGGCATTTTTTTTTGCCTAATAAAGATGCTCAAAGCAAGAGTCAAATAGTTTTTGGAGGCACCATGGCAAAAGACTTAGAGTGAGAAGCAATGGGAAAAGCAACTCTGAGGGCAGAAGCACATTTCTCCTATGCCACACAGCTTGTGGAGCAAGGCCTGGTCCTCTCCACCACTGCTCCCCTCTTGCCTCTGCTTTCAGGCTGCTGAGTGCATTGGTTAGTGTCACCAGGGCAAGCTTATAACTTGCTTTAGGAGTGTTGGCAACCGACTGTTGCACTGTGTTCCAGCTAAGTGTCACAAGGGAAGACAGTCTGTTACTCCTCTGATGTCATCATTTGGTAAAAAAGCACCAAATGAGTGAATTCTCCCTTCCCCCTCATTACGTTTTTTAGCCCTGCTCAGTAGTAACACCATGCACAGCTTCAAATTTAAGCAGCAAGGTCCCTGCAGCAGAGCGTGACAGCTCCCCAAGGGCCAGATTCTTCCTGCAGAGTCTGGTGGCTCATCAAATTGAGCAGGGTTACATCAGAAGAAGAATATGAATCAGAATATGAATAATTTGTCATTTAGCTCATATTTGGTGTGGCTATAAATAGGTCATTTGGCTGCAATTCTTATTCCCAGATTTTATTTTTATTTTTTTAACCTCAGCTTTGCTTTTTTAGACCACAAGCTTGTGATGAGTCTAAAAATGTCGGGCTTGGATTTGGAAAGAGCAGATAACTGAGGCATGGCTCATTCCTGTCCCAGGCTGCTCAGTGCCTTCCCATTGTGGGCAGGAAAGGGCCAAATGATCAGTCTTGGCACAGTCACTGAGGGTTGTTTTGAGTTCCTAGGAATTTAACCCTATGACTTTGGCCTTTGACAAGAACACTTAATTATTTCCAGCTCTCCAACAAGGTCATAAACTGGCCTTTTCTGAAAGTTTCCTGCTCTCCATAAAAGAGAGCTCTCAGCTCCTGTCATAGCAGAGTTTACATTCTTTGAATGGAAGGGCTTCTTGAATCAGCAGGATACTGTGGTTGGGTTAAAGAGTTCAGCATTTGGTTTTGTTTTTAACAGGGGAAGAATCTGTGCTCCAAAATGACATCCTGTGTCCAGACTTTGTATCTCCCAGACTTTCCATTTTGCTTATTGTTTCCCCGGGTATTGGAATTTGAGATTGTTCCATTGTAAAACCAGAATTTGTGTAAAAAATCAGACTTAAAACTGATTTTTTTCAGTTTTCTTATTTTTCTTTTATTATTTTATTCTTATTTTTTAATTATTTTATTATTTTCTCTTCTTATTTTCAGGATATATGTGTATATATATATATATATATATATATGTATATATATATATATATATATATGTATATAGATAATTTTTTCACACAAATGCCCAGCAGAAATGCCCAGGAGTGACTGCCTTGTGGCCTTTAAGTTTTGGTTACAGCTTATGAGTTCCCTCAGCTGACAGATCATGCCACATGTGGCACACTTCTGTGCAAGGTAAGAGAAACTTTTTCACCTCTTTCCATAACACTCTCCATGCATTCATTTTGTCAGCGGGACATTCCTCCTTCAGCCCAAAAATAATAAGTGCAAAATGTTCATTTTTCGGGGCTTTTCAAAAAATCCGGAGGCACGACCCCAGCTGCAGCCTTAATGAAGAAGTATTTCATCCACATTTTCTCTGATTTATGTAAGCACACAGACCTCAGCCCCTGGGTGCAGCAGGGAGCAGAGGCTCAGCCTGGCAGCCTGGTGAGGCTCCTGCTTTCAGCAGCCCTCAGCTGAGCCCAGTGGGCTTCATGCTCACCTCTGTGTGCACATCATGACCTGTAAGGAGCTGCTGAAACCATGGAACTTCACTAAAATGACAGCAAGGTTCAGCAGAGAATGTAATTCTGCCTTCCCACTTAACAGCTTTACCAGTAAGTTGCTGCTTTTTCCTTACATGGGGATGTGGTTGGTGGGGACATTCTTTTCTAATGAAAAGGCAGTTCTTGGTACCAAAAACCACTTGCCCAACATTTCTAGTGTGTAAGGCAGAAAAACAGAGCTGAAAAACAAACTTTTACTGAAATACATATTTTTAGACTGATTTCCCATCTTTTGCAGCCCAAGCTTCCGCCTGCCAGACCTGAGGCAGAGCCCAGGGCACTGGAGCTGTCCCAAAACATGCAGCTCTGATCCAAATCTATGTCTGCATCAGCCCAGATGTGGAGCCTGGCATCAGACCAGAGTAAGGGACCACTTGGAATGCCTTCCCCCCCCAGGAAAATCTGGCCAAGCCTGAGCTGCAGCCAGGAAAGCCTGATGCCCCCATGCCTTCATCTCTGGATTTGGGATCATTGAGGTGCCACAATCATGGCACTACAGGACCATCCTGCTGGCAAAGCCTGTGAGATGTCAGCAAGGAGAGAAATGAACAACACCTTTTCCTTGACTCACTGCAAGGAGGGAGAAATGGAAATGCATGCATTGAGGATTGCCTGTGGTAGCAGCAATTGTATTTCTTGCTCTGCAGAGGATGAATTAATTGAGACAGTGACATTATTAAACTTGTCTTGGAGAGCAGAAAGCAGCTGTAAGCACCTTTCCTGCTCAGAGGTTGCGCCCCATGCCTGGGAGAAGGCTGGAGTCCTGCATGTGACCTGGAAAATTCCAGCCCTTCCCCTGCCTCTTAGGGACTAAGCTTCCACCTTAGTCAAATGTGGGAATGAAGCCATAGCTGGGCAAAGGGAAAAAAAAGGCAGAAAGAAAGCTGTACAGGCCACAAGCCCTCAGGAAAAGGGCTGCATTTCAAGATAAACCCATTTAGCTCTAAACACAAACAACGTGTTTGTAAAACTGCACAGAATCTCAGCTGCTGGAAACAAAACAGCAATAAATGGCAGCACTGAAGTCTGTCTTGAAGGGTTTCTCTTTTTTTTTAATATATTTTTGTGTCTTCACAGTCTCCTGCCTGTTCACAATGTCCTAAAAACATCTTCTGCTGCCTAACCTTTGCTGACATCATTTTGCCACAGATGAGTTGCATATTCTTTCCCAAAAGTATTTTCTTCAATTCCAGCCTGCAAATGATTGATTTGTTAAACTGCAATTCCCTGCTGCCCAAACCAGATTCTCACTCAGAGGCTGCTTTATACTGCTCCAGCAATTTCAAACTGCTGAACCGCCAGTGTGGTATAAAAGAGACCTGGACTTTGAAAGGAATGTTCTTTCATGTCTCTAGAATATTATCTATATTCTATAGAAGTATCAAATGTTTTTGTAAAATAATAATAATGAAAAAAGCAAATTCACCCATTTAATGTTCCTACTCACCAAGTATACCATATGGTATTTTAAGTGCCATCTTTCAAGGCCCTTCTCTTTGAAAAGCTGAGAAGATTTTATGACATAAATATTTTCCCTGTGAGGTTTGGAAACCAATTTGTTGGACACTATATATTTTTAACAGTTATGGTATGTTAGATCATGGTCTTTTGTGGTTAGGTATGACATCAGGCCACCACAAAGCCATACCAGGAGAATCACATGGAGAAAAACATGTCAACTTAGTGGCTTTCAACCTTCAAGGGAATTCCAAAAAGCCAGGCCTGTGCATGTGGAATGATCAGTTGTTATTCTGACACAGCTAACCTGGGGTGACTTGCAAGCATGCATACTTACAAGAAGTTTTGAGGACTAGATAAGGAGAAAATAATTGCTATGTGCATATTCCAATTTCAGAAAAACATCAGCAAGGCTGCCAGGTCAGCCACTGCCCCCTTACTCTCCAGTAAATACCTGATGATTCACGTACGATCTGCAGCTCTTGGTACCAGCTGTCCTAAATGAGAAATGCATTCCAAATTGCTAACAGACCCACCTTGGAATCTTGGTGTATCTGGCCTACTGCTTTCATAATGTTCCTATTTATCCCTTCTATTTATCTCTTGGTTTTGGGGTTTTTTTGAGGTTTTTTTGTTTGGTTTTTTTTCCATAATGCAGCTCCTGCATTCCTTAGACCTTTCAGCCAACGCCATGAGGAAGCATACAAGAAAAATAACTTTTCTTGGAAGACCTGTGAGAGCAAAGGCCAAAATGCTGATGGGCAGCTGGAGCACAGTGATGCCTCAGGCTGGCTGCAGGTGATTTAGGTGGGGAGGGGAGACTCAGACCCTGGTAAATATAATCAACTTTGTGGGCTGGGTGGTGGAGCTACCCTGACTTGTCAGGGGTGTAGAGGGATTAGCTCCTGCCCTGGGCTGCCTCCATCATCCTATGGCCTGTGCCATTACTCTTCTGTCCCCCAGAGCAGTTGGGAAGCCTGGTTTTGCCCTACCTCTGCAGCCACAGTTAGTGATTGCCAGGGAGGAAGGGCCCCTCCAGGATAGGAAATATAGACTGGGGAAAAGCAGGTCTCAAACCTTGTGACAGACAAGCACCCATCTACAGGGGTTTGTATTGTCTGCTGAGGCCATGGAGGCCATTGCCTCCATGGAGCTCAGATCCTGGGGTTGGAGATGGAAATTTTTGGTTGTTTTGTTGTTTTTTCCTTTTTTTTTTTTTTCCCCCCCAGAGCAAATGCCTGCAGCTTTATTGGGAATTTTCTGATTCTGTTTCTGATCTGTAAAAGCACTTGTCTGCCTAGAAGATTTTCTCCTTTTCCTAAATATCCTAATTGGGCTAATGAAAAATATTGCTGCTACCTGTAAGCATTTTTCTTGGTTAGGATGTACTCCATCCTGTCCCCAGCAGATAGCAAAGTGTGAGTCCTGCTGCAGGCCTTGTACTTTGAGAGAACATGTGACAGATTCTGTATCCCTGCTAGGCCTGGGAGAGCTGTGGCTACAAGCAGTCTCATACTGAGGTGTGTGCATGCCTGCATATGTGAGAGGAGATATCTCAGATTGCAGAAGAAATCCTCCTGTTGCCATTTCTTAACTTTTAAGTCCTCAGTTTTGTAAGCCAAATGATGTTCTATTAGCATAGACTTACATTTGGGCATGCACTAAAATGCCTCTAAATGTGCAGATTTATTGACACAACATTTTTCCCCCCTGAAATGGAAAGGGTAAGAGGAACTGTAGATTCAAATGCATTTCATAGACCTGTGTTACTCTGTTCTCTATTTTATTCTTTTCTATCCTTGTAATTTTTGTACAGCTGTTATGACCTTCTATTCTTAATGGGGCTTTCCTTTGCAACATGCACCTGAGATGTATAAATGTTTTTTTCAAAAAACAATTCCATGTGATCCATCAGGCTATTCAGACTTAGCCAGTCTGCCTTGTACTTTGAATACTGACATCAATGTGATTACAAACTATGTACAACTTGAGGACTCCTGTTAAAAGTGTTTAGGGAAATCATTCTGAATAAGGAACACTCTCCGATTTATTGTTCTTTTCAGCCCCTTACAGACAATCTACAAATTCAGTGGGAGACTGCATTTGTGGACTCCATTACATGAAACTGTAGCAACTATTAAGTTGAATCTAAACAAATAGGAGGAGGAAGTCAAAATCCAATTTGTCATTGTCCTTTCTAAAAGATATGTACAAAAGCAGTGATAGCAAGTCACCACAGTGTTTCTTATCAGCCCTTGCAGAGGGAGATGAAGAGAAGATATTTCTGATAACATTAAGTTATTCCGTTTTTAGATCCAACATGTTCATAACATAATAGAATAGGATATCAGTTCTGACTCCACATGGGACAAACCCCTAAGAGCTAATCCATTGCTTTGCTCACAGGGAAATTCTGCTCTCCCCTTTGGATTTCATAACAGTTTGACACAAACTTAGATGTTGCCCTTTTATATTGGCATTAGTGTGCTCAGGGATTATTTTGTTGTTGATACTGCTAGCTGGTTGTCCTTTGGTCACAGATTTGGAGTATTTCTGTGGTATCAAAAGCTCTGACATAGGTCCAAGTACCTGCACTGCTCCCCATCCCCACAGCCGGGGGGAGAGCAGCTGAACCTGCCCTGCTCTCCTGGCTGAGTAGTCATGGAGGGCCACTGAGGCTGTAGGAGATGTGAGTCTTGGGAAAACAGAGGGATCCCATTTTCTTTGCAGTATGACAAGGAAATACAGCAGGCCAAGCTCCTAGGTATGTCCTGTGTGCTGGACAAACACTGACCTCCTGTAGCTTGAATCCAGATTTTCAAAGCACTTTTCTGAGTGACTCAGGGTGGGAAGAGGCAGGAGGTGGATTTTAGGAACACCTCGAGGCTGTGTTGTGTGTTTGTCTCCTCCAAAGCAGCCCCCAGCTTGTGGAGAGGAGAGTGGAGCCCTGTGAGAAACACATATTTTTAAGCCCTCCAACAAGAGCCAGATATTCCATGATTGCTTAGTGTGTCATTGGGCTGGGCATGCCTGTACTTCTAAGCCCTGGAGGACAGGAAAATGCTATTTCCCTGCCCTGTGTTGTTGCAGAACACAGCTTTTAATAATTGTCAGATCAGAGAGTAATAAGGAACCTTCTGACTTCCAGGGAAACATTTAGTGCACCTTTTCTTAAACTGCCAGATAATGATGGTGACCATAATTTTCAAAGGAAACCCTTTGCTAGGCACTGAAAAAGGAGGTGGTTTCCAGAGGCTGGCAGCACTGCACAGCTGCCCACAAAGTTGCAGGGAACTTGTGCAGGGGGTGGCAATGCCCAGCAGCCCAGCAGGGAGACAGCTTTGTGTCCTGTCTGCAGGTATTGTTGAGAGCCCCATTGTCCTGGGGTGGCCTAAAGGAAGAACCACAACAGAACCTTTGGAAGTTAATGGAGTGGTAAAGTTCCTTGTCAGTCCAGCAGAAGATTCTCTTCTTCCTGTGTTCTGTGACAGAGAGTAAATTCTCTGGCCTGAATATGGTACAAAATAAGCTCTTAAAAGTTCTACAGTTCCTGGTTTCAGGCCCTTAGCAAGGGCTTGCTTCTAGCTGTAAAAAAAGGAGTTTAAACATTCCCTAGTTAGCCTATTTTGTTTGAGCCTTCCCAAGTCTCCAGCTGCTGCATTCATGTGTTTCCCCAGCTGGAAGGGAGCCATGCACAGGTTGAGGGAGTCTGTAAGTTTAGGGATTCATTCTTACAACATTTGGAGTGCAGAATGAAAGCATTAGGGAAAAGCAGTAGTGGCCCTTCCCTGGACTGTTTTGCCCCCTTTTTGTATGGTCTTACCCCAAAAGCTTACTACTAGCATATGGATTGCCATGCTGGTGTTTTTCCATTCCTGGTGGAGGGCTGAAGTAACTGGCCTATTTCACCACAGCTAGCAATAAAAGCAACAGATGAATGTGAGGTCCTTGAACTCTGCATTGTCTAAGGTGTGACTCATATCTAGTTTTATTGGTGTGCTACAATGTGTGTTATATATTGTATATAATCATAAACTCTGTTTATGATTATAAACAGAGTTTAGATAAATACAGTTGAGACAACTGATAATGGCCAGGTGTATCAAACCCCACAATTGTGCATTGTAACTTGAAGGAGGAAGTGTTGTCTTTTTTTCTAATGTTAACAATTTTCTCTGGAAAAACAGCCAGCTTTTCTAAGAGCATAAATGTGACTTTCACTGTACAAAACCTGTGTCCCCCCTACTTTGTGTATTAAACTGTGAGTAAAAGACCACTCATTTCTATACTGCACAAATATGCTTAGCCTCATTGAAGCTGACTGAAGGAAGGACTTCACTAGTCATTTTCAGGCAGCTCTTGGCTAGTGGGTACACAAAGCATGCAGAGTACACTAGACCATTTCTCCTCTCCCTTGCTTGTGAGCAAGATGGGCTTGATGGGGCAGAAAAACATGTTTTCACTCTGTAAGCAAGCTGTGGTGCTGTTCATGTGAGCATGGTTAGAGAAGCAAGGATCTTTCAGAGACTCCCTCTACATGGACTTTGGTTTTCAATTAAAAAGAAGTATTCCTCTTAATCTTTGTAAAGGAAGGAATCACATAATGTAGCTAATGCTGGACTAGATGTAGTTGATATTGCTCCCCAGGAAACTCAGAGTAAAAGTACTCATAAGGCTGAGAGCAAATCAAAAGCTCTCCTAGAGGCAGCACAGTGAGAATTTTCTATTGGATTATCAGGGCTTGATGGGAAATTTGTCTAATGTAAGAATCCAGACTGGAAGAGATGGAAACAATAAACTAAATGAGAAAACTTTGGGCATCACATGAGGTAACACCTGTTGGAGCACATAGGTCTTTCTTTCCTGAGAAAGACCTGTTTCAAAGGCATGTGGAGATAATGGAGCACCTTGCTTGTGCATGGCAATCTCTCACCATCACCACCAATGGATTCTGTAATAAGGACTCAGAGAAACAAAGCAGTCACATTTAAACATTTTACTTGCAGATCACATGGAGTTTAATTATTCTGTGTTCCTGCTTTCAGCAGCTGTGGAGGACAAATACAATAGACCCATCCTTCTCCTTTCATCTTGCTCAATAGCATTTTTCTCTGTTTTCCTCAGTGACAGTGGTCTTGGAGGAGTCTGCCCCAGATAAGAGGCCTGAATGGGAGAAGAGGGGTTAACTGTGGGGCAGGATATAGGATATTTTCTGGAGGCAAGGCTGTGATCATTTGTCCCATCACAGCTCCTGCCTTCTCCTTCATGGCTCTGCTGCATGTTATTATGCTTCCATTAACCTGTAAGCTCACAAACCAGCCTTTCACTGGAGAATGTGAACAGATGGATTCTTCCAATGTCTCCTCTGGCTTCTGCTAACCCCTGTGCTCCATGCTGTTGTGTCAGCAATATGAATCATATTAATTATATTCAGAATTTTGGTAACAGGGAGGATAGGGCCGTTTAAATATCAAGTGTTGGCTCCCTGACTCATGGACCTAAGAACTAATCACAGTGGGACTGGTTTTGGTTTAAAAAGATTCTTTTACAAAGTGGTTGGGTTTTTAGTAGATATTGGATAAGGGGGGAAAATTAAAATCTGAGAAATTAGAGTAAATAAATTTAAAGCATAATGAATTCAAAGCACAAATCTGAAGTTGAAACAACCTCATCCCTCCCCACCCAACAAAAGAGAATATCTGTATTTTTAGACTGGAAGGTCACTGGTGAGTGACAAAGGAGACTTTTGTTCTGCCCTTGGCCACACTTCTTGCTTGCAGGCTGCCCCACCTCAGGCCAGCCTCTGTCACCCTCCTTAAAAAGGGTGTAATGATATCGACCTACTTGGCAAAGTGCTTTGGGATCTATCTGTGAAAGAGCCAGGGCTGAGTTGCCTTTGCAATCTTTGAGTGTTTCACGTTGGTACACTCCTTCAGCCTGGAAAACACTGCGTGCTAAATTTGGCAGGTTTTAGTGTTTGTGATTCATTCCCAGGGAATTCCAGACTTCTTTAAGCTCTTCCCTCATCTGTAGGTATTTGCTGACTGGTTTACTAAACAGGCTGTTCTGAGGCTGTTTGCTGTGCTTGACACCACTTAGCTGCTCGCAGCACTGAGTCACACACCACCAAGCCTTTCACCATTTAGATATTAGACATGGCAAACAGAGCTAAACACCCAACCCACAGCTCAGAGTGCTGGGACCACAGCTCCACCTCCCCACGCCAGGGCTCCATGGGTGTGTGAGTCAGGGCAGGCAGTGGTGGGACTTCTGGCCTGATAACAGAGCAGGACAGGAGGAGCTGTTATCTGCTGTGCACGCACAGGTACTCCTGGTGCAGACAGGGTACCCAGCACGTAAACTCATGAGCTAAGCACTGCATGCAAAAGGTAACTGTAATAAAAATAAACTGAGAGCATCTGGTTTATGGTCTCTTCCTTGGTACAATAATGTGCAAACTCATGGCAGCTCTTTCCTTAGTAATTTGCCTTTCTCCTATGGCTCCTATTTTAATAACATTTCTAACCTATAATCTGAAAAAAACACAGAATTTCCAGGATATCCCTTATTATTTTGAAGCCTCCTGCAGGGAACAGAAATGCAGTTGCAACCTGCTCATGCTTTCTGATAAATTGATTTCAAACCTTGCACGTGAACACGCTGTGATTTCTACTGGTACCCAGAGTGACATTTTCCATGAAACCTCAGAGCTGTCCCTTAATGGGAGATTAGTGCTTTAACAAGATGTCTTTTTATTACTGTTGTTGTTCACTCACTAATGAAACAGGCTTGTGCTGTTTGCTATCAATTACATTGCAAATCATGTAATGTAATGACTCAGTACTTTTTATTTTTTTAAAAGAAAACATAGCTTCAAGTTTTATTCAGTCTGGTTATTTCATGGCTTTAGAATTTGTTGTCCGAGTTCCTCATTACTGCAGCTGTAGATAAAAACTTGAAAATCTGAATCTCTTAAGGCTCAGGAATGTGACAGAAAAGAGCCCCCAAAAGGTCACACACAGTTTGACAGACCTTTCACAGAAAGGTGAAGGCGAGGAAGAGGAGGAGGAGGAGGAGATACAAAAGCTGGCACAGGATATTTGCAACTAGCACTGCTGTCTCAGTGGGGGTGCTGGCAACATGTGCCTCTTGGGGCTCCTTGGAAAGTTTTTGCTGTTTAGCCTCAGAATCTGGATTCTTCCAGCTTTGTTTAGTCTTTCTGGGCTCTTTTAAAGGTCAGCTGAGGGAAAACATGAATTAGCTCTTCCAGAAGGAGCTGCTGCTCCTCTCTCTGTTTGGCGATGCAGGGAAAGTGTCTAAAGCATGGTGTTGTGAGAGAAATTAGCTGCTTCTGCTTTCTCCCTTTCCCCTGTAGTGAATTTTGTTCCCTGAATGAATGAGACAGATTTAGGACCAGTTTTATTCCCAACAGTCCCCAATAGGCAACCTAAAAATACCTCCAACCCCAAACACATCCCATGTAGTCCACAGCTTTTTCTGGAGCTGAGGCAAAACAGAGCTGATGTCATGGGCTATTTTTATACAGTAACATCTAAAATACTTTATTTTTGTAATAGTGAAAGAGCACACTAGACTTTTTGGTAAATAATTTCAATGTTATTCTTTCCATTTCTGTAAATTGATGAATAGCTGAACTTAGGTGGAGCAAGATGGGGTTTTTTCTTGTTTTTTTTTTTTTTTGGGGGGGGGGGGCAGGGTTTGGGTTTTTTTTTTTAATTCTTTTCAACTTCTTAAGCACCAATTCCACCCCTGTCCTCTTCCCCTGAGTCTCCTCCAACAGCAAACACCAAGGTAACACCTGCCAGGGGTGGGTCAATACAGTGGCCTTTGGTCTCCAAATAAGAGCAGGTGAGTAACTGCACACTTACTGCCCCAGGAATGGGCAGGGAGTGCTGCAGCAGGGCTGGCACCTCATTCACAGCTCCTGCAGGAAGATCCTGCACTCCTGTCAGCCTCACATCCTCATGCTGTCCTGGCAGCTGTGAAAAGCCACCAAGGCTTCACCGAAGGAGTTCCTGAGATGGTGGCAAAGAGCAAGAACCCAGAAGCTCAAGTTTGAAACATGATGAATAGTTGTCATTGGCCATGTCAGATACAGGCTGGGTGCTTTTCCAGCTTCTGGTTTTCTTCTCCTTCGATGCTGCTGAAGTGTTTGGGCAGGCAGTCTGTTCCCTGTCAACTCCCACTGTCACTTTTTTCCTTAAGAGTAATATCAAAAATGCTTGTTCTTTTATTTTTTTATTTTATATCAAGAGTACCCCAATCTCTCCTGCTGTGTTTATGCTTCTGCCAGCAAATCACTGCTTCTGTCATGTGCTTGGCACCCACTTGCTGCTCACTAGCAACCCAGGTGGGCACAGCACAGCCTTTGTCTCAGAGTCATCCATTGGAACAAAAAACTTTTTTTGGCAATTCAAGTGATTGCTAGTCTGCAAAATTGGAAAATAGAATTTTGCTAACTGGAGCACAGAATGCTGATGGATGAAGAGCTGTTTCAAAAAAGAAATGCAGGCAGGGCAGGTTCTCTCCATTTTATGTTTTCTAAAAGTCAAATCAAGGAAATTAACATGTTTTGGGTTTTATTCAGGCCCTGCTTTAGCAGCATCTGTCTTACCTGTGGGAAACAGGTGTGACTAAAGTGGTAGGCAAAGGGCTTTTCTCCAAAAGGATTCAGGTGCCTAATGTCAGTTTGGAATACTTCTGACTAAAAACATCCCCAAAACCTCTGTGCTGCCCTAGGGGACCTTAAAACCTGACTCCAAGCCTCTAGCAATTATCACAGAGCTCTGCCTGGGCAGAGCTGCATGAAATGGTGGTGGCAGCTTTTTAGCCACCCATTTCTGAAAAGGGAGACAAAACCATTGGTATTTCTTTACTGCTCAAGGACATTTGAATTCGTAGCTTTCACTTCCCCGGGGAACATCCTAAGCAGCCAACTAGAGCGTATCCTGACCTGGTCCTCTCTTTGTAACAGCTCTTCCTGGTTCAGAGTAATTACATGTGTAATTATCAGGGTAGAGACAACCATGGAAGACTGACTCTGCCTGGGTGGTGGCTAAACACTCGCTGCAGGCCACAGGTCTTACTCCAAGGATTGTGAGGTTTATTTATCTAGCTCTAGTATTCAGTGAATTGTTCTGTTTAGAAAGGAACAAAGCTTACTGAATCTTCATAAAAGCTTGTATTAATTCAGATGCAATGTTGGAGTCCTTTCTATGTACAGAGTGCACAGACTCTAAAGGTCCTTGAGATTTAGCTGAGCAGTGTTTTGAGACAGCCGTGTTCTGCTGCAGACCAGCATTGGCAGTAAGCACCAGCCTCATGACAGAAAGGAAATACCCTTGTTGCCTGCCCATACCCAGGTGTGGGGCCAGATGGGGTGTTTTCATAAACACAGTGTCACACTTTGTTACATCTGCATCATTTAAAGGAAAATAAAAGGCTAATCTTCTCATTGCCATCTTCTCTGCTTCCAGCTTTCTGAATTACTTGCACTGATTTCATGGCAGGAAATGCTGATCCTGTGTTGCAAGATGTAGCCCAGCCTGGAATAGTAATTTAATTTTGAATCCTCAAGGTAGAAAACATTCCACTAATGTCTTGCTACCTAAAGGGTCATACTAATCAACTTCTAGCAGTTTCTTCTTCAAGTCTTACTCAAGTAGTTATTAATTAATATATGCTTTTCCACTGTTTTTTTAAATATAATTTTTTCTGACCACTATTGTTAAACCATCTGCCTCTGGAGTACAAATAATTTCTCCAAACCTGCACCATTCTTGCATATCTGTGGACAAGCAGTCACTGACAACAGCTGCTGAAACCCTTGGTAGTCACCAAGACCAGTGTGCTGCACTTGCTTCAGACATCATTGGGGAGTCTGCCTACATTGCCCAGCTGCTGTGAGACAGGGAAGAAGAATCTGGGCTGGGAGAACTGGAAACAACCTGAAAGGGTTTAAATGCTTCTGTCCAGTGAGGCTGAAGGAAGAAAGAGATGAACCAGTGACTGGCAAAGAGCAGAGCCATCTGTATCATGAGGGAACAAGAGGGGTCTGCAAGCCTAAGGTCCCTGTGATTTACACAGTGTGTCACATGTACGTGGCAAAACACTGTTTAGAAGATCTTGGCCACATCTTGGCCACTAGAAAGGTGGTTTGGCATTTTTAGTTTGACCTGCTAAGAAAATACAGTCCCTCAAGCAAGGCACTGTAACTAACCTGCAGAGCCAGGGCAAGCATAGGGCAAACTGCACTTTCACTCTGGGTTTACTAAGACAGTTACTTCCTTCTCGGGAGTTTGTCCTTTCAAATACCTAAGTGTGGCCTCAAAATCTCCATCTTTCATGGGTATTTGCAGCTGTGACCTGCCTCCTCTGTATTTGCTGGTTTGATGGAAATGAGCATAAAACCTGCATGGTGTGGCTGCCCTTATTTCTCTCTCACTTTGAGATTCAGCAGCAGTTTTTTATGAAGAACCAACCTTTCCTTTTTGCAAGCCTAGCTCTTCTGCATTGGAGAAATGCCCTCTCCTCAGAGCCGTGCCACCTTCCTCAGTGTGTTTATGTCCTCTCCCCAGGAAAAGATTACAAATTATGTCGGGAATACATTTTTTAAAACACACAACCTCTTATTACTCAGTGTTTCAAATAAAACAGCACGTGAGCTTGTTAACTCTGTCTGCCACTCTTCTCGTGGAGGATATGTTTTTTAAACAAGTTTTAATATCCTTTAGTAAATAAAAGTTGTTTTCAACAGGAATACTCTGAGCATAATTGTCATATACATATGTGCTTTTTTTTAGAAAGAAAGAAAGAAAGAAAGAAAGAAAGAAAGAAAGAAAGAAAGAAAGAAAGAAAGAAAGAAAGAAAGAAAGAAAGAAAGAAAGAAAGGCCCAAATAATTGCCATCTGCCACTTTCTTAGTAAACATTGTGATATGTCATGAACTCAATTACACAGACCACTGGGTTGTGGACAACTGGTTGCTGCTTTTTAAAAAAAAGTGTTGAAATAAAACTTTGCTTTAGGTGCAGCAAATCCATTACTGAATGTCCACCAAAGAGAAGGGGCTCCTTTCAGCCAGCTGCGTGTGTTCCCTTACATCAGTGGAAAACTGCCCAGGTACAACCAGCTAATTTCTTATTGACTCCTGTAATTGCAGGCAGGGTTAGCAAATGGCACCAGCTACTGCAAAGGCTGCCCCAAATTCTGCATTCTGTCTTTGGCTGAGTTGAGGAACAATGATAAATTTCACTAAATCTGCTTTTTGGCCAAATGTTCTCTGTGGCAGGGGAGGCCACATTCTCCGCTGAGGAGATGCTGTGGGGTCAGTTCTAGAAATAGGTTCATTTATTTAGAAAAAGTCCAGACTGAAGAGCTGAGGCACTGCTAGTAGAGGGGAGAAAGAGGAGTCAGAAGAAAAATATGGGGAGAAAGAGGAGTCAGAAGAAAAATATGAGGAGAAAATTCTGTGATCCCCTTGAAATCTGAATTTGGAAGCTGCTGGGAGAGATGAGAAATGCGACTCAGAATTGGTGGAAAGGTTTTTAAATTAAGTGAGCAAAGGCACTGGACAGAGGTACATCCATTAAAACAAAAGGCACAAAAGTGGTAAAAATATTCAACAATCATTTAATGAATGGGGTGGTGGGAGTCCCTTGTCCCTTTTCCCCAGCTCCTAAGGAATCATTGCTAATTTATTAAAGAAACAGTGGAAGCTTGAAAGCGAAGAACTCCAAGGATAAGATTTGCTTGTTTTAATTTGAGTCTTTTTAGACATAAACAGTTAGAAAAAATTCTTAATTGCACACTAGATGAGACTATGCAGTGACCCACATCCACTAATTGAACAAGGAGAACATCTTTTAGGATGGGGAACAAGTCTAGAGGCAGCCTATATTGCAAATATAAGAGGTGAGTTATGATTCCTAATTTATGGTTCACAGGGCATTGAATCCTCTGGAAAACCTACAGAAATCTGCCATCTTACACCAGATTCTGAAAAAAATTGTACCTTTTTTCAAATTACTACTGGTATCAGTTTCAGCTGACACGTCAGGTGTCTTTAAATATCTATGTAATTGTCTTTTTTTGTGTTCCTAGAACATAAGGGTCAGACTCCTGTCATCCTGCTTCAGTATTCATTGTAAATTGATATTAGGCTGGTGAAACAACTTCTGGGACAGTTTAACACCTTATTTCTCTCTTTCATTTTGGCATGTCTTCTTTCACCTTTCTACACAAACCAACCTGCTTTCTCTTAATGATATTTTGATCAAATATATCATTATATATGATATATAATGACGTGGGGGGAAGGAAGACTGTTTGTGAGAGCTTTGATACATGCAACAAAACTCCTACTGACTTTATTGGAAGAAGGATCAGTCCAGAACCCTTCTTTTCCTGTTAGTTGTTGTTTTGTTGTTTCTGTTTTGTGTGTGAGTGTGTTTTAATTGGTTTTTAGTTATTGGTTTTTATTAGTTTTTAGTTATTTTATTTAATTTTGTGATTCTTTTTGGCCAAAATGCACCAGCATGCTCTGACTGTGTGTATCTTGCGTTCAGTAAGGCACAAAAAGAGAGCTTTATAAGGTTCCCATGACCTGTTTATCGTTCAGGAGCTGCCTGTGTTTGATGTGGTGGGCACATTGTGCCCAGTTTGTCACACCTATTTGCTTCTCAGCTGAAACCCACTGGTGCAAAGCTGCAGCCCATTGTGCTAAGCACACTGGCCCCTTGTGAGTAAATTACATGTACTCCCCTGGCTGAGTGAGACCTTGATGAACTTGTATCAAAGGGTTTTCTGAACTCATTTTTAGGAGCATGATGTGAATTATATGGAGCAGGTGTGAGTGCCAGGGGAAGGTGGAGGTCAGTGTCACACTTCACAGCAGAAAGCCACCCACCATCAAGGCTGCTTTTCATGTGCTCAGCCAGTGTGAACCCTACTGAAAACAGAAGGCCCTCTGAGGCTATGTGCAAGCCTGAAGGAACAGAGCAGGCTTTTGAGGGAGAAAATCAAAGACATTGGAAAAGTTCCTGCTTCAAATCAAGGTAACTTTTAATGACTTGTAAGTCAAGACTGGACTGAAGAAAGAAAAACATCATGACTTAGAAAAATCCTGTCCCTTGACTTCAAAGTAAGGAGGACACTTTCCAGATCAAATCACCTGCCTCAGTCACCTTGGCAGAACAGAAGAGGACTCTGCAAAGGGAGCTGGTCACAATTCCTGCACTGTGGTGGTGCCTTCTGTGAGGAGGCGTGGTGTGTTGTCCTGTCCTGAGAGAGCATCCTTGAGGGTGGCAAACAGTTGCCTTGACTGGGAAACAGAGCCATGCTGTGTGCTTTTCTCCCAAAGGGAACAGTAATGCTTGGGTTTGACCTTTTGGTGCTGTTGGTATTGAGTTAGAGCTACCCAGCCCCTGGAGTCTTTCCTTTGGAGGTAAAGTGTCTGATGATGCCCTAAGGCTACTCTGCCTTAGGTAAAGTGCCTTACAAGGAAAAGCTTCTGGCTTTACTTCCAACAAAATTCATGAGCTACTACAACTGACAGAAGTTTTTGAAGTGTGGGGGGAAAGTGTGTAAGGGTTGATGAAACTTTATTTTAGCAAAGCAATTTTGAATGGCTCCCAGTGATTTGAGAAGGCTTATATTGTACATATTCAATAATGTCAGCTGGGAAGTCATTCTTTTCACTGTGTTCCCCAAGACACTGATATCTTAATTGCTGTTCTGATAATGTTCCTGTGAATTCAGTGTTTGATGCTGCAGAAGCCACCTCAGCTTGCGGGAGAAATTCCTGTGCATTTCATGGAGACTTCATCTCTGGTCCACTGTGGGATAAATCTGAATTATGAAGTAACAGAGCTTTGGGTATCCATGCTCTGTGACCTGGTCTGGGAAAGTTTGGATTTTGTTTTTTTGGGTTTTTTTTTCAACTGAATTGGCTCTTTCTTCCTTTGAGAAAAGGAAGCCCCAGGAAAATCCTGCCATAAAAGGTTTCTTTGCAGCAATCCCACTAGGTTAAAATGGAGACCCATCACCACGAAAATGTTGTGCCTCTGGGAGAAGTTTCACCTGTTAAATCTGAGTGTTTCCATCATGTTTTGGTGTGCAAGGTCTTTACATTCTGCCTTGATGGGAGTTAGGAAAGGGGGATGCCTACAGTGGTTATCACTTAATTTTTTGATTTCAGCAATGAAATTGGGGGTGGAGGAAACAAACAGAAAAGTAAAAGTGTTAGGAAAAGAGTAGCAAAAGGAGTCTTAAAGACTGCCATACAAGCAGGCTTCTATCTAAAGCTATATAATTTCTTCTCTGTGTTGGCATACATCTGAAAAGTTTTGTAAGCTTTCTGATATATTTCTGATTACTTAAAAAAATTGGGAGAGCTGGATCACCCACATTAGTGTTACCCAATATCAACCTGCATTATGTAACTCTAAGGCAGCAGAGCTACAAAATTCCAAGACAGGTTGATCAAGGTTTGTTAGAAGATGTTAAATGGTAGAATGTGTAATAACAGTTGCTGCCTATGAAGGGGGAAGAACATTTTCTGCCAGTTCTGAAATCAAGGGTTGCATAATTTGCAGAAGTGGCTTTGGCTGAGGCTTTGCACTCCAAAGCTGTAATCTTCTGAAGTCTCCCCTAATAGAGCTGGGTTCTGTTGGTGCAAACTGTCACGCCTCACATGCAACAGGTAATGTTTGAACAAAGCCTTCTGGCTGGATTGAAACCTCTCATAATTAGCAGGTAATTAAAAAAAAAATCCAGTTTCTCCAAGCCAGCATAAACCCCCAGCAACCTTGTTGCTTAAATAATGCAAGAGAAGATCTCAAGTAATGCACAGACATCTACAAATCAGAGTTAATTATTCTTTGCAATACACTTTCCAGAAATAATCTCCTTTATCACTTCTTGATGAGAGCCATCATCTGCCAGCAGAAATAGCAGGGATAGACCACAATTAAGTATGACACACAGAGCAGCAGAATGGGGCAAGAAGTAGAGTTGGGTTAAAACTAAATAGTTTACCTCTCTGTAGCCTTCATTTGGCACCTTGCTTTAACCTTCAACAAGAGTCAGTTGTGCTGTGCATCATCCTCTTACACTTTGAAGTCTGGAAATACCCTGAAGAATATGCTTACTCCTCAGATTAAAATCCTCCTAGCAGGGCTCATTTGAAAGAGCACAATGTCACAATGGAGTCCAGACAACGAAGTAGCAAAAAAAAAAGGTAATAGAATAGTGAATTTATAACCAGGAAGTACGGGGAACTTGACATCATAACAGTTTCAGGATGCTAAGAATGATGACTCTAATTCTCCTGATGTTTTATTAAGAACAGGGCAGCAGAAAGGACTCTGGCTGCTATAAGAAAGATGAGAGCTGATGCTTTTCCAGGCTACCATTCGCCAGCCAACACAGCCTGCACAGGACTTTTAAGAACACAGGTGAGTGCAAAGAATACTGAAAATAAGTGCCTGAGGGAGGGTTAGGCTCTTCATTTTTCCCTCTCCTGGGAAGAAGATGTGTGATGTACCACCTTTCCCACCAAATGTGCTTTTGGATGCACATTTATACTTTGATGGCAAGAATAAGAACAGGGTGCCAGGACAGAGAAGTGTTTTCTATCCTGGTCACCCTGCTGCATTCTGGAGTTCTTCAAACTTCATGGTGGCCTGCTTACATCCCTCGTTTCTTTTCCCAGTACGTGTTGAGTGACACTGTCCATGATGGAAATCACAGATGTAGGCTGGTTTAACATTCCCTCCCTCTCAGCTCCACTCATGTTTTATGGTCAGCTTAGTTAGGTTCCTTTGCCTCTTTTAATATAAAAAGTGGCAGGTGCTGGTGGCCTAGACTAAGGAAGTGTGATGTAGCTTTAAACATGATTTATGTCTTCTAGCTATTCCTTAGGCTAGCAAAGGGTATTTCTTCTTGCATCAACCCAAAACATAGTTGAAAACTACTGCTATCCATCAGAAGCAAAGACTAGGAAAACTAAAACTTTTACCTCCATACAGCATATTTTTTGAGTAGATGTTTTTCTTTTACCTCCATACAGCATATTTTTTGAGTAGATGTTTTACAGGTACTCCCTTAGATACCTCCTCTGGACCAGACACCATGAGCTGCACTCAGGTTAAATCCAGTTTCCAAAGTAGCTCCAGTGCAGCTCAGGCACTGACAAGAGGCACAGACCATGGCAGTGCTTGGAACAAATATATATAGGATAGAAGCAATGTCTTCTCTACCTGGTGTAAAGGTGTCAACATGCACCTTGCTCGTATTTTACCAGTGACTTAGTCAAAAGAGGGAGGTGGTGGTGGTGAACACAAGCCAGTAAACTTAAAAGCCTTCTTCTCATGAATATGTAATGGAGTTCACTCTTTCAGCCTTCTTTGAATTCAACTGGGTTAAAACAGTGAACAAACAATTAATAATTGTTTGCCAGGAATATGATGATCCACAACAATCACAGTGTAAAAGAAACAAACTGAAATGCACAACAACCTCCTTAACGCCCAGCAATTATGCTGGTACATCATAGAGCATAACTGAAGTGCTTGTTAATAAAACAGTTAATGAAGTAATTCTAAAACATTTTTTCCACTTTTCTGCTGAGCAGCATATGAGAGGTTCCTAACCATCAGTGGCATAGAGGGGCCTTTATAGGAACAGAGATGAAGGAAGGGAAAATCTAGAGAAATGAGTCTAGATATCTGAGCATAGAGTTTCCCCTTGAACCTAAACAGGAATTTTATTTTTTCATTTTCTTTCCTATAAATGTGAAAATTTTAGGATCCAGTTACCTGAAGCATTTTCTGTATCAGCAAGTCTCATTTAAGTAGACTACTGATCTCTTGCTCCTCTGTCTGTGCTGACATGTCCCAGCCTCTCTCTCCATCAGTGCAACCATCTATGGTGCTGCATGCTGGACACTTCCCCTAGCAGAGCATGAAGAAGGCCCCTGACCACTTCTGTGTGCAGTAGCAGATGCTGTATTGAAGAACCTGACTGGTTTTTCTGGATACAGACACACAAAAGCAGTAGCTGATAGTGCAGTAATAGGCCATTCAAAGAAATGGGAAGTAGCTCTAGGAACTTGGAGTAGAAGCCCTTAGGAGGTCATGGACCTTTGATTTCTGCTTACAGATGTGTTATTAATTTTTGAAAGACCACTTTACTTTCCAGAACACTATTTTGATGCTTTTTGCCACATTTTCAGAAGTGAAAAACATCACATTGGGATATCTAAAACCTCTGCTTCCTGCCTTCCCGATAAGATCTTTGTGACCCATGTTTGTCCCTTCTCTTTCCTTTTTTCAGACATGAATGTTTAGACATATAAATATTCAGCAAAATTTCATTGTCCTGCAGGAAGAAAACCTGCCTGTCCTCAGTTCCTAGTTTCTGTGCACAGACTAATCTTTTACAACTTCAGTGCCTTGTCACAGATACTGCGTTAATTAACCAACACCTGTTCGCTAATAAATATTCTAATTGTTCTGAGGTATAAATGGAGAGTGGGGGAGGATTGCAGATCATATCTTACATAATTGCCAAAGAACATGCAAAGCCTTTGGTGGCCTCCTGAATAAAAGTAAGGTATATGTGCATTTTCCTCAGAGCAACCTCCTCCTGAGCGAGGCAGAAAGCGATCTGTGCCCTGAGGAAAGGTACGTGACAGAGGTCTGTGTTCTGTGTTCTTCGAAGGCAGCAGTAAGCAGTGCCAGCAATATCCGCTAGATCAAGTGTTTCTAGGCTCTCGTGTTTCTTGTCTGTGAAATCAGATTCAGCTGATGGCTCCCAGGGAACTTAGAGAGTAGCATTCCCAGCTAAAATACTGCTTTGAAAACTAAACAGCACTAAATGCATATTACATCTCCTTCATCACTACTGCTGGGCATCACAGCAGGCAGTGGTTAATTACAGCTGCATTTATAAGTGGGCTCTTGGGCAATGAAACATTAATTCTCCAGTGTCATTTGCTATGCTGGCCACAAAGTCAATGCTGAATTACTCACATGCCTGTCAATGTTTGGTTACTGTACCCGAAGAGATTCTCATAAGCTCAATCCCCTTGTTGTCTTCACTAACTAAATCAAAAAGTAAAATAAAATTGTCTTCCAGCCAAAGCCTATAGTGGCATATGGAGGATTTTTTCCTTTTGACTAGGAATAAAGGATGCACAGAGACAAGTATGTATGTTTCTGACTTGCTGTACACCTCCAGCTAAAAAAAAATTATATTTATATGTGTATATGTGTGTGTGAGATATACATATATATATATATATATGTATAATGCCTTGATATTTGAATTATTTTGCTTCCACTTCAGCCTATGGCTGAGTCAGCAGAGGAGTCAAAATGAGTTGCAGATGAATATTATGGAGGTTAGAAGTAAAGGGAGCAAATGGCTCTGCCCAGTGATGTAGTATAGCAACCAGAAAGGAAGTCAGAGTAGATTCAGGGGATTGGCATTAAAACATTGAAAGCAACAGGTTATTGTCATTTACAGGCTTTTGCTAGGCTTCTGGTATTATTATGTGAGTCACATGAAAACATGTTTTGGACTACAGTTAATATGTTGGTGATAATAATTGTGGTGTTAATTACACAAAGAGCTCACTCTTCACATGTGATGCACATCTGGTGTTATCTCAAAGGCAAATTTTTAATTTGTCACTGAGACCTCCATGATCCTGAGCATATTGAAAGAAGCCTGATTGATTGTGAAACGCAGTAGGCACTGTGACAGAAAGCAGTATGATAAATTGAGTGATTTGAGAAATGTGCTTTTTTGGCTGTTTCTGATTTCATCAAGAGTGACATTTCAGCCTTAAATGGATAGCCTGACTAAAGCCCAGGCAGTACTTATGCACCATCTAAGCTTTGACTTTTTGGAACACTGTCAGAGCAGTGTGTTTTTGGACTACTCACTCTGGTGTGGAATTTCAATCTTTAGGTTTATATTATCATGCCTCATTGCAAAAACCTGGTAAAAACTGAACCTGAATATGACTACACTCTCCAAATATGCCTCCCTGAAACTGACCTCTTTGCATTCCTTACCTGGCTACATTTAAAGCTGCTGACACTTTTATGTAAAATTTAGTACCATCTACCTGAAATAGAAGACCATATCCAGCTGTGTTCTGCAGTAAATAAGAACAGCTACTGTAACTTATTTGTCCAAGTGATTGTACAGCACCCCCTGACCTTTTGTTAGGTTTTCTTGTTGTTGGGCTTTTCCAAATAGCATCCTAGAATGGAAAGTTTGTATTGAAACAAATGTTTAAGCACTAAGGATCAGTATCTCCTCTTTAATGCCTTGGCAGGGGAAGCTCTTTTGGACAATGTCTTTTTTCACAAATGGCATCACTATCAATACTGAAGCCTGTAACAGACTAAAGTAAATGGGGGGTCAGAATCGGACCTTACACCACACATTCTTTTGGAACCTTTTGTATTTTCATTGTATTAATGGTTCACTCCATGAAGATCAGAGTGAGCAGAGGTAACGCTGACATTGCAGACCATGGGATCCAACATCAGGATAACATTCTGCTTAGCAAAAAGACTCTCATGGAGGGTAGAATCAAAAGGGTTATCTGCTCTGCTAAATCCCATCCCTGCAATCACCTGACCAAAATTCATCTCATGCACCAGAGGCTACAAAACTTCTTCCAGCATCTTGTAGCAGCCATGAGATCTGTGGTGAAAGATAAAACAACACACACCAGACTGTTTACCTTTGCCTTCCTCTCTTTTCTGGGTCTTTTAAGATCTGCCTAACATTTCGTTCTTAAAAAATGAGTCTGAATGTGATCAGCTTTTTCCACATTGTGGCATATTACAGAAGGGCATTAGGTGCAATTCACCACTGTGAGGCATCCGGTCTTGCCAACGAGATCTCAGATCAGTCTGGAAATGTGAGTGATGTCCTAATTTTGCACTTATGTCTTCATTAGCAGTGATTTTTTACTAGAAATCCTTTCAAAACTGCACTATCAAAATTTAATATAATCAGCAAGCCCCTGGCACAAAAACCAGATTGCACTTGCATTGTTCAAAATAAAAGTAATAGAAAAGAGTCAGTGATCAAAGCACCTTCCACTATAAAGCTCTAGGAATTGGCTAGGAATTTTTCAAGTAAAAGATGCTTTAATTTTTCTTTAAAGCAAGGGTTGTCATCTAGGCTCTAAGATCCTCTGCATGCTTATAGATGCTGCTGGACAGATTGAGTTGCCTCTGAACGTGTAGAAACAGAAGAGCTGAAGGTGAGAGGGGATTTGCAGGGAGGATTCTATCCAAACAGCAAGGAAGGGAAATAGCATCCTTAAGGTACACCTTCAGTGAGCACCTTTCCCTGAGCAAGCCTTGCAGGTATCACATTCCCAGTACAGTGCCCTGCAGGCTGGAAAGGAGAGTGGGTGAAGGGAGGGCAGCTGTGAGTTTTGGGCAGCCCTCCAAGGGGGTCTGGCAGAAGGGCACTGCTGGTGGGCAGTGCTGAACCACCACAACCTGGCAGCACAGCTCTCCTCAGCCAGCACCACCCAGATCCTGAGCAGCTCTGGTCTCCTCTGGTAGCTCTGGCTGCAAGGAGGTTGCAGCCACTCTCTCCAACTTCCTCCCCAGACAGACAGTCTGTCTGGGAGGCTACGTGCCAGGGTTCGTGCTGTCCCAGGGGTTCAGCCCCTCGTTAGGAGGATTTAGTTACTAACACATTTGTAATTCTGATGCTGTTAGCACTTGCAGCACCATCATGGGTTTTACAGAAGCTGCATTTGTTTGCTCCTACATGAATGAGTAGAAACAGAAAGGCTAAATTTTCTTTTGTAGTGAGAAGTGGAAACCAACGTCTAAAACCTTTTCCCTGATGTCCTCGCCCACTGTGCTGCTTCACCAGAGAGGCTGACAGAAACAGAGAACTTGGGCCAACATGCATTTCTCCTTGTTTTGCAAACTGACCAAGTTCCCCTTTCAGATGTGAGGTGGTACGTGTGTGTGCACACTGTGAGACCAAACAGTTAGCTAATCCTCTGCTCTGGAATCTGTCTGACAAAGTGCTAGAGCACTGGGACGTTTTTCTTTTCTAAGTTGTTTAAGTAAACAAAATTAAATCTCTTCTTGGCCAGTTAAAAAAATCAAGTCATAAAAGCCTGGAATAGTTCTGTTGTATACATTTCCCTTGGAAAGTATCTGCTTCAGTTTTTCTCTTTGTTAATCAGGTCTGAGACCTCCATTAGAGAATAGTTTATTCCCAGCTTTAGTTAATATTTTTCAAGTGTGCTGTATTTGTGTACGTTAATTCCTGCCCCCTCAGCTCTCAGGGATTATCTAAGGACAGGACAGCTAATGGCTATCTGAAACCAGTCAACTTTTTTTTTCCTGATGTCAGAGTAAGGACAGGTAAAATAGCAGTAGAAAGCACCTTCTTGAATTAGCTATGGCCCTTCTCCCTTTTGTGAGATTCTTTCTGATTTTTTGTGTTGTTTTCCTTGAGTTGTCGATTGTTTAAAAGTGGGTACATTATTCAGTGAATATGACAAGAAAACCTATTTAAATTCTAATGTCTTTGGGAAGTATGTTCACATTATGCATTTATCTTGTGTTATAATTTCTGTGATAACTGCTACCTGAATGCACAAATTCTGCTGTACTGATTCTGATACTTACCAAGCAAGCATAAGGTGAGGAAAATGTTTGTGAAATTATTTTTGTCCTCTTACCAGGACTTGAATTATTTTTAGAGCAAGGTCATAGCAGTTGGTGTAGTCAAAAGCTAACATTGTGTAAGCTGGGAATATTACCATTGCATTTGTTGCTGCTTTGGGTCAGATCCCACCTTTCCTAGCATTAGTAAGTTTGTTTTAGTTCTTTCTCTTCCACTACTGCCACAGGAAGCAAGGAATTAGGACATACTCATGTACAGTTCCATCTCCAAACATTTTCAGAGTGCTGCCACTTTAACTGCTCGTTTGTTTTTGTTCCTACAGGTGTATTTGTTTTCAGATCACTCAGTTTGTTATTCTAGTCTCAGAATAATCTCTGCATGGCTTTGTCAGTGCTGTTTTGGGGGAGGACCTGAGGGAAGAGTGGGAGGATGGTCATTTTCAGGGTCAGTGCAGCCTTGGGCATCCTTACACCGATTGTGATCTACACCTCTAATTAGGGCTTTGGACAGGGAGCCTGGCCTGCACTGAGCACACTTGTTTGCAAAACCCCCTGACCTAAGGCACTCCCATGCAGGCAGGTGCACATCACTTTCATGTAGTTCAGCCTGAGTTAATCCCTGAACTGTGAGTGCAGGAGGATGAAATGCAGAAGGCAGAGCTCCTCCTGTTGGGCACAGCTCCGTGCAAATGTGGCCAGGCTGCTTCCAGACCCAGGGGGGCAAGAGGATGCTGCACTGGGTGGCCCTCTCAGTTCAAGTCTCTATCAGCTATCTGTGCTCTGCACAACTAAAGTGGCAAAACTTTCCCGTCCTGGAAGAAGGAGATTTCTTAGATTAGATCAAAGAGGGCACTGTAGCCCAGACATAGTGACCAAGTTCATCCTGTGAGTGAGTGCACTTCCCGTCCTCACCTGACTCTTTCACCCTCTTCTTAAGACTACTGAGTATCATGACAGCCCCTTTTAGAGGGAACTGGAAGAGTGCATCTGACAAACACTGGCAATAAAGTACTTCACCTTTTTTTTTCCCCCTCCCCACTTAAGCTTTTTGATCAGCTAGAGCTAACAACTATAAAATCAAATATTTCTCCTCCTGGTGGTATTAAATTGCATGCAAAGCTCTGTGGGCAGGTAGCCAGAAAAATAACAAAGCCACCTTGGAAGTATTTATCTCTGCAAATACCTTATACTTCTGATTTCTGTCTGTCTGAGTTTTTCAGTGTGTTTTAAACTGTCCATTAATTAAACCCCACAAGTAAGGTTACCTCATTTTTCCAATTGTAGAAACCAAACACCAAAGAGGTTACAAATAGAATTAGGAGACTTCTTTGTGTTTTGAGCACTACCCAAGGCCACTGGCAACAAGAGGGCTGTTCACAGGGTGTGATACTGCCTGGAGTGAATCTGGCCCTGTGACTCACCTGTCAGCATGAGGCTGGTCTAGAAAGAGGTGCTGTGTCTCCTAATTCTTGGTTGTGCACCTCAGTGATGCTGCTGACTCTTTCCTTTCTTTAGGAATAATGTTATTGAAGGGGCAGGCAGTATTCAAGGCAGTACAAACAAGAAGAAAATCTTTGGTGTCCTGTTGGATCATACCTGCAGAATTTTATGAAGTATCAAGACCTGATCCAAAACTGTTACAATTATCAATAGTTTCACATGATTTTGGTTTTCTTTTCCAGCAATGGGATTCCCTTGTTGTAGGAATGAGCTGATTTTTTTTCTCTTTATATCTGCCTTGATTTGTGCTCAGCACTGCAGAGGCAGGTATTTTTGAAAGCATAGTTCTGTGACATATTTATATGATCAGCTTGAACTATGAACTAGGAGAGGAAAATCTAAAGGGGATGACAGGAAGTCAAAGACTTGTTAAAATAGTTCGAAAATTCCAGGAATTCAAATGGGAATCTCACAATGGTCAGAACCCATATATGCTTGTGGTGGTGCCAAAAATTTTTAATTAACCCATAAATTTAAACCAAGAGCCAGATTCTGAATTTCATGGGATTGTGGTAGGGCTGAAAGAACCAGCAGACTTTAAAAAACGTTGACAACAAAGGTGTTGTTGAGGTGCCCTCAAAGACATTATCTGAAGTAGACTGTACTGATGAAATGGAGAGTGCTGCAAACGTACTGGGATAATCAAATAAGTGGGTAAGACTTGTTAGAACTGGCCTATACTAAAGAGGAACAAAAATACATGGCCCTTACTGGCAGAACAGAATTGTTTCTGCCCTAAGGCAGCTGAATCTTTAGAAACACCTGTAACAGTTCTGCTAAACATAATTATAGTTGGCAGATGAAAAGAAGACGCGATAAGATCAGATAATTCCCCCATTCAGCACTGGAGCCCACTGAAATCAATTAGGCATTTCCAGGTTACTTTAGAGCATGCTGGGTCAGCAGGAGAAGGACCTGCTTAGGAACTGAAATATTTGTGCTTTTGCAGGTTTGTGGTATAGAAAAGCACTGCTAAAGAGGGGGAAAACTAGAAGTTTTGAGGAAATGCCCTGCTCTGTGGTGCTGATGTGTCCTGTCCTGCCTGCTCAAGGATGCATCAATTGAGAGGCAAACAAGGGGAGGGGAGGAGCTCGGTGTGAGGATATGAGCAGATATGGCTTTAATTCTTTAATTGTGAAGCTTGAAGTAACAGGTATTTCAACTGAACTCAGATATTTTGAATCTGAGTTTTCTTCAGTTCTAAATCAGAGAAAAAATGCAAATGTATTGCAAATCAGATGAGCCACAGCTTAGGGCTGTGTGTAGAAGATAAATGTCTATGTACTATCTGGACTGTGGCATGCATATGTGAGGGTTAAACAAGAATTAGTTTAATGAAGGAACAGGTTTCTCTATCAAACTTCCAGCAACTCCAAAACAATCTAAAAATAGGATATTTCAAAAAAATAATAGCTTGACAATGTTCTTGCTAGCTAATGACCTAAGCATATGAGAAACCTGATGTGGCTACCATGCATCAAATTGTTGACATGGGCTGTGAGAGTCTGGTATGTTATTTAAAAAATAATTGGAGGACAGAGGGCTATTCTGAAAGAAATAAGTCTTGCTGGAAGCAAGTTTTCTGCATTTTAGCCAAACCACCTTTTTTGAACATATCAGTGAAGAGAAGAAGGAGAAAAAGTTGTTCCTCACTTTTACTTTATTTTCAGATGAACAATGAAACTGGTTTCATCCATGTCTTGAAAGATGGTTGTCCCTGCTAGACTGTTCCAAATGTCTCCTAATGACAGTTTTAACAGATAAGTGCCTGCTTTGAGTCAACTTATAAAGGAAATCACAAACAATAATTTAGATTTCACAAGAACCCTGATAACATTCTTAGTCACAGGAAAGGATTCCTGGGAAGGGGTTCATTAAGAGCAATAAAATTCTTTTCTAAGTAATAGCATAGTTGATATTAACAGTAGTCCTTACCTTAAACTGCTACACGTGTGTGAATGCACACACATGTGTGTGCACCTCTGTGAGTGTGTGCAGAGAGAGAGTAGGAGAAAGCTTTATATTTCTGAATGATGGTATTGTATAAAACAAACAGGTGAGTTAATCTTTTAAGCAGTGCAGATTTAAATACTAAAAAAAAATTAGATCCAAGTCTAGGTAATTTTACTTATGGCTAATCTTTTTAGAGTAGTCAGTGGGACTTTTCTATTTCATGGTGGGTTCAATCCTTCAGGCATTTTAATACATGCAAACTATTGCCTCAAAAATCAATGTATTTTACAGAGGGATATTCTCTAAACAGACTAAGCAGACTCTTATTTTTTTTCCTCCAAAATTTTAATTAAAAAAAATAAAAATCTAACTGCAGTTTCTAAGTACGCCCAGGTATTTTCTTGCAGCAGCAGCACTGCCCGCCCAGCCCGGGAGCGCTCCGGCGGCGGCAGAGCGCAGGCGGCAGCGCGGAGCAGTCCCGGCACCGCAGCGCTCCATCTGCCGGGGCGTGCGGAACGTCTCCCGCGCACCTCTGCCTCCCTCTGCCGCCCTGGGAGCCGGCTCCGGATGATTTCTGATGGCTTAGAGCAACCTGCGACGCTGCTTTCATGCTGGAGAGAGCTGCGGTATTTAGCCCATGGTATTACTTCCTTCCTCTCCTACATGGCTGTCCAGGCATCTTCATCCGTCATCGAGGTTAGCGGCTGAGATCGTGTTTCAGCCTCCTGAGAGCTGAGATTAGGAGACCAAGGATGTCTGAAAGACCACTTCTCCAGCCACAACTAGCTGTGACTGCCAATTCTCCTGACTGAGTAGTAACTGCTGTTAACTCCATAAATTGGTGGTCTAGAAAGTGGGCAAGTGTCACTGTTAGGTCAGGTGTGACATACACACACATGATCAGGGTCCAAGAAGAAAAAAGTTTTTTATTCTGCATGTTCTCCAGCTTTTATACTCTTAACAAAGCGTGCTCTTAAGTCATTAATTACATCACAATAACTTATTATATTCCTTGGTGCAAAGCAATTAATGTCAATACAATTGGCAAAAGTTTTACAGAAATTTAATAAGGCCCGTATACACATCTACTTAAGCATGTAGTCTAGCTTAGAAAAATTTTCATGTCTCTTTTCTAATCTGTTTCCATGCTGATGGCCTTGTCTTCTTCCTTGCTTTGGATACACTTGAAAATCATCAATTGTTATTTCTTCTAACTCAGCTTTGCTTGCAGGCCAGCTGTTACTACTCCTGATTGAGTAGTAACTGCTGTGCATAAATTGGCAGTCTAGAAAGGGGACAATAGGAAGAAATCTGTTGCTAACATCAGAGGTATTAATTTATTTTCTGTATTTGTAACAGCTTGTCAGTGACTTGGGTGAAAGGCCAAAAAACCCCTTTGAAATGGGGAAAAGTGTCTGCATAATGAGCAGTGCTGGGGTTTTCCATTCAGTTAAAACAGATCTTTAACTGCACTGCCAGTCAATCTACATGGCCAGGTCTGGCTAGAAAATCTCAAGTTCTGTTCTTCAAGGGGACCAAGAGGGGTTGCTATTTGGATTTTGAACATTTACTATGATGAAAAGCTGTATTCACTATGGAAAATTAAATATTTGCTTCAGAGCATGGGAATAGAACATATTCAGTCTTGTCTCCTTCTCTAAAGAGATGTGACTTAAGAAATCAGTTCATTTTGAACAGCATAACCTTTCCAAGTGGAAAATTATTCAGCCAAGGGCTCTCCGATGAAATTTATCATTATTTCTTCAGCTTCTGAAAACAATACCAGAAGTTAATAGCAACTTATGTAGATGTATTCTGATCTTTTGCAGGGCAGAGAAACTAAGCTGACCCTACTTTTCCACCTGTAAAACTAATTTCCTTTGGCTGAAGTCAGAGTTTACAGCTGGCTCCTAGCAGTGCTTTGCACACTCCCAAACCTCCCAGCTGCTGTGAGGGAATAGGGGAATGGGGGAAGGAAAATGAGCTCATCTGGGATGAAGATCAGTCCCTGTTTAAGCTTTCAGGTGCTCCCCATGGACCCTTTCACAGGTGGGTTTGGATGTCTGAGGAGGCCTGGAGTCCCTCAGGCGTTTGTGATGGCTCAGGGCTGGCTGTCAGGCAGACCTTGTGAGTTGTGTCCCTGCCTCTGGAATACCACACAGGAGTGGAAACCTGGGATTTCTACACAAATTGTGAAGGTTTCTTTGTCAGGTTCTCTCCCCTACCCTGCTGCTTTCCCTGCAGTTCCAAGCCTTCTCCTGATCCCTGCTCTGCAGAGGGTTATCAGAGCTGGTCATACACAACCAGCCTGCCAGCCCTCCCTCTGCCATCCTACTAGCAAGTCTTCCTCTCTGGCACAGTCACCTTCCCTGAACCATCCCCATGTTCTCTGCTGTGCCTGTCCTCCCCATGGTCAGGGTGCCACAGCAGTGGAAATGGTCTTACCATGCCCTTGGAAAAGGACTACCTCTCTTTTTTTAACCACTAATAATTTATGGAATGGAGCTACCTTATCTGAGATTATGTCCTCCTCTTTCTTTCTTCTTCCTTCTTTCTTCTTCTTCTTCCTTCTTTCTTCTTCTTCCTTCTTTCTTCTTCTTTTTTCTCTCTTGTTTTACTTATCAGGACAGTGCTGCCCATTGTGGTTTCTCCTCTCTGAGATGTTTGCAGCCCTCACCACCTTTGCCTGCCTTGTGGTTTATCCTTCCCCTGAGTCACAGTTTCAGCAGCAGCCTAAGCCCTGCTGGGAACCCCTTTGCCATCACCACTGTTGCTCTGTGCATTGCTGCCTACAGAGCTGATAATAATCCCTGCAGGGAGCTGCTGCACTCGGGACTTCTGTGGCAGCACCACCCATGTGGGAGGTCTTGCTGAGGACAAAGTTGGCTGCAATTCCCTGCTCCTATGAAGCTACAGCTTGGAAGAGTGAATTTTGACTGTTTCTGCTGCTTCATTCAAGGGACTCTATTTCTCCAGAATGACATCCTCCTAGTTTTGTGCTACTGGGAAATGTCACTGCCATGTATGACTCTTTTTTAAATTTGCTTTAAAGTCAGTACTTTAGCAATATTTTCCTATTTTCCTGAATGACCCAGTTAGCCTTGTTCACACATGATGAATTTGTATTCAAATTTTTATCCAGCTCACCTGCTGGATGGTCTGAGGATTAAGTTTAATAAATTATATAAATTATGGCCCTCTTTAAGATGAGTCTCCATCCCTTTATCACTTGTACTTCCAAGTGTGTTGGAAGTGTTTGATAGAAAACGCTCAGTTAATTTAGATGTTGCATGCATGAGGTTTGACAACCATTTTTTGCCTCTTAGATGGAGTTTTAGTGGAAGCTGGACTGTGGTTTTGGTGGATCTCTCTGGTTTGTTCTCCTAGGACTTAGAAGAGCAGTTCTGTGTTCCTGCTGTCCCTGCACTGCTGCAGAATGATCAGCCCTCCCTGGGAGGAGAGAGCATCTGCAAAAGTTGAAGGATGAACCTGTGGAAATATTGCAAGAATCTGCAAACTACAGAGATACTCACTCAACCTCTACATGAATGTGCTCCCTGTACTTCTACTGTAAAACCTTGAGGAAGGTGTTCTAGCAAGTTCTGGACACTTGCTAGTGTTTTAAAGGCAGTATTCCCCATGCATTCTTCCTTGTGTGGAACACAAGAAAATCATCCATGTGCAGGTTGAAAGGTCACCAGGCACCAATGCAGCACTGTTTACAGATACATGCATGTTTCCATGCATGTCTGTGGCCTATCAGATAGTCTTGCCAACATCTGTCAGGAGGCTAGCATAGGAGATTTATGAGATAAAATGGTCACCAAAAGTAGTCTTCCTTTTTACTGTAAGTTTGATTACACCGCAGTGTCCTGTAGAGTGCACCTGGTTCTTGGGACATTGGTCTGCAACAAAAATAAATTTAGGGGTGGGGATTTTATTTAAGAACATTTAAAAATGTTTGTTTTCTCAATGTTTGGCATGCAGAAGTTAAAAAGAATACACCAGAAAAACTGTTACTAAATAATTCATTGTATGTTTCACATTCAAACTTAAATTGTATGCTATTTTCTCACTGAGCCCTACTCCAAGTATGGAATAATTCTGCCCTAAAAATAAGTCACTACTGTTTAATGAAGAGAACTGTTTTCTGTAGGGCCTGACTTACACAGCTATGAAGTGGTGGGGTTACAAGAAGAGGAAGAGAGAGGACCTTCCCTTGATCATGGAACAGGGACCTGGCCCAGCAGTTTCTTTCTCCATCAGTGATCCCATGCTTAACCAGTGAAACCCAGAGCCCCCTAGAGAGCTGTTCCCTGTGAGTTTCTCATGGCCTGGCTTGATACCTACTTGCAGAAATGCCAAGGACTGTCAGCTGCAAAAGGCTTTGGAAGCACACCCCTGAACCAAACATCCTGCAAAAATCTATCCGAAAAAAATGGGTCATTGGCATCAAGCAGGATATGAGTTGATTTATCTGTTGTGGCTCCTTATGTATAAATTGCAAATTTTATTATGAATTGTTTTACCTCTCCAACCCTTTCCATCAAAGGATGCTGACATAAAATGATGTTTACGAGGTACTGTAGCAAGCACTGTTGAAGAAATGCCAGCGAGGAAGTGCGGGCACTAAATGTGGCCTAGGGATGCATATTTAAGAATGGATGCGTGATGATTGCTGGCTTTCACATCGGTAAGCACCGTGCATGCCGTGCTTCGAAAGAAGACGCATTCAGCTTAAAGGGTCTGTTCCTTTATTACATAAAGAAAGCAAAAGCACAGAATAAAGATTCGCTCACATTTCTGACGTTTCCTAACTTTCGGTGGCTTTAATCTGCGGCCGCAGTGACGGCGGAGCTGCGATGTTCAAAGGGACAGGCAGCGACGTCACGCAGCGTTGCCTGGATGATGCCTCGGGATGGCAGCTCGGGATGGCAGCTCGGGAGGACAGCAGCGGGAGGACAGCAGCGGGAGGACAGCTCGGGAGGACAGCAGCGGGAGGACAGCAGCGGGAGGACAGCAGCGGGATGGCAGCTCGGGAGGACAGCTCCTCCGCTGCGACGCGTGCTGTCACCTGCGCTCCGGCAGCCCCGGCACTCCCGAGCGGCGCTCCCCCTGTGCGCCCCGCTCCCTTGTCCCTGTGCCGTCCAGCTCCGCCGGGGCTGTGTCCCCAGACCCCGCCGAGGCAGCCGCGGAGCTGCGTCCGCCCGCGCCCTCTGGGGCTCCGTGTGCTATGGCTGTGAGCAGGGAGGTGAAAACACTGCTCTTATCAGAATTCAGATCCTGCACTTTGCTCTTCTCCGATGTTTAAACGCACTCAGCAGCATCAACTTACCTACCAACTTTAACACTAAGGAATGCTATCACTTCATTTTCCCCTTTAAATCTACCCATAGGTGTATGCAGATTTTATTTGAGACACTTCTTGCTAAGGCAAGTTTCTTCGGGGGTCCACGACATCCCCAGTCTTTCCCGCCCTCTTTGAGTCAAATCGTGATTCCGATGCTGGTTCTCCGCTTGGTGGGAGGAGCCCGCGCCCCCCGGCTCCTCCCGCCGCGCCTGCGCGGGGCCGCCCTCCCGCTCCCGCTGCCCCGCTCCAGCTCCCGTTCCCGCCGCTCCCTCCCCTCCCCTGCCCTCCCCTCCGGCAGCCTCTGGCGCCGGGAGCCGCCCGCTGCCGCCGCTGCTCCCGCATGGAGCCGCCCGCCTAGGGACGGCCTGCGGCCGCCCCGCCCTCGCTCCAGGTGATGCCGGTGACCGGGGTGACGATGCCGCCGGCGAGGCGGCGGCGGCCGCTGCTGATGGAGGAGGCGGAGATGATGATGGTGATGATGATGATGGTGATGGTGATGATGGGTTCCGCCGCCCGGCCCTGCCCCTGAGCGGCAGGGAAGCGCCAGCGGCCGGCTCCCCTCCTCCCCCGAGATCGCCCGGCTCCCCCCGGCCGCCGCCTCCCCCACTCCGTCCTCGATGTCTCCTCCGCGGCGCGGAGCTCCCTCGGCCGCCTCCCCGCCCTGCCGCTCCTCGCCGCCGCCGCCGTCTCCCTCCCGCCCCGCGGCCCGGCGGCTGCCGGACCCCGCCCGGCGGCGGCACCATGAAGGTGGAAGCGGGGGACAACTCCATGATCAACCTGTCGGTGCAGCAAGTGCTGAGCCTGTGGGCTCACGGCACCGTCCTCCGCAGCCTCACGGGTAACGGGGCACGGCGGGCCGGGCGGCTGCGGGGTGCGCTCTGGGGCCGCAGCACAATGGAGGGCGTGGGGTGGCCGTGGCCGTGGCGGTGGTCTCCCTATGTGTTGCGCGGAGGGGGGGCTGGTGTTGGTGTTCCCGAGTGTCTCCGGGTGCCTGCATGCGTGTTCTGTGAGCAGGTACATCGGGTGTATGTGTGTGTGTGTGTGTGCACCTGCTGTGGGGTCCAGGGAATCGGGCGGGGTCTGTGTGAAGTGCTGGTTGGGCTGGGGTGTGTGCCCGGTGTCTGCGATGCGTGGACATGAGCGTGTGGGATGTGCTCCCTCACTTCTTTATTTCCGTGTATAATAAAATAAGGCTGATGGCATAGGGTGTGTGTATGCGAGTGAAGTGATGAGTACCTGTGCGTGAGTGAAGGATTGTAGAAAGTGTGTGAGTGTATAAATACGTATGGAAGGCTGGAGTATGTTTGTGGAGGTGGTTGGTTTTTTATTTTATTTTTTCCCCTTGTGGATATATGCTCATTGGCATTTGACAGAGAGCTATAAAAAACCAACTAGAAAACCACAGAGTTGAATGTGGAGAATCAGAGACTTCCCCCACTACTCCTGCGTATACCTGTGGATAATGAGACCTGTGGGAGTGAATGAGGTGACAGCTGTTTTCTGACAAGTAGTTGTAATCTTAAGCATCTGGGATTCTTAAAGACTGAGCTGTGGCGAAAAAATTCTGTGAACCAAAGTAGAGTCAGGTCCTTCACCCTCTGTTAGGAGAGGGGAGCTTTGGCTGGCTTTTGGCAAGAACTGGCTTTTTTCTGCTCAGTCTCAGGCTGAAGAATAGGTGTGGACTACTGTCCAAGACCCAAGGCATACAGTGGAGAGGGGTATCTTCTCTTATTCTGTCCTTGTGTAAAGAAAAGCATAAGCTTCCAGCTCTGAACAAACAGGGATTGGGTGTCAATAGCAGAGATGTAACTGAGTAAATTCTTTTTGCTTGCTTGGAGGGGGGGTGTATTAGGTGGTGACAGATTAGTGGAAAATGTTGAGTAGGGGTAGGTTTTAAACAGTTATGGAAATATTCTAATATTTATGAAAGAGTATTATTCTAATATTCTAATAAATATGAAAGAGTATTATTTTTGCACTCTATATTAATAGTTAATAGATATATTCTGTTTTCTTTTTTAATCTTTTAGAGGTGGAAGAAGTGTGATGGAAATAGAAGTGGGATGAAAATAGAAGTGTAGCTGAAGTTGAAGCTGTAGCAAACAGAAAGTGATTATCTTTATTGCTCTTTTAACTTTCAGGATGCATCTTAGTGTAATAAAAAAGATTAACCTTTTCATATTTATCTGATCTCTGAACTTTGTAGTGTGTGTCTGATAATTAGAGTTTCCAGGCATTAGTGTGGTGACACACTAAATACTTCTCACTTCCTGAGTAGTTACTTTAACATACCTACTTTAAAAACTTGTACTCTTAAAGGAAAAAGTTCACAATGGATTTCACTTTGCTTTGTGCCAGACATCCTCTATAAAGTTTTTCTTGCTAGATCATTGTGCAGCATAAGCATTTCTATGAAATTCAGTGCTGAGAGTTAAAATCAGTTTGTTTTTCTCAGTGCTTTTCAAAAAGATAAGGGCTTGCATAAGGTATTTTTAATGTGGAATGTATTTTCTTTTTAACTTAAAAATATGAAAAATAAGTTTTTATCCATTGTAGTGTTGTTGGAGAATGTGTCACTGCCAGTTGTAGTTGCAGTTTCTAATTTTGTGCTTAAATGATGGCTGCTTTTACAGCCATAACCTGTTGACCTGAATGTTCTCATGGACTGTCAACAGTCCAAAACTTCCTCTGGACTTTAAAATCTTTTCCACAGGTTAGAATATATATTGATATAATCATTGATATTATCAAAAAGCTGAACTAGTTACGAGCCCTTCCTTACTCCTTATCGAAGTAAACTTTGTTCAAGACCAGAAATCCCATTGTGTTCCCTGCCAAGAAAATAGGTTTGTGAATGAGTTTATCTTCTTTGACTATTTAATCCATTCCCTTTTGCACCTCTCTTAGATATAAGGAGAAACTTCTCCAGAATATTGGGAAAAGAAAATCATTAATATGCCATGTTCCATGAATAGTCAAGACTGCCTCATGTCTACTTTTGGACTTAATGTTGTGATCTGGACTGGACTTTCAAGTTGCATGAGTGAAGATTTATCTCCTTTAGAGAAACCATATTGACTATGTTTTCACAAACGTGTTGCAAAATGTTATCAGCTTCCTTCTTAAAAATGTATTAATTTTCTGAATTTTTCAACAGGGTCCTGATATGAACTCCAGCCTAAGCCAGGAATGCTTCATACCCTAATAGTTTAGTTTTGGTGGGTTCTTTTTCCTGCCCATGAGAAACTGAAAGATTATTTTTATACCATATATGCGAATCAGGTTCAGCATAAAAAAAGGAAATCCTGTCTTTCGTTCGTGGCCTCAAATACCCAGGAGACCACAGACAAGTTCATTGCTGCCACATACACATCACACCCTGTAACAGCTAAAGCTGCTGGTGTTGTTCCTTTTAGCTGAACATAGGCCCATCACCATGGGGTGCTTGCTTCCTCTCTTCCTGAGCTCTCCTGGGAGGTGTGAGTAAGGCTTTCGGAGTCATGGGAGAGGTGGGCTGGCTTTTACCTCACTCTTTGTTACATCCTCCAGAATATCCCCAGAACACCTCCTTTATATGAGCTGGTTGTGTTTTAGAGTCCAGGGTTTACTAGAACAGATCAGATAGCAGCTGAAATTGAACTGAAAAAGGAGAAAAAAATCCCATTATTAGTATCCAGTAAAATAAAAATTGTTGAAAGGCTGCTTCCACAATAACGGACTTGGCAATATTTCTACTAATAGAAGCTCCTAAGCTCCATCTTGTGCTAATTTGTCCCAGATTGTCTGGATTTTCTTTGCCCCCTATGCTGTTACTTGAGAAGACTAGTCTGTAATTTGAGATTTAAATGATCCTCAGCAAAGTGCTTTTTTTCCCCACTTGGTGCACCAAAAATCTTAGTATCTCCAAAGAACAATTTGACTGTGTTGTTGATAACTTGGCAAGTACCAGTTAATACAATAATTAAGGACAGGACCTGGTGCTGAAGAAAAAAATATAGCATGTAAAGAGCTGAGTTAATTTGCAGTTATTACAGCTGTCACTTCATCTGAGTGCTTTGAGTTGATAAGCTACAGGAATCTAACATTACTGGTTTTTCTAATTCTAAATTTGATGTGTGCTACCTTGTTGACTTAAATCTATATTTTTGTATTCTTAGTACAGGTGCTTATTGCTTAACTACCTCTGTAACTAATAGTAGTAGGCTGGGTACTGGGCTTAGAATAGAAAGAGAGAGACACTTTGCTTTGGAGTAATCAATTTTGATTTATGACATGTTGTAGGCAATCATTATTCATCTGGCAAAACAAGCTTAGAACTAGAGGAAAAGTGCTGAAGATGAAGGACTAAGGAGGTACTCCATGTTTATTGAAGCTGAGTGGCAGTAGGACAGCATATTGATACATTATATAGATAATATTTGAAAATCATTTATCTACTTCAGTAAGATGAAACTGGTGATGGAGTGCAACTTCAAGTTTTGATAAGATGGAAGTGATATGAATATTATTCTAAGCAATGACATGCTTTAATAAGACTTTTCCTAATCTTTAATGTTGTGTATGCCTACACTAATATATATATATATATATATATATATATAAAATGTATATCTGTAGTGCATAAGCATATTGTATGCATGATATCTATCTGATATGTATAAATATCAAAATTAACAAAGTGCTCTAAAACTGGTGTGATTGGGCATTAATTACAAGGTATTTGAGTTTGCAGCTTTTCTGGTAGGAAAAAAATCCCCAACTGTGGCAAACCAGAGGAAAGGAGCATAAACACTGTCTTAAATATTCTTTTCAGTTTAAGCACTAAGAATTTTAAACATGAAAAATGTATCTCAGTTGTTCCTATTGGAAGAGCTGTGACATCTTTGCAATGTACTGAATGTCACTATGCTTGTAAACTACTGGGCCTTCCCTAGTTCCTGTATTTCTCTAGGAACTGTGGAGTTTTGATAGATGTATGTTGTGTTTTGGTGACTTCAAGTAATTTGGATACTCTAAAAGTAAACTCTGAAGTTTTTTTAGGGTCAAGCAAAAGAAGTTGCAAGAATTTTGTTGGTTGGGTTTTTTTTTAATTTTATACTATTCATATCTCTTTGAGGGCACGAGTAAATAAACTGAGGCTAGGTGAGTATTTGAATCTCTCTGACAGATATAGGTAAATCATTACCTCTGTAACAGCAGCTGATGTTGTCAAAAGAGCCAGCTAATTAGAATAGCTGCACAAAGACTGAAATTGGACTGTGCTTTTTTTGTCAGGGTAGCACTGCATAAATTTATGCTACTTAAAGGATCAGTCAGTGTATAGGACATAAATAGCCTGAGACACTTCAGTCTCACTTCCTCTTCCTTAGAGATGGTGCAAGTCAATTCAGCAATCAAACTACTCAGTCATTTTTGAACAAGTGAAGTCTTGGCCATTTGTTTTCAGAGGTCCACATTCTCTTTATTCTTTGGTGGCACCTCTCAGTGTTATTCCCAACCCATTCTTTGTGTCTTTCAGCGTTCCTCTAACATACTGTTTTTGAGTGTCATCTCTCTTCATGGTTCAGGAGTTAGATGATACTGAATTTTACAGAACATGAATAATTCTCTGCCCTCACCATATCAGGGTAAGAGTGTCTGCATTGTCCTCTAGGTGAATGGAGCTTAAGGTCTCCTGATTTGCTTGAAGGATTGTCTCTCTCTCCTTACCTTGTTCATCCCTGTTAAATAACTTACTTGGTTGGCTTCATCACTCACCCTACAAGCAGAAGTAAATAAATGACTGGGTTGAGCTAGCAGGCATAGAAAGAGTAAATAAAGGAGGATAAGAAAGGATAGCTTCTGGCCTTTCCTAGGGAACATGCTTGGAAGTGATTTGTCCTGTTTCAGCTCCTACATGATGTTTTAAGCATTCATGATGTTTTAATGAAGGGAGGTCATAGTTTAACAAAGCTCCAGCTGCTTTTGTGTAAAACAAGGAATATTTCTGGATGCTCTCTAATTTCCTTTACAATATGCCTGCTGCTTTTAAGGAGTAGGAGGAGAAAGCGTGTAGCAAAGAACTGAAGTTTATATTTCTTTAGCCAACAGGACATTTTGGTGCTGGTTCTATTCTCAAGCCTCCTGCCCTAAATATAAAGTGAGGGGTGATGTTAATTTTCCTTGAGCCTTATTTGGAACGTAAATAAGACCGAAGATCGTTGCTCACTGTGGAGCTATTTTGTTGTGTAAGAGTTTGTAAATATTTTTGGTTTCTTAGTTACAGGGGAGTAGTTAGCCTTCCATAAGCTTTCATTTTCTTCTAAAAATACAGTCATCCTAGTGAGTTTTCCTAAGACTGGAAGTCATTTGCCTTTTCTACCTGATAAAGGTTGACAATGCCTACAAACACCAGTTTCCTAAAAGGTGATGTAGTGCCTAAAAAATCCTGTAGAAATTACGGGGTATGGCAGTGTCAGATTCCCACAGACTTCCTTGGTGCAGATGGGTTAATAAATCCTCATGTTGTCCAACTGTAGGTCCGACAGGGCTGCCACATTCTATATTGGTAGATCTTTGGCTAATCCTTTTGTTTATGTGCTGCCACTCGAATAAAACAATGGAAATACCCAGGCTGTGCTAGTAATGGACCAGGCCTGGTAGGACGGCAGGAGAGGTTCCCCTCCCACAGATTAGGTCAGCCAGACTTTCTTAATTTTAGTAGGGAGGTTTGTGGAGTGGCTGCTTGACACTCCTGCTGCTGTACTGTCACAGTAGCTTCTGAGAATGATGAGACATTAATTTAGTGGAACAGTACCATGGTCATTATCCTTTTGCCAAGATTTTTGACACACATCTTGGGGCCAGGGGTGAAGGGATGGAGGATCTGATGAGAGCTGCTCTGAGCCACCCTCAGGATGTGACACATGTACCCAGGCACTCAGAAGGAAAGCTGCACCTTGAACTACAGTTGAAGAATTCATTGGATGTGGATTTGCCAGCCACTTTCCTTGCTGTTCTTTTAAAGGAGTCTTTTGGCTTTCATGGTTTAGAGGAGCTGTACGTCCTTGGGCAGACAGAGTGTTTCATTGTGTGAAAGGGGAAGGGTTGAGCAACTCCCAAAGTAGTGCTAAATAAAAAAGCTTAAACTCTCTATCTGTGCTATCTATATACATATCCTACTGACAATGGACTCCCAGGGCTGTGGTTATTGTGTAGCAACATTTTTTTTCTCAGCATCTTTTCACAGTATGTTTTGTGCTGCTCAGTATTTTTAAAGTGAGCTAATTGGGTTGTATTTTTTCCTCAAATAGTTTATATGAGTCAAGCTACATTAATACAGGCTTGGCTCATAAGCAATAAGTATCTTGCTTTTGTAAGGAAACTGGGGTTTTTTGTTTTGTTCTGTTTTTGAGGGGAACTGCAGCAAAAACTGAATTAATGACAGCGTCATGGGATTATGGAATATGTACCCTAATTTACTAAGTTCTGTAATGATACATACCCACTGTAGCTCACTTAAAACAAAAGGGATTATTTTCTTTTATTTACTCACCCTTTTGATTTGTAGAATGTTTTTAGAAAGTTGACACCAAGTGAGAAAGGTTCTTGAGTTATTGTGTAGCTCCATTGATGGTTCCAGAGTTCCAGCTCTTTTCTTTGAAGGTGCTCATCACATCTGCTATTCTTCAAAGAAATGTTTGTGCTCCAAACATTCTCATGATCTGACGCCCTTTTTAGTAATTCAAATAATAGTCACTGCCTCTCTCTGAAGTTCTGTACTAAGGAATTTGAAGTGAGGAGTTAGATGTGTTAAAATTTCTTGTTAAAATGATAATGTTTTTATTTGCACCTTTGAAGCTAATTTGATGGAACACTCTATTACAGCTCCTGGGTGTAGATAAGCTGAAGTCTTTAATTTCAGTTTTCCCATCTAATGTTACCTGGTGCTGTCTCTTATTTGTGAGGGTGGGGGGTTGGGAAACAACTAAAGATCCACACCTGCCCCAAAATAAAAACTCAGAACCCAAACGAACCCCAAACCAGTTCTTGGCTTTTTCCTCCTTCAGTCTTTGTGTCAGAGAATATTTCATTCGACAGAAGCAGTTACAATGCCCACTATGAAATTGCAGTCAACACTATTTAAAGAAGCCATTAAAGGAATTATGGCTACTTGTAAAAAAAATATGATTTTTGCCGGAATCCTTTTCATAATTTTTAATGTAATTCAGCTAGTCCTTTATGACAGACTGCTGAAATGAGGAAAGAGTCTTGAGCATGTGCTGATGGTGTCACATGTATCACTTTTAAGATGGAAATCAGTATTTATTTTCTCCTACTGTTGATTGTTTGCAATGTTTTAAAGTTTCTTACTTATGAAGTTCTTGTGTCAAAAACATTAACCCTTTATTTGACTGCTTTCTTTCAGAGATGTGGTACTGGGTTTTCCTCTGGGCTCTCTTCTCCTCTCTCTTTGTCCATGGTGCTGTGGGAGTATTAATGTTTGTGATGCTGCAGAGGCATAGGCAGGGGAGGCTGATATCTGTCATTGTGGTCAGCATTGGATTTCTGGGTTCTGTAACTGGAGCAATGATAACCAGTAAGTCTGCCTTTTGTTCTCGTTTGGGGCTTTTTTGTTGTTTTGGGTTTTTTTCCTTTCTTATTTTACATCTAACTTAAAAAAAAAAAAAAAGACCAAACTGCTTTTCCTAGCTAATTGTTAATTGTTTATTAAGGAGTTTTGCAATAGTTATAGAGTGGCTTCCCCTCACCTCCCAAAAAAGAAAAATTAAGCTTTGCTGATGTTCTAGGTGAAATACTGTTTGGCAAGGGCATGTGTTACAGAGTTTCTTATGGAATTACATGAATGGCTACCACTCAAAATACATTTTTTCATTATTTCTTAACATTGTATCCTCAGATAGATGCAGCAATTTTTTTCTGTTAAAGCCCAAAGGTTCGAAGAGCTGTAGTTAAAAACCACACTCATGTTTAAAACATTGCAGAAAGTAGGAGTGTGTTATATAGTGAAATGTGGAAGGCTTACACCTGACCAAATATGACACAAGTTTGTTGCCAACAATGTTTCGAGGAAATGCTGCTCATCTGTCTTTGTCTAGAGTTATTGGTATCAGATGCTGCTTTTCCATCTTTCCCAAGAAATTCTGTTATCTATGTCAGCACTGAAACATGGGCCATAAAACCTCTAGGACACTTTAATCATTCTTTGGTTTTATCATATCTGGCTCTGTTTATCAAATTTATAAATAGACTACAGTAGCTTTCCCAAGCAAGTAGGAGCATGCTGAGTTTTCTCTTGTGGGGGGAAAAATAGTGAATGCTATTTTTTCAGGAAAGAAGCACATGCTTGCCTGCAACAGTGCTGGTAAGGAGTTTTCAGCATTAAAAACCATGTGTTGAATGGTGCCTATGTTAACTGAGCAGTAGTTTCCCAAAATCATCAGTGTTGCAGAAAAGATTGCCTAACTTGAAAGGTCTCTGAGGGTAAGGAACCTTAACACTAGCAACCACCATATAGTCTGAAGGCAAAACTTCCCACCTTTCACTTTGGTTTTCCTGTGTTCTGCCCAGGTTATCAGAATAGTGGTATCACTACTCATTCATAGAGGATTTGTGTCAGATTATTTCTTATTGCTGCTGAAAGACCTTCCTGATTATTGTTTTTCAAGGCCAAATAAAAATGCAAATGTCATGAGAAGTTTCACTAAGATTTTCCTCAAAATGTTGTTTTAATTGCTATAGATTTCTCAGCTTAGAATTTTCGCCAGTTAACACGGTATGGTTCAGTATGGCTATTTTTTGTTGGGTTTTGGGGGGAGGTTGGATTTTTTTTTTTTTTTTTTTTTTTTTTTTTTTTTTTTTTTTTTTTTTTTTTTGCTAAGATAGTTTGGAACTAGTTGAGTGCCTTGTATTATATGTTAATGCTGATTTTTGTTTTAGGATTAAAATGGCTGTGGTCTGTTACAAGGTCAGCCATGCAGGAGCATTTCTGAAGAACTGAGATAGGAAATGTGGTGTTGAAAGATCCAAGCAGAGACTTTCACAGCTTTCTGTGGTGGGGAGGTTTCAGGATCAGTGTCTCTCAAATGAAAATACTTCGTGTCTTTTATCTTTATCTTTGCATAAAAAGAGGAACAACACAGTTGTATTTTTGGCATCCAGTTTTGCAGGTCAAAACATTTAGCACATAGGCAATCCTGTTTGTGTGCAGATTCATCTGAGAACTTCTCCAAGCTTAGACTGTAGACTTGTTATGCTGTTCCCAAAGGTTTTGCACAGAGCATTGCAACTTGCTTAAGCAAGTACTTTTACCTTGAAGTATTTTTTGTTTCTGGCCAGAACCCAGTTATTTCATACCGATAGAAATTCTGTGGGGAGCTTTTGAAGGCAAATTATGGTGATCAACTATTAAAGAGGATTTTTAATAGCTATTATGCTGCAAACTGAGAGATGCAAGTTGATGTATCAGCTATTTGAATATGCCTGGTCCAGTGCTTAAGAAATTGAAATAGCAAACTGACTTCAATTTCCACTTTGTATTTCCAGTCTTCTGCATTGTTTGTGTAGGAGAATGAAGGCAGCATAGACTATTGCACAATGTATATTTAATTTTGCTCAGGGAGATCTGTCAAACTTTCTGATGTTCTTGAACCTTTTTAGCAGCATATAGAAAAGCAGGAGACTCCTCTGTTTCTTAGCTTTGAAAAGTCATGGAAATAAAAAAATTAAAATAAAATTAGGTATTAAATAAAAATTTTAAAAGGTATTGAAAAATTGCTAACCAGAAGGGAATACAGTAAAAAAGAAAAAACACAACAACAACAACAAAACCCTAAAACCATAATAAAAACAAACAAAAAACCCACGAAGCAACAACCAAAAAAAACCCACCAAGCCAAACAAGAATGTATAAATACCAGGCAGCTTAAGGCAAGGATTTTAGCTGTATTTGATCCAGAAGGGCCTGTCCTTCCTCCTCTTCCCCAGCACACTCCTTTTTGGTGACAAATTCTCATTTCCCTCGTTGGCAGCCAGCTGTACATACTTTTGGCTCCATACCATCTGTGCTGGGTTATGCATTACAGGTTGTACTGCACACTGTTATTTGTGTAATAATACATAATTAGCAAACTACCAAATTTTTATTATTTGATTCTGGATACTTCCCAGAGTATCTCTGTTTTCTTAAAGCCCAAAATTTCTGTTATTGATCTAGTAGTGACAATTCTGGTATACTTCTTTGCCAATTTGAATTTGCTTTGAGAGTTCAACCTGAAAAATAATTTTCATGTCAGTAGTGGGCTCAGTCTAAAGGATCTCTTTCAGGTTTTGACAGCAGCTAGCCAAGAAACAAATGGAAAAGCTTATGAAAGAAAAACCCTAAGCTGAGTGAAATACCATAAGGCTAGCCTTCTGGTGAGATATTTCAGACAAAATATACTTTACAGAATATGTTAAAAAAAAATAAAAAAAATTAACCAACAAATTGCCTAACAGTATGATTAATAGTGTTTGTAAGTACTGTTATGGCCACAGTCATGAGTGAATTCTCCTCTTCCTAAAGCAATTGTGAAACTGAGGTGTTACTTTTTGAAGATGTCAAATGATTCAGATGCTGGTTGTGCTTTCAGAAAATCTGTTGTGACTCAATGTATTTCTGTGTCTCTAATGGATTTTTGATCACTCCAGCAGAGTATTCCTGTTAGTGACTATGCAAAACCAAAAAAAAAAAAATCCCATTTTTTGTTTAACTCTTGCTTATTATTTTAAAAAATTCTGATGACTTTTCAGTTCTCTTTGAGCCTGAAAGAGCCTCTGTGATCTCTGTCATTTAATTATGACTTGATAGCATCTGAGACAATGCATACTGAAGGTCTACAATTAAGTTTTGGGTTTGGTTTAGGTTGATCCTGGCCTCTTGATATTATATTTCAAATGTGAATTTGCACACAAATGTACAAGAAAAATGATCTGTTGAGTTTGGAATTTTTTCTATGTGCTATAGCTCAAAATCTAATTGTATTGGTTAGAAATTTCCTCTCATGCACATATATGGTAAACACTGCTACCATTTTCATGTTTTGCTGGATTTGCTAAACAATTGTTAACAATTCAGTAGTTTAAGTTAAAATAAACTCATTTAGTATGACCGGTTTATTCAGCTGAAATATTAAATGAAGCTGGTCAATATGTGTTTGCAACAAAATGTGTTTTGTTGACACTAGCACCTTTATTATTCTTGTCTTTTCCCTACCTATACAAGCAGTATCAAACCACTCTCTGGTCAATTTTTAGAGGTCTGTCTTGCTACCTTTTCAACTGGCACAAGGCAAAAAAATGTAAAAAAAAATTGAAGATGTGTACAGGTAAACAACAAGATTTGATTTTCTTGAACTGATGATGGAAAAGTTGATCTGGTTCAATTGGGAAAATCATTCCTGAAGGATATATATAACTATAAAAATACAAGCAAGGCTGGTGATTGTGTAATGCCATGAAGTAATGCAGTGTTTGGTAATGTTCTATAAATAGCTGACACATAGACAGAGTCGATAATTTGTCACATATTTCAACCTTGGCTTTTTCTGTGATTTGATCATTGTTTGCCTTGTAATCCTTAGGTGCTGCAGTAGCTGGAATCTACAGAGTAGCAGGAAAGAATATGGCTCCCCTAGAAGCTCTTGTCTTTGGCGTTGGACAGACAGTACTGACTTTAATTATCTCATTTTCAAGAATTCTTGCAACGCTTTGAAACTCATGTAGAAAGGGGGGAGAAAAACATCTTTAATCTGAAGAGAAGCTTCCTGACAGTGGATTCATCAGCTTATGAACTCGAATTCTGGTGCAAGAGGAAGGAAGCTATGTGGAAAGTGCACTACAAATCTCGAGGCTCAGTCAAATGAGCAGGCTGTCCTCTAGTGTTGGAACTGCTGCACTCCTGCACTGCGCCTTAACGTGCCTCCATCACGGGCCAGGGGGGATCCCTGTGTGATCCAAGCAGAGATGGAGCACCTCGAGCAGCTGCCAGGCAGGTCCCTGCTTGGTGGTGGCATCACTGTCCTTAACACCTTGGAATGGAACAGAGGGACCGTCCTGAAAGTTGCTCTGTGTGCCAAACTTGGGGTTTAATTCTGAGCGGGTGGCTGGGTAAGCTCTGGAATGTAGAAGAATTCTGTGAATGTGCACAATTCTCCTTGAATCCAGGTGAAATAGCAAGATAACTGACTTTTGTGTGTTAGAAGAATCTCTCTGAATGCTGAATATTCTTGTTCAGCATTCAAAACAACTGCTAGATCTGTTTCAAAATGTAGATTAATTTTGATGGGGTTTAAGAACCACAGCTTTAACAACCCTGATATAATTAGCACTGTGTGAAGAATGGCTCGTGGCAGTTTTGTTCCTTGGCACATTTCTTCGTGAGGTTAGCCTGTCAGAAATCAGGAGTTCAAGGTGACTATATGAAGGTTATTAAGTACAAGCTGTTGTGTATGCACAAACAAATCTTAAACTGATATTTTCCTTGAAATTACTTTGTCTTAAGCATACACATGGCTACCAGCCCTTCTGCAAACCTCAGAAAAAGGGTATTCATTGCAAATACACTCCCTATATTTAATTAAGCACTGGTAGGACCCTTACCCCTACATGTATTCTGTAAGGAAAACATAAATACAGCAAACTCTCAGAGGAAACTTATGAGGAAAATGGAAAGGGTTAACAATATGATATCTTGGTTTTCTACTGAACAAAAATATTAAGTGTAATAAAATAGTTACCGTACTCCAAAAATTTGTAAGTGGGGCAGCACTAATGTATTTACTACCTTGTTTCTGAACACTTTGTATCTTTGGAAAGTTCAAGATACCTGGAACTTTCAAATACTTAGCTTTTAGTGGTTTGTGCTTTTCTAGTTTAAAAGGGACTGAGTGGTGTTGTGCATGTGAAATGTCATAAATGTGAGTGTTTGGAGTAAAGAGAAATTTTAAGTCTAATGACTAATTATTTATGAATTACACAATTTAAAGGGCATAAAGTTCTGTGAAAAATGAGGAATCTTTTACATCTTTTTTCAGCTTAATGCTTTTCAGCAGTTGTCTCTTAATGATGACGGGGAATAAATCACTCAAAAGTTTTGCTGTTATGATGTCAAAAAGACTTTCAGGACTGTCACAAACACTGGTATCTACTGCACACCTAAAAGAATATGTTTAAAATATAACTTGCAATCCAGTCATTGCTTAGTACTTTAAAATATAATGAACTAACATGTCTGCCTTTATGTTATTCCACATTTCTTTAAAGTACTAGGAATGCTAATAGTATTTGTTTCCTTTAAAAGAATCAAAGTCTTGTTTGGAAAACATACAAGGTTATGGGCTTTGTAGGGAACAAGTTAAAGTATAGTTTTATAAATATTTTCAGTGTTATTTTTACTTTTAATTGCTTCAAAAATGTGGCTGAAGACATATACTGTCACTGGTTTTGAATGTCTTCAAAAACTTTCCTGTGGTTTGCTTTTTTGTCTTTTGTCTTTTACTTTTTTGCTCATAATTTTTGGCACATGACCATTGCACTTTAATATACAATGAAATTATGACATCTGTAACAAGCAATTGAAACTTCCCCCATTGTCTTAAATTGTGAGAAAACTGGTTTCAAGTATTAAGTCAAATTGAATAATAAAGTGATTGAAGATATTTTTCCTAATGTGCCTTGTTACATATATGTTTAGGTGAGAGGATTTAAAAAATTTGTCACATCTTCATTCTTGTTCTATTTTGATTTCTATTTCTAATTAATATGGTTACTTGATACAGTGTCTTGTTCAACAGAGTTTAAAGCATTTTATTTGACAACCTGGAAATACTTGTCTGGATCAAAACCAAACACATCACGAAACACTCACTGTGTTCAGTAATTTAGATTGTCTCATGCCTTTAGCTCATCCTGAAATTTATTCACAGGTTCCAAATTTCCTTGGACATCTCAATTCTTAATTTTTGTAGCAGGCTATTACGCTGCCACTGGCCAATGGCTGGCTGTCTTTCACTAAGTTGTACTACAGCAGGCTGCTGCCAACTGCTGAGGTACATGCACTTATATTGATGAACTTCATTCTTCATTTTAATTACTGTGCCAATGAAGTTGTTGTCATTGTAACTCTCCTCCTTGGACAAGGAGGCATCTTTGCAGGTTTTAAGCTACCTTTCTCCAAATAATTTTTATTGCATAGGTACTTGTATTCACTTTTAAAATGTTGTTGTGTGCTTAGCTCTCTCTGCATTGTATGGCATTATTGCCTGGCAAGAGGGGACAGGCAGATAATGTAATGCTTAAGTGGCCTAACAGAGACAAGGCTTTATTTGATAGAAGTTTGTTTTCAGCTGTTTCTTGTGAGGAGTTTATAATGATGAAAAGTTTGTCTGTGAAGTGTTCTTTGATCACAGCATGAACGTACTGCTTAATAACTCTAGCAGTGAAAGAAAGTGTAAGTGGCCTTATGTCTGCAAAACTTGGAACTTTCATTCCATATCCCTAGAAACAGTGTTGTTAAGCATAAGGTACTTTAGTCAGTGTTTGTGTGAGTGTCTGTGTATATATATATATATATATATATTTGAATGAATGAATGGTGGCTTTGTGGAGTGTGTTTTATACCTGACACTTGCTAACAACTGAAATTGCTTTTCCCATAGAAAATAGAATTACTTTAGCTAGCCTCCCCTCCCCCATCCCCTCTTAATGAAGCTACAAAGGCATCTTGTGTGTGAATGGCACTGATGGTACCCTGGTTCACCCTTGGACAATGCAGTGTTGTCCACACAGGATGTTTTAGCACTATCTTCAATCAGCTCTGCCTGTCTCTGCATTCTATCAAAGTGCACATTCTGCATTCTGCAGAACAAATAATGCATCGACACAGTTTAATATTTGGAAGAAGGGGGAGTACTGAATATATTATTTAATGTGGAAAAGCTACTGTTTTTTTTAGAAGCTGCTGCAATCAAAGATTTAAACATTCCACACACTTTTGATTTATCAGTATGATCATAGACTTGTGAAATACCAGGTTGGAGGGGACCTCAACCATGGTCCGGTCCAACCTTTCCTGTCAATAGCATGGTCTAGACAAGGTAGCCCAGCACCCTGAGCAGCCAAGTCTTTCAAGTGTCCAGTACTGGGGAGTCCAACACTTCCCTGTGATTTTGTTCCAATGGCATTATTCCAGTGTCCAACTGGAATATCACAAAGTAATTTGTACGCATTACCCTACATCTTTTCTATGTGACTGCTTGTAAAAAGGGAGTCTCTTCTTTGTAGCCACCCTTTGAAAATTGGAATATGGTGATAAAGGCTCCATTAAGCCTTCTTTCTTCAAGGCAGAATCAACCCAGTTCTTTGCCTTTCCTCATATGTCAGGCTTCCCAGACCTTTGATTATCCCTGTGGCATTTCTCTGGACCCTTTCCAGCCCGTCCATGGTTTTGTGTGTTTTTTGCATGTCAGGGACCAAAGCTGAACACAGAGAACCCAGTATTGCAGGTGTGGCCTGTCAAGTGGCTGAGTGAGATAATGGTGATTTTCTCTGCTGGCGATGCCCTTGTTGATCCAGTCCATCATGTCAATGATCCTGTTGGCTTCCTTTGCCATAACTGCACACTGCTCACTCACATGGAGCTGCTTGTTCACCAGGACCCCCAGATCCCTTTCCACAGAGCTGCTCCTCAGACAGGTCCATCCCAGCCTGTGCTGCACTCCTGCATTGTGTTTTGCCAGGTGCAAGATCTTACCCTTGTCCTTGTTGAACTTCCTAAAGTTCACTGTACATCCTATCAATGTCCTTTTAGTTCTCAGTGTGTATTTTTCTGCTTTTCCATCTCTGGTACGCTTCTCTTCTGGATTTGAGGAAATTCAGAGGTTCACAGTTAAACCAAGGAGGTCTCTTGCTCTGCCTCTTTCCTGACCTTAAAGGGGATGAATTGGTTTAGTGTTTCCAGGAGACTGTTGGTGAAGAACTCCCAGTACTTTATCCTCCATAGCAACGTTTCCCATGGGCTATGAGCATAGTGAAGTTTGCTCTTCTAAATCTAAAATGTTTGTTTTAACACTGACCTTCAGCATGCTCAGCAGGATCCCAGTACTCTGACCATGGCAGCCGAGGCTGTCCCTGATTGGAATTTTACAAAGCAGATTTCCTTGGCTTGTAAGTAGCAAGTCCAGCAGTGCCCCATCCTTGATTGGCACATCTAACCATCTTTATTCCAAATATGTCCTCTACATACTCCAGGAACATGATGGATAACATGTGGAATACTGTATTTTTCTTCCAACAAGTGTCTAGGCAGTCAAAATCACACATAGAACCAGGTTCTGTTGACCCGAAGCTTTCTTAGGCGACCCAAATTGTGTTTAATTGGTGTTATTTCCTTGGTTTGGAGGTCAGTAGCAGATGCCTACTTGGAGATTCCCCTTAGAGATGACCTCTCTGACCTTGACTCAGGCATTCAACTGAGCTCCCACAATCTCTGTAGGCATATACTAGAGGAGGTTGCTCTTTGGGTTTTCATCTTGGGAAGCAGCTGAGGAGCATTTGGCACTGCTCTGATTGGCTTGACTTATTCCCCAGATCAAAAAATTCTGTTTTGATTCAAAACCTGCAGCTGTAGTTCAGGGAAAAAAGCTTCCAATAATTATTGTCTTTAAATTTCTGGGTAATTTTGAATTTATGAAACTAAGCTGTGTGCTGTGGCTAGCCATGACTTGCTGTTGACATTTTTTTTGAAGAAACCAATAATTTAACCAGTTTTGAACATTGAACATGGATGGAAAGCTTGTCTAAATTTGTCTAAAGTAGCTTTCTATTTTTGAAGTACACTGTTTTGATTTTGATAAATAAAATAGTGTTGCTGTCTCAACATATTGTACATTTATATTTATTTAGTTTACAATTTGTATTTGAGTTCTGTTGTGGGGAGCACATATATAATGAGGAACTGTAATGGAGTCTGAGCTCTAATAGCTATAAGAACTGGGTCTTTTTGTTTTAATTTATGTATTTCATGCACTAGGAATATTTTAATAATGCATTGCCTGCATTAAATCTAAGTATTTATATCATGAGCATATTAAACTGGATGTTTTTGTACACAGCCATCCAACATCACATGTGTATAATTGCAGAGACACAGCAGTATTGCCTGGTGTAGTGAATTGTGGATTAATCAGTTAGCCTCCCTCCCCAGAAAGTCTGTGATTCTAATAAGGCCCAGAAATGCAATTGTGAACCTGAGAATGCTTTTCAGTTGCTCTTCTGTTTCTAGAAATAGGGTTTTTATCATATGTGTATTTCAGTTAAGGGGAAAAACATGGAGATAGGTCATAGTTGTCATCCTAATAACCAATCTAATTCCAAGCAATTTGAGACAAAATGAAATTCTGAATGTTGTTCATAAATTATGGTGGAGTATTACATACACAAAAATGCTAAAGCATAACTTTTTTTTCAGAGTTACCAAAATTTTACTTACAATTGCATCGGCATATTGATGGGATACCTTTTGAATCATAACTTTTTTTTTGGTTTTTAGATTGGGAGCAGCCCAAGGTGGAAAGACTGTTCTAATCCTCAGCTGAAGTAATAAATGTTGTTTGAGTAGAGATGAATTTAACAGAGCTGAACATTTGTCTCGGGCTAATGGTCAGATATTTGGTGGAGACATTGGTCACCACCATCACAACCTTCAAAGTCAGTGGGAAAAGTATTCTCTGTTACAGCAGTGAAATCTTCATCTGGGTTCATTAATTTGTGTGTGAAGCTGCACATAATTTTGGGAAAATGAAGTTATCATAGAAAGTAGAATTCAACCTGAGTACATACATTTGATATCCTAAAATTGTGACATATTATATCCTGAAGCATGCTGTTTTCTGCTGTTTCCCACAATTGTGCCTGAAATTACACACGAAATTCAGGCTGTGCATTAATTCTAAATGGAACCACAGGGACATCTCAAAGCCTGTGAAGATTACTGCTTGGGGTATTCTCCCAGTGTAGCAGGTATAAAAACAATTGTGTCCTAAAAAATGATCTAAAGAAATATTTTCTTTCAGGAACACACATTTTGTCACTTCTGATTGCTCATCTTGTAGTTACTGAAGACTTTAGGAAGCTACTGCATGAATCCTAGCAGGATTTGATGGCTGTTGAAGGGAATGAATAATATGTCCTTTTGTGCTTCTTCTGTGGACCAAAGCACCAACTCTAAGGCAAAGTAAATACTGAAGAGACATTTTCAGTGAAATAAACAATACTTGATTGATAAAAATGGCATTCCTTTTGTTTTGAGACTTAACTCTCTAGGCTTACTTGAGAAATTTAGTATCAATACTGTAAAATCCATTTTGGATTATCCACCTATATAAGGTATATGGGAGCTAAAAATCTAAAACCTTTTAAAATTACTTGGCTAGAAGTTTTACTTGTTTGAGATGTGCCTAAATTTTATACAGATAATGAAGTTCTGAAGGTCCTTAATATTTTGGGTGTTTTAGAGGATAATCAGGTGTCTATAGAACTAAACTTTTGACTGTGACAATATATAGAATCTTCATAAGTGCTTACAGAAGCCACTAAGAATAAATAACGATTTTACACTTAGAAAAAGTATTTAGCATCTGTATTCGTAACTTTAACAGTTGTACTATAAGCTTTACAAATACAAGTATTATAACCATTTGGATTTGGCTGAACAAATAGGAGGAGAGGAAAATGGGAATTTGAAAATCTTTAAAAATGACAAAGGTAAAAAATATCCATTAGTCCATTGACAGACTTGTGCTCCTTCAGTACAGCTTTTCATCCAGCATGACTTAAACAATAGAACATTGTTGGTGTCTCACCATAAACTGTCTTCTTGATAGAATGCATTCTTCAAACTTGTATTAGAAATAGGTGTTCATATCTTCATTTTATGAAGTTACATAAGCTAAAGGGTTGTGACCTAGGCAAAGTTATGAAGCTCAAAGATAGCAACAACTGTGATGGAGAAGAGTGACTTAACATTTAGTTGATTTATGTTTTGTACAGGACTCTGTTGTAGTGTGCAAAAGGTACTTGTTTCAAGTGGATGTACTGCATGCTCCTGTAGTAGTTTAGCCCCAGTTAAAAAAGGGATGGCATTTAAGCTGTAAATACTGTATACTACTCTATTTCATTTTTTAAGCAACTTTTTTATTTCCCTGTTTGTGTACAGTTCTCTATGTACATATTAAAAAAAAAACCTAAAACAAACAAACCACAACATTTTGAGAAACTTTTGTAGTTCTTTTGCATTTTAATTGTGTTAACAACCTAAATATGTACATTCAGCTGTCTGTTTAGTTTGAAGTTTTCATTGCATGCTTTCAGGTTCTTTGAAAAACAGCAATAACAGTTGGACAATTATTTAAAGTAAAACATTCTTCTGCACAATTTCCACTTCCATTCTTTAGAATGCAGACACAGTGGAACAGTTGTCCAATTGTAAGATTTGAAGAATCTTTAGTTAATTATTTATATTTCTTTTATTTTTGGTAGTAGGAAATGTCTCATAGCAGTTTATGAACAGAATTTGCAAGTTAAACATGATTTCTCGTGCTCATTTATTTAACTAAAATTTTCTATTAAAATATTTTCATAAACTTTCTGTAGCTTATTGCATGTTCTTCTAAGTAATCATGAAGCTATGTGTCAACTTCTGTATTAAATACTCTGACAACACAAGTTTTACATTTTGTGAATCTGGTTGAAATGTACAGATGTACACATAAAATAAAGCTAAAAATAGTAAATAAATTATGTACCTTCTTGTAGACCACAGTGATGTGTCCCTGCAATTGTCTGAATTGTGAGTTATAGATAGAAAAAAAACCCTCACTGGTACCTGTGTGAGCACCAGACTGAAATGTGTTGTGAGCAATACCTTCATTTCTCCATTGTTTCCACACACAGCTTTATAACCTATGGCCTCTGTTTCTTACAAACTTTAGCATGTGGGAAAAAAAATGCCTGAGCAAATGAATCATCTGTAAATGGGTGGTTACAGAAGAAACTGAGGCAGCTGCTTCTGTGGTTATAATAAAGATTTGTTTATGCAACTGGCTGTATGAAGTTTAGAAAACAAATTGGTTGCAGAAATGAGAACCAGATTGATATAGTTCATCAGGTTAAGCCAGCTCACAAGAGAAAGCTGTTTGGGAAAAATATGCTTAGTCAACATGATGTAAATGTTTTTATAGGGGTTTTTTTTTGTGGTCCTGGTGAGGTTAGTCCTGTGGTCCTGCTGCTAGTTATTCCTGCTTTTGTCCCATGTACTTCATTTTTAAGGAAGTCTAATTCACCATGATTAGTCATTATCTCTTGGAGATGCTATTTTGACAGACTGTAGTGTAAGCTTATTAAAATATTGCTTATTTTAAAGGGAAAAAGTTTGATTTGCTTTGTATTTTCTTAAATAATCTGTCTGAAAACATTCATTGGTAAATCTGTGGGTCTTCCCATGGAGGCTGAAAGTACTGTTTCTAGAGATGCATTGCAGGAGCTGACTTATGAAGTGCTTAAGGGGCTTTAGAGAGGATAAAACTAGTTTGCTATGTCTCAAATTAGTGGTGGGTAGTGAGTTTTTTTTGTTGATTTTGGTCCTTTTTTTGGTGCATTTGAAATTTTGGTTTTGGGATTTTTTAATTTGTAATTTAAAATTGCTTTCAAGATGAGCTTTTACTATGAGTCATGGAAGCACAAAAAGGGAAATCAATCTAGAGGGAAGGATTCAAAATACCTGAATCTTCTGATTTTAAACTCTGAGGAAGTTGTGTAAGGCACAAAGCAACGCTGTGCCAAAGTCTCAGCTTTAAGAGTAACTGCCAGAAGCAAGCAGCTACTTTGATTTTGCACCCTGCATGGGGTGGGGTGCCTGCCTCTGCAGAACAGCTGGGTACCCTCTGGATCTGCCTCTGCACACAGCAGGGATGTTCACTGCCACCCTGCTCCCTGGCTGCCTGCCTGGGACCTCTGTGCCAACATCTGTGACATCTGGGCTGTGTCCCCAGAGGGAGCCAGGGGACAGCAGGAGCTGAGAGCACGAGAGCTGCTCCAAGGTAATCTCTGTGCCCATCCAGAGCCCTCATCCCAGGAAGAGCAATGTCCAAATGCTATTTCCAGTACCCCACAATGGCTCATTCAAAACTGATTTTTTTCCCCTTCTTAAAAAGTTAGATGTGCTTATTCATAAGACACATACTCTCCCAAAGAACAGATTTTCTTGTTTTCTGAGAAGCTTGGTTTCAGGGAATGCTGTTTAGCATTATATCTCACATTGGCTCACAGAAAGGTTTTTAAATCAGTTTCACTCTTCCTGACACACGAGAGAAATAATATGTTAACTTTAGAATGCCAAAAGTAATTAGCCTGGTGGGATGGTGCAACCAGAATAAAACTGTGTTAAAGTGTTCTACATATTTTAGCATATATAATATGTCTACAAACATATATGTAAATATAGACACGTAAATATATATATATCCATATATTTACTTGAGCTTCTCTTCCTGGCCATACTTTGTAAGTGGTGGTGGGGTCTCCCTTTTCTTTTAGAAGTATTTGTTATTTTTCAAGTATTCCTAGTAAGCTTGGGCACAGAAGTACAGTGTAGGTGAAGCTTGTTCAACTGTAAAATAGGATATGAGTTTAAATTTTTCAGGGAGCATGAGGACACGATTTTTATTTCAAGTATGTTCCTTTTGTTCAAATAAGTTATGGCATGTATCAGCTCAACTCTGCTGATGGATATTAGAACAACACTGATTACTGACATTCCAGGCATGACAGATACTGGCACTATCCGGGGTTTTTAAAATTGTTAAAAGCTGACTGAAAATATTATTGTAGAATAGCAGCTTGAAATGTTATCAGTGGAAGGGGAGCCAGAGTAATCAGTAGTCTGAGCCTATAGCTTCCTATTTAACATGGAATTTATCCCAACACAACTGTTTCAGAACCAGACAAAGCTGCCCCTTTGCACAGTGCCTGATTATCAGCTGAGCAACACCTTTGTACTGTGGTTGCATTTTACTTTACAGCTGTCTAAACTGTCCCTGGTGCTATCTAATAAAAAAAAAAATGGTGCCTTAAAAAAGAATGTTTCTAATGCCTGCACTATTTGTTCTCTCTTCAGTGTTGGAGCAGTTACAGCTAATGGATGCCTTTCCATTTCCAAACCTTGCTGGGTACAGCTTCTGCTTTTAGTACAGTTCTAAGTACCCTCCCTCATTAGAGGTTATTTGTTGTTCCCTAACCACCCTGGCAGAGGTGTGCAGCCCTGCTCCTAGCACTGGACAGCCTAGAGCCTTGGTCCATGACTGTTTCCCCCTTTGTGCTGGCATGCATGCAAAGGACCTGCCCTACAGAGCTGTAACTAAGTGTGAGACTATAGCAAACTGTCATTTAAAGGAAGGATGGGAAGTACAAGGCCATAGCATTGCTCAGTGTGCTAAAATGATAGGATTTAGAAAATTGTTTTTTAAAAAGTCGAAATTGGGGGTGTTATCATATAGCACAGTAACTTGAGTGATTAGGGACAAAGCATAACAGTGCTTGAGAAGTCAGTCACTGGCAGACTGTGACATGACAGGCTCACTGGATGTGGGTGAAAATGCCCTGACAGTCCATTAGGTGGCTTCAGTGGCACATGCTTCGGAACACCTTGAACTAAAAACGTGGAATTTAGCTAGGGTGGGGAAGCAGAGCAAGAGGCAGGGTGGGCAAGACCAGGATGCACTGAATTATGGTGAGGATCTTTGTGGAGTGTGAAAGGGAGGAAGAAAAGGTGTATTTCTCAGAATGGGGGAAAAGGATGCTGCAATAACAAGAAGGGAGGTAGCATGAGCTTCATCTGGAAGTCTAGGAGAGTTTTATTATTCTGAATATAAAAAGATAGACATCCACATCAAAGATCATGCCTCAAGTTTAGCATTTTTAATTATGGCAGTTCTGTACAGGAAGGGAGGGAAAACAGTGAGATATGAAAGAAAAGAAAAATGTGCTGGAAGAATTAAAAACAGATTCATCTTCTTACTTGACCCAGCTCTCCTTCAGAGTCAAGTGCTGCACAAAGGTAAACACCCAGGGCTGTTTCCCTCATGCAGAAGGATCACTTCCTCTTTTATGTAATCCTTATTCTGTGTTTTTTGGGATGCCACCAGTTCAGAAAAGTCATGCCTCTATTAACTAATAACAAAATAATTAATTAAAAACCTGTTCAGGTTCAAATAATATTTAAGTTATTTTAATCTAAATTGTTACTTTGGGGAATAGTAGAATAAGTGCTTAAACACATTGTTTTTCCACAAAAACAAGAAAATACTTTTCTTGATAGTTTTTAAAATCAAACAAAAAGAACCAATGAAGTGCCACATACTTCACTCTACCAGATCATATGCTATGAATTTTTTTGTAATCTTGAAGCAATGTATAATCCTCCTTTAGAGGACTGTTATTGTATAAAAGTTGGATGGGTTGTTTCTCCAGCACCGGGAATTTGTCTAATATTTAAGCAAACCCCCTGCAAAGCAGAAGTTCTGTCACTAGGTGGTAATCTTGGCCTATTCATGATTTCTCTCCCTCCTCTCCTCTTTCCTCCCACGCTGCACTTCTAGATAATGACCAAAGCAACAATCCTGTTTTAATGCTGCTTCTGAATATTATGTCTATAAAGGTAAGTAATCTTAACATTTAAAAGATGAGGACAGACTGAAACTATTCATTCTCACAGTTTTCTTCATAATGTTATCTTTGTTTATGATGTCTGGTACTCAAGGTATTATTTATTATTTATTCCTGGTCGCATGTTTAACATTGTGCTATATGACATGAATATTTCTAAAATTCAAACTAAAAACTACAGGAGCAGATGAGAAAATCTAGATCTTGAACACTTCAGTGTTAAATTATTCTTTACCTGACTCAAAGCAGAAATGGGGTTTTGGTGGTGATGGTGGTGGGTGTTTTTCCAAATAAAGGAACAGAGCAATAGTCAGTTGCCTCAGGAATTCAGGGCACAAGATTTTGCCTGGTGAGACGTAGTAAGGAAACAGTAAAAGTGGGAGCGTGCAACAAACTGGAACAGAAGGGAATCTCTTCTTGAGGCTATACTTCTATCTGGCTTGCCACAGCAGGTGCTTTCTTTGGAACACCTCCTTTCTTTCCATGCAGTGCAGCTCTGCAGGCTGACAAAGTGGGCCTGTAAAGCTGGGAGTTTTTCAGGAGCTGAATGTGACAGTTTTGCCATCTGTGTTCACTCGTGCAAGCTGGGACTCAGACTCCCATAGGCCAGCTTCAGGCTTGCCTCTCTCAGTGCACGGCCATTGCATTAAGGGTTCTCATTTCACAGTGTGTTTTGGAAAGTGAAGTCTTGCTTGGCTTTCTAGTTGGTCAGATGGAGATATGAGATACTTCAGGAAGAAGCACTTCAGTGCCAAGACAGGGTCTGGCATTTAAATCTTTGCAAAGCACTTCCGAAGGGTTTGGCAGCCAGAGTAATTACTTTGCAGACAGAGAGGATCTTGGTCAACTAATGCCTTGACTGGCATGTCTGAGGAAGATCAGCCTGAAAACAGTCAGATTGTCAAAGTCACATTAAAATCTCAGTCAACTGCAAGAGAAACTCCCCAGTTCCCACTGGAAATAGAGCTATTTCATAGGATTTCACATCCCGTGGGAAAGATTCCAAACAGTTCTGTAGTGAGCTTCAACTCACTCAACTCAACAGCTTTACAGTTGAAAGTGCCTGAAATTCTTCATATAAACATTAAACCCCCCCATACCTCCACTTATCTGCCTAAACAGTCCCAATCACAGTGATTGCATATGCCCAGAGCTGAGCCACCCATCTTCATATTGAAGATTTATGATTATTTTTATGTATTTTATAATAGTGTATTATCCTGGAGCCAATCAAGGGGAAAATAAGAACTTCAGCCTATGACAATCCTCTTAATTTCAAATTAACTCCTTTTGGGATCAGTGAGAGTCAGCTCTTTATGTTTAACTTTGTCAGGTTCTGAGTACAGATTTCAAGTAAGTTAATAAGATAAAGAAGACTTCATATCTCCAAATTTAAAAGCTGTGGGGGATTGTTTGTTGGGTTTTTTTCCCCCTTTTCTTTTTCAAGTAGGTTAAACAGTCTTTGGAATGCTTCTTCTAACTGAAGCCATCCAACTAATTCTTTTAACATGGTGAAATCTGTTAAATCTAAGCTATAAACATCTTTTAGATATCCCGTGGAAACTTCCAGTTGAAAAAATAAATGGTGAGTCCCTGTTGTAAACTTTCAACAATGCCAACAACAGCAATATTCCGCCTTTTACCATAAGTCTGAAGAGTGAGTTTTCTAGTAATTTTGCAATTCAATAGTTGAATGCTCTTGCTTTTGCTGAGGGGTCTCTAAGCACAAACAATGCAGTGTGTGGATCATATGCTTGGAAGGTACTTTAAATAAACTGTAAAGGAGAGATTTATTACTTCAGTAATTAACCAGAAAGAGTAAAGCAAGCAGGTTTTTTAATGCCAGAGATTGCATGAGGGATCATTGTTCCATGTCAAAACACGAACTTACAAGTGGTAGAAGAGCCCTTGAGTTCACATAGTTCCAGTTTTGAACCTGAAACTTGTAGAGCTATGAGTTTTGAAGACATCACGCCTTAATTTAAAAACAAAACAAGCAAACAAAAGGCTAAATAGTCTGGCCTATTGCAAAACAAGTCCATAATCAAAGATTAGACTGAGTTTGGGAAGCACAGGAGGAACGAGCGTGGATATCCATCTTCTGAGAGTAGAGAGTCCAGCCTAACCCTCTGACCAGCCAGGGCTCCTCAGCAGAGCAGTCAGGGTGAGCACGTACTGCTGGGGCTGGTCAAGAGCTTCTTTCCCTGACTTCTCTCTCCAGGTGAGAAAGGGGACAACCTCCTTTAGTGAAGTCTCAGTGTTAACTAAACAATGAACACTATTCACCTGTAAAAATGTTCATCTGAGGCTTTTAAAAGTATATCTGCTCTTTGATAAAATGGCTCTTACAAATCTTATACCACAGGTCTGCAAGGTACAGCCTAGTCTCAGGTTTCTTAAGTGTTCCTTGCTCTGATCTTCCTTCAAGGGTTTGACACTGGTCTCCCTTGGTTTGTAAGGGTTCAACCTATCAATTTCATCCTATACCTAAATCAGGGAGTTAGGACTGAACATCTAATAGCCCCATGCCAAAAAGAGCAGGAGCATATAGTGCTGCATCTGTGTGAAAGTATTTGCAATTGTAACACTGCCTGCCCAATTGCTTCCTATGAATAACAGATGGGTCACAAACAGGTTATATCAATTGATCTTTCCAGCTTCTCTTCTGTATTTGCCAGGAAATTTCCCTTTCCAGGCTCAGTTTCACAAACATGTAATTTAATGTGGCCATGGTTGAATTGCTTGGCTCCTATGGTTATATAAAAATAAATGCTGAGAGCTCAGCACCAGAGCATGCACAGGTTGGGGGGACAGGGTGGAGTGTCATAACATATATTGTTATTCTGTAGTGAAAAATTCACATTCTCTGAAAAATTCCTTCACACAGGATTTTTCTCCTGGGAAGATGAGAAGCCTCAGAGAAAAAGGAAACCAATTCTTATCTCATTTGCTTCTCCTGTGTTTTGCTCATCTGGAATGTGTTTGGAGATTGTTTACCCAATGATTGTTTCATTGGTGTCATGTGAATTGTTTTCACTCATTAGGCAATCAGTGCCAAGCTGTGTTGGGACTCTGGAGAGAGTCACGAGTTTTCATTATTATCTTTTTAGCCTTCTGTAAGTATCCTTTCTTATTCTTTAGTATAGTTTAGTATAATATTCTTTAATATAATATTGTATAATAAAATAATAAATTAACCTTCTGAGAACATAGAGTCAGATTCATCATTCCTTCCTTCATTGGGGCACCCCACAAATACAATAAAAAAGAGCCCTACAAAAACCAAATATGGTGTAAATTTTGGGTGTTCCTTTCTGTGGCAGTGAATATTCTGTGAAATCTCCCCACTGCCTGCACAGTTTCTGCTATTGTGTAACCAGCACAGGGGGTGGTGTGTAGGCAGTGGTCCGTGGTAGCCATAAGTTCCAGGTGTGAATATCTTTAAGGCTAGCTTCTTCCTCAATAGTTCCTACTCACTAACAGCTGCTACTCGCTTGCCTTCTCTTTCATAGGTTCTTGATGTGGTTTTTGCAGCAGGACTCTTCTAAAAGTCTGTTACCTACCTGCACTGGTTCCTGCTCCCTACTGGTCCCCCTGGCCTCCAGTGACTCGCCCCTTATAGTGAACATGAGATTACATAAAAATACGGGATCCATTTTTTTCATTGCCATAGTCAGCTGAGATGTTTTATACAAAGCAATAATCCTCTAGGTATGCCCTACATGCTCATATGTACATATATTTATTAGAGTAGCACAAGCTGGGGTGAAGGAGTCATTCCCAGTGTGTATCAGTCCTGCAACACACACAATCATATTTAGTTGCTCTTAACAGAGCACTTAAAGGGTTTTTCAGTAGTTTTCAGTAGTCTGCCAGGACTTATTCATGCTGTGGTTTGCTGGCAGCTATGCTGATCATAGGCCTCTTTTTCAGTGAGTATAATTTTCTTTCAAATAGCTTTTAATTCTTCCTGGAGTTATCTGTCTGACTTCCCATTTTTTGTTTAAGATGACACCTTTTTTTAATGTTTTCATTTATGTTCTGATCTGAAACTACAGCTGCTTTTGCATGCTCCTGCATTATTCTCCCCTCTGTCCCCAGTTCCAATAAAACTTGTTGCAAGATATCCAAAATTATTTTTCTTGAACTGCCTGGGACAGTTGGTATCATATATCAAATATGATGCTATGCAAAAGTACTGTCAGATATTCCTTTTCACCTAGGTTTACTTTTGGCTGGATTCCTTAAATGAGCTATGGAAAGAGAACTTTATGTTCATGCAGCTTGGGACAGAAATTATGCAGCCTATAACTATCTCTTTAAAATCTATGTAAAAAAATCAATTAAAAGAAAAAAAAATCCATTATTATATTGTGGGCAAGCAAAATTACTGTTTTCTCCCTACTCCTGGGTATCTTTTTCCAGGTGCTTTCAGGACATGCAGTACCTGTCTGACTCTATGCATTTATGACTCATCTTAGTTATATAAGAGAAAAGAAATAATTGATTTATGCCAGACAAAAGGACACCAGTACAGAGAATGTGCCTCTTGGATTTTAGGAGTGAGAGGAAACATATGGGTGTACAACAGTAAAATCTCCTCTCCTTCTTGTTCTCTAGGAAAGGCAATCTGCCAGGGAGCAGTAAGGAATTTCAAGCTGAAGATGAGCAATATTATTGCAAATGTGTCTATCTTACAGGATATTGTTGTTCATTTGCTTTCCTGCCATGAGGACTTAGTGTTGCAGTGGAGAAAGAGGGAAAGGTGTACTGAGGTAGTCCCATCTTTTATTCTGAGACCCGGAGTTATTTTAGAGAATGGCAATTCTAGGATAATAGCTTAAGTTAGCAATATTCCTTAGCTAGATGAGCACTACCACAGCTTTAGTTAGCACATATACAGGGCTTTAAATTTGCTTTTGTCAATATGCATATCTTAAAATCTCAGGTATCTTTTTCCTAAGCCAAAAGACAGAATAAAAAGAAACCAAACCAAAGGAAAAATCCCCAAACAAACAAAAACAAAAAAAAAAAGCCAAACCAAACAAGTCCCCAAACCCAGACATGGGCATTTCAAAACTTTTCAATTATGGAGGATATATTTAGAAGTATATTGAGGATTTCAGGCTTTGCAGATGGCTGTTCATATTGCAAATGCCACCAGAACAAGCTATTAGTACAATCTGAAGGAAGACATGTAATGAACAGGCTTGGCAGTAGAATGATTTTCTTCCTGTTAAGGGTTCAGCATGTTCCTGGGGCAATGATATCATGAGAAAAAGGGTGAAGGTGTAGGAAAAGAGAATATGAAGAAGTCCTGTTGCTTTTTTCTGTGACATCTTGATTTATGGATAGAGAGAGTGTTCCCTGTCTCAGTACCAAATAGTATTTGTCAACCCTTCAGGAGAATTACTGTTATTTTAAGCATGCTCTGATTTATTTTCATAGAAAAACTTTTGATAGATGTTTCATGCCACTGACCTTTGTAAGTAAGCACTCCATGTTTCCACTGCTGCTTTCCACTGAAGCAGCAGTAAAAGCAAACCATACATTAGGAAATGAATTTCACTCATGATTCTTCATTGCAGCACACTTCACAGGGGCATCGACCCAATGTCAAAAGAAGGGGTCAATTTAGTTTTAAATCCTTAGCCTTGTGACAGCAGTTTGGGATCTGAAGAAGGATGAGGTGTACCAGGTGCAATGGCTACAGAAACAAGTTGACTATGGATAGGCACAATCTCAAACACTTCAAAAACCACAGAGGCTTGCAAGGTAAGATGTGTAGGGCCTGGCTTCCTATGGAAGACTTCCACAATCTGAAGTTAAGATGGAAGAGTAATTAATTCTAAGGTAAGATGGTTCTACAGAAAGTTACATGGGAGTGCTTAGCCTAGATCAGGTGTAGACAAGTGTTAAAACAGGCCTCTAAAACTTGTGTGTCATGTGAAAGAGTTAATTGATGGGTCCTATATGGTGCTGACAGAGATATCTAAAGACCCTTATGACTTACAAAATTGATCTCACTAATTACCAGCTAAAGCAGCAATGACAAAGCCCTAAACTTTTCCCTTTTTTCTTTTCCCCCCACAATCACAATATTTAAAGAATACAATGAACATGAAGAAGTAGTTCTTCTGCATCCTACCTACCCATGCCTGCAGTGCAGTGGCCTGTTGCACACCCCTACTCCTCTTTTCCTATGTGAAGCTGCTGCCTCTATTCTTGCAAAAGTGACTTCTGCTGTCAACAGCGGTATGCTATGTCATATCTGGAGAGAAAAAAAGCTCAATGTCTCCATTAGGATATGCTTTGTTATGGGCAAATGAACAACTGGTGAGAGGAAATGTCCTGTGGAAAAAGTTGCTGAGTGAAGGAGGATGGTGAAAGGAAGCAAATGAGCAGTTGGTGATTTAGAGAGAGCAACAAAGATGTTACAGGTCTGTTCTGGGAGTAGCAAACAAAGTATTTCACACTAATTAGCTGAAAAAATATTGGCAGTTTTAATTTCCTGAACAATTAGGACAAATAGAAATGTCTTTTGCTTGCTCTGAAAAACATCAAAGAACATCACATTACAAAAAGAATTAAGGATCTACAATAACAGAAATGGGAAGTGTAATAATCAGCTAATTACACCTGGACAATAGATCCAGACCTCATAAATAAGATCACTGTCTGTCTTCTGGTTTGCACTGAATGAAATCCAATCTTCTGCAAAACATGTTTTGAATGAAGGCTAATTCACTTCCATATAGTGTCTGCTTATTTTCTCAGGGAAAAAAAGAACGTAATAAAACAAAGTACCAGTGAGTTGATCTTGTAAACTGGAAAGAGAAGTGTGAAATTTCAACAGTGAAATTTTATGGAATGCCAGTAATCCTTGGGGGAGCAGGTCTCCAGTGGTTACAAATATTCAGAACTTCATTATTCAGCTTCATTTTGTAGGTGGCTTTGCAGAAGCTGCAGGTTGCCCCTGGGCAGCCCAGATGCCAAATCAAATTGTTCCTCAAATGGTATAAATGGATAAAATCGTTAGCTGTGTGTTCGGGCTACGTGGGAGGGAAGCACTGCTTCTCTTCACAACTTAATGGCTCGCCCCCCATTTCATTCTCAAACCCCAGAGCATCCTCATGGCAACCTCATTATTACTTTGCCAGGAAGTTAATCCTAAGTGTAACTTGTGGTCTCCTTGAGTATGATCAGCTTTCTGTCCTTGCAGGACTGTCCCCCCTGTCACTGCGAAGCAAATGGACAGCAGAGCCATGCATATGGCTCTCTGTGTCATAGAAGCACTACCAGCCCAGCTCAGAGGCCCCTGCACTGGGCTGTGTCCCTCTTCTGGAATTAATCATTTTGGGTTAAGCTTTGCCAGAGTGAGTTCCTGGGATAGGTCTTGTTTTTCACCTCTGAACAATAACAGAACTGGCGCACTACCAGGAAGGGCAGTGGCTGGGCTTGGTAGGAAGGAAAGAATCATATAGGAAATAATTGTGTAGGAGGTTTTTAAGTATGAGGAAACAGAAAATAAGAGCCAGGACTTATATAGATGTGGGATGAATACATATGTTCAGCTGTAAGTGATATCTGCATAGAAAACTGATCTATTTTTAGTTGGCAGGCTTTGAATTGCTGTTCTAATTTGCTATTCTTGTTTTTCCCAAATGTATTAATCCCTGCAGGTGAGTCTAAACTGGAAGATTAAATGTGAACAATTTATAGAGATGGGGAAAATTCAGGCTGCAAATCCCAACCTGAGATTCATACTCATCTCTGGTATGTGTGAGATTTTGAGAGATAATATCACCTGGAGATTGGAGCTTTGTTGGAAAACTGGATGACTGCCTAGGATAGGGATGGGATGGAGGAAAGGAGACCTGTGATTGTTGCACAGGTTGCACTCTGTTGCACTCACAAAGACTGCATTTTCTCTAGCTGCAGAAACAACAAAATGTCCTGGCTTCCCAAATCCCTGTAATGCTTTGGCCAGTTGATGGATAACTTTTTCTGTCAATCCAGAGTGGGCAGACTACTGTCAGCAGACATTATGTGGTAGGAAGGAGAGGTCTGTGAATGACTTTGCAACTTTCCTTTATTTCTAAGGCTCTGTGTTTCCTCAGAAGCACAGATGGGGGCAGAGGAGAAAGGGAAAGCTTTTTCACTGTGTAGATTACCAGTGAAGCAAAGAGCTAATTGTCCTTAATGCACTTCTGAGAAGAGAAAGCAAAATTAATGGCAACCTTTGGATTTTTCTTCAGGAGACAGTTATGAAGGCAAATTGCACTTGTTAAAGAGCTTATTAGCACTGTCTATGATCCAGCTGATACTTTCTCTATTCTTAGTTAGAAGCTGCTGGAGTGCTTGAGGATAATTTTTGGTCCTTGCAAGATGTGAATGACTGGTTAGCCTTTATTTATTTTTTTTAAATATGGTGGTCTGACAGCTCCTTCTGAGGGCTGTTAGAGGTTGTCGTGTAATTGTAGTCAGAAATAGAGCATTACATAAACAGTAAGACAGGCAGAAAAATGCCTTAAGGAACAGTGCCAGAAATAGAAGGTATTATAAAGGACATCTACCTGGTTTTGAACACTGTTAGTTTCCTGGCTGCATGGTGTTACAATCTTGCACAGCAGACCCTGTTCTAGAGGCTCTCTTTGTCGCTGTTTTCTGATGTGGATGTGTTTCATATTCACCTATGCATAAATTCTGGGTGCCTTTGAGAATAAGGAGTCAGTGCCTACCTTAGCCTGACTTAACAGCTTTTGGGGATCCATGTGAAAAACACAGCCTTGCTACAGACAGCTCAGCTGTGATCTTGGCAGTCTTTCCAGCTTTCAGTTTTGCTATTTTAAATTTTTTTTCTTCCAGGTTTTCTACTTTTTTTTTTTTTCTTTGCAATTCAGCTAATGATCTCTGGCTCTAGAGCTTGGCACAAAGGCTTTTATCCCACTGCTGAAGTGGTGTGTTGTGAGGTGCACTGTGATACTCTGCTAGGGAGAAGGGATCTTTGATGATATCAAAGAATTTTTATGAAGCAACACCACAAAGATCCGTGTTGTTTGTACTGCTGTTGGCAGGAATATCTGGAACAAAGGAGCATATGAGCTCAGATAACCTTCAGATCTGAAAGAGGAGCAGCAAACCTCAAAGTTGAAAGCAGGGTGAGGCAGTAAGCTTGATCTGATTCACAAAAGAACAGTGTAGCTACTTTCTGAATTCTGGGGCACACTTGATCTTTCCTTCCTTGATTCTCAGGACGCCATAAGTTATGCTCTACCTGCGGAATCTTGTGTTTCAGGCACATATGTCAGGATTTTGTCTATCACCTTAGCAAGAGTGATTTATTTGGTCTCCCATCCCTTGTCCCCCTCTCCTGCAGACCATGGGACTTGGCCAGGCAGCCAACATCAGTAATTAATAGTAAATAACATCTCCTCCGCTCAGTTATTTCATAATCTGTTTGCACAGACTGGTCCCTGAACAATGGCAAACAAAAGGAGTACACATCCTGAGCTGTTTGCTCTCAATTTATGAGCAGCAATGAAGTGACTACTTATTTATGAAAGCAGCACAATATGCAAATGAGAAAGGTAAGAAAGCAATTAAAGAGATGAGTTAGTCTTGCTGGTGGCTAACACTACATTAAAACAGGTAATTATTTGTAATGTACTGTGGAAATATCTGTTTACCACCTCCTTATTGTGGCATTTACTTTATTTTCAGTGTGTGGCTGCATATGCATATCAATTTTTTAACCTCTTAAAGGTTAGAGATTCTTACATCTCTTTTCTGCTGTCACTTACACAGAGGCTTCAAGACAGACTGACCCCAAACCGTTCGGAGCTGTTTTCAGAAAATAGCCAGAAGTGACAGAACCTGCCAAATCTTTCCTTTTCCTTGAAAGCACAGTTGTCTTGAGGGAGTGCTGCTTTGCAAGGACTTTTGCAACCTTTGTTTTTGACTCCTCTGGAATGTGACACATTGTTATCGCACTTGCCTGAGAAGGCTTTGGTTGCAGGTTTATCATATACTCCAGGCTCATGAACCATTTCCCTGGGGACCACGCTGCATTCTTGATTTGCAAGGCGTCTAGTGGCCAGCCAGCACCATTCAATTCCTGTCCTCTTGGCATCCTGTCTTAGAAAATGACCTTCTATTCTCCCTCAGTATCTCCAAGTTGCTATTGAAAAAGTGCCTGCTGTTCAGGAAGACCCACAGGCGAGTCTGGCAAGAGAAAACAGCATTTGAGTCTAGGAAGTTTCAGTGATGCATATATACACACAGACACAGACACAGTCATCTCAGGAAAAGCTGAGCTGTTTATGTTCCTGTCTTTGAAATGACGAAGAATACAGAAAAATTCCAAATATGTACAGTATGAAACAGGTGCAGAGCAGCCCAGTGACAAACAAAGGGCAACGCAGAAAACCCCTCCAAAACACGGGCTGAGCTTGTGCTTTACAAAGTGCTAATTCATAAGTTATTTCCAACATACAGCTGGGCAGATGCCAAGTTTTCTTTGATTCTGCCTTTTCTTTTTTAGGACTCAGTTTTGAGAGGAAAACAATAAATAATCCCTTTTTAGGAATTCATTGCCAAACCATCTTGCAGCTCTCACATGGTAATATTGCAGACATTAAGGCATTTGTACAGTTGACAGGATCCCCCTAGAACATAATTTTTAATCCAATATGCACTTAATCAATTATCTTAGTTGAGGACACAGTGAAGCTGTCACATTTTTGGAAACAGGTACCCACTATCTCCTCTCCACCAAGTAATGACCTTCTAAAAATCACACTTTGCTGACTAGAAAAGTTCTTCTTTCCTTGACTACCTCAGGAAAAATGTCAATTGTAAAACATTTCTTTTTAATCGATGAGAATTTTCATAACAATACAGAAAAACATTCATTTCATCCTACATTCCTTAAACTGTCATTCCAAGTTTTAACAGCACGTTCGTAACTGAGAAAACAGAGCAATATGTGCCTGATTTATATTGTAGCAGTCTCTTGTAGATCTTACCCTTTCCAATTTAGCAGGATGGGTAAATGCATATTCAGCTGCACACAGGTTGTTTTCAACGAGTTAAAAGTGGGGCACACACTCAAGTTCCTTGCTGATGTGCATCTGTCATGTGCAGTACATGCAGTTTGGTATTTTTAACAAACACAGCCAAGCTGCATTCTAGGTGAGCATTGCTCTTATGGAAAGCCAGTCCATAAGGAGTAAAGGAGCAGTTTTTCTCATCTATTGCAGTCCTAGCTGGGCTCCACATGTGGGGTTAATGGCCCTGCCAATTAGTGACCCTCAAAGAGCATGGTTAAGTTTCTGACTGCAGCCCTTTCACCCACCTGGAGGACAAAGGGATTTCAGAGACACAGAAACAGGTTCCTCTGGCATGGCTGTGTCTCCCCTGAGTGCCCCAAAGGTGAGCAGCTCCCAGTGCTGGAGCAGGGGGTGCACTGCCTGCCTCCAGCTGCATTCGAGCATCTTCCAGGTCTGGTTCAGCCTTATCAAGGAGCATTGTACTGTGTATATTACTTAAAAAAAAAAAAAAGTTAAAAACAATAAACTTTTTGAAGTGTTTTCTACAGTGTTTAAAAACCCAGCTAAGGAACAGTGCCCTAGGAAACCTTGGCTCAGTACCCAAGCATTTTTCACCCATGTTTCAGTTTCAAAAATAGCTCTTGTTTTTAAGGCTAATCTCAAGACAATAACAAAGTAATGATGATGATGATGATAATAATAAAAAGATCTCCACTTCCCTCAGAGATTGGGTGGCAGTTCATGCCTCTTTCAAGCCTTATTTTAAATATGGTTTAGCCTTTTCCCGTCAAAGCCCTTAAGGCAGTCTGAATGCTATCACTGACCAAACAAAGTCACACCACTGTGGAGCAAGAAGCAGGAGGTTTTTCCCTTATTGTTTTAACAAAGAAAAATAAAAATGTGTAAGTTTTTATCTTCAAATATTTATCTTCAGCACTGACAAAACTGGTATCAAGAGCCAGAGGCATACGTCCACAAGTATGTGCTTTTCCAATCCTCTCAGTCTCAGCAAGTTGTGGTGGGCAGGTTTTGTGGTGGGAAAGACCCTAAAATACAACATCTTTCCCTGATTTCAGACTTAGAGGGCACCCTGTTGCTGCCCCACGTCAAGCTGAGGCCTCCCCAGTTTTCTCAATAGTTCCACTCTTGATGTTATTCCCAGGTCTTTGCCTCAAACACTGAAAGCCAGAGATGACGTGTGCCTAGATCTGACATGGTTATATGCTCCTGTGCTGATTTTTATGTTAATCCTTTGATTTGATTTAACCATGTAGGTTCAAATTGATTACACAATAAGTTCTTCTGGGAATACTGAACCTAAATTGCAGTCAACTATCATCACTTTAGTCATTAGTAATATTTGTTCAGATAAGTTCTCAGGTCTTGCTATCAAAACAGACCAGCTGTGCCTCTTCTTACTAAAAAAAAACGACATTAAAATGTCAGTAATTCCTTTTCCCTCACAGGAAATAGATGGTTATGATTGAAATTTGTTGTTGTTTTTTTTTAATCTCTTATGACACTTTAATGTACCTGTTGAATAGAAAGATGTAAATAAAAAACTTGCATGTAATGTTGCTGAAAGTTCTGTAACAATTTAAAAGAAAATCTTTGTTGTTTGAAAACTTAACAAAAATATAAATATTTTTTCTAAAACCTGTTTTTTTTTAGCTAAAAACTTTCCAGCATAGAAATAGTCATAAGATTTCCTGAAAAGTTCTTTTTCATTCAAGTAGCATTAACAATAGTAGTACAGTCATTTCTAGTTATTACTACAGACACTGATTTTTAGAGGGGAGGCATATTCAGTGAAGAGATTATCTGAAACACGTTGCAATTTCTTCCCAAAACCAAATTTTGTTTATCTGATAATGATAAAGTTAAAAAAATATGATAAAATGCTGAAGTAAAATGTTTATCTGAAATTTAAAAATATTTGAAATCTGGGAGATTCTTTGCTTAGTGGGATAGAAAGCCTAGTTGAAATGGATCACACTGGGAAACTGTTGATGAAAAGGAAAAAAAAGACAAGAAATTTCTCAACTGGACTAATACTGGCTCAGTGTACAATAACTTTTCATTCCTGACTAGTTAGATGATGTTTCTTTGCTGGACCAATTACACATTCACCTCCCCAGGGGGCCATGTCCTCATGGAAGTGTTAACACACATTCCACTCTAAAAGATTTTGGGCATGTCCAGCTGAGGTCATGGTAATTAGAGAGAGAAAAGACCCTTTGGATCACCACATCTTTCTCCCTGCCAATGCAATTCTGTTTCTTTAGGAGGTGTATTTACAATTGACTTGACTTCCAAAGCTTTGGAAAAGTGACTCAAGATGAGGCTATGGAGACGGTTACACAACCAAGAGTTCATAAGAATGCTTTTTTTTTTTTTTTAATGTTTTCTTGCATTTTCCTTGCTGCTATTATTTTTTCATCTGATATGCACCTGGGAATCCCCAGGAACAATCCAGTTTGGAGCTTGTCTGTCATTAGCAGCTTCCTACTTCGTCACGTTGCACATTAGCTCACTCCTTGTGCAGACATTCAGGATTCAGCACATGATGTGGACTTCCTTACCTTTTTATTACTCTGTTGTTGAGCCACTTTCTTTCCTGGAAACCCTTAAGCTGCCCTGGGCTTAAACTCAAGTTCGCTACATGTGAACAACAGCATCAAAGTCAGACCTGAAAGTAAAATTATTGTTTTGAGGGAGGTTTGGGTAAGGGGGCAGCAATATTTTTTTCTGACTTCTGCTACTTCTTGTTCACAATACTACCTCAGTTATACTTTAGTTACTTGTCAACATTACCTCTCCCCAACACCTCCTTTGACTAGATTGAAAAGCCTGATTATGAGCTTGCTTGGTCTGGGCTGACATCACTGTAATTCCATATGGCAAAGCTGTAACTATAGATGTCCAAGGCAATAGTGTTTTTTACTTCTTTTCCCTGGAGTTAACTGGTACAAGTCAGATGTCCACATTTCCATTGTCTCCACGAATCCTTGCTTGTATGTGCTGATGTATTTATTTACCAAGAGAGGCTTTTCTTTTCCTGCCTTGTTCACTGCACGATGGAAAAGGCTTCATGTTCTGTCATAGTAAAATAAATACCCTTGTACCTAAAGAAGAAAAAGAAATTCCTGTGTAATTGTTTTCAAAAGCTTGATGAGGAGGAGGCTGCCTTCCAGTCCTAAGTGGTGGTTAGGATATAAACAAAAAGAATTGGGATATTTGTTTTTTAAAACCCCCATGTTCACAGCTGATTCTTCTTTGTCAGGAGGCTGGACTGGATGATCTCCTTAGGCTCCTTCTAACCTGGCTTAGTCCATGATTCTTTGAACCTGTTTGAGGTGAAAGCAGGTAACTTAAATGCATCACTTGAGGAAATTTCAGTAAAAAATTATTTGGTAGAAGTTCATTTTATCCTTTTTTCTTACATGGCTGTTTTTTCACATAGAGACACAGTATTTTAGAAGTAGGTCTTTTAAAATAATTTTCAGAATTTATCTCCATGTTTAATTTCTATTCTCCATGTTCTATTCTAAAATCAGACACAATATGAGACCACAGTTTTGTTACTTGAGAGTTAAATTGCCTGCCAAACTCTGCTTTAATGCCAGTGTTGCTTTTACAGAAAAGATAAAAGCTCAAAACAAACAAAAATGTAAAAGAAAATCACGCAAATCCACAGCAACTTTCGGATAGCACGCAGACAGCAGGGTGCCTTATAAACATCCCTGCTTACAAAGTCACCTTTTGAAATACCAGTAATTATGCTGCATGAGGCACAGTTGCTACTTATGTGCCAGTTGTCACTTTTTAAAAGATGACTATTAGTTATATTTCCTTCCTATGAGACATTGTGAAGCTGCTTAGCATTTTGAGGAAGCAAGCATGTTTTCCAAAATGCATATATCTTAGGAAAAAAAAAACAAAACCCAAACCCACAACCAAACAAGTTGGCATTTACAAATGGCATAGGATATTCATGGCATAAATAAAAGCTCATTTTCTGTTGCAGGTGAGGGTTGCTGTCTGCACTCTCAGTGCAACCTCACCACTGGAAGACTGCCATGAATATGTACAACACGTAGGAGACCAAAAAGGAAAAAAGCAGGAGCAAGTTGTGGAATAGAAAGTAAGTCTATAACACCAGCTCTGATGTTAAAATATTTTTGTATCCACTACACAGAGTTCCAACTGCTGTCCTTGCACCACTGTAGTTTTTTAAACACTTTAAAAATTTCTAATAAAATGCTCTTTTAGGTTCATTGAATCCTTTCACACAAAAAGAAAGAAAATAATAGAAAACCTGGCTCAAAGACTGTGAAGTAACATGGGGCTTTTAGATGCCTCTTCAACTTCATATTGGTCTCAACCTGTACTTAGAGAAATTGGGAATGCAGAGACAGATTTAGCAAAAGGGTTTGGTTTGTAGTAGCTTCCAAATCTCACTCTGCTATACTACTTTCTTACTCTGTCTGACATTAAAGATGCCATTAGAGATGGAGAAGTGGCAGAGACAGAAATAGAAATACTATTCCTGGGATGAGGCAGGGGGAACAAACTCAACCAAAGACCTTTCCAAAATGCCAACCAAGGCTTTACATCACTGCTCCTCTCTGCTCTCTACATGTGTATAAGTGAGTCAGCTGAACAGACATGGAACGGGACTCAGGGCCATTGCCAGAAGGGGCAGAAGGTGGGCATGATCTTTCACCTTTATTTCAGCAGTCAAGTGCCCTTGCACAATCTGTCTGGCACTGTCTGATGGCATCCTACCTCCTGTGTCACCTGTTGTGTCCTGCTCAGCCATCCAGTGACTGGATGCCTCACATGAGGGCAGCCTGAACCAGATTAATTAAACAAATGGCACTTGTGCAATAAGGTGTTCTTGCCACTGTTCCTTGAGAAGCAGCAGAGGCCTGGGATGGGAGGGTCTGCTGTTCTGGCCTTTCTCAGGAACTCTGTGTTGTGTGAGCCTCATGTTATGTAATTTCTTGTGCCTGCCAGATTTAATTGCAAGCCTTTTCAGAACTTGGGAATGAAATGGTTAGCAAAAAGTCTCCAGTGTACAACTAAGCTATGCTGCTCATTTTTCATTGCAATATGAATTTCCTGCAGGGACAGATGAATTGTATTAGAAATCACTGTATTAGAAAGCCCTCATTTCTTTCCATAAGTGGCACCAGTTTTAACAAAATGCAAACAGTTCTGTGTCCTTAAAGAACCACGAAAATTTGCTTGGGAAAGGACAACTAGATGTTTCTCTTACATGGAGTCAAATGAAATATGGTTGATATTTACCACGCCAACGTGCTTCTGAAGGTACTTTATGTCTCCATTAGCTTTCCAGACTTTATTATAGCTACAGCCTTTATTAATGTGGAAGTCAGGAAGGGAAATAAAAAAGTAGGTATAATAAAGGGAATATTTAAATTTTGGTTTATTAAGAATGAACAGTATTTTTTATTTTAATTTCTGAACTCTAATATTCCAGGTATAAGCCACCACGGGGTTTGATATCTACTGCTTTAAAATGTTATTGCTTCTTATTTCCATTTAGGGAGGAAAAAGCTTCATTGTTATGGATAAGTAGTCACAGGAGAACCTGCATTAAATCAAAGCTAATCAATACTGTGCTTAACAATGCATTACTTGGAAAAACAAAACAGATGTTTGAGAAGAGCAGAATTACCATTCAGAATTACCATGTTATTTGTAAGTCAGTTCTTGCACAGTTTTTTGAGGAATCCTGAACAGTTCTCTCCCCTTATTGTTTGAGAAAGAACAAAAATTTTCTGCTTGCTATATCAGATCTGACCTCTAGCCTCTTATCAAAGAATTCCCTGCATCGTTTTCCTTAATGTTCCTTTTGGGGTATTCCAAGAATAGTTGTCTTTGAGGACTTTGTTTCATTTGCTCTGAGATCTAGAAAAGTTTGTTTTCACCACCATATTTTAAACACCTCTAATTCTTGAGAAAAGGATAAATCTTACTATTTAATTAAACTGAATGTGATTTTTCTGTGGTTGTATCTATGAGAAAGGAGGTAACCACTCAATGACAGGCACAAAGTATTTGGCTCACAACAGACCTGTGTGCCCCACAAATAACCCTTGCTTTAAACAAGTTTTGGTGGAGGGATCACTGCTAGATTTGAGGATAGCTGGCAACCTTTTCTCTCAAGCTAGAGAGCTCAAGAAGAGCTATTCAAAGTTCCTCTATACGGAGAAGCTGTTGAGGAATAAACTAGTGGGAGAAGTTAAAGAACAAAAGGTGGTCTCTGGGAAGAGGCTGTAGTACCAGGCTGTTTCTATGGAGTGCAATAGCCACATTGGAAGCCCCTAATTTTCCTCCCATGAATAGGGGTGTCATCTTGGTTTAGAGTCCACTGCTCTAGTGTCACTTAATTATGAGGAAATCTGATTTTTCATAAATAGAGCACAAAAGGCAGAAAAAGAGATTCTAGACATCATTTTGCTTCTGAGAACAGCATAGGGTTTAAGGGGTCTCTGGGCAGAATACAAACAAAAAGAACCCCAGGTCAAAGTACCCTATGTACTATGAATGTCACAGTTTTTCAGCATGGCATTTAAAGTCAGTAAAAAGCAGAGTGTGGTGGCAGACCACACTTATCAGTAACCTGAATTTCTAAGAGGCACAATTAAACTGAGCCAAGTCAGGCTTAAACAGGTAACGCTATCCATAGAATAGTTTCCAGGTATTGAACTAATTCAATTAACAATCTATTTTAAGCTTTTTGCAAATTTTGAATATTAGCATGCAAGGTGATCCAAGCATAACTACCTCATGCTAGCTCCTTAGAACCAAAAACATGACAGGCTGAATATAAAAGTAAAATGGTCTAATTCAACAACAGTCCAAGATGGGTGAAATGTAAATAAGAAAACAGCCATATATAGCCATAGTAGTTTACACAACTACTGACAGTGATGCTAAGAACAGAGTTGGTTGCACAATTTCAATCTTCTGTGTACACTTTTGTTTCAAAATACCTGAGTGTGTATGATGCTTGTTTCTTTGGATTCTGGCTGAGAGTGAAAGGGGATCAATGTTCAAATCCCTTTTTATCTCTCATAATTGTTTTGGCACAGGGAGAACTCTCAGTCAATCATTTGCATCCACTGGCTACAAACAGAACAGCCTGGCTTGAGGTTTAACTCAATGTGCTTTGTCCTTTTCAGTGGTGTGTCTTTGCAGTAGACAGTAAATGCTGTAATATCATTTACTGCCATGTAGCTGCCAAGGCATACCCATGTCACCCCTGTCCCAATGTCACTTTAGATGGGTACAGCAATAGGGTTTAATTCAGATGCCTACACGATGCAGGGTCACTGCTCACAGCAAAGCTGCAGCACTGCTCCAAGTGGTATGCTGGCAGGAGGGAGAAGGGAAGGCAGGACAAGGTGAGTGTATGGGAATAAAACAAATAAGGAGCTGTAATTGCAAGTAATGTGCTTAGCTTGATTGCTTGATAACCTCTATTTTCAGCTCAGTATGATCATGTGAACTTCGTGGCCCAAACTTTGCTGAAACAATAGATATGGCTGTGTAACCTTTGCTAATTAGTACCACAATAACAGCACAGGGCTGTACAGGAGTGCATAGCTGGTGAATGGCCAAAGTTAAAGCCCAGTGGAAATATTTTTTGCATGCATTGATCCAAAGCCTAGTGAAGACAAAGGGAATGAAGTCTTGTGCCAGAAGTGAGAAGACCCAGATCCTCTTCTGATGAAGTCTGGAATGTTCTGCCCAGACCTTTTAGTTTCAGGTGTTCTGAAGGTAGTTTTTCTTTAAGTGCTCTTCTATTTCCAAAAAATCCAGTTTGATTATTGAACACCTTCATGTATGGGCAGAGGGATATGCTGAGTGATAGAGCTGAAGCAGTAGCAGTGGCCTGTCCTGGACATCAGCAACCCTGTCAAGGAAGAAACCGTGAAGTTCCTTTTGTAGGAAGGTTGGGGAAATAGAATGGAGAAAAACAAAGTGGGAGAGCTGGAAGCAGATGGTAATACTAATCAGTGATTATTCTGAGTTATATGAAATTTTGAGATCATCTAGTCAGGTACAGGGAATTTAGCAGGTCATGGACTGGTACAAAAATGAGGGGGGAAATAGATGGAGAGGTTTGAGAACTACTTGCAAGCATGGCAAAGCATTTAGGGCAGACTGAGAGCTGCACCATGGGAAAGGACAATGCATTTCAGACTTGAATTTGCCATAATAAAAGACCTTTCCTAAAGCTTGGGTCAAAATGACTAACAACTTTCTTCCACAAACAAATGCAAGCTGGGTGAAGAACTCAACTCCTCTGAGTTATTTTCTCCCCTCTTTAGGAGGTGCTGCTTGTGGGGCACACCTGAGGTGCACAGACCTGCTCCCCCATTGGACAATGGATAAGCTGTTTTTCCTCAAAGCCATGTGCCCATCCTGGAGTCCAGCATGCAGCAGGACACTTGTGTTGCTTGGGCAGAGGTGGAGAAAGCTACTCTCCTTCCACTTCCACCCCCTCCTTTTCATCTAACAGGAATACCCTAATCAGGGAAGTATGCACAGGCTGTTTTGCAAGGGGTCAAATCCATTTGGATGAAATTCCAGGGCTTCCAGAATAACAATGGCAGGAAGAGAGGTTTTTAAGCTGGCCCGAACAGTGCCTTGTTGACAGATATAGCCTGCTGCCTCATGCTGCCCACCCTTGGAAAGCCCTGGCTGTTCCTGACACCAAGGAGAACCTCACTGTAACAGGAGTTAAATTAAAGAACTCCTCCATTAATTATTAAATTATTCTGTGACAATACTTCTTGCCCAAAGCTAAATCTCTTCTTCAATGCTTTGGACATTTTAGGTGTTTTATGGGATGGTATGTTAGCAAAAGGGGAATTCTACTTTGCCCCTTGCCTCATTCCCATAGAAAAACCCTCCTATAGAAACCCCTGTCTAAACATGGTTTTCATTACAAGCTCAGGTCTCAGATATTTTCCATCTGTATGAGGGAAATCAGGCTTTCCTGATTGCTCCTCAAAGCCTATGGGGCAACACACAAGGAAGACACAGCACATAGATTTTGTGTGCTTGCTGCCAATGTTGGATGCAGTGGCTGGTTTTTCATTCCTTCAGCTGCTGTTTTTCCTGCTTCCTTGAAATTCCCCAACAGTTAACATAGGTGGGCAAGTGGACCAAACCCAGGACACAGGACTGCATCTGGCATTTGCTTCAGGAATGTGAGTGCTGTAGACTGGGAGATGTTTCTCTATCTGGCTCTGACCCTGGGATGAGGAAGGGGGAGAAACCAAAGGGCTAGTTCGAGTACAATTTTCATTTCTAACACACCATGCAGTGCTCTGCTTGCCTGATAGTGACTGAATGGGAAAATTCTCTCTTATCAATTTGTTAAAAATGCCTTTCACATTGGGGAATAGGAGACAGCACTCACATACACAGACAGAGAGCGTAGGAGTGCTTTGGGAGGGCTCTGATAATCGGGAAACTCCAAACCCCAGCAATTCTGCAAAGCAAAACAGAAACTCCTAAAAGGCACCACAACCACTAAAAGGAAAGGCATTTTTTCTGTCAGTGTAATGACCAGATCAACCTAATTTCTGTCATGACTGTTTCGTTTCTTGGTTTGATGTTTTGTTTTCCCAGCTGACCACAAGAGTGCACTCATGGAATGATGTCCTGCATTGTTTCCTCTGGGTCATTTCCTTTCCCTCAGCTCTGGAAGCAGCTTGCAGCATGTGGAGGTTAGGGGGTCAGACCTGGGCCCACGTGTTGTTTCTCTGGACATATAGACGCCGTATCCCCCGGGGAGGAAGACGCTGCAGCTGTACATTGAGTGGGACATACTTGCATGATGAGTACACAGACACGTCACCAGGGACACACGCTGGGGGTACATCTGAGTGGCACAGACTTTGCCCACAGGCTGTGCTTGATGTTGGAAATGAATTTCTTCCTTATAAGGGATGACTATACTTAAAGAGCATATCTGAGATTCTCCCACAGTCTCGTCTTGCTGTATAGTTGGGGTTTGGGTTTTTTTTCCTTCCCTTTTTTCCCCCTCCCAGTGCTTCTCTACTACTCTCCTCTGACCTTCTAACACTGCAGATCATTTGTCAAGCATCCAGTAATGGCTAAACAGAGGTCCATTGTAGTAGGCACTTGCAACAATTTGTTAACAATAAATATGATGTGATTAGTAAATACCTCATAATTGAGTTACATTATGTAGAAATATCAGCTTTGATATTTGCCAGAATATTGTGGGTTTTTTTTTTCAATTAGCTTTCCTCTGAAGTAGTTGTGGTGACTTTTTTTTTCACTTCCTCAGTTTTTTCCTATACCTCTGATTCAGGACTGTGGTCAAAGTTCAGCTCTGAATTTGTATGAGAGTCTAGGACTGAGACTTAGGATGACTAAATAGATCAATGATTAGAAGTAGAAATGCGAAGGAACACTTGAGAGTCGATTCTCACACCACACACAGTGTGCCTGTGGATTTGACCTGCCTTGCAGGACTTTCTTTATCAATAAATGTATTGCTGACGGAAGATGCGTGATCTTTATATCCAGAGATGTACAACACAGAGAACAACAGCATGAAGTTTCATTGGTTCATGAAGGAGCTTCTTTCATGGCCTGGACTACTAATAGCAGAAAGGTCAAGCTGATCCTTCACTGGTATGTAATGAGCTACACATAAGAAATAAATTCAACTTTTATGATGGCAGTTCAAAATAACTCTTTTTCTTTTTTTTTCCCTCCGCCTCAATGCTTAAGTTTTGAATTCAATACAGACCAGACTGCCCATAAGCTACAGGTTATATATAGCTGTGGGTCTGTGACCCCTATGATTTCCAGATATTTCTTATTCAGATAATGTATTTCCCCAAGCAGGAATGGTAGCCATTTTATATTCCCTCCCAAATCTTCATTCAAAGTGATTCTTTCCAAAATCAGAGCTGCATAAAAGAATCATTTAAGGTGCAATTGCACAGCTACCAAACTCATGAGTTATATGCAAGTTGTAGTGATATGAATACTCAAATATTTGTGGTTTCACTTCTGCAACAACACAAAAACAGCTGCATAACACTTTACTATCATTTAATATAAAATCTTTCTCACAATGCTTTTCTCTCTTCCACCCCCCACCATTTTTTTATTTCTACTCCACGCACTTCCAATGTTCCTACAAGCTTTTCCAATTGTTCTGCTCCTTTTGGGTTTATTTGTACTGTACACCATCCGTAAAGGCATCTCTGGAACTTTTAAGTAGTTTTGCAAGGACAACAGTGGGAAGGCAGTTGCACATCATATTATTTTTGGCTAGACCCTTCAGGAACAATGGCTATTGTTTGGCAAGCGAGCAACAAGGAGGCTGCATTAGTGATATAAGGGTTTAGAGCCTGGGGGTGGTTCCACAAATGATTGTGAGGCATTTTGAAGTATGTGTGATTCAAAAACATTTGGCAACATCTGTTTTTTAAAAAAGGGAAAAAAAAGGGAGGGAGGAGGGTGGTAAAGAGGGGGAAAAAATGAAAAAAGTGCAAAGCATCCACAAAACTGAACCTATGGACAAAAACAATGTGCTTTATTAACTTTCACATAATTGTTACATTTGTTGATCAAAATGACATTCTATTTGTTCTCCCTCTTCCTGTGATTTTGACTTAATAAGGTGGTGTTGGCTGCCTGTGAGGCGCCGCGCTGGGACACCGCGGGGATTTGCTTTTGGCCTGGGGCTGCTTTGGGCTCGCAGATGCGCGAGTGCAAGAACGCCGGTGCCAAAGGACTGGCCCCGTGCTCCAGAGCTGAACGCTGCTGCATCCCTGAGCATCCATCAGGCGTGTCCTGATGGAATTATTCAGTTTAAGGGAATTACTCAGCTTAGAACGCTGAGGCTGCTGCACCCCTGAAACGCTGAAATCGCCCAGCCATGGGCGATGCAAGGAGCTGCTGTGGGGAGGGCGTGGCAGCTTTCCGCGGTGGGAAAGGGCCCTTCCCGGCGCTGGGGGCTGGCCGAGCTGTCCCGGGAGTCGCCCCAGGATCTCCGCTCCCGTCCGGGCCCCTCAGCGCTGAGGGGGCGGGCAGGCGCTGGCGCCGCGCCGCCGCCAGGGGCCGCTGTGGCGCCTCGGGATGAGGGCCGCGCTCCCGCCGTGCCGCGCTTTCCTCCGGGAATTGCCCCTCACGGAGCGGCCGCAGCGCCGGCACCGCCGGTGGAGCGGGGCTGCCGGGAATTGCCCCTCACGGAGCGGCCGCAGAGGAGCGGAGCTGCCGGGCTCTGCCGCGCTGGTTCTGGCGCTGCCGCTGCTGTGCTGAGTGCGGCGGGTGCTCGGCACCGGTGAGGCCGCGCCTCCGGTGCTGTGTCCGCTTCTGGGCACCGCGCTACAGCAAGGACATGGAGGGCTGGAGGTGCTGGAGCTGGCTGCCCACAGAAGTCGTGGAACCGCCGTCCCTAGAGGTGTTGAAAAGACGCGTGGATGTGGCATTTGGGACATGGTTTAGTGGTGGACTTGGCAGTGCTGGGTCAATGTTTGAATTTAATGATCTTAAAGGTCTTTTCCAGCCTTGATACCTCTATGATTGAAAGTGTGGTTCTTCCCTGTTTGAAGCACACTTTGAAGCTCACTTGTGCTTCTCTCTGTCCACAGCTGATGGAAAGAAATGTTTAACCATGGAGCTCCTTTTATCACGTGTCTTCATTTCCCCCCTTGAGCACTGATGCTTTTGCACACCCACTGGGGATTTCCACACCAAAAACTTGAACTAACATCTCAAAAAGCATCTAATCTTGAACTAACATCTCAAGAAGCAGTCTTATCTTGGTAAATATTTTGGTATATATATATGTTGGTATATATCTTTCTCCTCTGCCTAAGGAACCTAGTCCATACCAACAGTGAAACCATATTGTCCTGCATCCTTGGAGGAGGTAATTCTGCTCGTCTTAGGCGTAAAATAAAGCATTATTCTCTTATATGTGTGCTGTTCTCCAGGTACTGAGGGAAATTACCCTCTCAAGGTGAAAGGAACTTGAAGCTTTGCTTAAAGCTTCGTAAACAAGGCAGGCAGCTTTATGTTTATGTTTTGAGAACATTTGATAGAAAGTGACATTTGAAATACCAAGTATTACCATTAAATTTTATAGTTCAGAACTATTATTGGGCCATATCCTGGGGGTTTAACTCAAACCCTTGTTTTTAGACTCACCATGTCTGAAATCTAAAATGAAGGGTTGTGACATCAAACACTAAAGGAATTTGGTTTGCTTTTCAGGAACATCGAACTCCTTGCAGTGTAGGGTCTCTGGAGACCTCAAAAGGCAAAAATTCTGCTTCAGGGCTTTTAACCACTTGTTCTGAGGTCTGGCCTATTCTAATTGTATTTGGTTTTTACCTGATGCTTCTTTCCAAATGGTTAATTCAAGAACAATTTTTAGCTGTAAAGCAGGAGCTTTAGTTCAAGAGCAATTCTTGATATTGGTGTTATTTAAATGAATCTACACTGCCAATAGCCTCTTCCTCTGAGGTAAGAGGTAATTACAAATAATCAGCAAGATTAAATACTAAGAAAAATTATTATGAACCCTTTATTATTATGAATCTATCACTGCAATGATTTTTTTCCCAATATTTACTGAATAACTTGCCTGGGAAGTAGGTCTTAGTTTGGCTCTCATGGTTGATTCTAAGCTGTCTCTTACCCATACCCCTGAGACTCTGGTTAATTTTGTGGCACAAAATATTTAATTATGTGCTCTGCCAAGTGAATACAAGGTCTCAAATTGAATTTCAGCATCCCTGGGCAACTATTTTAGACACTTTGGTAGAATGTAAATGCATATTTTCTGCATGCCAGATCCTGGCTCCATATCCATCAAAGTAAATCCTCAGTAGTTCCACTGAAGGCTTGGAACAATCTTAAATTATGTTGTTGAGGTCACATTGTGACCCTGAAGCTCTGGCAGAGACCCAAACTAAGAAATTTGTGTGGGAAACTGGGGAGGGAATAAATTAGCACTTGCCTATGCTTTTTGTGGAAGTAAACTGTTACAAAGGTGTGAGTTAAGATGAAAGCTCCTCGTGGTGGTGGGTATTACTTTCCAGCTGTTTCTGCTGGAAACAGCTCAGTGTTTGTGTGTATGGGATGGGTCCTTATTTTCTGATGGTGCTCTGTCTCAAATAAAAACCAGTTTTGCATTTCCATCCCCTCACTGTCCCTTCCCCTCACCCCCTCTAAACAAATATCACTTAATCTTATAAAACAAAAATCCAGGGGTAGGTTCTAGTCTGGGTGGGTTTTTTTTTCCCCGCTGGTGAATTTAATCCTTAATTTTCTCTCTCTCTCTGCCAAATGCAAGTGGCAGGTCTAAACAGTATTAGGTAATTGTGGTTGTCATGCTGCAGATTGCACTGTGGAAAAAATTAATTGCTGTTTTTTCGCCCAGGGGTTTGAGCCGTGGTCCCTTTGTCTGCCTGGGACAGCGTTGTTTCCCTGCCCGTTGGGGCTGCGTTCCGTGGAGCAGCATGAAAGGGCTCCTGTGCAGCTGCTCTGGGCGAGTGGGCGGGCACCTCCTTCGGTAATAACAGCTAATTTATACAGCCATGAACATCTACGGCTATAAATAAACAGTTCTGACTGGCTCCGCATGCTTAAAATGAAATGGGAGAGACTGATGGACTCGAAAGAGAAATCTGGTGTAAATGTCATCAAGGCCAGATCCTTACACAGGGTGTCTCAGTAAAGCCTTTTGAAAAATCACAGGGAAAATGTTGGTTTGTCAGCAATGACACATTTTCCTCCTTTCAGAGCTTTGTGGATATGAGAGAAAGGAACAAAGCAAATCCAAGATCCCAGCAGTTGTATTTTGGGGACAGGCATTCCTCATTGATTTCTCAAAGTGCATGACTGGAATCCAGCTTTTCTCCATACAGGATGTAGCAGAAAGAAGTGCCTCTTCTGAGCCCTTTTCAAAGAAATAAACAACCTTCCCCATGATTCTCCTCAAAGCCCTGTAGTCCAGCAGCTCAGTCACCACATCAGATCCCAAAGGTACCACTGGTGTGAGCAGGAGCTGAGGGCAAGGTCTGTCATTTGGCTTCTCTGGCTGGAAGTGGAAAGACTTATCTATCTGTGCTGGGGCCCAGGCTTTCTCTTCTTCCCTAATTCCCTCTGTGTTTTTTCTTCTGTCTGTCTCTCCAATATATTTCCTCTCACCAGCATCTTTCAGCTTCAACAAAAAATGAGGGAGGAGTGTGTTTGTGTGTGGGCATGTGTAATTGCTTACATTCCCCTTGCAAATTTAGCTGGAGCCAGTTATCTAGATAGGCTGGGAATTACTGAATGCATGCACGCATCTCATTGAGTTCACTTAGTTTACAGTCTAGGCCTAGCATGTTAACTTCCCAGATTAGAATTTTTATCAGGTGCTTAACATATGAGAAGAACAATCTTATGTATACACATTATCTTTTTATTGCTCACAGGCAGCCTACAATGTGTTTTGTTTTTACTGAGCACCAGTGGCATTTGAAAGGTGAAAATAACACCCTGGTGAATGGTGTGCACAGTAGCTCTAAGCGAGGGGTTTTGGCAATGAGGATGGATTTAGACATTTAAGTACTGCAACTAGTTTCAAATCCTCTTTGAATGCAGGAATAATAAGAGAGATTTTTCTTTTTCACATTGACCATTAAGGAACACTTGTGCTACTCTCGGTTTTGCATGTTTATTGGAGTTTGCAAAGCAGATCTCCAGTGTTTTGGATGTTAACAAAATGTTGAGGCTAATAACAGAAATCAACTATATTGAGGAAAATTAGTAAACATGTGAATGGAGTGTAATTATATGGCAGGCAGCTTTATGTTAAACAGTGCTTTAAATTAACATGCTTTCTGTCAAAGCAATCATACAGTCAGTATAATTAGGTTACTTTTGCTGCAAGATTAACTGAAACCAAGAAAAAGGAAGAAACTGTTGCCTTCGGATTTCCTGTTAAAATGGAGGGAAGATATTAAGCATAATATAAGCATATTAATATTACAGAAAGTTTCTCATTAGAAGAACTCGGCTTCTTGGTGAACTTTCTGAGCAGACATTTCTAATTACAGTGCTTGTTAGCCCAATTTGTTATCTAGCTAGCTTAGAAGTCACAGCACTGTTAAAATTATCTCTCCTCTTAATTTTTTCCAGACTTGATGAAGGGCAATCCAAACAAGAGCTGGCTTGCATTCACAGGTCTTTTACAGAGTGGTGTGAGGCTCATGAGGGAGTGCATTTATCAGTGACAACTTTTAACCATGGACACATCCTCACGTACGTTGTGCAAGAGATGAGAAATCTGTGTAAACAGATGAACACAATTTTCTTATTCATAGCAGTTGCAGAGTTATCGTGAAAGAGGCAAACATTTCATATTTTCCACCAGTTTTCCATATGTCTGATGTCATAATGGCTTCACCAGAAGCTGCAATGCATTGGAGAAAGGATTTATCACAGCTATGTTTATTTTCCTCTACTTCATGGCTTCAGAATTCATGGAGGGATTGTTTGGCTTCAAGAGGAGGATTCACTTGCCTTTCCACTTGTGGTCCAGTATTACTATTGAATCTCCTGTTTGAAGACAGAGGAGAAGACATTATTGGGATCTGAGGGGGAAGGCACAACAGAGTAGTCCTTCACACATCAGGGATGAGGAGGATGTGAAACAGGCCCCAGCTTCCCAACATCCCTGGGGAACTCTACCCATCTGGGAGTGGGAGTGAACTGCATGTCTTGGACCAGCTGCTCATGCTAAAGTGCTGCGGAAGTCAAATGAGCCTGGGATGTCCCCAGCAAGTAACAGATTACTCAACGACTGAGGAATTATTTGAAATTTGCCATGGACCACACCCATTGAGAATAATTGTGCTTTGCCAGTGGGAGAAAGTGTCTGCCACCAAGCCAACCTAGCTTGTTGTAAGAGCATGTGAAAAGCTGGAGGATTCTCACATGGCTGGTCAGGACAGCACAGGACCTACTGAAATCCCACAGCTTTCTGAAGCACCAGTTATTTTGCTGCTGTGGGGCACCCAATAATCAACTGTTTATGGGTACTTTTTCTAACACACTGTCTCAGCCTCTCTTCTTCCCCTCCGATGATCATTCACTCATAGGAAACTCTGCTTTAAATGATCTTTCCTAGTGTTTCAGAGGCTCTGAAACACTAATTGCGGTATTGTATTGGTGTGTACTGACCAAATTGATATTTATGGGTGAGGGGGAAAAAAAAACCCCAAACCACAAAGAAAGAAAATAGCCTGGCAGGCCAGGACCAGCATGTTAACCAGCACTTCTTAATGTCTGGCCTCCACTGATGAATTTGTAAGCTCTGGTTTGTGAGAGGTTCTGATCCAGTCTGCCTCCAGTGGATTGCCCGATAGATTTATCTCCAAAAATAGGACCTGTGACAAATAGTGCAAGTTTCCTTTACACAGTCAGTCATCTCTGCCTGAGGGATAAACTGCAGCTTTGGGGAGTGACAAATATGAAGGACATAAATGTGCCATCACAGGTTTGTGGTACAACTAGGATGAATGGATGAGTCAAAAGTAAGTACTCATATTTAGTTTTCAAACTATGGGATTTAAATCCTGTAAAATCTGAGTTCCATTAATCATCGGCAATATAGCAAAATTATGGATATAAACATCATTTGGTCACTGAAAGGAATAGATAGACTCTGGACTCTTATTCTTTGCATGATACAACAAATCCTCTGGAAAAGAATTTCAGTTTAAAAATCCCCCTGGATACTGTAATAACAAAGGGTAGAACCTGTGTCTGGAGTAGTAACTATGTGCAGAACGTCAGCATTTTAGCATTCATACAAAACCTGCTGTTGATAAGCTTGTACCAGCACAGCTTCATGCCCCACACAGTTGCCCTTTGCATCTCTTCATTTGCCATTCGGGTTTCTGCAATCTCAACAGCTGCTTGGAATAATGACAGCATCAAGAATTCAATCTTATTATAGTATTGCTTTGTATTGCACAGATTTGTGAGCTGTCACATAGGCTGGATTTCCCAAGGCTACAGGGTATTAAGGGAGCTTGGTTTCAAAAGCCCATAAATACAAAAATAAAACTCAGGGAAAATAATCAGTTGTGAAAACATGTTATATGATTCTGGAAAATGCACTGAATGCAAAAGAACTCCAAAAAAAAAAAAAAAAAGAGGAAAAACAGGCTAGAGGGAAGGATGTTGTTTAACTTTATTTCAGCCTTAGGTAAATAGGTTTCAGCAATGTCTTCCCAAGATATTTAAGAGCTCATAGAAGATCTGGAAGAGTGCATCCATCTATGCACTGAGCATGAGAAAGGTATTCCACCATAAGTTTTCTCTTTTTCCTCAAAGCAACAGCTCTTATTCCTGTTGAGCTGCCTTACCCCTTGCAATATAATATCTTTAATTTTTGTTTTTCGCCTAACAGTGTTCCTCAGCCAGCTGCTGGCAAAAGCTTCTCCTTCTAGTGGACAGCAAGCGCCTAGGTAGGTCTCTTGGAGCTGTTACCCACTCCAACAATCAGCCTCCTTTCCTCCCCTGTTTCTTTCCCAAAGGACAGTTCCACCATGTGGGGATAAGCATTTCTCTGGGAGAGCCCTTGGGCCCACAAAATCTTGCAAATAGAGGCAAAAGCATCAGGAGGCTTTTCAATCGCTGGTGGAGCAAGTAGCTGTTGCTAGCTATAGCTCCTCTCCAGCTGCATTTTAGAGTATTGAAATGAAGCAGCTGATGAATGTTATTTTGGGGTTTTTTTCAGATGTGTTAGATGGAAGACAAATGAATGTGCTCCATCTTCAAATGTGAGTTCTACATAAGAGACCTCACTTGAAAGGTTGCTCTGTCAGATGTGGAGAACTTTGATTCAAATTTCTCCCAAGGATCTGATTGTCCCAAACAGAGCAAACCCCAAGCAAGCACTGCTTTGCTTTATTTTTGAGGATTCTAATTTGACTGGTCGAAGAAACATGAGATCAGTATGATGTTTTCCACCCATCAGGAAGGGGAGAAACGATCACACGGTTCATCTTTGGTACTCAGACCCTGCAGCCAAGTTCTTGGCTGAGGTAAATTTATGGCAGTAAAAGAATCAGCTCATTGTTTCAAATTATCCTCTTTGGAGTTTCTCTATTGCTCAACATTGTCTTGTACTCTAGAAACTCTGGGATTTAAAACAAAAAGAAGTCATTACTGGTACTATTTTCTGTGCCTCTCAGGCTGTGCAGCTGGGTTGCCTTAGTTACCACCAATCCAACTGTGCAAGGGGAGGGAGAGGAGAGGCGCATGAGAGATAATACATTTTTAAAACCTCCAATGCTGTATGAAACAGTTTGTCTATAAATAATAAAAAGAATTTAGGGTCTGGCATCCTGAAAAGGAAAAATAAGGTTATATTATTCTACAGCCTAGATTTTCCAGCTCTCAGAAATGATTCTGCACCTTTTTGGTCAAGCATGTAGGACGTAGATTTAACATTTACTTGCTTGAACCTGGAAACTGCCATCTACAGACTTTGGAATAAGTTGGAACTAAATACACCTTTAAGTGTGAAAAAGAGTAAATATTTATGTAGCTGGTTTTAGGAAAAATAATAATGGCCTGGAGTGTGGAAGAGCCCATATGAAGCATGGTTTGCTGTGGAACAAGCTTCATTAGCAGCCTATGGTCTGACACAGGATGCAAGTCCAGGAGGGAACCAGGCTTTGCCTCCCTGGTGGAGCTGTTTGTTAATGCTTCTTGCACCTTTGAATAAACACCTCTGGGGAACTGTTCTTCATTTGAGTGGGAAAGAAATAAAAAGAAGCAACAGCCTCGGATTTTTTTCCACTGGGGAGAATCCTGGTGCCAGCAGCCCAGCCAGAGAGTTCTGCCTTGTCAGATCCCACCAGCATCAGGTCTAATTTTTTGGTGGCTTCAGGTGTTATTACACAAGGTGATTTCAGATGTGCCTATAGGAACCTAGTAGATATCTGTATTAACCTGTAACCCAAACTGCCTTCGGGGAATGAGGAGGAAGCAAAAGAGAGATCAAATGTGCCCTTCCGTGTGCTTTATCTTTTGAGGCAGAGAGAAGGTGGGCAGAGTGGAGAGTATGGAAAGTTGAAGAGGTCTGTCCTCTACCACCACTGATTGTTTTGCCTTGGGTGGGAGTGGGGTGGGGGAAGGGGGTGTGTTTTTTGTTTGTTTGGCTGTTTTTTTTGTTTTCTGCAGGATCGTTTCCACTGCATCCTCTGCCTTATTGTGATGGAAAGGAGAGAGAGGAAAGGGTAGGATGAAAAAAAGTACATGGAGCCATTTTTGCTGTGGGAACAAAGGTATGTTGGAATCACATCTTCATTCAGTTTGCAGCTCTTTTTTCTCTGGCAATGCTGAACCAAAAATTTGTCTCAGTCAGGAATATATTAAAACTCTGGCACACTGTAATTTGGAATAGCTTCCCTGTGGCTATGTTTCAAGGCTTATTGGGACTTCATTATTGATACCAGCTTAAGGAAGTCCTACTCTTCTCTTGGGTGGACACAGCTGGGATGTGGATCAGTTAAAACACTTGGCACCAACATGGGGAACTGTAACTCAAGGGGAGTGTCTTGCACGTGGATGAAAACACCATGTAATTGTTAAGGCCAGGATTTTGTGGCTCCTTTGAAAAAAAGCAACTATGCATGGAAAGGCAGACCCACCACACAGATGAGGCCTCCAGGGATCACAAGAGCACACCAGATATCAATATTGTGAATATTGTGTATTGTTTATATACATACTCTGAGGTTACATTCATGCTACCACAACTGGGGTGCTTTTCAGCCTCTCTGTGTGCACAGTAAAGTTGAGTGCTTGCCCAAGTTTCTTTAGTCAGCTGTTGAATATGCATCTAATTTTTGCAGTTAATTTGATCTCTGCTTGGCACAATATTTTGTCCAATCAGTTAACACATTGGAAATCAAATTATTTTTATTCTGATTATCTCCAGCTTATGCAGCAGGCATACCCTAGCCCTAAAATTACTAATATGTACTCAGTGATAAAAAAAATCTGATACATAAATATATCAGATATCTCATATAAAGACTTATGCCATCATGTGGTGATGGTGCGGTCTTTGATTAGCAGTAGTTACTATTTATATGTGATGCCTCTTAAACCAGAGCTAGTGCAGAAAGGCTGCAGATCTGTTTTCATTTACCAGCAATCCTCATCTCATATGATGATTTTGCAGAACAGAATGTGGCCAAAATCTCCAAACATGGGCATGTAGAACGAGCATCTTGTTTGCAAAGGTAGCAAGCAGTGAAGTTGGTTATTCAGCACATTTGAAAGCCAATCTGCTGCTTTTAGGTAGCTGAGTACGGGTGGTGAGAGACTAGCTACAGACACTCTACGTTGGCTTGACAGGCATGTGAGACTTTGCAAAATGGATCATGCATCAAATGTTCCCTGAGAACAGAGGGAGGTTGTCTTATTTATTTTCAGAGGTGTTTTTGCAGTGTTTTTTCTTTAATCAGAAAGCTAGTTTAAGAAATTGCTAATGTTCCCACATTTGTCCTAAATAAAATACACACATTTTCCTGACAGAAACACTTTCATCCTCAAAAATTCAATCTTGAATGAAAAAGGAGAGGAAACCAGAATGAATAATAATGACAGAAATAATAACAACAATAATAATAATAGTATCCCATGCCAAACCCTCAAAGGTGCTTCCTCAGTTCTCTCTTTCTTCCACTTGTTAAATATGCTTTCCTAAACTGCGTTTTTTTCCCCCCCTCCAACTGCCCATTATGTCCAAGGAAGCTGCTTTTCACTTTTTTTAGGTCACTACTGGTCATACCACTACTAAAGCAGAAGGGAAAAATTTTCAACAGTTTATAAAAGTTTCCAAAGTGCTGTTTTAGTCATGGAGCTGCTGCTGCAGTGCTTTTCCTTGGGTACATGAATGCATTCCTGTAAATTTGCAGTAAACGCTGCTAATCCCTAGTTTGACAAACAGCATGTGATGCAGGTGTAAGAGTTTTAGCCTAAGACATGTGGCTTCTCTGGACCCTTCTTTGAACAGAAATTCAAAATCCAGTGATTATGCTGGTTAGAGGTGCTTCTTGACCCAAATTAGAGGAAGCTGGTCCAACCTTTGTCTGGCAGGGTTGGGATCCTTGCTCCAATCTGTTCTCTATTTGTTAGCACGTGGGTGGGACACAACAATGACTATTTGACACCCAAGTGCCACCATCCCAACAACTTCCCCAGTGTACTCATGCCCCCTTCCTCTTCCTGCCTGCCTGGGCAATCACAGCAGTTCATTTCAGGGCTATTTTTTTCATATGCATAGAAGTAATGAAGAAAACTTGGACTGACCCCATATCATGCGGTTGAGGAACTCTCCAAAGTTGTAGAAGGCGACAATGATGGCAAGGCTACCGGCAAAAAAGGCTGCTAGTCCAGGGGGGTTGAACAAAGCAAAGAGAGGATATACCCACTCTCCTGTTACAGAATAAATCCACAGGACCCTAAGGAAAGGAGAGAATTGACCTTAGGTTAGGACCATTCAATTAGAAGAACCACTTCAAAATTTCCAGCTCCTGAGGGGCTGAGTTATCAAAACAGGCTTGATACAGAGAAAATTAGCTCAGCTGTCAATACATCTCCTCAGCACTTGGGCTATTTGCTGTGAAGCACACTTGAGCCAGTGCTAAATTAGATGGGTTTCAGTGCAGGTTGAAATGCACACAATATTTTTCTGTCACCCTGGTGGAATTTTGCTATTAATAGCAGTAAAAGCACAGTAAAATAGCAAAATGCTCAGGAACAGGGATGTGCATTTGGCTATGCTAGTGAAGCTTATTCAAATAAGCTCTCACATATGTTTGCTCTTTAGATACAACAGCCTTTCAGCCCCTATCCAGATCCCTAGAGTCTGTGGGGACACAGAGCTGTTCCTCCCTGTCTCAATCCTTCTGCTGTTGACCACTGTTTTGAGGAATGCAAAGAAGTTTTCAGGAGGTGAGAGAGCAAGGGAAATTCTCCAGCAGCTTTTCTTTTGTAAGAGAAGGAAAAGAAGAAGAATGTCTAGGTGGGAAACAGATGTGGTTGCTTCACCCTTTTGTGCCAGAACTGTTTGCAAAGCATGGTTTGGAAAAGAAAGAAGATTAATATGCTGGCTTTATAGGGTTTCTTTTCTTCTAATTGTGCCCTCTCTTTCTCCCTTTTTTATTCTCTCCGAAAATATCTTGTAGTGGCTGTCAGTTTGCTGGTAATATGTTCATTGTTTATGGCTCATATGAGTAGTTAATAGAGAATGCCTGAACTAAAGAATATAAAAGTGATCTTTATATATCTTAAGTATAGGAAAAATGCTTTTTTGTGAATACTTTTTGTGAATAAAATTATTTATATTTGTATTGATTATGTAAAGAATTTAAGAAATAGGGTATGTCTGCATTGATTGTTATCAGGATGTGCCATTTTAACAAGGATAATACTTCCCTAAAACAAACTTTTGGGTCCAAATGGTCCTAAAAAGTTTAATTCTTCATTTAAAAAAACATATCTGAGTATTATGCCATACTTTCCACCACCAGTGCTAACATAGGAACACAATTGCAATTTTTTCTGATGTCACCCAGCCTACTACTGAGCATCATGCCTCAAAGAGAAGTGACAAATGGGCTGCCACACTATCCTGAAACTGTGTCATGACACTGAGGAATGGGAGAATGCTAAGGAGGAAAAAAAAAGGCTGAAAGGATGCTTCTTCCTTTCTCTAGTAAAAAAAGGAAGAAGTGGGGCATAAAAAGGTGGTTTTGTCTTGCCTGTAAATAAAGATTTACTATCCTCACCTGAGGGATAGAGTGGAGCAATGGAAGGAATTGATCGTAGAGCTGTCTGGACTGAGCATGGAAATATTTAAATGTAGGGATTCAGTTTTATGATTCAAGATTTTTTCATCTAACAAACAGAGCTGTGAAACACCTAAGTAATTTAAAAGGAAAAAAAAAAAAAAGAAAAAGAAAAAAAAGCCTGCAGAAAAGGCCCCTGAGAGGCTGAGCAGAAACACTGAATTCCAAGTGCTAAGTGGAGTGCAAATGTCAGCATGTGTTCTTCACTGCACAGGACTCCTCTTTTCATATCGTACCTCCAACAGTAAAACAGAGAGTGACAACCACCTTTCTTTTATATAATGAGCAACTAAGTTATCTTCATGCAATTTGGCCAGCTGGTGTGTCTCATTTGAAGCACTCCAACCTGTATTTTCAAACCCAAATAAATGACTGTTCAAAGCTACAGTGACACCCTCTCTGCTGCGAGGTGGAACTGGCTGCTCAGTTTCTCTGCTGCCTTGGAGGGACCAGTCACTTCTCAGCCCATTGGCGCTGCAGCAATGGCAGTGACAGTCCAAGGAGAGGCTTGGAGGAAGGACTCTGTTGCTTGTGAAACATATGGTGCCCAAATGGGGCTATTAAATCACCAGGTTGTAGCACCAACAGTAAAATATGTACATGTGTTGAGATTTCAGTGCACAGGCCAGAAAATTTTTCTATTGGTTGAAAGCTGTTGTCTGTGGTTTGCAGGGAACCACGAAGTAGAAGCAAAAAGAAAGCAGGCAGGAGGTTCCTTGCTGATTTGAAAACTCTATTAACATCCTAATATCTTTTATCCTCTCATCAGGGCCCTGGCACTTAGGGAACAAGCACTCTAAGGGACCACCTTCCTCTCAGGACTCTGGCAACACGATGCAGCACCAATTCATAGAAAAGACTTGGAGGGCTCCAATGTGTTGATGCTTGTGTTGATCTTCATTCTTTGGTGTGGATTCAGGACCTGATATGAGCCATGTCTCCTGAGGGATGAAATTGCTCAGCTGATAGGGATTATAGGGGAAAGCACGGCTCACATGGCTGTAAGAGCAGTCTCGTCTCAAAGACAGTAAAACCCAAATGTTGTCATAAGACAAGCAAAACAAAGCTGGCATTAAGCAATGGGGTGAATCAGAACATAGAAAAGGAATTTAGGAAGCCATGGTCGTAATCCTATTAGGCTCTGGGCAGGATTAGAATAAATGGCTCCTAATTTGCTTATGTAATGTATCAGTGAAGTCCTCCGTTTCCACAGCCACTCTGATGGGCTTCAAGTCACTCCAGTGTTTCATCTGAACGGTTTATTTTCTATTTCAGATTTTCACTCACTGGGCTGAAGATGGTCTCTAGATGAGAGTGAGAATTGGTGAGTAGGAATGGGAAGGATGGGTTTCCTCATAGTTCCAGTGACTTCTCGGAAGTCTTTGCATGAGGACAAGTCCCTTCCTCGCTGACCAGTATCCTCTTGTTGTTATACACATGCTCTATATTGTTCCCCCTAAAGCCAGGATGTTTCCTCAGCTCTGGAAAGTCATATAATACCCTGAAATTATACAGCCCCCTTCCTGAGTTGGGTCTCAATACAAAGCATCCTCTGAGAGCTTTGAGGTTTTGGCAGCTGCCCATAGTTACATGGGGTGGCAGTGCCTCCATATCCCAGCACTGCAGCCAGGATACAATGAGTAAACCCACTCCACAGGTGCATGACACACACACAGCAGGTGGACAGATGGCTATGAACTGTGAGAGGTGCTGATTAGATATAGTTTATTTTCTCAGTATCATTCTCCAACAGGCTGGGGATCGATGGGTGCATTGCTGGAAATGTGGGCAGTGTCCACTGGTGGAGTGGGAGGTGGTGGTGGGCAGATGTCTCCTAGCTACCCACCAGTTTGCACCTGGCTCTGCGTATCATTTTCTGTCTCAAGTTTCTAAAACCTGGCACGTGTCCCTGCCAAACACTGAACTGAGTTTTACTCCTCTCCTGCTCCCGTGACCCCCAGACCTTTTGGGATTTTCTGGTTTTGCAGCTAGCAGGACACTGAGTGGAGGTAAATTTGATGGTACCAATAGAAGTAAAAACTCCAGCCCAGAAGAAATTACTCAAATTATCCCTGAATTTATGGCACTTTAGTTACTTTCCTTTAAGAGGCCTTACAAGAGCAGGAGACACTGTGTAAGGTCTCAGGACCTATATTGTGTTTGAAGAAACCTGCCTTGTTTACATTTGGAAATAGTTTTCATGGGTCTCAGCTGAAGTTTAAATGATTTCTCCACAGAAAAGACTGCTGTCCTCCTTGTGTCTGGGTGGGAACTTTTGGTCAAAAGTACAGCATCTGGCTTCATTTTAAAAAGTAGATTACTTGGAGAAAAAATACTTAAATTCTTACCAACTGATATACAGAAAAGCGACAAATCCCAGTAGGATCAATCCCTTCTTCTTTGCTGGGTAACGATGCGGCAAGGCAAGGATTTCCAGGAGAGCAAATGGCAATACAGCCGTGTGCTGAGGAAAAAAAAGACTCTGTCACTGACAGATCACAGTGCCTTGCCTTCAGTCATTGCTGATCATAAAGTTCAGGCACCTGCTCAGAAGCAAGGAATTATTTAACAATACTGAGAATAATTATATACAAATGTGCATACTTCATTTTTTACAATGAAGTACCCCCAGAGTAATAAGCAAAAAAATTTTCTTGTTAATAAGATATAAAAATGAGTCTTGCCTGTAGTGTGGTCTATCTTTATAATAGGTGAGCTCTCCTTGCATTTTGTAATGCAAGAATTGTTTTATAATTCCTATTACAGTACAAAAGATATTGAGCTCTATCATTATGTGCAGTTGAGGATGTCAGAAGAGTGCTCCTTGAACTCACTGAGCAATTGCTGAATTGCCTTCATGTTCTCTTCTAGTCATTATTGTACTTTATATAGTATCATTTATTACTTGCTCCAGTGCAATCCCAGTGTGTTGTGCTTCCCTTTGTAAATGGAAAAATGGGGCTTTAAACATACAGGAGACTTCAGTTAGCTGTGATTGAAGGTGATGAAGAAACTTCAAGCAGGTTTATCCCAGAATCAGAAAGGAATTAAATTAATGGAGAAATGTGTTTTTCTTCTTTTTTTTTTTTTTTTTTTTTTCATGTTGAAGAGTTTAAATTGCAGTTTTAGCTTCAAGGACTTTAATGCTGTCTGAGCATGGAGGATTTTCAGCTCTGGGCAGACAGTTTGGTGGCACTGACTGTTTTGTGGTGAGGAGCTGCCTCCAAGAGGGATACTCCTCACCATGGGGATGCTGAGAGCACAGCAGAAAGCCTTCTGGGCTCAGATGTTAAATGGGCAATGAAGGGATTCATGGGATGCTAATGCCTCAAATTTTTGACTGATTTGAAACAATTTTAGAAAATAATTTGCCTGGGTGAAATTTCCCCACTGAAAATTTTGTATTCCTTGTGCAAGCAAACAATAACTTTGTATTGCAATACTGAGGACAGATGGCTTAAACAATGTTGGGGAGCAGCAAAGCAAAACTAGTCAATGAAATGCATCAGGAGAAAAACTATAGTAACAACTGTAGCTGATTAGTTGCTTAATTTCCGGTAATTAAGTAAATAGTTTCATAGGTAGATGGGGGAGGTATGGAAGGAGGGCAACAGAGAAAGATAGAGTTTTAAATAGAAAAAATGTCAAAATCAGGATTTTTTTTGTCTTTCTCCCTAAAGGCATAACCTACTGGGTGTATGGTATGAAGATTTCTCTTGTCCCAGATAAATGGTTCTAACATTTTTAATGTACATGTTTTTCAGAAACTGTGGCCAGTATCTGATATGATAATAGTGTCAAAGTTTTATTGCCTTGTATTTATGCTAGAGCTTGTGAAAAATACACCTTAATTTCTTTAAATGCACAGTGAGCTATAAACAGCATGCATGCATTTAGCTATTTGTTTAAGAGATGGATGTCCACTTTTGTCTGCTGCTTCCAAGTAACCACTCCCTGGAAGCTGAGTGTCCTTCCTCAGCCCTCCTACCAAAACCAGGAGCTGCAATTCATACCTGGCTATCCTTCTATCAAAATAACCATTCCATCTCAGTTATTAATTTTTCAGAGAAAAGAGATAGAAAATATTTCTTTTATGTTCCAGTCCTTTTCAGTCATTGGCACTGTTCTTTTCTTCTGTTCTGTTTCACAAAGATATTCTTCAGCTCTACAACCTGCTTGGTTGATTGCAGAAGTTTTGTATCAGTACAAGTGATTCCTGAATTCATTTAACCAGAAAAATATCTTCAGTGCACACAGTTTTCATATGTAATCCCTGTAACTTCTTTTAGTCAGAAATCTATGTGTTAAGCTGCTTTGAAAAACAGTTATAAGAGTTTCTTTTCCATAGTTGAACAATAGTTTGTCCTTGAACAAATCCCAAAATGCCCATGGCAAGGCAGCAGTGGTGGAAAACCTGCACCTTGTCCTCATTTTTAGGCTTTAGCCTAAGCCTTTGGCGGGCATGCTGATTTAGAGCACCTCATTTTGACAGGTATTTTGGAGCATGCCCAGGAAAGAGCAGCACAAAGAGCCAGAAAGTATGAACAGTGAAGCAGCCTAAAGGCAGGCGTAGAAACTGTGAATGCACTGAATGTGTTGTTGCATCTAGAGAGGAGAAGAAAAGGAGAAGTTTCAAAGGGAAGTTTCAAAGGCCTAAGAGATTGATGCAGTGATGGCTGCGATGGGCGAGTGTTCCATGTCCATCGTGTCCCTGACCTGGGGTGAGTGTCTCAGTGTTCCACAAGAGAGATGCAGCTTCCTGCTGGGAAGCACATATGCTCCAGCAGCACACAGACAACGTGTGGACAGCAGGACACAGTCACAGGGAGAGGCTGGGGGTGGTGAGGGGCAGCCTGCTGCTCAAACACGCCGTGCATCGGCACTGCAAAAGATTGCTGGGAGATCTGCTTTGTAGTCTGTGCGGGTTTACAAAAGGCTGATGTACTTTACTACTCATTTTTGCCAGGCTTCTCCACTTACGTAGGAGTTAGAGAAAACACTCGGGAGCTTATAAATCAATAGAAGCTTGAAAGTTACTGGCAAAACTGGAAAATTTGCCTGCTTTTGGGAATAGCCAGGAGTTTAGTGGAAGGGGTAGGTTGAAGTTTCTGCTATTCCTAATTCAATGATCTTTCCATTGCTTGTAAGAGCTTTTCCATGTCTAAGGACAGCAAGAGCATTCAGGAGTTGGACTATCTGCCTCTTGTTTTGCAAATAGTTTCCTAAAGTTCTTGGAGCTATACTGATTTGGAAAAACAAATGCAAAAAAAAACCCCAAAAACAAAGAAAGAAATTTGTTGTGGCATAGAAAAGCTGCAAGCTTCTCTCTTCCCAAGTCCAGTGATGTCACTGGCCCATGACTGTGTGCTGTGTTTCTGTTCAAATAATTGCATCTTTTAAAATATATTTTGCAAGTATATTAACTAGATGTGGGGGGTTTTTGTAGAGTCATTTAAATTTGCTGTGAAAATGCCTTCTTGAAACAGATTTCTACAACAGTTCTCAGCTTCCTCAAGCACCCCCAGGACAATTAAAAAAAATATTATTTTTCCTTTGTGGATATAAAGGCGTTTTTATTTTCATTTATCCCTCTGCCCCCCAATTCCTTCTCATGTACACCCCAGGCTCGTAAACATGTGGGAAAATCTTTCCTCACACTTCTGCTATCCTAGAGCCTATTTCTGCCAAGCCGAATTTGTGCATTAACAGTAAAATCACAGAGGAATTCCTATGGAATACCCAAGCAAGTTTGTGAAGTTTGTGACAGCAGATGAGTGTTTGTAGAGCAGACACCAGGGGAATGTGTGGATGGCTACAGGGCGCAGAGCCTGCCCTTCGCCTACAACACACAATTGGCTTTCCACATGATTTCCCTCTCACAGCCCAGAGACGTTGACTTTGGCAACATCATTAGTGATAGAGCATATATCATGGTTAATCAGATCTGCTGAAAGGCTATAAAGGCTTCTCATATCCTTTTCTAAAAAAAAAAAAAAAAAAAAAAAGAAGGATGAAAAAAAGATGTATTTTTTCATCTGCGTTATTTTTAACTGTAGGTCTCTGGTGCATAGTCATTAAATATATTTTCAATCCTACTTAGCAGCGTTTCATATTCTTAAACTGACGTATGTCTGAGGAGCACAGTATTTGTATGGGGCCAAATTAAAATACACAGTTTTGCCTCTTCCTTTAAAGAAAACTTAATAATTAAGCTCACATTGACACAGATCAAAACATTGGCAAAACTTGCTGGAAACAGTGACTCATTTTTTATTTCAATTAACAGTTTCTCAGTTTCACATATAAACAGTGAAACTGTCAAAAATAATTATCACAGAGGGAGGGGAAAAAAACCCACCTATTTCACTCCAAGATAAGGAAAACAGGCTAAAACAATAGCTGTGTGTACTGATCAGGCTATCAATGAACCAAACTGAATCAGAGAGCTTTTCCCTACTCTTGGCAAGGAACCTCTTTGTACTTATTTTTTATGTTCTTTGAAATATTAATGTATTTATTTGTCTAACAACCTCTGTTTGTTGAGGAAAGCTTTCAGCCTACAAATTTTGCAAGAGCAGAATATTTTTAATTTCTTCCTAGAGTGAAGAGATAAAAGTGATGGGACTTTCAAAATTATCAGAGACATTTAGCTAACTAATCACACTTTTAGCCTAAGTTCTGCTTCCAAACATTCCATTTTAAAATCCTTTGTGTCTCTTTTTGGCAGTCACTGTGATTTTCCATTTGGTTTTAGTTTCTTTGCTTCTTTCCTGAAAAACTCAGGTGAAACTGAACTAGTTATAAAATTACAAATTTATTTTTGTTGCTCGTACAAACTCTGGCATATGAATACAGGGGGAAGAATGTTTCTTAAACATATTCTGAACTTTATCTCAAATATTGGCATGTTAACTTTTCTCCTGCAGACAAGAACATTCCCCTGCTTCTTTACTTTTTGTTTCCTACCCTGTGTTGAATGTTTCCCAGGATACACTTCAGGTTCATGAATTTAAGTCCTCTCTGAATATTATTTCCAGTGTTTGCTAAGACCATATGGAATTTTTACTTCCCGTATTTTGAATAATTTGTGTATTTATTTAATGCTATATCCTCATTTTGCCGTTGAAAATTCAAGTAAGAGCAAGCTTCCTGGGGCTGAGAAGGCAGGGTTGGGTAGAGTTTGTGCTCAGCTGCAGGCTCCAGCCTAGGCAGCTCATGAAAAGTCTCCCCAGAGCTGCTGAGATCACTGGTGCTCCTGACGCGTGTGTCGCAGTTGACTCGGTGTGACCTTGTTTGACTCCGGAGCAAAGGAAATGATGCCTCGCTTGACCAGAGCTGTTTGTTTCTAATTCGTCTGCATTTACATACCCTTCATGTCTGCTTTCCATTAACATGTGAGACTTTAGGGAGGGTCTTTTCACAAACAGTTACCACTGGCCAAACTAAACTCCACTGGGCACAGTTGGAGACCATCAAGTGCTTTTGAAAAACTGCCTGTGTTTCTCCTTTCAGACCAATTCCCTGCAGAGCCTGTGTGCTGACAAGCAGTCGTGGCCAATACTCGTGCTTCTCTCTTCCCCATTGGTATGTTACTGCAAAGTAAAAGGAAAAACCCACTTTGGTGTTGCCTTATGAGGCTCATAAGCCAGTGTTCATTGGTTGTCCCTTGAGGTGTTTACTCAGATACTCAGTTCTTTGTTGGAAAATGTCCCCTTGTCTATGGAAATTTCCTTCAGTTGGATGCTTTCATGAACAATTACAGCCTGTGTTATCTGAGCATAATAAAACTAAACGGCTTCCTGTCACCATAACCTCTGTTTAGTTTTTATACTCATAATTTTCCAAATCTCTGTATGGTCTCTACTTTCTTGGCTTAATTTTGGAACTAATTCCCTCTTTTGATTTATTTTGCTATTATTTTGTCTGTGTTCAAATGCCTCCTTCAAAATTTTCTTTTGCAATCTTTCCCTATACATTTTTCTTCTTCCCTTAACCTCTCTTCATTTTTCAGGGTGGAAGGGGCTTAAGCTTTATGGTTCATTTTATTTCTTTAACTAGCACCTTGCCATGTTTAGTTGAAGATATAATTCTCTTAGGGTCGCTACATGTCTTTTGTGTTTCCAACCATCAGTGCATTTTCAGGGAACCATGGATTTATTTTATGGATAGAGCAGGAGGCACGGGGAGTCCTGTTATTGAGCAGGTGTGCAGCAGATTAGTGAGGAAGATATTGTTCAATTTAATTCCAGCAGCATTCCTCTCTGAACCATCAGCTACTACCTGTTTCTGCCCTTTCCAGATCCATTCATTCTCACCTGTAAAGCAACATAATTTTTTTTTTCTCAGATGTGTAGGTAGTTTGGGAACATTATAGTGAAAAATGGATGAAACATTAGACCAATTGTATGATCAAAGGCAAAAGAGCTTCAGAGATATTTTCTTGCCTGCACACATGCAATTTTGGGAATAAGGCCCTGGCTGAATATCCTATTGCTTACTAGCAAATGTTTTGTCTCAATGTCAATGCCAGAATTTTAATTGCCTTTCTCCCTGACATTAGATATGTAGTCTAAGAAACTGATGTTGCACTGCAGCTGGAGGCTGACATGAGACTGAAGTGACACATCCTTTGCTGTGGAATATTTTTCTCCAGCTGTTCCTGTGCAGGGAGGGTTACGGAGACTGCACCTGTGCACGCTGGGGTAGCAGCAGCCCAGGAGGATTCCCTGCCATAACATTTGTCTGTGAAACACATACTTTCTCCCTGAGGAAATGGGCTTATGTCAACAAAAATGGAAACTTCAAAAAAATCTGTGTAGTGCTGGGAAAAGCTAAGCATCTTTGCTCTTAAATGTGTGCGGTGATTAATTTTGTGTGCCATATTCCTCACACATGCATTCTTCTTCTTTTGCCAAAAGCTGAATGTAATTGGCAGCCTGTGAATGTCCATAGTTGCCAGACAGCTTAAAATTGAGATACTGTGAAATGCAAACAAATGGAAATGTTTCTCCCTTGTGTAAATATGCAAGAATTATTAAGCATTAAATAATGCTTGCAAAGAGAATCGTTTAAGATGGCCAAAGATGAACCTGAGGTTGTTCTTGTGTACACACTTGGAGTAGGAGTCAAGTTAGAGTGGCCTGGACAAGAGGGTTCTGCCCTACGAACTGAATTTGCACCCCCTTTTTTGGTTAGTGATGCAGCAGCTTCCTGAAATAGCTGTAGTAAGATGTAATCCTTCACACAGATACCCTCACATGAGGGTAAGAGTAACTTATGTTCACATAACTTACATTTTTTCCAGATGGATATAAATCACACTGATCCAAAATACCATTTCTGTTGATGTAGATGTGTCCGCACTGGGGAAGGTGAGTTAGAGCTAGGTAGGCAATCACAAGCAGCTTGTATATACCAAGAAGATCCAAGATGAGAGGGGACATAGTGAGTCCTGCTGGTACTCCTACTGTCAAGGCATCGGTGGCCTGCTTCAGTGAAGGAAAATTACTTGTATGTACCTTGCTTGTTCTCTCACTCCCTTACATTTTCATTTTTTATTTTCAGGTACAGCTTAGCCACAACAGGGCGAAGTGCAAAGGAGCTTCAGAAGCTCAGGCAATGGGGAATCTGTTGTCATCTTGCTGAAAGTCTGCCAGGTAAGAGATGTTTCTTCTGAGCCTCCATTTACCTTCCTTCCTTGTCTATTCTCAGCTTTATAGCTTACAATATCTTCTGAACATGCACAATTCATAACCATGTGTCAGTAGAGTGCCCGTGGAACTAAATTGCTGGTTTTTGTAAAGGTGAAAGGGTAACACAGCTACAGGGTAAATTAGAAAAAGAGGTGGCCAAACTCAACTTAGCTGCAGTCTGAAAATAAAGAAAACTGTGCCAACAGACTGAAAATATAAATCTTCTTTTACAAAACACAATTGTACCATTTCTATTTTTGTGAACACATCTGCTCCACATTTATATGTATCTTTTGTTATAGATCAAAAATGTTTTTCAGTTATCTCTTCTGACCCACCAGTGGCCCACTTTATTTAGCATTCAATTCTGTCAGACCTTTCAAAATGTAGTGTTCCCCAATACTGCCATTAAGTTGAATAATACATGCACATGGTTTAATCCAAGCTGTCTCCAGCAGTTAGTCTCCTTCTGGAGAGTATCCAGATGTTGCTTGAAAAGGATGACTGGGAAAGAAATAAACAAATTCACTTGATGAATTGGCCAGCATATCTTTTGTCTCAGCCATCTTCCACTTCAAAAATCTTGTTCAAATAAAATAATTGTGCTTGAGACATAAGTAGAGTGGATTTTTTTCATCCCTGAAGGTCAAGGTTTAAAGATGGTAAAACATAATTATCCCAGGCAAACAGAAGTGGAAACTGAGGCCCAACTTTTGGGTTAAACTCAGTAGAAAAGCAAAGAGAGAAACCTAGATAGTCTGGAATATTTGGTCTCCTTCAACTATGAGCAAAATTCCTTTCTACATTGCAAAACAAAATGTTTCTGTTCAGAGTGCAAAAACATGGCTAAATTACAGTGCTCACTCTGCAACTCTGGGCTAGCAGGTGGGCAACAACAACCCTTTCCCACTGTAAAAGCAGTTCATGTGAGGAAAAAAATTGTTATTCATTTCTGCAAGGAAGGTGCTGCAGCATCACTACAAAGCCAAGGAGCTCAATATTCCTGAAGTAAGTTTGCATGGTTATTTTTTAGGCTCACTCTCCAGTTACATAACAACATATGCTTTCCCTATGTACAACATTAAAATAGACTGAGATTTTAAAAAAAAGTACTCCCACTGCAAATGATATGGCACTGATGGTTACTACTGATACACCCATGTTTTTCTCCTCCAAAGCCAGCTACATGCTGCTTCAATCTGCCATGAAATGCCTGTACTCTCAGAGCCATAATGTAACAGCAATATGCAAGGAAAGGAACCCAAAGAAAAAGTGTCTGCTTGGCAATCAGAACTTGGAGATTGTCCCTTAAAGTGTCCCTGGATCTCCTTAGTGTCTCCAGCAGAAATTTTGTGTTGGAAGAAGAAATTGCCTCAGCTAAGCCTGAAGGCACCTGCTGGAAGGTGTTCTAAAACACAACGATTGTCAATAGCAGGGATCAGTCTGGTGGCAGATGTTTTATGCTTGATAGTGACTGGAAGGAAAATTTCCTACCCAGGAACTGTCAAGCACAAGGTGTCTGCAGTGTATTAAGAGCTTCGGAAATAAAATATCAGGTTGTGATAGAGGTTTGCTTTATGTGAAGTTTCTCTCTCTTCAAAATAATTTTCAGGAAGAATTGTTTTTCCTTTTTTAACATCTGTTTTTGACACTTCTGATACAGAAAAGCTTTTTATTGTAGTCAAAATGACTCTGTTATGAAATGTAGATGTAGGTAAGGTAAGAAGATGTTATAGCTGATATATTTGAGGGGCTCCTGCAAAGACTTCTTGCACATGAAATAAAAATGTATGCCCTAAAACCTCTAAACCTTCCGATGTCATGAACAAATGTGGAAATGGAAAGGGCAAATTCTCAGCTGTGAGCCAGGATTAAAACAAGCAGCAAAGCCTATCTTCTCTGAGCTTCACTTTGTGCTACTACCCCCTCCCCCCTTGCTCAGCACCTCCACCACTGTGAGGATTTTAAACCAGTTCCCCATACTAAATCCTGGACCTGAAACCAGCATGATGCTGAGGACATGAAGAATCTTTCATTTTGGTGGATGATGGTTTTCAGAAAGAGCAGAACCCTTTTGCACCTGTGCAGAGGTTTGGACAGCCACAGAAAGGTCCTGGTGGAAATGAATTGGTGGACAGAGAGCAGGTGATGAGGTTAAAAGTGCATGATGGCTGTGGTTCACCACTCGGATATCAGCAATGCGGACATGCCTCTGTGTGTTTGGATTCCAGTCACACGACTCTGAATGCACCTGTCTAAATCAAGGGGCTGCTCAAACCTTGAGCTGTCCTCAGCCAGACACCCCAAACCCTCCCAGATTTACCTTCAACAGTCACTGGGTAAATCCACTGCAGTGGATGGCAAGGCACTGTTCTTAAGAAATTAAGTCTGGAGAGAAATGAGTCTTCTATGTGATTATTTCATACTTTTTGGCTTCTCTGATTCAGCCTAGAGCTGAACCTCTCCCTTCTCTCCCACTTCCCATTCGTCCCACGAGGCCTCCCTGACCTTGCAATCCACCCACAGTTTTCCATGTTACTGTCAGCCTCCTTTCACTTGACTGATGAGAAATATGTGATTATTCAACACATCATAAAAATGGCCAGAGCAAATGAAGGAGAAATCTGGAAAGTATTTATAGAAAATCTGTAAACAATCATTGCAATCCAGCTATTCAAAACTGTGCACACATTAGCTTATTGGCTGTAGAGCTGTCAGATTCTCTTTTGTTATTTCACCTTTTTTAAAAATTAAGGGCTGCTTTGTTACATTCACAGCCATTTTGTATTTCAGAGACTTCTGTTAGCAGACACAATTTCTTTTTTGAGCTACAATAAGTGAGATTTTCTTTCCTTATGACTACACATCATTTCATTGACTTTAGAGGTTTGACAAGCACCGATGAACTGACGCTCCTTGTGTGCTAAAAGGCTTCTTGAGGCAGCTTCAAGCACATGCATCTGATTGCTGCGTACAGCTCAACATCAGATTCTGATAAGCAGGAGGTGAGAACGGAAAAGCTGTGAAGCCCTTCTGGAAAATGGTACAATGCAGTGGTGGGGCACACGTTGCAAAGTCTCCCTTTTCTCTGCAAGAGGCTGAGGTGTTTCTTACTCACCATAGCATGATTTAACCAGAGCGGGATGACTCCATCAAGGCTTTTGGGGTAAACCAGCTCTCGGTTGTAGGTATACAGTGTCCAAAAGGATATACACACAAACTGGAACCAAAATGCAAAATGAAAGAAATTTACAAATGGAAGACAAACATAACTGATAGGATTTGGTTAGTGCTTTCATTTCTGAGAAGGCAAAATATCTCCATGCTTTTTTTACATGAAAAATTATGACACTGCCAGATAAACTCACGTTATGGCACATTTACTCAGAGATGCAGTGTTCTATGTTGATACTGAGAGAAAAAAAACCCTGCTTTATAAACTGCCAACACTGACATTTTCTGTGGAATCTGAGATTAGCTGCTGTTTTTTTCCTCTTTCCCTTTCCCTTTGCAGATGGGAACTTTTGATGGTCAAGTAGTTCTCCTCAAGGGACTGTCTGTTAAACCTTTGTTTTGCTCAGTAAGAAAGTAAAAACAGATCTTGATAAGGCAGTTCACATAAACTTACCCTTTACCTTCACATCTCCTAGGTCTAATTCCTAAACTGCAGGTGAAAGCTGCACACTGTGGGCATCCATTTTCCCCCCAGTAGATCAGGAATTATAATGAGACAACCTAACTGAAGGAAATGGTCCCTGGTATCAGTTACTGATACCTGGGAGCTGATTTGCACTTTTGGCCCGGCTTTGTATTTGAGCAGACTTTGTGCTTGGGGCTAGAAATCAGGGATGCGAGATGCTGAGACTATGCCACAGTCCTGCAGGCATGGTGAGGATGCCTAGCAGGATATGAGAGCAGCATAATGAACACTCTGACTCCATCCCTGGCAGGGCTTTTTTATGGAGCCAGCTAGCTGAGCTGCTTGTGGACCATGTTTAAGCAGTGTTTCTCAGCCCTCTGAGATTCAGTGGTGGCTGCAGGCATCACTCTCACAGAGAGTACCTACATGTATAAATAACCCATCAGTTCCTGTCCAACCCACGGCATTTTGATAAACAGCATTGTCTGTGAGGGAGTAGGTGATCCATGATGAATCTGATGTAGGCTGTGACTATAATTATTTTTTCCATGAATCTGTTTCTCTCCAGTGCTTATTTAAAGTTACTCTGGCATCAAAGAAGGAGATGTGAGGTTTTTCTGCCTCTTAGGTACCCTCTTGTGTCCTCCTGACCTGTGCTGCCCTTTAGAGAAAAGCCCTAAGTTGATAAATCCACAGCTATTTGGACCATGAGATTAACAGAGAGGTTACACCTCATTCACCCTTTGGGGTCAATCTGTGTCCACTTGAGGACAGCAACCCTCAGGTTTGTGCAAGAGGCTTTGCTCTCAACCATGACAGGCTCAGCATTGTTTCTTCTTCTAAATGGTCCAAATACATTCCAAATTCAATGGTAAAAGAAAGCCTTTAGTTCTTATCTATTTCATACACATACTTTTGGTACTATACACCCCTAATCATTTATGCAAACGTTATTTTCACATACAGAGACAAAGGGTACTTACTGTGGACACTGGGAAAGCCAGGACACTGAAAAGAAGGTCTCTGCTGGAAATTATGCACTTAGCACATCGCAGTTTCTTAATTAGTCTCAACACATCAGCCAGGAAGGACACCCCATAGAAGACAGCCTGCAAAACCTAAAGTAATTACACCTAATGAGGGAAACTCATCCAGCTTTTATTAGCATGTTCCTCAATGAAATCCGTTTGTGCTCTTCAGGGAGCTGTTTTGTTCATGAGCTGCAAGCCTGTGTGAGGGAAATAGCTGTTGCCTAAATCTCTTTTACTAACCCAAACTGATTAAATAAAGTTGGTCAGGAGATAACTTCTACAGTATCCCAGTTAATAGATTAAACAGAGATGTGTGACATGATTCAGATGAGTGAAGTGAAGGGACATGTTGAAAGCCAGCTCCATCACACTTCCTATGTAAATGGTTGACCACTGGATATATCTGAGCCGGAGAGAACAAATTATGCCAGGACATTTTTCCTGTAAAGCAATTTCTAGAGAGCTTTTCCACTATTTAGCCTACACAGGTTCTTCTTTCTAGGGACTCACACTGCAATTGGTCTCAGTGTCAAGTAGCTCAAAATCATCTAAGGTGAGAATTAGGTGCAGAAGTTAAAAAAAAACAGAACCTCTTTTGCTGAACTCAAAGGGATTCAAGAAAGGATTTCAAGTGCTTAGAAGCAAAGATCCAGAGTCACCAACTAAAAAAGAAGTTTTACTAAAAATCATTTCTAGGTAGTGAGGGTGGGATTTTTTGGGGAGGACGCTAGGAGGATTTGGTAAAGAAATAGATACATGCACAGCGACAAAACAGAGTTCTCCAAATAGTGTGTAAAATTGTCATATTACTGTGGTTTAAACCAATATTGCTTTTCTAATTGCTTCATTTTCTCTCCAAATACTACACAGCAGATCAAGATGAACCAGATTTGTCAGACACACAAAGGCAGAATAGAACCTTGCAGAAAAATACTTCTCCCACTGTCTTGCATTTAGCACCAAATCAGTTCAGTTCACTTAACTCATGGGGTGGCCACTTCTTTTTAAGGCTAGGTTGTCCCAGAGCAATGTAATGTGGGAAATGCATCTTACTGCAAACACTGGATCAGCTAGTGATGCTTAAATGAAAAGAGGGTTACAGCTTTCAGGATGAGATCTCTTTTGCCATGATCTTACTCTGACTCAGATATTTATTTAGAGCAAAGTCTCTGAAGTTGTGGCTGGTTATTTCATCAGTTTCTGAAGAAGCTGAAAAGGGTGATGCTTGGGAGGGGACAGAATTAGTGCAACGTTTTTCCATCAGATATTCCTTTATTATCAAAATATATGAGGGGAGGAGGAGACTATGATTTCACCATGACTGTTGTCAAACAAGGGCTTCTGCAAGCTTTAGTTTCCAGAGACTGAGTCTTCCCGGGCAACAAAATTACTATAGTTTGCACTTATCCCCAACCATCCCCCAACATCCCCTGTTTCTTCCCAGCACAGGGAAAAGATACAGTCTTCCTTCCCTATCCTTTCCACAGCCCAGAGAGCCAGGACAGTAAGTACCACTGTTGGATTGCCCCTCTCCCTGTGCAGACCCACGGCAGCAGAGGTAGGGAGGTGCTGACACGGGCTGGTACTGGCCCAGGGTCACACAGGACCAGGTATCAGAGGCTGTGCATCACCCAGCTCAGCTGCAAAGCCACATGTTTCCTATCAAGGCCTAGGATGAAGAGACATATCTTTACATAAAAAAAAAAAAAAACCAAACCCAAGCAGCTTCATCAGAACCCACAGAGGTTTCTGTTCAGTTCTGAGGCCTAGGGTAAACAGACATTAAAAACGAAACCAAGCAGCTTCATCAGAACCCACAGAGGTTTTTGTTCAGTTCTGAGGCACCCAAAGCAGCTATTTTGAGTGTGATTTTCCCCTCCCCATTATCACAATTAGCAGGCACTTTTTCAGTCAGTAGTGATTCAGCCCTCCAAGTCATGGGTCTGGTTCAGTAAAGTCCATGCTGGGGTGCAGTGTACTTAGACACAAACACAGGTTCAGCCCAAATCTGTCCCAGCCCTTGGTCTCACCAGGACACCAATACCGAGTCCTCGAAGAGCTAAGAAAAGCCTGGTAATAACCAGAAGCTCTTGTTACACGCTGTAGAGTCAGCAGTAACTTTCTGTAAAAGGCATGAAAAATTAATGTGAGGGTGGTGACAGTCCAGTGACACATGGTGACTAATTGCCAATAAAGCAATTAGGGAGAAGCCTGGTTCCCAGAGGATGGGGCTATTATTATCTTGTTCATGGTCAGCCTTACATTAATCATGGGACAGGGATAGGCTGCTTCTTTCCCCGCTTCAAAATTAACTAAAATAAACATTACTGAAAAGAAACAGTCCCAAAACAGCCACATTCTCAGCCTGGTAAATATTCTGTTATACACAGGGGAGGACAATGTTATCTTCTGTATGGAAAATTCTTATCTGAATGTGTAACCTGACCCATTTCTCCAGCTAAACATGGGGAAGAACAACTCCTGAAGAAGTTTGAACTCAGCCTCAGGAGCTCGGATTTGTGCTGCTGTAACTCTACTCTTGTTTATCACCATAGTTTCAAAGGTGTTGCAGACAATTTAGTGATCACCCTGTATTTCCAAGAGCAATGGAAGGTTATACAAGTAATTTTCAAACCAGAAAACTAAACTTAGCTAGGATCATCCCTAATACTGCACAGTCTGGCATTGTACACCCCCAGTAGATTAAAATCCAAGCTCCAAACCCACTGGAAAGGTGCATCCAAATCATGTAGCCCTCCATTAAAGGGAAAATGTTGACATAAAAAAAAAAAGTGAAAACATCAAATTATTCCAGATGTCCTGTGAATTTCCCAAGCAGCAGTGCTGGCACTCACAAATCCATTGCAGGCACTCATGGAATATAAATCCACTGGCTGTAAATAGAAAGGATTCCCTAAAGTGTTCCCACACGAACAGAAGGAAGACTGGAAGCATTCAGAAAGCTAATGATTAACCCAAAGAGGAGAATATGGATATGATTATCCCTGTTGGAGAGAGGCTGCTTTCTCCTCTAGACCCTGCAGAGTTCCATGGTGCTGGGTGCTGTAGAAACATTTAATTTGGCCAGATCAATTTTCCAAACTGAGACTCACAGTGACAAAGACAAAGCTCAATTTTTATCTGGTGCAGTGATCAAAAGGGTGTTTCTGTTTAACTAACCTGACATGATTTACTTTTGTGTATAAGATCTTGCCATATGTGTATATTGAAATCTCCAACTAGTACAAATAAATCGGGCTCCAAGCTCTGCCCTTTAGGGAAGGATAAATCCAATATTCTGAGCAAGTTTTTAGACATAAAAGTCAATATTTAGTGTAGACACATCCATTCACATGATAGTGTCTTGGAAAATATCTTTACTAAATACTGGGCCTATTCTGAAATAAATACAAAGCAGCTTTCAGGACAATTGAAAAGTATTTCCATTATGAAAGACAAAAGTATAAGGAATAAAGTGGGGCAGGAATACAAGTAATAGTTTTTAAAAGTGCAGTGTGCTCATTATGCAGTGATTTACTAATGGATTGTAAGCAGTGAGCAGATTTTTATGAGCTCAGATATTTCAGGGAATGAATGATTCTGCTTGCACTGTTTTGTGTCAATTAATACAAAATTGGTTTTATCTGTCATTTCTGCTTCTTCAATAATGGGTCAATAAACCTTTTTGATACAAAGCACACTTATCCTTTTTTCCCCCTACAAAAATATTTCCTTACCAAATCTTGATTGCTATGATCATTAAGAAGATGGATCTGAAGCAATGTCAGAGATGTAGCTCTCTTGGGATAGCCACATGACTAGCAAGGAATTGAATGAGGTGCTAAAAGAGGGTCATATCTAGAAGGAATTCTTTCAGCGTCTCTCCAGCAAAACTGGGAGACAAGCAGCATTTCCATCCTCAGAAAATGTTAGTTTTCCCAGTATTTATATTTCAGATTACAGTGAGGCAGCCAGAGCAGCTTTCCACAGAAAGAAATTTTTAAGTGCTATTCCAAAGAAATAAGAGAAATTTTGGAGGGAAAATTTCCAAGTGATTCTGACAGCCAGTGCCAGAAGGCAGGCAATCCCAGTCTGGCAGGACACAGGCAGAAGAGCTGGACAAAGGCAGTCTCTGTGTTCCTGGCTCTGGGGAAGCCTCCAAGGCACTGCCCAGGCCTGCCCAGCACAGCAGACCCACTGAACCAGAACAGCCCAGTGTGAAGCTTTTGCCAGCTCTTCTTCCCCACAACCATAACTCCCAACATCCCCAGGTGTTTTCCAGGGCTGTGTCCAGACTGACCAAAATTCAGTGTGTTGCATGTGCACCCAATGGACAAGTGTGATTGACAGGCACCTCTTGTTCCTCCATGATCCTCAGCAACAACAGGGAGTGGCTTAATGCCAGACCATGGGATGAGTCCTTTAAGTCCAGTGGAGCCCCACAGAGAGCACCACAGCATGTGGGACATGTTGTCTTCTCACCCATTTCCTCTCTTATACAGCAGCTCAAGAACATTTTGCCACCTTTTTGCTGCTGCTTTACCAAAAAATGCTACCCTGTTCAGCAGGAGAAGGAGGGTTACACCATTTCTTTCCCTAATGCCTCTTCATTTTTTGGCAATCCTTTCTTGAAATAAATAAATCTCTGAAGAAGAAGGACTACCATTCATGAAGGAGTAATTTTGCACACCCTTTCCCATTGCCACATTTTCTGCATGAGATAGGCAATATCTTCAGCCCAAACCATTTCTCTTTTGGCTGGCATCTCCATTTCAGCATTGGGATCAAATCAATGAGTGGTTAAAATTTGGGAGTCTGGGGAGACTGGGGAAGTGGAGCAAGAGCCCTCTCTCATGGAGATCTAATAAAACCTGAGCTGTTCAGCACATCTGTAAGTGAGCTGGCAAAGGGAGCAAATACTGAGATGGTACACTTTCGTGACTCTGATGTGGGCTTTTTCCCTGTCAAAGTGACCTGACTGTAAAATTGCCAAAGAATCTCAGGATACTTAGTGCCTGAGTGATCAAATAGTAGGCAAAAATCAGTTGATAAAAATTAAAAAGCAGCTTCAATTATATATTTTTCAACAGTGAGTTCTATATTAGCTGTCACTATCCAGTAAATAAATATTAGTCTCAGTGTGGATTGCTCTCTCAACTTGCTGTCTACTTGCCTACCAGTGATCAAAAAAGTCAAATAGAGAGTTAGGAGCAGCCAAGCAGAATTAAACTACAAACAAGGAAACACCTTTAGGCCACTGTATAAGCCCATATATGCTCATAACTTGACCTCTGTGGCCTGCTCCACCTACTCCCTCCTGAAACTTGAAAAACTGCTGCAAAGGGTGACATGGATGCTTTAATGAGAAGCAACCCTTTGTGAAGAGAAATGAAAACAGTTTGGACTTCCAGCCTGCAGAAAACAGTAACTAAGAGGATAATCTAATGCTATTCTAATTTGTGGCAAAGAAAACGTGAACAGGGATGGATGATTAAATTACAACGCAGAAATAATGAGGCATCCAGCTCAGCTGTCAAGGAAGCAGGTTTACACCAACAAAATGAACTGCTCTTTCACACAAGGCACACTTGCCTCATGGCACAGAGGAAAGGGAAAGTATCAGAAGTATGAACAGGCATGTTTTTCCTTTAGATAGATGAAAGGAAGGCTTTGAATAGATATTCGCTACCTTAGCCTCGATTTATTTTTTGGCTGGCTATGCTAGTGGGACAGTAAAACTATGGAAACTTCAGTTCATGCTTGTACATGCTCTTGCCTTGTGCAGCCTTTCCCTTATCGTCCACTGCTGGTCACTAAGGGAATCTGGATGACAATTTCAGTGAGTATTTCTTCATCCCAGAATACTGGGAGATTGGTTACTTGCTTTGTCCTTTTGATCTCATGCTTTAGAGCTGGGTGGTAAATCTCATTATAATGGTGTCAGGGGATGGGAGTGGAGATGCTGTTTTGCCTGAAAGTATGGGTGGTATTTTAGTGGGGTCAGCTATTCCCCCAAAATGGCAATACTGATAAAAAGGCACCATCACAATTAGCAGTGATGCCACCCAACTGCAGTGATATATATGTGTCCTCATCCTCCCAAAGCTGGCTTGGCCACTGAGGAGAGGGCTGGGGCTACCAGAATCCCTGGGTTGTTGTAGTCACTTCACTTGCCATTCACTGCTTCTTGGTTGCAAATGTTTCACAGAGTCAGAGAATGGTTGAGGATAGAGGAAAACCAAATTCCCCACCTCCCTGAAGGTCTCCAAAAGCCCCACTTGGAGCTGGGGAGCCTTTAGGCTTCCACTGAACTCCAACATAGGATGTCTCCTTCTGAAGGCTAAAAGTAGAGACAAACATGCCCCAGACCAGACCTCCCACTGGAATTTAACTCTGATGGTAACACAGAATGGATGAAAGGCTATGTAGGTCCCTGTGGTCATCCTTCAAATTAGCAAGTGTGCCTGAAATTTTTCCCTCATAGGAAACCTCTCCACAAGCCTGGTCTTTCCACCCCACCAGCACTACTTCCCCAAGCTGCTGATGAACACCTTGGACTCTGAACAAGCCTTCTCCCCTGGGGATCTCATGTACTTTCACTTTGAATTTCTATCCTGTGAAATGACAGCACATTAGAAGAACCAGAACACATTACAGTCTCTCTTTTTCTGTGTGCTTTTAGGAAATGTGCAACCAGTTAAAAGCACTGCTGAAACTCATGTAATAACATCACAAGCAGCTCTCTCTACAGGCTGGAATTTCTTTCCCTTGTGTTCTCAACTGATTGTCAAACGAAGCAGGTACTCTGAATGGCTAAATTAGCACGGTGCTTTGCTTTGTTTCACTTTTCCTGTAATTTAAAGGACATAAAAGCCTATTTTAAAAATTGAAGTAAAACTCCAAGCAGTGTTGAAATGTTTTGAATCAAAGTTTAGAAAACAGGCACCAAACTTGTATGTGTCCTGGCAGGACATACCCCCACTTTTCTGTTTTTCTCCTCACTGACAATGCCTCTTTTGCAAGGAGGCAGCTAGCTTTGAAGTACTTTCTGAAAACCAGGCATCTCACCAGTCAATATTCTTTCTGCATGAAACCTGTGAATACATTTCACAGTACAAGCACAGATCCCTCCTTAGTTTCCTTTGGGGCAAAAACCACCAAAGGAAGCAGTTTAACAGCAGCAAATACACCAGCTGCATATGTCTTGAGGCGCAGATGGCAGACAAACAAACAGACATATTGGTATCACTGTACAACAGGATTTGCTTACCAGATTGAGGACTGTCAAATATTTCCACTGCCCACCATAAAGGAACACTTCAGATGGCCGCTCCTCTGTTTTCACGTGTGTGATGGAGTAGGCAACAAAAAAGTACCAGACAAAAGCAAGGCAGTGGTACGTGGCGAGAGTAGAGATTTCCATGCTTCAGCCAAGAGCAACTGACAGCTGCTCTGAAAGCAGCTTTTCTCTTAAGGTGCTCAGTGCATGGGATAAGGCAAGGCAGGAGGGTTAACTTCAGAGCAGCCTTGGGACACGATGCCACTTTGCTCTGGTCAAAAGGAAAAATCACAAGGCTGTGAACTTTGCTTCTATTTGTTTCCCTTTTTACTTTACAGATAGGCTGGGGGTTGAGGGGGATGAGAAGAATAGGCTTAGTCCCTGGATTTAAATGCCTTGCTCAAGATTACCAAAGATTAGTTGCAGAGTTACATAAGTTTTGGGTTGGGTTATTCTTTTGCAAAAGTGGGGGGGAGTTTTGCTGCTGATTTTGTGTAACAGACTGTCATGTGTCGAGTAGAGAATGAAAACAAGTGGCATTTCCTCACTTGTAGCTGTGTGTGCAGCCATGTCTCCAGCTCAGCCTGGGATGCCTCTGTGACTGTTTTTGCCTTGTGCCAAAGAAAGAAGTGGGAAATGTAATGGCCTGTGAAAGAAAAACCTACTTGATTTGTTGATAAGCTATGGAGGTGGTAAGGAAGCTGACAGGATTCATAGGCAAAGGTCCTTGGGGCTGAAAATCTCTCTGGCTGTTAACTTTTTTTTGTGGGAAAAGGCTCTGCCACCTTTATGCTGCTCCCAGCAGCTGAAATTCATCACAGCAGTGCATGGCAGGTTGGACAAACCCTGAGTCACTCTGAAGCTCTGGCAGGGATGGAGACAATAGGGCAAAGGCCTTGGGTGACAAACAGGAAGTGCTAAGCAGCCTGTCTTCCCTCTCTGCTTCTTTATTTGCTGCCATTCACCTTCAGACAGCCCCTCCTCCCTGGCACAACATCATCGCATCATCAGGGCTGAGAAGAAGAGAAGAACCAATACAAAATGACCCTAAAATGAAGGAAACAAAAAAATTTCTATGAGAGTGGTTGCTTTTCCTTCTCCTCCTGCCTCACCAAGCAATCATAACTAGCACTGGAAAACACACACAGCATTTCCTAGAGTCTTCATAACTGCTGCGCTCTCAGCAGTAATTGCCACCTGAGTGTTTCACAGGGGCCTTGATGGGAGCAGGTATCACGCCCCAGCCCACAGCTGGACCTTCCTCATTCAGGATGGGGAGGCAGCATGCTCTTCCTGCCCCTGCAGACACTGCCCCATGAGCAGGGCTCAGCTTTGGCCAAGCAGACTGCACTAAGAGATCTCTTTTTCCTCCCCTTTTAACTGGTTTACAGACGGCATTGAGCAATCTGCTGTGTTTTGGTTTGGTTTGTTTTTATCTGGCTTTTTTTCCCCCTCCTACTAGATGCAAGGCTCCATGTGGGATAATTTCCTATGAACTCAGACATTAATATGCCTGCATGTTGGGAAACAGGCCTCGCACTAAGGCGCTTCAGTATTCTCCTGTGGTTCATTGACTTCTCCCCTAATTCAGATTGCCCACATCCAGATCCCTAAGGCATTCCAGCCACCACAATCCCAGTGAATTATTGCTGCCTCACTTATGAAAAATAAAGACGTAGAGCCTTCTGTGGTTGTTTGAGGTTGGAAGAGAAAACTCCCTGCCAGGAAAAAAAAAAAGGAAAACAGGATGGGATTATGTATTTTTTGTACTCTGACCATCACCAGTCTTTTCATAGAATCACAGAATCCTAGAATTATTTGGGTAGGAAGGGACCTTATAGATCATCTAGTTTCAGTTCCCCTGTCATAGGAAGAGACATCTTCCAACAGAGCAGGTTGCTCAAAGCCCCTCCAACCTGGCCTTGAACACCTGAAGAGATGGACATCCATAGCTTCTCTGGGCAGCCTGTTCCAGTACCTCACCACCAGTGAAGAATTTCTTCCTAATATCTAAGTTAAACCCATCCTCTGTCAGTTTAAAGCCATTCCCCCTTGTCCTGTCACCAAATGCCCTTGTAAGTCTCTCTCCAGCTCTCTTGCAGAACCCCCTTTAGGCACTGGAAGGCTGCTCTAAGGTCTCCCTGGAGCCTTCTCTTCTCCAGGCTGAACAACTCCAGCTCTCTCCACCTGTCTTCATAGGAGAGGTGCTCCAGCCCTCTGAGCATCTCTGTGGCTTTCTCTGGACTTGCCACAACAGGTCCATGTCCTTCTTTACAAACAGAGCTGAATGGGACTACTACAGGTGGGGTCTCATGAGGGTGGCATAGGGGGGCAGAATCACTTCTTTGACCTGACTGCCACACTACTTTTTATGCAGCCCAGGATACATTTGACTTTCTGGGCTGTAAATTAACATTTCCAGGCCATGCTGAGCTTCTCATTAACAACTCCCAGACATTCTTTTGGGGCTGCTCTCAATCCATTCTTCCCCAGCCTGTATTTGTGCTTGGGATTGCCCTGACCCAGATGCAGGACCTTGCACTTGTCCTGGTTGAATTTCATGTGGTTCACACAGGCCCCCTCTCCAGCCTGTCCAGGTCCCTCTGGATACCATCCCTTCCCTCCAGCATGCTGACTCCACCACACAGCTTGGCAGCAAACTTGCTGAGGGTGCACTCAATCCCACTGTCCCTGTCACTGACAGAGATGGAAAGTAGTACTGGTCTTGATGCTTTAGGAATGCCACTTCCACTGCTTTCCACTTGAACATTGAGCTGTTGACCACAGCTCTTTCAGTGCAACTATTCAGTCAATCCCTTATCCACTGAGTGGTGCCTCTGTCAAATTTGTGTCTATCCAGTTTAGCAACAAGGATGATGTCATGTGGGACAGTGTCAAATGATTTGCTCATGTCCTAGAAAATTTAGCAGAAAAGGGTTTTCATTTGCCTTTACAGAATTTCTGGGTAGGGGCAGTGCCGTTATGAGTTGCTGTTCTGTGCCTAGACTCATCCCTGTGACAAAAGGCAGGAAGAGAATAGGACACTGGCACAGAAGGGTCCTTTTTATTAATAGCTTGCATACCAAAGTCACCAGGCAGTCAGCTCTTTTAACAAGTAATCTTCACACCAGTCTTTCTGAGGTTGAGTGCAAGTTAAGAAATGGGAAGGCTGAGCATTCTGCTCAGTAGGTGCCTGAATGCATGCAAATGAATGTAAATGTATGCAAAATGGCAAGGTGTGTTTTTTCTTTTCTGGAGGATTTTGGCCAGTATGACTGGGAAGGTGTCAAGTGCGGTGACAGTTTTCTGATTTGGACATCTGTCCCTCAGACTGAGACCATCTGCTTTGTTTTCCCATATACAAGAAGAAAGATACATTCCCTTCAGCCTAGCTAAGGGATACAATTTGGATGCAGAAACATTGCAAAGAAAGCATGAGCACCAAATAGGATCTGAAATCCAACACTCCATGGAGTCTTTCTTATTTCACAGCCAGTGTGATGTGGCAAGCAAATACACAGGAAAGGTCATATCTTATGTCACCTCTCCATGGGTCTGAACATCAACTGAAGGTTCAGTGGAAGAGGGGATTCAGTCCAAATCTTTTTGCAGTGAGTGGAAAAAGGAAGCAGGCACACACTGGGGTGCAGCAGATGTGCTGCTGCAGATCTAGTGGGACTGTTTAGGGAAACACCGTTTTCCATCTGCTTGGTACCACACCCCAGCTTGCATCTGCTTCTCCCCTGGAGCTGAGCCACATTCACACACTCTGACAATGCTCCCAGTCCACTTCAGGGGCTCATCTGATTTGTGCAGCAATAGCTGACTTTGTGCTGAAGCAAACTAGGAGCTCCCAGTTAGTTCATTAACATGGTTCAGCTGAAGGATAGAACAAGTAACCGGAGGCATAAATCCAGTTTATGTCCACAAAATGTCCTCTGCTCATTCCCAATTCTATGAGAGTGACTTAGGCCAGCTTGCTTGGCTGCATTGAAATGGGTTTGACTCACTCATTTTGTTAGTATGGTTCAGGTACAGAGGTGACAGCAAACAGTGTGAAGTGGCAATATAATTCTGTGTCTTCCCTGATGGGCATGGTATTTCCAGGCCATCGAGCAGCCCCCAGTTAAGTCCATCATTATCATAATAGTGTTTAATTACCACCTCAACCTGCGCTAATGAAGCAGCTGATAGAAACAAATATTCTTGCTTCCTCACTTCTGACAATTTGTTTAGAGACCAGATAGGTGCCTTTCAAATCTTCTTCAGTATTTTTGCACTGGCAAGGCTTCCTCTCTGCCATGGCAGCATCCAGTGATGGCAAAACAAGCAAGAGCAAGGCAGGAAATTTCTGGCAGGTGACAGCAGTTAGGATCAGATGACAGGAACAGATTCAAAGCCATGCAAAAGCCTAGGAAAGATTTGGGGACTTTAAAACCCCCATCTTTGTGCTTAGTTCTCCTTTCTAGGCACCATCTAAGAATAAGAGACTGGTATAGCAGGGGGTCTTGCTTCTGCCAGAGTGATTTTATAAGGTGAAAAGAACACAAGGAGTTGGGGAAGTACATATTTCTTCTAGTTTTTTGATGCATGTTTCTGTCCTTGACACAGTTCTGCTATTTCACATGTCGATTTCCTAGTTTGGTTGTTTTTAATGTACTGCTGTTGTCAGCTGGTTTGCATTAGGGTCAGCATCCGTTGCAAGGGGGGCCCGGGGCTGCTCTTGTGCAGCATCCTCTGTGCAGAATGTGAATGTGTCTGGGGGCTCTTCTTTCCTCCTTCTGGCTCAGCTGCAGGTAGGGCAGGGCTCTGTGTGGAAGATTTTTTTTCCTGACAAGCTCTGTCTGAGAAAGCTTTTTAGCATGTAGTGTGAGGCTGCCTGAGCTCAATGTCCCCAGGGACATCTATGATAACAATTCATTCTATGACAGCCCCAATGTATGAAATGAAACATAATTGACAAAATTGCCAGCTTGGCATAGTCTGCTCCAGGCATCATCAAAACCTGAGGCAAAGTGATATGGTTGGTGTAATTCACAAGACTTAATTCTCTCTGGTTTTATTTGTCTTGGGCTTTGGTAGCTTCTGGGAGTTCTGGTTGAGTTAACTTTTCTTCGCAGTGGTGCGAGTAACAAGTGTAAAAATATTTTAACTTCTAATAAAAGCTGAGGGCTTTACCCAGCAATGCAGCAGTGATAGCAACAAGTAATGGAGATTGATTAAAAATATCCTGAAAGATTTCAGTACAAATTTGAGAATAAGCACTGCTGCAGCATCTACCTAATGTGTGTGGCAAGCAGGAAAATTTTATGATTCTTAGACAGCTTATGCATCCTCCTGCATGCACCTCTCCTCTCTTTCTTGTGTAAGATTAATATTTTTAATATGTATTTTTAAGGAGAAGGAAGAAGAAATGGCTTACCTCATCTCGATATCTTTGTTCTGAATTGAATTAAAAGGTTGTTCCAAAAAGCTAAAATTCAGAGGGATTTCTCAGTCCCAAAGAGATTACTTGTGTACAAGTAGAAATTGGATTCAGTAGTTGGAAGTATTTGCTTAGATTTCAGAGTGTCTCACTCTCATTGAGTTGGCTTTTAAACTGTGTGTTTATTCAGACTGCTAAATGAAATGTCACTTTGATCCAAGCCCAAAACTTCCTGTATAACAATGATTTGACATTTCTGACTCTTTTAAATGAATGAGAATTATGACATCAATCAAAACAAAATCTTTTCAGCTAACAACTTGGATTCTAAAAGTAGATATGTTGAAATTAAGGAACATTTTATCAGAAAAATGCTTGCCTATCTCATTATCTCCTACTTATAGGGGAAATTAGTAATTGTTTACCTTACCACCAAACCCCAAGAGTGTGTTCTTTCTTGGCAAGGTTAATATTGTTTAGAGATAAAAGGCATGTTTTTCACTTATTTTCCACAGCTTCCAAGAACTTATATACTTTTTTTTTAAAGGGATATATAAGTTACTTCCTAATTTTACCTTTTCCCTTTTCTGTCAGAGAGGCAAAATTAATATATGACTATTTAGAAATATTGTGCACAAACAACCTGAAGTTCAGAGTGAAAAAACCACACCACAGTGTACTAGGGAAAAATGCCAGGGTATTTATCCTGCATGCACATAGTATAACTGATTCTCAGACTCTGTCCTAGAAAATTTTGTTGGGCAAGCTAAGATATGCTTTTTTTTTTTTTTTTTTTTTTTTTTTTTTGCTTTGGCCTTTCTAGAGGGGGGTCAAGAACTTGTCTTGTAAATAGATGTGTGTTTGATAACATACTGCATATCATGTTACTCTTAATGTGGTCTATTTATAACCATAAGTAATTATTCCACATGCAAGGCAATAGAGATCCAGCGCTGACTCCACTAAGTGCTTCTGACTTGGTGTCATTTATGTGCAACTTTATCTTAGATAATATTGGATTATCTATTAGATAATAAGAACTATACTGAGTATTAGTATAGTACCTAAATCTGTTTTCACAACCTTTGGTACTCAGATTGCAACAAATGCAGAGCAGAGCATGGAACTGCTTATCCCTGCCATGCGCATGGAGAAGGGTAATCCAGAGCAGTGAAACGGTGTTCTGGTCACATGAAAATCTTCTGCTGAAATGTAAATTAATGATTTTTCCCATTAAGTCCAGATAACTCTGAATCATGGTGGAGGAAAAAACATAATTCTGCAAGAGATGTTGAAGAGATTCTGGTTTGCTTCCCACCACTGGTATAATCTAGATGGATGACTCAGTGGGTTACAAAACATGTGTAAATGCCAAGAATTTCCTAAACCCTGCTAGATGCTGGGACCTTGCAAGCTGGCCAGAGTGGCAAGTACAAGGATCTCCTCTCCCTTGGGACACTAATATCCTTTGTACACCAAATCCATGTCCAGTTCCTGCTCCAGTTCCTACCAGGCACTGAAGAACAAAGTAATTTTTTCAGTCTGTCAAAGACAGGATAAAACAAAGGTTGCACTGTTTTAATGATGCTAGCAAAATAATGAAGTTTGAACCAGTGGGTTGGTCCAACTGCTGTTCAAGCAATGGGTACAGAGAGTGGGTTTCCTACATAAGAGCCAGTGCTGTGGTTTTCATAAAAAATATCAGCAGTGTCTGACACAGCTTGTGGCTCTGAATCCTACTTGTGTACGGAGCAGTCAGCTGTTAGTAGGCCCTTGCTGGAGCAGGGGTTACTCAGAGGGCTATTCCGGCTCAGGCACAGCCTAAACCCCCTGCTCAGCTCTCCAGGGAGGCATTGCCATGGCAATCAGCCTCTAGCTGGGCACTGTCAGCAGGCAAATGTTGGGTTTACCAAATCAATGCTGCTCTTCATCTCCCCCTTCTCAAACAAAAAAGCAAATCCTGCAGCGGAAGCTGTGTGTGATACCAATGATATCTCAGTGTCTTGGCTGCTGTTCTTCCCCAGCAATGTATGAGTATTCCTGCAACTGTGAAGAGCTGGCAAATTGCCCCTATTGTTCAGACCCTTTACCCCAGGAAGTTCTCTGAATTTTCTTGTTTCTTTGGTGAAGTTGGGATGGGGAAGGGGCAAGCCCTGCCCTGCTTCCCCAAGCTGAAGTGGCCTGCTGCCTCTGCTTCATTTCTTCTTATCCTGCTCACCAGGACCCTGGTAACCCCCACATAAAGATATTTCCTAACACCAGCACCTTTCTGAGGATGTCAATCCACTCCCTCCAGCTTCCTCTTAGTTATCACATGTATCCACACTCACTGTAGCTCCTAATTTTCACAGGCCTTCCTCCCTGGGTGGCTTCTCCTACCTCCTTAAGGTGACGTGTATTGCCCAAAGAGCTGTGCCAGGCATGACCAAGTTCCGGCCCACAGCACCTGCCTGCAGTAACCTGTGCTCTAGCAGTGCTACATGTGAGGGAGGTGGCAGTACAAGCACTTTCTTTCTGCTTCTGAGCCTTTCTCTTGCTCTGCAGGCTGTGCTTTGGGCACAGCTTGAGCTTGCCCTCTGCAGGGGAGTGAGAGGCAGTGGGGAGCCCTGTGCTTCTGTAGCAGCTGTGGCTTACCTTTGCATCTGCAGCCAGGGCCTCTTTACTTGATTTAGCGTGTCACAATTTCACGGACTGGATTGATTTAGTGATAGCTTCCCACAGGGCATTTTGCCATAGCTGTTCATAAGACTGGCTGTCTCCCATAACAAAGTGTTATCCTTCAGGAGTTATCCGGTGTAGAAATGAACTTGAGTGAGGGGAAGAGGGAGGAAAAAAAAGACAAAAAATATTCTCCACAAAATCTACTTTTTCATACACCTAAAGTTTCCTTCTCCCACTGTCAGTTCCATTACATGATGTGCATTCGTACATTTCCTTTCCTTACAGCTATTTTCAGTGCTGAGGAGAAGTGCCTCCAGTTTTTGCAACATTTCATTTAATTACTGGTCAGATAATCAGATGTATTTGTGGGGAATTTGAGACTGGAATAAGGCCATTTGGTATGAAACTCTTGTGCTGCCTCCTTTTCCCTGCCCTCTGAAATCATGCTGTGCTTCATTAACACTAAATGTATTTGCAGGATCTGAACCTTCTCAGTCATGTGCTTTAGCCGCTTAGTGAAAACATAGGCAGTTTGTACACCTTTATGTTTCTGGGATCATCTGGTGAAGGGAGGCAGTGTTTGCTGTTCACTTTCCATCTCAAAGCCTTGGAGTTTTCATGCATTCTTGCTTCCTAAAAGTGGGGGTGGAAAAAAAGTGGGCCTTTGCCAAATTCAAGATGCTGGTTATCAGCTAATTCTACTGTTTACTGTTCACACAGCAAGAGAACTGCTTGTGTTTGGCAGTGAGCTTGAGTTCATCTACAGAGTGCAGGACAGAGCTGCCTGCTTGTTTTCTTCAGGAGCTTTCTGCTGGTGTTTTATTGTAGCACTCAGTGGTGATGTGCTCTACTGCTTTCTCTGTGTGCGTTCCAAGACCCTTTGAGGAAGGAGGGTGTCACCTCCCTTGCTTTGAAAAAGGAAACCTGAGTTTCTAGACAAGCAGTGCAGATGTGCTGGTTCCAATACATTAGATGGAAGCTGGTAAAAAAACAAAGAACAGTTAGGAGTTGAGAGAGTTTTGTTTCTTCACAAATTTTGCCCCATGCTAACATGGACTGATGCTAAGTGGTGCTGCTGCAGGTGTCTGAGAGCAGGAGTCAGACTTGTGGTGACTCCTTTCAGTCATCTGCTGGTGATCAAGGAAGGAAAATATATGGTGGAGGGAGGATAATAAAAATAATCAGAAGTACCTCAGATCTGGATGAGGCTTTCCCTGAGTACCATTAGCACCAGCCTCATGCAAGCTGAGCTGGCATTTTCCTGGGATACCACACCTGGAGCTTTTCTGGCAGCCACAAGTATATGGGCCTGGGCAGTGCTGCCTTCCAGTGGTGCTACTCTGGCACGGAGAGCAGTGCTGGTGTCACCTAAGGAGGTGCCAGCACCAGCCTTCTCAGCACTCCAGGCTGCCAAGAGGAAATATCGGCCTCTGCGTCATTAGTGACAACTTCATGTTGTTGAACTAATCTTTGATCCCTTCCTCTTCTGCAAAACTGCTCAGTGGGTGGTAAATTAATCCCTGGAGTTTAGCCCAGCACGTATGCAGAAAGCACAGGGGGAACAGTAGGTGATGCTGTGCTGATACTGAGAGCCCAGAGCTTGTCAGTGCCCTCGGTTTTAGCTCGGTGTTGTGCCGCTGACTTGAGTGGCAGAGGCTCTCACAGCCATGTATGTCAGCACTCTGTGCTCCTTTCCTCATGCCTGCTGGTGCACTCACACAAAAAGTACGATTCCAGATGCCACGACTCTTCTCACTAAATGCTGTAGTCATTGTGGAGTAAGAGAACCTGGTTCAGACTACTCTGGCTGGAAGGAAAGGTAGTGGTGTCAGCTAAGTGGGCTCAGTGATGGGAAACTGGGCAGTATTGTATTGCTTCATGAGCAAAACAGAGAAGAATGACAGCTGAGGAATAACCAAATAGCAGACCTAGTTGGTTAAAGGAAGGGACTTGCAGTTCACACAACAGTGGGAGGAACACAGGCTGCCACATTAAAAGGATGAGCCTTCCCAGTTTCACATATTTTGCTCTTTTACCCTTTTCTTTGTCTTTCCTCTCCACTGAGATGTAAATTTCTGAACTCAAAATATAATATGTTTTAGGACACTCAAAGGGGAAAGAACTTTTGCTCTGTATGTGACTGGAAAATAGAAAAAATACACTCTTAACATGTAAAAGGTTATAAGCTTTGTAATCTGCTAGCCAGCTTGGTGTGAGAGCTGAAGCAAAGTGATGCTCTTCCAGAAGAAAGGCTTTGCTGGGACCCCAGTGAATGGATCAAACTACTGTCTGCTGACAGTGTCTGGTTCAATCCCACTAGCTGTAGCTAGGATGTAGCACATGCCAGCAGCACATGCTGGAGATGCTTTGAAGTGTCTTTTTTGCTTTTATTTTTGCTTTTTTTAAAAAAAAAATCGAGCTGTAAAATATGCAGTTCAGGAAGGTCAAGTATCACATGTGAATATTGCTGACTGCACAGCACAAGGAAGGTCTGTGCTGAATGAAGCTGGGCCTCTGGTTCTTTGCAGATATTTAGTAACAACCTTGAGCATAGCATCTTTGCTTTCCACAACAGTTCTTGTAATTCAGCAAATGCATATTTCCCTCAAAGACAAATCTATACACCCTGGCAATTGCTATTTTTATGTAAAGCTCTATTTCATTTATTATTGCATAAGAGTTAGCCTGTGCACATTTTCAGGGAGCTTGTCCAAGGCAGAATAGCTACTCTAAAGACAGCACCATGGGATAATGACTTCCAGACTGTCCAATTCTACATTCCTTCGAGCTTCTCCATCAGTGCAGTAATAAAAACTCTGAGCCACCTGGGCTGCATCTGTACTGTGTGGGAGGTAGAAAGTGCTGCACTCTGCAGCCCTGCTCCCCTGGCTATCCAGATGAGGCCTTCTGTTGAACTTCCCTCCTGCCACATGCCTGAGTGTCCTTCCATGGAGCCCTGAAATGCATCCTGATGGGCTGTGTGCACACAGGCAAAACAGGGCATCATCCATGGAAGTAGTGAAGATTGGATCATGCTGGAGATAGTTTCCATGAGCACAGCGAAAGTCAATTAGGAGAGGCCCTGCAAAGGACTGGAAGGGCTCCTTCCCAGGACAGCTTTTGCAGGTTTGGGACCCACAGCTGGCAGAGGGATTTGCTGGTGCAGCTTTGCATTGCTCTGCCAGAAGCCAGTTCCAGAGATGTTGAGCAGAGTGAAAGTGAAGTGTAAAATACTGAGCGGATCTGAGCTGCAACAGAGGTGGCTTGCACCTTTGTGGAATGTAAGCTTGTTTCCCAACAACACAAAAGTCAGGGCATGTGAGGACTTTGCTACAGATTAGTAAAAATGTCATCTACGGGGATAATTAAAAAAAATAATAATAAAGCTAAGCTGCCCCAAAGCTGATTCTTCCACAGAACTAGTTTTTGTGACTTCCAAGTGACTCCACAAAATTCATGGCCATGCAGGACTTGCAGAAGCCACTCCAGTAGTGGTTCCAGCTTACAGGAGAGAGAAGATAACAGATTTTTCAATCTACAACCAGAGCCTTGCATTTCAATGTTGGGACTTTGAATACATACAGTCAGCAGCAAATGGATATCTCATTTACTCTTTGGTGTTTTTTTCTAAATATATAGAGGAAAATATTAAATCATGCCAGAAATACATATAGAAACATGTAGGAGAACATAGATTTAAATGGGTTCTGAACTGACTCAGTAGTGCAGTGTTCTGGGCATCTTTAACTGATGAGTTTGAGGATTGCTGTTGCAAATCTGAAGTTAGCCATGCAATCCTGTGGGATATGCATGGACTCTTAAAACTTACTTAAAGTGTCTTTTTGCAGTGGAGAAATAGGCTGTCTGTTCGTTGTAATTGGTTTCACTGAGTGTACCTTCTCTTTCAATGAGCCTCAATGTTTAGATTTGAATTTAGGTCACAGAGAGAAGTGTGGCTGGCAAGAAAAGGTGAAGTCAAGGATTCAAAAATATAATGAGAACTACAGGAAGAAAGAAGGAGGGCAAGGGAGAAAGCAGTCTAAAGGAATGGAAAGAGGAAAGAGCAAACAATCTCCAGGAAGCTGGATCATAACTTTTTACAAAGTATTCTGCTTTTCAAACGTAGAAGATCATCTGTGCAAGTAGGTAGTTAGGTCAGGAGCAGTTCAGAATGGCCTTGTTACCTTTGAATATTGATTCCTTAAAGGAAGATGTACTGCTAAGGCTGGGTGAAGCAGGGAGGAGCATTCTGTCTTTCTGGAGTCCCTGTGTTTATTTTAATATATAATGTCCAGGCATGTGGATGACATGCTGAATGGCCTTCCATGGGCTGCTCCATTTCTATCAGATGCCATGATGGAAGGAAGGGTCTGTCTGCACTGGACTCCTGTATGAGACCCTGGTGATTGACAACCACTCTTCAGTCAAAACTCACATATCACCTGCAGGTTGCTTTTTCTTTGGTTAAGCCCCTACCCAAAACAGGGTGAATTGAAAGCTTGAGTAAATCCAGTATATTTCCAGTGTGTTGCTAAGGATTTGGAGCTGGAATTAGACATTAATTAAAATGACAAAGCACAGACATATCAGCCTTGTCCCCAATCCCAGAACCTGACCTGCCCTCAAAATTAGGTGATACTAGTGTGCTTGCCCTACAGTAAAGTGTTAACTCCTTTAACTCCTTTTAAACTCCTTTGCCCTCATTTGCCTTTTTTTTTTTTTTTGTCCCAAGGACCTCAGGAAAAGCTCTCTTGATGCTGCTCCCTGGAACCTGCTGAGATCTGTGTGTCCCCAGTGCCCCAGTGTCAAAACTAACTAATTTCCCTTGTTTCTCAACTGTTGAGAAGAAACAGCAGATAGTAATCAGTCTTTTCCTCTCTCAATAGCCCCCCCCCCCGCAAATGTGGGAGACTCCATGTAATCCTATCTTTCCTCTGTTTCTGGTGGAACCTTCCACTGGGGACAAAACTGTTTTATTTGGGAGGTAGGAAGACAGAAAGTAGGTATCATCTTTCACTTTTGTTTCTGTTTTGGTAAACCTTGTTTGAAAGTCACTTGAAGCTCATTGGCCCAGAGTGCTTATTTTGGAGAGAATACAATTCCTATTAAGCTACAGCTGTAATTGTATGTAATGTGTATTTTTTTAAGTGGATAAGTTATCCACAAATCCAAGATGATGATATGTCTTTCAAAGAAGATGCTGAAGAGGGCCAAGATTCCAAGAGTACTGCACAAAGGAGACAATGTCATCAGGGGGTGAACAAAATGGAAATGTTTGCTAGGGGAAAAGAACCATCTATCCAACCTTGTGTTCACAGGCCTCTTTTTGCTGTTGCTTTGAGCCCTTGTCCCTTACCTGTCCCAGACTTTCCCCTGAGACTTGAATGCATTTGTTTTGCTCACTGTTTGTTGTGGGTACAGTGAGGAAAGGTGAAGTGACCTGTGTGGGGTAGGGCCAGTGCCTCACCTGCAACCTCAGGCCCCCTGTCCTGAGCTTCCCACCACAGATACCTCCTGGGCCCTTCAGGAATGGTTGAATTTGGGATGCTGGAATGATGGTGTAAATTGAAATGGACGAGGAGTTGGGCTCAGACATGTTACTGGGGTGTGATGTTCAGTGCCTGCTCCACAGGGCTGTGCAGCCAGTGAATGCAACAACTGCTGCTGCCACACTGGGAAAGTGGTCTTTAAAACTGAGACCATTGGTGGGGCTTCTCCTTCTGTTTTCTTTCCTTTCTTTTTTTTAAATAAAGAAATGGAAAGTTTTGAGACTTTCCATCTGCCTGGAGACTTTCTAAGCCATCTTTTCTCAGGAGTTACCATTTTTATCCTGGAAATGAATGTTGTTGTTTTAATCCTGCCTTTTGTCCCTCACAGCCTCGTTGCTTTTTTGGGCTCTGCTCCATCCCTCCCCACCGCCTTCTCCTTACCCCTTTTGGACAAACTGCAGCAGCGTTTGCCTCGGTTAAGAAAAATGGGGCTAGACAGGGTTGGGCAAGGCTCCTGCCTTGTCACAGAACGGCCGTGAGGAGGAAATGTGGCCGCAGCTGAGTTTATTTTGGAGCCCGCCCACTGGTGCCGTGCCCTTCGCCCGGGGCCCTGACACAGGCCCCAGCTGTGCCGGGCAGCCCAGCGGCGCTCGGGGGCCGCTCCTCCTGCAGGAAGGAAGGTCCTGGAAATCCCCAGTGCAAAAGAGCAAACGCTGCATAATTTCATTTCAACTTGGGACATGGAAGCTATGCGGTTTTTCTTGTTTTTTGTTGTTTTTTTTTTTAATTTTCTTTCCCCTTTTTTTTAATTCAGAGCAGAAGAGAATCTGCAGATCTGAGTTAAAAAAAAAAAAAACAAACAAAAAACAACTAAACAAACAAACTGAACACTTGCATTCCTTTCATTTTCACATGCATGTCATGATTTGGATAATCCTGCCATGCTAAAAGAGTGGTTTGAATGTGCACAAGCTGAGGGAAGGCAGTAACCACTGGGATGGCCCAGCGGAGGACTGGGTTTCTCAGAGCTGTGCCCTCCTCGGGGCTTCGCTTTTCCCTTGCCCTGCCGTGCCGTCCCCTCGGCGCTGAGACGGGACTGATGCATCCGAGAGCTGACAGTTCTGTGCAGCAGCTGCGAATCATTTCAAACCCATCCCGGGGTGGCAGCGGGGCGGGGGAGCGTGTGCCTTGTTTTTGTTTTGCTTTCCCCGAGCATTGCGCAGGCTGCGGTCCGCTGGCCGAGGCGCCCGGCCCGGCAGCGTGTGACTCAGGGCGCTGGTGGTGCTCCAGGGCTGCAGGAGGGCTGCCCGCAGCCCAGCGGGACCGGGGAACCACGAGCCTACGTAGGCGCTGAGCTCAGGGATGGGGATGTTCTTCTTCCTCCTCCCGCCACGGAGGAACCAGGAAGATCCCTGTCACCGCTGGCAGTGCTTAGGCACGAGGCACACGTATTTACAAAGGTCTTTGGGACCTTTAAAACAAACTGCCTTTGCTTTTTTTCCCTTTGCTTTTTTTTTTCCTTCCCTGCCACACTTAAAAGTCCCCTGGTGTTTCACCCCCCCTCGTAACACTCCCACAGCTCCTCTGCCAGCATCTCCCTTAGAACCGCAGCTGAGCAATTACCGCCGCTGCTCCCAGGGTGCTGGCTCCCAGAGGGATGAGTGAGGGGTCCCCGGGAGATCTCCCCGCTTGCCTGCCAGTTAGGTTTACCAAGGATGTTACATCAGGGAAATCCCATGTGCCTCCTACAGGAGCAAACCAACCAGGCGTGCTGTACACTCCATGTGTGTATGTGTTGATATATATATATGTGTGCATGTACAGAAAATATCATTTAGTGGCATAAGCCCTCATTAATGGCAATGGGATTTGTGTGGTTTACAGCCCCTAGGAAGCTATTTGATAGCTGACTCCTAATTTGCAAAACTTTGAAGCCAATCCCCGTACCTGGTGATTAAGGGTATTTTTGCAATAATCCGGTGCAGAGAAAAACAGAGGCCTCTCAGTGGTTTGCATGAAAAGGCTGCTGAGCGGGTCCTGTGATTCACGGGCCAAAAATAATGTGTTCTGTTTAAACAACGTTCGCTCTGTGATACAAACTGACAAAAGCCAGCGAAATTTAAAGGGACCCTGTCAAATTTGGTCTAAAAATAACCCCAGCCAGCTGTGTTTTGGTGAGTGGGCGTGTGTGCTCATGTGCTGTGCTCCCTCTGCTTTGCCAGTCTTGTCCTGGGCTGTGGCTTTTTTTCAGAAACAAGCTAATATGACATTTGAGCTTTGCCATCTGGTCTCTTGGTGTATGAAATTACTCTGTTCTGGGAGAAAAGGTCTGGCTTTGGCGTGGGAAAGAGCACCCTCATCCTTGGCCACAGCGTAGCCCCATCTCCCTGAAGGAGGTGAAAAGTTGCTAGTGTGGGATTGAGTATACCAAAAGGATGCTGCAGCAAGACTGCAGGGTATCATCCTTTAATTCAGGGGGATGGTGGCAGCACAGGGTCTCATCCACACCCTATCTTGCAGTGTTTAGTAGGAACCCTCAAGGTGGAGTAGGGCTCCTTCTTCTCCTTGCTCCTCTCCAGGCTTTGAAGGCATCACTTTTTTGGGGAGTGCTGTGACTCTCACTTCCCTAAACACACATGGGAGATGGGCTCCCCATGATGAGATAGCTCCTATTTGTAGGATGAGGCTCACTTTGAAACTGGGGTTCCCCTTCTGCCAAAAAATACCCCGTAGCATTAAAAGGCATAGCTCTGCCAATTTGCACCTTGTCTGACCTCACCTTGCTCTTCCCAGAAACCAATCTAGGCTTTCTACCTCTGTAAATGTAATCATTCCCCATGCCCTGTCCTCCTCCTGGGCATGTGAAAAGATACATAAAAAGAAATATGCACATAAAGTCTGTGTATGTGTGTGATGCAGCTGCTTAGAGGAGCAGAAGCAGGCTTCAGTTGGTTTCCTCATCTAAAGAAGAAATGGGAGATGGAGGGATGGGTATTTCTCAGTACCATCTACCCTGTGCTGTATTTCCCGAAGTCTTGTCTTTTAAAGTCAGAAATGGCAATAAATAGCTGCTGGGGAAATCCCTCCTGCAGAAACCTCAAGAAAACACCTTTGCCCCATATCCAGAAGCAGCTGGCCCTGTTTGCTCTTCCCTTTTCCGTACACCCACCAAATCTCTTGCTACCCTTTCTGCCCTCTTAAGGTTTCTATTGCAGAAGTCCCTGCCCTGTGTTTGCTCCATCACTGGCAGTAGGATGTTGAGCATCTCCTTCCCCCTTGTATAGAGACTGTAAACCCCAAAAGATCCTTAGATCTTCCCTGCCAGGCAGAAGGTGAACATCTGCAGCATCTGGACAACTTTCCCCTTGCTGCCACACCAGGAGCTGAGTGCAGGACTGAGGTTTTCTTTAACTATCCCTTCTGAATTTTTTTTCCAGCTGTGACTTTATGTTAATCAAACTAACATTCCCAAATTGCACTATTCTTGCCCAAAATTTTTACAATAATAAAACTCAAATCTTCCTCTCAGCATGCTTCAGTGTAACTGGAGCATTTCCATCCCACTGTTTTTCTTGAGGGTATAGGTATTAAGTCAGGTACCACAACTGACTGAAATTTGAAGCAAAGGTGGCTTTGGAATTAAGTTAAACAACTTTATTTTAGCACACTGAAACTGTAAATACTGCTATCAGATTCCTTTTTGGTATTGACAACATTTATTTTTTGATGTTATTTCCAAAACAAACTGTCAGCAAAACTTGACGTCTTGGCAGGATTTTGTGCTTCTCTGATTTTGCTCTAAGGCTGTTTTCCAAGGGAAGTTGTGCTCTTCCAATGGTGGTTTTGCTTTGCTGTATACTTACTGCTTCAGTCGTCTCCCGCATGGAGGTGAAATGTGCATTTTGCTGTAACAATGGAATAAAACTGATTACAAATGAGGTATTTATACTGATGTTTATGTTCTAGTAATTGATTTTTTTTGTTCTAAAGCACTCTACCTTGACTCTGAGCTTTTAAGTGTAGTACAGGACAGCAGTGTCCAAGGATGAAGAGACCATCTGCTACCAGGAGAAAAGTGGCAGATATTCAGAATATCAGATAGCCTCTGGTGTTCTTCCAGGTGTTCACTGAGGGAAAGAAATAAGAAACCCTTCATTTTGATCTCATTTCTGGCACCGAAGTGCCAATGGAGTTGAAAAGAACTTTTCATCTTAAGAAGGAGAAAGGAAACTTTCAAGATGTTCCTCTGAAAATAGTTAAATGGAAGGCATCCAGATTATGGTCTTTCATATGTACTGATCTGATCCTAGGAAAGAAAGATGGAGCAGGGAGAAGAAAAATAATTTGAAAGCACTTTTGACTTGGTATCGTCAAATTGCACACTGTTCATCAGCATGAATTCATTATTTGCCTGAAAAATCAGAGGTCAGAGCAAGTGTTGCAGAAAGCTTTTACAAAAACTCAATTCCAAATTTCTACCAGAATGCATCCTGGAATACATTTCTGGAATACATCCTCCTTTTCTGTTTACTGTCTGCAAATGGATTAAATGGTGAGAGAGTTATAGAATTCAAACCAAAAAAAAAAAGAAAAAAAAAAAGGGAGGGGGTGGCAAAATCACAAGCAAATATCAGAGTAGTCCTAAAAAAGCAGATTCTGAATTCATCATAATCATAAGTGTGGAGTTTTTTTCCAAAAACTATGAGTTAATCATTCAAATACAGTAAGATACTGGCTGATTTGTGTGTTCAATCAAGACTAATCACCACAGCTTGAATTTTGAATATTAAGTGTTTGTGGAGTCTGCTCCCAAATTATGTGCATAATTTTTGTCATGTAGATTAAGTTATTTGATGAATTATCTCAGACGACACATGTCTAAAAGTTAGGAAATGCTGGTGAACAAAATGCACACAGTGGAAGAGAGAGGTAATTTCTTATGAATAGTTTATTCAATTCTGAATTTGATTCCAAGATCTTCAGGTCTTAATTTTTCATCAATAGCAATTGATGTGCAACTGAGTTTCTGCTGGGTAGCATTTATGGGGAAGCTGTCTCCCTTCAAAGTGAAGATGTTGGGAGCTGCTGTCTGCTGCTGTACTGCAGAGCTGCTTCCTCAGAGCTGTGTAGCCACAGACTGTTTGTTCTGCTTGTGTCCTGCATCTCCTCCTGTTGCTGCCAACTGCAGCCTGGGGAGGTAGGCAGAGCTAGTGAAAATTGAAATTGCAGGAATAAAACAAACAGCCTTTGGTATACGAAGCTGATGGTTACTCAAGTGGAACTAGCTGGCTTGCTGAATCAGGCAATGGCCTGATTAAAGAAACCAAAGTGCGTTGGTAGGTGAGAGACAGTAAAATGCAAGAGTTCATCAGCATATGAAACCAAATCAAGCAGTGAATGATGGAGCAAGAGAGAATATGAAAACACTGTGTAAGACATAGAATCACAGGACAGTATATGTTGGACAGGGACCTTAAAGATTACCTAGTTTCACTCCCCTGTCACAGTCAGGGTCACCTTCCACGAGACAGATTCCTCCAAACTCCATACAACCTGGACTTGAATACTTGGGAGTAAGTGTTGGATGCAACTGTGGATGGGGTATCCACAGCTTCTTTGTTGACTTCAGAAAAAAGATGCAAACAGTACAGTGCTGCCCCAGGGCTGCGTGAGCTGGGCTAAAAGTCGTGTTCTTTAAAGCGTGGCTGAGGTGCTCTCACTGCCTTGTGTAAATGGGATGATTTATCAGTGTCTGGCTGACTGCTTCCCTGGGATGTCCTGGCCTTTCCTTGGAGTGAAGCATTTTAGCACTCCTGAGGTTTGCGTGTCGATAGTATTTGTTGCCAGTAGAGACAGGCAAATTCTGTGCCTGTGCCTTGCTGTGATTCCCTCCTGGCTTTACTGGGCATCTGAGTGGGGCTGTGGTCTCGTACCCCCTCGGCTGGGTGCCATCGTGTAGCAGAGATATTTTATGTGTGATATCAATGTGTCACAGCTGAACCCCATCTCTAGGGTATGAGCTTTTTGAAACAGCATGATTCAGATTTCTAATGCACTTTATAGGGTTAAGGACAAGAGTAATGCTGTGATTTGTAGTCTGCTTACAGGATAGACTGCACAGTTAATAGAGAATTTCATGTTTTGGCATTTTTTGTGTTTGTGGAAAAAGTATGAAAAAAACCCTGACACAACAATCAAATGTATGTGGTAGAAGTGAAAACATATGCAATATCTTTTCCAAGGCATTGATTTTGAAGCAGTTTTGTCAGCTTAAATTTCACCTTGTTATGGAGAAATACAAAAAACACTAGCAGTATCTCTGTAGGGGAAACTTGGGTTCTCCGATTGCCACTGACTTCCTGTGACCTCCAGAACAATGAGTCTTCTGACACTGTCATCATCTGCATCCTTAGGAATGTGTCTGGGATTTGCCACAAATTAGGCAATGATAGGCAAAAAAATGCAGAAGATGTTTCTCTCTCTCTCTCTTCCTTTTTTTTTTTTAATTCCAATATCAACAGCTGGTTTTCATACAGGATTCTGTCCCCTCCCTATTTCATCCTTTGCAATTGAATTGGGAGTGACACTTAAGTGTAAATAAAAATAAAATCAACTTGATTACCAAAGCTGAGATATGAGGCAAATGAAAAATATAAGCTGACACAAGCCAAATGTATCATGCTGATTTTTTTTCATTAATAGGGTATCTTCAATTCTCAGTCTAGGCAAGAATATTAATTATTAGCCGAAATATATGGGCTGTTAAAGTCACACCATCCTTCTAATGAAGAATTAAGTTAGGATAGCAATTGGGATAAGCAAACCTGCAATACAAGACAAGATTGTTTTAAAAGTGCAGTCACTACAGTGAAGCAGTACTGTAGATCTCCCTGCTAGTGATAAGGGAAGGAGGCCTCAGCCCCAGCTGCCCCAGACACCTTCTTGAATAAGACTCACACCTCAGGGCAACTTATTGTGTATGATTTTACAAAAGTCTCAGAGAGCAAATTGGATGCTTCATTCTCAGCCTGCTGAAGCCCAGAGAGATGTCTCCTAATTATTGCCACTCGTGCTGGAGCAGGGATATTATAACACCTAACAGGAAAACTGGAAAGTTCTGGGGAATCTGTTCCAGCTTCTAAAGAGTACTTTGTTGAGCATATGGTGAAAAAAGATCCTTAAATAAGGGACAATTGTTTGAAAAGCTTGTTACCACCACAAGTCAGTAAAGTCCACAAGTTAGCAAGCTGCAATTCAAAAAAACAACAAAAACCCACCAAAATAAACTCCCACCAAAACAACAACCAACCAAAACAAAACAAAAATCAGGCAAAGAAAAACACAAACAAACAAAAACCCCCCAAGAACAGCAAAACCCACACTAAAACCCCCACCATGACTCCCAAACAAGCAGTCCCAATGTTAACAAGAATATTCAGAGCTGCACTAGTATATGTTATCAAAATTCAGAAATGTATGTACTGGTGGCTGAAGGAATCCCCAAGTGTGGAAGATTGGTGAGAGATCTGGTCAGATAACCCCATATTTAACCACTTCTTCGTTCTTACATGGGCTTGTATTTCCCCAGGGAAAGAGCAGGAAGGTGGCTGAACTGAAACTTTCTTAGTCACTCCTTTGTCCACAAAACCACTCATCTGACCCATGTAAAAATTCCAGATCTGTCACCCCTACTGCCCCTCATGATGGGGCAAGATGTTTAGAAAGTTCTCTCTGTGGTTATTGGACATCTTGGTAAAGGGCTCCCTCCATCTGATGGCCCAGTGCCATAGGAAAAGTGTGGGTGTTTGGAGAGGCAAAAAAGGTAAAAAGCAGAGAAAAGAGAAAGTGAGTTTGTTTCTCTCACAAGAAGTGCAAGAATTTATTTGTGTCATGGGAGAAATTAATGCCCACCCTGACCATGTAGGCTTGCTCTGTTTTCCTTTACGTGGGAACCTATCCATGATCTGTGAGATTTAGTTCTTGTGGAAGGACAGTTTGGGTAAGATAAGGCACTTTTGTGCATTTACATGAGGTAAAAAAATGCTTCTAAGTGCACAGATATCCATCTTCAGAGATATTCACAAGTCTTCTGGACATGGTTCTGAGCAACCACCTCTGGGTGACCTCACTTGAGCAGGGGAGTTTGGCCAGATTATCCCCACAGGTCTCTTCTCACCCCAACCAGGCTGATGTGATCCACCTCCAGAGCTTTCACTTAAAGCTTGCAAACTTCCCATGTCTTCATGGGGAAAGGATGGGAGCCAGTTCCCAATAACTTAATATTAGAAAGAGAGAGGGAATACTAAGAATGGCAGAGCCTTTCAATGCCTCAGGGTAATGAAAAGTGAATTTCCTTTGTTTTAGACCATGCTGCTGCAATTGCATGTATGCTTTCTCTATTGATGAATGTCTCCCTAAATCTGGCTGCCACTTCTCATAACAGGAATATCAGGGAAACAGATTAAATGTATGTCTAGCAGCACAACTAAACTAACAAAAAACCCCACCCTCAATGCAGCCTTTTCCAACTTGAAGCTTGGAATACAAAAGGGGAAACATGCCAGAATCCACTTTGTGCCTTTAAAAGCTGTTCTTTCTCTACAACTTCACCCGCTCTGGAGCAAATACAGGATGAACAGGATTCTGACCTTTTTTTTTTTTTTTAAAGGCTCTTTTTCAACATCAGGAGATGTTTGTCTAGGGTTTCTCTGACCCTTGCAGTGCAGGCAGTGTTCATTAAGTTAGAGAAACCTGTGATGTCCCACCCCCACTTAGGTCTGACAATAGCAATGGCTGAGGTAGGCAATTAATGAGTACCTGCTGCTGCTTCTGTGTTTGCTGAAGGACCAGGGGGTATTCAAGTATAGATTTTGCCAAAGACAGTGCAGGACAGGCACCTTATTTTGGGGAGAAGTGACATGATAAGCTTAGAACTAGTTGTAGAAAATATATGTAGCACAGGGCATTGAAGCCCCACTAAGCAGAGCCTTCTTGGTTCTCACAGCTCTGCCAATGAGTATTTTTGTGGAAATTTAGAATTGCAGCATCTCAAACTCTTCTCTAAAGGCATGGTCCACTTCTCGTCTTCCTAAAAGACAGAACAAAAAGGAAATGTTTTCAATCTATCACTTAAGGATAGCAGGGAGTCTGGTGGCCCTCTTTGCTTTCTTGCTGGGGAAGAGCAAGATGTGGCAACTAGGAACAATGTTGTGGAGTGACTAATGGAAAGGGAGGTACTGTAATTTGGCATCTTCCATGGCACATAAGAAGTCATTTTAGAGATGCTTTTTCCATAGGGACAAATTTTAGCATTGCTAGCAGTTTTTTCTTTTCTGGTTGTAATCAGCTTTGTGAACAAGACCCAAAACTGCATTCACAACTGACTTATACATATAAGCATGGCATACAATAGATGTGCAGGCTTCAAAATAAATTCAAAGAACAAATTGTCTTTGTGATTGTTCTTGTTATAAAACAATTTTATGATTCCAGAATTTTACTGAACAGATAATATGTTGTTTCTCAAGCTGAAAAAAAAAAAGTCCTGGAAATGAAATGTAGAGTTTCCACCTGGCAGATCAATAGCTTTTCAACATTTTCCTCTTCTTGTGTTTCCCAAGTGAATGCCCAAGTGAACATTATTTGGAAGCATAACAAAAATAAGACAGAAAATGACTGTAGGAAAATTCGAAGCAAAGTCTTTCATTTAAACAACTGTAACACATAATGAAGCGATGAAATCTGATTTCTATTTTTTTTCTTTGAGAAAAGAAAGTGAACAATGCTGTATTACTGCACAACACTCTTGATTTGTGGGTGTTGGACTGAGCAGGCCCTTTTCTAATGGCAAGCAAATAGCTGGAGTCAGTGTCTGGAGGAGTATACTCCATGGTGGCATATCCAAAGCATCTAATGTAGATGTCCACAGCTTTTGCTACGTGCTTGGCACTGGAGACCTTGATGTGTTTTTACATGGATAGCTAAGTGCATGAAAAGAGATCCCCAGTAATGCTTAAGTACTGCCAAAAAATAGGATTTACCCATGGTTGCAGAGATGTCTCCAGGAAAGTCTGAGTTCTTCTCAGAGGGAGGAAGATCTGGCCACGTTGTTCAAGCAATAATGCAAGAGCATTGCTAGCTTTCAAACTACTAAATCTGCCAGTGAACTTGGTCCTTTTGAGGGAGCAGAGTTACCTATGTGGTGGTTTGGGGGTTTTTTCCTTCTTTCTACTAATCTATGACATTGCACTTTTAATATGAAACATTAATTTGCCTTCTGCACCTCCTGGCTTGTGTACAGCTGTGCTCTGCTGGTGATGCTCAGGAAAGCACCAATGTCAGCAGATGAATTTTGCACAGAAGTGCATCTGCCAGTGGCACTGAGCAGGGGCAATGGGGAGACTCCGTGTTTCCAGTGAGTTAATAAAGCAATGCTCAAAACAGCAGCTTTTAGGGGGCATTTAATGAAACTAAAACAGCAGTGGAAACAGACTTAGAAGTGTGGCCAAGCCCAATATTGCTGCCCTATGAGATCTTAGAGTGGCCAGAGCAGCATGGTTGCTTTGCTGAGTTAATTAGTGCTAGGGAGGGAGGTTGCTGAACGCTCAGAGAGTAGAGCTTGGAGCAGGGGTGTGACTCTGCCCAGCGTCTCCCCAGCCACCAGGTGAGTCCCAGTGGTCTCATGCCCAATGGGTTGCCCTGCCTCACCACCCACTGGGCCTTCAATAGGGGAGCTTTGGACAGGAACAACAAAGGGTTAGGGTTAGAGCTAGGGCTAGGGCTTGGTGGGGCAACATTTCAACACCACTTGTTTCCTGGGAAAAGCAGTTCATTTCCATATGCAAGTAGGGAACAGTGTCTAAGACAAGGCTGCAAAAAACCTGCCAGTTGCCTGGAAATCCCTGAGATCATCTAGAAGCTGGATCTGTCCTTGCGCCAGAAGATAAAGTCTGGCTTTACACTTTCTCTTTGGGAGAAGAGAGTTTCTACCCCATAGTGCCACCCAGAGTGCCTTTACACTCATGTTGCGAGCACTGAGACAGGACTCGAGGAGAAGACCTGAGCAGGTGAACAAGCACCAACTCTAGCAGGCAACTGCAGCTCTCCCTGTCCAAATCCAGCAGAGCCACTACAGAAACATGCAGGATCTGGAGAGCATCCTTGATGAAGGAGCAAAAGGAGCATGGCTTCTGGGACACAGTTTGCTTACAGAAGCATGTACTGCTTGGGAATGCCAGGGGCATGTTTGCATCACCTCTCCCCAGCACCTGCTCTGTGCTCACCCTGCTATCCAGAGGGGGAAGGAGAGCACAAGAGCCAAGGGCTGGTGCAGAATGCATAACAAAGTTATGAAAATCTGGGGAGAATGAGGAGGAATTTGGGTGATAATTATGGAACATCATGGGCTGTGGCAGCATCCTCTCCTGCACAGGGACCTCTCACAAGCAGGACTGCTTCATGCACACCCTACTGACCCTTCAGGCTCCTTCTGTAAGCTCTTCCCCCTGACTGTCCCTGAAGGTACTGTGGTATCTGCTTGACCCTGCAGAGGAGGAGGGCTCGGATTGTCCATCACTGTGCCTGTCCTCAGCCTGTGGCCACAGTCAGCAATTATGTTTGGTACTGCACACCCCTCTGCTTGATTTGATTTAATTTGATTTTAAAACCTCTGAGAAGCAACAAGTTTTGCCTGTTGACTGCATTCCTAAAGCCACAAAAAAGGGTAAAGAGAGTGTATTGGGTGAAAGCAATGGATCTGGATTTCTCAAACATCTGGCAGGCGATTTTGAGGACTCAAAAGGAAGCTGATTTAAGGAGAGATGATTTTCAGCAGGCTGTAGGCCACTTTGGCTATATAAGGGTTATTAGGCAAGACTTGATGCATTCCAAATCACTAAAGCTTGTAATTCCAATCTTGGCTATGTTTTATCCTAACCATCACCCTGAATGCTACCTTTTATTCAGGACAAGTTGTCATTTCAGCAATGTTTAAATGCATTCTTAATGTGAATTATCATGTTTTATGGTAGAGCATCTGAAAAAGAAAGAGGCTTGAAGAAAGCTTTTTGCTGGCAATAAATTAGATCCAAGTTTCTGTGATAAGCTGTAATGGCTCTTCAGAGCAGATGTATTTTATCAATTTAAGAACACAGACGGAGAAAACATGTACCGCGTTCAGACTTTTAAAATAGTATTTTCATGTTAGTGTGTTCACAGTCAACAATAAATCCAGAGAAGCTATGATTGTCTTCTAGTTAGACATGATGCAGCTTGTGCTGTGTCTGTTATTTATATATAGGATGACAAAGTCACTTTTTAAGCCACAAGTTGCTCCTCAACACAAAGCTGGGTACTGTTGGAAATGATGGGCTGTTAGCCCAGGTTTAGTCAAGGGACAAGGCATGCTCTCTGGCAGAAAACTCACCCACAGGCAGGTTTATGGACCCCCAGGACACCAGGACACAGGAGAAACTTCTCTCAGTTATCGCTAATCCTGTTTCCTGGCTTAGGAGCCTTCTCAGCTGCTGTGGTTCTGCCATATGTGTGAGATATGTCACGGACACCAACTTCCTCCTCTTCCTCTTCTTCCTCCTCCTCCCAAATGTCGATGTTCCCAGCCCCCAGAGAGAGAGGCTGGCATTATCTGCCACCTTGGGCTGTTCTGGGGTTGCAGCTATGTCCTTCTTGCCAGCAGCACATGTGCATCTCACCTGACTCAGAGGGGTGGCCCTGGGGTGGTAAGGCTGTAGGAGCTGTAGGAAATCCCAGCCAGGCTGTCCAACCCTGGAGTACTGATCCACTAAGAAATCAACACAGTGCCACTCTCCCAGGTGTTTCTGTGGCATTTGTCTGAGCTTCTTCAGAGGAAGCAGGTCCAGCTTCCGAGGATGTGGAGCATGGTCCTTTCCCTTGCCTTGTCATCTTCCTCCTTTTTACAGTGCCAGCCTGTAAGTGAGGTGGTTTTGCTCACTCCTCAGCTATGTGAGTTGATGAACACCATCAATCAACATTTTTCTTGCTTTATTTTTTTTTTTTTCCTTGAGAAGAGAGTCCGTTCAATTTTGCACAGATTTGTATCTGTTTTTCAAGTGGTCTGTGACAATAGTCAACAGAATTTTCATTACTTTTTCTCATCAAAAGACACTGGCAAACAAGGGAATATTTTGCTAAACAAAGGGCTGATTTCCACACCTCTGTAGAGGATTGGGCACCCACAAATTTCAGCAAATCTCTAGGACCTTATAGACACAGATATGCAACTTCTGTGAATGGAAAATTTTCCAGTCCTACTGGCAGACTAGTTTGTTAGAATTAGAGAATTAAGAGAACAGAAAAGCAGCTACTTTGAATTTCATTGTTTTCTAGCATGGCTTTTCTAAGGAAGCAAGTCTTATGCAATCACTTTGGCTGCCTGGCTTGAATCTCTCAACGTTTGAATCTTTTGGTCACTTTTAGGCACATTTTTCAGAGGGGGAAATGTCTGAGATGTCATTAAATTCAATCAGTCATGTGAAAATTAGAGTCTCCATTAAAAAAAAAAAAAAAAAAAGAAAGAAAAAAGTGTACTCCAGCACAGGCAATGTCTGCAACATGATTGCAGATGGTGTTAACTGCTGGAACACCCACATGAGAGAGAGAGACTTTATGAATGTCCCAACCACAGGAAAAGCTTCCCTGGGAGTTTGAAATCAACTACAAGACACAGATCTTCAAGAAGCCAGATTATGTTGAACTGGGATGTGTGAGGGGGTGGCTCTCAAACCTCTGCATTTTTCCCCATGCCTAGGCCATCCCTATATTGTTAATTTGCTCTGCATCCGTGAGAAATTTGCTCAGAACTCAAATAGCTAAGAGAGTTTTCCTTGAGCAAGGTAATGGATGCCAATAGATGTGCACATCCAGAGCACACAAGGGATTTTTCAGAAACCCTGCTGAGCTGAGGACAAGCAGAGTGAAGAGACATTTTCTCTCCTTGCCTCATTCAGTCTTCTCCCACCCACGGGCAGGCAGATCTGGGCGAGGAGGTTTCCAGAGGAGCAGTGCTGATGTGACACTTTGCTGGTCACATTGCTTCCTTTAGTTGTGTTTGTTTCTGTTTCACTCTGTGGTTGGACCAACAGGGGTTGTCCAGGGTTTGCACTTTCCACTTCAGTTCCTTCTTTCTGTGTGGAGGAAATTTGCAATTTCCGCTCATGACATGATGTGATGTAGGTCATGACTGTCTTTAGGAAAACGCTTCCCTAGTCCTATTTCCCTTAAAGCTTAACAGGAGTGACCAAACCACATTTGTTCACACTAAATTATTTGTCACAGAGTGGAGCAGCTCCACCAGGAAATGCTGAATCTTTAACCAGAGTAGGCAGCAGCCTTGTGGTTCAGAAATCACTGGGGAAAGCCCATGATAAAATCCCCAATCTGCCTGGTTTGGAGAGGGAAGTTGAAGCAAGACTGCTGGAGTGCCCCTTCCTGCCAGGGTGAGAGCTGCTGTCCTTTGTGTTGAGGATGATAAGCTTTAAACCAGGTCTAGATTAGAAAATCAGATAAACGCCCACATAATGTGTAGGAGAAGAGGCCTGCCAAAGAAAACCAGAGAATCAGAGTTTCACTCTACCTTGCCCCTACCCTGTCCATCTCAGTGCTGTTTGTAAATGGTCACAGACAATTAGATCCAGGATAAAATGTTGAAAGCACATGGGGATCACTGGTATGGGAGGTGGTTTAGCAATGGACTTATCAGCATTAGGCTTGGACTCTATGATCTTAAAGGTGTTTGTGAAACTAAATGATTCTGTGATTCCCTGTCTGATCTGTCTGCTCTTCTGCTCTTTGGCTGCTGGGCTGGGTCATCACAGGCATACTTCCCACTGAGATGAGCTTTTCTTTTCCTCTCTCTAGGCTCTGGTGCTCCCCAGGACAAGTATTGCCTCTTATGGTGGGTTTCTGTAATGCCTGTCACCATGGGCAGTGTTGTGAGACCTCTTACCATGATTCTAAAATGCAGAATAACAGCCCCTGTAGAGTCTATTTGTTGCCTGTACAGGCCTGGTTTATGTCTAAATAGGGTTGGAAGGAAATGTTATAGAAGCTGCATAAAAAACTGCTTGCTTCTCCCTGGGCTGAATAGCTTTCTGGGTGGTCAGAAACTTCACTGGCAGGGAAATGTGACATTTGCCTTTTTCTCTTTACTAGATTTGGCCCCAAGGGACAAGAGCTGGAGGCTGTGGTTTCTGCAGTTGAAGATTAGTTTTCTAAGTCACTGTCCCTGGCAGATAGGCATATCTAAATATTTACTCTGGAATGTGATGATGGAAGTTCTATGCTGTCAAGGTGCTCTCAAGGAATAAACATTACACATTTTAATTTTACGTTAAGATTGGAGCAGAAATTTAATTTCTCCTTAGATGCAATATCTGTTTAAAACAAAATCTCCATGTACCAAACAAAATCCCAGCTTTGGGTCCCAGAAGGAAAAAAAAAGTCATAGTTGTACACCACCATTCTCTTCATTTTCTGCAACAGCTGAAACTTTCCAAGAGACAACAGTCAAGGTACTGAGCCAGATAAACTCTCATCCTCAAGCATCAGATATCTTCCAGACAAGTTCAGATGAATGGCATAATCTAGAGTTCAGAGGAAGAGAATGAAAAGACTTTTTTGGAAGGGCTACACTTCATACGTCATTGTGCATCCCTTCACACCAAAGCAGGCTTCCTTATTGAATACTTCCAGTGCCATGGGTGTTACTGGGGCTTACTAACGGATAAGACGTGCATGAGAGTTCTTGACAAGAGCAAGTGAAATAGTGAATTTGAAATGGCCAGAAAAGATTCTTAGCAAAGCCACAAGACATTGTTTGGGAAAATTCAAGGACATGTGACCTCAGGGTGCAAGGAGCCTGAATTTTTCTTAGGGAAAGGGACAAACCTCTAAAAGTTCCTGTTGCAAATACAACAGCAAAGCCTCAGACAACAGAAACAGTTTTCTGGACATGTTTCTATTCACAAATTCTTCCATGATATTTTTTTTTTTTTTTAATTTGTAATTAAATACATCCGGAAAAAAAAACGTGATGACTTTCTAGTGCTTAGCCTAAAACTGCTCTGCAAGTCTGCAACATATACGACACGCTGGGCTTCACAAAGCTGCAGCTGGGTGCACACAAGGTCTGTGTCCCACCACCGCCCTGCAAACCGGCGATGGATGGAGCAGCCCCAGCCACTCCTGAGTCACTGCCATGGCACAAACAGGTTCTCTGTTCTCACGGGTGGGAAAATGCTTGTCCCAGTAGTGTTTGGATTTTCCATAGCTCCAAGGGTGCTTGTGGTGTTATAAATAGCAGTGGTGGGGCTATTCAGGGGTGCAGGCTGTGAGTAACACTGTTTGAATAGTGTGCTCTCTGTGGTAGATTTATGTTTTTATTTCCAGCGTTTGTCCAGCATTTATAATCTTCCCTTCCTGGAGTTCATGATGAATCTGGAAGGGAGAAGCTTTGCTTTCTCATTTTGTGAACTGGAACAACCCTGTACCTTGGGACTCTTTACAGATCTCTGTCCAAAGGCACCCCACAGTATAAAGCAGTGTACTTTATCCTCCTTTTTTCTTCGTTGCTTTAAAAAATACCTTTCTCCAGATTAGCCTAAGTGGTAATTCTCTGCCAGCTATCTCTGAATCTCACCCTCCTACGTGTCATCTCTGACAGGGTAGTGTCTTCCCTCTTCCTAAGCGCTGGGAAAGAGGGAAGACAAAGGCAAGAAAGCCTCTGCCGGAGGCTGTGGGAATGGCTGAAGTTAAAGCAGCCGGTGCCTGATCTGCTGCATGTGGCAGGTCACCCTCGAGCACGGGATGTGGGGAAGCTGCCTCGTGTTTCCGCAGCTGCCACTGCCCATGGCTGGGAAACCTCCCTGCAATGAGGCGTGTGGCTGCTGTTGTGAGAGGCGGCAGAGGACAGTGAAGTGAAACCCGGGATTCCTCCAGCGCAGCCCGGCATGCCAGGGGAGGCTGGGATCGGGCAGCAGGTAACACCTGGCTCACCCCGAGGAGGAGAAGCACCAGGGACATGCCAGCTCCCTCCCTCCACACGCAGGTAATGCCCAGGACATCCCTTCTAACAATGAGCTCTCTTGACAAGCAAAATTGGGAAAAAAAAAAAACAAAACACAAAAGCCATTGCAGAGGAGCTGGCACAGATTAGATATTCAGGTTAAATATTCAGCAAGAATACCACCTGCTGGGTTAGCTTGGGGAAAAAAAAAAGCATGGAACAAAAATTCAGTGCAAAGGAAGAGTGCAGATTTTTAGATACAGATGCATGAATTTGAAGTCTGTTTCTTAAAATAAGGAGGACTCAAGGGTTCAATGTATGGGCTAAAATATAATGTGGAAAGTAACTCAGATATGCAGATGTAAGAGTATCTTTCAGGATTGGATGTTTTGTAAAAGCTTACTTTTTTTTTTGTAAATAAATGGAGCTAAGAAGCCCTACTGGCACAGACCTCATCTAACAAGAAACAGTCTAATTATTCCTCAAGATTTAATGGCTTTTAATGAGGATCTCAAACCTCAGTAATAGGAGTGGAAATATCCATTGGAAAACATATTCTTAATTTTCTCAAAATAATGTGAAATTGAAGTTGAGTGGGATTGAAGTTGGCCTTTGAGGAACAATTGGAAGCAAATAGGAGTATTAGAAACATCTTTGTAGAAGCCAACAATGACATTTTCCCCCAGCTTTTCCTATGTGTTCAGGTAGGTGCAGATTTATTAAAGCAGACAAGTGTTACCAATTGCACCCTGAGAGAGCAGGTCCAGTCAAGCAGAAATCTAGTTTACATACCTTGCCTTCACCCCTCTGTGATTATTTTGCTCTCTATTAAATGGTTGGTTGGATTACTAATTAAAAAGGCAAAAAAAAAAGGTTTTCCATTTGCAATCATTTTGGGGCCTTAATTTCCTTGGAGGTCTAACAGTGTGTGCTGTTGACACAGCTCAAACATTCACATCTCAGTTATCCTGAAAAAGAGCTGCAAACAGGATAATGAACTTAACACGTGTATCAGCGTGGGGAGCCGGAGAGGCTGACTCCAACCTGTTGCACTCCTGCAGCAGCAAAGAGTGGAGGATCATGCCCTGCATGGAACATCTGTGCAAACACACACTGCCATGCCTGTTGAGACATCCTGCCCTGCTCTGACACTGCCCTTTGTCACATGGGGCTGTCACCAGCTTACACTGAGGCCCACAGCCTTGCAGGAGGCTGAGTTCTGGGGACGTCTTGTAAGGTGGCAGCTGTTTTTCCACAGATGCAATGGCATGGGGGAGGAAAAGAAAGCTTTGTGGTTACCCCAGTGACACCAGCAGAAGATACTGGCAGGTGTGAGACCATCTGGTGAATGTGGCACAGGGGCCTCCCATTGTGTTTGCCTTTTTTTAAAGCACATTGGCAGGTCTGTGCACATGTGTGAGCTCTTACCTGCTCAGCCCATCTGAGCAGTTTCTGCCCAGCACACACCACTGCTACCGTGGCACATTTTATTTCCTCCTGCAGAGAGCATGATCTAGTGGCTGTGGCCACTCTTCAGAAAAATGCAAGTCAAGAGCTTGTACAGCCTGACAGAACACAGCTTTCTACAGAGATGAGAAGTGAAAGAAGTTGTAGGGGCAGGAAAGTGAAGCTACTCTCTAATAAAAAAATCAGCATGCTTAATTTCGTAATTCGGTCCTGGGGTCCTCTGCCATCACATGGGAGGCTCCCAGCAAAGTACACCTGAGCTGGTGACCCTGTAGCAGTGGGATGCCCCACAGGAACGGGCTCCATGGAGAAAAACAGCTGCCATTTAAAGCTCTTGGCTTCTCTGCCAGGTTCAAGCACAAACTGCAAGATGTGTTACAGTAACTATGGGGGCAGAGCCCAGCGCTGGGAGATTTCAGATAGGCAGCCAGTGGCCTCTGCACTCCTTGTGTTCTTAGATGTTCCAAAGGGTCCTGAAGGACATATGCATCTCTGACAGTTATTGATCACAATCCTCCCCTCTCCACGTGTCTGACCCTGAGTTTGAGGGCAAAAGGAGTGTGCCCTCATGATGCAGGATAGGTGAAATCATTGCTTGGGGATTGCCAGAGGGTGCTGTGTAAGACATTCATGTGTTCATCCTCTAAATGTGTCAGTTTTGCTCAAAGTTCAGAAGACAACCTTGTTGTCACCTCTAAGGCAGTTTCTTTCCAGAGAAGCTGGCAATAGAAATTGGCTTCTGCTTTCTGCTTGCAAGACTTCTTCAGTCAGGGCAGCACCCTGCAGGCAGTCAAGAACTGCAGTGCATGACTGATTTCTGACTTGAGGGCTGCCTGCCCCTGACACCAGCTATGCCCAAGGAGGGCCATGTAACCCTTAAATAACCTATCTGCAACCAGAAAACAACCCAAATCCAAGCTACTCACATGCCTTCCCCATTCTCCAGCTTGGCAGGAGAAATGGAGGTAGATTATAATCAGAAAGGGAACATGTTCTGCCTATCAAGCTGCCAGAGCAGTCATCACACTATATGGGATAGTTATTTGCCTAGGAGTAACTATGCAAGTGTATTTAGTTTTTGTGGAGAAAAATGGACTTTCAGTATTTCAGGTAATGTCCCAGTATCCAGGCTTCTCAGGGGAAAGCAGAAAGAATCCAGTGGTCACATGGTCACCCCGAAGGCTGATGGCTATGGCTCCTTGGTGATGCTTCCTCAGGTCCCCAGGGACAGTGCAGGTGGCCTAGAAAGTGTCCAAATGCTCCAAGTCCCCATGCAAACAGGGAGCAAGAGCACTCCTACCCTCTGTGCAGTGTTTGAGAGATGGGAAAGAGAGGTAGAGAGGACAGTGTTTGCTGGAAGGGGATGATGTCTGCTGATGAACAGATGTCATGAGGGACCACAGTGCTGGTGTGGCCAAGCTCAGCCCTGTGGCTCAGCACCAGAAGTGACAGATGCTCATTTGTGAGTCCAGCGTGTGTGGCATGTGCTTTTATAAAAGTACACACTGCTCTCAGGCCATGGTACTGATTTCATCCACGTTAACTTCAAATTGCTCTAGTTCTGTTTACTGTAACAATTTCTTTCACTAGATCACTTCTGCTTTCACAAAAGGTAAGAACATTTTAACCAGATTATACATTAGTAGATAAATACTCTAGGTTTTGTTACATATTCTTTTTTACCTTTTTTTTTCCCCATGTTGTTCAACCAGCTCCAAAATTTACATTGGGGAAAATAATTTCAAGAGCTTTTATTCTACCTACATTTGTGCTATTGAATGCCAATACAGCTGCAGATTTCTGTTTCATAAAAACAGGTTAAAGGCAATATGGAGTGTAACCTCCTTTGTGCCCAGCTGAAAGTTGATGGAATTCCATTGTTTCACTCTCCTGTGATTATAAAAATGCTGCCTTATATTGCAGTCTGCAAAAGCATAAATAAATTTGTGTTTTAATGTTCATAGATGGTCACTTAACTGTTTCAGAGAAACAAATCTTTCCAGATTGCTCTGTCTGGGTGTAGGAGAAATGTAATGAGTAATGCAAGTAAAAGAAGCAGCAAAACTAAGTAGCAATTCTAACTACCCTACTCTATCAAATGTGGGCAAGAACACAGGGTATAATCAGTATTTACTCCAGTGTCTCTCAAAATGGGATTCTTTTTTTCTCCATTGGGACACAGTTTATCATGGCACTAGTGCAAGTAAATAGTGGACTACAGGTGATTCCTTACTTTGAACTGTGGGTAACCAGCTTTACTGGGTACTTGGATGTGACTCCTGCAGGCCCCTGGTCAGGCAGAGGGTAAATGTAAGAGTAACTCTGCAGTCCGTCTGTCTGAGCTGATTTACTGCACAAGTCTATCACTAATAATAGAGCAACCAAAGCCCAGGAGCACTGCAAAGCAAAGCAGGGATTTACAGCAACCAGAAAGCATGGATTTAAACAGTCAGGAAAAGAAATAATTGTAAATTGCAGCATAATTTAGTCTTAATGTCAGGTGCCAAGCATTAACGAGCTGACCTAACAGCACGTGCTTGTGCAGACTCATACAAAATGCTTAAGGGTTTTGTTGGCATCCACCTCAATGATCCCCAAATGCAGGTGGAGCAGAGGCCTGACCCAACAAGGCTCTGGACATCCCCATGGATATAGTTGGAGGTTAAGAGCTCTCAGCATCCTGCAGTCCCAGTCTCCCATTTAGGATTGATTTGGCTACTCAAAGTTTTGTTATTAAATCCATTTGGAGAGATGAGCTGTGTTCACTAGACAGACACTCCTCCCATCGTATGCATTGTCCTATTTTATGCACATAAGCTGTACTGACACTGGACAAGACCACATTTAGTGGAGGATTTTAGAAAAGTTATTAGTAACCTGATAAAATAGAAGCCATTTCAACAGCCATTTGTCCTTCAGGACCCCATTGTCACCACTCCCCATTACTCAGAGTCAGGAGAGGACTCTCTCAGTGGCTTCTGTTCTGTTTTACAAGAGCTGAATGCTGGTTTCAGATCTCTGGTGTGGCACTGCTTGATGCTGCTGGCTTTTCTGTTTTGGATCATCCATGTTTCAGTTTGCTGCTGTGCTTGTAAAGAAAGAGCCTTTAAACGTGTCCCCTTTTCTCCAACTATCTTTGGGTTTTCTCTTTTTATCAACTATATATGTATAAAAGCAGTGGTTTTAAACTTAATTTTGTATTCAGAAACAAAAAGTGTTGAGTTGTTGTGGTTATGCAGGACAAATTTAAATAATATCTGTGGCAGCCTGGCTTGGAGAAACATTCAGAGTTAGAGATAGAATAAAGACAGCAGAATAACAATGCATGGACTGCATGGACTTGAAAGCACAGATTCTTTCTCCTTAAAAAATATTCACTACTTTTAACACTTTGAAGGTTGTTAAAATAACAACATGATGGCTGTGCCACGAGGACAGGATGGGAGACAATGAGCTTCTGCTGCTTTGTGTCCACTCACTATAAACCCCAGAGTAGGTCAGAAAAATGTTCTTGTTGGAAAAAGATACTCAGTTGCCCTTAGTCTTGATGGGAACTGTGACCTAACCTCTGATCCAGCACAGCCTTGTTCCCAGGTCCAGTCATAAAAGCTGCTGAACTGACACTCTTTCTTGCTCAGATGTGTCAGGCCATGCATCAGCTGGTGATGTCCTAACCAAAAAGTATTTAAACAGCTGTCTCTGTGTCTCAGAAAATATTAGGATTGCTAAATTAGCCCCTTGGGCAGCACACCCTTTCAGTGATTCTGGCTACACAGCCTTTATCTAAACACCTTGACAAGCTTAAATCAGTGTTTATATGGCAAATCTTCACCCAGTTTAAATAGACATGATTTTATCTATTTTAAATATATGCTATTTTATACCAACCAACATAATGACCCTTTCTTTCCAAAAAAAATCCTGAAAACTTAATTAGATAGAATTTAACTGAACTGTATACCCCAGATGATTTTGCAAAGTCATCTATGCTATGTTAATGCAGAAGGAAGGAGTTTTACTCTTATTGTATTAAACGGTTTTGTTTTTATCTTCTTAGAGCAATTATTTCACTTGATTATAATAGAAGAATTTCATCTGACATTGAGTTTAGGTGCACCTGAATTCATTATACTGTCTAATTTATATTTGATATAAAATGACAATGGCTTGAAACTGTATTGACAGATCTTTATTGAAGATAATTACTCAACAAGAATCATTCTGAATGAATTACATTGAAAATTCACTTCAATTTTACAGCACTCCAGCGATAAGAAACAGAACTATACACGTTTCCTTTGCTAAATTGTAGCTATAATTTTGTTTAAAACTCTTTGAATTCTTTCAGGTAAATTTGAGCTCCCCAGAGAAGCTTGTAACACCTAAGCTCAACTTCTGAGACTTGATTAATTCACAATTCAAGATGATATTACTACAGGCAGATGTCTCACTCTTTTCCCTGGAATGGCAGGTTGTCAGCTGTTTCAGAAAGGCAGTTTTGTGGGAAGGGTAGGAAAAGTGGCCATTTTCCCTGCTCTCACCCAGAAGAGGGTTTGCTCCCCATCTGCAGAGCAGGTAGGAAGCTGGTCACTGCTGTGTGAGTCTGGTGATGTCTCTCCCTCCACCCAACTGCAGGAAGGAACTGGAGGGCTCAGGTTGCACCCCCAGTCCCTCTCCTCTGGCTGTTTCAGTCTCTGACTGCCATAGAACCAGCTGTAGGTTCAGGACTGAGCATCTCCATAACTTTGGGATTACAGAGGCCTTATGCTCAGCACTTTGCAGAATCCATCCATAGAAATGCTAAATATTTTAGCTACAGTGGGTAAATACCTTTTACCTCAATAGATTGCAAGAATTGATTCCCTCAATTTTGATCTATTTCTATCAAAGAGAGCTGTCATAAGTGAAAATCTAAGATTTGCCTTCTTTTTTCTTAATCTATTAGAAGCCATATAAAAACACAGGTAATACGTGTGATGCAATGGTTGTCATCTATCTTGTATTCTTTGGCTACAAACTGGCATGTGTGCAACTGGTTTTTCAATATCTTACTTTTAGAGAAATTTTCTAAAAATTATACTTGGCTAGGATATAAAACAGCAAAAAGGAGAAAAAAAATTTAACAGTAAACCATGGGAGGGGAGAGGAAGGAAGAAAGGTAAAATATCATCAGTACCTCTGAAATACAATTGTGGTGTGTTCACACAGAGAAGGCATTCAGCATCCACAATGGCTTGACCTAGTAAGTAGTGTAATTGTCACTCAGACATATTGTAGTAGTATTTATTTCATGTCGTGTTTAAAAATTAACACAAAAGTTGAAAATGAAGAATAGGAATATTCCTGAAGACAGGAGTATTGAGGTAGAAGACAGAAGAATAGTGAATGATCACAATGAGAAATCATACTGAGAGTGACTGTGCTACAGATAAGTTAATTCCTTCACAGACTATTAATTAAAGGTTTATTTCCTTGTGTTGAAGTATCATTGTCCTAACAGAGTTAGAGAGGAAGGAAAGGAAAGAATGGCATGGATGTAATTCATCATCAGAAGAGCAAAGCCACTGCATGTAATACAGTCCTTCCATCCACATGGTCTGTCTCTCCTAGTAAAACACTTCTGATTTTCCTCAGCATCTTAGAAATAATTTATATTATTGTGCTTCAGCTGGTTTATTAGTATTCATTTTCCTCTTAGCCAAATGGAATTGTTTATTGAGAAGCATTACTGCACATCACTGAGTATCCAAGCTATTTTAGTTTGGCTGTGCTTGCTTCCTTCAAGTCTCAGAGGTTGCCAGCTGCTTTGTGCTAAGGATCTGAGCCAGCAAATTGTTGGTACCCATCTAAACATTGACTGCTAGGGGCTTAAATGGCTCTGCACAGGAACGTGTCCCAAAGGCTGCTGCCACTTTCTTGTTGCTATTCCCATCTGTTCTACCAACCCTGCAAAACTCTTCATGAGGGATGCTATGTACAAGGCACTATGTGTGTGGGGAAGAGGAGGTGGTCATTGCCTTAGAGGTCATGCACATGCTCTTTTCTTGTTCTTCACCCCTAATGGGACAGCTTCTCCTCTCTAGTTTTGCTCTTCTGCCTCCAGTGGTGTTCTCCTGATTCATTCTGTTGTGAGAAAGTAGAGGAACAGTTGGATTTTGAATCCTTGTCTTGCTAGCACCACTAGGATAGCTGTGTAACTCTATTAATTTCAGTTGAATAAGTTAATTTGGTGAGAAGTGAATCAATTTCAATATTGCAAAAGTTGCTGTACCTTTTTTGTGTTACCTTATATCACATGTATTTTCCTGTCTTTATTATAACTCACATTTACAGACTTCAGAAGGGTTTGCAGAACTTCCAGAAGACTTTGGTTAAACAACTGTGTATTTTGTGCAAATTTTCTGAGCCTTTCTAGGAAAAGAAATAAAAATATTGTGTAGGACAATGCAAAGTATTTTTCCATACCTTTAGGCTAAGCACAGGAATAAAAAGCAAAGTCTTATGTGAGAAGATTTGCTCATTTTCACAACCCTAATTACAGACCTGTGAATTAGATGCAGGAATAGACTCTGCAATGATAAATTCTCCATCACATTTTACTGCCAGTCAAGTATTTTCACACATGAGTTATTATATAAAACCCATAAACCACCTGAAGGAGAAAGCAGAAACCTCACTGGAAAAAGATGCATGTGTGCTGGACAGCTGTTGTTTCACCAGGAACCAATTTTAGCCAATACAAATTCCCACTGTAAAAGCTAATTTGGAAGCTGCTGAACTTTCCATCCATATAGATTTTGCACATAGAAGATGAGGGGAAAGGCATACAGTTCAGCAGGTGGACTTAGTCTACCCTGTGGAAGACAGGAGCTTGTGGAGAACAGGAGCTTGTGGAGAATGCTTAGATGTCTTAAAGAATAAAAATAGTGGTCATAGTCTATTCATGTATGTTACAGTACACTGATAAAGTATAAATCTGGTTTCAAACAGAACTGCTAGCCATTAAACACAGTATTTTATAAGAATGATTTTAAAAATAAGATTAAAAGCAAAGAAATACTTTAAAAGTTTAGGTCCTACAGAGGGGGAAAAAACATGGAAAAAGCCCCAGTGGGCTGAAAAGCCTGAAAACAAGGCTTTTCAGTGTATTTTTCTTTCACCCTCTGTTTTTGAACTTTTGCTGATCTACACTTGCCAACCTCAACTGGTCTGGGGCAGAAAAGGCGCAAGGGGAATATGGAACTGCAGTAAGAGAATGTTTACACAAAGGCTGCAGAAAATTAGAACAGAGTTGAGGTAGAAGCTTCCTCTAGGTTTGGTGTTTGGTGAAAGGAAGCCCAAGAGAGCCTAAAACATGTCAAAAGATGGATGGAATATCTTTTTTTTAAACAAATCTGTACTTGGAAGAGAACATAGAGAAGTAGATGACTGTAGTTTTCATTTTCTCTATCTCTTACATGTTTGTAACAGCCTTTTGTAAATAGTGAACAATTTTAAAAACTAAAGTCATGTTACAATAATGTGAGTGACGAATATGACTTCACCTGGGACATCAAAATGAATTGGAGCTGTCCCTTGCCTAAAAAGATACAGCACAAATATTTCTGGAAGAGGAGAATAAAACAGCTTAGTTTGGGCAAGAACACAGTTTGTCCTTCTTCAGGAAGTGAGGGAACATTGGACTGCTAGAACACTAGAAAGAAATTCCTCTAGCAGGAAGACTTAGTTATCCCTTAGTTATCTACTACAAAAATTCTTGTGTGTCCTGTAACCCCATTTGTATCGTGTCAATACAACTTTCAGCAAAAGAAATTCGGTGCAAACTTTTAATACTGCACATCCTCACTAAACCATAGTTTATGCTTTGAGGAAAACTCCATGAGACAAAAAGTAGACATTCTGACTATACCCCTTATTTTTATTGCTCAGTCTGTTCTAAGGCACCGCCCAAGTCAAATTTTCAAGACTCAGTTTAAAGTTGCTCACACTTTATGATAAATCTGAGGGGAGCACCAAGGTTTAAGGCTTTTATCCTTTCAGTAATGTTCCTATCTTTCAAGGTCTGCAATAGAAAGTTGGTCCTACCCAGGTGCCTTTGCATCGTTTGAGGAAAGTTGGTTTTGGGAGTGCAGATAGAGTTCTGCTTGATTTAAGTATGAGGGAAGGGTTTTTTGTTTTTCATTGGAAAGAGCATTAGATTTGGCATGTGTTCTGGAACATTTTATCTCGTGGTTGAAAACCAGACTTTTAAGTTGCATATATAGTTTTGCTTAAACTCACATCACACTGTACATGGACTTTCTGAACTATTTTTATGGCAATTCTTTAACTTAGCACTTGAAACAACTAACAAGGTAGACACATGAGAACCAAAGTTATTTCAAGTGTTGTCTCATAGGTAAGGAAACTCATACCGAAAGAATTAAAGATTATATTAGTGGTTTAATTCTAGAAAACCATAACTGGTGATTAAGTCACTGTCATTGATCATAAAATGTACTGGACATGAGTTATTTCTCCAGACTGTTGTGGAGATACTTTTTCTTTCTTTGACTTATAACAGAGATATCCCAGGAATTGGATGCCTGAAGGCCGGATGCTGAGATCAGATAATATGAAGGATGTGTAACTACTGCACAGTAATGGCTATCATACAAAATAAAAATTTATTAAGAGAGTGAAGAACATCCATGCTTGAAATTTCCTATGATCTGATCTTGGCTTATGGTACAGGATAATTGGTTAACCTGAAGCTTTTTTCCAATGCAATTAGGCCAAATTATCAAACTGAAGTACACAGTTTAGTAGCAGTACTGAGACAATGTAATAAAGATGAGCCAACACTGAGGACTGTAGTCCATTAAAACAACAAAAAACCTCAACAACAAAACCTCTAATGGACCATCCCCTATGTTCCTTAAAGAGGTAAAACCCTTTATTTGCCCTCACTGAAGCAAGGGCAAACTGCCTGAGTAAGAAATATGGGACTGGTTTATGTATGTGTTATCATTCTTCCTCCAGCTTGACTGAAAAAACCCAGTACCTCAGCTCAGCCTGTCTGGTAGCAGAAACTCATGAGCCATTTTTCCACTACTTGACCCTGACACCAACAAATAAATCCCAGGGGCTGAAAAGGACAGTTAGAGTGAGAAGAATAAGAAAACATACGGCAAGATCAAGAGATGTGTCTGGTTTGTAATCTAAAGAAATACACCTTCGGATTTTTCCTCTTCCTCTGAGAATGCAATTCTTAATCTTCTTTCTGCCACAGAAAAGCTTGGTCACTCTTCTTAGATAAAGCAGTCTACTTATCTCATCAATTCCCACTCACCCATTACTTATTTCACAAGTTAGAAAGCTGTCAGCATTGCATAAGAACCATCAGCATGAATATTTGATGACCGCAGCTGCCATAAGCATAACAAATCTGATATACTGCTGGCAGCCATTAAATATTCTGTTTACTCCATAAATGTACACTTTTAGAAATCTATGGAGAGACACTGTCCAAGGAGATTTGAAGCTGGGTATTTAATATGAATCTTAGTTTTGAACATGAATTATAAACTTCCCCGAGAATCTATACAACATTTACATCCTCAGTGCATATTTCTGCATTTAATGAGTGCTTAGAATGCGACATCATTTTTTGCTTCTGACTATTGTGTGACTTGTCAGTTTACACTCTACTGGAATGCATTTGAAAGCCACATGAATATGTCTGTGTTTTAATAGGCACCAGTATTTTAAAAAGAGTGGAATAATTTTAAATTGTTTTTTATGAAATACTAGGTTGTAATTGCATATTTTTCCAATTTTTAATCCTATTAGAAGTTCAGCAGCTTTGCTTTTATGCACAAAAATCTCCCTGGATTTGTAAGCAGACTTCTTTTTGTTTTGCTATCTATGTTTAATGCAGCAGAGACTTCGTTTATCTGTGCTGGAATGTGCTCCAGGGGCTTATACAGTGAATAACAACAACTCTTTCTCTCAAGTTTAGGAGTTACTTTTAGATATCAAAAATCCCCCAAATTTTCAGCCTGATTTGTATTATATTTATTTTTTTATTACAGAACTCAAAAAATGCTAATGGTTTCAATTAGAAACCCAGTCAAGAGTGTTTGCTATGGACCAGTACTCAGCTTGTGAGACATTCAAGTGAAGATGCCAAACTGAGGCAATGATCAGAAGAAAGTTTGGCACTCAGTAATTCCCCCATAGAGAAGCTGTTGAGCTTTCTTAAGAAAAGAAAAGCTATTTATTTCTGTAAAGATATTGAGTACTAAGTCTTTCTTAAATTATTTTCATTCTGGTCTTAAAATGAAAATTATTTGCACAGGAGTCTTGGAAAGCAGGAAATGAAAATGGTCAGTCAGGGGCCAGAGCAGACAGAGATGGTTTTCCTGGGGGTGCCAAAATGAGCACCACACACAAATTGGTGATTTAATGTCCATCACACCCACGCCCTTGGAAAGGGCAATAGTATTCTTCCATCTTCCACCTTCCACACTGTTGCTCCCAAAGGCTACAAGACAGAATGGAAAATCTGCCTGATGATAGTTAACATCCAAGTTTTACAATTTGAGATGAAACCTCCTTCCACCAGTGTTTACAGATTCCAAAACTTGCCACGTTTGCCAGCAACCTCTGTAAACCTTTTAGCCACACTAACTGCTTCGTGTACTTTTACAGACTTTTGTGGCCATATTTATGATGTACATTCTTTATCTAATATCAGATTATTTTGCACAAATTTTATATGAAGTCCAGTTTAAGTAACTTGCCATTAGATGTATCTAGTTTAAAAACCATAAACAGTGAACAGAAAAACCTTAATGAGATTATTCTTACACTCATCAAAAGAAATAAAAAATTCCCTGGTTCATCTGTGTCTGTCAAAAAGCAGGGCAGTGGTAGCAGTCTGAATTCATCATGCTGTGTTGCCTCTCAGGAACACTGGCCTTTTCTTCTTTGCAAACAAAGACTATGGATCTGATTGAGCTGGAGATTTTAAATCTGCATCTTTAAAAGAATTGTTGACACCATTTTAGTAGACAAGGAAAACAATGCAAAACATTCAGAATGAACATGAAGTATCAGCTGTACCTTTTAAAATTATTTTTTCTCCTCCTTGCCAGTGTTTCTAGTATCTCTCTAGGAGCCTGAAATTAAACCATTTCCCTGTTGATTTGGGTTGACTTTTTCCAATTGGAAAGAAATAAAAGGATATGCTTTCCTTTTTTTCTTCTTTTCCTAGCATTGCAAAAGCCCCTCAAGAATTCTCTTCAAAGAAATCTGGTCAGTGATTTAACACAATATAAAATGTTATGTAAAAGCACTAAGAAATATTCTCATAAAAGCCATTTGGGAACAAAAAAAGAGACAACAACAAATGTTTCAGCCAACATTTCCAAAGGAAGATCTATCATTTTTATTATTATTATTTTTAGACTCAATCTTTTTCCTTGTTCAAGCACATGAAGAATTGGCTTTTCATACACATCTTATTCCAGAACCCAAGCTGGGAACAAGGTGCTTGTCTGCTCTTCAGCATTTGATATGCTGGAGTTGAGGATCCTGAGGGGAGGAAACAAGGCTCAAAGCAACATTACAACCCTGGTCTTCAGGAGAGCAGGCTTTGGACTTTGATCTGCTTGGAAGAATCCTACAGGAAACACCCCTGGAGAGAAGAGTGGTCCAGGAGAGCTGATTGATTTTCAGAGGTCATCTGTTCCCAGCACCAGAATGGTCCATCCCAATGAGCAGGATATCAAGCAAAGGAAGCAGGAGGTGGGTATGGATGAACAAGGAGCTCCTTACCAAATTAAAATGCAAGAAGGAAGCATGGAAAAAGTGGGAGCAGGTGCAGGTGATTCAGGAGGAATACACAGACACTGAGAGTGCATGACTGGGGAAAGAAAAGTCAGCCCATATGAAGTTGACTCTTTAAGGGGCAGTAAAACTTAACAAGAACAGCTTACACGGGCACATTCATAGGAAAAGGAAAACTAGGGAAAATATGGGCTTGGTGCTGTATGGGGCAGAAGGGCAGGAGACTTGGTGGCAAAGGGCATAAAAAAGGTCAATGCCTCTTCCCATTAGATTTTACTGTAAGACTGGACTTCAGCAATCCAGGGGCCCTGAGACCAGAGGGAAAGCCCAGAGCAAGGGAGATGTGCTCTCAGTGCGAGGGGACTGGGTTAGGGAACATTTAAACAAACTGGACATGCTTGAGCCCATGGGAGCTGTCAGGGTACCCTCACAGGCACTGAGGGAGCTGGCTGACAAATTGTGAGACTGCTCTTGATAACCTTTAAAAGGCCCTAACTTTTGGGAGAGGTACTTCAGGAGTGGAAGAAAAAATAAAATACCCTCCCTGTCTTCAGGAAGGAGGATCTGGGGAACTACAGGCCAGTCAGCCTCACTTGGATCCCCAGGAAGATGATGGGAAAACTCATCCAGGAGATAGTTTCCAAGCATATGAAGAACAAGTAGGTGGCTAGGAGCCATCATAGACTTCAGAAGAGGAAAAGTGTGCTCAATCAATCTGAGAGCCTTCTACAACAATATTAGTATGTTAGGTTATGTGATAGGGGGTACAAGGGAGGAAGTTAGATGATTCTAGCAGGAACAAAAATGGGAAAATAGCAGGGCAAAGGTATAAAAAGGGGGATTGTCCATAAGCTGTTGACTGATCCGTGTGGTTGTATGGCCATGCCCTGCAGCTGTATTCTGTCCTCAAAAAGATGAGACTGTTTCATGCAGAGAAGAGAAGGCTCGAGATGGGCCTTGTGTGTAAAAATATCTGAAGGAAAGATGTGAAGTGACTCTCTTCAGTGTAAAGTGATGTAAATGCTCTTTTCAGTGGTGCCCAGTGACAGGTCAAGGGAGAATGGGCACACACTGAAATACAGGTTTAAGCCTTCACTCCAAAAGTGGAACACTGGGATAGGTGTCCAGGGAGGTTGTGAAATCTCCATCCTTCCAAACCCAACTAAAAATGGCCCCCAAAAACTGCTCATAGTTGTCCCTACTTTGAGAAGGGAGGTTGGACAGGATGGTCTCCATAAGTCCCTGTCATCAGTTTTGTAGTTTGGTGGTGTCAGTGTAGCTGAGGTGCAGCACAGCAAAAGCTGGGAGCACAAAACATCCTCTCCTGTACTGTCACCTCCAGCAGCTCCACAACTGCCAAAGGAACTGGTGAGCACATCACTTGCCTCTGAAGGAGGGGGCAGAAGAGGTGACAAGGAAGAGCTGCAGGCTGTCCCTCATAAGTGGCAGTGGGGAAGCTTCAGCTCTGCTCCCAAGGCTGGTGTTGAGATTTAGCTGCTGCTGTTGCCCTGCAAGTGCTGCTGATACCTTCCTGCTGCTGCACATCTCCACCCTCACCCTGCCCCAGCCAGGCACAGCCACCTCTTGGCATGTGCCTGGTGTGAAGCCTCTTCATGGAATCACAGAATCTTTGGGCTGGAGGGGACCTTAAAGACATCTGGTTCAAACCCCCTGCCGTGGGTAGGGACACCATCCACTGGATAAGGTTGCTCAGAGCCCCATTCAGCCATAACCCATTCTTGGGTGGGTTAGGGTGTCCAGGGATGCTGCTAGAGAGACAAGACACAGGCACGAGCATCTTCCCCTTGTTGCAGGGAGTGGTGCAGTTGGAAGCATGTCCCAGACCACTGCCAGCACGGCACCTGCCCTTGCCTGGCCACACTGCTTGATCCAGAGGGGGCAGTCACTTGTGAGGGTCCAGATGCCCTTCACATCCCCTCCCCTGCCACAAGCCAGGCTCTTCTCAAGAGGCATCCCACTTTAGCATTGGGTAAACATTATTTAATCTAGTAAAATTTCTTTGGATTGCTCTAGACTCTTAAAAAAAAAAAAGCTGCCTGCTAATTTTGGGCACTTGTTACTGAGACAGTTAACTCCAAGGGGAATTTTATTGGCCTTCTGTAATGCAAGTTAAATATAGGGGCAGCAGGAATTTCCCTCCAGGCCAGATAGGTCTCACACAGAATATTTGAACTTTGCAGGCATGCACACCCCATAAGGCAATGCCGAGTATTTCACCCAAGTAACAACATACTCTCCAGTATTGCAGCAGCCCTGTGTGTGAGTGAGGGTGGCTTTGTCCTTTGTCTATGCTTCATTCTTATGCTACTATGACAAAGTCTGTGTACCATCACCCTTACTCCTACCTGATCATTCCTCTTCTTTGATCCTTTCTAGCAACGTGAATGAATTTTTAATTCATACTTATTCCTTTATGTGTAATTGCTTCAATAATTTCATCTGGGCTACTCCACATTTCCACCAGCACACCAGACAGGATTCTCAGTTTGTTTACCTATTTTGTAAAGTTCTGGAATTTACTCTTTCATTCATTAAAATTCCATGGGAGATGTTTATTTTGCTTAGCATTAAGTGTAAAGTTAATTTGAAACAAAATAATAGAAAAGGGGGAAAAAATTAAAAGAGAATGGGTAGCTACATTTCCTTCTCCTTGATTAAAGCAATTGGCCTGTCCTGGAAGAGCTCCTCTTTGGACAAACTAAAGACCTCCACACCTTGTGCATACACCTGAAAGTCCCCAGAGAAATGTTACTGTTCCAGTGTAAACTATTGCTCACATGTAAGTAGTCACAGACAGCTTGCAGCCTAAAGAGGAGGGGAACAAAAGATGTCTGGTATGAAAGAGCAGGTCAGTGGAAATGCTCCTAGAAACTTTTCAGATATTTTTCAAATGAGCTCACTGTGTTAATCACTGTGCTTCTTTTTTTTCTTTTTTTTTTCTTTTCTTTTTTTTTTTTCAATGGTTGTGTATTCTGGTAGAGTAGAAGAGGAGGTTGTGCAACAACCAGGCCTGGATTTTGTGTGCCTTACAACCTGGCCAAAGAGAAACACTCTCTTGATTTTTTTTTAAATTTATTTATTGGTAAACTGAGATCCCAGACTGCACTGAAAAGGTACATATTGCTCCAAACAGCACCTGTCTTGGTAGCAAGATACTAAGTGGATTAAATATGTAATGTTTCCCGAAGGAAAGAGTGTGCTTGCAACAAATACAACTCTTAAACCTGACATTTCTGCAGGATAAAGGAAGACAAACAGTTCCCATTAGCTTTCCCCCCTTCAACACTACATGTCACTATGAATGGAGGTTCAAAAGTAATTAGATACCTTAAGGAAGAGTTGAAGTTCCCAGAGAATATTGATTTTTAAGTAGTGAACATACTTTCTTGCTTACTTTGTTCAATACAGATTTCTCCTTTTCTGTCTGCAGGAAACCTTGCTGGGAGCGTATTTTCCCTTGCCTTGGCCATACTGATGCAAGCTGGGTGCCACAGTACAGAGGTCCAGGTCTAATGCAAGTGCTTGCTGTAAATATGGGCTGCAGAGCTGGGGTTTTCATTGTAAAACTGCATCCAGAAAATCAGAATTTGGAGGGGGATGGAGAACGGGGCTGCCATACTTATAAACACAACTACAGACAGACAGAATTTAGACAATCTGGGACATCTTGTCTTTGGGTGTCTCAAGAATAATGTTATTCATTTATTTTATTATTTAAACAATTTAAATGGCTTAAATAAAACCCATGGGAAATCTGTACTCCCTGTTTTTGGGTAGCTTGAAGGAACAGGTTGTGCCTCAGTTTCCTTAGGTGGGGAATTCCTTCAAGAGGGACCCATTTCTGCTTTTCTTTTGGGGAAGAAGGCTGTCCACTTTGTTGTAACTGCTGGAGGTAAACAAATTAATAACATGAAAAAAGACAGCAAAAAAGCAACACCTACAACAGAAAGGACAACATATACATGCAGCTAAACTCAGGATTTGTTCCAGAGGTGAAGAGATGAAAAAAGCAATACAAGTCTGTTTCTTTGTTTTGTAAGCTGTATTTTCTGATAAGCATCATTTAAAGTCTGTGCTTATTCTTTTCTAATCTTCTTCCAGTAAAAGAAATAGTAAAAATAAGTATTTTTAACCCATCTTTGTGGCACCAGCTTTTTGATATTTAAAGAGAAGTGAGTTTAAAGTAATCATCTTGTACAAGGGAGAAGTTTTATTGTCTCAGTCATGTCTTAGAGCCTTCATTTCAGAAATATTACTCTGCAGCATTCTCCTGTGCCTCCTGCAGATATTAATAATACTGTGTCGCTCAGACCAGACTATCAAGCGAATTTACCAAACTAACTGTGGAGTAGAATAATTGAATCCTCCTCACAGTTGAGTATCTTATCATCCATACACAGCAGGTAAGTTGGGCAACTGCTGTAAAAACTGAAGCCATGTGTGTGACTTTAATGGTGATAAACAGAAGTCATTTCTCTGCAAAAACATCTGATGCAGCGTTCCCTCATCTACAGAGCTCCTCCATCCCCAGTTTATTTTCCTGTTTATTCTCCTTAAATCAGTTACTTTTACTGGTGAGCTCAGCTAACCCCAATTGCTGTCGCTTTGCTACCTGCAGTGTGAACACCTCTAAGCCAGGAGAGCCAGGTAACTGTGCCCGTGTCCACGAGGAAAAGACTCTCACCATGGTCTAGGCATGTCAGCAGCACCAAAAAGGGAAGGTGCAGCGTGTGAATGGACCTTTCCTGAGAAGCTGTCACACCAGCAGCAGCACCCAGACACCGTGTGACATTCACTGATGCTGTGCCCTAATCTGCTTTCTCACCACTTTCCTGCAAAACTGCAGCCATCAGTTCTGTAGTGGATTGTCTTCTTGGAAGTGACAGACCAGGAAATTCTGATTGAAACACCCACTTATCAGGCTCTTCTCAGTTACATGCAGTCTGCATCAATCGGTAAAGCTGTGCTATGAAAAGTCATTTCGTTTTGTGGAGGATTTTGATATTGCAAAATCTGGTTTTGTTTCAAATTGGAATGAAACCTAAATTTCAACATTTTTCCATGAAAGGGAAGACCCTTGGGTCGCTGCATTTCTGGCAGGCTGATGAACAAGGGAGGGTGCTGGAAACCCTCAGTTTCTCATCCAAGAGCTTTCCATGTGACTGGCAGGACTGGGACCAGTGAGCCTGAAAATCACAGCATCTCCCATTTTCCCAGACAGCTGCAAGGCTGCAAATTGGTGATTCAATTCATCATTCCCCAGCATTCCACATGGTGATCTCTGGAGAGCTTGGTGTTGTAGGCCTTCCCTCCCTCCTCCTTGTGTGACTTGGTCCAGTCTGCTGCATGTCTTTGCTTCACGACTTTGGATTTCTCAAAGGGTTCCCAAAGTGCAGACCCTCTCTGAGCATCCCCTTATGAGAACTGGGACCTTGAAATTCAGTCAGCCTTGGTATTCAGCAGGAGTTTTGGAGCTGAGTGCCAAGTTTATGAGCAAAAGCTTTGTAGTTGATTTGCCTTTGGTGCCAACTCAGATCTTTAGTGCCAACTCAGATCTTTAGTCAGAGTGAACTTGACCTCCGTGTAATGGTTTGCTCCCACTGATGCAGACCCTGGGACTGGTCTCAGGTCTCAGAGACTCCCTGATGGCTTAATCAAACTCTTTCCCAGAGCACCAGCTCTGTGGATATTCTGGCAGGCCACCTCCTCAGGGACACATGATAGCTGAAGTGAATACTGCAGCATTTGCATGAGGTTTCCAACCACATCCCAATCCTCCCCCTTACAGCTCCCTCAACACTATTTTAGGCAGCACAAGAGAAATACAGATCTAGGCAAAACAATAACATGTCTGTGTGCCATACTATGCCTCAGTTTTCTAATCATGATGAACATTTTTGAGAGCTTTCTGGGGTCTTGCTCTCAGAAATGCAGAGCCTCTTGTCTCTGGACCTGACCCTACAACATGGGCCGATAGTTTTCCTCTCCCTTTTGTGAGCCCTACCCCCTTCTTTCTTCCAACATTAATAACAAACACTAAAAATGATGGCTCTTTGCACTATTTTCTTCATCATATCTATTGCATATCTTTACCATATCTATAGCACTGTCTAAATCTGTTGAAAGTGCCAGTGATCCATCTAATCCCTTACCAAAGACAGAGCTTCACCTCTCTTTCACCTACAGTATGCAGATTTCATCCATCTATCCATTACCCAAGCACAAATCCCAGGAAAGATCTCTGAAAGCAAGAGGGTCACATAACATCAACAATTGGACATTTTCTGTAATCAGTCTCTTCAGAGGATTTTGTGTGGACGAGTGAGCTTTCTCCAATGGGCAGAGAACACTTCCTTCAGAGAGTTTTTGACCACTTGTGATTCACTTGGAGAATGAGAGGGCCAAGTTGAAGCAATTGGAAGAGCAAAAAGGGTTTCTAAGAGTGTGAGAGCTTGCCACCATTCTCAGCTGTAAATGTACCTGAGGACATGAGATGCTGTATCAGACTATTGTGTGAACACAGACTCATTCTACACCTACCTCAAGAGCCAAACTGTGATTTTAAGGGCCTTATCTGAGCATATTCAACTCCACCTGAAGTCGAGGAGGGTCGATGCTGTTTAACATTTCTGAAAAACATGCCTAAGATGCACTGGGTTATAATGATGTTCAGCCAGGGGTTTAAACAATACAGTCCTTTCCCTCCCTCTGGAGCATTGAGCTAGTCTGTTTTCTTGCAAAAACACAGAACAGTACTGAGATTTTATATGATATTTGCAAGGTGACAGACATTTGATGGAAACCTCCATATGTAAGCGTGGATACAGGTCTGCTTTTGTGATTTTTTTGTTTGTTCAGTTGGTGAGTTTGTTTTGGTTTTGTTTAGGTTGGGGGCTTGCTTTTTTTGTTTGTTTGTTTGTTTGTTTGTTTGATTGTTGGGCCATCTAGAAACTTTCTATGTTGGACTATCTAGAAAATTTCTGGACAATACCAGAAGAGTTTAGCTTGTTTACCTTGTCAAAACCAAAGCTGCGAGAGATTATGGGAGTGGTGTATAAATACTGGGTAAACAGTGGGAAGATCACTGGCATGAAAAGACTAGGTTAGATAAGAAAAGTTCAAGCTGGCAGTGAGGTGTTTCTGAACAGACAGTATCTTTTTAGAGGAATTAATGGAAAGAATTACCTTACCCCTTCCTTCCTTGGCTCTTCCTTTTAAAGAAAGGGCTTTGTTATTTATATGAATTCAGATGCAGTGTGTTCTGCAAGCCACAGAAGGGAACAATAATCAGACACAAGAAAATCTTCCCAGCTCTAAGGTCCTGGAAGTATCCTTTCCACAAGGGTCTGGGCTATGGAACTGAGAGAAAGCTGCTGGAAAAGAAATGTTATTTGAACTCAAGCCTGCTCATGGTGAATTCATTTGAAAATTCAAGCAGATGACTTCAGAAATTATTATTATGTTGCTTGCTTAGCTGCAGCTGTGATTTCCTTTTTGCATAGTGTAGACAGAGTTTTACAGAATGTTTCCCAGCACCTTCTGTGGGAATTGACAGCTATATGTAAACCCAGCCTATTGTTTCCAATAGCACAACATCTTAATTGCAGGTTTCAGATTAGAAATTTATTGAAAATTTGATAAACAAATAAAGCAGCAAAGTATTTAGAATTTGTTTCACTCAATTATTTTTATATGCACTCTTGGGTATTTTCTCCTTCTGCCACATGCATATGAACTCAATTGGTGTTTAATGGAAGCTTTCTGAAAATTCTCTGAAATTCAAGTAGTACTTTGATATCAGGTTGTATCATATGGGCATATGAGAGACTTTCTGTCCAAAGGAATATTGTCTGGCTTATTTCCTTTACCTTGTTATCTTTAGAGATTATTTATTTTTAATAAGGCAATGGCATCAAAAAATTGCAGAGCTAGATTGTGCTGCCTACGCAGAATGGTGTGTAGGAGTCTAGTGACTGTTTTTCCTCAAAAAAAAATACCACAAGTATGCAAACTGCCCCCAGATGACCCTGCTGGGATGAAGGCTGAATCATAGAATCATTTAAGTTGGAAAAAACCTTTAAGATCATTGAGCTCAACCATTTACCCACCACTAGTGAGTCCACCACTAAACCATGCCCTCAGGTGCCACATCTACACTTCTTTTAAATATCTCCAGGGATGGTGACTCAACCACTTCCCTGGGCAAGGTCTTGATATCCAATCTAAACCTCCTCTGACACAACTTGAGGCCATTTTCTATTGTCCTTTTGGTTGGTACTTGTGACACAGCTGACTCCCACTCACTACAACCTCCTTTCGGTTCGCAAAGACACACTAAACCTCTGCAGAAAGTTTGCTGTAGGAATGAGGAGGTGGAGGAGACAGAAAAAATATTTAGATATAATGTCCCTTTCTCCATTAAGATTCTTACAAAATGGGCTTGAATAGAGGATTGAGGGACTTACATTTTTTTAATTGTAAAACAAAATCTGAAACACCATCACTAATCCAGTAGACCAGCAATAATCAGAGAGCAAGAGAGTACTGAATGACACTGGAAAGGATTTTATGCAGATGATGTCATTCTTTCTTTGAATGAGTGCTATTAATCTGCATCTGAAGCATAAAATCATGAGGTAATGGAATACATTAATTACTGCAAGCTGCCAGTGTCTCTAGGCCAGTGGTTACCAACGCTTTTGGAGCCAGCCTCTTAGCACTTTTCCTCCTGGCCCTTGTCCCCAGCAGATAGCTTCCACCTTTTCCCACATCAGCTGAAATTTCCCATTTCATCTTGCCAGACAGAGTCTTTGCTGCTCTCCTGTGCCCCGGGTCCCATGCTCCTGCTGTATTTTCTGACTGCTAACTCCCAAGAACAAGGCCACAGACACCAGCAGAGCTTATTCACTTGGGCCCTTGCACCGTACTGAGCCTCACCTTCAACATGAACATACCTCACTGGCTGGGAAGTCCCAAGTTACCTGGATTGTTCTGCTAGCTCAGCAGGAGTGGTGGAGGGAAGGTGAATGCAGTGGATCAGTGCAGTGTGTGTTCCATCCCAAATGATGGAAGTGTGTGAGATCTCTCTGGTAGGAGCTCACGATTGCGTACTTCCAGGTCCTCGGCACCTGCTCAGGAGGGAACTTCGGGGGATTTTCAGAGCATGGTGTAAATGGCCTTGCAGAGCAAGCTATCAGCATTCCCAGAGCATGTCCAGAACTAGTAAATTATACTAAGGCAATAGCACTTCCATCTAGGTTTGGAGGGTTTTTTTCCTGGTTAATTTCTTGGGGCAGGTTTTTTTTTGGTCTAATTAGTCTAATTGGTCATTACAAAATTGGCATATTTTGTAATGTCTAATGTAAGTACAGGCAGGTAACTGATCCTGGTACTCAATATAGGTTTTATAGTAATGTATTAGAAGGATAAAGATAGTTCTGGCTATTTTTATAGTGGTGTAAGTGCCAGGTCTCTGACCCCAAGGTCTGGCCTGCTGTTCCCTGAGGACTGGAGTTTAAGCTCTCAGGTTGTAAGCAATCAAGAGACTATTTGTGCAGCTGACATGCAAAGGTACTTAAAGTGTCTGAGATCATGTCAAGGTGTCTGTAAGGACAGAGCCAGCAGCAGCTCCAACTCAGGCCTTGGGTTGAAGGGACAAAACTAGACTGAGTCCCCTTCTTTCCATCTTTGATAATCCATCCACATGCTACCAGCCAAGCAGTTGGTAGCTCCAAGAGAGAGGAGAAGTTGTGGAAGAGGAGTCTGGGAAGCAGGGTGTAAGTGATAATGAGACAGAGGAAGCTAAAAGGAAGATGAAAAGCTTGAAAAGGAAATGGAAAATGAGGATGAGTATGGGAGCTGGGAGAGTAGAGTCAGAACTGGTTCAACAAAGTGAGACTATTTGGAAAATCAGAATGACAGTGGGACAGGGGAAAGTAGTCAGGATAAGAAAAGGCAGAAGACTGGAGCTGGATGAAGGGTCTAAAGAGGCACCCTGGTGGGCTGAGAAACTTTTTAGGAGGAAGCTTTGAGGTAGAGCTGGGACTGTCTGGGCAAGGCAGCGAAGGCAGAGCATTCATCAGGGACAGGAAGACTGTAGAGCAAGGGGATGCTTGTGAAGCAGAAGGACTGAGGGGAGGAAGAGACTCAGGTAGGGCAAAGTGCAGTTTAGCAAAGAGCCTCAGATAGGGATTCACAGCTCAGAGGAGGAAGGGACAAAGGAAGGAAGGGATTCAGCTGACAAGGAGAAATGGATAGGGCTGAGGAGAGCCAAAGGAAAAGAAGCAAAGCAGAAACATGAGAGTGGGGTGTGACAGAGTCAGTCAAGCTTGGGAAGGAAAAGCAGAAGAGTGTGTGTCTCAATGGACATCAGTGATAAATGCTGTCCCTCAGGGGCCTGGGACCAGAGGCATTTCATAACTTCATTAAAGACACAGACAAAGGGACTGAGTGCATGCTCAGCCAACTTGCAGATGACACCAAGCTGAGTGGTGCAGTTGACATGCCTAGAGGATGGGATGCCATCCAGAGGGACCTGGACATGCTCGAGAAGTGGCCCAGGGAAATCTCATGATTAACAAGATAAAGAGCAAAGTCCTGCATATGAGGTGGGACAACCCCTGATAAGCTGGGGGATGAACAGGTCAAGAGCAGCCCCTCTGAGGAGGATTTGGGGTGCAGGTGGATGAGAGGCTGGACATGAGCCGACAATGTATGCTTCCAGCCCAGAAAGCCAAGTATGTCCTGGGCTGCATCCAAAGCAGTGAGGCCAGCAGGGCAAGGGAAGGGATTCTGCTCCTCTGCTTGCTCTTCTGAGACCCCACCAGGAGCACTGGCATCCAGCTCTGGGGTCCCCAGCAAACGAAGGACATGGACCTGCTGGAGCGAGTCCAGAGGAGGTCACCAGGATGATTAGAGGGTTGGAGTACCTCTCCTATGAGGAAAGGTTGAGAGAGGTGTGTTTACTCAGTCTGGGAAAGAGAAGGGTTCAGGATGACCTAATTGTGGCCTTCCAGTACTTGAAGGGAAACTACAAGAAAGATGGAGAGGGACTTTTTACAAGGGCATGTAGTGACAGGACAAGGGAGAATGGATTCAGATTGAAAGATCTGATATTAGGGAAAAATTCTTGACTGTGAGGGTGGTGGGGCACTGGAACAGGTTGTCCAGAGAAGTAGTGGCTGCCCCATTCCTGCAAGTGTTCAAGGCCAGGCTGGATGGGCTCTGATCAACCTGGTCCAGTGAAAGGTGTCCCTGCCCTTACTAACGGGGTTGGAGCCAGATAATCTGTATGGTCCTTTCATACCAAGCAATTCTGTGATTCTATGACTCTGTGTGTCTCTTGCAGCATATATTTCTTTGGTTCATACAGTGTCAGCAAACAGCACTGAAACCCACTGGCAAAGTGTGTGTGTGTTTGTGGTGTACACACTCACATACACAAACGTGCATGGCAGGTGAGAACCTGTCAGATACACCAGGCAATGGTCAAACACTAATGAAAATTGTCCTTTAGTTAAAGTAGGTGATGCCTTCAAGGACAGTATGAAGGCTCTTGTGTGCTGGGGTACTGAGAGAAAACAGAAGCACACATCTGTGCTTTCAGTATGTTTTTGTAAACTTAGGAAATAATGGCCTTTTTTTTTTTTCCTGTTAATGTTTAAAAATATCATGTCCTTACTTTTTGGGCAATGCTAGAATTAAGGCTGCAAAATGCTGTCAGCCCTGAGACCTATAATTTTAACTGCATCATCATACATACTTTTCCCCTCAGGACACTTCTTTGCTGAAGACATAGGATGGATCTGCTCTGGGACATACCCAGGGTCCCGTTCCTTACTCTATGTAGAAATCGTAAATTGGGTATTGCATGAGACAAAGAACTGAGGATAGAGACTAGAGATTGTCAGAGCTGTGTCTTGGTTCTGCTCTAATTCCTATAAGATGTTAATCAAGCTTTGACAGTTTGACAGCTTATTTAAGCAAGTGTGTTTCTTATGTACTGCATTCCAGATTTCAGGTGCTGCTGCTTACGTTTGCAGCAAAAGTCAGCGTAAGTTGTTCCCTTGTCAAGTAAAGTGCTGTATAATGCTAAAGCTTCTGAAAGAAAAAAATCAAACTGGGCATTTAAAATTAATGAACAAATGGGTATTTGTGATATTAGAGTGGCGGGTGTTATGGATATTAGTAATTCTGTCTCCACCACAAGGTTTGAGTGGCACCATTACTAAGGTTTGGTACCATGCCTTGAGCAAGATGGTAAAAAGGAATATTGAACAGGAGCTCATTAATGGTGCAATCACACACAATTTTCTGGCTGCAGCAGATCCTGTCTCACAGGTTGCTGACCTCTCAGGTCTGCTGGTAGAAGAGCACATCTCACTGTTCCTCGGCTTTGCAAAAATGATCTGCCTCAGCGTGGGCACTGCTTTGACTGCCATTTAAAAGCACACACACCCCCGTGCTGCCTCCCCAAAAAACTGGATCATTTGACAGAATTTGAGTTAGGAAATGACTACAGATGGAGCTGTGCTGGCAGATCAGAAAGTGTGATTATGTCCCTGGTAGAGAAGGGGTGATGAGCAGCTGGTGGTAGCACCAGGGCAGTGACTCTTTCTTGGGATGAGCTGTGATCAAAACACATCTGATCCTATTTCACTGGGGTCCCACCCTCAACAACACACAGAGCATGGGTTGGCCTTCACGCACAGCAAAGGAGCAGAACACGATGCTGGGCTGCAGTACTCACTGCACAGGACTAAGCTATGCTGCACAGGTGACATTTCTTATGGTGTTTCCCAACTGCTAAGTGGTGAACTTTACAGTGTGAAATGTATTCTGAGCACATTTTTATATGTCAGTACACATGGAAATACATGTTACATAAGGTATATGTGTGCCATGCATACGTATGGAAATATATTTCTGCTACCTTTTCTTTGCTGTGCACTAGGAAATACTCAAGGGGCAGATGAATCAGTCCTATGGCCCAGTCAAAATTACAATGAGTCTATCAAGTAGACCTCACAGAGAACATTTAAATCCCATAGGTATTTCAGAGACACTTACTAACTTCTGGTGCTCCTTAAATATTAACAGCTGTTCTGGACTGCTGGACGAAAGATCATTTGGAAAGTGTTTTGTGCAGATCCATGACATAACGGTGTCTCAGTTGAAAAGGAATGATTCCTTTAATCAAATCATTGTGTAACATGTTTGATTCACCACAGAGTTGCTAAGTAGTGTGTCCCAAGTCTCTGCATTAGATACATGGCATAACTGGGCTGGGGGGTGGTGGTGGGGGAGTTGAAAAAGGAGATGTTGTTTAAACCATGCCCATAACCTAAATCTTAGGCCAGAAGTGGACAAAGCAAGTTTCCTAACTGAAGGTGGAGTCTGAAAGCTTCTTTGATTTGTGCCAACCAGTGGTCCCAAGAGCAGTTTGAAAAGAGAAGCAAATAGGCTGAGGGCAGCAACCAAGCATCGACTAGTGGTGAGTATGCCTGAGTCTAAATCCTCATGTCATCCTCTGAGAAGTTAAAAGGATATATAAGGTGCTCTGCTGACTTCATATTAGCAAGTTAGGCAACTCCCCCAGAGTGAAACCAGATGGTTTTCAGGACATCTTGGTTTGTCTTTGCTATTCCAAAAGACTGTAGTGAAGGCATGTGGGCTGAGCCGGGAAACCTGCCCCTGTGCTCTGGTGTACCTTGAGTGATATTCATGTATGAAATGCATCTGTTTTGATTGAAAAGGATTTACCAATGGCAAGGAGGCTTGACATTGGCAGAACTAACATTCCCACCACCTGGTACAGTTTTCTGCACTAGAAGAAGGATTGAAAGGTAGTTAGAGCTCAAGACCCATTTAATAGAAATTTAAAAGACAAGAGGTGCACCACTACAGTGACATGAGTGTTGTGCACAAACCTTGAAATGCCTTAAAAGACACTTTACCACTTTTCCACACAAACCTTTCCTGAGGGAACTAATTTTGCCTGTTGGGAGAAGAATAATCTATTCTTCTTTGAATGAGAAAAACTGAGTTTAAAAATGGAAATCATCTTCTGACAAACTGCACCACAAAGGTGGAGAAAGCTTCCTGTGGCACTCTTGATGTGATAACCTAGAATAAATGCCAGTTGGTTGAAGAGGCTGTCCACATGGTAACCATTCATGCTATGTACAAGTGATGCAATTGATTTTTGTAATCCCAGACAAAAGTAGACTCTTCTGAAGCATTGTCAGCCTGTGAAAAGCTTCCAAAGACCAAAGCTGCTGCTGAAAAGCCAATGGTGTGGCGAGCTTCCAGCTTGGCATCTGCTGCTAATGTTCCATCTACCTAAAATTGCCATTATAACATAGTTAGAAAAGGCGTTTTTCATTTCCTGCTCTGCACTGATGTGTAGAGTTACTGTGTGCTGTTAGCAACCAAGTGCTGGTTTTCACTTCAGGAACAGATGCCTTTTATTGAAGGCTGGATCCTGGCAGCCCCTCCATAATTACAGAGATGGAAAAGGGTGCAAGAAGCTGCCTGGATTCAAATGTGCATGTGCAATGCTCTTTCTATCAAGTTTGGTTTTCTCTTTTCACTGTCCTCATCTTACTCTCTCAGATGTGAGGCTCCTCTTCTGATAAGAACACGCTCATTAGGTGAGAAGAGGAGCCCTCACTGCATCTCTCCAGCACGTGAGAGTGTTCCTGGATGCAGGCAGCTTCAGTCCCTGCCCAAATCTTCCTTGTGTGAAACAGTTGGTTCAAGCCTTATGGGCTGCTCTGTAGTTTCTAGAATATTTCAGACCTCCTCCATTAGGACACGTTAAGCAGCTGCCAGTCTCTAGAGATCAGGGCATGATGGGCACTTGTGGTGGCCAGAGTTTAGTGTGAATCAGATGCATTTTCTCTGAAGCAATTTCAGAAGCTGAAGCTGTCCTTGTCCTCTCCCTGGATAATCTCCTCCTGACAGTGGTCATGAATCATCCTTGAATAACTCTTCCATAGAGATGGTTTTGACATTCTGTTGAGTCATCTGTGCAATCTGGGAGGGTTTGCTGTATGCTGGCTCCACACCTGCATTTTCCGAACAAGCCAGTGGGAAATGGCCCATGCAGTCACTCATGGTGTCCTGCACTGCACTGCACTGCAGTACCATGCACTGTTCTTGGTCATTCCCCGTCTCTTTCCAAAGGTAATGCAGCTTTTGCAGAATTCTTGTTTTCCAGGTTTTAGCTAAGCCAGGTCATAAGCACATGTTTACTGTGGGGCTGTCTCTGCTGGTTGAAGATAGTGCCTCTGAGAGGTACTGGTGACTGTTCAAGCACAGAGGTCTCCATTCCCACTGATCAACCAGCAGGTGGAAATGTGCTTACATACACCATTTGCTTCTTTACAGAATGAACTCAGTTATGTCAAACCACTGAAGAAGGCAGTCTGAACTAGCCCATGTGCAGTGGAGCAGCTCAAGGAGTGTCCACGCAGAGAAGGAGCTGTGAACTTCAGGTGGGACTTGGACACACATAATCACAGCTGAAAAAGTAATGTAAGAAGAAGACATCTATCCACAGCCTGGAAATCCATCTGACTTCAACATGGTCCATTTGAGGTAATGGTAGCATATGGACAGGATTTTAAATATTAAAAAATTCCAACATAAACTAAATTAAAACCTAATTACACAAACTTGCAATGAAGAGGGAAGAATGAACATAATAACTGAACTCTATTAAGGGATTTGCATTTGTACAGGAACATTTGCAAAACTAAATGTTTTAAAAATTGTTTCAGATAATTTGGCCAGGAATAATTATCACATAAAATCAGACTGTAAACACTGAGAAAACTAAATTAAGCTGAGACATGAGGTAAAGTAAGATATTAATAAGAATCATCATTTCATATTTTGTACACTTTTTTTCAACAGCCCTGAAATGTCTTACTGCAGGATAATTAGAATATAATCTTGTTCCAGGAAATCCAGCACTTGCAAGTCCAGCCCTGTGTGTGTTTGCCTTTAAGTCTGTCTGCACACTGCTTGGAATAACCTGACTGATGTGTCAGATACTCACTAGTATCTACTAGAGAGCAGGGACAAGGCAAACAGCACTAATTTTTCAGTTGATTTTTAACTGAGGAAGAAGTACAGGTGCCACTAAAGACCATAAAAATAGAGAGGATCTTGGAAAAGTTATTATCCTTATGGAATGGAAAGATCAAAGGGAGAATCAATTTGGGGAAAACAGTCTAAAAGTGAGCACAACGGGTAGTAGTAGAAGTACAATGCATTATTGCAAATTTAAAAAAAAAAAAAAGAAAGAAAGGATGTAGAGGATGTTGGAAGTGGAGAACAACTCTTTCCAGATTTATAATTATTTGTAGACAAGCAAACTTGGAAGTCCTTGAATAGATTTTAAAGTAGCCTGGAAGCAAACTGGAATGCAGGCCATATTATCTGGAGCTTGAAACTTTTGCCTTAAAGTACTTGCAATCCCTTTATTGCAGCTGTGTCTTTCTTTAACTTCCTAATCTTTTGCTTGCTTTGTGACATCAGATAGATTTTTAGAGTTAAGGTCTATTCCAAGCCTTAGAGGTTCTAAAATCAGAAGCCAGATGTCTGGAAATGGAGAGGGGGTTTAAGAAACAGAGAATTAACATAGTGACATATAGGTTGACATACAGGTTGTGTGTATATATATATATATATATGTATATACACACACATATTTATATACACACACATGTGTATGTTTGGCAGTTTCTTTTGCTCATTCTCTCCATCAGGGTGCTGAGAACACTTAACAGTTCTCAATAAACCTGGCCAGCCCCAGCTGGGACCTCCACCCAACCACCTTAAAAGGGAGCAGAGCCCCTTTTTAGTTCAGCTGGGGACTGTCAGCCTCTGCTTGAGTTGTTGGGGGGCATTTTGGTCTCCAACTCAGCCTGTCTAGGGCTTGCTATGGACACCTTTTCTCTGGAACTCATTGTCTGGACTGGTTTCCCAGACTAAACTGGGCACTGTCTCATCATCATGGCCCTACTGTCACTGGACCTGGCTTATGAACTGGCTTCCTGATTCTGCCTTCCTGGTTTGATCTTGGATCTGCCCTGTCAGCATGCTTTTGCCTTACGGTCTGGACTCTTGGTTGCTATCTCTCAGCCCATCCTGCTTGGCTCCCTTGAGGCTGAGGGGAAGGCTATGGGGTCAGCTCAGTTCCTGGCTTGCCATCCCTTGGAGAAAAGACCTGGATTTGATGCTCTCTCTTCTGCTTTCGTCAAGTGCGTGTGTGAGTGCACAGAGGTGAGGTACTGTGCTGTCACAGTGACAGAAGGTGGTGGCTCCTACCCACTCTACAGAAGTGCTGTAACTGAAGCCATCTTTTTGCCTAAGGAGGAAGGAACTGTTGTTAACTGTCTACTCTTCCCCTGGAAGCAAGAAAGCAGCAGAATATACAGCAGAAGGCAGTGATATGGAATAGAAGTCTCTGGCAGCATTGCTATATTATCTGCACCACGGGAGGAAAATCTAGATAATGGTTTTATTTTCAGATGTGAAGATCTGTGGTTCAGATTTAGCTAGAGGACTTTGCCCACAAATATAGATAATCCTCTATTCAGTGTTTCACTTCACTGCAAAGCCTTGCTTGTTTAGGTAAGAAATGTGCACTGGCATGCTTCTTGTGTTTCCGGAGCTCAGTGTTCAGGTCACACTCGGTAATTCTTATCTCTCAGACTGATCCACGTGTGTTTTACAGGGCAAGGGGACTGAGATTCTGCAGTAAGATTCCAGAATCACCTTTTGTTCACTTTTGTCACTGCATTCAACAAACTCCACAATATCAAGGAATGTTTTTGGCCTCAGTAGCAACAGAGCTGGGCAGCAGGTCCCAAATTTGAAAACAAGAAGCCACTATTTGTATTTCCATGTCTTCTCTGTGCTTCCACTGGGAGATGCTTAACAGGTATCCACCAAATGGTCAGCCCACAGGGAAGAGGAGGGAGGATGATAGAGAAATGAGTGAAGGAAGCTTCAATCCTTCCTTTCCTAACCTGCAACTTCTCAAGATACATCCAGATTGGGAAAAAAAAAAGATGGAACACGGTGTCTCCTCACACAGTCTGGGTAGAAAAAGATGCTTTGAAACTGGGAGAGAAGTAGTGTGGAGAACAACTGGATAAGGAGACAAAACACAGTGGGAAGACAGGCCCTGGGAATTGGAGTAGAGAATGAAGAAGTTAAAAAGAATGTGTAGTGGAAAGGGTATATTAAAAAGTTTATATGCAGCCTGTGGGACAAAAAGGGGAGATACAAAGGTAGGTGCCATGACTTTGGCCTCCATAAACCAGACTGAATTATCCTGTTTACTTTATCCTGCAGTCCCCAGCAGTGGAGTGAAGTGTTTCTGCATCTCTTGGTTTGTGTGAATAATATGTTCTTGGCATCAGCTTTGGTTTTAATGTGATTGGTTTTTAAACATAATTAGAAGTGTTTTTACAGCTTTGTGTATTTCTGTTTAAGAGACAACAAAAAGTAATGCACAGATATGTTTTTTAGCAGAGAAAGATCTCTAAAACATTACACCAGAATGGCACTACTCTCTTGATAATAAGAACATGCATGGTGGATCATTGCAGAATTGGCTTTGAATGTTTGCCAGCAAAGCCTCTGACTCAACAGAAAGCACAACCTGTGGTTTGTTAGCCCCGTTGACCTCAGTGCCTTGTTGTGCAAGCTGTTCACAGGATCAGATACCCCAAAATGGAGCCTTAAATGGGGGAGGAGTTGTTCAGTAATGTTTCAATTTTGAACTTTCTTGATTTAGTAAAATTCACTTTCCTTTTTCATTTGAGTTTACTGTGGAGGCTACAGTAAGATCATCAGGGACTCCAGGAATGCATGGTCCCACTAAGCCAAGGGGATAATACATATGCTCAAATGATGCCTGTAAAACTTGATACAAGAACCCCTTAAGCACATGGTCTGGTTTTCTGAGAGTGCATTAGTGGGACTTAACAGACACACAAATTCTTTCCTGAAGATAGGCGCAGGAAAAATTACTCCACAAAGGAAATGCCTCTCCATAGAGGGACTCACAGCTGTGCTGTGTACTCTTGCCCCTCACTGCACTCTGGTGCCTGAAGCCTTTGGGGAGCTGAGCTGTTCTTCACAGGCTTGTCTCCTATCTGTGTCCAGCATCTGCCTCATGTGGCTTGGTTTTCTTTATCTTAACTGGCCTGGCCTCCATGCTGGATTTCTTCTGGACAAGCAGACAAACCCAGTACTTTTAAGAAGTGAGTGCACACCGTTTTTGGGGCTTATGGGCTGACTGGCTGCTCCTCCTGTAGCATTTCTATGGCAATAATATGATCTAAGTATCTTGAAGGAACTTTGACAATTTAAGCCAGTGGAGTATTCAATATCTTAATTTCTGCTTTTTCTTGTGTTTCCATGAGCTTATCTGCAAGCTTAACAGTGCATCAGTGTCAGATTCTACTTTCCACAAATGTACACACATTTAATTCACCCGAATGTTTGTTCCACAGTTTGGTCAAAATAATATATAAACCACACTTTTGTGACTTAAAAAAGGCCTTACCACTTGCTATAAAGACAAGGCTGGGGAATGATTCACCTCTGAAGGAAATAGTGTGCTGTTTCTGTTGTACCACTTCTTAAGCCAACAGACAAACAGCTTTGAGACCTGCTGCTGCACCCTAGAACATGTTTTGATGTTGCCTTTCAAGTGTTTAAACAGAAGATAGAGTCAGTTGTGAAATGTCTTACTCCTTTTTGATGAAAAGGAGCTTCAACTGGACTGTGATGAAGCCATGGCACAACTTTCTAGAAGGAGTGCAATGTGCAGTTGGAGCTGAAGAAGTCGGTGTGGAGGCTGCCAAGCCAGACTGGAGCAACAGCTTGGGTCAGGGGCAAACGGGAGTGGGTGTTGCAGCCATCAGCTGCCATCAGCTAATCCATGAAAAACCAAGCCCAAATTATTTCTGTCCTAACTGCAGTGAGAAGCCAGCTTTGACCCATGTTTCTTATTCATATCACTCTAGTTCTCCTTCATCTGTCATTCCTCTGTCTTGTACGCCATGTGGGTAATTGTTTATCGGTATGTGAAAATGGGTAAAGGATGCAGTCATACTGCTGTGATAGGACTTTTGGAAAATGAGATCCATGGCTTTTACAGTGTTGGCCTTGTGAAATTTTGGTACAGCTGCAAGATTCCAAGAGCTGTGTTTTCAACTTGCATTTGTTTCCTACAGTGTGTTTTTAAAATTATCTACACTCCTCAGCACTGGAGCTTGACCTTCTTAGCCTTAGACTAAAAAGATTTATAAAATCACTGGCCACAACTAGAGAAAATGATTTTTCAGGAGACCCCATAAACAGGGAAATTACATAGAACCACAATAATTCAAAGCAAAGCCATATGTTTAATTATTTTTGTAGCCATTTGGATTTAAGGATGACTGAACATCTTTAAATGATAGAGCATGGCTTACAAAGGTGAGCTGTGTGGTTTGTGATGCACCACTGCAAATATTCTGTGTACTTTTTGAACGCCACTTCACAGTTCTGAGGAATATAAAGGCTAAAGGAACTTGAAGCTTTGTTGTTGATCTATACCTAGTGATCTGCAATATGCCTACAAAGTAAACATTCCAGTCATCAAATAAATTTTAATATATTTGAGAATTTTCAATAGGATGGGGATTATTTTCTCCTTTGTGGACTTCTTCTGTTCATAACTGTACTGGGAAGGAGGCAAGGAAAAACATTTCCACAGAAAATAACTCTGTTTTGCTTATTTCTTTTTAACCCTGCAACCTTTGAGCTGCTTAGCTAATTTAACGTGCTCAAAAAGTGATATTTAAAAGAACTCTCCCACACATGTCTGTCGCAAACAATACTAGAGGGCCACTGAATGGCAAAAATACTTGGGGAAGAAAGCATGGGTTGGAATGCTTTTTAATCATTCAGATATGTTAAAATGTTTGTGGTCAAATCTAAAGAAAGAGCATACCACTGGAGGCATCTTGGCAAGGTGCACTTGTGTTAAGTGCCTCATGTGTCTCCTGTTTCTTTAACTGATAAAATAAAAGGCTTAGGAAAAAATGCTGGCAAGCCACATCATATTTAAATGAACAGTTCAGAACCTAGAGCAACTGAGAAAGAAAGATCAGAGTGAACTGGTGGGGTGAGGTAAAAAGGAGATGCAGTGGAAAATATGAGCAACTTCATGAAAAAGTTCAGAAACCTGTCTAACTCAGAAGCAAAAATACCAGGGTGGAAGGGACTAAAAGGGCTGTGAAAGTGCAGAGCCTGCTGACCTATAGAGAAGCAGCTCTTTGTGAAAAGACAGAAGCAATTTTCAGTGAAAAGCCAAAAGCTCTGGGACTTGCTTTTCATGGGTACATCTACACTAACTTCAGAGCACCGGCCCAAGCTCAAACTTGCCTCATGTTTGGACGCAAGACTCTGCTCAGGGCCTTGGGTGAGCTCCATCTCTGGGAGGAGGTGGGGAGTCTGTGCTGGCCCAGCCCTTTAATATAACCCAAATGGTATCATACCATGCACTTCAGAGGAGACTTTGCTTTCTCCCAAATCATCTATTCTGGAGCTCATAATTCTGTTTGGCAATTATCTCCCTCCTGGAAGTGCTTAATGTCACATCCCACAAAACCCTGCTAGAAGTGTGGTGTGCTGAGTACGAGGCATTCACAGCTTGCCAGTGGTCCAGCCTGCTCCTTATCGTGCTAAGGGCAGGTCAGCAGCAGGGCCACACCATCTGCCTGCCACTGGGGCTTCCTCTTGGACAAACAGGCAACAGTGGTTCAACGAGTACAATTTTAATTATTTTTTGTTTTCCTCCTTAGACTTTGGTATGCCATCATGAATGGTTTGGCCAGACAGGGAGTGGGGCCAGCCTGGGAAGTGCTGAGGGTGCCTCCCTGTCTCTTGGCCTGTGCAGGTGTCTCTGCAGGAAGGATGCTGCATGAGGTGTGGGCTCGGCACTGGTGTCACCAGGGCTTGCAGCACCGAAGGACACCTCACAGGGACTCTGTCAGAAGGTGCTCTTCTCCTTTGCTCTGTGGCTGGTCTCTTGCCTGATCTCTGTCCTGTGACCAGCCACATGAGGCCTCATGTGCTAGGAGGAAAGAAGGCTGATGTCAGGCTGTGGTGGTGGTGGTGGTGGTGGTGGTAAAAGTAGGGTTAAATTAGGATTTCTTCCCCTGCCTCCATGAGCTGTCCTATGATTACCCCTGGGGAAACACCCCAGCAGCTGGGACTCTTCCAAAGAGGGAAAAGGACAAAAAGCCACCAAAAGAGATTTTAGCATGGCCTCTTAAACACAGGTATTCTTGTCTGAGATGCTCTGATATCATTTAGATGAACATGATATGAATAAGTAGATATGGTATCAGTGATGTTGAAGTTCATTGAAATGTTTGGTTAATAATACCTGGAAAAAAGGTGAAGCTCTGTCAGTGAACTGTGCCCTATATCACGTGATTAATCTGAAGCTGGACAGATTTGTACCTTTTCCTGGCCACATGATTACCAGGTACCAGGTACCACCACACAGAGCTGCAGTGTATTCGCATAAATAAAAAGGAAGATTGTGGCAAAATTCTTCGATGGAACAGTTTGCATTATTTAATGCCAGTTTCTCCAAATCAGAAAGAACTGAGCCCACTTATGGGACAATGAAAAGCAACCCATCCTCAGGACATCCTGAGAAGGGGGGAGATGAAGGATATTGCCATGCAAAGTGTCCCAATGAAGACCAGCTTCTTGTTTGGAGCTGCAGGCTGTGAGGAGCAGTGCATGACCAGGTCCCTGTGCTCTTGCCTTTGCCTACCTCCAGGAAAGCGTCTGGCTGCTGCTGACAAGGGAGAGCTGTGAGTATCTGGGGTGACAGCTACTGCTACAGAAAAGGGGAAAATGACCTCCCCTCACATCAGTGGTTGCTGCCCTATCTCTCCAGGCCCGCTGCAGGAGTGGCAAGCCCTAGAAAAGCTCTAAGCACACGCTGGTACCAGGTAAGCCAAGATCCTCTGACTTTTATATGTAGTGCTCAATGAGAAGCCTCAGAGCATAAGCTAATAGACAGCAGTTCTTTTAGTGAAACCTTTATGTTAATTCAATACAGACTACTTATGGAATTTCCCTTCTCTGAGAAAATCTCAACTTCTATAGAGAACAGCACTCAGTCTTGTTCTTTTTCTTTTCAGAACTTCAGAAGTTCCCTTGAAAATTCCCCGAAGCCTTAATAATAATGATTCTCAGTTGCATGTCAGGATGTAATGTACAATGTAAAGTTTTCACATTTGACGCTCAGCATAGTTAAATTTACCACAGTGCTTCACATTCAATTTATCCCAAGAATTCTATCAAAATCACATAGTGTTCAACTAGAGATTTATCATGGGGTGCTTAACAATGAATTATTCAAGACTACCTAATGTATCGTGGTTTCTCAAGAGCCTAATGTTTGTATGTGTATACATTTATACATAAAATACCTGTGAGCCATTACAGAAAACCAGTTTCTGAATGAGGTTTCAAGAGTAAAACTAGAGGATGTTTAAAAATAGGTGTCCTCCTGAAAATACAGTGGAGTTTTAGAGAGAAGAAAACCTCAATAATCTTCCCTGTTCAGCTATACACATAGTCATTTAAAGAGGATATATATCCTGCAGGACTCCTTTTAGGTGAAATTTTAAAAGTATCTAAATTCTTCAGTGAAGGTGGTGTGGGTTTTTTTTTTCCTATATGCATATTGATGTGGTGTTTTAAATCTCACTGAAAAGTTTTAAAGAATTTCCCTCATTTGCAGGTTTGAGAAGATTACTCTGTGCCTCCTACTAGCAATCATCTACAGTATTTTTCCCAAAGTGCTTTACTGAGTGGGTAAGCACTTCCTTTTTACTGATGGAAAAACAGACAAAAAAAGATGAAGTGGTCTGCCTGGGATAAACAGCTTGGTATGCTGCCTTTTCAAAGCCCTTAGGATTGCATTTTTTACCTGGCCAGGGGGCAGCCTGCTGGAACGACACTGAACTGTGCTCAAGGCAGTCCTTTGGCCCTTAGCTGTGCTCGCTGTAGGGGAACAGGCTGAGGAGAGTCCCCAGCTCACAGCTGCCTCTTTGGCTGCTTTTTCAGATGGCCCTGGAAATAACCCAAGGGGCCAGACTTTCAGTTCTTGGTTTTGTCCTCTGACCCAAACTGACTTTGGGATGACTGGTTTTATGTTCAAGGGAGGATCAGCTGCCACCATATGATACACATCCCTGTCTCCTCTGACACCTCATTGAGTCTTTCTTGTTAAGACAGTTGTGCTTGTCTGCAGAGGAAGGGCACTTATTATATTCCTGTGCACATAGGTGTGGTGAGAGGGCTGGATTTTCACTGATGGGTGAGAGGAAGTTTGACTACATCTAGCAGAACAAACCTTTCCTGCAGGCTGCAGGGGGGTTGCTATGGTCTCATTTCAACTTGCAGGCTGGAGCATCTATTTTGAACTTACTCAGGTCCTTGTGAAAAAATTCCCTTTGGCACAAGCAGCAGCTGTGATGGCTCCTTCTTCCTAAGGCATCTTGTGAGGAAGGGCCAGTATCTGATGCTTTCTCTTGATGACTCTGGTGATCAGGATGTGAGGCTTTCAGACAATGAGTAGCAAAGAAGGATCTAGATGCTATGTGTCCCAGAGGCCTGCAGGACAGACTTCAAGGGACAGCTGAGCGGAACAGGTAGAGGCTCAGACCTAGCTTCAGAAGTTGCATGGTCCTGGGTTTGTGTCTGGTCAGACTTGGTACACTAATTTAAGCTTATGGCACCTGTACGATCATATTCATGCTGATGTGTTTAGGATAACAGTAACTCTGTTCTTTAGCAAGTCAGAATCCCAAGTCTAAAAGCCAGACAAAGGAAGAACAAGGTGGGGGAGGGGGGGACAGACAAGGGAGAAGACAAGCACTGTCTCTAACAATAAAGAATCATCTTTTGCTTGTCCAATAGGAGCAGAAGAACACATTTCTCCTGAAGATACTCTTTGAGGGTCTGATTTTTCCATGAATCTCCAGTTCAGCGACGAATACTATCTCTTGCCCTAACCACCAGTTGCAAACTAGCCAGGGATTTCACTTACATTTGCCTCCCGTGCTGCCTCTGGGCAGGACATAGGACAGGTTACCCACAGCAGAGAACCTGCCACCACTGTAAGCTGGAAGTGTTCTCAAGGTATAATTTAAGTGAACTCAAGAGGAAAAATAGCCCAGAGACAGCGCCTGTGGCCAAAAGCTCAGGCAGAAGTGGTGTCATGTCAGTCCACAGCATGCAGCGAGCTACTCTGCATCTTCCTGCCTTGGTTTCTCTCCTGTGAAATGGGGACTAAAATACTCATCTGTCTTACAAACATGATTAAATGTAGGTTGAAGGAACTCCCTGTAAAAACCTTGAAAACTCTGAGAATGGTGGTCCTGTTCACTTAAGGCAGGATCTGGTCCGGACACTGAACTCCAAAGGGAAGGACATAGAAGGGCCAAGGTGCTCACAGCTGAGCACACAGACTGCCAGGGGAGTGCAGGCACGGGAGGAGGGAGAACACGGAGGTGATGCAAGACACATTTATTTGGGTTTGTTTGCTAAAGACATCACGTACTGGATTCAAAAGCAAAACCCGATTGAAAACCCGAGTGGCAATGAAAAGCTGCCAACACTGCTCTGTCGGGGAGTTTGGGTGAAAAAAAAAAAAAAAGAAAAAAAAAAAAGGAAAAAAAGAAATGCCAAATTCCTCTCCTCAGTACCCAAAGCCCAGCTCGGGCCCCCTCGCCTTTTGGAGGGCGGCCCAGCGCTCGCTTGCCAGTGGTGCGAGAGAAGGGAGGGCAGCCCTCGGCCGGGCAGGGTGACCCAGCACGGAGAGCGCACACACAGACAGACACACACGTGTGTGCTGTGCACACACACCCCCGCAGCTGATGCAGGAAACCAACAGCGGCAGCACAGCCCCCACCGGCAAAACCCGCGTCCCGGGCCAAAAAAGGGGCGCCGCGGCGGAGAGCACGACGCGCCTCCTCCTCGTATTTCCTCCCCCGCCCACTTCCAGCGGCGGAGGGGCTCGCTGCCGCCGCCGGCTGCCGCCCGGGATGGAAAGTTGTAGCCGCGGCGGGATGCGCGGCGCGGCGGTGAGTTTCCCCGGCGGCGCCGGGGCGCGGCGGGCCGGGCGGGCGGGGGTGCGGGGAAGCCCGTCCGGGCGGGCGGCAGGGAGGAACCTCCGGGATCTCCGCGTCAGCCCCGTCTCTCTGCGTGTCCGTCCGTGTGTGTGTGTGTGCGCGCCCGGCCGTGCCGGTGCCCCGGGGGCCGGGCCCTGCCAGGGGGGAGCGCGACGCGCACCGTGCAGCGCCCCGAGCGGCGGCGGCGGCTTCGGCCGTCGGGGGGAGGCGCTGCCTCGTGCCGCGCCGAGCGGGGACCCCCTCTGAGGAGACCCCCGGGAGCCGCGGCGGCGAGGTGCCCCCCTGCCTCAGGGCAGGAGCAGGGGCCGGGGCGGTGGCGCCCGGGCAGTCCCACCGGTGAGAAGGAGGAGGAGGAGAAAGAAGAGGGGGAGGAGGCGGCGGGGCAGCAGCAGCAGCGGCGGCCCCCCGGCCGTGCCTCCCCCACCGGGCCGCGAGGAAACCCCCTCGGTGACCCCTCCCCCGACCCGGGGAGGGGGCGGGACCGGGAGACCCGGTGACGTCACTGCTCCGGCCGCGCTTCCTGCAATAGAAAGTGAGAGAAGGTAAAACACCCCCCGCGCTCCCCCCGACGGTGACCGGGGCGCCGGGGGGAGGGGCGGGGCGGGGCGGGCCCGGCGGGGAACGCGGCTCTCCCCGAGGGGACCCCGGCGGATGCGCCGAGCCCGCCCGTCCTCCCTCCCGCCCTCCCTCCCTCCCCCGCCGGGCCCGCCCCGCCTCTCCCGCCTGCCAGGGGAGGCTCCCACTCCCCCGCCCCCCGTTCCCCCGCATTGTGTCCCCCCCCGTCCACCGCCCCACGGCCGAGGGGCAGGGCCGCGATGGGGGCTCCCGAGTGGGACGTGGGGGATGGGGTTCCCGGAGGAGGGGTCTGCTGCCGCGGGGGGCGGGCGCGGCCGGGGGCCGGGGGGCTGCGGAGCGGGGCCGTGCCGGGGGGCGGCGCCTTGGCCGGCCCGGGGGGACGGTGCATGGAGGAGGGGTGGGTGCCGCTGCCGGGCTCTGTGTGTGCGTGTGTGTGCGGGCGCGGTGGCGGCTGTGGCGGCGGCGGCGCTGGGTCATGTTTGTGTTTGAGGTTGTCAAGTGAAGGAGGCTCCCGGCCCCCCCCGCTCCCCCCGCTCTTTCTCCCTCCCTCCCTCCCTCTCCCTCCCGCCGCCGCCGCCGCCGCCGCGCAGGGGTCGCCGCGCTCCCCGCCGCTGCCGCCGCCATCAGCCGCCGCGCCGGCCCCTCCGCCAGGTTTGCAGCGGGCCCCGCGGGGGGCGGGAGGGGGCTCGGGAGGCGCTGCGGGGACGAGGGTGCGGGGCGGGACGGCCGCCCCCCGCCGCCCCCTTCGGCGTGGAGCTGCGGCAGCCACAACACAATGTGTCCTCCACCGGCGGCGGGGGGGAAACGGGCGGGCGGGCGGGCGGGGACGGGGAGGACCGCAGGCCCCGATCCCCCCCTCAGCCCACCGCGCTCCGCCGCGGCCCCTCCGGGACGCGCGGGGACTCCGCGCTCCGGCTGCACCCGCGCGGTCCCCGGGGGTGCCAGTGCGCCCCTGCTCCCCGTGGGTTTGTCCGGGCGTCCCCCCCTCTCCGCCCCGGGTCTGCAGCCGGGGTTTCGGGGGCACTGGGAGGCGCGGAGCCCCGGCCCGGCTCCTCTCGGCCCCGCCGCCGTCCCCGCTGGGTGCCGGGCCGCGGCCGCCCCCCGTCCCTCTGTCCCCCTTCCCCCCCACCCCCCCGCGGCATGTGTGCAGCGCTTTGTTCGGTGCGGCGTTGCAGAGGGGTTTTCCCAGGCTCCTCCCTCTTTATTCATTCATGGATTTTTTGCCTCCCTCCCTTCCCCTTCCCTTCCCCTCGCAGTCCCGCTCGCACATACCCGCGGCTCCCCGGGCCCCGCGGTGGGCTGCCTCCCGCCCCGCTCCCCCATTTTTGGGTGGGTACGGGGGGATGTGACCGCTGCGATCGCAAAGGCCCGTTTCTCCCTCTCCCCTTTTTTTTTTGGTTATTTTTTTTCCCCTCGTTCAAGCGAGAGAGGGAATGACTTTTGGCGTGGGTCCTGCCCGGTGTTTCTGCCGTGGCTCTCACACGGCTATCTCTTCCCCGAAGGAGAGGGTCCTGCTGGAGAGCGGGGAAGCTTGGTGGCATTAAAGCGTCAGTAGGATGACATTTGTGCTGCAGGGAAGCGTCGGGAAGGGGCTCCCGATTTATGGAGACACCGGGGGATTTCAAACTCTCGCTTGGAATAACTTGTGCAAAGAAGTGACGGTGTTTATTAGCGTCTTTAAAAACCTCAGCCCAGCCCCAGGGACTTTCCCAGTCGAGCCAGAGGAAAGGGGAGGACCGGGGCTCAGGGAGTGCTGGTCGCTTCAAGCCATCCAGCCACTTTTCTCCATTTCCAGTTCGTGCCTAAGACCTGGAAAAAGGACCTGTTACCATAAGGTTTTATTTAATTTCTAAATATTTCTGTTATGCTTGCAGATAAACTGGTATGAGTTAACAGTTTGACAGGCACTGTGCTCTGTTTTGGGTTTTTTCCGTCTTTTTCCTTCAACGTGCAGTAATACCCTAGTGAAGAATCATTTAGTCAGAATAACATTTTCCAGCTTTCCTTTGTGTCAGTTGCAGTAATTTTTTTTCTCCTGTTTGGGTCTTTTTATGCAGCAACAGACAAAAGAAACATTAAAAATTAATGATTATATTCCTTAACAGTATGTAGACTGAAGGGGTGGTTGCAAGTAGTCTATTTTAATTGGGTTTGAATTAAATTTTCTCAAGAACATGGTTGCCTTGAAAAACAATGTAAGTGCCCCTAAATTAATACTTACAACAAATGCTAAGAACTCTACATCCTTCCTCCTTCAAACAGCTGTCCTTAATCAATTTGCCTATATTAGGGGCCATTCCAAAGTTCATACAGTTTTAAAAAAATTATTCCTAATGTTTAATAAAAAGAAAAATCTGTTGACATGAAATAGAATTATTTTATAAAGAAGCAGAAGCTTGTTATTTTTTAATTTTGTTTAGATGGAAGAGTGTAATTACACCAGTCATTTTCTTCTTTAGGTTCTTGTGTGTAAGTAGTTTTCCATAGGTCTTTGAGAGATTTCACATCCTGTGTCAGAAACTGAACAAAACGCTCATTGAACTGTTAGCAATTCCTAAGAATGTTTGAAAAGTAAGAAAGTGCAGGTAGGTCAAGAGCTAGTGTGATCCTCAACTGTACACTGATATTTCAGCAGAACTATCCCATGGGGAATTCTTCCAAACTTACATGCTGCATGTAAGGATTCTGTAGGTAATGTTACAAATCGGATGATGCTTTGTGTGTTTGCCCTCCCCTCTGTACTTCCCCCACCCGAAGCTGAAGATGTGTATCTGAAAGCCAGATGCCAAATTTTGTTTAATTTTTTGGATTTATTTGCATGAGACGAGGGTTATTGGAAGATGTTTTCTGGCTAGAAAACAGCTGACAAATGTGGAAAAGTGTTTTCGTTTTCTCATGCTTCCTGAGTAATCCTAAAAGGAGTTTCAGCCTCACGTGGTTCTCTTAAGATACTGGAACGCTTGCCTCCATAAAACCTGTTGAGGAATCCGTTCTGTGCAGGTTGTGCAGCCGCCCTGGGGCTGCAGGTTGAGCTCTGGGTGGCGGGAGCCCGGGGCAAGAGGCCGGGAAGTGGTGCCGACGCTTTGCACAACAAAGGGCACCAGGATCTGTCGCCCTGCCGGGGGACAGGGACGCAGCGGGAACCCGGGACTCAGCTGGAAGACCCCCGACTCTGGCACGCATAAGTCTGGGAGGGCGTAACAGCCCGGGGGATCCTTGAGGATCCCTCCTCTGAGGCACCAGCTTGGGCTGTTACTCTGTTGTTGCGCCGTGAAAAAATTACTTCATGGACCGGGGGTCTGTGACTTTGCTGTGGGAAATGTGGGTTGAGCCGGCAAGGAAATCTTGTGTGTGAGAGTGGAGAGTGGAGGGAGTCAAGCCTGCTGTGAAGAGAATTCGGTCCCAGCAGTGTAACTCTGGTGGTCGGAGTGTGACTGCCAGGGTGGCTCCTAGGCTGTCAGAAAGGAAAGATTCTTTAGCAAATCATAGGTGCAGAAATATTTCTTACTAATTTCCATAGTCATTTGAAGATGAAAGGGATCAGATAGGTATCTTTGTTTTTCTTATTGATGCCTTAATCTCATAACTTTCTCTCTGTTTTTTTAGCATACGGATTAACTGAGGCCTTTGACAAGTTTATGGAGCTGCCATCTCTCTGCTTGCTGTACTTTCCGTTTCTGAGAGGAGAAAGTGGTGCATGAGATTAGAGGAAAATGCCTCGGACAAAGCAGATACATCCCAGAAATCTGAGAGGTATGTAGCTCTCAGTTGAGAAGGAAAAGCTCTTGGGAAACTTGGTTGCAGTTTCAATTATGAGGTTAAAGGAATATGTATTTAAGAAGTTGGTTTTGTTCCAAAAGTAACTTGTAAGCAAGTTTTAGGAGCTGTCTGTGAGACCGCTCTAATTTTCACAGAAAAATAACTGGAACATGTCCTTATTCCTGCAGTCTGTGTACTTGACAGCATTCTTGATGTTCTCCAGCTTACAGCAATAGCCAGCATGAACTTTGAAAATGCAAAGGAAGAAGCAGTTTCCTTATCAGAGAATTTACAGTTGAAATACAGGGGGAGGTGGGAAATGGGTGTGACATGGCAGAACTTGATGTCCTGCAGCCGGTAGTTGTTTTTCTTTAATAGTTGCCAGTTTAGCTTGCTTTTGAGGGGATCAAAACCTCCTCCCATGCATGGCTTCTCACTATTTATCTATCACCTGTCACGTATGCTACCTTGAGCATTGCTAGGTTTGACCTTGGTCTCCTTGCTCTCCTGCCTTTGCACAGCCACATGGTAGCTTGGCTCTAAGGGGCAAGCAGGTGAGAAAGCTGCTCTGCAAACTGGCAAGCTTACATGTCCTGGCATTTCCTTGAACAAAATCCCAGTGCACTTTATCAATCCCATGTGAATGTGAGGAATCTGATCCTATGGGTATTTGTTACTGCCTTGGTAGAAGTGGCCCTAGAGGAATTAAATGAGAGGAAAAATGCAGGTTGGTTGAAGAGCAGACATCCGTGTTGAGGGAGAACACGCTTCCATCCCCGCCCTTTTGCCCAGCTTTTGGAAGAACATGCTTCCACCTGCACCCTTACATGTAGCTGTCATCAGCTTTTTTCAGCTTAATTTTACAGTTGCAGTATGGAAGCATCCCTTCAGAGGAAAAAAGCCATTACAAAACCACAAAAATCAACATAAAGCTTTAGGGGCAGGAACAGCATTTGATTCTGGTTTTAACTTTTTTATGTCAAAACACAGCAAACGTGTCTCAGTTAGTTTACAGTTGAGAGTCTCTCAAGGGCTTGTGCATACAGCTGTATCTGAGACCTCATGTTTGCAGACTGTTGTCATTGCTACCACTAACAGTCTCTTCTGGAGAAGACATTTTTGTAGTGTCTTTATTCAGGAAGTGCTGAGTAGCATTTTGGTATGATGGATAAACCTCTTTCACAGATCAGGGATTTTACATTTCTCCTTCTTACAAGATGTGAAGTAATAAATCAGAGCTGAGTTTTCAATATTGCTGCTTACCAAGTTGCTGACATAACTGAGCTTATGTTTTCTGATCAAATATGAGACTGATCTAATTTTAGTACTCTGATATCTACTCCTGTATTGCTTGAAACTTAATAGGAGTTAAATCTATTGTAAAGCTCTCTATTCACTTAAATAAATAATCTAATTAAACTCTTTAATTGTGTAAGAAATTAGTTGCCTTTTTTCCTTGCATAATTTCTCCAGTCATTTAGCTTTTATCAATCCCGTTACAGCAGTTTTCATCAGTTCCTATTTTTCTACAACTAATGGAGTTCTTGAATGAATTGAGATGGGTTAAATGTTGGGAAGGGAAATAGCAGTGTATACAGCAAGCCCATAGTTAGAAATTATGTTGGAACAGCTCAATGATTGTCAAAACTACACAGGTTGCTATAAACTTCAGCACCTTGTGAGCAGATATTGCTACTGTCACGGGTTGTTAGAGGTGAAGTGATTTGAAAAATCAGTTTACTTCTCATTAGTTGTACACAATTTCCATTTCTAGTCTAGATAATGAGGAAAACTGGATTTCACTTTCTGTAGTCTCCTTATCAGTCCCTGAGAGCATTGCAGAAAATACTTGCTTTGAACACAAAATCTCTCACAAACTCTCAGTTTGTGCTGGAACTTGGGGAAACTGAAAGGTTTCACAGGTCTGTTTTCTGACAGCTTATTTGTGCGTATGCAAAGTTAGACACATCTTAAATTGATGCTATTAATTAACCATTAAAACTTTAAAAAAGGGTGGTTTAGCATATGGTTTAATCCAGGGTAATTGGTATTGATGACAACTAAGTGTGCAAAAAAGCATAAATGTATATGGTCGAAGGTGAAACTCAGCAAACTTGGCAATCAAAACAATATGTTCTGTAACATTTGAAAGACAAAGATGTAAGATTAAGTAACCTGTGTTTTTACAGGTTTTTAGGTTAAAAGCTATTTTTACGTTGTCTAAACCTGATTGTCACCTTTTGTACTATGTACAAAGAACACTCCATGGCCTTACCTGGCTTCTCCCTCCCTGCTGCCAGCTCCTCTCATTGCCCCATAGCAATCAAGTTGCCAACAGCTTTAACTAGACTTGCTCAGAGCCCATCAATGTTTAACTTTTTTGGAGATCACTGTAGAACAACCCTTGAGACTCCCTCTATGCTGTTGTGCATTAGATGAGTTATTTGGGTTGCACTTGCAGTCCAAATCAGCCTGGAGAATAAATAGCCACGTTCAAGAACCTGAAGTATTTTCCCTTAAAAAAACCCCAACACAATCCTTCTCTCCCTTCCTGCCAAGAAAACACACAGGAGAAAAACCACCATAGAAATCCCCCCCCACACACTCCCATTAGTTAATTTGAGGTTTGCTGCAATGTAGGAATAAGTTTTGAAGGTTTTAATATTGGCTGTGTTTACTGTAAGCAACCTTATTGTCTGGGGAAAATAAAGTAACATTGTTTAATATAGAGAGCTAAATTTAAGATTTTGTTAGGAAACCTTAGGGCTCTTTGTTTTCTATCATGGCTTGATTTTGCTCATTTTGTATATTCTGTGAAATCTGACAGCCTTTGGCAGAAAAGCTGCTGCCCTAAAGTGTTAGGATCAGTGAAGATCCTTATATTCTGAAGATTTCACTGTCTGCTTGTAGATGATGGAATATAGTGCTATACTGACCTGATTTTACAACAGGAAAAGAAACCTATATAAGCAAGATGGGGTATGGAAAACATTATTTTGCAAATAAAACCGAATCTAGTTAGTTGACCATTTGTTTTCATGAGTGTATTAGTGACATGGCTTTGATGCCTGTTTGCATCTGAAAGAGCATGTTGAATCTGAAGGTACCAATAAGATGTGCTGTGCTGCCCTTGTTTCATTAGATTGTTTTGTCATATCAGCCTTCCCTGCTCCTCACTGCAAATGCGTCCCTAATGTGAAACATGTTGCCATCACCAGTGGGCTGCTTTGGTAAGAGGAGTCATACACAGTATCAGGCTGAGTCTCCTGACCAACTTACAAGTCGTTGTCATCCCCAGCAATGGGGCTGAGTCGCTAAAATTTGAGAGAAATTACAGTTTTCTATGTCTCAAAGAAAGATGTGGATTGGGTGCATGGAAGTTCTGGAGAGTTTTAGTGGTTTCAGAGGTGAAGGCCAAAGGTATGGGTGGGAAAAGCCTGGTATGGGTTGTCCATTAGTGATGTGACTGGAGCTGAGTTCGTAAGCAAGTGTTCCTGATGTTGTCCTAGTCTTTTAAATATTAAGGGTGTCTATTGTGTTGCTAATCAAAAGCATCATCATTCCTCCTTTAGAAAACAAAAAGGGAAATATTTGCAAAAGAGGAAAATACCTGTCTTGCTCAGACACCCAGAGGTCTCATTTTCTTATTTTTCTTTACTGTTTTAGCTCACTAAAACTAACAAAAAGACTCCTTTGCATGTGGCTGCACTCTGTATTTACATGGCCAATTGATCCACACGTGTAACAAAACATTTCATGGAATCTGTAATATATTCCCAGAAGTACAGTTACATTAGAGAATCATGCTTTTAGCAGGGCTGAGTGGGCTTGGTTTGTTGTCAGATGGTTCTGAGGATGTAGAAGGAAAAATGGCTCATGTTTTTGTTTACTTAGAAGTACCCAATTGCAGAGTTTAAAATGAAAAGTTTTGTTATGTGTACCCTGTTTAGCACAGTGCTGTGATTCACCAAAACAAAACTGTAACAAATATTTTGATTTTTGTCTCTTTCTTGATAAGCTTTCTGTTATTTTTTCAGAAGACAAGTTGTTGCTGTTTTTCCTTCTCAATCAAGTATTTCTCTTTGGAAACAATGGCAGACAGGCCCATAATGTTCAACAGCCGCTTCCAAATCTTCTAGTGCTTTGCATTTGATAAGGAAATGCAAGTATAATATAAGTAACTTTGCTGAATAGGTTGATAGCTTTGCAATAATCTAAAAGTCATGCTTAAGTTTGCTGGAAAGCTGTGTATGTAATGGCTTTAAAATGTCCAGAAGAGCTGGGCATCTTCTGCTTCTCAAGTGTGAGTTAACAAAGTCTCTCTGTGTTGTTTTAAGATTGTAATGTGCTTTTAGTGCTGAAATAGGTCTGTCTGTGTTGAAAGCTGACAGATTGATACTCCTTATTAGTGTTGGTTTTGTAGTCTAAGTTATGAATAGATTTGTGTGCTGTACTTTATTCATGATTTTCATCAAATGCCTTAATAAAAATATTGAGCTTTCTCAAGGCTTGCTTCTAGAATTTGTGCTTGCTTGAGTCAAAAGAAGTGTAAAAGCACACTTGACTTTTGGGTCTTTGTATTGTTTCTGAGACAAAAGTGATGCCCTAATTTAGGATGTTCCAGAGGGGCTGCTGGTGCAGTATTAGTACACCAGAAGTGCTGGTGGTCTGCACTTTGTAGCTTACTTGTGGGCATCTGTAAAGGTGTTGCATATGTGTCTTGCCTAAGTTTCTGGAGCAAGAGTGAGACACAGGTGGAAGAAGAAGAGTTTTGGCTTGGTGACTTTGCTACAGAAAGTATCCCGTGATTTGGCAGCAGTTTTTGTTTCTGTATGTCAGATAGTTTTGTGTAATTTCTTCTACAAGCCTGTAATCTGTGCTCCAGACATCTCTCATGAAGGTAGAGAGAATGCATGGCTCTATTGATTTATCTCCCATTGGAGTACCAGCAGATCCACCTGTAATGCAGTGAATAGACAGATCTCCTGTTGACCACAGAAGTACTCTCTTCCTGTGTGTCTTGAGTTTCTCTTTTGGGATGTGGAAGGATAATGTTTCTTTTTTTGCTTCTTTTTGTTTTCCTGGTTAAAGGTGTAGGATCTTTAGTCTGTGTCTTATGGTGTGTATGGTCCAGCATCTTGTAAATTAGATATCAATGTGCCTGCAGACCTTAAATTTTATTGTAATGTGAATGATGTCTAAATGCAATAAACTGTCCCACATACTCCATGGTGTAAGAAAGGCTATGTTTAAAGCTGCAATTTGCCACCTTTTCCAATCACCTCTATTGCTTCTGTCTCATTGTGCCATGTTCCCAAATTTGATCTTGTGTTTTCAGCAGGGTGTAGACCTATTCACTGCCAGGATGGTTGGGATCTTTTGTCAGTAGCCACAGTTGATGGACAAAAGCCTGTTGAGAGTGGATTGCAAGAGGGGAGGGAACAGTAGGGTGGGTAACACTGGTCACTGCTGCCTTGAGACAGCTCTGTTGAATTTCTGCATCTATCAGTGAGTTTCTTGTGTTGAGACTGAGAGATTCTGTTACACCAAACCTTTGCAGCCACCCACTAATGGTGAGTGCTGCACTTTGCCTTGAGATACCCAGGCACAAGTTCTGAGTTTATGCAACAACAGTTGTTTGACTATAGTGACAGCTTGGTGCAAAATACTGCAGAAGTACATTTAAAAAAAAAATAAATCAATGTCTAGGTGATGTAAAGTGAAGATCAAAATTAGCCAGCAATTTTGGCATATCTTTTAATTTCTCTCTGTCTCTTAATCTTTCTATGCCTCTGTTTTCTGCTGTAAACTGAATATACCAGTTCCACATCAGCTTTTAATGACTCAGAAGATGAAGTTGTTGGTGTTGTGAAGCAGACACTTGGTGGCTAAATAACGGAAAAGATGATGAAGAAACTGGTAGTAAACAGAGCCAAGCAGTGAGCACAGCTCAGTTTGCAACTGGCTTCGTTTGCATAAACACCCTTGCTTTTGGCATCTTCCAACTTCTTGCTGCTTCACCTCACAGTTCTTAACATTTAGAAGGTATTCTTAAAGCTTACTTCCTAGCTTCCGAAATAGCAAACTAAAAGCCCAAGACATTCCACCATATCTAACCACAAAGTTGTTCTGTGAGTCATCGACATTTTAGGACCTCAAGCTGCAACGCAGGTTTCTGTTGTGTGAGTTGGGCAGCCTGTGCTGGTGTGCCCTGCCTGGACCTGGCACAGGGCTCTGGAGAAAGGAATCTCTCCCATCAGTGAGTGTTCCTCATCATGTGTCAGAGTTTCACACTGTTGCCGAGAAAGCCCCTGAAGCCAGGAGGGAATACTCACGGGCAGGAAAGGTCTCTAGAGAGGAACTCCTTTAATGTCATTTCTCCGTTAGTTTTGAGACTGGTTTAAGCCATTGCTGCTGGAAGAGGAATGGGTGTAGTGGTCCTGCCTCCTGCCCACCTCAGATGCTTGTTGCCCTTCTCGCTTGTCTGTTTGCTGGCCCCACCATGGAAGTAGTGGCACCCAGAGAGAGTTATGCCTCAGCATCATCTGAGTTGGCTTTTTGGGCTGGGTTGATTGTTCCCTGATGCTGAACACCCTTGCTGGAGCTGCTGGCAGTGGCAGACAGGGAGAGACAGTGCAGAGGCAGGAGTTGCCCTGAGCCTCTTGCTTGAACTCATGGTGAAACTATGTTGTAGGCCTCTATTTGCCATCTGTGAGCAGCAGGCTTTTTTAAGCTTCTTTAATTGCCCAAAAGCAGGTCTAGATTTTCATGAGGATAACAAAAGGTGTGTTCCCTCTTTCTGCTTTCTTTGCTTTGCTTTCCAGAACTCTCCTTCTACTGACGAATTTCCAAGCTTCACAAGTGATGCAGGTTCTTAATGGATGACTTAAGGAATTATATTGTACTGGTAAGCCAGCAGGAAACTGAACTGGTCTCAGCTGACACCTTAATGAAAAATAAAATAAAACACTGTCTCTAAAATGTGGCATAGAACTTTCATTCAGAATGAAAAAAAATCAGCTAAGGTTTATCAAATTAATAAGGAGGCCCAGAAAACTAAACTTGATTGTAGCTGGCACTGACAGCTCTGAATATGTATAGATTTTTGCATATTCATGCTAAATATTGCGAAAAGAGAATAGGAATAATACAAAGAGAATCTACTGGATATAGACCATGGTGAAAATAGGTGCTCTCAGAGGGAGTTAAAATAACATGAAGGAAGAGGGTGTAAGAATGGTATTCCAGCTAACAGGATTGCAAAGAAATACCTGCTACAATGTTGATAAAAAAATAAAAGAATGGAGGAAGGAGCTTAGTTCTGCTCTTTTGCTTTCAGGAAACAACAAATTGTATTTTTATCGAATAGAAAACCATTATAATTGCAGTTAGATACTGGTATTGAGCTAGAAAGGGATGGTCAAGGGTAATGTCAAAAAAATTGAATTCCTATGGAAACAAAAAAGTAACAGTGAACTGGGTCTCGAAAGCTACGTATAAGCCAGTTTAGATTTCTTTCAGAATTCAGTGAAGTGGAAACAGTGCACATCTTTAAATCTGCATCACCTTTACATCTGTATCTTCCTTATTGCTAATTGAGCGTGGAGTAAGAAATGCTACAGAATTTGACATTTGCTGAAGCACGAACTCCAGCGTGTTAGGAAGGTCATGAAGAAAATGGTAGCTGTGGAAAGAGAAACAAAAAGTAAGATTTCAGCAGTTGTTCTTGCAAGTATTTCTATTACAGCAGGCAGTTGACCTTGGGATGAAACTAAGACCAGTCTTTTTAGACCAAAAGCAATTACATTTTCTAAGAACCAAGCTTTCTTATGGGCATTTAGGAGAATATGGCTTTTTGTTTGGTTTTCAGGGTTTTTTTTTAAATCCTCGCATCTCAGAATCAATACTTGGGTTGCTGTGTGTATGTAAGGTAACTTTAAATGGCAGATGGGTGTTTGTGTGTAAAAAACCAGAACAAACAAATGAAAAACCCAACAGCCACCACTAATATGTAACCATCTGAAAGAAACATGTAAAGAGCAAAATTCCAGAGAACCTTGGTTAAGAGAGCCTTCTTGCAGATTTATGGTCAACTACACCTTAAATGGCTGTTTTGAAAAAGGCAAAGGCTTGTGGTCTGGTGTTTTCACATATGACTTTTTTGGGCTTCAGAACTATGCAAGTTTGTCTGTTGACTCTTGTCAGTATTTTCAAACTTTGAAGTCTTCAGTCCACTGGGCTTTGCAGTTGTGGTAGTGTTACTGCCATGTCTTATATCCAGCCCAATAAACTATCCAAGAACATTGTTACCATTTAAAAATACTTGTTCTAATTAATTTTCCTTAATAAAAATACCAGAGGAATAAGTAACAAATAATGAATAATAAAGCCATCGTTACTATGCTTGAAAGGGCTTGTGTTCCAAGTACTTTACTGCTGCTCCAGGTGAGGATTCTTATCTGTGGAAAGAATTCCCAGTCTTTAGCTGGGCAGACAGGCATGCAGGACCTTGGGCAGGGAGCTCAGTAACACAGTTGCCTGTATGTTAGGTGGGAGCATCTGTTTGACCTAACCCTTTGAAAAATTGTTGAGAAAATGAAAATTGTTTTTTTTCTAACCACAGTCTGTTGCTACCTTCAAAACAATCACTCATTGCCCACCTTGATGTATTCAGGAAACTTTGCAAAAGACTGTTTTGAGAGTTATCTTGTTTTGTTTTGGTTTTTAATGCAGGAATTGTTCCCTTTCATGGTGTGTATTCTGAGTTTCTTCTTACAATCAGATATTTTGATTTCAAATTGCAAACTGCTGTAAATATTTATGCTGGAAAACATAAAGGAGACTTCCTAGAGCCACACATTTTTAGAGAGCTGGTTATACCAGTACAGAGTTCCTAGGCTGGTTCATTCTTTGGTATGTTGGAGTTCTGTGTTAGGCATTTTAGTTCAGAAATGGCTTACGAGATTATGGAGAGAGAAACTGAGGCTCTTAGTTGGAAAAGTAAGATTTCCCTTGCTGTGTTAAAACAGATGAATTAACTGGACTTTAGGTTTCCAAATCACATGTGTTGGGCAAAGTGCAGTCTTTCCCACCACTTGTTTAAATGTATCACAACTCAGAATATTTACATTTAGAGGAAGGAGGGGGGAAAACACCATGGCAGATTTTTGGAGCCTTCAGTAAAGCATTTATGGGGGAAGTAGGGAAGCTCTAGTTCAGTAGGTGAGGCAGTGCTGTTTGTTTTTAAGAGCTTTATAAATGCCTTTAAAGCTCCTCTCAGAATTAGGCTGCTCAGGGACTATGATGGTTTAGCAATTCCTGTACAACCTTTAGTGGAGGGCTGAAGAAGAAATCTCTTTGTCAGGATCCACAGGTTTTGAAAAGCAGAAGGAGGATTTTTACTAAGGCAAAGTTGAAAAAGTATCTGTAATTGAAAATTTAATCTTTATCACATGCATGTGGCCAGTTCAGTAAACTGGACTTAACATCTTTGATTACCAACAGAAAGTAGAGAATGCATGTTCATATTTTAAATACCCATGAACTTTCTTCCTGCTGAATTCCTGTGTGTTTTAAAGATAAGTTCTCAGCAAGTGCCCTTTGTAAATTCCAGGCTAGACCTCCTGTGCTGAAACTGGGAAAGGTTTGGAATGAGCTGCAGGGAGGAAAAGCAGCGGTTCAGCAGGAGCCCGTGGTGTAGTGTCGCTACAAAACAACTGTGTGTGTGTTCCTAGTTACCTATGAAATATGTGGCTTACTCCCTGCCAGCAGTGGTAGTCATGGAATATCCAGAGCACACCGCATGATTTCCTCTGATTTTTGGCCTAATTTTGAGGGCTGGGAAGTAGGGTAAGTTAATATTAAATGGCATTGTTTTTAACTACTGAGCTCTGTTAAGTCAGATGGGAGATTGCAGGCTTGTTCTTACCCTAAAGGTTGCAATGCAGACAGAATACAGAGCCAGGAAAAAGAAAAAAAAGTGTATGGAAGTGGCACTTAAAATATAATTGCTGTGGTGGTTTTGTGTTCCATTACTGTAAGGAATCTCTAGCCACCATGCTTTTTGAAGTGATGTCTCATACTCAGTAGATGTATGGATTTTACCTTCCTCCCTGCTTTAGGATTTCTTACAGAAATAAGTATTTCTGTCACAGGTCCATGGAGAAAACACAATGGTGTATGTATTAATAGTGTTTCAAATACTATATTAGTATAATTTTATTAGAAGAATACCTAATATACCCAAGTGTTCCTGTAATTCTCCACTGTCAAGAGGCAGAGCAAGATATGTACATGGCATAGTTTAATGCCTGGAATTGTAAAAGAGTTTAAGGGCAGTGCTTTTGTGGCCAAGAGGCAGATTAGAAACTGTGAAAATACTAAACTTTATTGCAAGAATGATTTAGTCATTTTCAAACATATCTTTATGTAGTTCACAGTGAGGACTTGCTGCATTTTTCTCAAGTATTGCATGTATTTGTTAGGAGGTGTGATAGTACCCTTTTTTGTGTTAACAGTTTATGGAACATTTAATTTTGTCCTCCCCTGGTGGTTTTTTTTCTTTATTTTAAACAACATACATTTCTGTGACAATAAAATATTACATTTATTTTAGAACACTGCCTGTGTGTGCTATATCCAGATATATGCATCTGTTAGTATGTTCAGAATAGTGTTTTCCTTACAGGCTTTTTTTCCTTTTCTTTCTTAAAATTCTGAAATGGTGATGTAACTTTTGGAGATATCAGGAGAAATTGCTGTTCTCATACCAGATGGTTTTCCTTTTGTCAGACTTATGAAATGCAATTGGTCCTTAGTGCCCTTTCAGCAAGGTCTGGTACCAGAATTGCTGCAGAACCTGGCTGCCATCCCTGTTCATGTACATGAAATCCATTGCTGCAGTGGAAGAAAGCATGCCAGTTTGTCTTGTTTGGCTCTAAAATGTGGGTCTGCTTCTCTGTTGAAAGGGTCAATCTTCTCTCTCTTAGACTCATTAATTGGCTAAAATCCTATCCTAGAGTGAGAGGGCATCACACACAAATGGGGCACATCCCAGAGCTCGTGGGACATTTTCATAGGCACCCAGGTGGGATGTGGGCTTGGCAAAAAACACATTTTAAACACATTTTAATTATTAATGTTTCCCCAGTATCTTATGACTGACTTTTACCATGCCTTTTCAAAAATAAATAAAGAGTATATTCTCCTTTAAGAATTTATTTTTTTAACAGCTTCTTTTTTTCTTCTTCTTCTGTGCTTTCTTTCTTTTCTATGATTCTGCGTGCTAATGCAAGTATGACAAACAGTCTAATGGGCATCTAGGAAACAGAAAAATTAATAGTGTGATCTTATTCCTGCCAGGTTTTTCCTTCTGTTTCAAAACCTGAAAAACCTTTGGTACTGAGAACATCTCACACATTTAGGTTTGCTCCTTGAACAAAGTTGTAGATACAAAAAAATACAGTTTAAGCATGTTCTTCAGGAGTAACATATGTATAGTGCTTTGAAAAAGCAGAACAAGAAGTTGGGTGTGGAGAAGCCAAGTTTGAAGGATGGGGTACATGTATGTAATGTGCTTGGGAAGCAAGGACAAGTAATGGATTTTCAGTATATCTGAAAACTGACCGCATTATTTTAGGCAGTGTTTCTACAAACAGTGTCTCCAAGATGAAAGAGAAAGTGTGCATATGGGTGCATTTCTCATAGATCTGTATAAACACATTTAGGACTACTTGAAAGTGCAAAAAAAACCCCAAACAAGTTAATATTGAAATATTTTCCCAACTTTTACAGTAATTTTAGTTCTTTTGTTCATTTTTGGGGAAGGGGAATGAGAGGGAGATTGGCAGTTCTCCCTGTTTTCCCATTTGTAGGAGATTGACATTCTAGCAGCTTTTCTTTTGAATGTTCAATGTCCATGCTTTAGCAAAACACTGATGAAATTTTCCAGTAGATCTCTTTAGTCAAAGGAAACTTGAGTGTGCTAAGCAGGCTGATGTGCCCCACATGCCTGGCAGACTCCTTTCTTGTGTCACTTAGTAGCCTCAGGGGTAAAAGGTAGATTGAAGGCACTAGAATATATTTTCCTGTGGACCTTAGTATTGCCTGCAGTCAAGTGGTAAAATATAATAGATGCTGCTTGTGAATTTCTGATTTTCAGTTTGACTGCAAAATCAATTTGCACAGCATGGCCAGTGATGGTCCTAGCTCACCAGCATTGGCCTTCTGTAGTTGGATGTATTAATTTATAGAAACTGTTAAAAAACACTTGGAAACAGGTGAGAATCTGAATATTAATTTCCTACAAGTGGGAACTATTGGCCTGAAAAGGATGTAGTCACCAGTGTTTTTCCAGAGCTGAAAGTTTCTGGCTAACCACGTAGTTCTGCAAGGGCATTCAGAAATATGAAATATTTTAAAATCTTATGAGGAAAAGGGAGACAGGAGACAAAGCCTGGTGTTAAGATAACAGAAGAGGGTTAATGCAAATGCACATTTATGTAGGGGTTACCTGCAAGTAAATTGCAGTCTCACATTTCTAGGAAACATTGTCCTAAAATGTGTCTCTTGAGCCCATGTTGTAAGTAATCAGCTTTTTCTCCAAGAGGCTTTAAAAACACAATTTTGGCAACAGTAACTAAGGCGGTATTTTACAGAAGAGCCCCCAGTAAATGGAAAGCAAGCTGGTAATCACTTTTGATTAACGGATCTTCATTCTGTTATTTAAATGTTTATATCCTGATTAGCATTTAGGCTGTATTTAAATATGCAATTTTATTTTAGCAAAATATGAGGCATGGAGAATGGAGATTATCTTTCAGATGCTAAATGCTGGGGATGTAAGGTGAAGAATGTGCACTTTTAAAGTGATATTGATGTGACTGATATTTTCACTTCTGTTGTGGGATTATGGAGTTTCATAATCATATATGACTAAAGGAAGAAGTCTTTGTGTCATTTAAGTTACAAAACTAAGTTTTAAATTAAGTATTGAGACTTTTTGTTCATGAACTAAATTTCTCTTGCTCCTCATTTTGTTAAACACAAAGCAAGTTGAGCTGGTACAAAAGTTGGTAAGTTTTTTCTCGATTATTTTAAGAATTGCCAAACTATGATAGCATCTGATCATCTAAATCTACATTTCCATTGCTTCATATATGTGTGCAGAGTAGTTCCTCTGTTGCTCATAATGTGTTTTTTTTCCATGCAAAAGCACTGTTTCTGATGGCAGTTGTTAGCTACCAGAGATGGTGGTTTGCTTTGCCAAATCACTTCAACTGCAAAGCTGGTACTTTGTGTCCAAAGGAGCATGCACATCTTTCTGGGTTAAAGAAGATCCCAACTTCGTGAAAAACTGCCTGATTCAACAGAAAGGTTGGCCTGCCACGTAAGCATGCCATAAAAAATGAGCATCTGACAGCTCTGTGGCTTGAAATAGTAGATCTGACACAGGCATATGGAAAATTCATGCAACAGGGATACTGTATCAAAACAATTTCTGTAGAGAGGCAAAACGGAATCCTTTCCCTCCCTTCCTCCCCTCCTTTGCTTTCTCGTGACTCTGTTTTTATGTTGTTTGCTTCTTACCCTTTACCTTTTAAATGATTCCTCTTTAAAAACTGACATCTTGCACAAGGATTGAGCTGTTTGCAAAGAAATTTTAGGTAGAGTGATTTAACTTTGAAAGGGGATATTGACACAGGAATAACATCAGGAAGGTGGGACACTTCTGAAAAGCCATGGCTCCTCTTCCTCTTAATGTGACTCCCTGAAAGGAAAGACAATGTGCTCATGAGTTGGACAGAGAATTCCTGCATAGGATGACTTGACTCTTCCTTCTTCCAAAGCAAACTCAATACCCTTTCTGGGCCTTCTGATGACACAAACCTTTTCTCCCCTCCACCTGCTGTATTTCTGTTGCATTAGGTTTGATACCCTCTGCAAGGTTTCTTATTAGTCTTCTACCTGGGCTTGTAGAGCAAAGACTTCTGTTTACACAGAAGGACTTCTGTTGTTGAGCTGGCAGAGGTTTGGAGGACTGGGAAGAATTAGAAAGTAAACATATGCAAGCAACAAATGGAACAATCGCCCTCCTCTCATGGTGAGCAAGTCTATAACTGATATTACTGGCTTATTTTTTTCATAATTTTCTTTTTTTTATCCTCCCCTTCTGCTTTTCACATTTTTCACCAACTGTCATTGGGGTTTCCATAATTTTAGCTGCATTTCTTTCAACAGACCTTTGAAAATAAGATATTGCTGTTACAGCTACCACGAAGCAAAGAAGTAGAGGTGCAGAAGAACTAAGAGACAGCTTAACCAAGGGGTGTAGGCACCTTGGAATGGTCAGTTAGGGTCATGCTGGGAAATGAAGTTGGGTCTTTCCTGGTTGGCCTGTGTAGCAGTGGTTGCTGCTGACCCAGTGTTTTCCAACAGATCCTTTCCTAAAATGTTTGAGCTCTGTGGTTCTCTTTACAAGAACCACCCACTCATGTATTTGTGCCTACCACTACAGGGTATAGATTAATGAAATATAAATGTGTTTGTGCAGGGGCTCTTGCCTTTACACTGCCAGTGGGACACGACTGAGCAGCATCACCAGCTGCCCAGTCTGCATTTTCCTTTTATGAGTTCTATCTGAGGGAAGCTCTCTGTGGTGAATGATTACTGAAATGAAGTGCCTGAAGACACAGTTAGACTTTCATTCATCCTGAGACGTAATAAACATCTGGATATCTTGCTGCTGAGAGTTAATTTCCTTCAGTAGTGGCCAAGTCCTTCTCTGTGTCCCTGCAACTGTGTTTGTGTCTTCTGTTCGGCTGGGCTGTTGCAGTGAATATGGCAGGTATGCTGCTGAACGTGAAGAACTGTGTAGAGCCAGCCTGTGCAGTGGACTAGGACACGTACTCTTGATTTTGAATCACCAGCAGGTTCAATGGAGCTTGGCCCCAGTTATGTATGGGCTGTGGAATTCTCATCTGTATGCAACCTCCGTGAAGCAGCTGACTTCATGCCTGTGGAACTGCACTAGCCTAGGAACCATAAAACATGAATCATGGGAAGATAGAGGGAATAGACTTTTGGCTGCCCAGAGGGAGGAAAACTTATTCTCCACCACTGTGTGCTCAGGAGTGCTGAGGACCTTGGTGCAATGCTGCATTGGTGAAAATTGACATGGGTTTATCCCTCATGTGTGGCCAAGTGAGAAAAATGTGTTTGGCAAATGAATTTTAAAAAGCCTGGTTTGTTCCTTCTGCTTCATATGCAAATCCCAATGTTAGAACTGCAGATCTGCTTACTTAGTGTTTAGAAGTTGTAGAGGGCTAATGATGCTGCAGTGTGGGTGTGTGAAGCCACACTGCTGCTTTTTGTGTCATGTCAATTTTTTTGTCGTGTGCAAATCATCCAGGAGTCTGCCAACACATGGAGGAAGGGATGTCTCACTCCTGGTAAGTTGCTTCTTTGGTCCCTTGGTAAAACTGCTGGATCCACACATTGCTTAGCTTCTTTTGGAGCTCTTGCTAGCTATTCTAAATATTCATTAAGATAACAATGCAGCCTTCTAAGTAAAAAGCTCATTGGAAAAAAACATGAGCTTTTTCCAGAAGCAAATCCAATTGCCCCACCCATTTTCTTCAGAAACTGGAGCTGAGGCATTGCTACAGAAATTCCCTTCCAAGTAATGGTGGTTGCTTCATTCCCTTCCTAATAACTGCACTCCTGTGGTGCTGAAGTACAGAAATGCTTCCAGGCTCAGGGTCAAAATCCTCCATACAGTCACCAAAGAAAAGTAGTTTGCAGTTAAGTGAATAAATACATTTTCAAAGAAAAGCTTTGTCCATAACTCTCCTTATCTGACACTAATGGCGGAGCATGCAGCTGAGAGAAAGACAGGGGTAAATATTCCAATATTCCAGCTTAGTCATCTTTACTTCTTCCTGATTATCCCTTTCTATTCATGATTAATGGCCATGGAAATATTTTTAGACACTGTTTGCTCTTCTTTTCTTTTTTCTCAATAGAAATTATATGTGGAGTATCTTACATTAAAAATTAGATTAAAAGAACATATTTGAGCAACTAGGACAAGAACTAGAAATCAGAAAAGCAGATTTGTGGGTTTTCATTCAATATTGATGCATTTTACATGTACTCTTGTCCTGTATCAGGCTGAGTCTTTTTCTCTGCAGAAAATGAAAAGCATGTACTCATGTCAAGAGCGTAATTCGTTGTTATTTTCAGCAGGTGCTTAAAAACATTTGTAAATTCCAGCTTATAACTGAGCAATTCACCCTCCACCCCCTATATGTAAATTTGTAACAGAGGATTCAGTAAGGGGTTTGAGTGTATAAACGATACCTTTATTTTCAGTGTGGAATTCCCATTGAGAGGCCAGGCCTAAAAATACCAAATGTTTCCACAAACAATTCCTGCACACTGCATGTTGAGCAATACAGCTACAACCAAGGGGAGAGCTTCTGCTGACAGTTGAATGCAGGAGTCCAAACTGAGTTAGGTTATATATAGTTTTTATTACTGGTCATAAGCTCTTACCAGAAATCCAGATGTGCTTGAATCATGCAACAGATTAATGACACAAAATGACTGTGGGTGCAGGATGAAGGCTCCTTTTGTGTACCAGAGAGGATACTGTAACTTCCAGTTAATGACTTCAAAATATCTTAACAGAACACAAAGGAGCAAGTTAAGGCATGTAAACAGAAGTTGCCAGACTTCTTATCAAGGTAATTACATGGTATTGAAATGTATGACTTGATTTAAAGAAATAATTTTGTATTAGTGCTGCCCTTTTCTAATGGAGTGTTTCAGTAAATATTTAAAAAGAAACCCCCCCCAAAAAACCTACCTCAAAACATTCTCAGTAAGTAAAAGGGAAATTCAAAAGGGAAAAACCAAAGGGAGTAGAGGAACTTTACAGGGCAGACAATGTGTCTTCTAAAATAGTAGAAAATCTTGTATAAGGGAACCCAAAATGCTTTGGTTTTGGGATATTTAAACATAGCATATTTTTGAGTGGTTGCTAATTTGAAGTGTTAAGTTCTGCATGGAAGTTAGTAAGCTTACAAGTCTGGGTGTTTCTCAGTGCTCATGTCCAGTAGGTAAATAGGCATGTTTGTGCAACATCAAAATCCTTAATTTTTCTTTTTCCTGCTCCTGCCATACACTATGTTCCCTGGGGAAAATCCTGGTTCAGTGATTGTGGAATTTCATGTCAAAGTACATCCTCTCCCGATTAAATCCCTGCAGAAGCAGGTGAGTGGTATAGGGAACCTGTTTGTTGTGGCTGCATGCAGCAGGTACAAGCTGCTCAGGCTTTACTCACATTTACTTATTTATTTGGCAAAGAAGTCGATTAGGGTCAGGCTGTCACTGGATTGATTTCTCCAGTATCTCTGTAAGAATGGTTTAAAGTACAATATGTAATTGGAAGCAATGTGGGAGAGGTCAGCAGCCCTTTTGGGGTTTTGTCTTGATTTTTGCCACAGCTGATACAGTTTCACCCCTGAAAGTGAACAAAAGATCTTTGTAGACCTGTCAGCACTGCCCTTTGGCACTCAGGTCAGTCACTGTGTCACAGACTCAGCTCAGGACTGTAATTTCTACTCCAACAAATCCGGTTTAAAACTAGCATTGGGCACTACTTACACCAGCAGCTGTTTTAGCCCAACATGTCCCCATGAGTAGCTGTATTTTTCAGCCTGTATTTAAAGTCTAAGCTGTTAATAATGGTTTAACTCTTCCTTAGCTTATTTACAGGGTTTTTTTTGCAGAGTATTTTAATTATTGTCATAGACTTGATGGGCTGCTTGTTTCCTCTGTGTTGTGAAGCTTTCACATAGTGACTTTTTGCTTGCCTTAACTTCTGTAGAAATCCACCTTTGAGAAAAGGGTAACATTTGTACCAAATTCTCTGCTTCCTTTGGAAACACAGAAAAAGGAAAACATGTTTCCTGTTAGTGACTGTTTTAATTTGTATTTCTGTTTGCATGAGAATATATCCCAAATGTACAGAGGAATTTGTTTCAGGGATGCTGTTAACCTGAGAACTTTCAGGGTATTTTTTTTGTTTTTTATTCCTGGCAGGAGGATTACATTCACTGTTTCTCCAATTTTGAATCTGATTTCTAAACATTATGGAAATTGTAATGTAGTCATCTCCATGAAATGTCATATTATGAACACTTCCAGGGTTTTTTGGGTTGTTTTTTTTTAACCATTGGCTTGTCTAGGCTAGGTATAACTGAGGCTGTTCAGCCAGAGGCACTGGTGGCTGTGTTGGGCATGGTCAGGTACCCTTTAGTCTTTGATCACTGTAGTTCTTAATGGTACTGTAATGGTACTGGGTGTAATCCTGATAAAACTTCCTAAAATAGCCAAACATTTGTGAATGGTTTGTTGTGGGCTTTTTGTTTGTTTGTTTGGGTTTTTTTGGGGGGATGGTTTGCATTGCTTTGGGTTTATTTTAGAGATAATAAGTATGCTGATGAGCATTTTGTTGTTCCTAAGGCAAGCATAGTATTGATACAGAAATATTTTCTCTGGAGACATCAGAATTGAATCAGGTTTTTCTGTATGCATACTTAATCCTTCTAGGCTTGTAATATTCTCTGGAATTCCCAGTTTTCTGCAGGTAGCTTTATTATTAGATATGCATTTTCTGAAGTCTCCATTTAGGTTACCTTCAATATTCTGATGATATTGAGCTCACACCTAGCAGCCAGACAGCCCAGGTCAGATATATATTCATATAGGGGGGAAAGGAGAAGTGGACAGGGAACAGGGGTAGAACAAGGGGTTATGAAGGAATCAGAACTGTGTAATTTACTTACCTCTGTAGGAAATGTCTACATCTAGTTATGAAAGAAATTTTCTTAGATGTTTCCTCAAACTTATTTTTTTCTGTTTGCCTGAAGTAAAGATAGAGATAAGACATTGCAACACGCTGTGGTAGAGTTTCTCATAGGAGTATAGATTTTCCTGTTCCAGAGAAGATTGTTTTTTAAATTACCGATATGCTCTGAAAATATCTAGAAGAAAAGGTAAGAATGAGGATAGATGGTTGGTGCAAAAACACCCAACAAAATTAGATCCAGATGGAGGAAGTGGGATCTATGTTTTTGAGCTGTGCAAAGGCTGTCCCACATTTATTCCCCTTTCCCATTATTTTCAGCACAATGTGAGGAACTCTGTGCTATATTTATGTATTGGAACTGAGAGTAAGAAGGTAGTAATGAGTCTGTTGTCAGCATGTTGTGCTTTCTTTAATTTACAGCATCATCACTGTGCTGTGCTGCCATAAAGGAGAGAATATAGCCTTTGTCCCCGCTCGGCGCTAGCGGAACCGAGAGCGATGCACGCAGTTGGCAAGGGCTGCAACAACAGAGTCCCCATTCATCGCTGCCCTCAGAGCAGTTTGGTTTAGCTGTGTTACGTAAGCCATTTGTGGTATAACTCAGGACATTGCACAGAATAATATTGGGCATGGATATCCAGCTGTTGTGCGAGATATTGAGAAGGGAATAAAGGTACCTTATTGCAGTCAGGGCCTGGGGCACGCCTTCAGAAGCTCATTGAATTAAGGTATTGCGACCCATTCCCTCAGCAACCATCACACGACAAGTGTTAGAAGCAATATTGAGCTACTGCACTAGACATCCTTCTTGAACAAAAAATACTCAGTTTTACCCTTTGTGAACCTAATGCCAATCGATGTGATTTTTGACCAGACTGGTAAGGGAAAGCTTTTTCTGAAAATACTGCATGAGTTACCAACCTTATGCTGCAGGAACTATAAACCACATAATATATTTGTCATTGACTCTGAAAAGTTACTGCCATTAGCTATTGGGCTTCCTGAAGGTAAATCCACCTGCCTTTTGTAGTTAGTATTCTGCCCAAGATTATGCAAAATAATATTATTAAGTAGAATGTTTTGGCTTATCATGGAAAGAAGGAAAAGAACTGCTGAAATACATCAGAAGTTGGCAATGGTGAAAATACTGCCTTGCCATCCCAAACATTATCTGATGAAGTAAGATGCTACATAAAATTCTCCTCAATTAAAGTAATGGGTCTTGGTATTTTCTTTTGGAGGGCTAAATAAGTGAAATCAGACATTTCCCAGAGTCACGGATTGTCTTTGCCTTTGTTTTGTCTGCCCTGTGCCAGGGAGGCACTGGACATTGCCTGCTTGGCAAAAAGTCTTGCTTTTCCTGGCATTTGATATCACTACTCCTCAGTGTGACCTTGAGAAGTGACTAGAGATGCTGGAGGAGCTTCAGGCAAAAACTAGTTTTGTTTCAGCCAGGTGGTGGTTTAATTGATTACTGAGTTAGCACAAACAAAAAATGTAAAGCATAAACCAAATTACACAGAGACTGTTGCTATATGTTCTATTCAACCTGTTTCTCTACGATTTTGGCCAAGGTGTTTTATAGCTACAAAAATCTGAGAATCTGTCTCTGTACAGGTGCCTTTTGCCTTTATAATCTCACTTCCTAAAGGGAAATCTTACCTAGAGTTAAAGAAATAAAATTTAGATCGTGTTTCTGTTGATTTTTTTTTAAGCTCCTTTTTTCCTGTTTTGTTTTCAGTTATGTGGCAACCAAGATGCTGATCCTATCATATCCTTAAATCTTATTTGAGAACAGGTCTTGATGCTGAAGAACATCCTTAAAATTTCTGTGGTTTACCTTATAATAATTCACTTATATCATGCACTAGAAGCACTTTATTGTATCAGGTAGCACTTTGTCTTCTAGAGCAGTAACACTTTATTGTGATTATGTATGACATTAACATGAACTATTACTTTTACTTGGGGACAAAACCTGATGCATTAAATCCATGACAGACTTGGGCTTGCATGGTGATACTTCTGAATAGTCTTGGGCTACTAGCCTGTTCTACAGTTAGTAATTTTTGGGGGCTCTGGCCATCACGATGATGAATTACTGAAAATAACTGGAGAGTCTATTGTAACTACAAATTTTGGTATTCATAAATATATATGGGCAGGAAGTGCTGATAAAAATTCTAAGTAATTTTTCATGGTTTTGGGGCCTTCTTTCACTGGACTGTAAAATTGAAAATAACCAGTTGAATCATTTTATTAGAAGGCAGCATCCATTCTTTATATGTATAACCACATCATCTGTAGTTGGACCATGCAAAAAAAAGTTTTGTTTTGTTTTGTTTTGTTGGTTTTTTTAATGCATTTGAAATTAAATTAAATTTAAAGAATGTATAAATGTACAGTTAGGGAATATTCCAGTTCTGGAACAAAACCAAGTGTTCTCTGTCTGTTGAAATTTACCTATTTTTTAAATAGAATAATTAATTGAGAATAGCTCCTAGCTGTGCTTAGCTAGGGTTGTACAAATGCTCTCTGTGTCTTATTTGGGTTCCTAAGGAGGCAATGCCCAAGTATTATTTAAGTATTGGGTTTCAGGCTGAATGTTTTCTCACTGCTTGTTTTGCAAGCACCTAAAATTACTGTAACTGAGGGAAGGGGAAAAAAGTATAGTTTTTGCTTTTGCTAACAATATGTATGTAATCAGCACCTCCTGGTTAATGAATTAGCTGGCTGTTTCTTTCATATAGCAGTAGCAGGGAAAACTGCTGGGATAATCAGCAAGTGTTGGCAGAGGGATTCAGCAATGTATGTATCAGTTAATATTTCCTTTAAATAGTTTTCAAGTAAACTAGATCAAAATTTTGAATGGGCTCCCTATGTGTCTAAATATTTTTCAGGAGCTGAGGTGAATAAAATATTAAAAATGTGAAGTATTTAATTACTTTCTTAAACCTTAAGGAAGCACACAGAATGGTTTTATTCCCCTTTCACAGTGCAATCACAGTTTGCAGAATAAACTCCTAATTTTGAATTTAAAACATTGAACATAATTGAAGGTTTTGCTTGGGGTTTTTTGTAACCCAAAAAGGCTTCCTTATAATGTCAATATAAATAGCTTTTTCTTCTTAAATGGTGATAAAAATATCCTTTCTACAGATATCCTTTGCAATTGCAATATATTAAATACCTTAGGCTCAGCCTTGGGTGGGGCCATCCCACTCAAGTGTTAAGAAGTAGATGCATCAGTAGAGAACAAATTGATCTTTGGTGATGGCTACCAAACCTGTGCCCTCATCAGTGTCATGTTCCAGCACCCAGACTTCTCTGTAAACATTGTCTCTTACCAAGTGGATTGACAAACAAGCCCAGGTGGGCACAGGGCCATTCCCTGAGAAGAAAAGAGAGGGCAGTGCATGGATGACCACCAAGTGGTGGCCATCTCTTCCTCACAGTGAGAGCAGCAGCAGCAGAGAGCAGTTGTGGTTGAGGGGAGGCTCTGCCTTCAGCCTCACTCCAGTGCCTGTCTCCCCTGCCCTGTGATGTTCTTCAACACAGATCTGCTTATGACTAACTCCACACTTTGGGAGTGAAGCACTGGTGAGGAAGGGAGCCAGACAGCTCCTAGGACAGGCTGGAATTTAGTACTGCAGGGGGAACAGCTTTCTGGAGGGAGTGTTTTCAGGGGATGTTTGACATCACCTTCCTCTTGTTATCTGCACTTAGATACTTCTGCTGATGATGGGAATTTGGGGGCTTTTTGAGGGTATTCTTTGGTTGTTCGTTTTTTTTATTTTCATTTTGTTTTGTTTTGTTCCTGTTATTTTGGCTTATTTAACAGAACCAACAGTATCTTTTTATTTGAAAGAAAAATGCTGCAACCTTAAGATAAGATTCTTCCATCTTGGCTATAACAAAACAGTAAGCCAAACAGACGGCTTGGAATGGGTGTGTTTTCCCAATTAGCAAGTCTCATTGCTAGCACAGGGGTTTTGTAGAGCTCATTATTTGCTGTGCATGAATGTAAGGTACAGATTCCTTGCTCACTGATAGTAGCTGCCACCCAGGGACACCATGCTGGAGAATAAGGATTTTTTTTGGACTTGCACCCAAGGCAGGTGCCATGTAGGGAGGCTGATCCCTGTCCAAGCAGGGAGCCAGGCTTCATGAAGTGCAGAAGGCTTTGCTGACTGTGGCTCTTGGGAGGATCCAAGACCTCTGTTACTTCATGTGTGAAGGTAATTCAAATAATTTGGGGATAACCTTGGGGATCGCTGTGCCACTTTCTGCTGGGTGGTAGTGACCAGGTCTCAGTGTGTTCTGGTGATCTGGTGTGATCACTTTCCTTCTCTGCTTTATTGCTGAGCCAGTGAAAACTCATTATTTTCTGTTTAACAACCCTACTGACCTTCTGTAAGAGGTTTGGTAGCAATATGGTAAATTACAACAGTATTTTTTGTCAAATGTCCACCAAAAATAAGGTTCTGGGAGGACTCGGAACCGTGGGAAGGTGTTTTGCAAATGTCATTTTTTAGTACAATACATGAGGAAACCATGGTATGTATTTTGCATTCAGAAGTAAGACTTATCTAGGCTATGAATAATTGTAGAAGTTGGGATCATCAAGATAAGAAAAAAAGGTCCACACAAATGACTTAAAATTTTTTCGTCTGACTGTGTTTGTACTTTTCTCATGTCTAAAGGCTGCCAAATTCTAGATGCTGTCTTTCCTGGGAACTAACCAATGCTCTCTGGCATGATTTTCACTTCCCCTTATGTCTGTATTTGAAAAAGCATATGTGTAGTCCCTAAATGAATATAGTGGTTAACAAGCTATGGATGACAACCCACAAAACATATTTGCTAAAGCAAGTTTCATACTGCTTAATGGAAAACAAATACCAGAACAACAAACCAGGGATATTGCTATCCATGCATATATTTCATGTGTGAGAAAAGGTGAAGGAAAAAATCCCCTTCTGAGTTTTTCTTGGGCCTGCTTCTTCCCCACTGGAATTAAATTACTGTAACTCTGGGGGCAGAACTTGGTTCTTCAGTACATATTTATGTTTTTCCTGGTAGGGCAGGACATGCTATATAGCAGAAATGACTAGTTGCTGTCATTAGATGAGTAATAGCTTCATCCTTCCTAACTCCTAAGGAAGGATTCATCCTTTACTTCCAAAGGAAGTAAGGCCAGCAGCATCCTGCTAAAGCAGCACTGTTAAGTCATTCTCTAGTAAACAGTGACTCTGTTGTTCCTAAAGGAAAAGAGGCCATGCAGAATTTTCAAGCCTTCAAGACATGTGTCTTGTGTGCAAGTGATGCTGGAGAGGCTTGGGGAAAGACTGCAGTGTGTGGGGAAAACCCCTCCTTGCAGGTAGTGAGTGCATCATCCCTGGCTGAGGGGTCACCCTGGGGGCAGGTGGGGAGTGGACCATGGCTGGGATAGAGCACATCTTTCTGCATTTTTCAATAGCAGATTGCCACAGGTGCATGGAGCCCTTGCTGCCCAACCCACTGAATGTGGAAGCTCATTCAGGTAGTAACTGCTGGCTTGAACACAGCATGAAATTAGAGGTTTTATTACAAAACACTAAAGCTTAGTAGTGTTCTTACCCTTGGATGCTCAGTCTTCAGCCAGAGCTTCCTGAAGCTGACTTATTTTATTAGATTTTATTTTAATTTAAAAGTAACTTAAAATGTATTTACTTGCCTTCTTTCATCTGGTGACTCACATTAGTTTCTTCCACATGACTGCTCTGCTGAGGTTAGGAACCTAAGAAGTAAAACTGAGATTTCTGTAACTTTCTGCTTCCTCTATCAAATCCCTTAAGAAATTATCAAACACTGGCAAGGTTTATGATGTCATTAGAGTCTTTTATAACTGCCTAATGCTCCAAGTAGAAGAAACTTGGTCATAACATGTTGTGTAACCAAGCACACTGTCTTCAAAAACAGAATTTAAAGCCCATTTTTTTTCAATTACCTTTCAGGTGCCTGTATTAATACAGTAAGTTCTGGTGGAATCAGTGAAAGTTGTTAAATGGGCAGCACTTTCCCTCATATGAACCATGGCTTTGTTTTGTTTTTCTTTTTCCTTAATTTTGGTCCTCGCTTTCCAAATAGCTTGCTGATACTAGTGCACTTGGTTTTTAGGAAAAAGTAGGTAACTTCCATATTAGTTACCTGGTTTTGGTAAAGCAGCTGTTGTAGAATGTCCACCTTTCTGACAGGGTTTAGTCCATGAAACGTTTAAGAAAACAGCCATGCATGTGCATGCCCATCTAAGTTTTTTTTTAGTTAACTGCTGTGGGAAACGGTGGTTTTCTGATGAACTTTATACAAACCAGGAAGTGGCCTTTCTCATTTGCTGTAGGTGAACTTGCTGTAGCAGGGGGGTTGGACTAGTCCCTTCCAACCCCAACCATTCTGTGATTTCAAAATGAGTTGAGGAGCGGCTGCTGTGTACTTTCCAAATGAGTGCAGCATGACATCTGTGGCCCACATGGACCTCACTAAGGCCAGCTTTTCATACCCTGTCAGTGACGCCAGGTCTGCCATTTACTTGCATGAGGCTTTGGCTGCTTCAGCAAAAGAGAAGGGTGAGTAGAAGTATAAAATAAACTTCTTTTTATTTTCCTTGAAGTTCAGAGAACATGTGTGTGTGTGTTTGAGATATATATATATATATATATGTATATATATACACATACATATATATACATATATACATATATATATAGAGAGAGAGACAGAGAGAGAGAGAGAGAGAGAGATACAAAACCTAGTGTTCCAACAATCCCCTGCATGTGCAGGGGAGAAAAATATGCTTTTCAGATAAGCACCCTTAGTCCTGGCTACACCACATAAGTGTCTGCCCAGTAATGGTTCTGATAAATTTTTTGTCAAAAGCAGTTAAAGCAGTTAATTTTTTGGTTAAAAAGAGTTAAACTCAACAGTTGCTTTGCATGAGAAGTTGCTGAAACTTAGTAATGTGTGTGCTGTGGACAAGGCTGTGCTAAGGCAAGCATTTGTTAGTAATATCAGTACTGTTGTTACCGAGGTGTTCTGCTCTGCCTGGATTTTTTTCTCAGAGAGCTTCAGTTCTTAATATAGTGCCAATTTCTGTGTTGTGGTAAAAGGAAAAGCCAAAGGAACGTGTATGTGTGGTACCTGAGATCTTCACCCAGACTTCAGTCCTGTCGATTTTCACCAAAGTGCCCCAATCTAGAATGTTTTTAATGGGATCTTTGACATAGGGTAATGGCTTTAAACTGCCAGAGAGTGGGATTAGGTTCATATTAGCAGGGAAAAAGAACTTCTTTGACTGAACCCAAACTTGTAGCTGTAGCTAAATCACAGTGAGGTGGGAGATGCAACTTGTTTGGACAGCTAACAGCTGGTTAGTACTTATAATCAAATGAGCAAGATTGCTGCTTTTCTGAAGGAAGATGTAAATAAGTAAAATAGGTTTTAGCCTCAAACCACTAGTAATCTGTGCAGACAAATTACACATAAGAGAGGAAAAAGCTATGTACTTTATATAGAGGCAGGGTGCCATGCCAGAAGGGCTGATGTCCTCAAATAGTATGTGTTGTGCTGGTAAAGTATAAAGAAGTGAAAGGTAGTGTTGCATTAGACTTTTTCCCTTTCTTATTTCTGGATCCCTTAGCAGCTAACTGCAATCCCCTGATTTTATTTTCTCTGTAGCTGATTGGAAGGATGCTGGGGTTTTTGTGCAGTTCAGGTGACTTGCAGTACTCCACATGGCTACCTCATCTTTCATTATTCTGCCTTAGACTTGCTCTTGATGGGCATGCTGTACTTGACCTTCACCCAGGACTACCACGGACAGAACATATATATTCTCATCCTAATAAAAAGATACTATATATATATATATATATATATATATATATATATGATGTATATGTATACATACGTATATATAAACAGATATATGTATGAAATCTATTAATGTGCTTTTCTTCTTTCTGTCAGAAAGCTTTTGTCACTGTCTTGGTAAAGTCTTTCCTCTTTAAATTTGAAAGTACATTCATTTCCTCTTTGCATCTTCCTTCTGAACAATTGAAGACTGTTACCTTCTCTGCCTTCAGCTTCCTTTTGTTTAGATTAGATATTTAATTTATCGTCTTTCTACTCTTCTCTGAATATCTTCTGACTTGTCCACATATCTCATGGAGAGCAGCAGTGAAACTTGACCAAAATGTTCCTGTTGACATCTAGTGATGGTGAGTACAGCAACAGGCTTTCTTCACAGACCTCTCTTGCTGTCTGTTCCAGCACAATATTTGCTTTTTTGCAAGAGTCTGATATTGTTGATGCTTATCTAGCTTATTGTGTGCTGTAACCTCTAGCTCTCTTTCACAGAACTCTTGCCTATCTGGGACAGTGCAAGTTGGGCTGAAAGATAGAAACCTGGTTGTGAGGCTGGCCTGGGATAGTGAAATAGAAAAAGGGCTAACAATGGCTTAAAGGAAAACTACCTGATTAAATACCGGAATAAGCATTTCACTGGAAAAAAAAAAGGACAAGACACGGAATATTTTTTTTTGACAGTTACTAAAGCAGATGCCAAAGGGATTTTGGCATAAAATGTGCTGAAGTTCAGTTTGGGTATCAAGGTTATAAAGTGTTTCAGGCTAGGAGACTGCCAAAGAAATGTTTTGCTTGTATATGCAAGACAGTGTTCTTAATAGTATTAACACTAACATTTGCCTTCTTGCTCTGGTGCCTGCTGAAGTCTGTCACTTTGCAGCCCAAGCTGCTTTTCTGTGTTACCTTTTCATCTTCCTTATGAAAAAAAAATTCAGTTCAAGTGATTTTTGTATTAGATGTATTCAGCTGAGTTCCTGTGTATGCATTTTCTTGTAACAATACTAGGTGTTTTTTGTATGTTTCAAGTGGTACTTTAGATTTTTGTGTGATTTTTTTAAAATCCCATGTATGGAAGAGCAGTGTTGCCTTGCAGTGTCTGGAGTGGGGACCTATGCAGAGCCAAGTCCCATGATGGCTTTGGTTATTTAGAATGTTCTACACATGCACAGTGAGTTTTTTCTTCCTGGAAAGAGGGGAAATCCTCACTCATTGAAACAGTTTGTCTTCCAGATTGGACAAAAAAACTATGTGTTTTTGTAGTGGGCTAAAATCCTGCAAAATTTCAGCACTGTATTTTTTCCAGTAATCCCAAGATTGTTTGTTCAGCTGCTTTCATTCAGTGTAGCACTTAATGAGAGTATTTTTTAAAAAGAGAGGTGGTTAGAGCACGGAACTTTTTTTTTTTTTAAGTTCTTTGACATATACTTGTTCTTTCATACCCCTTTCCACATTCACATTGTGTGTGTGTAAAGGAGTGTGTGAGAGGCACTCCCTGGAGGGATGTCAGCAGCTTGTGCTCCTGAGTCAGCAGAAGTTGCTGGAAGAAGGACAGAAGTGTAGTAAGTGCTGTGGCGAATGCCGCGCTTTGCGTTGTGTTGCCTGATCCCGATTATGGGTCTTAAGCCCCTACTGACAGCCACAATCCCCTTGTTTATGAATCTGTTTCTAAATGCTTTCTTTCAGAGAGTCACACAGCTATGACTGCACCCTGCTTCGTTTCAACATTTCCTCGTTAGCCTGATGGGAACTCTCTAAAAACTGCTGCCCCACGCTGCTTCCATCCTCAGCAGGAAAGGAGATGGTTTCACAGGCCTGTGCAAGGGCCAGAGGCTGGGGTGGGTTTGGGAGCCAGGAGGGAAGGATGCTCCATGGTGGCTGCAAAACCATGTTGTCAAATATCAGCTCTATTCCTTTATAGTTTCTGATCCAGCTATTACTGTCTTCGCCAAGGACTGGGTTGAAATCATAGGGGATTCTGAGAACTTTACATCCCTTTGGGTCTTTTACCTTGGGCTACTTTGAACCAGAATGGCAAAAAATTAATTATATTGTTCAATTTAGTGCATCTTCCACCCATAATGTGGTCTGGGTGAGGGGGTTGGGGTTGCTTTTTTGTTTTGTTTTGTGTTTTTAAGTAGCTAACCACCTGAATCCACAAAGTAGTGCACTTAATAATCCTATTTTTCTTCTGTCCTTGAGCATGTGCACTACTACAAATGGGACAATCACCTGTAGACTTGACCTGTGCTTCATCTTTTGAGGCTTGCACATTGGTGACTACCTCAGTTGCTGTTTAGCATGTTCTGTGATCAGTGCTTAAATTTGAGTTGCTCAATTTGCAGAAATGCTGAGTAACTACTGTTTCCATGTTATTTTGTTCTAAATAATTCAAAAAGATGCTTATACAAAGCTGTGGGCACTCTCCTGCATAATTAATACTACAACAAAACCATGGCAGCATTAAAATGAATAGTCAAAAAGGAGCCCTGCCTGTCTGCTACCTACACAGAAAATTCTGTCCTACCTTTCTATTGCTCTAGAAAGGTCTCTACACCACCAGTTTAAAATAGATAGCTTTTGCTGAAGTCCCTTAGTTGAAATTTAAGGAAGAGAGGAGCAAAGAGCTGACATGCCCCTGGAGAGCTCAAAGGAAGGAGCAGTGGATGCAAAGTGAAATCAAATCTCTGCTCTCAGGAAGGTGGGATCTGTGTCCATCAGTTTCCATAAAGGTACAGTAGGGTTTGAGCCATGCATGGAGCTGGGTGCAATAAGGCAAGTCTTGGAGTAAGCCACCAACTTTTCCTGAATTTTTTTGTGGAAGAACCCAAAATGAGCTCTCTAGTGTGGCTGAATTGTGATATTTTTTTTTGATTGGTACACAAAATACTTTTGATGCTGAAAGTTAAGTTGAAAGTTAACAATGATTCCTTTGTAGCAATCCCTTTTGAAGTAGACAGTCCTATAGCTAAAAGAAAACACTACGCAGAGGGATAAAGTGTGCTTTCAAGTCTATATTTTATATTAAACTATTCTATTGAATATGTAAGTATCCCTGTCCTTGCTTGATTTCTTTTTCTTCAAATAATCAGCAGCCTTTGGCATTCCACACCCTTCTTACAGTAATTTTCAGTAATTTCTTCTGAGTGCTGATACTTGCTTCTGTCTTAGCTATTTGATACTTCAGTTTCTCAGAAAGCTTTTACATCTGTATTCACTGGTCAGAAACTGTTTGGCTGCTTTTTTAATTCCTATCACAACATTTCCTAAACTACATTTTTTTTTCCTTTTTTTTTTCTTTTTTTTTTTTTTTATAGAAAACCACTGGTGTTCTCAGCTGTGGCTGTGCTGCCATATCTAGCAGGTTCATGGCAGGGCTGTTACCTGATGAGAATCCCTTTTCCAGGCTGATCTGAGAACACTAGTAATGGTGGTGGTTGCCTCTCCCAAACCAAGTTTAGCACCAAGCACAAGGGAAAACACCCAGGCTGTGCAAACGCGGCCGCCTTGGGCCCGTCACAGGCTGCATTGCCTCATGTCACGCAGAGCTGTTGGTGGTTATTAAAGGCATCCATACTCTCATGTTGGCAGCCTACCAGACCCATCTTCTTCCAACTGAGCCTCCAGGCTTATTGTATCAGAGCTCAGGAGAGACGTGCCTGCCCTAGGTGTGTGCTTCTAGTGTCAGTCAGATGGGTAATGTGGGGTAACCGGCCACTCTTGATCACGTATTCTGTGCCTGATTTAAGGGCCCAGTAGATCCTAGCTCAGGGGAGCAATGTGTGTGGCTGCTACTGGGCAATGGGGTTGAAACCTCAGCCTTATGACAGTCAGAAGAGGTACTGTTTGCTGGGTCCCCACAGTTGGACCCATGACGGTGATACACCAAGAACTTGTAATGAATCCTGTGAGTCATTCCATGAACATCCCCATTTCCTATACCTTTGTGCTCAGAGGGAGCCAAATCACTACTCGCAGTGCCTCCTTCCTTCTTCAGCTTCATTCACCACCTCTTCATGGTCTGGGCAGGAAGGACACTTGTAGGAAAGAACATTGATTTTGACCACCACATTGAAATCCATCCTGGAGAACCAGCATTAGTATGGAGTGAGAGCCATTCTGTCATCATCTTCCATGAAGTAACTGCAAAGTTGTGTCTGATCATCACTACAGAACATGCTGTGTGACAGACAGCCTTGCTTAGAGGTCTGTATCTTAGGGATTGTGTTGCATCATACAGTTGATAATCTAAATGTAAATAATAGTAAATAATAGTTGTGTGTTAAAATTTGAATTTCATTAGGTGGAGGTTTTTAGACTTGAACAAAAGATTTTTTTTTCACATAGTGCTGTAACATGCTTACTAGCTTTGACAAAGAGTGTTTCCCCTGATACAGAAATAGCAGATAATAATAAGCAAGCAGACAAGGTTATGCAGCAAGGGGGTATTTTAATCATCTTTGTTTTGGAGAAGACAGGCCAGAGTGAGGTACCTCTTAGAAACAATCTACTTACTGATACTTGGCTTCAACAGATTGACATCATCTCAGGAAAGAAAATAACTGTTTGCTATTCCTGTCATAGACTTCTTTCAATCACTGCGACAGATGTTCTAAGCATGTTGTTCCTCTGTTAGGTTTCTTTAGCAGTAAAAATACTGTGGTCTAAATATAGTTTAAATTGGTTGAGGTACCTTGTTTAAATATGATTCAAAATTGTGTTATACCTGTTTAAATCAGAGTGTAATAGGACAAAACCATTGGAAAGTCTGGTTAAGATAATTACAAGCCCAGGTAGGAATTCTTATTCAATCATATTTTAAGTGAAATGCTATCTTTTTCTAATATATCTTGCAATCTGATTTAGGATGAACCTGGATAACATAGTGAATTTCCCTTCCCCTGCTCATTATTTGGAATTACCTTAGACAAAAAATGGGAAAAATACTTAAATAGTTCTCTTTTGGTTTTTTTGGGTCGCAGCAGAATGTTTTACATCAGGAATACACAGATTCTATTATCCTTTTTTTTCCAATGAAATGGAGTTTCGTGCTCAGGAACAATTGAGGTGGCTGAGATTAGAGGGAGAACCAGTACACATGCACAAGGTACCCATTACTCCTTTGGGGACTTTGGAAGCCTTTGGTAGCTGAGAAGGCTACGGTCCTTACGACTCCCCCACCCTTTCCTCTGCCAGTGAGTTCCAGTTCAAAGCTCTTCTCTGTCATCCTTCCTGCTCACTTGCTTCTGGGACAGCTAACAGGATGATGCAGGCTGAGCTCTGCTGAACCTGTTGGTGGTAAATAGTCCCTCCTTTTCATTCTCCCACTCATTTTGTACCTAGATGATTGGTTGCTGCCACTTTTTGAGACCACTGGGTTGGGAGCACAGCTTCCTACCTGGAACTGAGTCCTGAGGGTGTGACAGTAACTGCACTGGTGTGCATCCTTTCCAAGTGCAATTCCAGTCAGTGATGTTGATCAGGGGAATGCTCTTGTTTGGATACTAGCTGGCTGGAGCTTTCTGCTCCCTCTTTCTGACACGTATACAGATGAAGTTGCTAAATTGCGGTGTCTGGGACAAGGTGCTCTTTTGTTTCAAAAAATGATGAGTAAAGCAACAAAGTTCAAGGTTTATTTCATCACTTGGACTTTTACTCCAGTGATAGAGACTGGGAGTTCAGCTGTAGAAAATTGAGATCCTCAGTTTGTTACCTGTTCTTGTTTCATTGCTAGCTAACATTATTTAGTAGACTGTTAAAATAATTCTCCAAGAGGGAAGTAAATGTAGGGAGTTACAGGTGCAATGATCTCCAGTGCCTAATGACACTGACTGTTAGCATCCTTTATTTTTTGTGCTTGTTTTTGGGGGAGGAAAGAGAAGCTTATGTGGTAATCACATGCTGCCAGGTCATTGCAGGGAATCTGGTGCCAGCAGTAACACTCTGTTCAAGGTCCTGCTTCTTTGGGAAAACTCGCGGGTGGTTAACTTGAGCATCCAATTTTGAGCCTTCACAGGGGAGGGTGGTTCATGTATGCTTTTTCTTGAAGCCATTTGGGCCCCACTATGATCTCACATAAGGAGACATTTTTTTCTAGATTTGGGTTACAAATTTGGAGTTGGGATCACTCATATTGATCTTTGGTTTCAAGCTTCTTTGTGCAGCAGTGAAGGTTGTAGTTGTTTACTTACTAATTTCATCATCGTACTTATGTTGATTTAGTGCCCATAGGTATTTAAGCTGTGAGAACAGTGAGAAAGACTTTAACATCTAATTTTCCCCCTTTGTGTTCTTATAATTAAAAAGAAATCCTACAGCATTCATCCAAGGAGTCACTGTAAAGTTCATGGTTAATTTCACTATCCATGGACAGCCGAATGCACTTCTGGGACTTTTTTGCAGCATGATCGGGGCCTTCTCTTAATGTTTCTATGACAATTTAATATTCATTTGGGTTTAGAATGAAAGAACAAAAGGATTCTTCAGCATTCAATCTGGCTGCCTAGGGAAGTGGTTGAGTCACCATCCCTGGAGGTATTTAAGATGTGTATACATGGCACTTAGGGACATAGTTCGTGGTGGACTTGTCAGCACTGTGTTAGCAGTTGGACTCAATGATCTTAGAGGTATTTCTAACCTAAATGACTAAATGGTTCTAAGATGCAACCTACTACTTCCTGAGTTTGCTCTCCTGTTTGAAGGGCTGAGTGAGGCACATCAGGAAAGTTGTGGTATCTGGGTTTCAAACTTCATCTCTTTTGACCACCTTCCATGCCAAGTATAGGAGCATGGTGAGACCTTTAGTTCTTGAAAGGTAGATTGGTTATTTAGGGACAGACATTTGAGATTATTCTTCATTTCTTTGTCCATATTTGTTTATAATAACAAGGCTTCCAGGAAGAAGATACTGCCTTTAGTTCAGGATTTAGCAGGGCAAATTACTTCAAGTGAGAAGAAGATTTTTGGAGGTGAATGTAGCAGAAGTGTTCCTGCCTGCCTGTAGCATTTGGATATACCTAATAAGGATGGGAAATACCCTGACCTTAAGATAGCCTTCTGCCCTCCTACTTTGCCATCTGTTTCAAGACCTGCAAAAGATTTCACTGCTTCTCACACACTATTCTACCAAGGTGGTCTCCCAGAAAGGGAAAAAGAAGAGTTACCTAACAGTGTTTTCCTCCAAAACTGTGTGTTATGGAATTCAACCAAGACCCTGATTTTAGCTCCAGTAGAAGTCTAAAACTGGCACATATTGTTTTCCAAGCTCCTTTTTTCTGTATGTATAAAGAAAGTGAATGACCAATAGTTTAGTATGTGGGGTAGAATATTCCTAAATAGCAGCAAAGTAGAATGGTTCTTGGGAAGAGCCACAACCACCAATTCACTAGTTAGTGAGCTTTCCTTCTCCATTAGGGGATACAATTACTTTCTCAGAAATCACCAGTGGAGTGCTTAGAGGAGAGGAAATGTGCTGTGATACAGAAATGGAACCCATTTCAGATATGATACCCTCCTGTTGAACATTTATGAACTGCAGCAGTTGTATGTAAGGCTTGGGCTTGTTACATATGCTTAGCTTGTCAAAAGTTTCTCGGGGCATTAAGGGCAGGCAGTGTCATTTGTGCAACAGGCAGAGCTCTCTGCCCGTGGATGTAACACTGACCTTACTTGAACTGATAAATAGCTGTCTTATCCATGACCTTTAATAGCTGAAATGTGCACATCATCTACAGCCTTTTTCAGGTTTGCTTCAAAAGAGATCACTGGATAAAGCACATGTACGTATGTATGCAGTACTCTGTGTGATCTTCTCTGGCTTCTAACAGCAGATTAAGAGAATTCCAGAGTTTAGGAGTAGCAGAGCAATCACTTTTCCATGTGCTCTTTCTTCCTCATGAAAGGTATTCATTCATAGGGATGCATGGTGTTGTGCAGCCAGCTGATCTTAAAGAAAAATAAAACACGACAGAACGTAATGTTGGACTTTATCCTCTTAATGTAAAATAAGTACTACCTTCTGTTTGCATTCTCTGGTTTAATTTGGAAGAAGACAGAGACAATATTAAAATATAATGAGGGCAGTTAATTTTGTGGTTCACAGTGGCTCAGATTTAGAAGGGAAAAAACCCACCTTAATCAGCACAGTACTTAAGGGCTCCCTGTAAGAAGGTTGTGCTTAACCTTCAGCAAACGCTTAAGGGCTGCCCTGAATAGTAATGGATTTAAGCACATGCTTAAGTGTTTTCCTGTAGGAAGACCTAAGCATCTTCTCAAGTGTTAGATTACAGCTTCATTTACCTTATTCATAAATCCCAGCATCAGAGGCAAACTTTTCTTTCATCTCTTGGCAGATATTTGGGTGTATAGATTTTTCCACCTCCGTTTGCCCTGCTTTCCATGGCTCTCTTGATGCAATCTGATCAGCCCAGGCTGACCTTCAGGGGTGCTCCACATGGTTCGGGAGCCTGCCCGCATGGCTCCGATTGCACGATCAAAGTCCGTACCTTGGCTTTCATCTGCCGGCTCTCTGCCCTTCCCAGGGTTATTAATTTGAAGAACTCAAAGGCGCAAGCCCTTTCTGCTGCGCCCGTTCCCCGGGAAGTAGGAATAGGAATTGGCAGGTTGTCCAACGGCTTGGCTGTGGTCAGTTTTCCATGGTGGGAGATGGGATTGCAGAGGGTTAAATCTGTACCAGCTGGTTCTTGCTTGGTTGGCTGTCGGAAATGCAAGGAAAAAAAATGAAAAGAAAAAACAAAGCAGGAGAGGAAAAAACCCCACACCAACCCTACAAAAATATGAGGGGAGGAGAAAGGAGAAAAAAATAAAAAGGGTGGGGGAAGGAAGAAACAAGAAGAAAGAGGGGAAAACAAAATAAAAAAGGTGAAAAATGGGAAGAAAAAAGGGGGAAAGAAAAGAGTACAGAGGGGTGTAAAGGGATACAAAAAAAGTAAATAAGAACAAGAAAAAAAGAAAATTAAAATGGGGGAAGTAAAACGAAAAATGGAATAAAGAAAAAAGGGCAAGGAGGGAAACGAAGGAGAAAAGGGGAGGAAGAAAAAAAGTATCACGGGGAAAGGAAAAAGAAAGAAGGGAGAAGAAAGAAGAGAGAAAAAAAGAAGAGAACAAAAAAGGAGGGGGGAAAAGGGGAGGGGAAGAGTAAGGAACAAAAAAAAAAGGTGGGGAGAAACCCCCCAGGCGAGCGCGCCGCCCCCCGCGCCGGCAGGAGCCGCAGGCCGCAGCCCCGGCCGGGCCGCCCCGAGGCCGCCGCGGGGGCCCGGCCTTGCGCGGGGCCCGGCCTTGCGCGGCTCTTGCGTAAGCGGCGGCCCCGCCGCCCTGCCGGTGGTGCCGTTGCCATGGCGAGATAGCGGGGGAGGATTCCTGGGATCCGTAAGCCGGGGGAGAGGGACAGATTACGTCTTAACCCGTCACTTCGCGGCGCCTAACGTGATGTGGCAGGGTCGCCCAGGTGTCCCGGGGGGGTGACCCGGCGGGCAGCTCCGGGCTGTTGCAGGCATCGTTTTAAATAAAATAAAGCTGGGAGGGAGGGAGCGGGGGTGGCTCTCGGGGTAAGAGGATTAGATGCGTTCGTATGGGGGGCAGGATGAGAAAAATACTGCAGGGCTTGAGGGAGGTGGGTTTGAGAAATTGGCCTCGATGGAAACGGGAGGCATCCCTCTTTTATGAACATTCCTAGTGCCTGCTGAGAACTGCCTGGCAGGTGCTGGAAGGGGATTCTTTTAATCTTCATCTGCATATTTTATTATCACATTTAGTTGTCAGCGTTTTAATCGTAAGATGTGAACATAAACACACCCTGAGAATCTCTAAGCAGCAAGTCCAAGTACCAGCCCTATGCTGATACCAAGCCTAGATCAAATCATTGACAGATGTCTTTTACATGAATGGAAGGAATGACGGGAGAAGGCATCAGTGTCTGCTTGGGTAAGTTTCCTTTCCCTTATCTTTAATCATTGTTAGTATTTTACACTGTCTCTTCCTCAGTGTCAGAGTGGGAGCAGTCAACTCTGGTGGGGTCTTCTTGTGCTTTTGATCTTCTCACTACTCTTTGCCTGCTAGAATTCCTAGAAGCAGGTGAGGATTTATTGAACCCTTTTGCCGTGGTGTCTTCTTGGTCGCTGTAAGGATGTCATTAGAGCAGGAAAAAACTTGATAAATTCCAATGTTTGATTTTAAATTTGGAAAAGATGATGTCTGGTCTAGAATTGAGTATGAAAAATACTGGTCTCCAAATTTACTGTGTTGTAAGCATGTTTCTTAAGAGAGCAGCCCCTACCTGTGTTAATAATAATATTCCATTGCCAGAAAAGAGATGTGTGTGGGGCAAAGGCCTTAAGTGAATTTAACATTCTTAAACAGTTTTCCAGCAGTGGGGTAAGAAATGTAAGAGAGAATACTACTGGGAAATGAGCTTGCGTTACACCCACAGAGCATATACTGTATATTAGTTATAACCCTGTTGTTTTTGTTGCCTGCAATTAATTGAGTAATTTCTTCCATGACTGAAACTGCAGGTTAAGCATGTTTGCTTTGAAAGCCAGTCTTCTGAATTGAGACGGCTTTTGCACTTACCATATATTAACAAGCTCTCGCAAAGTACATTTTGTGCGCTATGGTTCTCAATTCCTGAAAGGTGTCAGTGGGGGTTAATTCACTGTTACATAAACAGCCAATAACAGCTTCCGACTGTACTGGAATTGCTCTAAAATAGTTATTAGCTTCAAGGCCATTATGGAGGAAAAGGCATTTCACTTTTGCAGATATTATTTCTATGAAAAAAACAGAAAATGGACTATGAGAACTCTGAACCATTGAAGTGAGGACACTGCTGTATGAATAGGCAAAGCTGTAGTGTAGCTTTACCACTGGGTTTTACAACTCTGACAAGGTCTTTACCTCCCGGTTATACTTGGAAACCAACAAAATCTTAACCAAGCCAGTTTTCCAGAAGCTGAGCATTTATTGTATGAAGACATTTGAGTAGAGCATCATTGCTTTAGCTAGCAGAGCCTGGGTGCTACCTGTGTGCACACATGCTGATGTTCTAAAAAATCAGAAGTCAGAGCTGGCATCACAAAAAGCCAAATCTTAGAGCAGTACTGAACTGTGGGAGCACAGGAGCAGCACAGAGAGCCAGATGCTGGGGTTTATTGCAGCAGGGTTATTCAGCAGTTCAGCTCACTCCAGGTGGTACAGGAAGGAGCTGAGAATCAGTTTCTGAGCTCCCTGCCTGGGAAGCAGGGGTGCCTGGAGGGTGGAAGATATGCCTGGAGCCATTTCTGGTGCCTTCTGGTTTTGAAACTTCCCATGGGGAATTTGCTAGATAGTTTTGTTGCTGGAGCGTTTATTTAGCAGAGTAGGCCTGGTACCTGTTGAAGCAGCCTGCAAAATTGGCTCTGTGCTCTCTGGGCATGAGCAATTGTTGTTTGCTCAGAGAACTGGAAGTGTTTGAATATGAGAACTTTACTTGCATTTAGACATCTTCAGTTGCCCCCAAACTAGCTTACACCTTGACTTTTCAGAAGCTGGAAATACTTCTTCTGCCTCATTTCTAGAAGTAAAAGAGTAAAGGAAGGGATTTTATGTGTAATTCAGCTGGTTTTTGCGTATGACTGCTCATACTGACTGCTACTTTCCAAGAGATAAAGTAATTTTATGTTTTGGTTGTTTCAGCTATAGGAGTTGACTCCTGTTTATTTTAAATGCAGTGTTGTTCTGCATCACCAGCAAGTTATTTATTTAGGTGTCTGAGGGAAACACATGACTTGGCATTAACTTTTCTTTTCCTCCCATCTCCCCTGACCCCAAAGTAGTTCAGCCTGAAACTTGATAAGTTAATCGCAGTTACCTTGGCAAAATTATAAACAAATTAAGATGGATGAAGCCTGGCCATAAAATTATTTTGGATAGGCTGGGAAAATGCAGCTGAGAGCATTAATTGCTGCTACTTTCACTGATACCTTTGACAGTGTAGGGTTTCAGTAAGTAATTCCTCCTTGAAGGAAGGGAAACATGCCATGTCATCTGTGTCACTTCTGTAGCCTTTCTGAAATTCCCTGGATTTATGATTTGTGTTAATCGATGTTTTGTAGGTAAGTCTTTCAGATATTTTCGCTTCCCTGCTATGGAACTAGTCTATCTCTTTATCTTTATTTTGGTATATGTATGCTTGTCACAGGGAATTACACGTTTTTGCACTGTTTAAAAATGGCAGACCCTTACTACAGTCAATATAGTTTTAATGGAATTAATGACATTTTAAATTAAGAAGAATTTTTGCTCATTTGTCTGTTATGGACCATAATTTGATTACAACCCCCAGCAGTGCTGATGGCCCTGGAGATGATAGATGACAGGACACAGCACATACTGTAGGATCAGCTGTTAACGTTGCTTCATCCAGTCCTGCATGTTGTGGAAAGACATTTAGGAGGTGCCTAGACCTCAACCATGGAATTTATTTAGAGGGAGATTTCAGAAGAACACCAAGCTAAATCTTCCCATATTTGCAAGATTTTTTGTGATGTTAAATCTGATGGTGCACATTTTTGTAGTATATTTTACCAAAAGTGAGCCTAAAAATTCACAAGTTGTCTTTCATCCAGGAGGTGGGTAGTACAGTGAGAGTGAGAAGCGGGGATAAGGCTTTTGAATCTTAATGAAGCTAGCTCAGCCAGAGGGGATGTGTCAAGTGGGAGGCAGAGCTGTCTTTAAAGAACCACATGGATATCTTTTGGTGTGGTCTAAGTGTCCATTTGAGACCCTCTACAGATTTACCACACTGTTTCGGTCTTTACTTGTTTGGGTTTTATATATTATAGAGTATATGATTGTAAACCACTTCATACTGAGCACAGTATTCATTCTGGTTGAACATTCATGCCTTATTATATGTCTTTATCATCATTGCAAGATAAATATCAGGGCTTTATGACTTAATAATAAGTTTTATCTTTAAAGATCATTTTCTAACATATTGAAATGGGTTGTTACCTCACCTAGGAGTTATGAGTGTGATTGTTGGGAACACCTGAGAGTTGAGTTAGCTGAATGCTGTTTTAATTGGCAGGAGATTACCAGTTTCTATGGGAAAATGAATTAGTTAAAACCCGTCACAAAGGCCTTTTGAAAATTCTCAACTGTATTATGAAGATTGTTGATTTTGAAATTAATTACTACAAGTTGGAAGAAGAGGGTACTTTCTCAATACCCCAGTTTTGCATTGTCTGTACACAATAATTGGTTTACACTGTATTTAGGAGACGCATACAAAACAGTTGTGTTTTTGCAAAAGTTTTAGCAGTAGCTTTGTGTGGGCCCACTCTGAGACAATCTGATAAGGTCTGATTTTCAGAAAGCCCCCTGCTGAAAACCAGGCTGGTTTAAGAGAGCTCTGGTTCAGCACTTTGATTCATTAGCTGTTTTGGAAGTCTCTGGTCTCACTAGTTAGTATTTCCTGTCAGAATGTGTAAGGGCAGGAGGATTTTGTGGCCACTCTTGGATGAAATAATTGTACCTGATGAGGCACTGGCACAGGTTGCCCAGAGAAGCTGTGGATGCCCCATCTCTGGCAGTGTTCAAGGCCAGATTGGATGAGGCTTTGAGCAACCTGGTCCAGTGGAAGGTGTCCCTGCCCATTGCTGGGGCATGGGAACTAGATCATCTTTAAGGTCCCTTCCAACCCAAAACATTCCATGATTCTATAAAATAGTGAAAAAAGCTGCCTTTAAATTTTTGTGTATCATTGGAAAGGGCACGGGTAAATGAGAAGATAGGCTCAGGAGGGCAGGCAAGGGGTTAACTCTAGAGTGTCTCTAAGTAAGTAGTTGGCAATAAAGTATCTAAATATGTCTGTAAGTCTTCAGGTGTGCAGCCACTATGTTCCTTAGGAATATAATTATCTTTCCAATGAATTCTTGGAGTGTGGAAATCTTGTTTCATGGACTAAAACTACAAAGTACACAGGAAGGTTGTGTACCAAACTCACATATCCCGTGACAAGTTCCTAAACCCAGAGACCAGACTTCCCCTCACTACGAAATTCCCTCACCTGTCCATCATCATCCCACACATTCTCTTCTGCCTTCCCATCAGTGAGCTATGTGGTCAAAAACAAGAATCCCCTTCCCTTTTCCCTCTTACCTTAAAAGAGGGAATTTTGAGCTTCTGGTAGGTGACTTGCTGCCTGCAGTTTTTACTGCTCTGTGCCTGGACATTTTCCAAGGCAGTCAGTCCTGACTTTCATCTACACCCTGGGGATTCCACAGGTGCAATGGAGAAGTGAACCTTTGTGTGAGATTTGGCTGGTTTGCAGTCTCTTGCCACAGGGGAATGGAAGTAATAACAAGGGAGTTCCCACAGATAGGTGGATGTTGTGGGGTTGTGCCAGGAAGTTTTGGTTTCCTAATAAAATTGAAAGACCAATTTCTGCTTCTCTTAAAATCCTTGGGAACTTTATAGTCAGCCTGAGCACTGACTGAATTTTGGTGAAGAGTCAAATTCTCACCTGAGACTGAAGCATGGGGTTGGGGGAGGCATTTCAGCTTCATCTAATTCTAATTTATTCTGTGTGAGATATTCACCTGTGTGTGCCTGCAAGGGACAGGTGGATGTATAACAAAGAAAAAGCCCTGCATTTTGACATCCATAAATGTCACTTTACAATGGCTACGATGTTCTTAGTGCAAAAAGCAAAACATATCCCTATTGAAATTGCTTAAAACAGGTGTGTTTTCAGAAGGAGTTCCCTAAACAGTAGTAAATTTACTCACAGATTGGAATAAGCAATAGATGTTCAATCCACTCCTAATAAGTGTGTGCCATGCTGTTCATTGGGAATTTGTCAGATGACCTTCAGAGTAGATTTGTACTGTACTCAAACATCTACAATTAAAGCTCATTGAAATTAGATTCTTAGGACAGTGTTTACATTATTTTTATAGAGTGACTTTGTTTTCCTTTATAACTTGTACTTAATGGGAGAAAACCAACAAAAACTAAAATGTTAGAAAACTCAAAACTTGTCATATTTCCATAGTTTTTCCTTTTTTCTGAAATTATCTGCATTAAATGACGGATTAATTGCTATGAATTTTACAGACTTAGCACTGAATTTGAATTTTCAAAGTCTGCATAGCTTCTAGTTTAAATTATTAAAAGACTTGAAAGAAAGCTTTGGACAAATGTTTTTGAGGTTTTTTGTTGTGTTTTTTTAGGAAAGATGAAACTGTTCATTCCAGAAAATATTTTGTATTGTAAAACTTGTTGAAGCTCATCCTTTCCACAAATACCTTAAATTTTGGTAGTGAATTTTTTTGTCACAATTTTTTTTTGTCAGATTGCCTCTAGCAGCATCATTTTGTCATCTCCATGGGAGCTTACAGTTTTAGGGAAAGAGAGGTGTCAGCCACCATATACTATAGATAAATGATGTGTCCTTTGGTAGTACTAGAACATGAGAAATGGCCAGTACATCATTAGAGAAAATTGAATCTAGGATTTCAAAATGCTGGAATATCTTAGTAAGAGTCCCAGTATTGACTGGATTTAGGAGGTCTCCATGTGCCTTAAGAGTGTGTTTCCCAACCATGATGTGTTTCAATTTATTTTGCTCTGATTTTATGGATATACATTACTTGTTTTGGGGATAAATGTGAGGATAATGTGCCATATAATGCATTTTAGTCTCCAGTTGACATTTATTGTCAACCTGTTTTCTTAAAACCTAGTTTTTATAGGGGAAATTTCAGATGAGACTGTATGGATTGATATATTTGATCTGCTTCTTGTTACACAGGATTTGCAGTATAATACTTAAAGCCCCTTCGATTACAGCGCAGAGTTTCTTATTGGCCTGTACAAGATATTCCCAAAATGGTTTTGCTAGCATAGTTTTCTGCAGCCTTCAGGTTTTCCTTGGCATTATGCCTTGAGGAAGCTTTACTGTTGCATTGTTTGTTTTCAAATTTTACTTCTTAAATATTAATTATATGTGATATAAAGCAAAAAATTAACATGGCCAACCATCTCAAATCTGAGCTAGAAATGAAATATTGGAAATAAAATTTAGGTTTGCTCTAAGTCTTGTTGATCTGTATGAGACAGAAGGTATCATTTCCTGCTGTGTATCTTCAGCAATCAGCAGTGAAACTGAATCAGCAGCAGACTGATTGGTTATTTACTTTTTATTTTCTCTCCCATAGATCTTATGTCAACAGCACTCAAGCAGAGTGTAGCATGGTTATTTTTACTGTGTCTTTATTGGTTGCATAGATTAAAACATGGGCAGTTTTATGGAGGTTGCCTTTTTGCATCCTGACAACTTCATATTTGTCCTTGTCTTTATTAAAACATTTCATTTCTCTCAGACAACTTAACCTTTTTCTTCTACTCCAACTAATGACAAGGACAAATATTTGTCAACATCCTTTCAACATGATACATTCACAGCTCCATCAGTATCTTGGGGGTCTGGAAAAATGTTTCTGACCCTTCCTGTAGCCGAGGTGATGCCAGGTGTGGGAATGCTCATCTCTGCTTCCATCTCTGCAGCAGTTCTGGTGGTGATGTGCACTGCCCAGGCATCGCCACCAGCCCTGGGGGCCACCTGGGGATCTTTTCTTACTGATGCACTCTCCCAAAGCCCTGGGTGACTGTGGGAGCATGGCAAGGAGCAGGCTGCAGGTTGGGTATGTTTCACATCTTCCTTTCTCCTAAAGTATTGTTCCAGACCTCTGAGCTGTCATCAGATATAACATAGCAATGAAGCAAGCAAATTCAACAGTATCTGCAAGCCCACTATAGTTGTGGAGTTCCACCATTTTTCTTTGGATAAAATTATCAAAAATAGTGTTTAGGGAAATAGTGAACATCACCTGAACAGATACAGCGACTTTGTCAGGATGTGTAGGGTCTTGAGCAGAGATATGGGTTTGGGGAATCTGCAATGTTTGTGAAATAGAAACAGTATTTTTTAAGAGTATGGATAAGTTAAACTTCTTGGGAGAAAGGGACTAAGTATTTTTTCCCTTTTATATGTGCTGGGCAAACTGTTCGGTAAATATGGTCCTAATCTTGCACTAGCAGACTGTGATATGAACACCAGTGATTTCCCCATGTCTCCTTCAGACCTGTGTGATTAAAAACCCACGAGAGTGATTAAAATCTTACATCAGCATTGGAATGATTTGGATTCCTTCATGCTTTCAACTATTCAGGATGTCAGTAAAAAAGGCCTATTTCTACCAACATGTGATCAGAGATTTCTGTCGCACTCTGCCTGGCACAGAGACCTAGTGATGATGGATGTGACTGGTACCTACACAGAATGTTCCTGCTGTGTCTTTTCCTGAATGTGTGCCCAAAGGGAAGCTTTCCATGGTTTTTGAATGGCCTTTAGCTGAAGACTTGTTCAGGAGGCAGAAGGTATTTTAAGAAAACTGTGGTAGGTACGAATCCTGGTAATAAGGCTCTTGTGGTCTATTCAGTGCTGCCTGACAGGTCTGTATTTGATTTCACTGATGGCCTTTCAAATGCAAAGTTAGATTTTTCTACATGTTATTGCAGCTGAACAATTGTAGGTATCTCCCCACAGAAGGCCCCATTGCCTTTTCCTGGGCAAATACTCTCTTGTTTTTTCATATCCTGCTCTTTCAAAATGAGTTGAAGTGTTTAATTTAGGAAGAACACAGTCAAGTATTTTCTGCTGTGATATGGTAGAAGGGGTGTTTGTTCCTGGTGATGGGGCTTGCTGGTGTAGGTGTCTTCTGTGGCTTTGGAAGGAATGTTCAGCAGATACTTGATGACCTTCTGTAGGAGGAAAATAGGTGCACAGGTGAAAATGGAGGAGGTTCTTGTGAATGTCGACGTCTCTTGCAAGTCTGGAGCTCAGCCTACATTTCAGTACACAGGGAGAGAGTTGTGCTGCCAAGAAATTAATGTATTTTTTACTGGGATAGTGAGGGTCTCTGTGCACCACATTCAGAGTGCTCCTATGGCTTTGCTTACAGACCTAGGTTTGAAAAAAACAAAAATGTTCCAGCTGGAAAGGAACTGATTTTTCTTTAAAAAAGAAAAAAAAAAAAAAAAAAGCCTTGGAGTGCCTTGGGTGTGTTGGGTAATTGTGTACTCAAGAAACGCACTTACATAAGTGAAGACACTCTGTAACCCTCGCCTGCCAGGAAGGCAGACACTGCAGAAAATCCACTCATCACAGAGGAACCTCCAGTAGGTGCAAAAGGGGAGGAGAACCTTTGTTCTTTGTGCTGTGTTTATTCACAAAGAGAAGTTGTCTTTGGCATGTGTGCTTGGCACCAGAGGATTCCCGTTTTTTATCCTGCGGAGCTGCTTTTTCTTGTCGGTGTTGCGGGTAGGTTTCCTTTCCTAACGCAGAAGGGGAGAGGTGGGTATTTTCCATAGCTCATCCCAAGGCTTCGTTCCTGCTGGTTGGAAGAGCCCAGCAAAGCACCTTCTGGAGGCAGGGTAGGAGTCAGAAGCAAAGTCCTGGACAGCAGCTCTGGTGGATTCCATTCCAGAGCTGTTTGATGAGAGAGAGGAAAGATATGGGAGGATGTAAAGGTGTCATGCAGCAGGGCACAGGGTCAGGATATCAGTCTGGGTTCCCTAGTTCAGTAAGGAAAGCCCACACAGATGGGGAGGGACTTTATACAAGAGCATTAGTGATAGGACAAGGGGTAATGACTTTAAACTGAAAGAGGGTGGATTTATATTAGATATAAAGAGGAAATTCTCTACTCTGAGGGTGGTGAGACATTGGAACAGGTTACCCAGAGAGGTATTAGGTGCCCCATCTCTGGAAACAGTCAAGGCCAGGTTGGATGAGGCTCTGAGCAAGATGATCTCGTTAAGATGTCCCTCCTCATTGCAGGGGATTGCTTTAGATGACCTCTGAAGGTCCCTTCCAACCCAAACTATTTTATGATTCTGGCACATGCTCAGTAAATATGGTCCTAATCCTTCACTAGCAGACTGTGATATGAACAGCATTGATTTCCAGATCTGCTTCTCATGCTTAACGGTGTGCATTTAGGGGAGTTCTAAAACAAGGACGCTTTCTGGGCAAAACTAGGCTATACTGTATTTACCAAGTAAGCACATTTTCCATTAATGTAGTTTATAAAACGTACAAACAGGCCTTAGTGTTTGCTTACATTGCTTACGGTACAAATGTCAAATTTAAATGCATGTGAAACTTTATTGCATATGTTTATTTCAAATGTAATTTGATTTTACTGTGAAAACATTTCAGGAGTTAAGTTTGAGATGTGTGACAGAACAGCAAAGATATTTAATACTTAGCTTAATTTAGAAAAATGACCTTTCAGAGGAAAAAACTGTGCTTGTCAAAAATATACTGATGAATTAATTTCTTGTGATGCCAGTGTGATAGCTGACTTTTGAGAGCAACTTTAAAGATAATGAGTTTTATTTTTATCTTAGATCTATCTGATTGTAGTGCCTCTCACAAATCAAGTCACTTTACTGACTTCTATGCCTATAAATACATAGCAAAATTTGGAAGCAAGAAAAAGCAACCAGAAAAAAAACCCAAACAAAACCAAAAAAACCAACTCCAACAAAATTAAACCAAATCAGAGCAACGCAAATCTGACTGACCAGTGTGGATGCATACTTGGGATTTTAAATGACATTGTAGTTGTAAGATCAGTGTCCTCTTTCACCACCACCACCTCCCCACTCCCCATCCACAAACCACCCTACAAATGCTATGTAGAAATACCAGCATTGTAATCAGTTTTTAAATGTCCCTAATAGAAATGTGATAGGAATCTGTCTTAGAAAATACTTAACTTTGTTTCCAGAGACTGGAAACTTTGTTTTCAGAGACATGTCAATGACTTTTATTTTGTAAGAATCTGCTAGGAATTTGAAAGCAATTTTAGTATTCTTGTAGATTTCTGACTGCTTAAATTGATTTATGTTTAGAACCTAATCTTGCTCACTTTGACAAAGCTGGCAGCTTCAGTGGGTTTATTTGTGCAGATAGAGTGAGAAAGATTCAGCTTTTGATATAAATACTTTAGCTTTCTGGTTTCTGAGAACTATTTTCTTACAGTTAATTATGCATTCTTAAAATGTGTACATTCATAGGCATATGTAGAGGGAGACATGGCAGCTTAGTTTGCAAAATATTGAGCTTCGTTTTGCCTATCAGTGTTTTTAATTTTAGTCAGAACAATCTCTAAATTGTTAAGACAGATCAAGACTTAGAAGTCATGTCATATATTGTCACATGTAGCATTGTAAACTGTATAAGCATAGCTATTACTGGAACATCAGTCTGTTTCAAAACATTGTTTTAAGTGTTTTCTCTAGGTTGGTTCAAAGTGGTCCTTTGAGGTTCATTTTGGGAAGGACAGATGTCAAAACAGGCGGTTTGTGTTCTTGTGGGCCATGGGTGGCTGTCAGGTGGAGGGGAGAGCGTGGGAGGTGACTCAGCATGGATGGGCCTGGGAATGGGTTTGTGAAAGCTAAAGTATTGCAAAACAAAAATTCCTTTCCATGCTTGAATTATATTAATTGAGATGGTTTGAAATAAAGTGGTGCCAACTTGAAACAGCTTCCAAGTTTAAAAGTCTGTATTGTTTAAAAGAAATACTGAAGTGTCAGTGGTGAGGTGTGCTTCTGACTACAGCTGAAGTGTTTGTATCAGCAAACAAGAGCATGTGAATTCATCAGTCTACAAGTTTGCAATTTGGGTGAGATGCAACCATAAAAATGCATGGTAAAACCACATGGGTTTACCTTAATCATTAAATTTTAGCAGTATTTTAATTTTCTTGTGTAAAATGTTAGTTTCTACACAAGAAGTTAATTATTGGGTTGAGCATCAAGTTTGCTGAAAATACCTTTTGCTGCAAGATGCTGTTGAAAATAGAAACCTCCTCTTGCTGTTGTGGTTGTGATAGAGTTGGTGAGCAGCAGTCACTGTCATGTTTTGGTGGTTACACTGAGGTCACTCCCAGCTAGGCTTGGCTGAGCATTTTTGGTAATGTTACAAGTATAGTCCAGCTTTGCAGCAGCAAACTTACTGTAGTTCTGTGGTGATCTCCTTTTGGGTGGTAGTTTCTTAGAATAGCTTTAGTTATTGTTGGAACAGTGGCAAGTTTAAAGAGTATTGCCTGCATGTAATGGTATTTCATCTCAAGCAAAACAAAGGATGTCAGTTTCTAAAGGAACCAGAATTATTTTTAACTCTTTCCTCAGTTCTTTAAAAGAAATTCAGAGTGATTCGTCAGGATCCTGTCTCAAAGTGACTCCTGTAAAGTGTTTCTAAGAGAGAATAACAAGGCGTTCAGTGGGCAATTTTGCAAGAACTGGCTGTGGACCAGTTTGCAAGAACTGGCTGTGGATGGTATTTTGTTTTGTGGATTTTTTAATCTTTAGGCAGTGCAGTTAGTAGCTGGGTGGTGTTCTGAAAGTCACATTTGATCTTTACTGAGAGTGTTATCTGTTTGTCCTTACCTAGGATGTCTTCTTCTTAGTAAAGAAAGTGCTGAGATTCCCCAGTACACAGCTTCAGTATTCCAGGATAAAAGCCTGGGAGCTCATATCTCATTGTGCTTTAAAGTGTTTCTCAAACAGCCTTGATCAATGAATTCATTTGCAATGGGAAAGCTAAATCTCAAACACATGCATGTTAAATATCAGCCTGAAAGCAGGGAGGAAATGGGAGCTGAGATAAATTGGTGAGAAGTTCAACTCGTAAGACCTACAACTTGACATAAGAAGTGAAAGTTACAAAGCTTCACTTTGGTCTTCTATTCCGCTAATGCTCAGTTTGACCTTCCCTGTATCGTTGATTGTTTAATATACCCTTATTTCAAATATTCCTCACCTCTCTGTAAATTAAGCTGCTGTAAACCTTCAGACTCTTCTCACTGGGAGTCATCTGCAGGCTTGTAAGTATTTGTATTGCTCTTTGAACTTTTTTTATTTCTGATATAGTTGTATTGTCTGTATTTTTCCTGAAGCAGCCTAATATTTTATCTGAGAAGACTGACCCTTCCTACAAAGAATTAAAAAAATAAACTAGCAAAGTGCTCAGGAATGAACTTTATGTGCTATGTGGTTATTTTCAGAGAGTCATCAAGACCTGCACATCAGTTCTTCAGTGCCACAGACCAAAAGGTCATAAATTGAATGTTATGAGTAGTTTAAAAAGGTACAGGGATTTGACCTATTTCTCTCTTTATGTATTTCAGTGCTTTGACTGTGGCTTTTTACCTTAGCATTCTTGTTGTAACACAGCATTCCAGGTACAAACACTTTCCCATAGTCCAAAGTTTAGGCTGCTAATGTGCTGGTTGGGTTGCGTTCCTCCAGCTGTGCTGTAAGGAGGTGACTCGAAAGGTACCATCTGACAGCCTGTAGTTCAGCCAGGAATTAAGCCAGGAAATCAAACTATCTGCATGCTTAGAACTGTATCCTGGTAATAATTTTAAAACTCTGTCTGTTTTTCCATATTTAAATCCTAATTTTTCAAGGGGTATTTAATGAGTGCCACTGGGTTTGTCCTTGCTTTTATGCTAAATCTGGAGTGATAATTTCCAAATCTTTTGTTTACTGTAGCATGTGAGGTAATGAAATTAGAGCCACCAAAATCTTAAAGATCATCTACTAGGGGCGTGAAAATGTTATCTAGTTGATAATTGGCAATTAAGGTTGGATTCTGTTACTGAATCTTGGCTTGAGTTGTTACTGAATAGTGGTTGAGTATTCAATTTAAATAAAGCATAATTTCTGGAAGTTCTTAAAAATAAAACTGTCTCAGTTTAATATGGTTTGAAAGTAATTACTAAAATGATTAAATGAAAACTGAAGTATTTAAATACCTAAACCGTAAACTTGATATGAACGGAAAGGGTGTGGGGTGTGTTGTTGACTTTTGGATGTGGTTGGTTGATTTATTCTTTTATTTGTTTCTCTGAAAGTATTCTGTGTTTAAAATTTATTCTACAGCATGAAACCAAAACCCAAATACTTGACAATCTATAAGAAATTGGTTAGTCTTGTCTCAGGATTAACCCAAGATTATTCAGTTTGTATTTATGAATTGTAGAAGCTGTACAGAAAGACTGCCAAAGATATGAAAGCATCACGTCATCTGCTGTAAGAGTATTTATTTTAATTAAATTTAATCACTGATAAAATATTGTCCAGTGTTTTGTTAAAAAGGGAAAGGAAATGGGAAATCATGTGTTTAGTATTTTCCTAGTTGCTGTGATTTCTAAGTAGATTCCTCAAAATATGAACTGATCTACCATTTTCTCAGGAAAAAGGAAGCGAAAGAAGGAAATCATTTCAGTGCATCATTTCTACAGTGTATCCTCTTTTTTATGCCTTGTATTGTATTTAATAATATTTTTCTTCTTTTTTTCCCTGTGCTATCTTTTATGCTGCCTTTGTTCTCCTATGTCCTTTCCTTCTTTCATCAGTCTCCACATGGAGCAAACTATTTCTATTTTTGAGAACCATAAAGAAAGAGAGGAAAATGAGGTCTCCCTTTAAGTCAGAGCCATCAGAAGCCTTTAACCTACTGTAGTTCACATGGGCAATAACAGATCTGTGCATTTGGAGGATGCCCATGACTCACAGCCCTAAATATCAGCACCAGGTGAATCTGGTGGCAGTAGGTGGGAGGAACTTGGTCTTGCTCTATGATTCTTGGCTGAGGAGGGGTTGGCAAGAGAGAAAACCTGAGCGAGGCTGAGGAGCACAGAGCACAGCCTTTCTCCTGTTTCTTCTGTGCTAGAAAATCCAGTCATTCCAGCAGTTCTGTGTGATGGTTTTTAACAACAAAGTGAATTTGGAGAAGATTATAAGGGGAGAAGAGTAAGTCTTAGGGAAGCAACATTTGTTCCTTGGCAGGCCATCACTGTGATTTCTCAGCTTGGTGGAAATGTTCAAGATGTAAGCTTTAATGAGAAGTTGGCCAAGCCTTTTCCCTCAACACAGCTCCAGGTGCTCAGGCCCGGGAGACTCAGTGGTTTACCAGTCACTGTGAACCTCCTCAGAGAAGAGAAATCAGAGAGCAAGAGAGGTCATCCAGTTGGCTTCATTCTCTGTCCTCCTTCCCTTCCTTATGCAAGCGAAGTTTCCAATGTTTCTTTTCTTCCTATTAACCATGCACAATTTTTGTCTCAGTTAGCCTTTCTCTGCCAGGAAACATGGAAACTAAAAGCAGGAATTTATTTTAGCTGAGCTGTTGGAAAAAAAAAAAAAGAGAAAATAACTTCTGTAAATAGGTACAACATCTAAAACTGAAATAAATAGATTAGAGTATATATAGGGGTAGGGAGGACATGCCCTTTAAAATCTGAATATTTCAGGAAATTTGGGGCTGTTTCTTGAATCATTAATTTTAGTGCTACCGAGAAAATGTCCGAATAAACTTAATAAAAACAAAACCAAAAAGCAGTTTTGGGACATTCTACTGGGTTTTTGTTTGCATTGTTTTAGTCAAGTGTCACATTCTGATAATCTCTTCTCCCACACACCAAATTTTCCAGAAGTCATTGTTCCAACTAAACAAAAAAAATCTTACTGTAAATTAGTTAATAAAGTTGGATGTAATTCTTTCTACTTTGTTGTAGCACAGGGTTGACTAATCTAAAATCATTATGTTAAAGGCCAAAAAAACTTATTTGAGGACTTGAATTCCTTGGATGTTCACTTTGGCACATGGTTGTTGAAGTAAGCTCCCTCCAGGTTGAATTGTTCACTTCCAAATGCAGGATCAGGATGGTGTGTGCAGCAGCTTGCTGTGGCTTTCTCCCCCACGTTCCTCACCGCCTCCTCATCTTCAATCAGACAGCACAAAATTGAGCGTGAATTCTAAATAAAACAGAGAAAAAACACTTGGGTGATGTTCACATTGCAGAGTGCCATCATTTCGTAGGTGTTTAAGAAGTAGCTCATTAATTATCTTCCTAAGCTTGCAAGTACAGAAAGAAAATTTCACCACTAAGCCTAGAAAAAGAGGGGAAGAGGGCTGGGTTTTCAATCGGTGTAGATTTTACTTGTTGGTTTGTTTTTTTTTTTTAATAATTCATAGTAGGTTGCTGTGCCATAGCAATAGGAACTGTACTTCTTGTGGGATGAGGTAAATATGAATTCATCTATAAAATAAATTGTTTCTTCATCTTTCAACACACTTCATAGCATATTAATAATATACGTAACTATCTGCACTGCCATATTTGTTTTCTGTTATTTATTCACTGAACAAAACCTTCTCAGCTACTTGTAATAATTAGAGTTTTTTGTATAAAAGTCAATTAGTTAAATTTACAGTGTCAGTATTCCAGGATATTTTTTTTTCAAGAGCTGATTTCTTATCCAAGGGTATCTTGAAGATTATCAAAAAAGGAATGCCAGAAACTTCAGCCTCCTTTCTTTTATTTCCTGGGAGGGAATGTATTATCTTTCTTGGGGAAGGAGAAAAACAGCATTTCAGGGTTTTTTTTTCAGATTTCATGCTGATTACCAGCTAGGGCAAATATTTTAAAAACTCTCAGCCCTCCTTGAAGAGAGAGAAAGAAAAATCATTTTGGTTGGGACTCTGCTTTGGAAGATTGATTAAAGATTTCACTGTTCTATTTCTTTTCTGTATAAATTCAGTTGTCTCCATTCCCTTTTACTGGATTTGTATGATCTGAGCACTTTTGACTTCTTGCAGTGGTCAGGGACAAGGGCACTGCTGTCCATATGGGTGAGCCAGGCTGGGCAGGGTGCCTGTAGGTGGGACCAGGAGCAGGGAGGCTGCAGCAGTGGTAGCCCTGGGGCCAGCCTCCCCTCTTGGCTCCTGGTTCCAGCTGGAGCAGGCATGGAGGAGGAGAGACAGAGCTGGTTGTGCTGGAGACAGGTTTTAACAAGTACTTTGGGACCAGCACAATCCTGCTCCAAGCAGAAATCTTTTTGAGAAGAGAAGCAGAGGGGAGCTTGAAAATGGCTCATGTGGTTTGTAGGGTAGCAGCTTGGTGCTTAAAGCCAAGCACAGCTTCAGCAGGCTGCTGTGGGGTTGTGAGCAGAAATTATCCCTTCATAATGATGTGAACTGTCCTTTCAGTACCAAACATCTCCCTGGCACGCCAGATTTCCTCACTGAAAGCCTGCTGATTGGTCCCCTCCTTCCCCAAGTCATTCCTTGGGGTGTGTCTGGGAAAATTTGGGTGATGTAGGGTAATCACCACACAGCTAACTTGCTCTGCTTAGGGTCTGCCTAAACCCTAGTGCATGATCTGGAGAGATGCTTTATCCTCACTCCTGCCATCTTCGTCAGGAAGACAGCTTGGGTAGGAAAAGACCCAAGTGCTCTTTGGGATACTTTAGACCTATTTTTTGACTCAGGTCTTGAAGGAGGATGGGAGCAGATAGAGGAAAACAGTAAAATCAGTCACTGAATTGAGATATTAGCTTCATATGTATATTTATTACCACCAATTTATAATTTGCCCAGAGAAAAGAACATGAAATCCCTAGGGTTGTTTGGTTTGTAAGCCTCTTAAAGTGGCTAAGCCCCTGTTCATGGCTGCAGCACACTGTTAACATTAAAAATGTCATATCTTTGTGCCTTTGCTAAAGTTTTGTGTTTCAGGTACACCTAGTTCTACATCAGCTTGTATTGACTATCATTTCAAAGATGTTTTTCATTTTATGAATCCAGTTTCTGATGTTGTTTTTTCACTTTAAAGCTGTAGCTAGTAACATTTTATTTGGCATGTGAAATTCAGGGCAAAAATAGAAAATTACTATGGAAAAATAAGCTTACAAAGTCTGTAGAGCAAGGTCTAGTATAGCAAGCAAATTGTGGATTTTTAGTTTTTCAGTGAGCACTAAGACTCACTGATGACAGTTAGTATGACAGTTCATATGTTAGACTGACATTAAGACTTAGTAAGTTCTTGGATAAACAAATAAGCAAAAAAATGAGATACCTTAGTCAAGTTAATGAAAAACTTTGAGTTTAATGTTCAGTCATGCTGAAAGAGTGATTTTGAATTCGAAGGTGTGATTTTACAGCCCTGTTGGAAGGGGATTTACAGCATAGCATAAGAAGGCAGCTGCCCTTCGGTGCGGCAAGGGCCCAAGCTGTGTGTCAGAGTCACTCCAGTTGTTGCAGTATCACATGAAGATGCTCCAGCACAGGCAGGAGCTGGTGAGGAAGGAGTGGGCAGGGTGGCTGGAGGCAGAGAACCAGAGGTGCTTTGTACCTTGGGCTATACATGGTGAAGGGATGACAGTGTTTGTTTGGGCTGGCTGGATTTTAAAGACAGTTGGAAATAAAGGCAGTTGGAAATAAGGGCAAAGTTTTAAAGAAGACACAGTACCAAGTGAACTCCCCCAAAATACCCCAGCAGAAAAATCCCTTGTGTGTAAATTTACTGAGTCTGATATTTACACATTTTGCAGTCAATACCTGCTCCTTAGCAGACAAACATTGCCTTCTGTTTTACAGTTAATAGAAATGTGCTACTGTCGATTCCCATTCGCTTGAGTGATCCAGGAAAAGAGCAGGAATAATGAAGTGACAGTGTTGCTGATTTGATGGAAGTTATCAAGGGAGGTGAAGATGAAGATGCAAATGAAATTGCAAAGGATTTCAAAATGACATTAGGTTGCTGTGCAACCAAATTGCAAAAATGACAAATGAAATTCAGGGCAGATAAATGTGAAGTGATGTCCACAGGAAAATTATTTAAACTCTTCATTTAAATTGAGTTGCTTGTTAACACTTGGGCATGAGATCTTGGGGTCATGTATTTGTGTGGCAAAGTCAACTGTATACTCGCTAGCTGTCAAGAAGCAAATAAAGCATTAGGAATATCTATGGCAGAGGTATAGAAAAACATATCTGTCATGGTAGCATCTGTGCCCTCATCTCTAACAGTGGGATCGACTCTGATGTCTTTCTTCTAATTGTTTTTCCCCTCTTCACTTCCATCTCCAAAGAGTATAAAATAGCACTGCAAAAGCTGCCAAAGGTCATAAGTCTGTTGAACAGTTTTTGTGTAAGGAATGACTCAAGTAGATGAAGCCCTTTGGAGTTTGAAGAAAGATGTGAAAAGTTTACATAGATTCAGTATGAAAAGCTCCCATGGATTCAAATGATACTCGGAGAAGCTAATGTAGGAATAATCTGTGGGACCCATGAAGCTTCTGCGGCTCACTTCAGAGCTGCCTGGTTTCAGAATCTGCAACTTACTCTTCTGCTTTTCCCTCAACTTATGCTGTCAACTTCTGTTGGAGGCAAGATGTTGGGCTAGACTTCTGGCTTGTCTTGTTAGTCATCAAAAACTTCATTTTTTCCTTAGCCAGCAGTACTATTTATTGGCCATCTTAATATCAGGTAATTGTAAGAACTTCAGTATCCAAAGTCCTATAAAGATCTCATATTTTAAACCATTTCTGAAGACACTTTAGAATCTTGGTAAAGTGATAATTTTTAATGGTATACGCTAATCTTAAGAAAATTATTCTCTACTTAAACAGGGTTGTTGGTGCTGTAGGTTCCTTGTGCTGAATGAATCTACTTACCTGATGTCTGCCTTGCAAACTCAATATTGTTTGAGGAAGTCCAGAAATAGAGGAAGAAATTACAGAGAAGTTTGACCTCTCAGAGAACTTGCAGAAAGCCTCTACACTGTTGTCTCAGGTGATGAAACACCAACTCTTGGTGTTGTTCTACCTGTTGAACCAGTTTTGTGCCTTTTTCTGTTGAGCAAGCCCTCCTTCACCAGCCATGCAGCTGAGAACAAGTGCTTTTGGAGTATCAGACAGATGCATAGAAACTTTTTCCGCTGTTTGTCTGGGGAGTGGCTGGTTCACTGTTTGTTGCTTTGGTTTAGGATCTGCATTTGAGAAAATACAGAATTTAACGAAATCTTTTGGATTCCACATATTATTATTTTTTATATGTTTCCAGTGAGTAGAAAAGCTGTCAGTTTGGTTTGTTGCTTTTTTTTTAATGGTTTCAGTTATTTCACTGGCATTTATTTAATTTCTGTGTGTGACTTAAAAAAAAATTATATATATATAAATATATATATATACACACACATATACATGTACATATATATATATAATTGAAAACCTCTCATTTTTCCAATTTGGAGACGACAGTTCATAGGCCAGTAAACCTGCCAAGGGAGGGAACCTGTCTCAGTGCAGAAGTCATGAAAGTGCTCCTAGCTGCAGCTTGGACAAGGTGGTGAACTACAGCAACTGTGGCTTTAATATTTTAACTTCTAACACTGATACTGGGTTAGGTATAGAAAAAACACCAGAAAGCCAAAACTTGTGAACAGTGAATACCCTAGAGGCTGTTAAGTAATTATTATGCAGATTTTAGTGATAATAATCACCCTGTCCTAGGTAGGCAGCTGAAATTTGGCAGTGGGATAGAACAATGCCCTAGGATCAGCATAGCGATGGGGTAATTATTGTGCTAGATGGCTAATTAGGAGCTATGCAAATGAAATGCAATCAGTACTTGTGTTTGTAATTCGGTACCGGAGGGAGACAATGTGTAAAGGAATTATCTGTGGCGACTCAGCTGGGTGCTCTCAGAAGCACACACAGGATGCAGGATCACCTGGCTTTGTGGGGCGGTGGAAAGGAGCTGGCCCTGGCAAGTGCCACCCTTGTGCGTTGGCTTACGCAGGCTGAGAAGGTGCCAGGCAGGAGGTATTTCTGCAAATACTTCACCTACACTTCTGAAATCTTATGCTTGGCAGCTACTGTGCCTCTCCCCACAGGTGCCTCGCTGTTTGCTGTATCCTTCTGTAAGGCGACAGTCATCCAAAAATTCTCTTCCTCCCCATCCCCTCCTGTGCTCAGTTTTTAATGAGTGTAGAAGCCTCATAATAAAAATTCAAATCATGGAAACAAACAAACAAACACAAGATTGAAAGCTCCCCAATAACAAATAAATGACACAGGGACAGAGTTTGGGTTCATATGTAAAGTGCTTGTGTAATTTATGCGCATACACCTTGCCAACCTCATCAGGAGCCCTTACCATATTTGAGTAATATATGTGATGGCAAGGATAAAGCCTTTATATATTAAATTTATATACAGCCTTTGCATTGACTGTTTTATTGTATATACAGTATAGCAGATCATTGCTGATACAAATTTAAACTGGAGATTACAGATTGTATTTTCAAATATATGAGTATCTTTTTTTCTTAAAATGAAGAATAAAAAAAGGAAGATTTTCATTTTCTGTTTTCAACAGGGTTATATAAAGTATCTGTCATGAGTTCTTCATTTTTAAATGCAAATAATTATATATGGCAGGGAGTATGATGAGCATTCAAAGTTGACATTAAAATGAAAATGCATCAAATTTTTCTGAAAAACTGATCAAACAGGTCATTAGTCAAGGTTATAATGACTAGTGGAGCATTTAAAATTGTTTAAAGTCTCATTTTAGATGTTTAAAAAGGTAGTTTATAGCTATTAATAGGACGACTGCTGCTGCATCATCCTACTAGTTGTTAAGAGTTTTGAATTTGCATCATTTTTAAGAGGTCTTTTTTCCCCCCTCTCTTACATCTGTACAAACAATCTTCAGACCCAGCAGTACTGGACAAACTTGAGATTTAATCTGTTTTACCTTGCATTTTTGATAGGCTGGGGACATCCATGCTATCAGTTATCAGGCTCATCATTTGGCAATTCACTAAGCTGTGGTGCTGTGATTCTCTAAGCCCCAACTGGGAAGGAGAAACCACAAAACAAACCATATGCCAAAAAGTGTCAAGTTCCCACAGTATGAAATTATAAAGATGAAAAGACTGTCTTTCCTCATCTGATCTCTTCCTTTTAATCTTGAGTGTTTCTCATTAAACTGGAAAAAGGAAGTGTATGGGGACAGAAGAGTGGTTTCTAATTAAAAGTAGATTTAAATCTGAGTGAGAAGAGTGCCTGGTCCAGTGGGTTTCATGCAATGCCTTCTTGCTGCTGCCTGCCAGCTTTGAAAGTGTTCACTTTGTGGCAGGAGGGCGGTGGTGGAAACTTGGGGCCATCAAAGGCATCCTCAGCTGCCTGTGTCTGCCAGCCCTTGCACCCCTGGGTGCAGGGTCCCCTCCTCCAGCACAGAGGGACAGTGCTGCCATGCCCAGGGTGCAGTCAGGACCCCGGCCTGGCTGGTTGGGTTTCAGGCTTGGAGGCTCTCCTGCAGTGTGGGGACGTGCAGGGGCCTGCCGAGCCTCCACGCTCCCCAAGAGGCAGCATCCCACCGGCTGCACCGCCTCCCAATTAACCTAATGGGCTCCTTGTACAGACAAGACTCTGGGGTTTTGGGTTAGGGGTTTTTTTCTTTATTTTTTCTTAATGAGCTGGTTAAAGGAAGTCTTGGGATTCATCTCAGTTAACCAAAACACATTAGGACGACAGCGTTCTTGTTTTAGCAGGTTGTAAAGAGCCTTTCCTCCTCCTAGCAAAAGGGAAAGACAAGCATCACAGCCCCCTTGCAGTGGAGCGTGGGCGCTTCTGCATGCTCCCCAGTCCCAGGTGGGTACCCACAGCTGCAGGCAGGGTGCCTTGGGATTGAACACTGCCTCCTGTGCCAAGGGAACCTGCCATCTGGGAAATGCGCCAAGCTTGCATCATCTTTGCGTCGTTCGTTGGCTTCATGTGGCTGCCCTTCCTGCCCTGCCTGCACTGCATGGGCACTGCTGCTTCCAGCAGCAGAGGGTCTTTCCTCTGGGGGAGGTGTGAAATGGCTCACATGGGATGTGGGGCTGGGCTCGGGTCCTCCGTGTCAAATCTGAGCCCTGGAGATGTTCAAGGCCAGGCTGGCTAGGGCTTTGAGTGGTTTAGTGGAAAGTGTCTTTGCCTGTGGCTGGGGAGCTGGAATTAAATGATCTTTAAGGGCTCTTTTCAACCCAAACCATTCTATGATTCATAAGAGGTGCCATTCTACACCACCTGTCTGGTGCTCAGGGTATTTTTTAAATTTGTTTTTTTAATTTATTTAATAATAAATGCTTTCAGGCACAGTTCTCATCCAGTGAAATGTGAAGCACTTTGTTACTTGCACATGAGTTTGGTGGGTTTCAATAGTCTGAAGACTGAGATTTTCATGCAGGGACTCGGCTTCTTTTCACTTGCTCTCTGAATTTATAGTGGTGGAAAATGCAGCATTTTGTACTTTCTTAAGTATTTTTCTTAAGCTGTGCACAGCCCTCTCCCCCCCAAATAAAAACACATTGACAGTTGTTTTCAGTAATATTGCCCAGTGCATACAGACTGATTGCATTAATGTACTTCAGCTGAAGAATATTTTGTCACTTTGATTTTCTTTTCTGCTCCTGATCTAGATGATCAGTGCAAGAAAAAATAATTGAAGTGACATCTTTCTTTGTGTCTATCTTAAAACAAATGCAAAGGGATTTTCTAGATTACTTTTCAAATGTCTTCTGATGCAGCAAGGTAAGAGAGAGTGCGATTTATGAGAAAGCGAGAAGAAAATCTGCTGTCATCTGAAGCTGTTTTGCAGGAGGTATTTTTAGGATGACTCAGGCCTAAGGCCTGAGAATTGTTCTTGTCTTTAACTGAAGGGGAAAAAATATGCTGATATTTTCCTTCCAGTTGTTTTGGTTAAATACTTGAAGATATAACTCTAGCCTTTCAGGCAAGATATAAGCTTGTATTTTTTTAAGTTTTGATGTCATAGCCTGTTTTCAGCATCCAAAATGGTCTAAATCTGCTAATTTTCCACTTCCCCATAAACAGAGTATTTGTGATTAAAAAAAAAATGCAACAAAACACTTATTGTTTCAGAGCAGCAACTGTACATCTTAAATAATAAGCCAAAAAATCCCCATATTTGCAGTGATACAGACACATGCAAATATGTGCATGAAAAATCCTCCTGTTAGGGTGCTTTGCAAGAACTTAATGAACTTACACCAACCACTCCCTTGTAAGCTTTCCTGGAGGCTTAAAAGTAGGTCTTCCTCAGTGACTTAATTCCTCTGTGTGCTGTCATTGTGTGGGGCGAGGTGACTTGTTCAACAGGACAGTCATCTCATTATGCTGCTGTGGGGACACTTGTCACTGGAAAAAAGCCCTAGAGAGATGAAACAAACCAAACCCACAAACACTTCACTAGAAAATATAGTGTGCTCCAGCTTAAATTGCTGTCATAAGTTACTGGTTTTATACTTTGCCAACCTCACACCTTTCAGTATTTCTGCTTTCCCTGCTGAAGTTAATAAAACTTTATTTTCCTTAACTCACCATATAAGTGAGGCCTTTAATCTCTCTGAAAATTTGTAATGCATATCTGATACATAGAATGCTAGACATATTCAGGGTTTTATACATTATTGGGATAATCTCTTTGGAAAAAACCCTGTAAACTACATTTTATTTATGAATTAATTAAAATCTCTGAGGTTCTATCTCTCAGTGAAGACCAAAAATAGAGACTGTAAAGCTGTTGAAAAATCTGGTTTATTTTTTCATTTAAAACCCCACCACAGTGCCACCATATCTAATTCAGACTGTTGGTATCCTTGTAATGATCTGTCACAGCAGGAGGTGTGTAAAACAAGAAGCATATTTTACTGCACGCTAGTCTCCTTCCTTGCATTCCTAAAAAGCACAGTTACATTACATATTTAAAACCTCAAGGAATTTGATGGTATTTCCACACAGCAGATACCTGCTGGGAGAGCTGTGGTGGAGAATAACGTGAGAAGATTTCATGCTGGAATAAGAAAAGCCATTGTACACGTTGTTTCATTTTCTTTTACTCATATGCAGGTGTGTGTGTGTGTATAATTTATATCTATAATGTATAAATAAAATCATTTCAGGATGCTACTTGTGATTTGCATTTTTGTGGCATGCACCTGCCTGGGATGGCCAAGAGCTGGCTCTGTGGCTCATTGCAGTGCTGTCACATGAAATCTCCATTTTCTACAGCCATGCATATGATGATTTCCTCTTTCATTGCACCTCCACTAGTAAGTGCTTGGTGAGAAGTATCCCATCTTCAGTGAGAGTGTGTCTGTCACTGTCATTTGCTTCTAGATGTGTGCTACTTCAGGAGGCTGTCTGCTGAAGGTTGGGGGCCATTGGCATAGGTCTTACAGTAAAGTAGTCAAGATATGTACTATTCTGGCTCTTAGGGGAAATGAAGAGAGTGCTATACCTACCATGTACTAGAAATTCCCATTAGTTAAATGATTTTATCCTAGTAGAAGTAGATAATATTTCATTGATAAGCAAATGTTTCCTTTGTAAAATGTTCAGGTTAGACAGTAACGCAGGTTTAATTCTGAAATAATATTAGACCAAACAATTATTGGATTGGATAATATTATTTGCAATTAAATAGAGGACTTCTTGGTTTTCAGTTCCTCCTGGGCTTTACAGATGATTTTTTGTGTGGTGTCTTTTTGCTTATAAAGCGTTTTCAAAGGTGTGTACCATTAGAGCACCTGTAATATAATTATGACAGAATGTGGTATGATGTCAGAAATAATTTTCCTTAAGATGTTTGACATACAGCTAATTTAATGGCACACAAGAGAAGGAGATGACTGGATAATATAAATTTGTTAGCAAGTTATTGCTGGCGTACGTGCGAGTTGGCAGAAGACCTGGGGAGGCTGCCTTTTGGTGTTGCTGGGGTACTTGGCTCTAAGCCTGCTCCTGCCACCTGCTCCAGGGCCCTTAGGGATAACCCAGTTCTTCCCTCCAGCCTGAAACACAGCAGTCTGTAAAATGCAGCAGGGTGGGAAGCAGCTGCCACAGATTTTGTACAATGGTTTGGACATGCCTTGGTGCAATAGCCAGAGCAGGTAGCGTGTGATGCTGGCCATTAGGAGGATGTAGGCCCTAACAAAACATTTAGCCCCAAACTGATGTTAATACCCATGTCTCATTTACAGTCCAGATCACTGCTTTAGGTTTCCAGCATCAACACCAAGATTTTTCAGTGTTCAGAATGTTCAAAACTGTTCTGCACAGAGATACCGCCATAGGTATGAAGAAACACACACAGCAGAAATAACTCCTTGGGGAAAATGTATCAGGAGAGGCAGGAAGTGTAGGAGACTTTCTGGCTGTGTACCAGTCACCTCTTTACCTAGCTATTATTTCTGTTATCTGTGGTTCTTTGTTTGGGATTACAGTCTGACAAAGGAATGGTTGGGAATTACTGATAGGAACTAATTTTTTTTTTCCAATAAGAGACAGAGTATTCAGTTAAGGAGATCAAAGCCTCTAATCTTTCTGGCATTCTCATGTAGCGTGATTCTGAAATACTTAAGTAATTTTTCTCTAAAAAGTAGGATGATTGTCAATGTAAATGCATATATTTCTTGTAGCATTTATGTGAAATATGCAGATAATAATTTTAATAATAAAACTGCAGTTGTCTATGTACTTAGATGTAAGTTTTGTTGACAAAACATTTACTCTGAGAACAGAAACACCATGTATTGTGCATTAAATATATCTCTAGCATAGGGAAAGTGAGTTTGAGAGCCAAACTATCAAAGATTTGATTTCTTGTTGCCTTTTGCTAAAACCTACCAGCTCCATTTACGTGGGTAATTTGTTGATTTTTTTTCCAGTGTGTTCATATATTTTATCAACTGTCCTGCAACTTTGTAAATTGCTTATTTCTATCACCTGTAAAGCAATAGTCTGTGGAAAAACTGTATAAGATTGCTAGATACATTTTCCTCTGAGAGTATTAGTCACACGTATATAAAAGATGCTTTGTTTACATTTCCTCCTTTTTTCATTGGAAATGGTTATTTACATCCCTTTCTATAAAAAAAAAAAAAGAATACATTTAGTATTTCAGCTGTAATATTAAATCCAGGAAAGCATTAAATATTGAGTCTTCTGTGTTTAAAGTAAGCCTGCATAACTGGCGTGGTAAAGAGATGGTGAAGGATTGTGCTCTTTTTGAGTTGTGTTAGTCTTCAGCAGCCAGTAAGTCAGTATAAAAGAAAATGTGATAAAACTTCCCATTAAATATTTATGCATGTCTCACTAACCCCAGGGGAAGAAGGAAGAAGTTTGGCTTTTCAAATTGCCTTGGTGTCTTTCTTTCTCATGAGAAGCTTTGGGAGTCAGTTAGCACCCTTGTGAGATGTTCTGGTCCATTCTCTGGGACATGTACAACAGAAAAATTACTGAGCTTTAATGAGAAGGGAAACCTGGTACTTGTTCTGAAAAACAGAAATGCAGAACCAGAGCAAGATCAACAAAACTCAGTCTTAAAAGCTGCAAGAGTTTGATTCAGTTGTAATTATTTGGTTCTGGGGAGGAAAGAATTGAGAAACCATACCAGACTTCAACTGTGAATGAATGGTTCCAACATGCTTGAGTGATTCAGCTGATAAATAAAAGAGAAGTCATTTAAACCCACTTTTTAAGAATTGTGTTGAAATATCCATTTTTTTGAAAGCTTGTGTTGTAAAAGTCAGAGTGAGTAAAGCCTCCATGCTTGTAAAGAAAGAGGTGAGGGCTTTGCAGAGCTGTCATACTCCTCTTGTGTATGGCGGCCATGAAGTCTGGCATTTCTTGAGTTGCACCAATAGAGTCTGGGAGATTTAGGATTAATCCAGTTACATTCTGTTCTTTCAATTTAGTTCAATAAAAACTGACCCCACCAGGGGAAAAGAAGAAAAAAACTAATACAAGGAAAAAAGTTTTCACAGGTATTTTAGAAAATGACCATTTACATCTGAAAGCCACGTTCCAAGCTCAGATCTTGGTCAGTCAGGCCATAGTTTGATGTTCAGGACACCAAGAGAGCTCAGCCTCTCCCAGTGCTGCTACTTCTTACCAACACAACCTTTTATCCTGAACCTACTCAGAGGACTGTTTGCTACCAAAAGAAGATTTGGTCTTGAATTTTTATTCAGTCCAGTTACACCTTTTCTTGCTTCTTGCTCTGCACATGCAAACATGCACACATGCAGAACAAGGACCCCCCCTTTCCATGGGAGCTTCTGTGCAACAGCAGGTGAAGCACAGCTCTCCTTCCAACACCAGTGTGTCTGAGGGGCAGCAAGTGAACTGCAAAGACAGACTGGGAGAAAAGACTCAGGGCCTCCTTTTGCTCCTGCTCTGTGCATGTGGGAATTTCTGGTTGTTTCACAAAGAAATAAGGTGGGGGCTACCACTCACCCCCTGTGCTCCCATGTGAGAGGATTGGCTCCATTGCTTCACTTAGCAAATGCTGTTTGCTGTTCTTCTCACTATGTTTAATGCAACATTGACTTGCTCTAACAGCATTTTTCAAAAATGTATTAAAACACTCTGTAATGCACCGTAATACCTATTCCAAAGAGTCCCCTGACTGCACACATTATTATAGATGGTAGGAAGCTGCAGTGGGATTTGCTGTTAACTGCAGATCCGATGCCAGTGCTTTTCTTTCAGTGGTTCCGTGTAATTTAACATGTCAATAGCCTCTCTGGTAAAACATGATAAAATTTTATATGGTTGTATTACTCATAATGTACCACATAGTTACACATGAATGATATCACTCCTAAATATAAACAGATATTTCAAGACTGATTTCAGTAAATGACTTACTGCGATCTTGCCTTTTTTATATATGTGTTTTAATAGTGACCTCTCTTTCTTGCAGACAAAATTGAAGAAGCACAAAAACAACTTAATGGAACAGAAGACCAACAGAGAGGTAATAACAAGCCCCCAAAAAATAAAATAGAAAGTAAATAAAGTATTGGGATCCTAGAGGCTGGTCCAAAGCCTTCCTGTGTCAGTGAAAAGACTCGGTTGGGCTGGGCACTGGATGAGGCCCCAGGCATGTGTGTCTGCAGATCAGGGGCTGTGTCTGTAATGTCCCACTTCAGCTGAGACAAAAAGGTTTTGTTTTATCCACTCAAGCAGCTGCCTTGACCTTGATGAGATTGCTGAAGCTGTAGCATCAGGGCCATGCACATTGCTGACCACAGCCTGTGCTAACCCTTAGTTCTTTATGTCATTTACCTAATCATTAACAACCATACTCAGTTTATGGTGAGCAATATGTGATGATTTCCAGCAATATGCTGAGGAAAGAGACTGATCATCACTGCTTAGTTTAAGAAACAGATGACCTGTGGCAGATTTAATCTGTGTGTTAGAGCTTAGAAAGCTGGTGCAAACTCATTGCATTTCAAGAATGGCTGACTGCAGTGATACATGAGGATGCCCAGACACAGAGTGGGGGGCCCAAACAGAATTTTGCCAGGTTACTACTGGGCCTGTCATGGGAGAGGCATGAGAGGTCATCTCCACAGCTTAGAGGAGCAAAGGGGCAGGAAGAAACACAAATTAAGGATTCAGAGAAAGAGTAATCCTGCCCAGCCTCCTCTCAGGCCTGTTCCTGCAGAGCCCCAGCCTTTGTCCAGGAGTGAAACTGTCACCACGTGGAGTCAGGGAGCAGCTCTGCAGTTCACTGTTTGGACTAAGAGTGTTGCTAGCTGGGGGTGTGGGACACATTAGGGGATGCAGGGCAAAAGCTTCTGGGGATTGTGTAATGCTCTGTACCAGCAATTGGAGTTGGACTGCAACCCTGAGGGATATGTCCAGGTGCAGCAACTGAGGAGTCTGGGATCCAGGGGTGGCTATTGGGCAGACTGAGTTTCTGAGCCAAGCTGCTGGTGAAATCCACCTTGGAGACATAGAAATATTTCCCTTAGTGGACCTTTGCCCTGCTTAGCCAGATCAAGGAGCAGGATAAGGTAGGAGTGCTCAGAGTGTCTGTCCAGGATCTGTATATCTGTATGTCCAGCCATATATATGTATGTATGTTTGGGGGGGGGGGGGGGGGTGTTTGATCTATATCCCTCTTGTGAAAACGTTTTCAGCCTTGCTACTGGTTGGATCTGGGGGCATGGAGCAGCAGCAGCCTCACTTCCTTGAGCTGCTGGATTTAGCAGATGAGATATTTTCTAGTATCTGGTGTCTGTGCTTTGGCTTTTTCTGGGTAGGCATTCACCTTTCAGTGGTGGTGGCCTGTGACACATCTGTGAACAGTATTCTAAATTATTGATGCTCTGTCCTGGAAGGTTTATTATCTTTCAAAACAATGAACTTCAAAACATTTTAAAGATCAGAGAGCAGAAGACATACCTAAGTGGATCTCACCAGGGTCTCTCTGGCCCAGCATTTGGCCTCCCATGGAGGAAGTAGGATGTACTGTTAAAGGATACCACATAAGCCTGGCCAATTTCTTTAGTGTCTTCCCCTTATGAAGTCCACATACGTTGAATTTAGGGATGTCTGCCTCATCCCTTTATTATCTAGACATTCATAGAGCTGTTATCTATGAGTACAGTTGATTAAATGCTACTTGCACCCAACATTCTCTGGCAGCAAGTTGCAGTAGTTCACTAGCAATAACATTAAAAATACAGATTTTATCTTTTCTCCTCAATTTCCAATTTTCCTTCCATTTTCAACAGGAAACAGCCCTAGCTCAAGCACCGTGAATCGTTAAATAGCAGTTCTACACTCACCTTATCGACTGCTTTCACAATTTTGTAAATCTTGTCCATATTTTGCTCAGCTTTTTTCTCTCCTAACTTGTAGCTGGCTTCATATTTCAAGAGGTTTATTATAAACAGTCTCATATGAGTATTAGGACTGCTCTATGTATTTGTAAAAGGTGGAAGAGATAAAACCTAAGTAGCTAGATAGCAGACCTTCAAATGTTTGCAGAGATTTTTAAACAAACTAGACCTTCTAGTAAGTATTTCTTATGTATATCTATTTAGTGTGTCATAGATAAGTGGTATTGTGATCCAAATGTGAAAAACTTGGCATGTAAGGTATAGCTGTCTGTTCTTGTTGCTGTTGGTCTCATAACATAAATACTGCTCTGGATGATTTTTTGTGATGGATGTGTTCAAGCTAAAGACAGGCTAACCTCTGCTCTTAGGCATTTGTTCTCACATGTGTCCCAGTAACATCTTTGCATAAAGGAAGATAAATTCTCTAGGGTAAACTTAGCAATGTACTCTGAAAGGGATGGGGTTACAAAGGTTTATGTGGTGGTAGCACTCAGCTTTCAAGCATCTCAGAATCAAAGAGAGATTTGACTTAACTTTTGGCTTCTAGCCTAAATTCTTATGGCTGGAAATTGAAAAATAAAGTTTTACATTGAAAACTGATACATAAATAACTGAGGTAATAAAGTTAGTCTTTTCAAATTAAAACTGTCCTCTGCACCTATGGGTTTTTTTTAGTTTCTTACATGCCTGAATAGATCACATTCTTGATAATATGAAGTAAAAAAAAAAAATTTTATTTGAAAATGCACATATTAACATAAGTTATTGTAAATCACAATCCTGTGTATACAGATTCATGTGAGGTATGACTGTATATTTTTCCTCTTGGTTAATTTATTTTGGTTTCAGTTCATCTAGATCACTTTAGATTTGTTTATTTCCTATCTGAAATGATTAAGAAATGTAATTTTGTGGAATTTATCATAAGTTAAGTGTTGCTCTGTCAGAGGAGCTGTCAGTGGCACAATGTATTTGTGGGGAGTTTATCATAAGTTTATTCGTGCTGAGTTTCTGCTGAGTAGCTTTGTGCACTGATCAGTCATAACTTTATACATGTTTGGGATTTAAGTTGAATTTAATTGACTACAGAAATACATGTATTTAACACCTCATTTTGCCATTAGCTATAGTAATCCAATTAAGTTCAAATTGGAGTAGGACTCAAGCACAAATGAGGCAGTAAATGGGCAGACATAATTTTCAAGTTTGCACTTCAGGTATTTAGTATAAAGTTGCAACTGCTTTTTTGTCTTTTGAAGTGATAGTTCACAAATGATTCAAATGGCCTTGATTCAAATAACCACTTGAGACCAGAAGCATGTTCATTAGGGGTTGTGCTCAGCTTCCTGCTCAGCGAGTGTGGAAGGTGGCTAATTCTCATGTAGGTTCATTTTCTCTCTGCTGCCCAGCTGCCACTCTGCATTTTCAAGAGGAGAAACTGTGCTTCCCCTTCTTTTTGCTGCTATTTCCCAACACTCTTTTACACCCTGGGTGTGCCCCTATTTTGGGGCTGAATTTTGTCTTCTGGCACATGTACAGGGTTTAATTAATGTGATAGAGAAAGTCTTGCTCCACATGGTGTTCTTTAAAATCTAGAAGGGATGGTGAGCTTGAACTACACAAAATCTCTCCTTGAGAATGCAGTTGAAGTTTTCTGTGGTGTGGGACTCAGTGGATATTGTGGGTTGGAAAACATTCAGGTGAATGCAGCTGCTTTATCTTTGATCTGCCATTGGCCATCCTCCTAAGAAAGCCATTCCAAGGATGTCTCTCTGTCTTCTCCCTCCCAGACAAGTCAAGTTCTATCAGATTGTGATTACCACAGAGGCATCTGATTTGGTCATCCTCAGAGACAGTCCAGCCTCTGAAGTGCTGTAAGCATTTTGTTTCCTGCTTTAACCACTGCAGCAGTTCTTTGCCTGTCCCAGCACTCTGGGTCCTAGATACATCAGCGCCACCAACACTGCCATTATGTTCCTTAGGTCTAGTGAACTAACTTGGCCGTCTCCATACTTGGTGTCAGCAATGCTGACTGCCACCTAAATCTCTCTCTGCTTTTGGATGTTTGGGGAACATTCAAAACACTCAAGCTGGTGACAAACTCTAGCAGCACCAAGATTTGCCAGAAAATGGATGAAAGGTTTCCAAAAGGATCATCTGATCTCACTGGTAGGCAATACAGATGTATACTCTGTATTGCCTACCAATCCTGGGGTCCCTCAGGCTGTTTGGACTCCCTCATTTCAGGTAACTGCTTCTTGCTGTGTCACCAGAAGGGTCAATGATAAAATTCTGGGTAAGATGAAGATGGATTCCTTCATTCTCCTTCTCATTCATGGCTATTGTTGTGTCCTCAGGCTGTAGGGTGGTCTGCAATGGACGGGAGACATTCATGTGTTTATCAGCCTTACTGGAGTTTAGACTTGCAGGCTGTCCTAGTTGTTTGTCAGGTGTGAACTCATCCCTCTGAATAAGCTACTGCCTATTGTTTGATCGAGTTTTTGACTTTCTGCAGTATCAAGGTTTAACCCCAGCTGGCAACTAAGCCCCACACAGCCACTTGCTCACTCCCCCACAGTGGGATAGGGGAGAGAATCATAATAATAAAAGTGAGAAAACTGGATAAAGACAGTTTTTTAGGTAAAGCAAATGCACTCAAGCAAAGCAAAACTAATAAGTCATTTACCACTTCCTATCAGCAGGCAGGTGTTTGTCCACCTACAGGAGAGCAGAGGTCCGCTGCCATTTGACCAGTGACAAATTACATCATTCCCCTGTCCTCCTTTCCTGCTTTTTCCCCCAGCTTTATATGCTGAACCTGATGCCATATGGTCTGGAATATCCCCTGGGTCAGCTGGGGTCAGCTGTCCCGGCTGTGTCACCTCCCAGCTCCTTGTGCACCCCCAGCCCACTCTCTGGTGGAGTGGTGTGAGGAGCAGAAAAGGCCCTGACACAGTGCAAGCCCTGGTCAGGAGTAATGAAAACATCCCTGTGCTACCATCCCTGTGTTCAGCACAAATCCAAAACACAGCTCCCAGCCATAATTAGCACATGCAGGAAAGGGGGAGATTAGTGTACTGTTTGTACCTATTCAATAGGTAAAATTTTAAACAGGTTACTTATTGTCTCTGCAGGCTGTATATGGTATAACAAATCCACCCTAAGCTCATACTTCCAGACCTTCTTAAGGGTATGCAGGCATCTGCCAGTCTCTTCTCCTGATTTCTTCCCAGAAAGACATCTCTGTGTTTAACTTCAAGGAAAAGCCTTTTTTTTTTTTTTTTTTTTAAGGATTTGAGGATTTGTATCACCTGCCACCTCAACAATTGCAGCTGACTTTGTTCAGATAAAGCATGGGAATAGTTACATCTTGAATTACACCTTTCCTTCAGGGTCTGTGCTCCATAGCATGAACGAGGAGGATCCATGTTACGGTGGCTCAGTTTGTTGTAGCAGCACACCTAGTCTCACCCCCAGAAAAGGCAATGCCATAAATAGCAGAAAGAAATAAGCTGTTACTTAACTTTCAGGTCAGTGCATTATGTTGGTCCCTTGCAGTTTGCCAGTTCTGATAGTTAGTACTCATTATGGAGTACTCACTTGAATTAAAGGGTCTGTGCTAAGGTCTATTTAACACCTATTTTGGTCTGTCATTTGCCTATTAATCAAGTTGCTGTAGTTTCTCACTCCATCCTTTCCACATTGCTTAAAGACCTCTTTCGGTTTCTTGCCTTCAGCTGGAGGTGCAGGAATTTAAATACTAAGCTGTTCATTCTTCTGTGTCATCAGTTTCAGATCCTCAGCATAGCTGTTCACTTTCTAGTCTGTGAAATTGAATTTCTAAGTTGCTCTCACTTATTCTAGGGGCCATTTGTGGCAGATCTGTTTTGATGATAGCATTCCCTTTCAGAGATACCGTAGTTTGTCCCTGAGACAGTAGCAGAATTTCACCCAGACCAGCTCTCTTTCCAGAGTCCTATGCTTTGATATTAGTAGAGCTTCTTCACGTTTGAGATACAGAAACATTGTTGGCCAGTTCAAGAGTTTTGCTTGACTTATCAGTGATTGTTCGAATGGCTGGAGGTTCTGTCAGTGCTCACAAGAAACCACCTCAACAGAACTATTCAAAGCCCTGGTCTGGACTCCTGCAAGGTCCAAGCAACTTCTGGGTGCTGTTGAAGTACACCTTTATTTCCAGCCTCTGTAATGGAGCTGCCTGAAGCCTCCATCATCATTTTCAGTGGGTGCTAATCTGTCTCTTGTGAGAAACAACTGTTCACTTTGAAAATTTAAAAAGGTTTATTAAACTTTTACAAAAATACAACAAAAGGACTATATAAGGAAAAATTCACAGCGCTGGGAACTGCCCTCATGGATACCACATGGCCAGTTCATCTTCAAGATGGATGCTCAGTCTTATACCCGTGGGTGTTGCACCAACCAGCCCTGGCCCCTCCCAAAATCTGCCAGTCAGCTCTTCTTTGCAATTTATCGGTGGTTACTGCTTCCTTGTAATTTGATTGGAGGTCAGGTGTTGCCATGCCACACCCCCTAAGCACCAAGCTTTTCCATTCCCAACTGCCCCGGGTAAGGGACACATGTGCAGCCTTCTCTCTACCTGTCCTAGACAACCCCGGCTGTCTGATGGCAACAACACAGAGGGGAAAAGGGAACTATGGGGAGAGCAGAGGCCATCTAAATGACAATAACATAACTATACATCAATAAAGCTTTTCTTAATATTCACACAATAGTTATCCCTTAATTGCGAGAGCCAATCGCCTCATTATCCATCTATAACATCTCAGAAGCCTAAAGGTTGAAGCAGTGTTTGGTGGAGTGGCTCTGTAGTCACTGTTGGCGTGCAGAACATGACTCTCCATTTGCTTCCTTCAGTCCCAGTATAGCTGTGTGGAAGCACCCCTGGAGTGAGTGGACCTTTGAGCTGTCATGCACAGAAAGAGGAAAGAAAGGAGAGATTGCATTCACCACCAAGTACTCTCTGAGATGCACAATCCACATGCACATATGTTCCCCTCCCACACTTGCAGTCCCTTCAAAGCAGTGTGTTGGCATGGAGGAGAGACAACCAGAATTAAATGCCCTTTACCTTGTTTGCCCATCTGCTGTTTTTTTAACCGGAATGTTATTTTTCTAGTAAACTGAACAGCACTGAGATTTGAGTGAGAAGACTTGTCTTTATAAATGTGAGCATGAGACTTTAGATCACAAATATATGTTCTGCTGCAGATTGATGGTAGACATATTTTGTATCATGAGAGTTTTTCCTAACCCTCCCCGCTTTATCATCCCTCTTGTTACATGAATGCATGTTGTTGACAAAATCATAGAGGGAGTTTGAAATCAATTATTATAAATATGCCAGCATTCTGCTTAGATAAACAAAGCATTGCATATGTCTTACCTTAAAGATTGCTGCTGTTTTCATGTTGTCATGTCCCAGCTTAGAGATGACTCTCACCAGCCCACCATCTGGCCCCAAAGGAGCAGCCAGGTACCTTCCCTCCTCTCCCCTCCTCACAGGCACTCCCATTCCTGCCTTCTGCCACTATACCTCTCCAAAAAAACAGGTGGGAGCACTTCATGCTGGAGATGTGCCCTGCTCCCTAGGCCATCACAGAATCATAGAATGGTTTGGGTTGGAAGGGCCCTTAAAGGTCATCTCATTCTAGCCTCTTCCAAACCCCCTGCCATGGGCAGAAACACTTTTCACTAGACTGGGTTGCTCAAAGGCTTATCAAGCCTGGCATTGAGCACAGCCAGACAGCTGCAGTCAATACCATCTTCTTTCACTTGGGGGAAATAGGAAGTGGAATGAGAAGGGGAAGTATCAGACAAAAATCTGGAAATGGGATGCTAAACAATTTACATGTTTGTATTTACTAGCTTAGTGTGACATCATCTTCCTCAGATGTTTCTTTGAATTTTTCCAGGAGGTTCGCAGGCACAGGAGCTCTCTGGATGCTTTGCTGCTGTGTAGTACCAGTGTAGTATCATTAGTCCAAAACATTTTCTTTCCATTTTGTATTTGTAGGAAACTGCCTTACTTTTTGGGCAAGGTACCATAACCAAGATCCAGAGTTTCATTTGATTCTTTTCATCTTCTCATCCTTAACTTCCCCAACCCTATGGGCTAGAAATATAGTCATTCTAAATGGAGGTATATAATCTTCAAAATTGCAAATTACAGTAATGTCGTGTTTGTTATTTAATGCTGATGAGAGGATTAGCTTTTTTTTTTTTTTTACCTACACCAGAACTGCCTAGCTTTTACTTTCCAGGTGTTCAAAACTACTACTTAGCAGTGAGATTTCAAGCAATTCACTTGTTCATTTTCCTGATACCTGATTTCATCAAGTATTTGTATCTGCATTTAAATATGTCAATACATCTGTCTGAGAGATGGTTTATTTAAATTGTTCTCTGTGTGTCAATATATAAGGCTTTCATTCAAGACTGAAATATCTTCCTAAAATATTTACATCAACTCAGACATCTATGATTGGCTTAATGCAGGAACTATTCATGTCTATAGCTCATGTTGTACAAGATCTCACATTTTCATAAAGTCACATCTATTCTTGAAATCTCTGATGTTTTCACATTGAAGGAACATTGCATACTGCTAATAACAACAGTGACAACTTGAAAGGTCCCTTCTGTTTTCAGGCACGTTCAATACAGGGGTTTATGCCCACGAAGAACAGTGAGAAAACTCTCCTGACTTCTGCAGAAACAGAAATAGTCTCTGATACCATTTAACCTCGTTTTTCTTTGCTCTTGTCTTCAATGGTTAAGTACATTTTAATGTCCCCACTTAGGCAGTGAGGACAAACTGATAAAAATGGAGATTTACGTGTTCTGTGCTCTGAGAGACAATGTTAGAATATGGGCTTAACCCAGAGAAGTTTTCCGGCTCCTGTAGACCTCCTGCATTGTGAGTCAATGTCTGTATCTGTTATTTCTATTTTAGTTTTCTTCTGTTAGTACATTTCGTTTAGACAACTAGCAGATGAAATCTGCTTGGTATACCCACTGCTGGTGCTAGACATAGCAAGAACTGGTGTTGTTTTGACAGGCAGACAAACAGATTTACAGTTTTAAATTGAAAATTTCATCCTTTGGAGCTATTAGGAGAACTTGGTTAAAACATTAATGGGATGTTAAAGTGATAGTATTTTGACTTCTTCTGACAACTGTGGCAAATTTTCTGAGTGACAGTTCAGCAAAAGAGATTCCAACCTGCAAGTAAAATTTTCAAAGGGACATTTTACAAACTAACATTATAAAACAATCATTGGAAAAGCATCTTCCTGATAGTAAATGGAAAGTATCTATTCCAAATCCACTGTACAGTGCATTGTTAATTAGGGGGCTATGTTTTCAGACACAGCAAAATTTTGAGCTTAGTCCTGTTTTAATGAATAGAAGGATTTCTTTCAACTTTATAGAATCTGAGGCCAGAGCAAGCTCATTTTTGTGGTGGGAGGATGCTGAGCTAACAAACTGGCTAATTTGAGAGCATACCTACACACACACGCATAGTGAATTCAAAAGGGTGCTAATTTTAGCTGATGTGAACTGGGAGCAAGCCAGTTGTGGAAATGGAAGGTTTTTACTTGTTAGCTTCCTTGCAGTCTGCCTTGCATATGAGTAATGAGTGGTTTTTTTCATGTTTTCCTGATACTTCCTTAGCTCAGGGAATTGTTAGTTTCCTTTGGTCTGCTTTGGAAGGGAAAATATAACATAAATGGATGAGTGATGGGTTGGATGAAATGTACCACTCTCTGGTAATGATATGCTTATGGGCTGACCTCCATGGAGCCTTTCCTAGGAATCTCTTTGAATGTGTGGATGTGTGAAAGGGCTAAAAGAGAGACTGTGCACATTTATGGATAAAGGGCACATGAGGCTGGGGGAAGGACTCTGAGTAGCTCAGAAATGGGGGCTTCCCACTGATGCTGAAGGAAACCTACCCTGTGGAGATCATCATTTCCACCTGCAGCATGACAAAACCGCAATCTGGATATTCCTTGGTTAGGACATTTCTCACATCTAGATTTCAGTCAAATGGGCTTGATTACTCTACTTCTGTCGTGCTCACAGCACCATTTAGTCCCAAAAGAAAGACCTGCTGTATGGGACTTTTCCTACTCTCTATGCCAAATCTCCTAGTCCTTTCTCTGTCTTAAAATAAGGTTGTTAGGTGTGAGCTCTTTCCTACTCTTCATTCCTGATGAGTTGCTACAGGCAGTATGGAAATTGCTCCATTTGATCCCTGCTTTTCATATGGAAGATTATGTTAAAGAAATGCAGAGAATGTGACTAAGGAGCTTGTTCTGTTTGAACATCATTATGTGCAGGGATGGTTTAGTTAACATCTTGTTCCTTTCATTTCTGTTTTTTCTCCCCAGATTCATGTTTGGATATTTTGTATTCAGTGTCTCGTCTGACCATGTAGCAGTTGCTCTCTGCTGAAAGCCCTTACACTGGCTGCTGTTTCATGAGCCTATCATTCTGTTTTCATGGCCTTTTTTCTTCAGCGGTGTTAGAGGCAGAAGTTGTTCTAATAATTTGCTAGCCAAACCCTGACTTTCCAGTAACAACTGGATATACTTAAATTACAAACAGGTACTTTAGTTGTGAAACTGTTGACAACATTGCCTGATACCCAAGGAAAGTTTCTGGATGTCCCTGAGATATTTTAGTTAATTTCTAGCAGTGTAGTTTCTTTAACTATTTATATTTAAGTAGCTTTTATTTTCACATGGATAATTAGGTGGAACTGGTTTCTGCTTTGGCTTTGATTGGGAGCTCATTAATATGTCTTTTTGCTTGTCTTTGGAGTGCCCAAGCAAGAAAGAACTTCTCAGGCTGTGATTGCTGGTGATGTGAGTTATCATAGCATTGTCTTGTCACTTACTCATAGTCAATGTGCTTTATCTTGAGAGCACTTAAAATGTGATTACTTTTCTTAGATTGATATGAAGGGTTCTGTGCAGTTTAGGAATATAGAGCTGTTAAAGGGCTATAATCCAGAGCCAGTATATGAATGCCACAGGGCTACTTAATATAGCAAATATTTTAAATTTTTTGCAGGATGTTTAAAATTCTGTAGTATATGCCCTTGCTGAATTTTCATACATTGCCATTTCATGTGCGGAATTAGGCATTAACCATAGCCTGTGTGGTCAGTGTCTGCTGTTTTTGCATTGCTTTCCTCTGTCTTTCAATGTCAAATCTTATGAAACTTCTCAGTGGTTCAGCCTCTGCTGGTTTCTTACACCATAATGGTGGGAAATCTTGATCAGTATCAAATGTCATGTTTCATTTAATGTGTGTCATGCTGGGCAGGAAATTAATTCTTTTTGGGGAAAAAAAATCCTATTTCACTTTGGTCAGAGGTTTTCAGATGTGTCGAAGTGTTGCATTTGATTGCTGTTTGCATATGGACGTTGGAATGCCTCAGTTGAAGTTCTCATGTTACCTCAATTGTCAGATGTTTATTGTTGTTTGATCTTCATGGTCTTCCTCATCAAGCATACTGATTTTATGGCTAAAAATCTGCTGGTTGTTACTTTCTTCACTTGAGATGTTAGATGCACTAAATGAAACCAAACTGTTCTAAAGAAGGTATTTCTTGGTCCTATTAGCTAGGGCAGTTATGTCCTTTACACCTCATCAGAAGTCAAGGGTGGCTTGATGTGAGTAGCCATGACTTGAAAAGGTGCCGCCGGGAAGACAGCCCCAGACTGCAGCTTATCATTTCCTCTTTACCTGTCCCAAGGCCAAACAAGGGTTGGCAGGCTCTCACATCTGAGATGAAACTGTATCATGGGAGAGCTTCCTGATAAGTCCAAGCCCTGTGCCTGGGGGCAAAGGTGTCTCCCTTTGCTTAGGATAAAATGTTATTGCACAATTTATAAAGCTAATCCGCTCTGCCCTCGCAGGGGTGTTTCACCATATGTGAGGACTAGCCCAGAGGCTAGTGGCTGGAACCTTTGAGGCTGGAACCTTTAAACATGTCAGTTACTGTATTTCACTTGTGAGGTTATGTGTGTTCCTGTTTCTTGGGGAGGAACCTTTTATGGTTTGAATTAATTACTGGATCATATCTGTATCTCTTCATTGTAGCTTCAATCAGTCCAGAACATTATTCTCCCCTTTCAGCTTCAATGTAATTTTACAACTTAAACACTGGTGAGGGAGGTCCTGAAACCTGGGGGCTGAGGAGCCCCTTGCTCACTCCCACACCAGTTTCTCTCTCCCTCACAGGAGAAGTATAAGCAGGCCTATTATTTCAGGGAAACATTACTCAAAGGCAAGAAATACTCCTTCCTTTCCTCAGTGTTACCTTCATAGGTAACGTACCTTCACAATTCAATCCTGTAAATATGGAATTAGTGGAAACAATAAATTGTGTAGTTTAAACTTTGCCATTTGTACTAAACATTACTAAATTATATTTGGCAGTTCTTAGCAATTGATTATTTTTGATAGCCAGCACTAGGGGTATTTTTTGGAATGTCTGTAGTTGAAAACCACAAAATTCCATATGAGCAGAATGTTTTTATATTGCATTGATTTTGTTGAGGTATCTGTTAGTTTTGCCATTAGTAAGATGAAATGTGAACAGAATTTAGTTTGGGATTTGTTCCATGATGGAAATTGCAAATGGGAAAATGAATTAAGCAAAAAGGAACATAGAAAAGCAGGATTCCTGGGGTTGCTGTTCCTGGTGTAGCAAGAGAAGTGTCATTGGTGTGTATTCTGATCATGATGACTTAACAAGATGAAGACCTATGGAAGCATGCAAGCAGTGTCTTGGGTATGAACATGAGCAAAAGTACTTTGCGGACATTCAGCTTTATCTATTCTAATCTCATAACAATGGAAACTCTGATAACTATGATAAAATGGTTTCTATTATAGAGTTGGGGACAAGGGGACACTGTTTCCCACAGTATTGCTGTATCCTGGTGAGGCTGGTAAGGTCTGGCTAGGTGGACAACCAGAGGAGTAGTTCAACAGGTACAAATGCACAGCCCTGCACCCAGGCAGGAGGAGACGCAGGCTGGGGACTGACAGGCCAGAGAGCAGCTCTGTGGAAAGGCCCTGGGGTGTGGTGAGCAGCAAGCTGGGCACCCACCAGCAGCACACCTGGCTGCAGGGGAGACCACAGCATCCTGGGCTGCATGGATGAAAGCATGACCAGATCAGGGGAATGAATGATCTGCCTCTACTCAGCAACCCTTAGACCACTTTCAGATGCTCCGGTTATACCAGCAGCATCCCACTCTCCCCAGTGCAGGAGGAACATCAGAAAACTGCAGTGAGTTCAGTGTTGAGGCACCACAGCCATCAGGGCTGGAGCATTTGCACTCTGAGGAGAAGCTGAGGAGCCAGGGCTCGTTCAGGCTTGAGAAAAGGTGGTTTTGGAGGTGGTTACCATGGAGTCAGACGTCATGATGGAGAATGGTGAGGGGATGAGAGGCAATAGGAACAAGTTGAAACAAGAGTGATGCAGACTGGCTTGTTCCTCATGAGGACAGTCAAGCAGTGGAAAATATTGCTCACAGAAGCTGTGTAGACTCTCTTCTTGGAGGTTTCCAGTACTTTATAGTTCAAAGCCCTATGGACTCAGGTCTCATCCCGTAGCTGGCCCTGATTTGAGCAGGAGGCTGGACTAGAGATTTTCTGAGGCCACTTCCCAACTGAATTGTTTTGTGATGGTATGAAATACCAATTTTCAGTTTGGAAAATTCACTCAGTGGCAGAGGAACTGGATGTGATTTCTTGGTGTGTATCAATCAATATATATTTTTCTCAACAATTACTTTTAACATATGAACTTGAGAAACACTGACTTTATGGGCTTGCCAGGGTGTGATGGTAGAGGGCATTAACATTTAATTTGACTTTTCAAAAATGTATGCTGTCATTGAAGTTAGTGGCACTACTCAAGTGGGTGCAGGTACTACATTTTAACACAGGTGCATCTTTCCTGGAGCTTGTGTTAGTAGGATATTTAGTGTTTTGGTTAATCATGAGAAATTATGCTGATAAAATAGTCATTCCAGTACAAAAATCTGGTGGAAATGACCCTTGAAAGAGGATTGGGGACCCTGTGCATGACAGCCAGAACAATACTTTTATGGGTCACATATCAACATTGTCTGTTAAAAACACCAAGAAAAATAATCATGTGCTCACAGTGTGAAATCCTGAAGCTGTACTCACTTTATACATGCTCTGTGGAATCATCTGCTGTTGGCTGGTATGAACAAAAGGACAAATGTTGGCACAGATGAACACTTGATCCAATCCCTGTCATACTGCTTTAGCCTTTGAATGTCAAAGCTCCTCCTTACTCTTCTTTTTAACTAATCCATGTTAAAATGTGCTTTACATACAAATCCAGTGTTTCTAAGGGTCTGCTCTAGATATGTTTGGACTGGTGTTCTCAGTAATAAAAGTACATAAACATGCATTAATCCTGCTGACAGGGCTTTGCAAATAACACTGCTGGCTTGGAGTGCCCCAAGTTCTGTCACTTGCCTCCTGACCTCTGAAACAGGGAGCGACCACCCTCTGGCCACTTCATGAAGCCTGAAATTAGGGATTGAAATAAGATTGTTCAAATTGTTTTGCTTTAAAATACGATTTTATTAGTACTTAAAATTAAGCATGGCACTTGTGTTAATCATGTTCAAGTCTTCGTGTTGACTTGTTGGCTGTGAACATTTTCATAGTTGTATGGGTCGGTTATGTAATCAAGGTTTTGTTGTTAGGGAAAATATTTATGGCTGTACTTAACACATAGGAAGTGGTATGAAGCTAAAAAGGTAGCTTATTAAAAAATGAACATTTATGCATAAATGCAGCAAGTTAGTCCTTGCTGCATTTAATGTGAGTTCTGGTGGCCTTATATTTGCCAGCAAATATATTTTTTCTTATTTCTTTATTTCATAATCATATTCTCTACTTATTCATGGAAACAGACCCAGTGAGGTGATTCATGAGTGCTTTTGATAGTTTTGGTGAAATCAAAATTAAAGTGTTTGTAAAGCTTAGCTTAAATCAGAATAAAGTCTTTAGTAACAGTCTCTCATTTGGGCACCCTTCCGTCTTTGGATCACTAGCATTGCTGGGTGTCACAGTAACCTCTTAGCCATTCATTTAAGACATCAATTAGTAGCTGAAGACTTTCAAAAGAGACTTGGTCTTACTTGCAGTGCCCTGAGAGCCAAAGTACAGATTAGGAGCTAAAAGATCAGGCACTTGGATTTTAAAGTCTGGTCTTTGTATGGGAGCCAACTGTGATTTTTTTAAATTCTGCAACATGAAGTGAGTACATGTGATGAAAATTATGGCGCTCATTGGACTGCAGGGATAGATAGTGATTGCTTGCTCTATGTTCACAGGATGGCACTGAGGGAGAAGGGAGTGGTGCCCTTCCTTGGTTCCCTCTTACTCTTTACTTTAAGTTCAAGCCTGTAGCTCTACAGGCTTGAACTCAAAGTAAAGGGAGAGAAAGAGAGTGGGTGTTATAATAACATGTAGGCTTTGAGACAGGCAGTTCTGGAAGTTACTTAAACAAAACCATTGAGATCATTTTGTCAAGACACTGTCTGGTTCACCAGTAAATGCTTTAAAAGCAAAAAATCAGATCACTTATAACTTCCCTTATTTGCTGTGTGAGTTACTCTGCAGATTGCTATCTCCACCATCACACCTGTGTTCTGTTGTTCTATTTCCTGGGCATAAAGCGAAGCACATCAGAGAAATTGTAGGTGAACAAAATCATGTTTAGAAACATCAGCTTTCTTTTGTCATGTTTTGAGTGCAGAATTCATGCTGAAGCAAAGGAATTACATGGAGAATCTTGAGAGCAGGGAGAACAAAGCCATCCACGCAAAGCACAAAAGAGATGCTCTGGTGTCCCTGGAATGTGAAAAATGAGGTATTGAGCACAGTGGCATTGTCCCCTCTTCTCCTGGCCTGGGTAACTTAATCCTATTTGATGTAATACAGCTTATGAGAAAAGTTCTTTTTTGACATCTGAGGTGACAGCAGTTCTCAATAATACCACTTCACCACCAGAAGAAACAGGAAATTACCACTGAATGATGAGAATGGCTGGGTGACTGCAGAGGGGGTAAGCAGAGCACATGGCGTAGCTGGGAGAGAAAGAAAAGCAGATCAACTTCATACTTTTTTTGCACATCAGGATGTTTTTACACTCTTTTTGTTCAGTGTTGGTTTGTGAATGTGGGTACACGGAAGGCCCTGGCAAGTCATCGCACTCCTGAAAGTTGCAAGGCAGAGGAGTTTTTAGCATTTGGGGACCAATGCTTTCTGCCAGTTTTGTTGATGCCTCTGGAAATACTGATGCAGTTGACCTTTGTGCAATCATGTAGCTGTAGATTAAGAAACGTGCAGTGAAATATCTTCAACATAAACTGGGAATACAAAGAAGAGACTTATACAAAAAGAATGACAAACTAAAAATAAGTGAAGCAAAGTTGTTGATAGTTCCTTTTTTTCTCCAGATATGCCAAAAATTTGGTTATTAGCAAACATAACTTGAATATTTCCATTAGGAATAATAATAAAGATTTCTAAATTATCCAGGAGTAGGTTAGAAGACAGGACTTAAACATTTTTTAAGCCATGTAAAGTCATTGTGAAGTAAGTACATTTTTCAAGATTTTATAGACAGGTACACTGAAGCAATTCTGTGACTCCATCTCTGGGATCAGAAAATCTGTAGAGGCAGAAATACAAATAATAAATTAGTTCTCATGATTTCTGTAGACTGGAATTTTATCGGTATAGAAGCAGCACAATTATTGTGAAGACTGAAAAAAAATACTTTTTGCCTTTGTTTATTCTTTTTTCTTTTCTTTTCAATTTCCCAATCAATTTTTATACTTTGGCAGGTGTTCAACAGCATTTTTAAAAATAAAGCAATAAAGATACTATGGAAAATTCTGATCTTGTTATTCAAAGTGAGTGAATCTTTTTAATTGCTTGTTGATAGATTAGAAATACATTTTGACTTCCATTAAGGCTTTTGTAAGCCGCATTGTATCTTTCAGCTGTGTTGGTTTCCAGTTCACCACTTTGTGCAGGTTGAGTATCCTTCTTCTTTGGCACTGTATGGTTGAAACCCAGAAACAGTAGCTTTGAGTATTCCGATATATCAGGAAGCACCACATCATTTGATTGTTCAATTGCTGCAGTATGAAACAACTTAGTCTTTTTTGTGTACATTTGCTTGGATGTTTGCAATTCATGGCACTCTTACTTTCCTAACTGTGTAATCTGCCCATCTCTTCCTGTAGTGCTCCGGTACAAACACCAGCAGTATGATGGGTGTGGAGGCGTGATTGTGACAGCACAAAAGCTACAGCGTGTACATAAAAGGAACCAAATCACTTATGTGCAATTAATGTGGCCATGTTTCAGAGAGATCGCCAAACCATGGCTAAAAGCACACTTTTATGTAATTACCTTGTTATCTTCTCTTTGGTTTGTATAAAACTGGTTTTTGTTGTTATTGAAGAAAAAACAGTCGCAGTAGACTGTGAATTGTAAAGAATTCACCCTTAATAATATGAATGATAAGTTATTAGTTTAAGTCACTATTAAATTGTGAAGCAATGGAAAGTACAAAACGTTGTGATGAAAGACTGCTTGGCTTTGAATATGTTAAATCCAGCCTAATAGGAATAGGTTTTTATGATACAGCAATAAATCTGAAGTTCATTTGAAGGTTAAATGAACAATTACCACAGAAATTTCTTTCTGGATGCCCAAGAGGAGCACAAAGTTACCAGAACTAGGAGCCAGTAGTTCTGGCAAGGGATTCAAGCATCTCTTTCATGGGACTGCTGAATGTGGCAAAATAGACTCTTACCCTTCTTAGGTAAGCTTTCTCTAGTAGGGCTGGGAGAGGTATGGGTGAGGTTCTGCAGAGATTCCATACTTGCAATGAATTATGTGTGCTGTGGTTTCACCTCAGCCAGCAGCCAGGACTCCCTAATTCCCATTCTAGCCACTGTACAGAAAGTTAACTCTACCCCAGCCAAAACCAGCACATTGTGTGATATGTAGTCTTTAATCTTTCAGTTTGCAGAGTAATCTGAATATCCATTCACCCTAACTGAATATATGTGTATAGTTAGGTTGGCATTGAGGCAGATTTTAGGTTTTGAAATTCCAAGTATCTGGCATTGCCACACATCCCAGTTGGGTTGTGCTCTGGCATGGAGAAAGCATAACATCTTTGCTTTTTTTCCCTACTGGTCACTTTGGATTCTCTTGTGCTAGGCAAGCTTTAAGCATGGCCTGGATTTTCTCTAAATGGAACAGGAATTTCACTCTGGATTCATCAGCTGCAGTATCTCTTGTCAGATGCACACAATGCATTGGCTTTCCTCCCACCACAGTATGGAATTCAGCTGGTGTTTCTGCAAAAGCACAGTGTGTGCCAGTCCAAGGGGCTGTAGGGTTGATGAATACTGGGAAATCTGAGATTCTTCCTTGCCTGTGCCTCCTTGCCTGTGCCTCCTTGACTGTGAGAATTTCATCCCTTTATGTGTTACCGTAGGGCTGTTCTTCACCTAGAACTGCACATAAACCTCTGTTCCTGAGTTACTTATGCAGGAAAAACTGCTTACTCAGTGCTGCTTCCCAAAATGCGTGTGTCTGAACCTTCCCAGAGCCATCAGTCACATCAGATTCCTCCTTTGCTATTAATATTGGCAGTCAGACAAGTAGGGGGTTTGCTAACAGCATCATGAAGGAGTTGTTAAAGCCTTAAAAAGTGAATTTACATCCATTTAATATTTAGCTTCCTCTGCCCTACCAGTGATGCTAGTGGAGGCAGTGGCTCTGACTATGTTAGGATAGAAGTAAAAAAAACCAAATTAGCTGATAGATTATTCTACATTTGAGGTAGACAAGGACGTGTAACTTGGGTATCCACTAAAAAAAAGGCTTCTGTGTATCAACACTGAAATTCAGTCTGTTTGTGCTTTTTGTTATAGAGGGAATTGGACTGTCTACAAATACAAAAGTAGTGCTTCCTACAAAATAATTCTGCTGAATAATGCTCCAATTCATTTCCTATTCCCAACCTCCCTGAAACTCTGCACGCATATCTGCTTAAAATCAGCAACAAGTGTAGCTAGTAATGAAATAATTCAAATTTAGTTTATTTTGTTTCATGATGCACAAATAGGAAGTCGTTTAAGTGTGAATGATTTTATTCATCCACAGTAGCTGCTCATCTGAAATGCTATTGAAATTCAGTAATTGGAGCTCTGAAATACAGTATTTGACAGATGGTGTGGGTGGTTGTGCCATTTCCATGATAAATCTACTTACAAATATAACCATGAGGAAGTTGTGTTCATTCCTTGACTATGGGAACATATAGATGGAAAAAGTGACAAACATGACATATGTGTCTTGGTTCTTCGTTTTCCTTCTATAATGATTTGAATTCTTAAACTAGTGCAAGAGAGAGGCTTCTTTTACATGTCTGAAAAGGAGTTGCTGAAATATTCCTTCAGTGGCCTTCCTTTTCTTACATTTACTTTGAAGCACTTCCTATGGTGAATTACTTTTGTAATGTCTTCAAGCATCAGCTAGAAAGCATTGCTCATTTAAGATGAAAACATAGTAGATCTTCTCTAAGATACTTTTACTGTTAGCTTGAAAGTATTGGAGGCTGGAGAGATGGACAGTCCTGTTGCCCCAGGGCTTACTGTTGAAACTTAGAGATGGTAAAACGGTATAAATAAAAAATATACTCTATTATCCAATTATATTTTTTTTTAAATTCTTTTTATTCTTTTTGTCTTTTCACAGAAATCACTGATGCTGGTACTAGAGGAACCCAAGATACAATTAAGGGTGTGAAAAGAAAAAAGATTGTTTCTGAAAACCATCTTAAAAAAATACCAAAATCGCCTTTGAGAAACCCTGCTGAAGCCAAGGTTAAGCAAAATGTAGACCCTTCACCGCTAAAAGCTCTTCCGGATGCCTCTGAACATGCCACGGCACAGGATCACCTGCCCGTGCAAAATGGAAATCAATGTACCAAACAAAATGGGGGAGCACTTAGCGGTGAGATAAGTGTTGAAACAACCAAATCTGAGACATCAATGCAGACAAAGCTTTCACTGACGCATCAGTCCTTAGATTTGTGTAAACAGGCAGCAGGGGATACTGATGCAAACCAACTGAACCCAGCAGAGAGGAAGCCTCCCTCAAACTCCTCATCAAGTAATACAAAGACTGACAGTAATGAATGTATTAACTTTGCTGATTGCAGTACGTCGTCCCCATGTACGCGTACTGCATTCGATGTCTTACTAAAAGCTATGGAGCCTGAACTGAACACCTTAGCACAAGAGTGCCCCCCTTATGGGATGCAGATAGAGAAACTGAGACCAAATAAAACTGTAAGCACCTCTTCTAGTCTCACGTCCAATACAATAAGTGTCCAAAATCAGTCGTCTTTGTCACAGCAGGAGTTTGCAGCTGGACCTCCCTATTACCCATGTACGTTGAACAATGTGCATGTAGCAACAACAGCCAAGACTGGACAAGCACAAGGCCAATCAGTTTCTCATTCACAAGACCTTATTACTAAAACCAGTCAGCAAAATCACCAGGTTGTTATGTGTCCAAGTTTAACTAGGTCGCTGGTGCAACAGCAGAGTCAAGAAAACCCCAAGCTCCAGCAGATCTACAGCATAGCAGTAACTTCATCTGTCGTTCACACCTCATCTTCCACTGTAACTCAGGTTTTTTCTCAAAACCCCTTAGTAGCTAGTTCGTCTTCACCATTGTCAATTAGCACCTCAAGTTCAACACACTTGTCTATAGGTCCTGTGTATAATTCAGCCCAGATAGCATCAGTTGTAAACCATGGCGTAGAACAAATATGTAACCTCTTGAAAGACCAGAAGCCTAAAAAGCTAGGGAAATACGTCTGTGAGTATTGCAATCGGGCCTGTGCCAAGCCCAGTGTTCTCCAAAAGCACATCCGATCCCATACTGGAGAGCGACCATATCCTTGTGTGACGTGTGGGTTTTCATTTAAAACCAAAAGCAATCTCTACAAGCACAAAAAATCTCATGCACATGCTATCAAACTTGGACTTGTCCTGCAACCAGATTCAGGTGGCCTCTTCTTATCTCATGACTCAGACAAAGCACTTAGCATTCATTCTGATGTGGAAGAAAGCGGTGAAAGTGAAGATGAAGGCACTGCAGATGAAAGACAAGATGATCAAGAACTGGAACCTGCACAATTAGTGAAAGTCATTTCAAATGCAGAAACACTGCAGAAAGGAAGCCCTATTACATTAAGCAACCCAGACTGTATATCAGGTGACTCTTCATTACATGATGCAGAACCTCAAGTAAGGGCAGCATTACCAAAAGTTGTAGTTCATTCTGTAAATGTTTCTCCATTGAGGGCCGATAGCCCAAAAGTGACAGAGCCAGCACCTGAGCTTGCTGCAGCACAGAGAAAAGGAGATTCTAAAGTCACAACCCTTCAGTCAAATTTAACACATACAGCCTCATTCAAGGAGAATGACATAAAGCAGCATCAGAAAGTAGAAGCAGGCCTGTTAGAGGAACAGCCAGGATCTACAGGAGGACCAGTGCATGCTCAACTCCAGAGACAACAGGCTACTGATGGTTCTCAAGATCAGCAAGGAAAATGTCTTTTGAGCCCTAGAAGTTTAGGTAGTACTGATTCTGGTTATTTCTCTCGTTCCGAAAGTGCCGATCAAACAATGAGCCCTCCAGCTCCTTTTGTAAGGGGATTGTTGACCTCTGAGAAAGATCCAAATAAAAATCTGCCCTGTGTGCCACGAGCAAGTGGCATGGTAGCATCAGTGGTACAAACTGTTTGTGCTGACAAAAATCTGATTCTCTCTGGCCAAATGCGACCTCCCTTGGCAACAAAAACTCTTGAGGAGCGTATCTCAAAGTTAATTTCTGATAATGAAGCTGTTGTGGATGACAAACAGTTAGATAGTGTGAAACCAAGAAGAACATCTCTTTCAAGAAGAGGAAGCATAGATTCACCAAAATCTTACATATTTAAGGATTCTTTCCAGTTTGATTTAAAGCCCATGGGAAGAAGAACTAGCTCAAGCTCTGATATACCAAAGTCTCCTTTCACACCCACTGAGAAATCTAAGCAAGTTTTTCTTCTTTCTGTACCATCCCTTGACTGTTTACCTATAACACGAAGTAATTCCATGCCTACCACCAGTTACTCAGCAGTACCTCCTAATGTCATACCTCCCTCTCATCCTCTTCGAGGAAGCCAGTCATTTGATGATAAAATTGGCTCTTTATACGATGACGTTTTTGTGTCGGGACCTGCTACTCCACTGAACCAAGGTGGACATCCTCGGACCCTGGTCAGACAGGCAGCAATAGAAGATTCTTCTACTGGTGAAAGCCAAGGTCTTGGACCTGTGCGATCTGTAGAAGAAAATTATCTGGGGTGTAATTTATCAAATGAATCCTTATTGCAAAGGAGCAAATCTCTGGCACAGGGATCAAATTCAGAAAAAACAAAGAAGTCCCCTCAGGTGCGAGGAACAATGTTTGAATGTGAAACCTGCAGGAACAGATATAGAAAACTGGAAAATTTTGAAAACCACAAGAAATTTTATTGTTCAGAGTTGCATGGACCTAAAACTAAAGCAGCAATCCGAGAGCCTGAGCACAAAACTGCTCCAAACAGTACACAGCCTCAAATTCTACACTACAGAGTCACAACTTCAACTGGTGTCTGGGAGCAGACACCCCAGATAAGGAAAAGAAGGAAAATGAAAAGTGTTGGTGATGATGACGACCCACAGCAAAATGATACGAGTGTACCATCGAAGAACACAGAAGGCCAAAGCAAGCCAGCAAATTCTTCCAGTCTGTCAAAACACAGTGCCACAACTGTGGTAGGATCACAACAACCAAGCAAACTTCTACTTCAGAATTCCCAAATTCAGCTTGTGGCTCGTGGCACAGATCAGACTACTGAGCCAAAGATGGCTTCCCTCATTGAAAAGCAGGCAAGTTCAGCTCTGCAAGAAAAGGGGGAGTTGAAAAGACAAGGGACTGGCATTTCAGTAATACAGCACACAAATTCACTGAGCAGAAATAGCTCATTTGAGAAATCAGAGTCATTTGAAAGAGTATCACCAGTTTCTTCTCAAGAACCCAACAAGGGTGCAAAGCACCGCTCTTTGAATACAGTTGTTATCCAAGAAGACAGACACTCTCATCTTAGCACTCCCCAGCGTCACCAACCCTTGTCATCAGAACCACCTAGAGGGGAAGTTCAGGGAAGCCAATTAGTTTCTAATGAGAGAAGTGCCCCACTTCAGCCATCAAGACTCGTTCGCCAGCATAACATCCAGGTTCCTGAAATACTGGTCACAGAAGAACCAGACAGAGAGCAAGAGAACCAATGCAATGACCCAGAAAAGACAGAAAGGTTTAACTGGCCACAACGCAGTGAAACGCTGTCAAAATTGCCAACAGAAAAGCTTCCGCCGAAGAAGAAGAGAATTCGGCTGGCTGAAATGGAACATTCATCTGCTGAATCCAGTGTTGACTCCACACTTTCTAGAAGCCTAAGTCGGGAGAGTAGCTTGTCTCATGCCTCCAGTTTCTCAACTTCACTTGATAAAGATGAAACTGTAAAGGCTGAGAACCCTTCCAAAGCAGAGCCCATTAGTAAGTCGTCAGAATTCCTCATGATTCCTGGTGGCTCACACGCACTGGCAGTGCCTGGACCTCATTACCGGGAAATGAGACGTGCTGCCTCAGAGCAGATCAGCTGCACGCAGCCCTCAATGGAGGTTGTGGACTACAGGAGCAAGTCTTTCGACTGTGGAAGCATGTCTCCATCAAAACCTGTCCCGCTTGTAGAGGTAGCCACTCCTAAAGTGTCGTCTGCAAATGGAGCTGCTGGACACGTGCCTCTGCTAGAAAGGAGAAGGGGGCCATTTGTAAGACAAATATCTTTAAATATTGCTCCTGAAAATCAACAGCCTCAAGTGAAATCGACTTCTTCATTGCAGGCAGCTCATGCCACAGATGTGCCCACAGTGCCATTGCACAGGCTGCAGACCTCTGGCAAACCGTCGGTGGAGTTTCCTTCAAGTACTCAGCATTCACAGACTAACTCCAGACCTCATTCAACTATTCAAAATTGTAATCCTGCTAGCCTGTCTTCACCTCAGCAGTCTCTAGATCACATGTTGAATAATCAAGGCCAGCCATCCTTGACTCATCAGCCTTCTCAGCCGTCTACTAAAACATCAGCCCAAGGGGAGCAAGCAAGCACATACTCACTTTCTTGTCATCCTGATGAAAAAAAGGACTGTTTTGCTCCAAAGTATCAACTTCAAGTTAAAACATTACATATAGGTCAGCCATACTCTTCTAAATTACTAAAAAATACTTTATCAACTCAGACTGCTCTGAGTCAAGTTGGGGTGGACCAGAATGCATCTTCCTTTGAAGTGCAGACAAAACTCTCTGACCTGTCTAATCCATACTCTGTGCCTCCTCTAAAGCAAATTGTTCCTAATAACTGCAGCAGTCAGATACATCAGATTCCTCCTTTTGTGGTTCCCGTCCGTATCCAGAGCAGCATGCCATCCTATGGCTTCGCAACTGTTACACCCCTGCCTCACATTTTAGTGACCCAGGACCAGGGAAATCAGTCCCTCTGCAAAACAAATGTTGTGATGGTGCCAACGCTTGAAGGCAAAACTCTGCTGCCAAAATCTCACAAAGATCATCAGAGGACTTTGCCAAATTCATTTGAATTTGAAAATTCACCACTGGAAAGTGGAACCAGAAATTCACCTTTGTCAAGCTCTTCAAATATCATTCAGAAAGTGCCAGTTAGCGGACTCTTCCCTCAGCCAGAAGTTACAGCTTCAAGTAAACGAATGCTTTCCCCAGCAAACAGTTTAGATATTGCCATGGAAAAACAGCAAAAACGTGTTAAAGATGAGAGTGGAGCTGCTTGTATGACAGATGCTAGACCATTGCATTCACTGAACATTAGATCTAATGACCCTACTAGTAAGCAAAAGAAACCAGTTTTGGTAAGACAGGTTTGCACCACAGAGCCTCTTGAAAATCACCTCTTGGATCCTGATGTTGTTACACAGCATGAAAAAAGCAGCAAGGCCAGTACTTCAGACCTGCCTGACCATCAATCATCTGACACTGGGGTTTCAGAAACCCTAAAAAAGTCACCAGAATCTGAAGACCTTAAGTCTTCCACATCACCAGTTTTTCTAGTTAGGAAACCTTCTGAATTGTCTCCAGTGAATAGCCACAGTTCTCTTCTCAAGGCTGTAAGTAGCAGCCAAGAAAGAAGGTCCCCAGCTAACAGTGATGAGAGTACCCACATCAGCAGCCCGGGCCAAGCAAATCCTGTAGTGACACTGGCTGTGATGAATGCAGGAGAATTGCAGAGATTGTCATTTCCAAGCCTCAAGACCACAACAAATTTTACCTGGTGTTACCTCATGAAGAGAAAACCATTGCACCTGCTGCAAAATGATCAAAAAATCTCTGCCTATTCTACATGGACCATTAGTCCCAACAACCCCAATCCACTCGGTTTGTCGACAAAGGTAGCTCTCTCCCTCCTCAATTCCAAACAAAAAGTTGAAAAGCCACTGTACACTCTAGCAAGAACTACTCACCCCAGATCTGATGTATTGGTCTATTCAAGCAAGTGGAAGAACAGCTTGACCAAGGTACTTAAGCTATGTTTGATGTATACTCATAATTTACAGAGGATTTGCTTTGGAAATCATGCTTCTTATTTTAGAGAATGTAATATGCCTGACACATACCATATATGTGCTTATTTATTCTAATTACGCTGAATCAAACTGCTAAAAAGATCTTAAGTAATTCAATTAGGAAACCTAATTGAATGAGGATTTATCATTTTTATGGGAATTAGTTCCTGGGCTTAAATCTGTGTGTTGAGTGTTGTGGCAGAAATGTGTCTGGCTATTTTTTTGTCATGCAAAGGGTAGAACAAAGTAAGTCTGATATAAATATTTTTTAAACACTTCTAACTTAATTTAAGATCATAATTACATATTTTGCCTTAAAATTCAGCTAAGGAAAGAACAATAAGGGTATTTTCTGCTTCAAACGAGTACTCAGCTTGAGCAGGTCTCCACAGATACACCATGAAAACAGTTTTCACCATCACTGATCATCTAATTGTGAGAAGAACATTTCCCTTTCTTCCACCTTGGTTAATCAGCGGTGTGAAATAATGACAAAAATGGCAAGGTTTAGACAAAATTGTCGCTGCCATAAAACCACTGACAACTTCTTGGATTGATATGGCTCCAAAGATAACATTAAATCTTGTGCCGAGGAATATAATCCAGGCAAAGGTTGTGACCCACATAAAAAAACCACATCATTCCAGAGTCCAAAGTGGCAGAGCAAAATAGTCTCTTGTTATTTCCTTAGCTGTTTTGGGGCTGCACAGATGTGATCAAGATTTTACTTGCTGGACAGTTTTGTTACAGAGAGGACCAAAGCTCTTTGGTTTAGACTGGATTTGGTGTTCTTACTGATTGAACCACCGCTCTGCACGGGTGACGGTGGCTCTTAGCCCTGCATTATGGCAGCAGGTGTCTGTGTCTCTGTAATGGACCCAGTAGTGGATTTTATTGTACCATCTACTGAAGTTGTAAAGCTCTCTGAAGCGTGCAGCATGGTTTCGTGCTTTTCCTTCCTCTGCACTGCATACACTGTGTCTTTGGTGCCAAACACATTGGAGCTAGCAAAAACAGGGCATCCACAAAGCCATAGACCTTCCTTTTTCCATGATCCTTCAGGGCATGGAAATGGTTTGGCAAGGGGGTAAAAGTAACTGAAATTTGTTCTTCTGCCATCAGCAAAAGGTCCCAGACATTGGGATTCAGGGTCCATAAGCCAACAGTCACTCTAGAGGAGACATTCCACAGGCTCGGGAAAAGACCCCTGTTTGTGTGGGTGTTGAGGAACAGAAACTGCTGCTGTCAGAGGTCACCCTGGAATGTTTGTGTCTAAATGTTTTGCTAAGATACAACATTGTCAGTGGGGAGAAAAGCAATAGCAAGAGAAACTGTGTGGTAAGTGAAATAGTTTCAGAATTTCAGGAAGATATGCTGAAACCTTTAAGGCCAAAAGGACAGTGGAGTTAAATGTGGTCCTCCTGAAATCAGTGGGAGACTTGCTAACATTTAGATTGGAGTTCAAAACTTTATCCATAATGTTCCCTGTAGAAAATGCATACAGGCTGCTGATTTTGTTTTTGGGGCTGTAGTTGAATCAACTTGTTGGTTCCATGTTAGTGTGCTGCCTTGGTTTAAACTCTTACTCCTTTTTTTTTTTTTTTTTCAGTCTGCTTCCTCATATATTTTATGAGATGTTGCACTTAAATAGTGCTAAATTAAAAAAAACAAAAAGGAAACAAATGTTTAGCTTTTTTCATTGCATGTAGTTGAGCAAGTCTTTCTAAGGCAAGTCTCACATCCTTGGGTCATCAAGTCATGTTTGTTTTATTTTTGAGGAACAGTCTTTCAGAAGAAATTGTGTGATAGCAAAGCAATTGTATGCCTCCTGAAAAACAGATTTTCTGTACAAACAAATTCTGTTTAGAATAAAAATAATGGATAATAATATTTTCTTAAAATATTTTGACAGCACCATTTTAAAACACTCCAGGAGTGCTTAAATGCTGTAATAGGCATCTGTCAGGTACATTTGCAGTGCTTCTGCCACAAAAGAAACACAGTTACTAATCTTTCTTCAGTCTTTCTTGCTCATGTTTTGAATGAAGCACATGAGCATGATGGAAATGAAGAGTTTTTAAGCTCTGCTTGGGCTGATTTACAGGCTTTGCTTGGAGCCATTACTAAGGAAAAAAGTGCAGCAAATAGCACCAATTAAAGTTTAATTGGCACCTCAGATTGCATGAGCAAGGTGTACCATGGCAGAAGTAAAAAATTTCAGAGACCTGATCTAATACTTCCGGAGTTTGTCTGCTTTCTCTTCTAATGATTACAGTAGCAGAATTTCAGCTGTTTTCCAGAATGATGTTGCTGCTGCTGTTACAGTGTACCTCTGTGTTACCAGTCTCCAGTTAGACCTGGTAATGGAATAGCTGATGCCAGCTTGGAATTTTCCTCACAGAAGCCATATTTAAAAAAAGCAAAAACTGAAGTTCCTCAGCTCAGGCCCAGTAATTCCACTGTTTTGGTTTTTTTTTTTTTTTTGTTGGAGTCTGAGGATGGAATGTTGGCGATCATTTTGGAAATTAACAAGCCATTAAAAAAAACCAACAAACACAAAACCAAAAAACCCAGCACAAACAAAACCAAGAAAGGAAATAGCAAATAATTCTAAAAGAAAGTGGTTGATTTCCTGCTTAGAAGCTTGGCAGGGTCCTGAGTTCCTTGGGGAACCATGGTTTGGATTGCAGGTGTTGGGGGTTGTGTTTGCTCAAGTGGTTTGCACATTCTAACGCTGATCTGACAGAGAGCTTGAAGTGCTACCACAATCCAATTTATGAATAATAATAAAAATGCAGTACTGTTATGTCTCACCTCCTCTCTCAGACCTGTAGCCCTTTCCAGACTCATTTGGTGTATTCTGCTCATGGGGCTCCAACTGCTGATCTTCTCACAGAGATAAAGCAACTTGCTGAACTGTTCTGGGTTTGCCCCCAGAACTAAACCATGTTTACAGACACCTCGTGCTGCTGCATAACCGCTACTAATCACTGTCACAAAAAAAGGCAGCTCTTTCAACAATAGGTACCATGGGAAAGGAAGATACACGTGAACAAAATGCAAACAAAAAGGAACCTAGGGACTTTGTTTGCTCTTCACAATTCACTGCTCAGAGGCAATAGGTGAAGTTGCCACGTTCCAGTGATTCAGAAAACAAACCACAAAATGTTATTGTGAAAGAAGCTCCTGGAATGAGTGCAGCATGTTAAAATGTAACAGGAGGTTTCACCTGCATGGAAAAGGCTTATTTTATCTCCATCTTCTTTTTATTTTATTGTTCCATTTATTACTACTTTTCACCAGTTTTTCTCACTTGAATTCACTGGTGTTATATCTTTCTCAAGCCTCCACATTGATCTTGGCTCTTCTCACTAAAGTGAATCAGTAGTGTGTGCAGTATTCCAGGGTGATGATTTTTGAGCAAGGGTAGGCTGAAGAATGGAAAGTTTCTCCTAACTGTGGAAAACTTTCCTTTCTTGGATGATATGCCACAACAGTCCAGCTCACCACTGGAAAGTAGTTAAATGCAGAAGATTTTTATGTGTAAACTAGTAAAAGGTTAAAGATATTAAAAACATTTTCCCCAAGTGACTGTGTGCCAGTGGGAAAAATGTTTAATGAATATTCTAATCTGAAATTTATAATTTTGATTATTCAGGCTGCAAGCATGTTTTTTTTCCAAAAGATGTTGTAAGGTACCAGAAGTATCTGTTGAACTCTGGTCTCTGGACAGCCCTAAGAGCAATATTTTTTCAGTTTTATATTAGTAATTGAGGACAGTGGAGTTAAATTGGAGCAAAATGAGTAAAGTAGAAATGAATCATGGCCCTTTTCTCTATGGCAGTAGAGAGACAAGTATCTCTGTTAAAAAACAGAAGGCAGAAGTAATCGTAGAGAGGAGCATTTTCCAGCACTGCTGTTTTTCTGCCCTTTCCACCAGTTCATGTGGTGCTTGGGGAGATTTCAGGTGAGGTGCATTAAAGGATTTCCACACTAGAAACCTGTTCTGGTTAGAGACTGGTTGCTCTTAAAATGTACAGAGGGGCCAAGTCATTTTCATCATCAGTTTGAAATTTTTCAGAAAAAGCTAAACAGACTGCTTTTTTCATTGTCAGTGGGATTTCTGTAGATTTCTGTGATGGAAACTCAGTGTTTCTTTTACTCTGATATCAGCATTTTACATGTCCAAGGCACTGGAGCAATTTCCTAAAGCAGCAAATAACCATTAAACTTAAGTACAGCAGAGGAGGTAAAATAATTTTAACACATAAGTAGGGCTGTCTTATATCTGTACATAGACATGTGTTTAAAGAAAGGTTGGGTGGTGGGAGCATGAGAAGTACTTGGTTTCATGATAGCTTTCTCATTCTAAATACTTTTGTAAATATGCAACTTACTGTAACAGTTTCATCATAGTTTGGATAACAACATGGGTCTAAGACTTCTGTAATCTTTCTTTTTCCTTTGTCTTTTCACTACTTAAAAATAAATCTGGAAAAAATAAATGGTATATAGTATTGAAGGATCAGGCACTAAAAGATTGCATTATTTCAGCTGCTGGAAATATTCATGTGTTTGGTTTATTGTATGTATTCTGTATTTTCCACAGCTCTCTTCCTGTTAAGCTACAAATCTCACCTTGTTACTCTTTGTTTGCAGTGGACACAAAAGCAGTTTGTGTGCCAGGTAGTGTATAGGAACTGCAGAATGGCTGAGTTGTGATTATTGGAGCAGGCTTCACTTCTGATATTTCTCATCCAGAGCATCATCTCCTTTCACCTTGTATGAATGCTGTTGAAACATGCAGGGTGAAATTTCTGTCTTCCTACACACAGGCAGCAGAGTTGTCATGTGTGCTTTGGTAGAAGTGCTCAGACGTTTGAAAATGCAGCCTGAATCAATGCGGGGGGCTGTGTGAGGGTGTATGGACTGGGGTAGTGCTTGTGCATGTGCCGCTTCCTGGGGCTTTCAATTGAATAGGAAGATGCTTTTCTTCTGATCTGTGTTAATTCCTTATCCTGTGAGAATTAGAAGTGAAGGCAGTGTCTGAGGCTGCATGAAGGACAATGGGCAAGAACCGGGTGCCAGAATGATGTCACCCTTCAATGTATGTAACAACCAGCATAACTGATCAGTCATTTTAAGCCAGCCAGTGAAGTCATTCCTCTTGCCAAGAATTCATAAGCTTACAGCATTAAATTTTATAATGAGTGAAAAACATAAGGCCAGACTTTCTTTTTTTTCCTCTCATCATTTTATTCACTTATCAATATGAGCAAATGAGGTAAATGTGCCAGCTACGTGGGTAGAACAGTTTATAAATATAGCTGTAATAATTGCTGGCTAATTGGATCATTCCTTCATTGTTGCCCATTTTATAAATATCCTAGGGTTGGAAGGAGTAGATTTTAATTGGCAAATGTTGGAGGAACTCATTCTCCTTAAAACAAACAAAAAAAAAGTTCCTTGACTAATAATCAAGCAAAATAAAGAAATAAAATCTTGTTCTGCTAGACAACTGTATGCTTCTTGTAATTTGGTCTGGCAGTAGGAAATTAAGTATGGAATCTTGCTTTGGGAGGGTTCTGGAACCCCTGTTAATAACCTCATCAAATGGGGAGCAGTCAGTCTCCAGAGCAAAAGAGCTGTAGTTCTTGAAAAACATTAGCACTCAGAAATGTTACCTGTTAATAACCTCCTTAGCTACATCCCTCCTTCCCACCCTTCTCCTCTCTGCCTGTGCCATGGGAAGGCAGCTCCTGCAGGCCATGAGGCGCTGCTGTATCAGGATACAGGGGTCAGCAGACAGGCTGGTCCAGGTGCTGCTGTTCAGGAAGCACTTTGGTTTGATTGTACACATCTTTCTCTGAAGGCTATTTGTGAGCTAAAAAGCATAACCTTTATCTTCCCAGGACAAGGAAAAGGAATGTCCTGCTTCAGACTCAAAGCATTCCTGGTTTCCTTCAGGGCCATAATCTCTGTATAGATTTAGCAGCCCACAAACAGGCAATGCAGAGTAGAGAAGAAGTTTAGCAAAAGATATTTTTTGTTTCATGTATCTTAACAGTTTTAAAAACCAATTATTAGAATTGTGGCTTTTATGATGCTTTTATTCACGATAACTTGTATGTTTCAATAGCATATGAAAGACACTAATTTTAATGATAAGCATATCTCATTTTCTTTCAGAGAGGATTAAACAGGAAAAAATTGACTCCAACTGAATTCAGCAATAAGGAAAACTCTGAATCGAGCACTGAACATGATAAAGAAAACTCATTTATCAAAACTGTACCAAGAAGAGTTAAAATATTTGATGGAGGGCAAGTATTGTACTTTGTATACTAGATATCATTGGGGAGATTTTTTTCCTAGATTCTAGACTTTGCAGAGATGTTGCTTCCTGATTGATTTATTTTAAACAACAGTTGCCGTATTGTGGTCTGTGGATGTTGGTTTATGTTTCCAAGAAAAATGGAAAGTCATCAGTAGCATGGAGCCATGAGAGTTATGAGATGGGGTAATAAAATAAAGAACAGTAGGCTGTGCGATTCATTTTTTTTTCCCAGGGAATGAGCATTAATCAGTGCTAAGAGCAGCTAGATACAGCCAGAAATGTAAATTCTGTTCCTATGTTTCTCTTACATGATAAATAATACCTATTCTGCAGCAAGGTTGTATAACTGTAGCTGGAGAGGAAATAGTCCAGGGGCTAAGGAGCAGCCTGCAGTGCCATCTCTGTCTGGCAGCTTGCTGTGGCATACACAGGCTGGAGAGCTCTGATTTGAAAAGTGCCATGGAAATACTTACTGAGAGCCCTCCTCCCTGCACCATAATACTTCAAACCTGCTGCCTGATGTAAATATCTGTTGTTTTAGCTACAGTGTTGCACTGTGTGCAAAATCTTATAAAATTTTTAAATAGAAAAGCGGATTTTTAAATAGAAAAGTGCCAGTAACACCTGTAAAATTTTGTAGCATAAATACTTCATGTTTGATTAGTCTCAATGGTCAACTCTAGGGCTTTAGTTACTTTATTAGTACCCAATTAGGTTCCCAATTTGAATCTAGTCTAGGCCAGCAGTTAAATCATTACCAGCTGCCCAGGTAAAATATTGTTGTATCTCTGCTCAGATGCAGACATTTCAAGGACCAGGTCACAAAAGTGTAACACAACATTTTGCACCCTTGAGTGGAAATATGAAGGGCATAATTGAATCTGAATGACTTTTTCTATCTAGAGACAGTCCCCATAGGCTGAGTCCAGAGGACATTGATAGGGAATTTTAAAGACTTTCTCATCATTGTAACTAATGTTACTCCTTTTCTGCACAAGGCAGAGCTTCCAAGATGCTCTTTTAAAGCTCCCTCATGGTGCTCAAACCTGCTTCCAAGAACTGACACCTTTAAAAGATATGTTCCTGTGTTGCTAAGAGGAAATTTGAAATCTTTAAATACTTAGTATCAACAGTACCTTTATTTAAAAAGATTAGCTTCTATTCCTAAACAGGTCTATGACTAGCTAGTGATAAATATAGATATGAATTTAACAAATACATGCAGGAGTGAGCAGGCAAAGAGCATGATTGGTTTTGTCAGTCATGGATTTTCATCTCATATGTTATTTTAAAAATTCTGGTAGCTGAGAGTTTCTAGCTGGACTTATTTTTCCATTACAACTGATTGCCTACTCTCATGGTACTGTTACTAGGTACAAGTCAAATGAAGACTATGTGTATGTGAGAGGGAGAGGGAGAGGGAAGTATATCTGTGAGGAGTGTGGAATACGTTGCAAGAAGCCCAGCATGCTGAAGAAGCACATTCGCACACACACCGATGTCCGTCCTTACCACTGCAATTACTGCAACTTTTCCTTCAAAACTAAAGGTAAGGCTACTTTACTGGGTATGTTTTTCCCTTTTTTTCTTTCTACTTTAAAGTACAATTCTTTTCTTCTCTCAGTTGACTGTTCATGAACTAAAGAGGTTCCCTCTCTGTGGCATTTTATTATCTAATGCTTCAAATATTTGTAATTTATTTCCTGCTTTTCCTTTGTATTCTGTATATTTATTTATATGATCACATTGTCATATGAATGAACTGTCTGGCATGCCACAGTGGGTGAGAAATTGGAGTGGAAGAGGGAAATCATGGGAATATGATGAAGGTTAGGTGAAGACAAGTGAGATGGTTAGCTGCTCACCCTAGACAGAGATGGGACACAGAATTTTAAATCCCTTACAGTGTCTTTTGGAGGTAGGAGGTGGACGTATATTGTACTCGTAGTGGCACTCAACCAATTGCTCTAAGAAAGAAATTGGCCTCTAATAAATTACTATATTGAAATTATTTTTTTTTTAACTCTTAATGGACAAAGGTTCACTTTCCACTTGACCTTCTAAGACCCAGAGTTGGATGTCTACTTTTTAAAACCTATTTATAACTTTAGATACTAAAGTGTATCCCAGTTTATGCAGGCAGTATATTAAACAGTGGTACATCCAGAACTCAAGTGAAACAGACAGGAGTTCACAGCCAAAATAATTTCAGAAAAAAAAACAGTAAAATTTTTCTTGGCTTTGAACATCATTTAGCAACAATTTCCCCCAAGCTGTAACCTCAGGAACATTTGTGTTTTTAGTGGGTTTGAGACTATGCAGTGGTTGGGTGGAAGACTTCCAAGAAATAACGCAGTGCTGCACAAAGTGGGATGAATAGGCTTCAGATGTGTCAAAACTCATTACTGCATCCTGACAGGCTGGGTCATCATATTGCCTTTATGATGAAATGCTGGAGTGCAAACCCAGTAAATTCTCATTATGGTTTTTGCAGAGGAGGGGTGCTGGCCGAGTTCAAGTAATTAAGTTCTACCCATGTAAAGATCTCCCTGGTTTCAGTCATAGCAGATATTTGTATTCACATCCTCTTCTGCATTTGCTGTGCCTGGCTCGTGCCATTGCTGCTGGCAGTCAGGTCACACAGTTGTGTGTTTGATGTTTGGTAAGCCACTCTTCGTGACAGGACAGTATAGCCAGCAGCTTCATGAAGTGCGCAAAGACCGGAAAATTTGCTATTTGTGAGTCAGTTATGTTCACAACAATTATTTCAACATTTGGGATGAGTTACCACCTTCATTTCAAAGCAGAAATAAAGTACTCCATAACCATTGAAGATCAGCATTGCACTTTAATTTTTCCTATTTAAACACCTTCAAGAAACATTTTTTGTGAAGTTTAAGGTGGGCAGTTACTTCTAGTAACATGCATTTTATAATTTACAGATCTGAGCCACTCTTAGCCATTTCTTGATATTTACCATATTTTCTTTTTAAAGGAGAAGGGGAGAGCAGCCTGTGGGGCCTCTCAGCTGCACATTCACTTTTGAGATTCAGATCAAGTATGTTCATGCTCTGATTTTGAATAAAATTAACATGTTTGCTTAAGTTGGCATTGAAAGTGATTACAGTAAAAATAGAATTCATCAAATACTGGAAGAGCTGCAAGATACAAACTTCAGTTTCACGTGATAGTTTTCTGTCAATATGACTCTGAAGACTGAATCACCCCTTTTTATACTTTGCCATAAACAAAGGAGGGATCTCTTACACCAGTATAAAACACATAATAATTTAGAATTTCCATCCTCTTCTATTTTATCTCAATAAAAATCTTCCTAAATGTAGACAGTGAGTTGGTAGCATTCAGGATAGTGAATCTCCTGCAGCCCTTGACAGCTTGCATTGAGGGACAAGGTTCTAGCAAACGTGAAATCAAATTATGAGGTTGTTATAAATGTACCTGAAGAAGAGATAGACACGTTGAGCATATATTTGTAGACATTTGTATACTCACAGAGCAGATAATGTTTTCTTTTTTTTTTCCTTAAGGCAATTTAACAAAACATATGAAGTCAAAGGCACATAGCAAGAAATGCATGGATTTGGGAGTCTCAGTAGGCTTAATAGATGACCAGGATGGAGAAGAAGAATTTGGTAAGAAATTAAAGTCTTCTTTCTTTATTGAATTATTGTGTCTATTTTGTCATCTCAGCTTCTTACCCTTTCTTTTCCGAAGCTTTTTAATTATTGTACAGGGAAAAGATACAGAGAGAAAAATCTTAAGAGCTAGTCCAAGGGAGCCAGAAACACTGGAAAAAATTCCACTGAAAGAAATGACAAGCATATGCTAAGGATAAATTGCTGCTGCATTTTTCACAAAGTGTTATGCAGTTTAACTTTATCACTTTCACAGATAAATATGACAAGATTGAAAATACCAGAAAAACAGCTGTTTGCCTAGAAAAAATGCAGTCAAGTGTAGTACTTCTTTGAAAATAGTTGTGCATGAAATGGTCCAAGTTTTGGGATGCATATTTCATGGAAATTAAATCACTAACATGCCACACAAATCACAAATATGTTGCTGAGTGCCTTGCAAGGAGGTTAATCATCTTCCAGCATAGAATTCTGTCCTCCATCACAAATAATTGGGATAAATCTGCAGATAGAGAACATACAGAAATTAAAAACATTATTCATCTTCACCTGTTCTACTTCTTCATTAGTGATGAGAATGTTTTCAGAATGAATGTATTTGCTAAAAAACTTGAATTCTGCACTTCCCACATCCCAAGAAGATTCTACTGAAGAGGAGATGAGATCAAGGACAGTCAAAGAGGCCCAAACCAGGTTCATGAGTGACTTGCTTGTCATGATAAGAAAGGTGTGCCTGCAGCAGAGCCAGTGAGATGGAGAGCAGGATTGTGCATTAGGACAGTTTGGGATCTCGGCATGTCTCAGTGCAGTGATGGCATTTTTCCCTCCCTCGCATTCCTCTGTGGGGAGATGAATTGTGTTGCCTTGCCTTGGTGTATTTTTCTCCCTCCAGTGGAATAGTTTATTAGATTGTGGATGAGACTTGGAGAAAAGATAGCAGTGGGGGTCTTTATTTAAGCTATAAGAGAAAAGAAAGATTAATGCACTTGCTTCCATATGACAACCACTGGCAGAATAAGCGAATCATCTTGAAGCTAATTCTAAATAATGCTGGGAATATGACTCAGCTGCTGTGATTCAGTAGTGCACTAGGTAGAAAGAAATCTGTGTTTTTCCCATTTTTGGCCTTCTTCAATGAACTCTTTTTTCATAAGCAAAAAATATGTCTCCCTTCACAATTTGAGGTACCAGATAAATAACACCGAAGATAAGCAGTAAAGCAAATGACTGTATTTTTCTTACAGAGGAACAATTTTTATTAATATTTTCAGTCTTCATATGACAGAAAAATTGTCACTTTTTTAAGCAATATTCTCTAGCATTTGACATTTTCATGAGTTGTGTAAACAACAGGTGAACAGATATTTCCACTTACTAGAAAACATTTTATTGATTGATAAATTGATATTCCCAATTGCATGCATTAAAATTTGCATTTGTGATTATAATGCAATGGGAAATGTTTCAAATGTTAACTGAATTTTCAGTAACATGGGGTCAAAGGAAGCCACTTCAAACATTTGTTGAATGAATGCTTTCCTTTGACTTCAAGACTATTCAACTGAAAGAGAGAGAGGCTTTCCCTTTTTACATATCATGTACAGGCATGTTTGACCATAGCATAAGTATATTATATATGCCCTGAAATATGTTCTTTGCTCAGCACAGTAATTGAATAAATGAAATACTCTATTTTGGAAAAAAAAAGCACAGACACATACAGGACTTGTTACATAATCCTTGAAGTTCTTCATAGAATTTAATTTTATGGCTACAATGCCTATTTTGTTTTTCCCCAAAATAGAAGATGTAGCACTTCTTCTTTAACTGGAGCCCCAAACAAAAATAACCACTTGGTGATAAAACCCTGCCTTTTCCAAAGGATCTGGCTCAGGTACCCATAGCAAAACCAACAGTGCAGCACAAAGTTCAGCACTAGAAACCTATCCAAGAATCAGGGTAATTAAACCCCTGATAAAGGTGCATTTGCTGCAGCCAAACCAGTCCAGCCTCTCCAGTTGCTGCAGAGCACAGGGCATTTGCAATTATCCATGGAAATTCAGTGAGTAGCCCTGCACTTCAAAAATGTGATTTCATCTATCTGCTCACCAGGCCAGCCATGAAGGTTTTTCTCAGGATAATTCAGAATCTTTTTTGTCAGCCTATTTTAGGGCAGAATCAGGAGGGGAAAAAAAAGCGTGATGTATTTACATGCGTGGTTTTTGTTGTGTGGTTCAGTTGCCCTCTCTGAAATCCTGAACATGCTAATTTTAGGCAGGGTTTGAATCAGCTTCAACCACCTCTTTGGCTGCCCTTTCCCCAGGGCAAAGCAGCAGAGCTCACACTGGGGCCAGCACCCCTCGTGCCAGGTCTGGGCTCAGGGACAGCCCTGGCAGCAGCACGTCACCCACAAAGGACAGTGTGATGGGCCGTGGGTACTGAGCTGCACTTGTGGTGTTACATCTTTGGTGCTTCCACCCCTCCTCCCTCTGGCATGCATTGCTGGCACAGTTGTGCCACATATCCTTCAGATGTTTTAAAAACCAAATCTTCAAATGCTTAAATGTTTGGGGTTTGGTTGTTAGAAATGTTCTGTCTCTTAAAAAGTGGTCTGTCTATTCCCATTGCTTTCCTCAGCTGGAAGGCAACGTGAGAAGCAGTAGAGGAAGGTGCAGAAAATCTGATAAGAAATAATTATGACCTCAGAAAAAAAAACTTCTTCCTGAAGACTGTGAAATTGGCCTGTTTCCTGACCTGTAGAATGTCTGTCTGTCTATCTGTCTGTCTCCACCTAATTCATTATCTGAACATTTGGGACACTGATTATTCTTATGGTAATAGAAATGTCTGCACCTTTGCTTAAAATAACTAAGCTGTATGTCTTCCACTAGAATTCCACTTTGAATTAGAGAATTTACCCAGAAATTTAAGAAAGCCACCAAAGGAATTTGCTGGTTTCAGTCATTTGTAGCTTTTTTTTTAAAGTCTGGGTAATCACAGTTATTTGAATATACAATTTTTTGGATTCATATGAGAAGCCAGCTGTGACCGACAGCAGTACAGATTAAATGGATGCAAACTGAACAAGGAGTGCAAACTCATGCACAATCCTGAGCACAGGCAGACACACACACAGAGTCTGTTTTTTCAGTAATCTGAGAAGCTGAAATTCTGTTGTGTTGTGGTGTCTCGGGAAAAAAGAAAGATGCTCTCTAGCTGTCTGAGACTGTATGTGATCAGAGCTTTTAACATAGCATTCTTTGTATTTGGACTTGTCATCATTTGGGTATTAGTAAATACTTTCTGGCCTGGGTTTTTGTATTCAAAACGATTCCCTCATCCATTTATCTTTCATCTTCTGCTCTGTGGAATGTTCTTGTCACCAAAATACAGGGTTACAATGTGAGGAATGTTAATATCTGAATTAAATTGTCAGAGGAGGTGAACTGTTTAGTGTGACAGACTGCAACTGGGGATATCCTCTTTGGCCCTGCTCACACGCTCACACAACATTTTTCTATCTAGTCTTAAAAACAACAATAGTATGTGTTCTGTGTTCAAATTACAACAGTTAAAAACTTTGAACTTGTAATAAGCTAATGTATGAATGGTATGGTATGTCTGAGTAAACTTGCACAAGAGAATTTCTCGATAATGAAATCAGTAGATGGGCAGAACATTTAAGGGGTTTGTCTGCAGAAATTCTATTCCAAAATATTTATTATTTTTACCAGTAAAAATAATGGTAAGTTTCAGATACATGTTTAGAGATATCTACACACACACATATTAAGAAAATACTTTCATTTTCTGCAGTATTATTACCACAGTTCTAAGTTAATTAGCTATATGTTACTTACAGTAGATTTTAAGTCAGTTTCAATGGCTCTTCATTTGCTTAATCATGACTCAGTCTACTTTCACTGCATCTGCATTTAAGAAGTGAAAATAAATGAAAAGCCTTGCAATAATATACTCCTTTTACAAAGAGAATGGAAGGCTGGTTCTGTGTAGTTTACAATAATTATTTAAATTTTTTTTTGGTTAATATCAATGTCTGTTTTTCAACTAGATGTACATTAGGCATGCTGAAGCCCTACACCCACAGTCTGACATTAGACTACCTAGTGCTAGGTTTGATTTACAATATACAAATTACTTTAAAAGGTTTAGGTGTAAATAATCTCTTTAAGCAGAAGTTGCTCTTACTTTTTGGTGTAGTTTCACTTCATTACTTTCTGTCATCTTAGGAATGAATGTCAAAAGCCCACAGATTTTCTTCTTCTCGTTTTTGAGGAGCCCTGGTGATCACCAGTCTGAAGTTAACCCAGTAGATGTCACTGTGAGTCCTGTAGAGCAGTGGGCAGTAGCTGAAACAAGACTGAAATCCTATAATTGAAGCCTATGAACAGGCCTAGAGTGACAGGAGGACAGCAGGGTTGGGTACAGGTGCTGGCATTGTTTAACCCTATCTTGTTTACTGCTCTTTAAATTTGTGTGAATGGCTGTGGAAGGATCTATTGCAAGTCTAATACAACAGGTGAAAGGCAAGTCTAAGTTGTAATTGTTTAGAAGAATGGAGTGAATTGATGACACACAGACCTCACTTTCTGATTTATGATCATATTATGACATGCTGAAAAATATTTCTGCATTTCTTGCCATAGTCTACATTTTTTCTTGAGTTTGATGGAGAATATATAAAATATATATTATGGATGCCTTATTTTTAAATGCTTTTATGTAAATGCTAGTCCATAACTGAAGATACTTCCAGAACTTGAGATAATGAACACTGCTTTGTATTACTCAGGTGCTAAAAGCCAATACATGTAATGAATTTAGATTTAGATACTAATAGATAGTGAATAGATACTTAGTAAAGTAGAGCTGCATAGTTATACTCTGCATAAGTAGAGCTAATGGCAGTCATATAGTTATCTACATAACTGCACATTTCCTTAGGAATCTGTAAAACTGAGCAGTCCAGCCTTGTATTTTCAAGCCGTTCTTGTCTTCCTGCCACTGAAAGAATGAAAACGAACATTTTTCTCTTTATGTGACAATCTACTTAAATATTATTAAGTTATAACTAAATGTGACAAAGTTACAAGCTTTTGAACTTCATCACTGGATTTGGTGCAGAAATTGCTGTATCTGTAGCAGGTCCTCAGTAAGTCAGGTCATGTGGCAAAGATACTGCAATTAAAATTAAAAGCTGTAAGTTGAGGTTCTGAAGAACCTTTATTTTAGTACTTTGCAGTATGATGATAATTAGATGGCTGTTGTTAAAACCATGTACTGTAAGGATTCCTATAGGGAAAAACCTCTAATAAAATGAAAAACTTCCAAGTACATAAGGAGACATATTTCAATTACCTAATTTATAGCATCCCAGCTATGGAAATAGCAGTATGTGGACTTACTAGCCCCAGGCACCTCACAAATGGACATGTTAGGATGCTGATAATTCCAGCTAATGCTATTGTGCTAAAGAACTTAGAGTTCTTTCTTTTCTGCTCTGGGTAAAATGTCGCTATAACAGAACCTTGTCCAACAAGCTCAACACCAACACCACAAACACAGTACAGAATTGACCAACTGAGGACTGAAATAAATGAAGGACCAAGGTATTTTTGCCTATGATTTGTAGACTCTTCAATACATAGGATAAAAACTTCAGTTTTCTTAAAAATAATTGTAGCTGGCATGTGAACAAAATCCCCAGTCAAAAGTTTTGTCCATGTTTCTATTAAGCCTTTACTTCCAGCTGTTCCTAATTTCTGCAGAGTTCAGGTCTGTAAAATTCACTTACTTGTATGAAGTCCAGGAAGAAGAAAGAGTCTTTCTAAGAATTTAAAAGAAAAGATTGCAGCAGTTGACAGAGAATGAAAGGCATCACCTACTCTTCCAAAAAGACTCTTGTAAAGAATTGAGGCTGTCTTGAACAGTTTGTCTGTTAAAATGGTGAGAGTTGAGTTACAAATTCTAAAGAGAAGTAGCTTTCATGAGTCTTCACTTAATAGTGTGAAACTTTTTTCCTGTTTTCTTTTTTAAAAAAGAAACTGAACTTTCATGCCAAAAGCCATTTCTCCATATGTTAGGAGCTTTTAAATTTATGATACATCCTTCATTTGAAAATACCGTACACCATTTTACAACCTCATACAAAGTTAAACACAGAAGTAATTTTGTTCCCGCTGGAAATTGAGTCAGTTTTAGTTATATGTATGTATGTGTGTGTATATATATATATATATCAGCTACATAAGCATATGGTTATGATTGTGCATAGTTCAAGATAGGAAGTAAAGAATTATCTTTCCCCAATTAAAACTGCCAGAGAACTTTAGTAGGCAGGGTACAATTACCAGAATGGGATTGGAGCCAATACTGCTTAGTTAAAAAGATACTGCTTGGAAGAGAATCTTCCACCACAAAGAGTTGTCACAGCCTCAGCCCAATGCCTCCTTCAGAGGAGACCCATAACCCTGCCCGGGTCTTTTAAAACTTCAGCATTGGGTCCTCTTGAACTCCACCGAGGCTTAGTGGGATCACTGATTGGAAAAGCCTGGGCACCTCTTGTTTCAGTAAATGTGCACTCAGGTATAAAAGCCAGAGCAAAGCATTCCTTTGTGAATTGCCAGAACAAGCAAGTCAGGAATCTTATTTTTTACTCATCTGATGTTGCAAAGCGGTGTGGGAGTAAGGGAACCACATTCATCGCTGTCACCTCGCCTACACTGCAGGCTCTGGCTCCAGGTAAAACCACACTCAAGTAGAAGCTGGCAAATGCACAAAGGGTGGAGGTAAACAGGGAAACAATAGAGGGAAATGATATCCCATGGAGTCCTGCATGTAAGGAATCTGTTCCACACACAGTTTCCCTTTCTCTTTCCATGGCTTTGTTGTAGAAAGCTGGGATGTATGCAGAAAATTCCTACATAAGCAGCATTTCCTAGTAAATCGGTAGCATTTTTAAATGTTAATTTGAAAGAAGATGGTTTCTTCTAAATCATTGTTTGCACATATTTTTTCCTTGCTTTACAAATGCATCAAGTCAGTCTAATCACCTCAGGTAATTCCTCTACCAGTAGAAACAATCATTCATTATTGACATCAGCTTTCATAGAAAATGTGATTCATGTGGAGAGAGGGAAAAAAGAAAGGCAAGAATCAGTAGGATTTCATAGAGAATAGTTATGTGACATTGGTAAAGAGACTGAATTTAAGAGGGAGTCCAGAGTGAACTCTAAGACTTTGCAATGTGCCCTTCATTATTTAAAGAGTTGCAAGAAAGCTGTAGGTCACCCTTTAGATGTGACACATGGAGAAGTCTTCAATATCTGTTGAGGCATTGAGGAAATCACAGAATATTCTGCGTTGAAGTGACCCACAAGGATCATTGCAGTCCAACTCTTAGCCCTGCACAGCACCATCCACAAGAGTCACACCATGTGTCCAAGAGCACTGTCCAAATGCTTCTTGAACTCTTTTAGGTTTGGTCCTGTGACCACTTCCCTGGTGAGCCTGTTCCAGTGCCCAGCCACCCTCTGGGTGAAGAACCTTTTTTTAATATCCAACCTGTCCCTTCCCTGACACAACTTCAGGCCATTCCTTTGGGTCCTGTCACTGGTTACCAGAGGGAAGTGTCGGTCCCTCCTCTTATCCTCACGAGGAAGTTGTAGCCTGTGATGAAGTCTCCCTTCAGTCTCCTCCTCTCCAGGCTGAACAAAGTGACCTCAGTCTCTCCTTATAAGGCTTGCCCTCAAGGCCCTTCACCATCTTTCTTATGCTTTGGATGCTTTCTAACAGCTTGCTATCTTTTTCATATTTTGCCTTCCAAAACTGCCCCCAGCACTGGAGGTGAGGCTGCCCCAGCTCAGAGCAGAGCAGGACAATCCCCTCCCTTGCCTGCCTGGCCATGCTGTGCCTGATGCCCCCCAGGACAGGGTTGGCCCTCCTGGCTGCCAGGGCACTGCCGGCTCATGTTCAGCTTGCCATCGACCAGGACCCCCAGGTCCCCTTCCATGGGGCTGCTTTCCAGCCTCTCATTCACCAATCTGTCTGTACAGCCAGGGCTGTCCCATCCAAGGTGCAGAATCTGTCACCTTCCTTTGCTGAATTTCATACAGTTGGGGATTGCTCATCTCTAATCTGTCACGGTCTCTCTGCAGGGCCTCTCTGCCTTCAAGGGAGTCAACAACTCCTCTCAGTTTTGTATCAGTTTTGCTCAGTGTCCCTTCCAGTCCTGTGTCCAAGTCATTTATGAAGATTTTGAAGAGCACAGGGCCACAGATGGGGCCCTATGGAACCCCACTAGTGACAGGTCGCCAGTCTGATGTCACCCCACTCACTGTAACCATTTGTGCCTGACCCGTGAGCCATTTTTTCACCCATCACATGATGTGTTGTTTATCCAGCTGTGGGCTGGACATTTTATCCAGGAGAATTCTGAGAGACACTATCAAAATCTTTACTGAAATCCAGAAAGGTTACATCAGCTGGCTTCCCTTGGTCAACTGCATGGGTTACCTTGTCACACCAGGAAATCAGGTTTGATAAGCAGGACTCTCCTCCCATGAAGCTGTGCTGGCTGTAACCAATGGCTCTGTTGTCGTCCAGATGTTTTTCAATACCTCCTGGGATAATCCTCTCCATAACTTTACCAGGCACAGAAATGAGACTGACTGGTCAGTAGTTTCTGGGGTCCTCTTTCTTGCCCTTCTTGAAAACTGGGACAATGTTAGCCAGCTTCCAATCAGCAAGGACCTCTCCAGATTCCCAGGACTGCTCAAAAATCAGGAGAGGCCTTGCAATGACATCAGCAGTTCTTTAAGTATTCTCAGATGAATCCCATCAGACCCCACAGACTTTAGGCATCCAGCTGGAGCAATAGCTCCCACACAACTTCAGAGTCGACTGGGAGTTTATCATTCTCACAACCATGGTCCTCCAGCTCAGGGCACTGGGACCCTCCTAGTTTGTCATTGGTGTTGAAGGCAGAGGTAGTTGTTTCCATTCAGAAATCAAACATATGTAGATGTTCTAACATTTTAGATATGTTTGCTTTGCAAGTTACTGAAAAAACACTGTTTATATGAAGAATAGAAATGACAGAATTATAGAGAAAAAAATACCAAAAACATTTAGTCAGTCCACATGTTGTTGTTAATAATATCTTTAACAATCATACTTGCCATAATTTTGGAATGGAAGTTAATGAATTAATTTTTCCATCAAAATGTATTTTCTATTTTTAACAGCTTTGTCTGTGGATGAGAATTATAAATTAAGACTATTTAAAATTCTGCTAAATATTTTTGTTAGGATCATTCCAATGACCTGGAGGATTTGGGGTATTTTTAATAACATGTCGGACATGTTCACGTCTGCTGTAGTAAATGTAGGAAATCTAGTTTCCATATTTAGCTAATGTACAAATTATTGTGTAGGCAAAGAGGGGGAAAGTCATTACAGGGGGATTTTTCCAAAGAAGCTCTTAGTTCCCAATTGCATTGCTCATTTGAAACCCTAAAGCCTTATAATGGTGGGTAACTTACTGAAAGATAGCTCAGTTAAGCTCAATTATTTCATATGGAGTTCAAAATGTTGGTTTTGGTTTTGGTAACTTAGCAGCCTAAAGTATAGGCTGTATATTCAAATTCTTTTAAGGGTCTGATTTTTTTCAGAATTGTTCATTTTGATGGTAAGTTGCTATGTAAGTAAGTAAGATGCTGTTCCCTAGAACACTATCTCTGAGATTTTATCTAACCAGACATCTTTGCTTTTACAGAGCCAAATGATTTTTATGCAGATATGTTTTTTTGGACAGTTTAAGAGACAGACCTTTAATCAAATACAAAATATTAATGTATTCAAAGCATTTTGTCTTTTATAAAATGATCCCAGACAGTCTGGCTTGGAATCAGACATAGCAGATGGGATTTTCTGTCGCTTTACTAAAGACAACTCTCTTTCCAAGTTAGATACAAAAGAAGGTGAAAAGCTGCAGTTTAACTGTATTTTGTAGAGAAATTTACCCCTAGACAGAGGTTTGGCTATAAGGAGGGCTTCTTTATGCAAACAAAGATTCATAGGTAAGTTTTGATACAATTAATGCTTTCTTGGCTCTTAGGACATCTCAGGTAATTTTTTAATATACCCTTCAAAACATTAGTGAAGAAATCTAGTAGGGTCTAATTTTGGTCTCTTTTGCTTGTTAATGAGACAGATTCTTGACTAACAGCCTCCAGTCTTTCTGTTTGCATCCTTCAAAAACCTTTGTAGCCATGATTCATATTAGGTATAAGGACACCCACTTAAGAGTCAGAGCCAGCCAGAGAATATCCCACTGCTAAGGTTGACAGACCAGCCCCTCATAGCTCTGGGAACCTAATGAACCAGGAATCTGCTCACTGCTCCCCAAGCAGAAGAGTGAAGGGTGACTTTGAGCAAATGGTTACAAGTGGCATGAAGGAAAACAGCCAAATCCAGAAGGTTAAAAACAACATAGAAACAGAAGATGAAAGATTATATAGCTGTGCAGTTAAATATGTAAGCTGGAAAATAAAAACCAAAATTTAACTCTACCCTGTTGCTTTGCTGCAGTGGGGTGTGAGTGGAAAATACATGTGCCATGTGGTTTTTTGGTGGTTTTAGTTGTTCTCTCCTGCTTCCTTCCCAAGTCAGCCCAGGACCTTCGTTGCCTTAACTTCTCTTCCACTTTTGCAGGTGAGAAGCAAAGATTTGGCTATGACCGGTCAGGATATGACGTGGAGGAGTCTGATGGTGGCGATGAAGATGAAAATGACAATGAGGACGATGATGAAGACAGCCAGGCTGAGTCAGTGCTATCCACAACGCCCTCGGTGACGGCCAGCCCCCAGCACCAGCCCTCTCGCCACGGCCTGCAGGATGCCGCCAGCACCGACGACGACATCAGGCTTCCAGACTGCTTCACCGGGGCTCACACGGACTCCATGGATGGTCTCCCAAAAGCACTGCTGACCAAGATGACCGTCCTTAGCACAGTGCAGTCGGTCAGCAGGACCTCCAGGTCGCCAGCAGAGTCCACCCATCAGGAAGCACATGAGGACAAAGCCCAGGAGAGAGGAGTGGGTCCCTGCGGTGCTGATGCAGCACTGACAGACATTGCTCCTGCATCTCCAGGTCGCCAGATGTCTGTGGATTACCCTGATCCACATACAGCCTTGGGCCACTCCTTAATACCAACTGCAGCTCTTACAAAGGTAGGAGTGTCTGAAATCAGGGAGAGGGTAGGATTTTAAGTCCTCCTTCTAAAAAGACCTTCTTGGAGATTTTTCAAAGAATAAAATGTTTGCCTTTCCCTTCATTCTTAGAATTCTTCGTGATGAGTCTTTCAGAAGAGTTAAAATTAGTCCAAGCACAAATATATAGGACTGTAGACACAAGGATGTTGTCAGAGGATTGCTTTTCAAATTCTTAAATTTGATTGTAATCTCCCTGAAAGGTTTAATTGTAATATGGTCATTTCAGCTGATGTTTGGAGCTGGTAGATTGTATTACAAATCAGAAGGAAATAACAAATACGTGGAATGAACATACAGTGCTTGTTATGTTTTCAGGGGAAAGTGATAGAATTCAGCAATCAGTTCACTCTGAAATCTGATGATACAATCATTGGTAATTCCAAAGGGAAATTAATCTAGTCCCAAAGTGTTTTGCCTTATCACTAAAAAAAAATGGTGCAGTTGTTTATCTATCCTCCAAATATGCTTAATAGTAGAATTAGAAAGAGCACCAGATGTTCAAGGAAACTAGAAGATTGCCCTTGCACAATAACAAAAGGAGAGATGAACACAGGACTGAGACCTGAGTTCCCAGTGCTCTCAGCTTTTGTCCAAGCTGAAAGAATATTTTAATCAGAAAAGGATGTATTTTGCCCATGCACGTGTTAGACATGTGGATTTTCAAAGCAGTGTGCAGAAAGATGAGGTCAGTCTGTGTGCAGGTCTGTGGGAGCATTCAGTAATTTTGGCAACTGTTTTTTTTTTTAAACTGTGCCCATGAAATCACAGAGAGAAGTGGCAGGTGATGAGCCTTTTTCATTCAGCAGCAGCTTTAATGAACTGCTATGGGGATGGTAGAAGTCACTTACCAGACTGATCCTAAAGATACTTTTTGGAATTTTTAATTCTTGCTACAGACCACGAAGGCATTTGAGCTTTTCAGAGCAATGTTCAAAAAAATGAGTTGTACAATAGTTTAATCAAAGCACTGCCTTCTCCATGATGAATGCAATATTTAGAAATATTATATAAAAAGAATTAATCGTTTAGGTTGGAAAAAAATATTGAGATCATCGACTCCAAGCTTAAACCTAACTGTGCAGTTACAAAAAAGTAACAGAAAAATTTCAAAAGCATAAAAAGTAAAAATTTCAATCTGTTTTAAGTACTTAGTGGTTTGTTTTTTTCTTTGAAAACTTACAAATTTACTCTACTAGATTTATTTTTTACACCGTTTAAGATAGCAAACTGTTGACATGGAGAAACAGTAAAAATTATTGCTGCATTGTATTGTTTGACACAGGTTCATCCTGGCTTGTAGGAACTGTGAGTTCATGTGGCAAATGTTAATTGGAGCGAGTTTGTAGTGTGACAGAGAATAAAATGAAGTGGTCTCTGATCACTGTATATGCCTGCCTTAAAATGGGAAGGGTCCTAGTATTTGGAGTTTAGGTTCCATTGTTGCTGGTGGATACCAGAAGGACATTTAACTGAATGTACTCCCTCATTAAATAGAACCACTGAAGCCTCAAGTAAATATTCATGAAATTAAAAATGTTGAATGGTGTTCATTTATATAGCTCGAATAATTGTCTACATTAATATATTAAAAAAAAAAAAAGGAAGGCATGTAAGTAATACGAGGAAGCAATTCCTTTCCAGATTTTCTTTTCCTTTCCTAGACCAAAAGAAGCATCAGCCTTGTGTCTCTAGTGGTTAATCTGCAGTCTGTTCCTATTGTGAATGGCTGTGGATCCCAGATCTTGCAATCGAGAAAAGGAGTTCTCATAGCTCAGGAAGGCTGTTGTACATTCCTTCAAAAGCATCCGTACCAGTTTATCAGGATCTCTTGTGAGGTGTCAGTTCTGAGAAAGATGTTGACTTCTTTCTCACACCCATCTTCTCATTTAGACTGGATGGCACTGCATAGCCAGTTAATCATATTCTCCCTTTGCCAATACATTTTCTACAAGCAGATTTCAAAAGTATTTCTGTCTGGTGTTGAGTTTTTTGCCTGCTCTAGGAAATTTTTGAGAGTTAGGACTGTAAAAACTAAGTAAGGTTGCAACAGAGTGTGTGTGCGATCAATGTGCCAAAAACAAAAAGATAACCATGAGATTGCAATTGCACATTCAGACTACTCGTTTTAGGAGGTTCTAGGAAAGGAATTGCAAGCCTTGGTCAGTAACAGGCTGTAGGAGAAGAAAAGGGAGGATAAAAATAGTATTATAAATCCAGGTGTGTGCACCAAATAAATCACAGTGAGCTGAGGCAGCAATGGGATGTGGATCCCACATCTCACTCCAGTATCCACCCATCACCTCCACTTCTGCAGGAGCTGTAGTTGTCAGCCATCTCCTGTCATTGCACACCCTGTCTGTCTCACTAGAAGCACCTATGACAAATGTGCCATGATGCTGCCTCTGCCTGCTGGAGGCTGTAATGCCTTCAGGAGAGGAACCCAGTACATCAAAAATGCCAGCTTATGCTTATTTAACCTTCTTGCCTGAGGTAATTTCCACATAAAACAGGTCTCCAAAGCCTTCTCACCACTTAAAACACACGTGCAAAATATATTCAGCAATGTTTTTGAGCACCAGTGTTTGAGAGAAATTAAGCAAGGGTAATTAGCAGAGGAAAATGCAATTAGTGGGTGAGGAAGGAGGTGGAAAAAAAAGGAAGGAAATCACTTCATTGTTTAAGCTGAGCAGTATATACTATGAACCATTTTGTTGTTGTTCTTTCTGAAAAGGGGGCATGGGAAGCACTCCCAGCTCCCTCGTGTTTTCATGTCACTGAAGGGCATGGTGGCTTCCACATTAACACTCCTGTGTTGTTCTCTCCCAGAGCACGCCCTCCATCAGCTCCCCGTCCTCGCTGGCAGACCACAGCATGCCGACACCGACAGCGCCGTCACCCTACAGCGAAATCCGGGAGGAGAAGCCGGCTGCCGAGCCGAGAGCTCCCCAGACTCACCTCTTCAGCCACCTGCCCCTGCACTCGCAGCAGCAAGCCAAGGCTCCCTACGGCATGGTGCCCGTCGGGGGCATCCAGGTGGTCCCCGCCGGCCTGGCCACCTACTCCACCTTTGTTCCCATCCAGGCGGGGCCAGTGCAGCTCACTATCCCAGCTGTGAGCGTGATTCACAGAACTACCAGCGCCCTTGGCGAGACAGGCGGCACGGCCCCCGGCACCACCGCGAATCCCGTGGGAGTCGCCGAGGTGAACAGCGTGGTGCCCTGCATTCCCATCGGCCAGGTGAGCGTGCCGGGCATTCAGGGGCTCGGCACACCCAACCTGCAGCCTCTGCCACCGCTGGGCATGGAGACAGTGAACATCCTGGGCCTGGCAAACACCAATATCGCCCCGCAGATGCGCCCTCCGGGAATTACCCTCAACGCCGTGGGCCTCCAGGTGCTGACAGCCGGCGCGGCCCCGCAGGGCACCAACCCCAGCCCGCAGGGACCCCTTCCCAGCCTGCAGATCCTGAACATCGCCCTGCCGACCCTCATCCCCTCTGTCAGCCCCGCCAGTGCCGAGGGGCACGGAGCCTCTGAGGCACCCACCGCGGGCTCCAAAGCCGGTGAGGTCCAGCTGGAGCCCGCTCCTGTTGGCTTCCCCACAGCCGAGGCCGGCCGGGATGCTTCTCCTCAGGCGGTGGCTGGTGGCCAGCGGTACGGCGGGAAGAGCCAGCCTGAGCCCAATGCGCTGACCAACCCCGCTGGTCCCGGGAAAGCTGATCCTGAAAAGACTGACCTCGCCAACCCCAGCAAGCCAAAGCGTGACCTCCCTGCCCTCCAGGTGAAGAGGGCTGCCCCAGCAGAGCCCCGCTCCAAGGCGAATCCCAACGCGTTAAGCAAGTCCCCAGTCCACCGAACTGTCACCCCGGACAGACAGGTACCCAGGCCGGCCGCCCCGCCCCAGCGGCAAAACACGGTGCAGTTTAGCGATGGCAGCAGTGACGATGAGGATAGACTTGTAATAGCAACCTAGTTTTTGTTTTTAATTGTGTTTTTATTTTTAGAGTTTTTTGGGTTTTTTTATAACACTTGCAGGTTTCTTTGCAAACCTTCCTTTCCTTAAAGCACATTTTTCTGACACAAACCCATTACTAATCTTCGTGCAATCATGAACTCTTGACCAATAATTGTTGTTTCTTGTCAGCTCCAGCCATTTTTGTACATGTTGTATAGACGATTGTGCCTTTTTGGAGTTTTATGTTTAGAAACCTGTACAGATTGTTGAATATATATATATAAAATATATATATATAAAATATGTATATTAAAACCAGGTAGTTGCTTGTGTTTAGTAAACATCCTATGTCAGATAAATAAAGGATTAAATTATATGTTGCACTGTTAAATGTAAATTTTTATGGCTGTGGGACAAAGTTTCTGTGTACAGATCTAGTATGTAAAACTCCATATTTATTGTATCCATATTAGTCTTGGAAAAGGGTCTGTCCATCTTTCTTGTGTAAGACGGTAGCTTTACACTTCAAAGAGAAATACAGTATCTGTGTTACAAAATATTACAGTAAAATTTTGTTTACTGACTTTACCATTGCTTATGTTGTGCCTTCTTGATGCAGTCCAGTAGCTAGAGAGGTGCTTGACTCGTTCCTTTCAGTGCCCTTCCGTGCCCTTCCAGCTGGTTCAGCTTGAAAGGATCTGGTGGTGGTAAAAGCCCCTGTGGTTTCACCTGCCATGGGAGAGATAGTAACTCACCGGGCTTTACTTGCAGTAAAATCTTCCATTCAAAACATCTGGCAATTGCAGAGTGGGGAGGGAGTCCCTCAGCTTTCCGTAGAGTGAGCATCCATCCACCTTGTGTTTCTTCCCTAACTAGAATTTGAAGACTTGCCTGAGGACAAATGGCAAAAGGGTCACAATGAAATATTTTTTTATTTGTAATCTTGAACTATAAAACCACTTTTTACTGACATTAAAATGTTGTTACACAAGAAAGGAATAATTCTTTGTGTGTTAATTGCAAAATCCGCCATACAGTTGGTGAAAAGGCCACTACTGTAATGAGGGTTTGGCATAACTCATTACCATCAACCTCTTAGGAGACTGCATTTCAGGAGATCTTCATTTACAGGTAGACAAAGCCATTTTCTCCCTAAAACAAGTTTGTCTTACTCATGCAGGGAAAGAAGAAGGGACTAGAGGCTTTACACATGCAGTTAATGTGCTGTTTTAGCAACAAACCCGTCATACTAGGCATACAAACATGGATGGATCCCAGAATAATGAAATTTAGTACTCCTCTGTTTGCACGTAGTGAAAACAATGCAAAATTATCTCTGAATTGTTTGGCTATTCCAACAATGGCAGGAGACACGTCTGACAAGTTACAGGGCTACACATTTCTAGAAGTTTCAAATTGACTTGGGATTCATGCTACAATTTTTAAGTAGAGTTGGTTTCCTGCTGTGTCCTTTTATCACATTGTTACAGAAGTTTTTATAACCCCTTTAATAACCAAATTCCAGTAGGAAACTGGAAGGTGTAAATTAAAAGCACAATCACCTTTTTGGAATTAACAAGGATGAACACATATAAAACAACTGGAAGAAAAGGACAGGAAGCAAATCTGGAAAAAAAAAAGGGAGCGAATTTGAATGTGAGCTGGGCTGCATTGTTCACAGATTAACTCCTGTATCCATCTCAAGGAGCTAATTCATACCTTGCACTGCTCATATTCAAAAGCAGCAGTACCCTAGATCCATTTTTAACTTTACACTGGCTTTTGTATGGTACTCACATTGTACTCATTACATTATTCCATTACGGCGTGTTGTAAAACTGTAGGCGATGTTGAATGAGCTTTATTAACTTCCAGAAAGAGCACTTCAGTAGCAGAAAGCCGTTTCTATTACTCGTGATTATCAGGCAATTGTACTAATCTAGCCATTAGAAGCACACACACTGGAAAGGGGAAATTACTCCTGTCTCTGACAGAGCTGTGCAGAGCCTCGCTGAGGCCCCCAGCACCTGAACCACCAAGCACTCTCAACTCACATTGAACTTGATGAGAGTTAAGAGTCCTCGGCTCCCCGCAGCGCCGGACTTCAGATTTGTGAGTGTCTTACGTGCAAGCCCTGTGTGGAGTGTCACTGTGCATTTGTATGTTCTTTTTATAAGTGTAGTAGTGGTGTCAACGTGTCTTGTACCATTATCGTTTTTACCTATGTGAAATTACCCCAACCAGCCAAAGCTAGAACCAAAACATTGCCATCTTACATGTGCTTTAAGAGCCTGAAGCTTTTTCCAGTAGAATCAGGTGACAGTTTGTAGTTAATGAACTCAAGAAATTTTGCATTAGTTTTAGCTCCTTTGAAATGGACACCTACCAGTAAAGTAGAACTATTGTAATTAATTTGAGCGTATTTGTCTAAAGCATGAGCAAAAAAAGATGACAGAATCAGATAGCTTTACAGCAAAGTAAAACAATCGCCAAAATTTTGAATGCCATCACAACTTATTACCATTTTCCTGAGTTTTATAAGGCAGCAGTGGGTAAGGAATTGCTGTTGCATATGCTCCTGAGTCTTGATTTTACTAAACTCCAGAGATTTACTGTATACACATCTTAAATATTTACTTGATGAGCAATTTGTGGTGTGCTCATATTCTGCTCAGGATTAATTCCAGGTAGTCTCCAATTTAACGGAAAATTCAGCCTGGTGAATCGGGTGATCTGCATCTGTCTTTTCTGTTCTAGGTGTTTTGAAGACGCCAAGGGCAAAAGATGGAAGCATATCTTGAAGAGTAAGAATGACATGACAACAGATATGTCATAAAGAGGAACATTAAGATGTGTCACTTGGTAAGTTCATTTTAGGACAACAGGGAGAAAGGACCAAGAAAGTAGGCACTGATTCAGCCATGAGATGGGAGAAGAACTCCCAGAAGATGGGAGTTGCTTCTGAGGATGTAAAGCTGCAGGTCAAGAGATCTGAGGACAAATACTGAATCATCACTTACCCAGGCAAAGCAGATTAGCCACATTTGAAGCAGGAACTCTACTATTAGCAGGTAGTTGCAGATATATCTAATGTTCACATCAAGACTGTAGGAAATCACAGTTTTGTAGAAGACTGTGGTCCTGAAAATTACACTTCCCTCTAGGGTGTTTCCCTTCCCTCTAGGGTGTTTCCAAATGGATATTCTTTGAGTTGCCTCTACAGCTTATGCAACAACAAGAAACAAATTTGGAGTGTGACCAGACCTGAGAGAAGGTTAAACTCTGTACATCCCCTCTGTTAGTGCCTGGAACCAACATCTATAAATACGTCAGCACACACGGGTGTGTGCATGAGCACAAGCCTGTGACTGCTGCATTAACAATTACATTTTCATTCTGAATTAATTCCTTTTGTTTTAAATTGTGTTGTAACTTTTATTGTCTTGTCCAGAGTCAGCAGTGATGGGGAAATCACATTCCCTTTGCCACAAGGATCCTTCTGTTCAAAGCAGTAGCAAACATCTCAGAAACCTGCCAGTGCAGTATTAGGCTGCTCTTCAGATGGTGTGAATTATCACAGCTGAATTGGAATAAATAACACCTGGCCTGTTTACTCAGGGATCTCTCTTGGACACCCTCTGGCAAATCCAGCACAGCTGTTTAAACATCAAAGGGCCAGAACAAGTTTTGCCCCTCAGTGTACCCAGGCACACTCTGGCATCTTCTCACAACCTATTCCCAGCAGGAGGGTGCAAGCAGGTGCCAGCTAAAGGCTGGGTACAAATACAGCCAGAGTACAGACACTCAGCTTCTGTGGGATCTGTGCAGATGCTTCCCTGTGATCTGCCAAAAGCCCTCACTAGGAAAAGAATTGGTGGCCAGTGGCCTGTAGCTCTTTCATCTTAGACCTTACTTGGTTTCTCTTTGCAATAAAGGATGTTTGCTGGTCATGTGGGTACCTGGTTTTGGAGGCAGCATGTCCATATAATAACAATAGTCATGGGTTTGGAACATGAACTGTATTAAATGTGCCTGTGTTTCCCTTTGGGGCTTTAATAAGCTACAGCATGGCCTACCTGTCACTTCTTGGGTCAAAAACTAAACCAGAAACAGATATAGACAATGTACCTGGCCTCAGATCTCTTGACCTGTAGCATTACATCTCCAGATGCAACTCCCAGCTTCTGGACCACAGCTGAAATAAAGCACTTTGTAGGTGCAGGGATGCTCTGCCCTGCTTTGGTTACTGCTGCTGTACACACCTTTGTCCCTTTCTTTCTCAAGTAATTTGCTGAGCTTCAGGTTGCTGCAAATTATGCCCTGAGGCTTGAGCAGCCCACAGTTGGTCCATATCAGCCAGTCCCCTGCCAGAAAGTCTGACAGCAGTGTTTTGCATACAAATTCAAGTGCCCATCACATGCATTTCATCTCAGACAACAACCTACATAGGCTGAACACAATATAGCCCACCTCAAAGCCAGAGATGTACCATGAAACAGACATCCCATGACTTACACTTAGCTAAACATTCTGTATGGTTTCTTAACAGATTTTTTTCTTGCCTTGAGTTTACTGACATGTGGTTAAACAGAATATAAAATTAATTTGTCACTATATAACTTAGTCCAGAAGTCCTCATTTTTTGCAAGATAATCCTCACTAAGCTTTCATAAACACTGTAGTTTAAACCTGTAAACTGCCCTTCAAACATGTGTTTAACACTGGGACAGTTTCATCAAAACAAAATTTAAAATCTTCAGTTTTAGCATGAGTGACTTGCCAAGAGCCATGGAAACCAAACAAGCCACAAGTGAGAGTGCTCACTCAAGATACCTTCAGCTGACTTATCTGATGGGCCGCTGCTTCATTGCTTTGGAAAGATATCCTCTCAGACCAGTATGACCATCTCCTCCTTTCCTTGCTTTCCTGGTTATTCATGGGAGCAGTAAGTGCCAGCTGTCTTAGATGACTTCTGGCCACTCTCTAGTTGTGAATGTTACATTATGGATGACTAAAAAAAACATGGCTAGAATTGTCTTCCCATGTCTTAGGGAAATTTCTGTTCCCTGTAAGGAGTCTCAGCACCTACAGATGTTGTTTTAAATGATACCTAAAACACCAAAGACTTAACACCATTTCTGGCTTATATCTTTGAGGATAAGACCCCTGTCTTAACTCTAGACACTGGACTGCTGATTCTGTTACTGACTTAGGATGACAACAAACTACTTTAAAGTACTTCAAATTGATTATTAGGTAATTTTATATGGAATGTTCATGGGTGGATGAACATACAGCAATAAGGGTGTAACAGCCTGTAATTCATTGATTTGATGTTCACGTTTTGTTCCAGGAATGTTAAATCAGGAAAAAAAAAAAAAAGTGTTGTTGCCATTTATGTTTGTCTGTACATTTCTCCTCTTTATACTGAACAGACTACTCACAATGTTAGGAGGTGACTGGTGATTTTCAGATATTCCATGAGATCTAAGGAAACCATGCTGGCTGAAAGATGGCAAGGCTTTACATTCCAATGGTTCAGTCATGGAAACAAAACTTAGAGTTCTAAGATGAGTCAATTAGCTAGGCATGCTTAGTTTTCTTTGGTAATTGTAGGCTTGTTTTCCCCAATAAGGTCAAATGTTAAGGCTTGTTTGGTTTTGTGGCTGTGCTCTTTAGTGTATTTGAAATCCATTACCATGCATGAGGCATTTGTGCCGAAATGGGCCAGCTGAAGGCAGTTTATAAAGTCAAATGCCCCCAGCATTTCCTCTTTTTGTTGAGTTCAGGCAGTTACAACATCCCTTTGGGCTTCAGAAGTTCCATTTGCAGGTCATTCTGATCTGAGGTGTTTTGGTGTTGGTACCAAAATACCTCATGGCTGGATTCCTCCTTGTAAGAGAGAGCATGTGACACAGGTGACAGTTCCATTTCATATCATGAATAATAAGCTCTCCATTAAAATCACTGACTGCTAAGAGCCCTTTGCCATCCCATCATCTTCCTGCTCCAGATCTAGGTATGGAAGTGAGTTCAGAGCCCACTTGTTGGCACAGCTCTCCATCCCCATTGCAGCCCCACTTTCATGAGGGATTTTTCACAGAGTGCCTGTGGAAGGCAAGAGTGATCCCTGGACACTCCCTGGACATGAACTTGCAGTGAGGGACACAGCATGGAGGGAGCATCACTGAGAACATCCACCCACCTCCCAGGAGCACAAGGACAAGGTGCACCACTAGGGATTTTGCTCAGTGCTGGGCCTCGTGCAGGAGCAGATTTTGTAAAAGAGTTGGCATCTTTGCAGGAGGGTTGGAATAGATGACCTTTAAAAGGTTCCTTTCAACTCAAACATGATTCTGTGAACAGGACCTACCCAGACCTGAGGCACTTGAGTGGAAAGCCATTCTCTTGTGACTTAACCCTTCCTATCCCTTATGATCAAGGCAAATCAAGTCAAAATAGAGGATTAAAAGGCATCTTTTGACAGAAATTTTTGTCTAATCAGAAGGAATTTTGACAAGAAGCCAAAATTCCCTGTTTGAACAGAACATTACTACATCCCCTGATTCTGCTAATGCTCAAACATTCCCCAGCCTGAGCAGCTGCCCTTCTGGCACCCAGCTGTCCTGCACAGGATCTAACAAAGTACTATCCTTCAGGAACACTGTATCCAGAGTCATCACACCCTTTGTACAACCTAAACACAAGGGCTTCATCCTGAAATCGTGAGCATGAGGAGGAGATGGTGCTGCCCATTTCTTCCACACTCAGCTACCAACACCGCAGTGGTGGCACTCTCTGCCACCAAGAGGTGCCAGGGACGATGCAGTCACCATCCTCTAGTGCAGCACCAGCCCCTCCTCATCAGCCAGGGATTACACAGCAAGGGATGTTGACATCCCTCAGGTCCCCAGATGAAAGGACAGCTCTGTTAATGACACCTCCCTCCCAGGAGGCTGCTCCAAGCTCCTGTGCTCTGGCCAGGCCGGCTGCAGACACTCGCTGGCTGAAACGAGGCCAGGAGAGAAGAAAGAGGGAAAGATAAACCAAGCTGTAAGACAGAGCAAGCCAGGGAGAGCATGGCATTGTAACCAGGCTGTTGGGCTGTCTGGGCACAGGAAGGCAGCTCTTGTATTTCAGACCTGTTACCCAGTGTTAGGTGTGTCCCTGGTTTGCAAAAACAGTCCAGGTGCCAGAACAGAAGCAAGTGTTGAAACAGTGCCTCTTTGCAAAACAGAAGTCATGTTTTCATCTGGACACCAGACAGTTTTGCTCCACCAAAAAATCAAGTGGGTGGTTCAGAAACCATTTTTGACACTTAGAGGTTTAAATAGTGTTTCTCTCTTTGTTTATTCCCACACCTATAATGATCTGTGACGCTTTTCTTATTTACAGTGTTTCAGAGCAAGAGCTCACACATCTAATGCTGATTAATGCTGCTGGACTGAGCAACTGGCTCCCCTGTGGATATCCTGTTTTCCTGTGAATCATCACTCCTTCTTGAGACATCCTCCAACTCAGATCAAAGGTCCCAAATGTATTAGATATGAAGACATCAGACAGCTCTAACAGATTAGAAAAGACACACACAAAGAAATGTGTCCCAGCTTCTCCCTCCTGTCCTGCTGAAAACTGGCACAGTGAACACAATACTAAGCTCTTGTTATAAAAAGTAGAAAGACAAAAAGAAGAAAAATGGAGAGAGACTTTGGGAATGTAGTTTACCCAAAGATTTCTGCAATTTGCCCTTTTTAGGTATTTGCACTTTTGTATTTACTTCATTCTCCCTTACAGTTGGGAACTTCTCAGGCCAGATTCTCATCTGATGGAAAATGACATCCGTGAGCTTCAGCAAAACCTGCACCCAACTGCATCAGCAGAGGACTTGGGACTATCTCTTTAAGCACTGAGCCTTGCCAACAAACACAAAAATTAAAGGAACATGAACACCTGTGGTCTGTTTTTTTAAAGTTTATGTAGTCTGCTGCATCCTCCATGGTTTTATTCAATTTTCCATATGGCTACATGAACAACTGAAAGGGTCCTATGCCAGTGAAATGCCAAAACCTGAGGTCATGAGGTCAAACTAGATTATCTTAATAGTCTCTTCTCCTCTTGCAATCTTTGCACACAGGTTTTATCTCATAAAGGAGTTAAAGTCTTTATTTCAGCAACGTTTGATCTTTAAGATTACACAAATAATTAGTCTTTGAAGCTTCTGAGCTTTTTTTAAAATAGAATTTTAAACTCTCCTTTTAATGGATGTCTTTTAATCCTTATGTTTAAGTATAAGAGCCATGCTTGATCTAAGAGGACAGACAATGTGTTTGGATAGAAAGAAGGTCATTTTATGGGAATGTTTGAAGAATGCATTGTGTTTTTTTAAGAAGCTCTTCCACCAATCAGTGGAAAGAGCTGACTGAGGGACCAGAGGACAGTCTTTTGTTGACATTAAGCTCCTATCAAAGAAGATAGGATGTGCTGCTCCTACATCTTAGAGTGGACTGTGCCAGGCTTTTTTTTTGTCCTAGACTTCTAACTCCTCTTGTATTCTTCTGCACTGGGAGGGGAAAAGAAACCCTTTTAACCTTATGCACTGTGACTACTCACTTGAAGGCAGTGGAGGAAAGAATACCCAGCAGGAACACACTCTGCAAACACTCAGCAAAATCATTGGATCTGCATATTTTTAATCAATGAGGTCTTGGCAAAATAAAGGGTGGTGGTTTTTATCCAGACTGTAGTTCGTCCAAGTCCCTGGGTGGGGTTCAGCTGTTTATGTTTTCTTTGAGGAAAAATGTCCTCAAGGTCCGGTACTGAGTTGTTCTTTGCCTCCAAGAAAAACCCCCAGTGTGGGAGTACTGGCATATGGCAGGGCTGTGAGAGGCATGTGAACTGAGCCCAGAGTTTGCCCCTGATGCAGCTCAGGCAGCCATCAGGGCCGCTGCAACCACCTAAAGGAGGTGGGACTTGGTTTGAAGGAACTAGGGTCAAATGACATGAAAAATATTAACCTTCTCCATAGGAACAGAAACCTCACTGCCCATTCCTGAGAACAAATGGATATTCTCTTTTATTTTCAGTATCAGTGGAATTTCTGTTGTTTTTGTGACCTTCTCCTTTTAATTGGACCCATGTATGCAATACACCTGTAGAAATGCACTGGAAATAGTGATGGATAACATTGTTTTCCAACATTTGAAAGAGGAGAGGGGCAATTGTTGCTATGTCCAATCTGGGAAGCAGTAGGAATACCACAGCACATGCTCGAGACTTTGCTAGGCATGTAGGACATTAAACCAGATGCTTCACCTCCCCCACATTCCTCCCTGCCAGGGCAGGAGGGAGCTGGGGACTGCTGCCTTTTTATCCAGTGCTACCCTGCTCCTCAAAAGGGCTCAGCCTCTTACCTCCTCCTGCTAGGGACCATCTACTGAGCACACTCATGTTCTGTACGTGCATGCTAACACAGTTTTTTCAGGCCCAGCAAGTCATGCCATGCCTTGGGTTGGAATGTGTTGTATTGCACTAAATAGTTTATTTAGTTGTTGTTTTGGACTTTAGAGGCCATCTCATTCCAACCCCCCTGCCATGTGCAGGGCTGCCCCCCTTGTGGAATACTGACCAGAAAATAAAGATGTTGGAGTAATGATGATGCCAAGCCATCACTTCCCAGGGGGGAAGTGGAGCTGGAGGTTATGTGTGTCTCACCAGCAATTGTCTTGTGACTTTCTGGCCCAGCATAAAAAAAGAGAGCTCTCTGAGAAGGGGTTGGAATTTGATGCTTGGGAAGGTGATGGGAAATACTTTTCAAATATTTGTTTGGGCCAGAAAATTAAGAAAAAGAAGACAAAGCCTGGTCTCAGCATTGTCACAAGCAGTGCCCTGCTGCCTTTGGGAAGGCCAGGATTTCACTTGTGGATTTTTAACGCTGGCACAGAGACAATATCTTACAACAGAGCGTGGGCATTTCTGGCACTGTGGGGATTGCTGTTAATGACACCAGAAAGTGTTTTTTTGGGTTTTTTTTTTAACCTGGCATTGCTCCTTGGAGCAAATTAAAGTCTGATACGTTCACATTTCTATGTGTCATTTACCCAGACACCTACTGCAGGGCCTAAAGCTTGTGGCTGCTGGAGAGATTAAATCCTACTAACGTGCTTTTCCTAACACACTGAGGGAATCTGAAGTCTCTCCTTTTGAAGCCGACTTGCTATTTTGACTAATTGCTTCTGGTAACAGTTAATAGCATTTTGCAAAGGCACTTCATCTGCTGACAGCAGATTGATGTAAGGAAGGGACACAGTTCATGTTTCCAAAGGGAGCATTGGGAAACCCATTACCAGCTTCATTAATCTGTTAATAATAAAATTAAAGTACAAATAAAATCTGACAAATTGAGCTCTGTTGTGAAAGTCACTTTAACAGGAGGCTCTGAATAAAGGTCAAAACAGACTCTGATTTCTGCTGTGTTATAACAGTAGAATCAGAGGAGAGCATTGTAGAAACACTGTAATTAATCTGGCAATACTATAATTGTCCCCAAACGATAGAGAGGTTGAGGAGGGATTTTTTTTTTCCTTTTTCCTTGAGAACATTTACAAAACCTAGAACATAAAGCTCTGTCACACAACATTTAAGTGCTAATCCAATTTCACAGGAAGCTTTCCACAATGTAGGAATGGTAGATAGGCTTGCTCTCACTGCCTGTCTTCTTGTGGCTGCTGCATCAGTCAGAACTCAAGTTTACCCAGCACAAGGGCAAAAGAGAGAAGAAAAGCCCTGCAGGTGTAGATCTTCTAACAGCTGTCAAAGAAATGAGCCTGACATTGGGCACTGGCTTCACCAGAGTCAATCAGCCAGATCAGACATCCCTTTTCTGGCAAGGATGGCACTGGCTTGCCAAACTTGTTTAAAATTAAAATGGGTTTACTTTTAGGGTAATCCCCCAAACCTATTGATACTCCCTGCATCAGCCTTCCTAGCCACATTCAAGTTAGCAGGATATCTTAATCTAGACTCTATTCTTAAATAATCCTCCTGCTAGGACCTTCAGCTAAAACTGCAGAAAAACACATGCTAAGAATGAGACTGATTCATCTCTCTAAGGCACAGTGTGAATAGGTTCCGTTTAAAAAGATCAAATTTATCAAATTCCTTATTACTGCTGAGCAATTGCCCCAAAAGCAGTCAGTCAGTCACAGAGCGTAATTTGGAGCCACAGCTGCAGTGAATGGAGATCTCCTGCAGCCTGGCAGAGCAGCCTCTGCTGGGAGCACCTGAACCAAAGGCATGCTATTAAAGAACCCAGCCAGGCAAGCAAATACATAAACACGTTAATGTGAAGTGTTTGAGGGGAATGGCTCATTAAGTCGGGCAGAATAACAATGCAGAAAACTAATAGCTCTATTTTAAAAATCGGCAGGAGGAAAAGGAGAAAGTTGTCCTTTAGTTCTATGCGAGCCAAAAGGAGTCTGTAGAGCCTCCTCTTCTCCAGTCATTTCAGGGATAATCCAGACACTAAAGAGACCAGATTTTCAGTTTGAGAAGCACCATATGGAGTCAGCTATGTCAGGAAAGATGCAAGGGGAGGGGAAGGATAAAGAATAAGGGAAGGAGAACACCATTGTTACCTGGTCACACGGAAGATGTGAACAGCTAGGTGAGGAATTGCCCCAGAGCTGATGGGTTGAGGGTCTGGGTAAGGCAAGAAGCCTGGAGCAGATGCCCATCAGTGTGAAAACACTCATAGATTGGAAATGGGATATAAACTGGGCTTAGCAGCCAGAAATTCATGTGGGTTGTGAGAGGAGCTCTTAAGGAGAGAGGCAGACTATGGAAGGGGGAGAGGGCAGCAAGAAATCTGCTGCCTCTGGTTGGATGAATTTTTCATTAGCACAGTGGCCTCGCAGAGGAAGGAGCAGGACAGAGGCTCACATGAGCAGATCTTTCTGCCACAATGTGTAGCAAGAATCACTCTTGTGCTGAGACTGATTTTAGACTGCTTTAGACTCAGACTGCTTACTTTACACTGTCTCATATTTAATATCTATTTGTGATAAACATCAAGTCAGACCTCTAATTCTCGTGGTAGTGATTTGAGCACTAGAAGTGCATCAATCCAGTTCAGTTTGGGTTCACAGAGAGCTAAGTCGTCTGCGCATGGGGCAAGATTTTGGGAAAAGCAATGATGGGCAGGCCCAGGATTGAAGCTGCTTTGGGATATGGAAGTAACCTGCCTTGAATTTTCTTTGTCAAGGACTCTCTCCAGCTAAGAGTACTATTTCCTACCTCCTTGTTCCCATTTCCCACCAATTTTCCTGTAATTTTGAAGTGGATCTTTCTCAGACAGTGTTTGTATAAGGCGAGGAAGACAAGCTCTGGCATCTCTATTTCCACCTGCTTTTCTCTCTTCTGTTCAGCAGAAATTTGTGCATTCTTGACCCAGTGTGAGCCTGAGGGATGTGGCCACAACAACTGTAAAAGAACATCCCCAGGTCTGTTTGATACCACCAAATTCCTGAGTGTCCCTCCAAGTCTTTGCTGACCACATCTGCTGCACCACAAGGAAGGCAGCTTTGTATGGCTATTGGTTATGTATGGGATCCTGCAGCTGCCTGCTGTAAAAGCAATCATGCCTCAGGCTTTTATTTCTCTATAATATGTGTTTCTCTCATAATTGCTTTCATTTTTGCCTTTCCCAAGAGTTCTGCCTTGTAAAAAATTAGAGAGAGCAACCCTATGAAGAGAATTAGTATCAAATATGGAAGACCTAATGCCTGAATGCCCAAACACAGCTTCGATAGTCCAGTCAGTCAGTATATTATAACTCTGGGATCAGAATTTGCTCTAAGTCATTCCAACTCTGCAATTTAATTCTTCAAAGGCACTGTTATTATGGCAAAAACATGGCCTTGCTGGCCAAGCACCAAGAGCATCAGCTGAGGTAAACATCTACATGTCTATCTCTTGTGCCAGGGTCATCTGTAGGAGCAACCATCACAAAAATTGCCATACAGTCTAAATGGCTGCTGTCTCTCCTTCAAGAGGCTCTCTTTAAGCTCTTCCGGGCTTGTTACACTAAAATAAAAGAGTAGGTAATAGGAAATAAATCAGCTTTTAGCAACAAAATAGTACACTGCTCATGGAACAGCAGAGAGAAGTATAAGTGATGGTAGCTTGGAAAACCAAGCTATTAAATCTCAAACAAGGGTGTGGTTTTTTTCTCTTTTTTTGTTTTTTTTTTTTAGGGAGGGGCAGAGGAAAAAATTATTCGTTCTGGCAAAGAATAAAGAAGCAGCAAAGACCTGAAGCTAGAAGCTTAAGTGAGACATGTGAGTTGTTACAAAGATAGAAGGCAAATAAGGATACATAGCCAATATGAGAAGAGTTTAATATGGAATGTTCCCCATTCCTTTCAGTCCTATGTCAATATTTGGATAACTTTCTCCATGGCTCAATCACAACTTCTGAGCTGACACAGAATTTATTGAATGAGCCTCTTTGGCTCCAATTAAACAAAAGATAGAGCAGAAGAGTACTAATGCTCCCCATGGCTGTAAAATTTATAGACATATGAATTTATGGGAAGGGAGTTTGCTTTTAAGATCCCAGTGTCTGGTTGGTTGCCTGGTGTGAGGGAAGGATGAATCTACCTGCAGGGATATGTGCTGGACACCGAGCCATGCTTGCCCTCAAGGCACTCAGTGTCACCAATATCCTCAGCTTAGAGCTGGATCCAACTGAGTATTTTCAACACATTTTCTAGGGCAGAGCTTCTATCCTAAAGTCCAAGCCTGAAACCTGCCATGATTTATGTGCTTGACCCACTGCAAGCAGTGTAATTGACTGGGGGAATGGTTACCACATCAATCACAAACCATAAAGCCAGGTGTATATGAAGTCCAAGGGGCAACTTATTCCTACTAAACTAAAATTCTGCAGAGTTGAGAGTGTGTTTGAAGTTTCAGGGCTCAGAAGGTTCAGAACAAGTATAGGTGAGAAAATATTGTGCTGTTTTGCAGGCCTGGACACTGTGGTCTCCTAATCAATTTAAGGACATAGATTATACCTTGGTTGTGGAGGCATGAGGAAAGATCTATAATCAGAAAAGATACTGATAACTGCTGAATTGGGTTTCCTCTTCCTTCTGGAAGGTAGCATCTCCCAGGCTTGGCAGGTCAAGTTCTCCAGGCAGAAACAGCAAGCTCTCAGCAGGGGCATGGGGACACTCCTGCAAGGAAGGCACTGCCAGTGGCAGGCAGAGCCCTGAAATGCCTGTGTCCTTGTGCTTGGAAGAAAGAAGGTGTCATCAGTCAGGAGTGGAGCCAGAGGATGGGAAGAAAGGTAGGGGTGGGTCAAGAGCCTGGGGATCAGCAATGCTGGACATTTCAGAGCAGAGGAAATAAAGCCCTCACATGTTGGGGGGATCAGGACTTCATGACTTGTCTCCTCTCTGCAAGCAAGTTCACACCAGGGACAGACGTGTGTATTTATCTGTAGGTCTCTGCCTCAGCTGTCTCCCTCTAAGGAGAAAGGAAGCCAGTAAGGCCAGCAGGTTAGCAGGTGCTTTGGCAGCCTGAGCAGCAGGAAACACACAGCTGGAATACAGCTTTCAAGTCTTCATCAGGACCATGGGACTCCCACCAGTGGGATTCTCTTTGCCCCTCCCTCCCCTCTCCTCTTACACTTGCCAATTTTAATTTCATTTGAGCTCTAAGAGTCTCTTTGCTCCTGACATTTCCTCATATCTTCCCCAAGTAAACCAATATTTATGACATTAAATATATTCACTCTGCATTGGTATTAAGCAATTCCTTTTAAAAGATAATCTTCCTCTTTCTGTTATTACCCCTTTATTTCCACTGCTACTTTTCTTGGTGACTTATTTATATGTGGAAGAAATTACTGCTATTTGTCTTGAGGTTTCCCTGAGGAATCTTGTCAAAATGAACAGTCCTTTTACTAAGCTTTCCTATACAGATTGAGCAGAAATAAAATGAAATAATTAAATGGCTCCTGAAAGAATCCACTGCCTAAAACCCTGGGGAAAAATAGTGAAAGCCTTTACTGATGCACAGTGTTTATGTTCTACAGAGGGTCTCACGGCATCATCCCCATCAGCAGCAGCTCTGAGAGCTTTCCAGGCGTGCAGTTAAGTGATGTGACTAAAAAGTGTCACCTGCTTGTTCTCACAGCCTCTCCCCACTGGGAGAAACCCGTGTGGTGGAGAGCCTTGTTTTGCAAGTACATTACTTCTGTTTGAGTCATAATTTTATTACTGTTTTTAGTATACTTGTTATCATCTGTATCCATTAAAGAAGTTTAGTGGCACTCAGGGAGTGAGTGTGTCTCCTGGATGCCTGTTCTCCTGAGTGCTTTGTTCTTCAGTAGGAGATTGAGAAAAAAAAAAATTAGTGTTAGGAAAGTTTTTCTCAAGTTAGAAATAAGAGGATGAATTTCACACCAGTGATACACTTAATTTAATTTGTGCCTACAAATTGGCATGATGAAAAATGTCTTGGCTTATTTTGCTGTGCAAAAATATCCTGCATCCATGCAAAGTTGTGATTGCCACAGCCCCAGGCATGGTTGTGGCATGAAAACCCTGAAGTTCCTTTGTCTTTTTATACAAAGCCTATGAGGTTTCCTCGACTTTGGAATTTTCCCTTCTAGTTGGATCAAACAGTCCAAAGCTGTTCAGTTTTCTGGCTCATCTGTTCCCCCCGCTACTTCTCAGAGAGTGAGAATTAATGGGCTCAGTCCTGCAAGACACTGATCCTTCTGGCACCAGTTCAGCAAACCACTTATGCAAGGGTTTAAATTTTAACTGCCCAGAAGCTGCTGAGGTTAATGGTACTGTACCAGGGACTTCAGTGGGATCATCTTCCCTGACCCTGCGGCCTGACCTGCTGACATCCCTCTGGCTCCCACGCTGCCATAACTTGGGGGTGACCTCAGCACATGTTTGTTTATCCTGGAATTAAATGGGTATGTGGGGACTTTACTGGATCTGCCTTACACTGCCCAGCCCTTAAGTTCAGATATCCACAGAGCAGTCACAAGGGGACAGCAGATGGGGTGGGATCAGCTCCATGATGTTGTCCAGTGGCAGCCAGCTACCCTGGCCATGAACTCCTTCAGGCACCCAGGACATGGGCAACCTCTGGGAGGGGCACCCTCCTTCTCACTGTCCCACGACATGTTGTGAGGGTTTTTGCGTTCCAAAGTGTTTCATAGTGTAAGGAGGTGGCGTTGGCACTCAGGTTTGGGTACCTAGGTTTCTGGGGCCCTGGATCTCAGAGGTTTCCTGCAGTGCCATGTTGTACTGGGGAAAGGAGAGGCCACCATGTCAAGAAATACCTGTGCATGAATACAGGTTCTCATGAGTTCTTTGTTCCTTATAGAAACAACAACAACAACAAAATTCATCTCAGGCATGATCATTCACAAAACTTATGAACCTTTGAAGGCAGCCAAAATTGACCCATCCTTTTTTCTTGAGAGGGGCAGGGGAAACAATCTCCACTGGTCCCAATTACTCTGTTCGCTAGAAAAAATATTCCCATGTAATGACCTCAGCAGGGAGTGATCAGCTCCTTTTGTGTATTAAATTAAACCTCTGGGGGGACATTAGACCCTCTAATTCGTATTTCTCAGATGCAATTTAAGTCTTTCATCAAAAAATCTCATAATATCTGAGCACTGCGATACCCAGTAGATTCATTTTCATGTGGAGGATGAAAATAGCCAACAACATGTTAACAAATTCCATGGGGAGACCAATTGGAATGATATAAATAATCTAACATGGGCACAAATTTGAAAATATGCTTCTTTATGTATCGCTGAGAACAAAAAGGCTGTTTTAAACACTTTCTTTATGTTAAGATAGAGGTGAGGAAAACCTCCCTAGCCTGCTCATTAAGAATGGAGTACATGAGCAGTTTCCAAAGGTCAGAGCCCCAAAATGATGCATCTCTATTTCTTACTCAGAAAAAATTCTCTGTGCCAGGAAGACTGCTTGCATGAGTTGTCATCACTTCTGCTGCATTAAACTGACTGAGGAAATTACAGCTTTGCATGAGTAACAACTTTCACTTAGAGATAACTGCAGAGAAGAACACTGCTTCCTGTGCAAAGAACTGATCCTGGATCAAACATCATGTTTTGAGGAGCACGTGTATAATTTCCCAGGTTTGGGGTCTTTTCTGAGAATTGCCTGTGAGTGTAGGACAGCCCCAAGCCTCAAAATGCTTCCTCCACCTGCATCCTGTGAGAGCGCTGCTATGATAGAAAACATCAGCACAAATGGGCCTTAGACACAATTTAGCCCCTGGAGTGGGTGGCATTTTATGATGGGAAAAGCAGCATTCCTCCCCTTCCAGCTGGACACTTTATCTAACACCATTGCTTATGACAGCACACTGATGGATGCATGTCTCTGTGGCAGCTCTCCTCCTGAGGAGAAGCAGAGCCTTTGGTAGGATTCTCAGCCACACTGAGAGCTCAGGGCAAGAGGGGTTTCTGTGCAGCAAATGCAAAGCTACAGGATGATAGCCCAGGTCAAGGAGAGGGAGGATATGGCTGGGTGTAAAAAGGGGCAGCTGGGAGAAGAGAAGAAGATACAACAAATTATCAAATAAACAGATACTTTTGCAGTTCAAGTGACACTAAAATATCTAGAAGTCTCAGAGAAGAATAATGGTATTATCAGTATATTAGGAACTTTAAATAATTTTAATTATGATTTTGAGCATGAAACCTGCTTTAGTAGTGTTCAGCATCTGTTGTTGAAACATTTTCCATTGGAACCCTTGGTTTTTGCATATGTCTACATATTTACCGCTATTAAAATAGCATATGAAAAGATGCTTATCAGCCCATCCAAAACATATTTTCTGGCATACAAATGCTTTAATCTATTTTTGTATTTAATGATCTATAAATAAGCAAACTAAGACATAGTCAAATACTGCACATGCAAGCCATGCGTACATCAGGTACTAATTTTCAGCATCTACTCAATTTGTCCAAAAAAAACTGAGCAGAATAAGCCTCCTGAGCCCTGGTTAGTTCATTGGGCTGAGGCAGAGTACAGTTACAGTGGCCTATGAAAAGCAGAACAGGAGGTCAGGCCTATTTATGTCCTTTTCCTTGTGGATTTGTGAAGGATAGAGTTTGCAAGAAGACGTGGCTGGTGAATGATGCCACTGCACTGGGAAAATGACCTGGGGTAGGCACAGCTGTAGAGTGTGGGTACAACCTACAGGTACAGGTTATCCTGCTGGGAAAAGGCAAAAACCCCCAAACCTTTGCTTTTCCAGAGACAGTCCAGACTGAGGAGACCTAACACATGCTGCCACAGCCCATGTGGTTAACCTTTTGAAGAGAGACCATGATTTATCATCACTCGGTACAAACTCTTCATGTCTTGCAAGGTAGTAAATGAAATTGTTTGTTTAACCAAATCCTGTCAAATCACTTTATTTCCTGGAAAGCTGTCCGGAAAACCACAGAGAAGCTGTAACAGGCATGTCCACAGGCATGGGAGAAGCTAGCTCCCATTCACTCAGGCCAGGACACCTGACAAAGACTGATAGCAAGTTCTTATTTTTGTCATTGCAAGGGCTACTAGGCATTTCCTTCTGCTCTCTTCTTCTCTCTATCTGTTTAGATCCTTTAATGTTGAGCTTATGTGGCTCAGTTTATGCAGAGCTCATCAAGAGCCTGTTCCTGCTGTAATTCCCACCACCAGCCTGCTCTGGGAGAGCACCAAGGAACAAAAAAGAGGTGAACTGCCAGAGAAAAAGACCCGTATGTTATACAGGAACTCCTTTGCAATCAAGAATATTAAAAGGATAAAAATTGATTCATAATGAATTCAGGAGGCTCTCTCTACATATTTTAACTGCCTGATATTATCTCATTGAAGAGACACTCCAGCCTCACTAAAACATGTTGTTACACAAGCAAAGCACTCCAGCATTGATTTTTCTCTTGCTGAGGATTATGAATCAACGTGATTTAAACAACTCTACTCCTGAGAGTAATGACCAGCCCCTGAAAGTTTAGCCAAGCACAGGAACTTTCTGGACAGAGGCAGTTTTGTATCAGTGCTTCTAATTACATTTGAAGACATGGATTGTCCATTAATATTTGACCTCTAATTATGTTTTTAAGAGGTGGCTCTATTGAAAAACAGTTATATCGTGAAGATATGTGCAGAAACTTAAATGAAAGCAATTTTTTTAAACTGTGCAACACTTTCTCTTGAATGAGCAGGTCTGTTTTTAGCAACAGGCCAGAGGGGCCCTCCCTGCACCATCAGTCATGTCCTGAAGGCTTGTGAACCTGATATGGGAGTTGTGGTTATGAGCTGCAAGTGTCTATGCTAAAATGCAAGTAGCTGCTGCCCTGGCTTGCATCTGAGGGCACTGAAAGGATCTAACTGTGGTAGCTGTGAGGTGCAAGAGCTGCTGCAGGCTCCCCTCCACCTGCATGCACATCCCATGGTTTTCCTATCGGCAGGACTGAGCTGAACTTGCTCCAAGGCATCCAGCACCTGCCTGTTGTGCAATATTTCTTACTTAGGCAAGAGGGAGAACAAACCTTCCCTGCAGAGATCCCCAAGAGTAAAAATACAAACTGTAGCTATTGGTGAGTGTTTAGTGCTGGAATCGTGAACGAATTTGCTTGGCCTTGCACTTCCCACTGCAGCAATCAGCAGCTGTTTGCTGTCTGTGGTGGCTGCCAAACACAGCGCCCTTTTGGAGAGCAAAGAGCCTTGCAGGGCCCTCCTGGTGCTGGCAGAGTTTATAGGTCTCTCTCCAGGATCCCACCACTTGCCCCAGGCTGAGAAAACTGTGAGTTTCTTTGCTGTTTATCATCTACCTCCTCTTTCCACTAAACCCCCCCAGCCTCTGAGCCGTCCAGATGTGCTGATATCATCCAGGCCCTTGCATAACTTTCCTCTTGGGGAAGAAAAAAAACCAAAACGCTGCAGTAGCAGTTCCTATGGAAATTTATTATTTTAATAAGATCCTCTGAAGCACTCAAAACCAAACCAACAGCTGTTCAGAGACCAGTTGTTTCCCCTGAATTCACTGAATTTCTGGGTGAGCATGGACTTATGGGATATAAATTTGAACGCTTCTAAAACCAAAGCTCAGAAAACTTTCAAACCAGAAACAATATCTTGACAAAGCTGAAAACTGAATTTAGCATTCAAGTCCCTGTTTTCTTTCCCCTCTGGACATGAGAGAAAAGATCCCTGGTTTATTACTCTGTTACTAAAGGCACCAAACAGCTTTAGATGTAACATAAGGAAATCTCTTGTGTTAGACTTAGGGCCAAATTGCAAGGGTACACCAGAGCTTGCATTAAGAAAACCACACACACATACTCTCTTCCTGTACAGCCTCTGCAGACTTCACTGTGCTACTTCTGACTTACACCAGCACAGGAGAATGGGAAACCAGTCCCAGTACGGCAGGAAGGAGTGCAGGGTGATGACAGGAATCTGCAAAACCTTGCGTGGTTTGGAGGGAGGAATGTAAGGATCCTCCATGACAGGAACTAATGATCATAAAGCAGAATGAAAATGAAATAAAGGATGTATTTTCTTCACAGGAAATACAAGTGAGCCATAGCAACTGGCTGTGAGATGCTGTGAACAATAAGGCTCATCTGTTTTCTGAAAACTTGGTAGCTCAGTGGAATAGGAATCCATGGAGAGCTACTACATTCAAAAGCACCACCCCTGGCTCAGGACGTCTTCTGTGATTCATGGGGGTGACTCACGTTATTTCCTTCTCCATTCTCCTACTCCTTCCTAGGAATCTGCCTTGGACTGATGTTGGTGGCTTTTGGTCTGACACAGCACAGGTGTCCATGCACGTGGAAAGGAGTTTTGGCAGGATGACATCCTTCCCATAGCAAGGCATGCAGAATGCACAAGGGATTTGAAGGGGATGCAGTGTAGCACCTGGGCTCTGGAGGAGGGTGAGCTAGGTGAGACAATCCTAGGAGAAGGAATAGACTCAAAATCTTATCTATTTTTTTGGTTTTCCAACCATTGGTTGACAAAAACTCTCCAGGATCCCACTGAAGACCCTTGCGGCAGCTCAGCCATTCTTGGGTTTTGACTTTAAAGACTTGCAAAAATTTCAGTGGTTTGGATTTGTTGTTTTTTTTTTTGAATACAATCATTGCTCAAGGTTATATTTACCATGCTTACTTTAACAGCATTTGGCACAGAGGCTGTAGAAGTTTCTGGTTTTTTTCCATACACAGATGCCCCTTAAGAATCAGACGATTTATGCTACTGCCTGGAAAAAGCAAAAACCATCCTGTCTTAGGACATTTTTGTAAAGATTTTTCCATGTTGTGCTTTGTTTTGTTTTTCAATTAAACATGAAACATGACACCATGACAGATGAGAAAAGGCTGCTTCCTTTATCTTGTACATTCAGATGGAATTTATTTCCCTTTGAATCACACCTGATTAAGCCCAAAACCTCGGTCTTACAGCAGGTCTGCAGTATAATGCCTATAGATCTATGCCATCATCCTTCACAGGTGTGCAAAGGAGTGTGAGAACTAGTTACTTGCTTTGCTCACATGGAAAGTGAGTGTAAACTGTTCAGAAACTGTGACCCTGACAGAGTTTTATTAGTAGAAGGAAAGGGAACAAACTTGCTGGGCTGTGTGGGGAAACATCCACACCTATTTTCAAGTCTGGCAGTGCTGTCCTTGTGCAGAGGTGTGGAATGAACTACTAAGATAGCTCTGCTCCTCTCTGATCCCTCGGGTGAATGTCCCTGGATTGGGTTGGATCAGGCATTGCTGCCCTCCTCCTCTGCATTCAGCTCTTCAGCATCAGACACTGACAGCAGCTGCTGTCCTCAGCTTTCCAATTTCCCTTCTGTGCATTCCCTCTCCAATAAACTCTCCCTGCAAGAGAAGGGGAGAAAGCTGAGTCCTCAAAATGCTGCCTTTTCTTGTCCAGAGCCAAGGAAACACCTGCATATTTTGCCACCTAGTAGCCAGCCTACCATGGGCTCACTCAGTTTTGTACAAGGCAATCATGAGTGATGAGGGTAAAGGACTTTTCCAATTCCAACAGGCTTAAGCATCTTTCTTCAGAGAAAATCTCGAGTGTATATATAATTTTAAAGGCAATGTAAATTCCCACAGGTCTCAGATACTGATAAGCCTTTCAGGGCACTGCACAATTTTCTCAGCAGTTCCTGCATTTCCTCTACACACCAGTTTGAAGATGAACAGCAGAAGAAGTGTATTGACCTGTCTGCCTAAAGACCTAAGTCCAGAAGAATAACTATGGACTAATTATTCCTCTCCTGCACCAGTGTGAAATGCTTTTAAAGAGCCACTTGTGATCCTCTTATTTCAGCCACTGATGGCAGAGGAAGCCAAGGAGACAGCAGGACAAGGCTGGAGACGGAGCGTCTTATCCATCTGAGGGAAAAAACACCCCAAGCACCCCTGCTCTGGCTAAAGCTGACTGAACCTCCCTATGGAGATGCCATTAGCTGGGTTGCTTCTTTCAAAGCCTCAAAACAATGTGAGCTGAATCTGGGCCTGTAAAAGCCATTCTCACACAGCTTTTAGTGACCATGTGTGCAGTGGCTTTAGGTGGTTCTGCACCTCCCCCACATTCCAGGTCCTTAAAACATTTCACCTCAGCTATGTGACCAGCTCTGCAGCCCTCTCCTCCCAGAGCTCTCTCCAGCTTTCTTCTTTTCCTCCCTTTCCCATCCACACCACAACTATATCTGGCCTCACTTACCAGCTGTAATTTTCTTTTCCACAGGCTTGTTTTCTTTCTCTTTTAGAACTGCATAACCCTTTGGGCCTGCCAATTGGAATGAGGGACAAAGAGGTTAAAATAAGGGAAAAGAAGTCAGAGATACGCTTTTTTATTTATCATAAAAGTCAGACTTCTGGTTTAGCCCAGAAAAACCTGGAAATCTAACACCCTTGTCCAGGAGCACTCTTAAATAAGCACAGCCACAGGTACAGTCCAGTGGGAGGAAGGAGCCAGAGCTGCCACCAGCTAATTACCCAGCCCACTAGGAAAGCTGCAACAAGCTCCTAAAACATGTCCAAGGAGAAAAACAACAAAAGGAAATCTGGTGGGGTTGGGAGTTGACAGCGGCAGGGAAGGAATAGGTTATTTCAGGAGGATTAAAAGGTCAAAGGACTCAGTGTGGAGAAGCCAGACCAAATCCACCCAAAGCTGTTAGTATGGGATCATCTGAAAAACAAATCCAGGGGCTAATCCCTCAGCCTGCTCGGGGGAGCAGTGCATGTCAAAGATGTACCCCCTCCTCCAGCTAGGCACGTCCTGCTTCTGGCTGAGCACGTGGGATGGCCCTTCATCTGTGGATGCCCATCCCTCTGCGACACCACCTCATCCTTTGTCCCAGCTTTGCTCACTCCTTACATGCAAGCAAATGGAAACCTGTAGGGACAAGCAGTCAGCCCAAGGGTGAATTCTTTGTCCCTATACTAAATAGAAGCACCTCTCCACTCAAAAGGATGGTGCATCTTTGAAGAAAATAGCAAGACTTCCAAGGCAGCTCCTGTTTGCCCAGTTAAGAATTTGTTCTGCTTCCTAGCTGCATAGTGCATTTTGAAGAGTTGTGTGACCACCCCAAAGCTGTGAACCTCCCTGGTGAATATCCTTCACCTCAAAGATATAAAGAGAAGCATCAAGAACCACACCTAACAAATTCAGTGGGGCTTTTCAATTCCAATCCTTAGTACTGCCCTCACACAATATTGCCCTTCATAATGCCCTCATAGTCAAGGGTAGGAGACAGCTCTATACCCTCCATGGCCTCCTTTGCTCCACAGGTGTCTCTTATAGTTGTTCCTGCCAAACACACCACACTTTTCACACTGCTCAGGTTAGCAAAATAGGCTGCAGGGCAGAAAAGAAATAGGCACCTGCTCCTGCTGATGACCCATGAGCACTTCACTTTTCTCTTCGAACTCGAACACTTCAGTCTGAAGGGTATAGACCTGGTTACATTTCCTTACAGACAAAAATTCTCTAGAAGACAGGGCTCTTCAGCATCCTCAAAGCGAAACTACTCGTGGTTTTCTTTGAGATGCAGCTTTGAGAGAGCATGTCTCAGTCAGGTCTGGATGAAGCCTGTGTATGAGGTCTGGATGAACTGCAGACATTCCTATTTGCTGTGCAGGGATCCCTCCACCTCTAGCTGAGTCTCCCTCTCTCAGAGAGAGGGGCCTGCTTTGCTGCCTCTGCCGCACCAGGAGGGCACTGATGTGCGATGGGACTGGTGGCATCTCCGGCTGAGCAAAGCCCAGCCCGAGGCTGCTGCTCCCGGCTCCTGGCGCCAGGCGGCAGATCCAGGCACCACCTAGAGGCACTGGGGCTGCGCAAGGCTGGAGAGGCGAGCGCGGCCAGCCCCGGCTCTTTTCCGCAGCGATAACACGGCAGTATGACGCCTATCACTACAGTTAAGAGCGCCAGCATTCCCATCTTCCTGTTCTTTATTTTATCAAAACAAGTTGATTACTTTGAACAATAAATGCAAGCCTGGAAGCCCTCAGGGAGAGAAAGCTGTGGGCAAAAGTTAGGGGAGGGGAAATCCAGCCCAGAGCAAAAAGAATCCAGTGGGACAGTTTAATTGGGGTATCTCCATAATCCATGCAAGATGTGCTCAGTTTACCAGCAACTTGTTTTAGGCCCTTTTTTTGGTGAAAGTCTCAGCCTCGATTTTTAGCTATTAAACAAAAGCAGATTTCAGTAATTGCTTGTTGCGGTCATCCACAGCAACACAGCTTTTCAGTCTTGAATAGCTAAGCAGCCTCTCAGGCCAGAACAGACTAGGATTTTGTCACTACTCAGGGAAAATCTATTTCTCTTTTTCCTTCAAAGTCACTTCATTTGGGAACTTGATACTGAGATGTGGTATTGATTCCCTGCACTGAACCACCTGGGTTCATCTATCTCCTTGCATTCAGATTACCTCTCCAGAACCTGGTGAACTAGTGCTTTCAGAAAACATTCACATGTCTTAACTTCCTAACACCCTCTCATTTTCTTCTTTCCAGAGTGTTCTTTTTTTTTTCTTTTTGCAACATCTTTTTCCTCTATAAACCTGTTGCTGGCCCCTCCCAAGTAGGAACTTGAAAAATAATTGCTAGGTCTACAAAGGCAGAGGTGGTTTTGTTTGTTTTGTGCCACAGGGTATATGTGACATGAAGTTTATTGCATCACTGAAAGTCGTTATTATAATGAAGTACCTCTCCATAATAGGAACTGGAGACAAGCCCTGGATCTATTTGGCCCTCCAAGTTGCTATTTTTCTACACTTGGTCTCCCTGACCAGGGAGAAACTTTCTAAGAAATGTCAATGGCCACTTTTAAGACACAGAACAGCATCCTATTCAATATTTCTAACATCCTCAGACATGAAAAAACATCATTAAACCCTTGTGGTGAGAGAACCTCACCTCTGACAGATCTGAATGGAGAGAAGAAAAAATATTTCCTGAAGCCCGTTAGACTAAGATCAAACCTAAAAAAGGAGAAATGTCCTCTGCTCAATGAAGCTCCTGAGGTTTGGATTTTATATGAGAGGGGCACACTCCACAAGAGGTAAGTGGTCTCAGCAGGGTGACCATATGTACCTGTGAGCTCAGAAACATGAATTTCCTTTCTCAGTATTCCCCAGAATGCAATACCTCAGGAGGTGTTTGAAATCCTTCTGTCACCTGCACTTTGTCATGTACTGGCACCCCAGGAAAGGACACACATCCGACCCTGATGCTGCAGACACCCGAGCATGTGCTTAAAGACATTCTCAAAGCCAGTGGAGGTGGTCATGCAGTCAGCATCTCTGAGCACAGGTTACCTGCTCCAATGAGCACTGCAGCAGGGACCTTGCAGTTCCAGCAGCTACATGGATCATCTGTTGGAGCTGTCTCTCTTGGGTGGCCCTCCATGAATGTGTGTTTCTTCCTTGTGCCCGGTTCTAGGGCTTGACTCCCTAATGTTTTTGTCTTTCATACCACTTTTTTGGTTTGTGGTGCTCTGGGACTGACTCAAGTGTTAATGTTACATTGCAGAGAGGATGTAGCACCCTGTAATCCCTTCATTGCTTAGCTGTCTTTCTCATGCTGTGGGCCAATGTGTTTGCTCCATGACTCTGGGCTGTCAAATAACCTTTGAGAAAACCATGCCCTTGCTGATAAGACCAAAGAAATGAAAAATGGAAAAAAAAAGGGGGGGAGTTGGCAGAGCAGTTTCTATTGCATGCACTAATCAGTGCCTCATTTGGCTACAGTGTACTTTGATACAAGGAAATGCCTGGCAGGTTCACTATCTCAAGGCAGCAGTTCACCTGCTGTGAGTGTTCCTCCGGAGGAGGATGAGGAGACAGAGCTCCAGTTCCATGGACCCTGCGAAGTCTTCTGGGAAGGTCTGCCCCTGCAGCCTGCCACAGGGCCAAGCTCCCTGCCCTCCTGGCTGCAGCTTTGGAGATGGGCAGTGCTGGCCCTGATTGCTGATTACATAGCAAGCAAGGTCTGGGCTGAAGACAGAAACACAAAGAAACACAGAATGTTTGGGGTTTAAAGAGACCTTTAAGACCATCCATTTCCAACTTCCCTATCACTTCCAGATCTGGGACATACACCATTTATCCAGGCAACCCATTCCAATGTCTCACCACCCTCATCATAATTAATTTCTTCCTTATCTCCAATCTAATTCTACCCTTGCAGCATGTAATTGTTGCGCTTTTCCTCTCACTACAGGTCTTCATAAAAAGCCTCTCCCCATCTTTCTTGCAAGCCTCCCTTATGTACTGAAAATGCATGGTAAGGTTTCCCCAGAGATGCAAAGATGATTGTTTCCAGTAAAAGTCCCTCTTTTCTACCAGTGTTGGAAATCCCACCTTCCCATTGTAAGGAATATCTTACACAATCACAAGCAAACTTCAAGGAAAACAGGATGCTATTTCATTCAAGTATCACAACTGATATTTCTATTAAATGAAAGAGTGGAAAAATTGTGAATACTAATGGAAGCAAAGGGTAGGTGCCCTCAGGTGCCCTGCTTCTTCCTATTTTCATAACAACAGTAAGTGGATGGAAATGAGACACAGATCCACTAATGAACATGGCGTAATTTCTCTAGAAAAGGGAAGTGAGGATTCCTTATTTGCCTGATCTTAAACCATTTTCCTGTCAAGATAAGTGGGTTTTGAGAGGATCACTTTGTCTTGATGCTTTTGATTTCCACTTTGCCAGTGGAACCAGAAAGCTGCAAAGAAACAGACAAAGATTTGAACTGTGTCAGGTGGCCCAATACAAAGAGGGAAACTCTTTGAATCGTCAAAGGAAGCATGGGTTTTACTTCTCCTTTCCATTGTACAATATAACACATTTTCAAAATTTACTGCCAGCTCCACTTCTTCTGGGAAAAGAGGCTGTTCTGGTAACCAGTGGCTGAATCGAAGTTAAAAAACTTGGTGTCAGGATCAAAATTCTTGAGAAAGGAGGCCTTTCTCTTCTTTGCATTTGGCCTGGATATCTTCCCAACTAAGTTTCATTGTCCTAGAGAAAAGTGTGATTTAAAAGCCCTTTTAAAAACTAGGAATAAAGCTATATGGATAGCTAATCACTGAAATGTGTTCAAGACACAATGCTAAACTTCGTTGCAGTCAGGTTTGAACCCTCCTTACTATTCCAAGGAGGGTTAGAACTAAAACTAAAATGAAACTGCTTTCACTGTCTCAGATGGTGTGAAAGCAACTTAGCTTTGCAGAAAGATGCTTTTCACTTAAAAAGGAAATACGTCTGCAAGAATTTGAAGAAAGCTGAGCTGTTCTGTCAGCTGATGCTTTGACCTATATTGTGTGATATATACAGTTCCTATTTTCAAAAGATTCATCCTAGACCCATTGTAAGAAGCTGATTGTTCCTGTTAAAATTGAAACCAATGCTACAGTTTTATATCATAATCCTGTTAGGAAAGGTGGACTATGTTTGTCTTTAATAATAAGACTTCATTTAAAACAGTGAAAAGATGGTAACTGTTGGGGTCAATTGACACTAGGAAGCAATTTTTAAGGCTCACATGCAGTTATGCCAATGGTAACAGAGTAATTCCAGCTCAGCTAATTGAAACAGGATTAGTCAAAGGATGTTGCATATACAGGGCTGGTAGCAATGGCAGAAAAGTCTTCACCACCCATAAACTTTGTCAGAGCACAGACTGGCATTTGCTCTGCACTGCACTGCACCATCAGAGTCAAGTCCCAGGGGATACCTCTCCTACAGAAGCTTCCTCCATTTCAGCTGAATGCCTGCAACTACAATGCTAAATGCTTAGAGAAAACTGAGGAAACTGCAGTGACTTTTTTTGACATAGCAAGTAAACCTCCTTGAAACAGTAAGAACAGAGACGACTGGCTGCAGGCACTGAGAGACTGCAGTGGAGTCACCGGAGGCATAAGCTCAGGCTGTGACAAGAAGTCAAAATGGAAATGGCTGGTGAAAAATTCCTAATAGAGACATGCCTCAAGGACACTTAGTGAAAGCAGCCAGAAATGCTGACCTCATTCCTATATGCTATTTGTCATATATGTCAAATATCAACATACAGCCCTGTCAGGCATCTTAGTTTTTTAGCTGTTCATGGGAGCCTGGAGACATTTAGAGCCCCTTCCCTTGCGGTGGTGCCTCATCCCCACACATTTCCCAGGCACTTGGCGCTGTGCTGGGGAGTGCCGATGCCGCAGGTGGCATGCTCACTTCAGAACAGCTAAAGGCAGGGGTGGAGTCTGTAAGGTAACCCTAGCTCAGTGCTGGGGCATCGTCTATCCTCAAGCTGCTATTCCTGTTTTCTTGGCCTTGACAGGTCACAAAATCTCCTTGTCAGTGTCACCAATGAGTAATTGCCATAACAAACCCTGGACCTGTGTGGTCCATATTTTGCCTCAGATGTAGACATTTTAATGTGTACATGTCCCATGTAAAAGAAGAGAGTGTCCCTCTTAATGTCCCTTTATAAATAAGGAGAGTTTCTGAATTTTTTTTAAATAACTGTAGTTAGTCTTGAGTTTCTCTAATCCGTCAGCTTTTGGTGTAATTTGTTCAAGCTGAAAATGTTTAGTGCAATGTTTCCTCACAAAGCAGCCTTCTCCTGGGAGAAACAAGGACAGATGAAGACTAGGAACTGCAGCTGGAGAGAGATGATCAACACTCCATCTACACGCAAAATATACTTTGGTCAAAAAAAAAAGACAAGCATATGCCCAAATGGACAAGCAGATATTTAGTGCTAGAAGCACTGGCTTGTAATAAAACTACTTTCCTGTCCATTTTCCAGGCAGTCATGCACAGAAGTGTAGTGCCAAGGGGTTTGGGAACAAAGCAAGTACCTGGAACAGGAGAAAAACAAACCCACACCCATGGCTCAGGCCACATCTAAACCCATGGTGTTTCCTAGCCCATACTCATTTCTCTCAGAAAGAAAAGACAGAAACCAGCAAGCCCACTCATCAAACCCCAGGCTCAAAACAGAGGGGACAAAGCAGTCATAGAGGGGCTCCATGTTCTTGGCCAAAGGACTGTGCTGTAAAGAAAGTTCAACACCATTCTTGGAACAATGCATTTCTCTAATCACCTTCATTTCAGCAAGGCTTTTATGCACTCAGGAAAGAGTAGAGCCAGACAGCTCTCAGAAATCTACTGATCTGAGTCTTTGGAGACTCATTCAAAGGTGGAGCAGGGCATGTGACAGGTGGAAAAATTAGGCATCAAAAGTCAATTTTATTAATTAATTCAAAGAAGCACCTCTGAGCAAACCACAGGAAGACCTCACAAGCACCTTTTCTGAGCAAAGCAACATAAAATCCAAGTGATGGAGAAATCAAAATAGAAAAAAAAGTCAGTTTTGATAAACAAACCTCTACGTACTAGAAAGGCTGACAATGTAGTGGGCAGGATACAGGACATGGGTTCGAGGAACTCAGCTCATTTCTCCACTCCCTCATCAATTTCTGAGGGGATCCTGGACAAGTCACCAACTTGGATTCATCCCCAGCTATCTCTAGACATTAAGAAGAAGATGGTGCCTAAATTTAGGACAGTCAGCACTGTCCTAAATTTAGGCCCTTTTCCATACTCCAGAGGGCAATTCAGACACCAGGTGAACCAAGATGTTAATCTAATTTAGAAACCATATCTGCTGTCTGGTGGCACAAGCACTGTCCTCCATGCTTCAACTCCCAGCTCTGGACACTGGGATGGCATCACTCATTTTTTGACAAGGTTATGGAAGAGTGACTATTATTAAAGAACATGAAACTCTGAAATGCCCTATTGATAGGGACAAGGTATCTGTTAGACCAACTGCTCTTAGTAATTTTCTTCAGAAGATTTTCTAATTGGAAGCATGGGGTTTGAGTTCCTTGCAAGCCAGACTTGCCAAGAAGTAAGTAAACAAACCTGATAAAGCACATTTTCCACTAACTGTTATTTGCAAATAAGTGTTCTGTCATATGCTGCTGTATTCACAGAAGAGGTTGTATACAAAACTAGATCTGGTTTTCTACAACTAACATTTTCTGTTTAATATTTCCTTTTCTTTGCTAAAGCCTTCTGTTGCAGTCCTTGCACTAATCTCTTGTATTTATTGATGGTAATCTTTATGTAGTTAAACTCTTACTTGCATAACTCATTCTTAAGAGGCTGATTATTGATACATGTAACCTTTTACCATCTTTTCACACTTTTAGAAGACATAGTTCGTGCTGTCTGTATTTTGAACTTGAGTGATGGAATGGAGCTGAAGACCACACAGACGTATTTCTTTTTCTCTAAAGCAAACTCAAGAGTCCAAGCATAGCTATGAGAATACAACACAGCCCTGTGGGATCAACCCAGCATTTTGTGTCTAACATGGCTGAAGGTGGATGTGTCTGCAAGAGACCAGGCATAAGACAGATTGGGGAATATTCTGGAGAAGAAGCTCTCTAAGATTTTCTGGGTCAGAAGTAAGGCCTTTGCCTTTTAACTTCTAGTAATGCTGACACTCACATGAGAATTGGGTCAATTAAAAAATTATATTCAACTTAAGCACCACCGTACAAATTGCTTGTAGCGCAAAGGGCAATGGATTGAATTCCTTTGGGGCCTCTGTGTGCAGGGTCCTGAGCTACCAGAGCAGAAATGATCACCCACCTGAGCCACCCTGGCACCTCACAGGACGCACCCTCGGCAGTACCAGGCACCTCTGTCACCTCCACAAGGCCTGGGTGGGAGGGCTTAGGTCACCTGCCCATATTCCACCCACGGAGCGTAACCTTTTCCCTTGCTCCTGGTATTCTGTTTGCTTGCTGCCCCTGCACAAGAGCAGATGCAGGGTAAAAGATGGAAACAGGAGGAACTGCTACAACTTGCTGGGACAGGGGACAGCCAAGTGCCTCCAGTGCCACTGTGGTTCACTTCATGGGAAGTGGACACTCTTTCTCCCACAATATCACAGCAGAGATGGACACTGATGTAAGGGAGAAGTTCCTGTTAAGTCTCACCTAAAAGTTATATGGATTCTTTGTTCCCAGGCTATTTAAGCCTTTCCCTTTTCCCACCTGATGTTTCCCTCATTTTAAAGATGACTTTACTTCCAGGGAAATATTTTCCTGTTGCTTGCAGTTCTTTGTTGTGGAAAGTATAAGTGGGAGGAAGGTTTCACAACAGATTTCATCCTCTGAAACCTGAATCTCTGCAAACCATCTTACTTGTTTTTCTGACAATAACGATTTTAGCCCTGGGAGAAACTGTGAACCTTGCTCAGGAAAGTTGGTTTTCTCATCTATTTCAGCTCTAAGCAGAGTTTGATTTTTGTATTTTAAATGGTATCTAGTCACTGCCACATGGTGTCAGGACGTGCATGGTCTGGAAGAGCTTTCTGATAGAGGCTTTCCTCCATCAAGGGTCATATAGCTGCAACTTTCCTCCCTTGATTAAAGGCAATTTTGTATGTGGAGTGAATTTTGGAAAGAAAATGATCATTGGTGATATTAGACAGGATCTGTTTGGGCCACATGTTACAAACATGTAACATGAGGTTGCTGGATCACTGGCTGTCATCATTCCCCTCCTCAGCACTTTAATAAGTCCACAAGTGTATTGTGAGACAGGCATCCATGTCCTTTGCTAAACCTCACTAATTGGGCATGGGGAGAAATGAAGAAATTTGGTTTGCAAGAAAATAGACTTCAGCCCAAGGACTCTCGCAGCTGTAAGGAGAATTAAATACATTATAGGGCTGGGTAGTGATAGAGAGAATAAGGTAATTTCCAAGAGCTCAAATTATCATGGAATCCTAGAATGGTTTGGGTTGGAAGAGACCTTTAAGATAATTCATTCCAAGCCCTCTTCCACTAGACCAGGTTGCTCAAAGCCCCATCCAACTTGGCCTTCAACACCTCCAGAAACTGAGCATCCACAGCTTCCCTGGGTAATCTGTTTCAGTGCCTTACCACCCTCACAGTAAAGAACTTCTTCCTATTCTAAACTCACCCTCTTTTCAGTGCACAGCCATTCCCCCTTGTTTTATCACTACATGCCTTTTTAAAAAGTCTCTCTCCAGCTTTCTTGGCCCCCTTGAGATATTGAAGGGCTGTTCTAAGGATTCCCTGAAACCTTCTCTTCTCCAGCTGAAGGACTCTCTCAGTTTGTCTTCATAGGAGAGGCGCTACAGCCCTCCGAGCATTTTCATAGCCTCCTCTGTATTTGCTCCAACAGGTCCATGTCCTTCCTGTGCTGGGAGTCCCAGAGCTGGATGCAGCATTCCAGGAGAGCTCTCACCAGAGCAGAGTAGAGGGGCAGAATCACCTCTCTTGCCCACACTGCTTTTGATGCAGCTCAGAATACAGCTGAATTTAGGGGCTGGGAGCATATGTTGCCAGGTCACATGAAGCTTCTTATCCACCAATGCCCCCAGTCATAGAATCACAGAATCACAGAATATGCTGAGCTGGAAGACTCCCATCAGAATCATCGAGTCCAACTCCTGGCCCTTGCATGGGACACCCCAAGAATCACACCTGAGAGCATTGTCCAAATGCTTCCTGAGCTCTGTCAGGCTTGGTGCTGTGATCACTTCCCTGGGGAACCTGTTCCAGGGCCAAACCACCCTCTAAGTGAAAAAAAACCCCAAATCCTTCTCCTCGGTGCTGTTCTCAATCCATTCATCTCTCAGCATGTATTTGGGATTGGGATTGCCATGACACCTGTTCAGGATCTTGCACTTGGCCCTTCTGAACTTCCTGAGGTTTGCATGGACCCACCTCCCAAGCCTGTCAAGGTCCCCTCTGCATGGCATAGTCAGCTCTTTGATTTGCATGTTATGTAAAAAATTTTCATTTTGTATAAAAATGGGGCATGGGCAGATGGGACAGCCCCTAAGAGGAAAGTAAGGTGCAAGAGGGGCAGTGAGGGAAGTAAGGGGACAAGTTATATAACTTTCATTTAATTGAGAATAGTGTTTCAAATCAGCAGAAAACAGCATGTTGCTCCCCTTGTTCCCTAGACAGAAAGGCAGAGTTCTACAGTCTCCTTTTATTGTTTTGCTGATAAGCAGGCATTTTACATTTCTGACACTAAACAAAATGTCCTTTAGAAAAGTCAGTGCCATGGCCTTTTCCAGCTGGAACGTTACAACCACAGCCTGGCTGGCCAGCTGAGTTTTTGCTCTGTAACACAATGTCTCAGGGGTGGCTGCCCAAGGTGCTCCAGCCACAAAGGGACTGCTCCTGGAGCAGCCAGCTTCAGCTCCTGCTTCCACCCTTGTCCCCATGGGCAGCAGTGCAAATACGGTGCAAACTTCCCAGCTCTTGGGGTGATCTGCCTTGGTGTGCACCGGGATGACTCGTGGAGTACCTGACTTTGTGCTTCCATCCTGCAAACTCTGACTGCTACCCAAAGTTTAGTCCTCTCCAGCAGATTTTATAAGGCCCCTATTGTGACCCCTACTGTTGGATTTTAAACAGCTTTAAAGTGAGCAAATTTTCCTTCTTTGATTCCCAAAGAGTATTTCTGCATGGCACAAAGCTGATCTTGTTTTCAGTGTCCAAGTAGGGGTCAGGATTACCCTTTCCTGGGGAAACCCACCTCCTGGCCCAGCAATTCCAGCGGCCTGAAGTGACCCATGCAGGCCACTGGTAACAAATAGAACAAAAGTTTGTTTTTGCATTACTCAGCAATGAGAATAGCAACCAGAATAGCTCGATTCTGGTTGGTCTCAAGATCTGAAAGTGGAGCTATCAAAAATCGCTGAATCAGAGGAAATGGACCTCTGACAACAATAATATTTATGAATTCTTATGAAAATTTGCTGAAGATGTTTTTGTTATTAAAAAAAAAAAAAGGTAAAAAAGAACACCATCTTCAGAAGTGCCTGCGATATGTTTGTGCCTTGTTACTCAGAGGAAACATGCATGCTGTTTTCGTCAGCTAACAAAATACTTTCTAACAAGATATTCTGACAAGGCTGAAAATATCTTACACCAATGTGAGTCATTTTGGCTCCAAGTGCACATCTTAGGAAAAGGAATCTCAGGAAAAAAATTTAAATAAGCACTGGCATGAAAGCCAGTTTTTAAGTGACAGGCCTGGAAAGGCTACGCATATTTGTACTCAATACAGAACGATTGCTATCTTTCAACCCACACAGCTGCTTCACATTTTGTGCTTTTTGAAAATTTCTTATTTATTTTTTTTTAATGCCGAGAAAGAAAAAAGTCACCTAGTTTCTTTCCTAACTTTTGAACTCCGATAAAGTTCATTACTTCGGAGGGCTGTGATTACTTTTTGTATGTAGCTGTGTGACCCCTGCTGGCAGATTCTTATCATGACTGCAGCAATTCAAACACAAATGTACAGATACTTTGGCATTCCGGTAAATCCTGCCCTACATACACAAGGAGACATAATACACAAGACGATATAATCCCTGCTCTGGAAAATAAACTCCTACGCTGGAGAGGTGTGAACAAAAACCATTGTATAACCCGGCTTTCTCCACTCACAGATATTTTACAGGGCAGTTTTTAGAATACCTTTGATAAATAGATATGACCATCTCAGGATGGGGCCACTGGTGTTTATTCAGCATAATGGTCTAAATGTTCATTATTGCTCGGAAAGCCCCCACACTTCATCCTGTTAGAAGCAGGGAGGTTACACCGAGGAAAGGATTAGTCTCCACTTGCATTCCTTTCTTGTACTCCTTCTCATGCCATCTGCTAACATTCATTGTGGCAGAGAGGATACCAGCTAAATGGACCTTTACTCTGACTCAGCACGGCTGCAGACAGTCTGTCCGCTGTGATACAGTGGCACAGTATAATTTGATACTTTAAAAAAACTGGCCATTCACCTGCCAGACCACAATGCAACTTGCACTTAACAGTCCCGCTCTTTGTGATAGCCAAGGTCATTTCTATTATTACAGCACAGTGCACGGAAATACCACAAATACCAAGAGAGTCTTATCTATTTATCATAGGTGAAACTGGCACGCTTTGCAGCATGACGGCTCCACAGCGGATCACAGGCACTTTGAGTTCACTTAATTAAGTTTATAGACAGGGGCTGGCTCCCTCAGTTGGGACCTCAGTGGATTCCATGCATGTCTATATCTGTGATGGCAATGCTGCACCCACTCAAGGGTCCAGCTTCCACACTGACTCTGCTCTTGGAGAGATGGCTGAAAACACAAACATGCCAGAAAAAAGACGTTGTTAGAATTAGCGGTGAGAGCCATAGGCAAAGAGCAGGCACAGATCTTCCTCCTTCCCTCCCTACCTGGCTTTAAACACCTGCTCTCACCTAAAACACCCTGGTTTTAGCACCTTGCCCTACCATGGCAGAAAAGGGAGATAATACCCCAATGCTTCACCGCTGCTGCCAAACCCAAACCTCCTGAGACTCCAGAGCCCACCGGACAGGGTCTGAGGGGAGGAGCAGGGCAGGGTCCAGCGCAGTCAGGCATCCATCATCCCGCGTAAGGAACCCGTTTGTCCCACAGCTGGGTTCTCCCCAGGGCAGTAGCAAGAGCAGCAGGTGGAGCCCAGAGCCCCGAGCCCCGAAGCCTTGAAGCGGTGAACCTTGAGGCCCCGCAGCCCTGAAGCCCTGAGCCTTGAATCCCTGAATCCCTGAAGACCTGAATCCCTGAATTCCTGAATTCCCGAATCCCCGAATCCCGGAGCCGCCCTCAGGCGCGAGGCGCAGGCAGGGCGCCCCCTGGCGGCTCCCGGCGCGCCCCTCCCGCCCCCGGGGCGCCCCCGGCCCCCCCTCCCGCCGCCGCCGCCGCCGCCGCCGCCCCCCGCTCTTGAAGTTTGCAGGCGATTTCCTTTCCAGCCCCGGCCTTATCTCGGCCCGCACGTTGCCGCGCGGTGACTAATAGGAGAATAACATTGTCTCGGGATAAAATAGCGCCGGGACTGTTTACCCGCTTCATGGGGGTTCGCTATAAAAGGGCGCCGGGGACCGCCGCGCCAGCCAGACGCGCCGGGGCGCACCGAGCCGCGCCACGCAGGGCACCCGCCACAGCGCTCCGTGCTCACGCCGGGACACACTTTCTCCGCTTTTCCCTCGCCTTTTATTGATTTTTACCCCGTTTCCCCTCACTTCTTCCATCCGCCCTCCGCCGCCTGCTATGGATTACTGCCACATGATCGTCTCGCTGCTCTTCGTGCTCTGCCCGGGGCTGCTGCCGGCAGGTAGGTGCCGGTCCGCTGCCGCTCCCCTCCGCCCGGGACCGACCCCGCGGGGGCTGCGGGGTCGCAGCGGGGCTCCGGGGAGGGCTGGCCGAGGGATGCAGCGGGAGGGGATGCGCGGGTGCCTTGCCTTGCCTTGCCGCGGGTGCTGAGCTCTGCCGCTCCCTCCCTCCCGCAGCCCCCGGAGCCGAGGTGGACGCCGCGCCGCCCCCCGCCGCCGCCGCGCACCGCCGCGCCCGGCGCTGCTCCTGCTCCTCGCTGATGGACGAGGAGTGCGTCTACTTCTGCCACCTCGACATCATCTGGATCAACACCCCCGAGTGAGTGGAGTGGAATGGAGGGGTTTCGGCAGTTCCCCAGCGCCGGGTTCTCCTGTGGTTAGGAAGAAAGGGAGGGAGGTGTGAAGGCGAAAATTAAGAGCCACAACCCCCCTGCAGAGATGGGAAGGGGAGGAAGGAATAGTTGTTTGCACAGTTTATCCTACTGCTTTACCTTCCTGCTCCTACTTTTCTGGCACATGTAGCAACGATACTGTTCACCAGAAGAAGGCAAGCAGGACTGGGCCACCCAGATCGGGCAGATAGCTCCTAATAGCCCTAGCACACCTGCCTACCTAAAAGCTGAGCAGCAGAATTTCCTTTGGGTGCTGCTCAGCAAAGGCTGCAGGATACTTTTCACTATGAATCAGAATCAGACAAAATGCCAAAGGCATGATTTTGCCAGCCTGAATTTGAGTGGTTTTCTTTCTGACAAGTTAGGAGGTTGGAAGGAATACTTTGACTCTGGGTGGCTCTAGCTGCCTTTCACTGCTCCCTGCTGCAAATTAATGCATCCCACGTGTTAATAGGATTATGCACAGTATCCATTTCTATACTCTCCTCACCAAAAAGTAGTGAGCCGGAGGCTCACCTAAGGCTGCAAACACTGCAACATTGACATTTCTTCTGCTGCTGGGTTTCCTCTGAGAGAGAATCTGTTCTTCACTTTTACTGCTTCTCTCAGTGTTGGCAGTAGCCAAAGTTCAAAGAGATGAGGTTTTATTGCTTTCTATTGCACAGGGAGGCACAACAGCCTTGTGAAATCACAATTAAAAGGTCATTATCCTTGTCAGTAGCCATGCTAATGAATATGTTGCAGGATCATCAGAAGCATTTGCATGGAAACTGACTAACAAGGCCTTCCCTATCCCACAACCTTTCCTCATGCAATCAATGCCATTGATAAGATTGCCCAAAATACCCCATAGTGTTTTGAAGCCACAGAATTATTTAAATGGCTTTCATGTTGTCTCTTTGATCATAGGAAGACTGTTCCATATGGTCTTGGCGGCCCTGCTCGACCCAGAAGATCACTGAAGGACATGGTGCCGGAGATGCTCGCTGAACCAAGCAGCAGATGCCAATGTGCCAACCAGAAGGACAAGAAATGTCTGAACTTCTGCCAGGCAGGCAAAGATCTCTGGTGCGTCTCTTGTTGCTACTCTTTAAAAGGCAATGCATGTGAAAGGGATGGATTGTGGTGCACTTACTCATTTTGGCACTTGCTGAGCGAATGCTCTCCCCAAAGCCTTGCCTCCTACCTGAGTACTCCCACTTCTATGATACACACTATGGCTTGGCCCAGAAAGATTGCTTATTACATGCCTTGAGAAGTGGTTGATGAGATGCCTCACCTTGTGGACTGCAGACTTGGCGCTTTTTTTAACAGCAGCACCTTTTCCCTTTTAACAGGGCTCAGTCCACCGTGGAGAAAACCTCACGGCACCGCATCAAAGCCGGCAGTTGCTTTGGACCCAAATGCATGAACCGACAGCTTGTTGACAGCAAGAAAATGAAGCGGTGAGTTTCTTCTCATCCCGTTGTAGTTCCCCGGAGCGGCAATAGAGAGCACAGTTCACCTGCCTTCGGGTCATCCTGGGCTTAGCTGGTGGTTTCAGCCTGAGAGTTACGGAGGAATCAGTGAGGATATTCTGAGGGCTTTTCTTCATGCTCTGGGTTTTTAGCTTGTGAGGATACGGGTGCTGAGCTCAGCCCGCTGTCTGTCCTCTGCTTGCATTCAGTGCTCAGCCATAATCCTATGGAAAAGTATGGAATACAGAAGTTTGCCTGTACTAAAGAAGACTCTTTAGTGCTCCTTTCACAAGTAGAAGAGGACTTATGGGAGCAGGCAACCTGATGATATTGAATGAGACTTAGGCCCTGGAAGCCTTAAATAATTTTTTTTGAAAGCAGGGCTTGCTTACTTACTTGAAAAATGCACCTATTCATTGGAAGTAGGATCAGGTTTACCTAAAAGAAACAACACAGGAGAAACATAAAAAACCACTGGAGACCTCCTGACTGGCTACTTAAGGAAGTCTAGGGCATCTATATTTGAGTGAATATTTTAATTTAATGTTTGCATTGAAATTATGAATACAACATTTCAAGTATCTTAAGTTATCCTCATTCTGAGGTATAGCAAACAGCAGTTTATTAGGAACCCACGGTAGAAATCTAGACTGAGGTTTATTTAAGCAAAAACTAAGTTTTTTCACTCTACACATACATCTCCATTATCACAACGCTAAATGTACATTTCTTGGTTTTGCAGGCTGGAAGCCATTGGTAACAGCATCAAAGCCTCCTTCAGTATCGCAAAGCTGAAGGCTGAGCTCCAGAAAGGGCGAAAGCTCAAACACAACAGGGCAAGCAAAAGGCAAAGCATCCGGGAGAGCCTGAAAGCATCCTAGTGGGGAGATCACCGGAATCCTTCTCTGCAACGCTTGCTGACAAAGCATCGCAAAAACTGCCTTGACTCCAACATTCCTCGATGGCCAAGGGCCCCTCTGTCCCAGTGTTTGCACAGCGGAGCAAAGTGCTAAGGAAGTCCTGTATTGGGAGATATAAAGACAAAGGATTTTGTCATTTTGGAATTCAGGTGGATGGGTAGAAGGGCTGAAGGGAAATCTGCAGTAACATACATGAAAAGCCATCTGTCTGAAGAAACCTTTGAATACTCCTTCTGGAATGTTACCCATCAATTGAGCAGCTTTTGGGGTCTACAATAAAAGCATCTCACAAGGAAGACCTCACAGATGTGCTTAGCAAGGACAGAAAGCAAGATCTGAGTGTACAAACTTCAAAGAACTCTACCTTATGATTAAAATGCAAAAATGAAAGCCACAGTTCTACTTTAATCAGGACTTACTGCATATATACGTCTACCTCGCATACTGTTTGTTGCACTCCTGCTAGAGTATTTTTACACCTTGTTATTGCCTTTACTAATCAGCTGCAACCCTTTGCCTTTTTTCAGAAGTCTAGTTTACTTGTACAACCAGAGTTATCTGAATGTGGGTTAGGCACTCTGATTGTTTGCATAGTCAAAGTCCTTTGGCTTTGGATACCAAAGGACCCTTCAACATAAAATAAAAGTTATCGAGGACACTACTAAGTTTCCCATAACAAGGATATCTGGTCAACTGAAGTTCTAATTATAGAGGTTGTTGTGTCTTGCATGCTACCAAAAATGCACTGAAGTGGGGATGTACCAGACCCTCTTGCAAGATTTATTCAGGGCCTTGTTTGGTGGAAATGCATTGAGACAAAGGGTTGTTTTGAATTAAGTCAAAAGGCTAATATTGGGTGAATGTTTATAGCAGTGAATTTGTTCACATTGTTGAATTTGCAGACAAGTTGAATCTTATGTGCTTATTTTTGTGTCATGTATTTATATTCACACAAGTTCTTCATTATATTTACCATGTTGAATACACATTGAAGTAGGCCATATTGGTCTATGCATGTTTTATGTATTTCTGTATGAAATTGGGAAATGCTTTATGCCTATCAAGGTAAATATCTTCAGAAATAAATATTTTTAATTACTGTATTGGCTTGTTTTTCCTTAGTCTATGGCTCTGTGGTCATGGAGGTAGATTGCCCCATGTACAAAGCTGACCCAGGTGAAGTGTGTGCACATAATTGCCTTTCTATCAGATAAGCCAGATCACAGCAAAGTTTGTGCCAGATGTGAGACAGCACATGACACTTGTTCTAGCTGCAAGACTGCTCATCAAATTTTCATGACAAATTCTAAATTGGTCAAATGAATTTATCCTGGAGCAGTCTTCTCACGTGTATGATGTAGGTGTACTACAGCATTAAAATATGGCAATAAGGATTTGGATATGGATGAACTAGAAGGGGAAATGTGCACACTGGAAAACTTGTGGGCTGTATCAAACTAGGAAATGTTACTTATTACCCTGCTATACTAAAAATTTCAGCCCATTCCATGCAAGGTAAAGATGGAGATCTCAGTGGGGCCCAAGCCCAGGAAAAATTGAGATCAATAATTATCTTTTTTACGTCTCAAAATATTGACTTTAAATGGCTATACCTAGAAAGATGTTTAAAGCAAATAAATTGATTTAATAAACTCTGATCTGGTAGGGAAAAAAATAAAGCACAGGAGTTAATCCAAGGATAAAACTGAGTGGTTTGGGTTTTCTTAAAAACAGAACTTAACAAAGAAGTACAATACAAGGAGTGTGACCCAAACACAGCAGTAGTCACGACTGAAAATTTCTGAAATTGTTCTGGATTTCTTGTCAATATTCATAATATTGACAGGCTAAAATAATATTTTGTTCGCACTGCTCTGCTATGTTTTAGAGCAGTAATTCAGTGGGGAAATGACATTGCTGGCAGTCTTGTACTGACAGGAGTGCCTGGTCCAGGCAGTGGGAAGGAACTGGGAGCCCCTTTGCTTCTGCAGGGCAGGCTGCAGCCCCCAGAGCTATCCTTTGATCTCTGCATCACCAGCACTGACTGCTTGGGATGTGCCTGGATCAGTGACCTCTGTCAGGTATGAAGAGACCTCACTAATGCTCCCTGGTTTTCCATTTCTTGCCCTACCAGTGGTTGCCTTTGGCAGGGAAAATAAACAAGCAAGTAGTTGAGATGCTGCCTCTCACTCAGCCAAAGTGGCAGATGAGCAGCTGGTGTGGGACACTCCTGATAGTGAAGGGGCTGCACATCAGCATCCCCATCCCAGTAGCTCCTGTTTTCTCTCCCAGGAAAGATTGTGGGGAGACGATCAATCCTGGGAGTGGGGGAGCATTGCAGCAGTGTCTGTGCTGTTATTTGGATTTTCTATGTGGCTGGCCTAAATGATGCTGTGGATGGGCTTGAGTAGCCCAAATTCCTGGCTATCTGCTTAAGAGATTCTTGGGACACCATCCTAAAAATAAACGTGTTCCTTCTAAGGTTTACTCTGTTCATGCCTGGAGTCAAAAGCTGGCTTCCATTCTCCTTTCCTTCCCAGTAAGCTGCATCTGCTGCTTGCTCATGCTGCAGCTTTGTGTAGGGATGGGCACTCTGGCCTTTTGGCATGCCATGGGTTCAGCTTGGTCCCCAGGGTCGTGCAAAGAAAAAGCCTGAGCCTCGATGCAAAGAGCACGAAGGGGTAAGTTGCCCTGATGGCAGGGGCTTGCAGGCTTTTGGAAGAGTGGCAGGAGCTGTTTCATGCTGCCCAGCTGGCTTCAGGGACCTTCTGGTGTGCAGCAAGGGTGGAAGGGGATGCGTTGCTGCTTCTGCATGCCACTCTGCCCCCCATTTGCCTTGTGGCATTGGAGCATAAACTGCAGCTTACCGTGGTTTGCATTAATGACCTAGACTGAAAAAGCAGAGTTCAGCAGTCTGTTTGTCTCATTGAACAAGCAACAGGGAACACGAAGCATTTTATCTTAACTCTGGCTCACATACAAGTACCAGGGTCTGTCCCAGAGGTTTGCTCCTTCTCAAAGCTCTGTGAGAGAGAGAGATTCAGTGACTTAGGCTAGAGCCCCTGGTGAGAAAAGAGAGGCATAATATGTGCTGGGATTTATGGCACCGAACACAGAGCAGTGTAAAAGTACATTCTTACTTATAATAAACGAACTGAGTAAAAAAATATTCTACCTGAAGCCAAAGGAAACATTGTGCTGACTGCAGAGGCAAGGCTGCAGAGTCAAAGCTCTTGGTCTTCTAACTAACACTAATCTTAGTGCCCTGAAAAAGGGAACCTTTCATGATCATGATCTATCTCCTTTTTAAGTGAGAGGTTCTTCTAATCCAGGATGAAATTTGAGAGGCATAAAGGGAAGTGTATAGGGAAGAGGGACACCACTTTCCAGTGTGGCCCAAAATACACCTGACATATGACTGAAATTCCATCTCACACCAAGAGCAAGGAAAAGCTCCATTCCTGACCTGTTTTCAAAGTATATCTCCCTCCTCTGATATTTCCTGGGTTCAGGATGGCCATTTCTGGAATTGGAAAGTTTCACAGGAAAAGACAACTATTCTCCAAAATTAGGCTTGCTGTACTTATTTTTATTCAATTCTGACTGTAATTCTTTCTTTCTCAGCTAGTTTATTTTCATTTTCTCTGGATAAAGGCTGTTTTGACTATAGATCAAAACAAGGTATACAATAAAACAAAGCTTTGACGTGTGAGTCAGGCTTCAAGTCAGGAAAATACTACAATGCTACTGAAATTCTTTCCATCTTATCTACATAATTCTGACCTAATTTTTCCAGAAATGGCAACCCTAATCTGTACCACATTATCATGCAGGATGTCCTAATGTTGCCTATAGAAGTTACCAAATACCAACCTCTTTGTTCATGTTTCCTTACATTAGGATAAATTTAGCCACCAAAACACATTTCTATATTTACAAACACAGAATGACTGGATAAACCACTGTTTGAATGCTATCTGGTGTTTACTCTTTTCACACTCAACTGTTTGCCTCTGTGTATATAAAACCATATCAATTTTTACTTGGCCTGCATCAAAGCACTATTATTAGGCTCCTTGGGTAGAAATCCAGCTTCCATCCTCAGCCAATATCTTTATTTAATGTACTGTTCTTCCTTCGTGACCTAGGAGACAAAAGGACCGACTTTTTGATTAATTAGAGGAGAATGCTGGGAAGCTGTGGTGCTAAGTGTAAGTATGCAGAGAGACAGAAAGCTGCAGATAAAGTACAAAGATAGTGGCAAGATCGTTTTTCCTGAGGTAAACATCGTGCAAACGACATTTCAGAACCGTAGCCAGGATGAGTGTTCATGTCTTTTATATCTCTGATCAAATCTGAGCTAGGTGAAAAATGGTAGGGAAGCCTATTTTGCTCAATATGGTTAAACAATCAGTTGGTATGTCTTAGTGCCTGGGACAGGCTCCTCTGCTCTGATCAGGTCAAGGAGACCTGAGTTCTGCATGAAGTCCACTGGGCCAGCCAGCCAGCCAGCCAACAATTCCCTCAGCTTTAGAGGCATCACTTCTGACAGTGCAAATGAGAGCAGAATTTGACCCAGAAGGGCTTCCTTCTGTCTGGTATTGCCACGCTGGGGACAAACAGACACTGGTTTGCTGATGCTAGCACAGGTCTTTAGTGGCTCTTTGTTTTCTTGGGCTGGGTTTAGATGGGTTTTGTTTTTATTTGGATGGGTTTTTTTCCTCCCTGAAAGCATTTGATAGTAATAAATTAGATAAATATCACTTTGGTAAGTGATAGGGCAGTTTGCCTCTGGCTCAAAAAAGCTGCATTCAGAAATGGATGAGCCTCATGGAGTTTGTGGTTTCATTGACTTCTCCAGCTATTTTGGGGGCTTACATCAACTGTAATTCAAGCCCACACTGTTGTTGTTGTTGTGTTTCTCTCCAAGGAAAGAAAGTAAAAAAAACAACCCTAAAAGGAACTTTTTTCCTAGCTAAAGGAAAAATGTATATTTGTGCCAGTCACCAGAGACAAATCCAACTTCTAATCTGGCAAGAAGAAAGCAGCACTGTATTTTTGGTCGTATAGGTTTGATTTACATCCTCCTCTGCTTTCTCCATCTCTTTTCACAAACACAATTTAACCCAGGACTTGATGAAATATCCATCATGAAAAAAAAGGAGTGCTCTAAGGACTTCTTGTGCAGAGGTAGTCACATGTATTGAATGTTTTGATGGGCAAGAGCTTCTCCTCTTGTCATCATATCTTCCTTTCAATCCTATTGTTGCAAGAGATTGTCTTTTGTTTCGTATTTTAATCTTCCCTTATTTCTAGCAGGAGTATAAAGCAGTGATATTCACAAACTAGACAGCAAACTGAAGCAGACAGAGAAGTTGGACAAATGGTGTGTGCCTTATTCTTATCAGAAATGTGTAGGCCTTTAAGGTGTGGATTTGCCTGTGGGAGGATTTCCCTCGAGTTCCATAAACAAGCACAGAACGAGAACCATGACATTATATGTGCTGGAGAGGTGCCTTGAGAGTTCTCTGTGGGTTTTCCCCTTACGATTGTACCTCTCATGTCACCTCAAAGGAGACTCTCTTTCCTTGCACATGGGCTGCCCAGCACATCCATCAGGCAGTTAACCTAATTGTGCAGCCAGGCAAGCAGGAATGAAAGAACCCATGCTGCTGGCAGGAGGGATCAATGCTGGGCTGATCAGAGCCTGCAATGCTCAATGACGATGCCAGTGTGCCCTTTTGGGGACAGAAGAAGGGTGGCTGCATGTCACAAGCCACACCAGCAGCCCTGATCAGTCCTCTGGGAATGTAAACCTCCCGTCCCACATGGCTGCAGGTTCCACATGGGGGCTGCTTTGCTGTGCCAGCTGCTCTTTCCATAGGCACCATCTCAAAATGACCCCACTGGTCTTATCAGTACCTCACAGCATATTTTTCTGAGAAAGTATCTCAGCTGGGAGTGCTGTCCAGTCATCCCAGCTTCCCTGTAGATGGACTAAACTGGCATTATTCAGGAGAGTTTGGAGGAACAGCCCTGATTTCACCAGCTGAAAGGTTTTATTGTATCAGTCATGCAGCAATAGCCTACAGATATGAAATTCACAGACACTGCAGCAGACATCCATGTTTCTTCCATGTTTTCATAAGAAGAACATTTTCTTAGTTTTCCCAGAAATTTTAATCCACTATCTTTCTAAAATCTTATGGCTTTTCCTGAGGACTTGGCCTGCTGTTTTTCCTTCTGGGTCTCTGCTAACCATTATGTCATTCTCGGTACACATCCAGCTGGACACTTTGCAGCTATGTGCTTTCCAGTGGCTTCCAAATGTGCATTAAAGCTGTTAATTTAATTTCACTTCACCCTTAGTCTGCTTCGTCATGAGCACAAGGACGTCTTTCACCTGGCTGAAAAGCAAATTGTTCAGGAGCGCCGTCCTTTGCCCTGAATTGGCAATAGATTATAGATTGCTGGTTCTGGTGTTGACCCTTTAGGCAAGTCAGAAAGTTGGCTAGATATTACTATACAGTAAAAAAATGTATTCTTTGAACTAACCACTTTCTGCCCAGCAATTATTTTTCTCCAAAGATGTTTCTATAAATGCCTATACATGCACAGGGTTCAACTTTCTAAGCAAGCTACAGTCTTTCCTTTATTTTTGTTTACACAAGTATTTCTGTGCTGTCCCTGTTACCAAACACAACTTTTGTGAGCTGCTTCTATGTGAAGCTCTGATAGTAGTTATTTTTTCAGCCTGTGTTCCCTGAATGTCTGAAGAACCATGAAATGTGATTAAGGGATGTAAGTTCATATGTACTTTAAAACAACCTGCATATGTGAAATTCCTGGAACAGTTTGCACTTCTACTGGATATTCTTTGGTGGACCACATTATAAATTAACTAAACTGGTGGTTATACACAGAAAGTAGATTGGAAAAAAAAGTTGCAAAATGAAGCTGTCAGCATAGGAAAGTTCAGGATTGAGTCCCACCACATAGCAAATACGAAAGGTACTGTTCTTAAAAGAATGTGATTGTATAAATACATTATCAGGTGTACGTGATCAGGTACATCAGGGGAAATTCAAGGCATTTATCAACCTGGCATGTGTGCTTGTAGGCAGCAAATGTGTGCACATGCAATGTAGGGTACTGCAATGAAGGTCTTTTCAATGTTGTACAACACATTTTGGATCCACTCCCCATTGTCAGAAGAATCCAGAATCAAAGGGCTCTCTGCCTTGGTATCTGTCTTTTTTATTGCCACTTAAACTATCAGAGTTCTCGTCAGTATAGCCAAATTCTGTAGGTGCCCTTGCAAAGGATGCTTTGTAAAGTGTGCAGCTGCTCTTAACACCTGCACCAGGCACTGCTACACAGAATGGCTGCTTTTGCTCAAGCTTCTCATCTGTTCAAATCAGCTCTTGCTGTTAACATGGAATTATTTTTACCATGAGGTCTGCAAGGAGAGATTATATTTGCCCTCAGTTTTCCCTCTCTGGATGGACAGCACAGTTGGGAAACTCTGGATGGTTTATGGGCTAATTAAAGACAGACCATGGGTTTTGGTTGTTTTTTTTTTTTTTTTTCTTTTTTCCTTCTTTTTGCTGCATTCCAGTTCATTTAGTTGCTCAGCAGGGATTTGACAGGGACATTGTTAAGGAGACAAAGAACCTGTGGCTGGGGTGACATTAGTGTGCTAAGAGATGCCTCCTTTTCAGCTGACAGCCCAACCAAATTGGATCAGGTATCAGAAAGACTGATGGAACACTGAAGGACATGAAATATTTAGCAAATGAGTGACCTGCACATCCTACCTGGCCCTGGCTACAGCTACAACTTTGCAAGGGAGCTGATGCAGAACTAGCCTTCTCTCTCCACCTGACAAGCTCAAACATCTGATAAATTACCAGAACTAATTGTTGCCTGACAAGCCTTTGATCCCTGGAAGAGTCAATTTATAAATGATGAGCTCTTTTTACATGCCACCACTGATGAAGCTGTTGAAATAGCTATAAAATCAATAATCCCTGCTGTCTGGCTATCCTTTAGTTTTCTTCCATTTTCTCAGGAGACAGTTCAAAGTGTCTGCAAATGCTCATTTCCGTCTCTTCCGAGCACCCTGCCCAGACAACATCAGGAATTGCTGCAGAAATGAGGCTTGGGAAAGGGAAAGCATCTGAGAAGCAGGTCAGTCTAGATGAACACTGAGTAGGAAGCAGGACAGTCCCCAGATTTTACTCTCAGCCCCTTGGGGTAGTCTCTCCAGGAAGAGAAAACGGTTAAAAACGAGGGCAGAAAGGCAAGGTGGGGAACTTCTGGATGGTAAGCAGCATGGTAGGAAATGGCAGCATCTTAAAGGTGACAGTGGAATAGAAATCACAGTTATGGCTCTGAGTGTCCAACCTCTACAGGGAGCCCAGCTGGTCTGTTTCTGAGGATTTGCTGCCTCTGCCAGAGACAGAGCTCCCCACTGCCAGCACACATGTTCTTCACCTGCTGCCATCTGGTTACAGCACAGCAGAGAGCTGGGGTACAAAATTCTGCTATGGCCTCAGCTGCCTGTGGCCAAAAGTAGCCAGAGTCCACCGTACTCATCAATGATTTTACTTTATGGTTCTGTTCAGTGCAAAGCTGGCTCTGCTGATCTGAAGGAGCAAGTCAGTGTTTACCCAAATAGAGTGTCCCTATAGGCAGGATCTCATGTAAAGAATTTGGTCCCAGACCTGTTCTGCAAGAGCTTGTCATGACCGCCACATGATGGAGAATCCTATGAAATCTCATCCTGGGGCTATTAGAGCAGGTTGCTGATGCTTTTACAGCAGACCTCTTTACAGAGCAGTCAGGACACTCCAGAGCTCATATTTCTCTTGTGCAACCATTTGACAGCTTCTTTTTCATTTCTGATGAGAACCACTAACCAGAAAAATGAAACACCACTACCCAAGCACGTGCACAAGGGTGGATCTACAGGAAGTGTTGGCTGATGTTTCATTTTCCATTCTTCCCTGGAAGCTTGTACACAAATATGAGGTTTTGTTATGAGGCTCTCTGTGGTTACTCCAAAGCCCTCTGTGGCCTGGTCACCAAGGTTTGTCCTCACCACAGGCAGAAGAGGTGCTTCCCAAGAGTGAAATTCCCCTCTGGTGTCCTCCAGGCTGAGGAAGCCTTGGACTGGGTCACAGGATCAGTTATGGAAAGGAATAACTGAGACATTATTAGCTTTAACTAGCTGTTACTGAATGAATGAAATTACTTATATAGTGAAATCCTGCTCTTGTCCAGGCAAATATTTCACTGTCTTACCAAACATGGAAGTTCTCCAGACCTTGAGCCTGTAGTATCAGGTGATCCATAGGGAGTCCATTCTCCAGGCCACAAAGCCTCAAGGCTAGAAAACTTGGGCTGGAGGATGTCTCTAATCACCATGTGTTCTAGGGAGCTACATCTGGAAGAGGCAACAAGACAGAGGTGAGACTGGTGCCAGAGGGAAATAAGAGGGAAGAGGCTCAATCCGTACAGCCTCTTGTGGCAAGTGCCTTTCTGGCACTAAGGGTCCCAAGAAGCTCCCAGCAAAGAACTGCTTTCCAAAATGGGGAAGGCCACAGTAATGCACCAAGATGAGCAGAGCAGGGTGATCAGTTCAAAGTTCTCAGCCTAGAGTTTAATTTAGTGGCAGTTCAATAGTGAACAATTTATTCTCAGGATGCTATTCACCTTGAAGTACTATTATGCTTCCCAGCTGAGTAAAGGGTTTAGAAGCAGATGTATTCTCAGATTAGCATCCAATAAGATGCAATGAGGGTGGAGCAAAGGAGGGTGCAGCAAAGGACAGGTACAGGCAGTCTAATTTATGAGAAATGGTTAAGTGCAAAAGTCTCGGGGATTTTCTCTAGGGAAATGACATTGTTCCCAAGACATTATGCCATGTGTAAATGATAAAAGAGGTGGGTGTGAGCTCAGAGGACAGGTTGATATGGAGAGGCCAGAAATTGGATGGTGGGAAAAATATGCAGGAAGCATCTACTGACAATCCTCATGGAGTAGCATTTGAGGGATGAAACCATACTAAACAGAGGGAAATGTATTCAGTATCAAATTTGCTTAAGAGAATACGAAATTCTCACAGAAGAATAGCTGGACAGCTATTTACCAATTGTTTCCCCATAGATACATAACAGACTTCTGATATGTTCCTTGAGGCAAGCAGGAAAAAGATGCACTGTACGAGAGCTGTACAATAAACTGAAGGTGTGGTAAAGAAAATAGCATAAAGGAAGCTCTTGGGAGGAGAAACTCATCATCTTAATCCGAGTTTCTAGAACAGCCTAATTACCATGAATCAACTCTAGGTTATCCTGAGGAGGTAGCAAATCAGAGGGAAGAAAGAAGCAGGATGGAAGCTAGGCTGAGGAGAATTTGATTCCCATGAAATGTTGAATGAGGCTAGCTCCTGCAGCCTGGCCTACTACCCTCACATAGCTGGGCTGACTCAAGAGGAAAAGATTACCAGTTTCGACTATTATACTGACAAAAGAAAAAAAATTAATTCTTCGTGCTCTTTTCTGACTTAGTCAGCTGTTGAAAAATCTTTTCACACCCAGATGTTATTTATATCTCTTCCAGGACAATTTTTCATTGGGAAATCTCCTCTGAAAAAAAAAGAAAGGGGAAGCATAGGCTAACTCAAGGAAAAATTTCAAGAATTGAATTACCAGAAAAGAGAATTTTAGTGTAGTTTAAAAGGATGTAGAAACAGCACTGAGGCTATTGCTTTCAATAGTTTTGGAGTGCATGCCAGGATCTCACTGTAGATCAGTTCTCACTGTACTCACTCCCAGTTTGAAGAAACCTTGTGAATGCATTCCATGTGTGACTCCCATCAGAAAGCTGGATCATTTAGACAGCACTGGCATTCCTTGACAGAGCTGGTTTAAGACTATTTCTCAGTTTGAGTTTAACTGTTGAGAAAGTCAGGAGGGGTCAGCTGAAGTTTCTTTATGTTATATCAAACATATAGAAAGGAACAGGTCCCAGCCCACAGTGCTCTACCCTGAAATCCATAGGTGACATCAGTGAATAGCTATGTCATCTTTGAGCCAGGTGGGCACTGAGTCAAACCTAATAAAGCGGCTTTCTGTATTGGAGAGAGAGAACAAAGTTGTGAAATGGGGCTACCCTGACTTGCACTGATTTCTCAGAAATGTTTGACAGCAGAGGGTATTGCCTGATGCAAAAAAAACCCTACTATAAGGGCAAAAAAAAAGTGTTCTCCTTGGGTCTCTAATATTCATAGCCAATCATATGTGAGATGTGTGTCAACTGTTCCTTTGGGTAAGCTGAAATATTGTTTTTCTCTTCACTGGAACAAGATATAGATGTCTTCTAAATTGATTTTGACCTTTCCCTGAAGATTAAAACAAGGGAAAGGAAAATAATCTCTTTTTTGCACTCTTACGAACAACTACACACAGACTTTGTTGACTTGTCTCCTAATCCAGAGACCTGTATCCAGCTGCAAAGATGTAGCCAGCTTAGCTTATCTCCTCCTTGATTAATGAGCAGATTTACCTGGTAGAGGTGCTGCTCTCAATTTAGCTCCTGTTTGTGTTTCACAGCATTGAAATGGCACAAAAAGCTCTGCTGAGGTACAGGGAACTCTGCTACTCCTTGTTGGTAGTTTTTGTTGGAAAGGCTGAGGCAGTATCTGTGGACTTGAATGAAGAGTGACAGTGAGGATGGCACTGGCTAGAAGTGACTTTACGTGTCCAGCATCAGCTTCCAACACATCCTGCGTAAGGGGTGGCAACTAAAAGCAACAGAAGGTGGTTAGAGGGATAAAAGACATGGTCAGCATTCACATCCAACCAACCCAGCTTCTGTCTCGGCACTCTCGCTGGGCAGAGTGACCCCAAGATGCATTAGAAAGTCTCTTTTCCCGGCCCAGCGCTCGAAGAAGGAGTCAGAGCTCTTAATTTCTTGGTCTCAAGGTTGTTTATTGTATCTTATCTATAAAATTCTTTCTCCTGTCCTGACAACAGTCAGAGGCACTCTGCCTGCCCCCAGGGTGGTATTATCTTTTTATACTAAAAACTATGTATACAATGGTTACAATTACTTTCCAATACCTATCACCTTTGATAGACAGTGAGCTTCTACTCTAAGCCAATCTAAAAGTGCCACCATCACAGCAGAAGATGGAGGCCAAGAAGAAGAAGGAGAAAGGCTGGACATGCCCAAATCCCTCCATCTTGACCCCTGAACCCCCATTCTAAAAACCTCAAAAAAATTTATTTTTCACCCAGTGATAAATACACTATCATTCTACTTAAACTTTTGCAGCTTGTAATTCTTCATCTAAGGTTGCTAATTGTTTTTTCCAAGGGCTACATCAAAGGCACAGGGGTCTTGGGCTCTGTGTGAAGGTCTCTGAACCCCCTGGGCAGGGGTTCGAGTCCTCCAGGGCAGCCAGAGGAATTTCCTGGGCTCCGACACTTCTGCAATGTTTGATACCATGGGAAAGAGCAGAAGAAAAAAGTAGACAGGGATGGTGCGGACGCTACAGACTGTGATTCCAGATGTGTTATGAGATGTCCAAGGTACTTGAGGTACATGCTGGCAGTAAATGCTGGAACTAAAGCATCTGCCCCTGTTGTATTCTTCAAGCCCAATTGACATCAGTGGGACTGAGGCCTGTGCAAAATAATACCACAGATGGCTTTTCATATAGCCTTCAAGAATTCATTAAACTAGGGTACAAAATCATGGGGAGAGCTAGATAGACCCTGTCCCACCGTTCATGCTCCCAGTGAAATGAAAATTGCTAAGAATTTATGTCACTTTTTCCCAGCTGCTGTACCAAGCCTTGCATACTTGTCTGAGTAATGCCAGCATTTTTCCAATGTTGTTACATGTCTGTTTCCAAGTTTATTGATTTATCTTTCAAGAACCTAATTCTGCAAACACATTCATTTTGCCATTTAATTCCAGGTACTAACAAGTGAGAGGGATAGTCAGTTAAATTGAAAGGGAGATTTCAGTCTTCAGCCTTGGCCCCTAAATGTCTGCACTAACACCTCAGATGCATATCAACATTTTTTTTTCTGGTAATATTTCAGTCAAAAAGCCTGGCTTGGACTAATTTGCTTGAAAAATCTGATTTCAAGTTCTTATTCTTCCCACATGGTTTCCCTGGGTTGTGTCTCAAAAGACACACTTCACTATGTCATTTTGCATTCAGACATAAGTGAAAACTGATGTGCAAAGTTGAGTGAACTGAAACACCTCTGTGCTGCATCTCCAACATGCAGCACTGTTAAGGGAAAGAGAGAACTGGTGAGAAATGGGCACTATCATAAAAGAAAGATTTCAGTACCACAGCCCTTACTTTGGAACAAAGTAATGCTGACATAAGACATAAAAATATTTTCCATTGTGAATCAGGTGCCTTGGCCAAGCCTGGAAAGAACTGAATTCTTTCTCTCTTTATGTTTGAAAATGAAAAAATGTACTGTTATCAGGACTTGACATAAAAATAGACGCGTTTTATTTAATGTGTCAGCTCTTGCTTCTTTTACAGCTCTGCAGAATTCTGAGTGTGTTTTTTTCTGACTTGCTAACTAAGTTTCCAGTGCAAATGAGTTACAACTCAAGGACTTGATATTGGAGGCTTCTAAAATTTTGCAATTTTGTGGTATATGAATGCACCATCTGTTCTTCCTAATAAGTAGCTATTTTTAAATTGTATTTTGTTTGGTTTCTGCTGTCCTTTGATGGGCCTATGAAACAGATTAGTAAATTCTGACACATCAGACAGAAATAACTTCAAAAGAGTATTGATGCATGTTTCTCTCCAAATACAGGAGTACTCAGCCACATTGATTTATTCATATTGTGTGTTGTTTAGCAGATATTGACACATTTACAAGGCAGAGAATTCATTTTCAGTGGTTTATTTAACAGAACCAGTGCATGATTTCAAATAAAATACTTGTATTAGGTATTTGATCTTCTAAGAAATTAATTTTAAAAAAAAAGATGCCTCAGAATTTGGGTTTCAAAACATTTTTCTGATTTTTTTAATGAAATGGAAAAAACAGGTCTTTGTCTACCCAGATCCCTTCCTATGTCATTAGTTTCCTGTACATTCTTTTGTTCTTATTTTCCTCTTTGCTTCCAGTCATTAAATGGTTAAATGTGGGGAGAAGAGAAGAAAAGAGGAAGAAAAGTTGAGAACAGAGAAAGAAGAAAATTTTCATTCCTGGTTTGTTAAAAATAGGACAGCTCGTTACTATTATCATCTCCCTTGTTGCAATTACTGGTGTGGCAACAGCAAGTTTTTAGAGAACTGATAGGGAAAAGTCACTGTATTGCTGCCATGCCTCAAGGACTCTACTCCTATTCTACGCTGCCTTGATAATTTTACCTAAATAGGCAAGCTTGATTTGAAATAGCTATGTAAAATTCAGCTTTTTGAAGAACTGAATTTTCAGAGAAAATTAGACAAACTAAGGATTCAGTCTTGCCTCTCCCTTTTTCTCAGCTGGCTGCATCTCTCTCTTTCTTTAGGAAGGCACAATTCCTCCCCTACTGCATCCTTCATCTTGTGCCTTGTCCACCTGTTTGGGATAGAGTCAACAAATACATGGCAGCTGGATTCCACACAGAGATTCCATAGAGTGGGAAATTCCTTGTCCTCAGGTCCTCAGGGACACCAACAATCAGTAGGAGCTGCAGGTAGCCCACCACACCAGCAATGGGACCTGCCCAGGTCACTCTTTGGGGACATCAGAGGAATGGGAAGTGTGTGGAGGAATAAACTAACAGAGTTCAGAGAACTGGAGAAGTGAGGCAGGGATGCAACACACCCATCTACACATCCAGCTGCAGCACTGATGGGAACCAGAGAGGAGGAACTTGGGAAAATTAGGGCACAGAGCATCTATCTTTCTCCAGCTTGCCTGGAATATGTCCATTTCCTACTTAGCCTGTCATTTCACAGTTGGGACTTTTTCACAGTGTTCTTTTCAAAAGAAAACAGGTCTGGCCCCTCAGGTAGACTTACCAGAGTCCAGCCACAAGTGCTCCCCTCTAGCTCGTCTTTCTCTCTCTCTCTCTCTTTCTCTCTTTCTCTCTTCCAGCTATCCATCTCTTGGTTTTAATGAACTGAAGCCATAACAAAGTCCAGACAACACAAGGGCAATTCAGCAATTCTGGATTTCTTTCAACAGTGCTAATTCCTCTGGCCTTTTACAGGGGCATTGAACCAGAAACACACCAAATGGGTAGAGGGTAAAACAACCCAAACAAACAAGTAGGGGAAACAAACTGGAAGGTTAAAGAAAAGATAATCTGTGCCTATTCTTGGGAATGTAGAGTGTTTTCTTCCATCTCAATTCACCCCATAGGCAGGCAGGTCAGGACTGCTAGTACTGGGTAGCTCACCTATGAAAACACATATTCTCTTGTTGGATAAAGTGCCACACTGTTGACATTCAATGCCTTTTCAGGTTTTAAGGCTCTCCAGAACAAGTAAAAATCAACCAGGCTAATTAGGATGTGCAAGTCTTTTATCTTGGTTGTGTTTTGTGTACTAATGTACATATAAGAAAGCAGGACCTCCAGGAGGATGCATGAACATGAGACAGAGAGAGAGAGACAGAGACAGAGAGAGAGAGAGAGACAGAGAGAGAGAAGAGGAGATGAGCATGTGAATGTGCAACAGGCAAATAAATGTGTCTATGTGAGCAACAGAGACCAAGGAGCCATTTCTTATCATTGAAGATATGTTAGAAGATTTGTTCTTTTAAAGAATGACCAGGATGAGACTACCCATTAGGAAATAAGGATAAAAGGGCATTTAACTTCGATGACTCATTCTACTGAGCTATATAAATCATGTTGCCTGTGCAAGACTTAATCTAGAAATGATGAAGAGAGATAACAGATAAGAACACAAATCATCAGCTTCTGCAAAGTGATACTCAGGACTGTAGATGTCCTTCCCAGCTAGAAGTCCAGCACACCAAGTGACACTGCATGTGCTGCAGGAGGTGCTGTCTTACCCAGAGGAAAAGTGCCACCCAACACAGCACAAGTTGAGATACAGCAGCTACCGTGCTCTATCTGCTTGTGTGCAGCAGCTCCTGGCTCCCACCAAACCCAAAGCTGACCAGAAATAAAAGCTGCCATCTCTTAAGGACACCAGCTGTAAAATACTGGGACTCACATAATGCTGGGCCTGCTGGGTGCTGCTCAAAATCTGGCCAGTCTTTGGCAGTCCTGTGGCAGGTTGCCTGCTGCTGCAGGGCATTATCTTCAGGCTACTCATAATTTTTGGACAAGAACTGACTCAGTGTTCAGATATGCCTCTGTAATCTGTAGGAAATCTGTCTTGCCTGAGATCATCAACACAGTCTGACAAAGAGCCCTTGGGGCAACAGTTTAACTCTCTCAGTTCAGCTGGGACCCAACATAGTATCATGTAAGGAAATTATTTCTAATGCCACTCTTGGGTTTCCATTGTACTTTCCTGCCAAAAGAGGGGTCATCTGGATGTACAGGCAGAGATTGCTGTGTAAAGATCATCAGTTTTTTGGAAAACAGCACAACTCTTCACTGGTGAAAAGTCCTAGACTCCTTCCCTGGACATAGTCCAAATTTATCTGGACACAAGCCTTAATATCATGCTCTAGGAGACTCTGCCAAAGCAGGGAGGTTGGTCTAGGTGACTTCCAGTGGTCCCTTCCAACCTTGCCCATTTCGTGACTCTTTGACTATGAGCTTGCCTATGGACTCTTTTATAAGCCTCTAAATCCAGGAAGCCTACATGCAAAACTGTAGGATACAAAAAACTAAAATCACTTTATTGCAGTGCAAGTTTACAGCTCAACAAGGGCTCTAATTTCACAGGCAGGAGGATTCCTTGATGCCACTTACTACATTTCTGAAAGACATGCACTGACCAAGAAAAAATCAAAACCCTCAAAAAATAGGAAGGAAGCTCTTTTTCTAGAATGAAATATGCTGTTTTGATGCACCTGAAATTGGTAGGAAAAAATCAGAGTGCAGAGAATCACCAAGGCAAAACAGCATCCTTCTACTTACTCAGCAAAACAAACCAAGATGTCTACTGCTTTGTTTCTAGCAGTGAGTGTTTTTTGCACTGATAAAATCTTTTTTCAAGAGCATATGCCAGAACTGTGACCGCCATGACACTCCAGTTTTACACATTGTGTACTGACAGAGGTCTGCACGAGCAGGGTGAAAAAATAAAGCTTTACTTACACAGCCACAAGTTCCTACACAGCTGGCTCAGATGGATGGTACCACAAAAATGTAAGGGCTTCAGCAAGGGAGACTCAGACGTGTTTCTCTTCACTGCTTCTCCAGAATGTGTTTGATGACCATGTCCCAGATGTGTTTCCACTGAAACACTGGGGCCAGTTGAAGGCCCAGCTATTTCCTTGCCTCTTGCTGTCTGAAGTGAAGCTGACAAATTCACAGTGCCAACCAGGGGAGCTGGAAGGCTGCTTATTGTCAGGACAGGCAAGCACAGGTTTGGGATGTGCTGGGAGACAGCTCCTAACAACTTCCTCCAATCAGGAGCTTCAAACCCAAAACTCTTCTTGTTTAGGAAGTGAGGAGGTATAGCTTTTGGTTTTATTTCCTTTATTATGCAACAGAGATCTGATTCTCCACTAAAAAATCCCCAATTTTACTTTGTTGAAATGCTGCTGTGAAATGGAAACCAGCACTGTCAAGAAGATGCACACAGCATGTACCTAAGCACAAACATATGCATAAATACATTTGCATGCATTTATAGATACTTACTTGCATGCATATATACATATATATATATTTATATATATTCATTTATATATATAGGAGTGTGTGTCTGTATGTTTCTGCTCTGTAGAAAATAGAAAACCTGGCAGAATTTCAGTATCAGCTAAGCTTACACCTGGCCCACACTCAAAGAGGCTGCTTGTGTTCTGCACCACAAACATGGTAAGAATGCTTTCACCTTCCTGTGTCCAAGCTGGGTTTATTCTTGCAGAAAATACACACATGAAAAACAGAGGCAGAGAAGAAATATGAAAGAACTGAAACAAGATGTTAATTGGGAGAATGGGGATTTGCATAGTTGGCACCCTTCTGGGGCCTCATAACTGCTTTTTTAACCTCCTAATTTTTTCCCCCTAAACTGTTGCTATTTCAGCACAAAAGCTCAGTCTGGGCCCTATTAATGACATTGAGCAATTTTGGCTCTGATTGAACTTTAAATTCTTCACCAGAGGAATTTTGCTCTTTTGCAGAAATGACAAAAAGTCATTCTTGATCAAGGATACAAATTTCAACAAATGGAGGTGGGAGTATTATCCAGTGTGAATGACAAATATGAGAGCCTTGCACACTGTCATGCTGTCATTCTAATTGTTGTCTTGCTTCTGAGAAAAGTGTTATCTGTCAATAGGTACCTCAGCTACCTTGTTGGCCTCACCTGTGTGGCTGAAACCGCTGCTCTTTCTTTCTGCAAGAAAGTAGAACATGTGTTGAGGGGGTTTTTTGCTACTTTGCCAGAAACTGAGACTTTTCACCGCTAACAGTCCCTCCCAAAAAATGTCAGCCTCAATTTCCTTGTGGATACCTTATACATACAATCAGGGAACTAGTAAAAGTTTTCTAGTTCTCTGTTTCACCCCCTGAGTAACCTCAAGCCTATTCTAAACTATACCAGTTAGCCAGTCCCTCTGCTACTACTTTTCCAGGTATTTTGACATTTTCAACAATACCTCTTTCTTCCCTGTGGTGCATAAGGCTCACAACATAGAAATTTCTACCACTCCTTTGCGGATTCCCTCATTTCAAGAAGGTTCACAGAAAGCTGCTTTCTTAGCTGGTGTTGCAAGAAGAGCCTTGTGGTACAAAAATAAAAGGGAAGAAGCAAAGGTGGGATTCTTCTTCTCTGTTTCTGGATTTTAATGCAAGAGGTCACAGTCAATGATTCAGACATCACTTTGTATGATTTTTTAAAATTTATATTTGTAATTTTTATTTGTATCACCTTGTATGATATTTATTTGTATGATTTTTAGTCTTTTAGCTAACCTTTGCCTTACAGTAATTAAAATAAAAAATAAAAATCAAATTCTTTGTCCGACACACATGATTTGGTAATCTGGGAATTATTTGTGACTGTCATGTATGATCTCAGCAAATTGCCTTGGGGAGAGCTACCTGAAGTTATTATGCTGGGTCTTGCACAGGTAAAGAGCCAGCTCTGCTCTCTGTGGGAGGTCTGAAATGTGTTGACTCAAAATCATGATGCAATAGCCTTGAGGAGGAGCAGAAAGCACCCTGCTTGCCTCCACCTCCCTGCTGTCACCCAGATCGAGTTCCACTTGGACAGCTGAATCCAGAAAGACACGCAGGTACCCTCAGAGCAATGGGAACAAATGTTATTAGCTGGGACAGCCTGAATTTGAGGTGAGCTTCTTTGCCTACACCCATGATAAAAAGTCTCTGATTTCCTGGGTTTTTCTGTGCTGCTTCCAAAGTGACACAGATTACGTGTGGGTACAGGCTGGCTGCCTGTCAGTGCACATGGTGACTTATGCTGAACAGGATGTGGTAGCTAAACTGCCTACCTGCTTAACAGAGTAACAGGAAGGACTTTTTCCAGCTGAACTTTCTAGGGGAAACTTGGTATATATGGGTAAAACATGATTGCTTGAGTTGATTCGATATTTAGCCTAAACCCCAACACAATCCTAAGGCATCCCTGAATAGCACTGCAGTTCTGCTGACTTCACTCATGGATCACCCTCAAGGCAAGTAGTGAGACATCAGCAACAGCAAGAAGCAGTGAGGATCCATTCTGGGTTGTATTTTACCTGAAAGATGGCTATAAAATGAGGACATGAACTTGTCTTGTGCAGTTAGTTAAATCACTCATGTGGCCAGCAGCAAATGTTCCGGGGGAGTGTGCAGAACAAGAAAAGCACACAGCTGTCTGCCTCCTATGCTGGGATACTTCTACTTTTAATTAATCAATTCCACTTATAGTGATATAGCAGGATTGATTTTCAGTTTTTTAAAAAAAAATACTTGTGAATTATTTTATCCCTTTGTCTGTCACAAATTCTAGAGTGGTAAAGAGCTCTAGAGGTTGATTACGCTTGTGCAAGAGAAATACATTCTTTTATTTGTCTTAAAATTTCTGCTTGGTAAATTGGTTAATATATGGTAGTGTGTCAGATACAACCTTGTCAGGAAGTCTTTTATGGTGGTTGAAACATCATAGATCATTTTTCCAAGTTCTTCTCTCAGATCTGCAAATTCCCAATGTGGTTTTGTCATCAGCAGAGTGCATGGGAAATGCTTGAAGTCTATTTGTTAGTGTGCACACACAGAGCTATACATGCTACATTCACAGGTGAAAGAACAAACAAATCCCATTGTATAGTAAATGTTGCATAAAGCAGAGGGGATCACAGACAGTCCCTTGCCCAAAGTAATTCCCTGCATGAATTCCTCCTCTGAGCTGCTCTTTCACTGTGCTTTGGAGCCTGGATATGTTGAGATGAATTTCTTTTCCCGGCAGACAACAGGATAGAGTCCACATCTGAGAGGTTTTGGAAAGGTGAGAAAAGGCAACTTTGCTGAAGTGAGTGCTAGGCTCTGAAAAAGTGTTATTCCTTGTACATGGGCATCACTGGCACTAAGCACACTGGTTGATGGCTTGTCAAATACCAGACAGGTGCAACCACAGTTGGTTAGAAAAGTTACAAAATACAAAAGCAACTGAGACAGCTCCGTTAACTGTTATGCACCAGAAAGTTAAAATAGCTAGGTTAGGGAGTCCAGCACAGCAAAAATATTTGCAGCAGATGGAGGGTACCCTTGTGCCCAGGCAGAGACAAATATTGTCATTAACATTAATGCAGTGGCACTTGTGGCTTGCAGGGTGTCTGTCCTTACTTTGAAAACTGCCAGTGCCTCATGCACCAGGGCTAGGGAAAGAGTGGTAACAGCTGATTTGTATGCTCCTATCTTGTCAGATATTATTCTGAGTGCCTAAATTTATATCTATTATTTGTGCTGCCCATGCAACACTTACCTCTCCGGAGAGAGGGAAGGAGTGCCTACGTTCATTAAATGTTGATTCCACAACCCATAAGGACAACACATGTACTCAGCAATCCCCTCACTAGTATCTCCATGATCTCTTGCAGCAGAGCTCATCAAAAAGTTTTATTCTGGAGGACAGGGAGCACTGCTTTGAGACTCTGTGCTCTCAGGCTAAGCTGCTCCTCACTACAAAGGAGGAGTGGTGCCGACAGGGCTGGTTTCCCAGCTGCTGAAATGCAGAGCTTTGCCAGTTTGCATAGGAAGAGAAGATCAGCCAGGTCCCTGTCATCACAAACAAGTCAAGCAGTAAATGTTTAATTTCAACAGGGCCCTAGAGCATCACCTCCACATGCCACTGACTGTTAGAGGCTTCAAAATAGTTTCCTAATACCCTCTGACAAACTAAGACCTACAGAAAAGACTGAGAGCCCGTGAAAACAATGTGAAGGGAGGAGACCCATGGGAATCCCATGTCCAGAAATAATGATGCAGTAGGACAGTGTTATTTAAAAGTCTGAAAGGGCCCTAGGAAGCAGGTCATAGCTTACACACTACAGAAGAAATCAATATTCCTCTCCCAGCATGGTCTTCCTTGGCCCCCAGTAAAGTATTTGGCTCAATCCAGACATCGTGAAAATGTGCAAAACACTGATGTTTCTTTCAAAAGAATGTCAATCAACAGGTGGCACTTGCAGCAAAGCACTGCCCAAAGGTTCTTTTTGGAACTTGGTTCAGCACCTCCCTACACACTCGGGACCTTGACTGCAGAGCAGCAGCTGGAGACCTGCACACTGTGCAGCAGCAGGCATCTCTCCAGCAGACTGGTCCCGGCTTGTAAAGAACCTCTCCCATGTCAGCTAAAACAGCATTCCTACAAGGCTCCCCTCATCTGCAGGGGCAATCTTGTGTTGGAACAAGCAAATAATGGGAAAGGTCTTCTTCCCCTGACTCCTGTGCCCTCTGCCTCATTTCTGTGCTCAGTCTTTTTCTCAGCCAGCCACGGCCTAAGTAAGTTAACCAAGGGAATGGGAGGCACTCTATGCCCAACCACAGCCCTCTCCCTCACCAACCCCTTTCACTCATGCAACACCTATGAGGAAAAGAGACACGACCACAGAGTTGATACATTTCTTTTTAAGATTAATCAAAAAGAATAAGCATTTTACAGTGTAATCTACAAAATGCCTGAGCTGGGGGAAAGTTGCAAGTAGTACTTTTCATCTTTTTGGGTGTGAAGAGAGAGAGCAAGCATTCTCTTTTTTCCTGCATTCATAGTTCATCTTGTAGGATTATCCTGTTAATCCTGCCTGTTAACTTCAGCCTTGGCTACAGCTCTTCCAGACCACAGAGATGGTCCAGCAAAGGCCTTGGAGACAGAAGGCAGGGGACTGACATCACCTCCCATAGCTGGTGCTTAACATTTGCTTCATTCAGCTCCTACTGAGTCCTCTGCCTGCCTTTTTGAGGATACTGGGAGTTATAACAACTTCACTTCTGCTCAAGGGTGAGTAGTCAGCCATGCCCAGCCCACCACGTTTTTAAAACCATGGGGTTTTAAAAAGCAAGCGAGCTTTTACCATGCAGTGTTGCTGTGGAATAAGCATCTTTATTCCAATTGAACACAGAGGGAAACTGAGGCACAGTGGAAAAATTTCTTTTAATGGATGTCTGTTTGCCTAGTGAAGCATGCCTTAACTTATTCCAGGTTTGACCTGAATAAAATTCTTATAATGGTGGGTTTTCAAAGTATGCTGGAATCTAGGGGCCAGAGGGAAAAAATAGCTGACCAGTGGCAAGGTCAGAATGGAAGCTGGAAATCTTTTAAAAGATGCTTTTTTGTCTTTGAAGGGGTCTTTGCAGCAATCTTTGTTTCAGGCAATTTATAGCATTTTCACAGGGCTGAGCATTTTTGAAAATGTCTTACAACCTTACAGAAGTGACATTCCCACCTTTGCTGTAAAACAACAAAGAGGATCCTTAGAACACTGAATCCCCTGGGACATCTTGTCACAGTGCACAGTCTGAGAGAAGGTATCCCTTTGCCCCATATCCATATGGACAATAGGTTATGTTAAGGCACAAGTAATTTTTTATCCCTTAGTTGACTGCTTTTTTAAATTTAAGACTGACCTACATTAAGGAAAGAAAAATTTTTAAAAGTCAAACCACAAAAGCTGGCACACTATCTGTTATAAATAATTCAGAACAAATCTGCATAATTATACTAAAACCATTACTCCTCAAACAAAAATAGGATCAAAAAAGGTCTGTCTGATCATATTCTATCACAATGACTCTCTGTAGCATGTCTTGTACTACAAGTTCTCTCAAATGCATTTTCCACTGTACTTTATCCAGTGTGCTTTGTCATTTTTTGATAATTTACTGGTTCATTCTAAGACCTTTCTTTCATCTTTTAATACATATGTGAATTTCCTGGATAAAGGCAAATCACTATTAGATCATCATCTGTCTCCACATCATGAAAGTAAATTCCTTGCCAATGCCAGCATTAGTTGTCCACAAGCCATTAATCCAAAAAGCTTAGAAAAGGTCAGTTTTTAAGCTAATAGTATAAAACCCACATAATATAACATTCAGATAGAAAGTTTAGGAAGTCTCTCTTGCAACTTAATTTAAATCCCCTGTAAACCAAAATGTCTGGATAAAGCCCACAAAAGATTAAAGACACTGGAGGACCTGATTTTCTAATCCATTGCATTTTCTATCCCTGTGCAAATCCACACAAATCTTTACCTCTTTGAAGTCACTAGCAAATCTCTTGGTCTTTTCAATAGTACTTACAACTTCACTTCTGGTAATTACATCAGCCTGCCACTGTGGAACATCACTCCTGGGAAACATTAATAATATAAAGCTGGGCACTGCCAGATCTTCTTTGTACCAAAGCCATTTAATTTAAGTAGCTTTTCTCTTTTCCTTGTTAAAGACACGAGGATGTTACAGGCTTCACAGTTGCAGAAATTGTTTTAGAAAGGGACAGGCTGATTCTTTTAATAGGAGCTTGAAAGCTTACAATATTTTTCAGAGACCAGAGCATGTCTAGGCAGCCACTCCCTAATGGACCTTCCTTCCCCAAGGTATGGCTTTCCTCATATTCTTGGGCTTGCTTTGCCTCTTTCTGTGCACCCTCTTGGCTCAGCAGTAAATGGAATACAAACAGGGGAAGAAACTAGGTCACTTTCTATCAGCACCTGGGCACCCAGATAAATCTTTCCTTCATCAAGTTCTCCAAGCTAATATTATACAATGGCAGGTGATGTTGGCTAGGGAGCTAATGCTCATCCAGGGGTACTTCCCATTGCTCACATAATGAAAGGCCATCTTCTCATGTCAGCTTGATGGAAAAGGAAAGGGAAACACCAGAGGAAAAATGAGCTGCAAAGGAGGGAAACACAGTGTTAAGTCCCCTGGTTTCGCTGATAAAATTTTCAAGCAAAATATTCCAAGCATTGTGAGTTGAGGTTTTTTGTTTGTTTGCTTTGTTATATTTCTCCATTAAATTTAGATACAGTCACAAATGCATAAAGGAAAACCAAGCAAAATTAAAGACAAAGTTTCACTAAACTTCTGAGGTTTCTGGTAAGAAACTTTGGTTGCAAACACTAAACTCATCCCCATCTGTATCATCAAGTTGTTGTCCAAGATGGAATTCACTGTAATCCCATTGCTGAGCATTGCCCAGAGGCTATCTTCCCCAGTAACAATGTGCCTTCTTCTTTAAAGTGGCACGTTTTTGTGGCCTGGCAGGTTGCTAAAGCAAAAAGCTTCTTGTGCGCTGGAGGCTGCTTTTACTCTCGCTATTGCAATTTCTTTTCTTTATGGGGGAACTGTTGACAGAGCAGCTGATAAAGCAAAACCCAGATGATGCTCTAGGTCTTGACAGATAAGATCAACAGGTTTGTTGTCTCAACGAGACACTGTTTATCCAGTACAATGGTGGGCTAATTTCACTGGCACGGGCTCTATGTTAATGCCCTGCCATAAAGGAATTATTATAATTCCACCTGAAAGCCAGGGCTGCTCCTCCCTCTCCCCTCTCCCTCCTGCCATTCCTTCTCCTCCCTTCCAGGTAAATCCAGCTGAAATACCAGATGCAGAGATTTCAGGCTTTGTGGTTTGCTTTGACCCATACAGATTTGCTTGGAATATTAAAATGTTGCCAGTCTGCCACTGTACCAGCTGCAGGAGCTCCTCAATGGACGAGAACTTCTCTTTGTGAGATTTAAGGAATATCATTCATGAGGCATCAGGAAAAGTACATTGTGATAAACTAATATAATTTGAAGCGAGAATTACTCTCAATTACACATTAAATCATATGTTATTTCAACACCTTTGATGATTTTACAGTGGATGTAGGCTTTCCTGCTGAAGGTAAAATCTGGCCTGTTTTCTTCTCATTAGTCACAAACATGTTCTCTTGGGAGCTGCAAATCATTTGCATGTCTGCATGACAAAGAATTATTACACAGAAGAGATTATTAACAGCATTGCTTCATAATTCTCATTTGAATTACTCAATTAGTTTTGCTTCCAGGTGATAAATGAGGGCTTTGCCAGAAAGGAAAAAATGTTTTCTAATTCATCACAAGAAAGCATTTGCTACATTATGCCAATTATCTTATTAAAATATTCTTTGACAAGTGTTGTTATTTCTTCACTTCTCCCAGAGACCCCTACCTCCCTGAAATCATTGGTGCAAGATAAGGTCTGCTCCCCAAGTGCCTCTCCATTCATCACATCGCTCTGAGATTTATGTCCTTGGCGATAATCTCAGAAAGATGCTCACCTCTTAATCTCAGCTTCAGAAATACTTCTGAAGCAACATTCAATCCCATCAGCAGTGAAATCAGTTAGGAAGTAGCTGCTGGAAAGTAATGAATATGTAGAGATGCTTTCTGTAACAATAATCAGAGTTGAAAGGAAAGTATGAGTAGCTTGCTGAGGAGATGAATTTGCATTTTCTTAATGAATCCCCTCTGAAGGTATCTGTGCTTCTTTCTAATGTTTGTGTTGCACAGACACCTGAGTGATTAAAATTTTTGTACCCATACAATCCAAGGTTTGGTGTACCAGCTTCAGCATTGCTCCTCCTGTCCAAAGAGGCTTAAGGGGAGACAGGGAAAGTATCTGCCCCTCAGTGATCTGTCCTGCTGGAGGGCACTGGGCTTCCAGCCACATTGGTGGCCAGTGCCAGCTCTGGAAAAGGTACAGCAGTGAGTTATGTATAATCTTGTAGTCTTTGAGGCTACTCTGAAGTACAGGGAGCAATGGCTTGGGCAACTGCCCCAACAGGTGAGATGCAGCTCTCATTTCCACTGCTGTGTGTATACTGTGTCCATACAGTTCATGCTAAAAGGAGCAGCCTAATTTTACAGCCATATGGGAATTACATCCTTTTTCTTGTATCATCCTGTTTTAGTTCTGTGAGGCATAATTGTTTCAAACTTCTAAGATAAAAGGTAAAGAATTCTTGTTACTGAATGATTATCATTAATGCTTGTTATTTTATTTATAGAAATATTTAGTAGTAACTTCTGGTAAACCATTTCCCTTCCTTTAATAACAAAAAATGGAGATGAAGTCTGCCTATGCTAACAATTGCAAGGGTCAGCTGTGTTGGTTTTTTGTAATAAACATTGTTAACTGAAAACTTAGACTTCTTTTATTTATCGGACTGAGTCAGAACTTTAAAGCAGAAACTAGCTTTGAAGTGGGGCCCAAAGTAAAGAAGAAAAGCACAACAAAACCTTTAATGTTTTATCTGCAGGTTTGCTGACCAAATCCATCTGCTTTATTTGACAACTGATAAAGACTGGCAGGTGCTCTAATGAGATGGTTTTGGCTGCACTTGCAGATCATCCTTTCGAAACCCGCAGCAATGTCACTCTCCAAATAGCTGAAAGACATGATTGACCTCAATGTCAAATGTGTCAGTGGATGTGTGCAGGACCATTCTTGTGGGTACATGTAAAACACCCTCCCACATCCCTCTCGCTGTGGCTTGCTGACCCCTGCTCCTGTCTGCCTTGTAGTTTGGGTTTTTTCCTTTTTCCATTTTGGGTCTGGCCTTTTCCACAACAGGAATTCATCAGCAACAGCCAGCATCTGAATGAAAACTTGCAAAATGGCCATATCACCCCCAGGCCTGTGCCACAAGGGGAGAAAGGAGCTGACCAGTCCCCTGCTCTCTGGGTGCCACTCTTACTCAGAGTTTGTCATTTAAAAGATTTAGGGCAAGAGGTAGCATAAAATCACAGGTCCCCAAGAATAATTGAGACTGGAAGGGACCTCTGAAGGTCATCTGCCCTGTCCCTTGATCAAAGCAGGCCCAGTTTCAAAGTTATTTTCAGTATTAATATTGTCTGAGAGCAAATTGTGCACCTTCCTCTCTCTGCTCTGTAGGTACCTTTGTAGCTGGGAATGTAGTTTCTTTCTCATAGACTAAGAGAATAGAATAATCAGGTTAAAATTAGAACAAGAGTTCTAAATTTGTATCTATCTTTTCAGCTTCTATTTTTGACTTGAAGAAGGAATTTTGTACCCAGACACTTGTTTGCTTTTCCAGATGTATCAGCTAGTCTGAAACAAATATTACCCCCTCCTGCAAATCTTGCTGGTATTCTTAGACTCTCCCAGCAAGAACATTATCTTCAGTGAAGTTTTGACTCAGCAGTGACCAGAGAATTTTTGTCCCTGAGATTACATACGAATTATCTCAAACAAGCTGCTGAAGCTGTTATTCAAATAAGCAGATAAATCCAACAGTCAACAGTGCTATCTGAAGGCTTAAATAGTACTGAAATTAAAAGAGAAGCTGAAGTAGAATAGCCTGTGCAAAATCAGTGATTCTTTGTTTTAAACATAGTTGAAATTCATTTGTCCCTGTTATCCATCCCCTTTTATGCTGCTAAAGTTGACAATATCTTTGGTTTGTCATTCCAAGTGAGAGACAGGGGGAAATAAGGAGGGCAGACTAAAAGAAACAGGGTTGGGCAGGGATGTCAGTGGGAAGATGTGCTTTGTCTAAAGTTCACTGATCTTAATTATGGTAAAAGATTAAGAGACATTGCTTCATTCTAATTCCTATCCTGACAGTTCCCTATTAAAAGTAAAACAGCTGACACAAAAGCAATGCAATCTTCTTCAAATTAGTCTTCACAACCAAAAATAAAATAGGAAAACCTTGTCAGTTAATTTTTTAACTGGGTATATTATGGGAAGCCTAGAGTAGAGATTTTACTATACAATCCAGCTGTTCCTGACATAACTAGGCACATGCACCAGATTTTTCACTGCAGTATAATCTTGCTCTGTTGAATCAAGTCAGAAACTTAAAAAAGCTCCAACCATATCACCCTGAGCAATCCTTGACCTTCAAAATTACATTTTCAAATGCTTGGGGAAAGAAAAAAAAACTAGGATGAGCTGTTCAGGCTGCTCTGAAAGGAATGCAGATTCCATCAGTGTCCATTTGCATCAGTCAGTGGAAATGACCCCAAAAAAATGTTCTCAGAACTAATTCCTCGAGCTTCACTTACTGGATTAACCACACTTTTTCCTGGTGCTATGTTACTATTGGTTATAATTGAGGCTGGTGGATCCATCGTGGGTAGTCCGTCCTCCAAACAGTTCATAGTGTGACCATAAGAAAAAGAACAGACAGGAGAAAGGACTTGTTATTGGCATTTATAGATGGGGGCATGAGGCACAAATGGAGATTAGTGTCTTGAGGGGCAATTTGTGATGGATTACAAAAATCAAAGAATTAAACAGCTTTGTGCACTGCAATCCCAGACTCTAGAGCTTTGCTCTGTGCCTTGCACTGGGAGTAACTCAAGGAGTATCTGCCCTTGGAGAGGGCAGGTGGTACACAGGACAAAGCTCCTCCTCAGTCACAGATCTTCCCTCAAGATGATACCTCTTGAAATATCCCATCACAAAAGTGTGAACATCAGCAAGGAAAATGTTTTTGGGGCTTAAGCAGGCCTATAGAGCAGGTGACCTGCAAGTTCACAGGAGCACTGTCAAATAGAATTTCATTGCCTGTTCCTCTAGCCTCTGCTCCTTCCTCTCCTTTTTGCTCTACTTCTCCCCAGCTAATGCTTATAGGGAGGTTTGGATAGAAGAAACAGGAAAATGATTGTTATTTTTCAGAATAAGGCTGCAGAATTTAGGGAGTTTCCAATTTGAAGAGCAAGCAGGGGCATAGAAATTCTTCCCTTAGTTTCCCCTCCCTCATATTAAATTTCAATATGCCAACTAAGTGGAAAACTTATAATGCAAGTCAGTTATGATCCTGAAGAACAAGAGAGAACAAAATACCTTGCTGTTCCTGGAAAACTTAAGTCTGAGGGCCAGATAACCCTAAAAACTTCCACTAAGCCATTTGAGTTGTCACATTCAATAGAAAACTCTTCATCCATGAGAAGAAAAGTCCTATCCAGGAAAAATAATTCATCTCAGACAAAGATGGCAACTAATGGGGAAATGAGTGGCTGAAACCCCACCACAATAAAAGTGTGATTATAATGCTTTAAGATCTGTGAATATGATCATAGACCGTATTTTTACAAACAATGATTGTGTTCTTCCCTTCAGATTTTTGGCTGACAAATCTGTGGCAGGACATCACTGCTTCATGAATAAAAGACTGAGGCAATAAGCACTTGCTGTGAGCAGGAAGCACAGGCACAGTGCACAGTCACAGACTTTCCTTCAGCAAACGCAGCCTGTGCTGAAAGAACTCACTGCAGATCCCACTGATGGTTCCAACACTGATACAGACTTTAAATGCTGTCCTGATGATGACTGCACTGCCACAAATGACCTTACTAAATACGGGGGCTGTATTTAATGTGGCTGTCAATAAATACTGTGTGCTCTACTGACAGAACCGTGTTACCAGCCAGTTGTTAGTTAGTCTTACTTTTCATCTAAAGATGGCAGTGTGCTAAACCTCACATCTGTTAAGTTAGTGAGATACTCTTCTATTTTATATAAAAGCTGTGTTTTAGGAGAATTAGGCTCAACAATCCAGCTGTAACTCAAGAGCAAGAAAATTATAGACCATGTAAACCTTTATCTGAACAAATAGGCAAACCAAGTAAACCTCCTTCTCTTTAACTGAGTAATCAAACTGCAGAAAGAAGTGATAACAGGGTAAAGGTAGCAGAAGAAAAGGTGGCTGCTAAATAATAAATACCTTGTCAAACAAAGAAGGAGACCTGTGAATGGTACATTGGAGTTAGGAGAATTGGATGAACATGTTTGCACACATATATGGAGGAGTAATGTGAACAGTGGTAAGGGCCATTTACTTTGATGTCTACTGGAACCCTGAACAAAAAGCAAAACAAACAAGAGATGCCAATCTGAATTTCCATACCCCGAAGTAACCTGTTACTGTATGATTTGAGCCTCCTGTGGTGTAATTCTGGCAGTAATTACATAGGAACAGCACTTGTGGTAGCGTCAGGACAAATATTACCTCCATTAGGTCTTGAACAAACATGAATCGAGAAGTGTAGGTGTTCTCCAACTTACTGTGTCCACATAGCACCAGTTCATTGATTTTATTGGGTGCTATGGGCACTCAACCATTTGGGAAACTCTGTGTTTTGAATGCCCTCTACTGGTCCTTCAGCTGCAGGAGCCCATCCTTGGGAACCCTCCGTGGTCCCAGAGGCCCATGGAGCAAAGAGAGAGAGAGTTAGCCAGAGGCCAGTGCCAGCTCAGCCACCTCACTGAAGGCACCACAGAGAGGGTGTGGGGCTCAGTCTTGCTTAAAGAAGTTATTGCTGACTTACAGTGATTTTTAATAATTCACTAAATGCTTACAGTCATTAAATTTTTTGGAATGTGATTTGTCATAGAGGAGGGCTAAACTCTGTGACTGGAAGGAGTAGGGGCAAGAGGGGAAAATGCTGTGGGCTGCATTTGAATGTGTCCACCATGATATTTACTCCTACACCCCCTCGTATCATTTACCTTGCAGCAATTCTCCTTGGATTTCATACAGCTCCAATTTAAAGCTTATGCCAGCAAAATCAGCATTTTGGGGGCAAGAAACATTCTCAGTGAAATCTGCTCCTCTCTGGATTGCACTTGTGTGCAAAGGCATACCCAGCCTGGCTTGGTGCTGCATGCTAGGCATCTCTACTGCATAAAGAAACCAAATTATCCAGGGAAGATGTGCTCAAAACTTGTACACAGGCATAGCCTTCAAAGCTTTTCAGAGCTGGCCCTATTGACTCCTTCCAGCAGCAGATGCAAAATCAGTCTGTATATTTTAACAATTAACAGCAGTGATAGAAGTCTGCGAGGTATTACTCAGTTAATGTAGCTGCTTAAATAAAGTTTGTAAACTAGACCTCTGTTGTTCCATCTGTTTTTTAATCTGACACCTATCTTAATATAGTAATCAGCAACAAGCAGGAGGGTGTGTTTGCATGTTACATTTGTTAGCATTGCTACAGGCGAGAAAATACTTGAACTTTGTGAAAAGAAGCAAAACCAAAACAATAGAGTAAGATCAAAGTGAAATCTCTGATGATTTTTCTTTCACAGAGAGTTTTCTTCTTTTCTATCTCACATTTTCTGAGAAGTTTCTGCTCTTGGAGGTCACTTAAATATTTTTTATGAAAAGCAAAACATAGAAATATCAACAGAAGCATTAAAGCAATCCCCAAAAAAGACTTAATGTAGAAACAGACCTGAGGAAAAAACTTCTGCCACAATCAACACCAGTTGTCCCCCTTAGTTTGTTTTGCACACAGGAACTCCAGTTGTGGAGCCAGTGAGGCAGAAATAGCTCAGCAGGAAAGGCATGTGAGGCATGTGCACTGAAGCCATGTGCACTGGAGAGCTTCACTGAGGGTTCAATTTTTTTTCTTCGTTCAGGTACCATACAAACTATTCAAATTTGAAGGACAGATCGTTTCCCAGCCCTGCCTGCTCCTTAGCAAAGCTGATCAATCCAGAAAAGTCACAATTGCCACTAAAGCCAGTTGTTTCCATGCATCTGGACTGGGTATGTAATCATTCTGAGACTGGGCTCCCAGGCAGATGTGGTCACAAAATCAGTGGATCCTGAGTACCATGCACTAGCCATCAAAGCTCCATCTTGATTTTGCTGGAAAAGTGGAACCAGTAAACATAACTATGCACAAAATTTTAAGGTATAAGAAATTGATGGCACTTATAACTGGGGTACTGACTGGGCAAGAGGAAATCAAAGCTCTTTTTTTTCTGTTCTTGGCCTAACAAAAAGGGGACTCATTCTACTTCTGTGCACCAAACAGGTGCTATTCTAAAAATGTATACAACAAAACTGTCTCCTTCTGGAAAGGGCATGGAAATTTGCTGATGAGGACAGTATTTAAATGCTAAAGGAGATTATGATTAAACAGCAATCTGAGGGCAGGACTTGAGCCGATGCCCTGGGAAACAAAAAATGTGATTGGTCCCATATTTCAGATCAAAATGTTTGGATGGCTAAATAGCAAATACTTCAAGTGCCCACAAGTACTTTCAAATAAGCTACCATCTCAGAAGTTACAAAGCAAACAACCCCAGTAAAATTCAAGGAAGGACTACATTACAGAGTCCAGCAATCTGGTCAAACTATTCTGGAGAGGGCAAGGTAAAAATCAATTCAGTAGGCTGTTAATTACAAGGTACATGCTTAACTCCAGATAAAAAATAATGACGATGGAGCAGTAAATATAGTCCATGTGTGGCCCTGAGCAGCACCCAGGGTGAGTCACAGGCCAGGTGAGTCACATTGTGCCATGCCACAGTAGGTCTTAGATAAGTGTGGCTCCTAGTAGGAGACCAACCGGTCAAGTTTGTAGACAGTAGCTTTGCCTAAAAAGTGGAGCCTGTTAGAGGCAACTCCTGCTCCCTCAGCTCTCTGATCACAGAATATGATGAGTTGGGAGGGACCCACAATGACCATTAAGTCCAACTCCTGGCCCTGCACAGCACCATGGTGGGCTGTGCACTGCTGTTCCCACGTATACAAAAGCTTTTCCATGGTCTCTGAGGAACCAAAAAGTTTGGAAGTGCATTTCTATTGACAGAGGGTGTTACTTGACATAGTTTGGGATGAAGGAGATGGTGGTGGTTGTTCTTCTGCTATGGATGGAAACACAAGGCTTGAGGGGACATACTCAGGAATGGGAGTTGTAAAGTTGGGAGTCATCCTGGTGCTCCAATAATGGAAGTGATGGCTGGAAGCCTTGTACATAGCATGGCTCAATTTGTGGTTTCACCTGCATGTCTGCAGGCCTGCATCTGCATGTTGGAGCTAATGACCACAGTCAGCTCTGATTTGCAGAGAACTGATACAGTTACTTGGCTCTTCCTAAGCTAAAAATGCAGGTTTTGCCTGAGCAAAGCTGTAATTTCTGTGTGCTGTGAAGACTGTGAGAGAACCCTAAGATACAGAGACTATATAAAACTATATTCTTTCCTACTTTCTATAGGCATTTCCTCTGGTTCATTCAAATTAACATTAGGAATTTTTTTTCTTTTCCATCCCTATCATTTATGTGCTTGACTAAAGTATACTGCAAGGTGAAATTATTTCATTCAACTATGACTTAAAAATAATTAATCCCCCAATATTTCATCACAGAGTTAATCTGAAATTTGTCTTCTAGAATCTCATTGTCTTACTGAGTATCATGGTGAGATTTTGATTCTCTTTTTAAAATATAGTTGCTAGTACCTGCCATCAGTTTAACTTTTCACATAATCACAGAATGGTCAGGGTAGAAGGGATCTCAGAGGGGTCATCTGGGTCCAACCTTCCTGCTCAAGCAGGGTCATCCTAAAGCACATGGCACAGGATTGCATCCAGACAGTTCTGGAGTCTCTCCAGTAAGGGACAGCCCACAAGCCCCTTGGGCAGCCAGTTCCAGTGCTTGGTCACCTGTCCCCAGCCTGCACTGGTACCCAGGGTTATTCCTCCCCAGATATAGGAGCCTGATATTGCCTTTTTTGAACTTCAGACATTTCTTCTCTGCCTGTCTCTCTTTTACAACTTTCTGTTCAGAAATCCTTTATTTCAGAGTTCATTTTAATTGCAGTCTGAGGTTACCTGACAATTGTTGCTAGACTTGTCCTGGCACTGACACAAAGGCCCCACCTCTGGCTGAGGTATGAGACAAAATACAGTAATTCCTAATTCCATTGCAATGGGCTCATGTGAAAATGGTACTGCTGCCTTTTTGCAAGCTTTGGCAAAACATGAGCTATATAAGTAGGAAAGGCTTGTCTTTTGCCTCTTTTTTGGAATAATATAGTGAAAGGCTTCAGAAAGAGAGAGGGAGAGCTCTATACTCTATTACAAGGTCTGTTTCTTTTATCACTCACAAGGAAAAACATATATTCACATGTTGGGGTGCCTAAAGTAATCTCAAAATGAATTAAAAAGTGATAAATCAACTTGACTTCACGTAGCCTTTTGACTGCGAGTGTATTTTGTGGCAGACAGGCAGCCTAGAGGCTCCATTTTCAGGGTCTTTTCCTTTACTTCTAGTAAATACCTGTATTCCTTCTCTGGGTCAATACTTGAGGTGTTACCTGCTACCCACAAAAAAAGTGGATCTTGACTAACCCCTCATCATACCTGGAACCTTAGTAGGGCATTCTCCAGGTACTCTGAAAATCCAAAAATCTCTCTTCTCTCATGTTCCAAATTGTGATAAATAAAATGTAGGTATGTTGCATGGAAAACAGTAAGCACAGAAAATGATATTTTGTCTCTTTAGTGCAGCTTGACATATTATTTGTGCTGTAGTATCTAAGCCATTAAAACACCTTTTGGTTGCATTTTCAGGCTTTAAGCCTCACTGTGAGGGCAAAACACTCAAATTTCATTTTGAAGTTCAATTAGCACTTTGAAAATAGCATCATAGAATAAGCTGAGGTGGAAGGGGGAACCAGAATCATTGGTTCCATCTCCTGGCCCTGCTGTGGACAACCCCAAAAATTGCAGCATGTGTATGAGAGCATTGTCCAAACAACACTGACCCCAAGTTCTAATGAAAAATAGCTCCACAGGTATTGTGCAACTTCATAGGATCATTGCAGCCTGTGAGACTGGCTACTTGTAACATAGTCAAAATACCTTCAAGTGCAATATGGGCCCTTCAAACCTACCATCACTAACCTGTGAGTAGTTTTCATGCTTTTTGCATTGTGTGCTGGGTAGAAGACAGAGAAAGTTTAGGAAACGTTATTGCTTCATGCAATATCTTAATACACATCTACCACCCACTGTGCCTATCTAATGCACTATCTACCACTTAGCAGAGCCTGATATTGCACAATAACAAAATTTAACAGCAGTTTGGAAGAAGAAAAATAACTTCTCATCTCATGAGTAGGACTCAGTCTCTCCCCTCCCTCTGTCAGGCAGATCCACTTAAGCCCTCATTGCTCTGCCAGGTTTGAGGTGTTCACTTCTCGTTGATTTATACTTGTGATTCCTGGACTGATCCACTCTGATATGCTTTGCATCATCTCTGGAAAGCTAAGGCTTTGTTTTCCCAAGTCACTTGTATTCCATTAGATGTCAACTGATTTCAGCAGAATAGCATCTGCATGGCTGAAATAATGCTGTGTACAACTGGCAAAAACTAAATTAGGCCATGCAAATGAACCTTTGTGCAGTTGGGTTTATTGTTTATGCTTACAGTTGCCCTGATAAACCATAGGTGTTGGTTGTTCCAAAATTAAGCATAATACTTTGCTCCAGGTAGCAACTTGACGTAAAAAGGCTTGGCAGGTGATTAGTTAATAATATCATTTAATCTGCTTCAGTAATTCAAATATTGTCAGCAGCTGAAAAAGTGCCTATTCAAAGTAGCTGCTCTAAGGATGCTTAATATCTTGTGGACTGCCTTCGAGATCTGCAGATGAAAGTTAGGTGGTATTACAATTATTATTGTTGTGTCATAAAATCTGGGTGTATACTACAACATACTTTCTATGAGTACTCATTTGAATCTGGACTTTAAACAGGCTGTTCTAGCCAACTTGTATTTCTTTCAAGCTTGCTTTCAAAACTTTTGCTGATTGGTAAGTTTGCAGGGTATACATTTTGAGTCTGAGTTCTACAAGCATTTGCTTTGTAAGTCCAGTAGCTGAGGTGACTGTGTTGCATGGCCAGAAAACAGCAACAACATCATGCAAAGCGTGACAGAGCAGAGGAAGATTGGTCTTTACACAGTAATGAAGTAGCTAACAAACTGGAGTGTCACTTATCTGGTGAGCTTTCCAGTCAGAAACAAACCCAAGAGCCTCTCCTAGATTAAAGCTGGGCAATCTTTGCTTGCCAGTATTTGTTAGACCGCCCCACTGATGAGCAGTGGCTGTTGTCCTTCCTGGAGCACAGCTCCTGTGAGTTGCCTCAGCTCCCCATTGTGCTTTGTGCTTTGCATGACTAGGAAAGAGGATCCCTGTCTGTTCAGCAAAGCATTTCTAGTCCTGCACATGCAAACAGGGTAAGACATCATAATTAGTCACATATTTCAAGTCTTTTGCTCTTTAGGGCAACAAAGTCTCCATGGAGAAACCACAAGGGCTTGGCTAGAGCATAGCTTGTCTTTGCTCAGTGTTTACTGGATATACAGAAACGTAGGAGGCTAGAAACCTGCACTGATGAGCTGGTTGGTTTCTGGCATTTTCAGCCACAAAGAGCTGTGGAGAGTCCAACAGACCATTTAAAGGCAGAGCACATGAGTAAGAATGTTATGTATGGGGTTGTACTGGCATTTTTGAAACCTGCAGCAGTAGGACACCGACATAATTTAGTCCCATTTTGAAGCTCCACTGTGTTTCCAGCATGATACAAAGCAGGTACCTCATATGCACCCAGAGAGTCTGACACAGTTTCCACTAGAAATGGTTGCCCTGTTCTTATCCAATAATACAAGTCTGCCGCAGAAACCCCTCACTGTTCCCTCTTGTACAAACTATTTACCTTCCTCCTGTCTTTTCTATTATTCTGACCTGAGCAACCTGAACAGCTCTAAATGGGTAATGATACTGTGGGAAAACACTGCAGGTGTGCAGGTGCCCCTTCGTGGCTGGATACAGGAGTGGGTGAGCAAACAGCTCCGCTTTTAGGGTTATTCTTAAGTACAACTGAATGTCATCTATGTGCTGCAACAATATGTACAGCAACAGAACACACACAGTGAAATTGCAGCATGGGAATTGTTCCGGGTGCCCAAGCTATCTGGGAAGGCACAGCAGGCTGGGGAAGCTGGATGGGAGGTGATGGGGAACAACGACCAAACCTCAGCAGAAGAACAACCTCAGTGGTGCTGCAGGTACAGGGTTACTTCCTCATCACTTCAAGTTGTCCCACGGGTCAAGTCAAGCCCTGACAATGAGAGAGCATGTTCCAAGGCTGATGAAGGTGTGGAGGAGAGCATGAAAATGCACAGGGCCCAACAACCCTGTGCACTCTGGCTGAAGGGCAGTGTGAGGAAGAGGCTTGGTTTGCACTGAGCAATGATTCTCCAGGGAAGGCTCTGGTTACCCACCGTGACGTGTCTCTAATGATGGCTGGAGGGTGAAGGCATCTGTAGCCTATACCCCACCCTGAGAATTCCCCCTGCCTCCTGGGCTCTTCCCTTTCTGTCCACAGAGGCTGTTGGAGCCTCCTGGTAATGAAAACTCAAGGTCTATCAAGTCATAATGAGAACAACAAAGCAAAGAGGATGCCTCAGTGCTTACTCTCCGTGGCTCTTCTGGGCTGTGCTGACTGTGTGAAGAAGCCTCACTCTGTTCCAGGAAACCAAAAACTGTTTATGTGAGAGGAGAAAAAAATGTGCCAGTAAAGGATTAAAGATTTAATAATCATAAAGGAAAATATGCTCTGTAATGAAGTATCAACACCAATTGACTCATTTCTGCAGTTTTGACAACTGCCAGGTGTTCTGCAGTAGTATGATCTGCACCTGCCCATGTTGTTTCTGTAGCACCTAGGTGCTCTCCTCCCTACCAACCTGCCTCCTGCCTTGAAAATTCCCTCTGAGAAAGGTGGGAGTATTTCATGTTTGGTATGTTGTCATGGAAGCAGAAACCCCTTTGGGCAGATAGTTGTCATATTTTCCTGTTTGTACAAGCGCGGGAGTGCTCCTCGGCAGCTTTCACCAGGGATCTGGTGGACATCTGGGGCTGTGCAAAGGATGTGCATGGGCAGGAATCTGCATGGGGGTCCCCCCTGCCCACCCCACACTCCCTTGTACCAAGGACTCAGCAAACCTGGATCTGGGCCAGCTCTCCAAAGACCTGTGTGTGCCTGCTGGACCTTGGCCTGGTCTAAGCTCTCCCACGGAAAGTGTGACTCTTTCTTTGAGGCCAGCTGAGCTTCTGAGGGGAACAGGAATACAGTTTGGGGGTCTCCTCAATCACAGAGGGGCTGTGGTGGGAGTAGTGCCTTGCTGCTACAGCTAGTCTTTAGGAGTGACTGGGGCTTCAGTCTCAGGAGCATATTTGTATTCCGAATGTCCTTCATATTCAGAAAATTAATCTTTCTGATTATACACAAGAGTCCTTTCTTTCTGGCACTGGTTTCTGCCTACCAGACTCTAAGCATTTTTGACACTTTTCATAGAGTTTTCCCCCTTCTATCCCTGCTTCTGTTAAACTTCCCTTCAGCTCTGTTTGCCCCAAGGTGCTGAGGCATGGATAAGAAAGAGTAAGGCAAGAAGCTGAGGCTGAGTCTGGATTTGGTTGATTGCATAGCTATAGTAGTCCTGTCTTCTGGCAAATTTCCTTACATAACTTGTCTTTCCTCAGATGTAATCTCGTGCTCCAGGGCTGATGCTTTCCCCAAGCACAGTACACCCCCTGTATTCCAGCACACTGACATCCATACATGCTGGTCTACCAAAGACTGGAAGAAGAAACTGTAATTCCTAGGACACTGTAGGTCACTGTTCCTAGAAGCTGAGGGTGAGGTCAGACAGCAGAGCAAAGCAAACATCATGCAACATCAGTGCAGGGGCTGTGTCCCTGTCTCTCTCCCTCCCAGCAATGCTATTTCATTCCTTCTCAGCTCCAGCTTCAGCACGTGTGTGTCTGCACGGGCTCACTCAGCCTGCTAGACTGGCTGTGGGTTGTTTCCCCCACTCCTGGGGTTAGTTTCCTGCTGGTTCCCTGGCTTGAATTGGTTTATTGGCCTGCCAGCTGCACACCAGTGCCAACAGGAGGTAGCAGGGAGGGGAGGTGGGCTGGGGTGCATCCCCCCCCCCAGTCCCATGGCGTCTGCAAGCCTCGGTATCGGCCCAGCCTTGCCATCTCACCACACCCTCAGACAGAAAAGCAAAGGACACTTCAGCTATTCCCAAGCTAGATGTCTGGAGAGATAACAACAATAGACAATAAGAGCTGTGTACTGCACACAAGCATTTTTGGCAGATAGCAGCAATTCGGATATTGGTGTCTGAAGAGCAGTGCTAGGTCTGATTGCAATTGCAAACCCACCGATACAGAGGCATGCATACCTAAGTGCCTTTTCCCCCACCCTTTGCTTTCTGTTGCACTTTACCTTGATGGATAGGGAACTGTCTGAATTAATTGCATCCTATTATCATAAAGGTGGTTACTTCGTAACTACTGTAATTACCCTTTTGAAAAATGCTTCTGAAAGATTGGCACATCTGTTACAATTACAGCTCCTTCCATCATTGCATTTCAAAAATACATGTGTATATATTCAAACTGGGGTTTGAAATCAGATTAATTGCTGTATTCTTGCGCCTTGGCCCTCTATTCAGAGAGATACATATGTCTCAGAGATGTATTTTTAAGGAATAAACCTTCCTAGTAAAAACCCAGCTTACCCTTTTGCTCTCATCTTTCCTCCCTGAGCTGGACTGAGTCTAGACTTTCCAAGGTACAAGTTTAAGCAAGATTCAACTAAACTTCTCTAAGTGAATGTAGCAGTAAATGGGATTATGGTTTACAGAGAACTTAAGTCTGACTGGGTTTTTTGGGGGCACAAAGATTGCCACAGATGTAGCCAGTTCCTACAAACTGCAGTGACTTTTTTAGAGTCCATAAAAATTGGAGCATCCAATACTTTCATTGGCAAGTTCAAGGCTGGATATTCTCTCTTTCTCTCTCTCTGTCTTTGCTTCTTCAAGGAACATAATAAATGGGTAATCTTATTTCTATTCAGCAGGACATTTATTTTCAGTAGTGCCAAATGAAAAAAGACACAGAACTGAAGGGTGCTAAGGTGGTTGAGAACATTATGATTTGCAGTTTGGAGTCTCTTCTGTAATGAGCTGAGTTCATGCTTGATTCCAAGGGGCATAAGTCCAAATTTGATTCTCATTTAATATTAACAGTTAAAGCTAAGTTCCAAAAACTTAAGCAGCCGTGGGATGAACTTCCTTCACAATTTTCACAGACAGTAAAGTCTCCACAAGTGCTGGGTGTCTGCTCCTGGCACAGTGTGTGGCACAGGCCCTCTTTAGAAGAATAATAGGGCTTTATAGCCTATTCCTGGCAATCAGCTGCCAGCTTGGAGAGTCACCTGGCCACCCTGCATGCAGTGTTTCTAGTGGGTTATGGGACATTAAAGTACAGCTTGTTATTAAAAGGCTAAAGTCATGATCTGATCTTTTTGAGAGCCTGCCCAAATTGTCCATAATCTTCTGTTTATCAACTATTGCTAAAGTTCATTTATTTATAACCATGACAAATAACCCCCATGTACATTCCTCCAGTGATTTATTGTGCAATTGTTTTGCATTCCTGAAACGTAAAACAAACCATCAAAGTAAGGCAAGATGCAAGATATTAATTTTTAAGAAACAAACAGAGGAGAATAATTCCTTGAAATGGACAATGCAAAACGTAAACCAGCTGCTCATACAGCACGATAAGATTTAAACTGAAAAGTTACAGTTCTGATGAGCTCTCCATGAGAAGTGCAAGCTGTTTCATTGTAGAATAGATAATGGTTATGCCACCTCATCACAATGTACTTAGGTCTCTAATAATTCATCATCCTGCTGTAAAGACTGGCCTGTTGCTGGGCAGCCTGGCTCTAGAGCCTGTGTCTCTCGTTGACCTGAACTGCAGAAAGTGACTCATGTACCCTGATCCAGTTTGCTTTAGGGAACAAGAGGGCTGGATCTGGTCTTTTGGGAGTAATATCAATGGTCCTGTCTATCTTATCTCTATTTCTCTATCCTCTGCTCCTGTAACAGTATGTGCACCAGGAAGCTGAGTTGCAATAAGGATACCATAGGAAACACATGGATGTTGTACTCCTACCTCCCAAGGTCTTGGAAGACACGTAAGACCGGGCCTGCCCAAAGTGTGTCTAGTGTGCAAGGAAGGAGTATTTTCTTTACTGGCTCTGCTCATCTCGTTTGTCACAAATAGACTCATGAGACAAGGGAAAGCCCTCAAGCTTTTGTGTTTAAGCAAGTGCGTTTCCCTCACCCAGTAGCCCATGGTCCATCAGTGCCCTGCACTGACAGATTCATCTAAGACAGGATTGGGACTTTCTTCACAAGTACTAGTTTTGAGAACCTTTGAATTAGGGTGACTCTCTCAGTCAGACCTACGTTTTTTGACCAATATTCCATATGGATCTACATCAGATGTTGTATGGGCTGCATGGTTACGTGGTGTCCTGGGTAAGCCAGGTCCTGACCACAGGGACAAGTGAGCAAGCAGGTGGTAATGATTGTACCATCAGTTTGCTCAGCTCCACCAGGCTGCAGCAGAGCACAGGCACACTGGGAAACCTGCTGGGGTTGTTGGGATCTACCTGCAAGCTCCTGGGTTTGTGGCCACTTTGCATCAGGCTCCAAATGAAGTTTTTGTTGCACTGTCAGGTGCCTTCTCTGAGAAGTTCAACCAGCAGCTTTACCCTTGAGTGGCCCTTTTCTGAAGTGTCTCTTTTGTTTGACTTGCAGGACCTTACTTAGTCTTGTAACCTATGCTCCTCTGGTGGAGATTGGTCAGAAGCCACAAGTGGAGGACACACCTAAGTCTCCGCTGGCAAATACAGTCACACACCCATATGAAAATGCAGGTGAACAGGCACATTGTGAACACAGACAGGTATTTTCCTAGAAGTCAGGCAAAAACCCTGTCGTCATTCTTTGCCCACCCATGCTATTGCAAGCAGAGCCAGTTCCTCAGGGGTCAGGAAGCCTCTAGTGAAAGTGTCCCTGAGTAAAACAAATTAAATGGCTGGCTAACATTAAGGTAATCAGGCTTCATCTCAGCAAGAGCTGAAACAATGTACAGAGCTCTAACATTACTGGAATCTGTGAAACGAGCATGCTGTTTCTTGGTTGTTTTGTTCTGGTTAATACCAATTGTTTAGAAAAGAAAATTCTTCTCAAAAAGGAAATCAAGAGCATTTCTCCATCCCTGCCGTTGCTGCAATAACAGGAAGCAAAATTCACATATACAGAGCTTGGCAGATAAGAGCTGAATGGCAGCTTGTTTTTTATAGCTGGTGGCAAGGAATCCAAAAGAAAATCAAATCTCTTGCCCTTCTAATTCACAGTGAACTGAGCTCTGAGTCTTCTGGGACTCGTGCAGACAGCAGGGTGGATCTACCTAGGGATGAGAGCTGCAGGAGACTTCTCTTTTGAACTGGCAAGACAGCTCTGAGACAAACAGCTTATGATCTGAGCTGATAGCAACACCCACATAGGGTGGCCTAGGCACTCACAGAGGGAAGGCAAGAGTGGCTCATAGCAGCTGCATGTGCCTCACCCAGGGGCTCCTCCAGCTTATTATCTCTTGCTTTTCTGACATAATGTCACAAAATCAGAGGAGAGGAATTTTTTATCTGACTGGCTGCAGGAAAAGTTGCAATCCTAGTAGCCTGTCTGCTCGCTGCCTTGGCAGGAAGGTCAGCCAAGAAGGTCTTCTTCCCTCATGTGGCAAAACCCAGCAGCACCTCCATCTCTGCAACTGGCATCCCACAGCTGACCTCAGCTGAGAGATGAAGGTTTTTGCAGGAGCAGTGCAAGGAGTAGCTGAGGGCAATGCTGTAGTTTGGGTTTTTGGGACAAATGCAGCAGCTGCATGGTTCTACCAATGCTGTCAGCAGCAAAGTAATTAACAGACTTGATCCCTTACATGCCTATGTTGTCCCTGTTAGGAGACTCACACCTCTCAGGTGGTTTCAGGCTATCTGCAGAGTTAGGACAAAGGTGCTCTGTTCGTAGTTTATATGCATAAATTTTGGATGAGAAAAATTAGAGTTTAAGATGTTAGAGCCACATTTCTACAGTACATCAATATTTTGTCCCACAACTCTCAATGTAAGGGACTGCACAATGCCTGGCAGTTTTCCTTCAGGCTGCTGTGTTGTCGCTTTCTTACATATTCCATCTCATTTCTTAAGTTTGTATACAATGTTTTGTTCCACATTCCCATTCTCAGAGCCTGGAATATTACCAGTGGATTTCATTTAATCCTTTCTTTTCACCTAGTCTGAGGGTTAATCCAGGTTTCTGACAGCACGTTATTGTTGGCTGATGCTGGCACCACTGAAGTACACACGTCTGAGTCAGGGCTTGCTCGCTGGCCGGTACCATTTGCTCTATGTGTATGATACCATGTCAGTGAAAGAAATGCAAGATTACATCTTTAGCAGTAAAAACCAAAGTGTTTTAAACAACTGAAATGCACTCTGACCACTGTGCCTTCTGAGGCGGTAATAGTGGAGGGATCCTTGAATGAGGCCTCTGCAAATAGAGACCTGTAGGAACTCAGGGTTCCTGCCCCAAAGAATTTACCATTTAAGAAATAATGTACTTCTATAATGAATGTGTCTCACCCAAAGGTCCAATCACACAAAGCATTTTAAAGGCTGAAATTAAGTCTGATGGGGCAGCCTTATTAAATGATTAGTCTGTTGCTGCCTTTAGGCTGGGCTGCATTGCAGACATGTTTGCTGGCTTAAGTGCTTTGAACCAGTTTGCTTGTCTTGACACAGCAAAAAAAGCCTACTGTTTTTTTCACGGGGTGGTGGAATACTTTGAATAACATCCATTGAGCTGGGATTCCTGTTCACGTGAATTGCACAGGGTAGAAAACTTGTCTGTATTTAGAATGGGCTCTGTGTGTATGTGTATATATATAAATATATATATATATATATATATATATATATATATATATATATATGCCTATACACAGACTGGCAGCTCCTTGTTACTGGCCCTGACTCTCTGTTCTGTCCACTTGGCCCCTGTACTTTCAGTTTCCCCTGCAGTGTCTTCTGTTTGATGCATTTCCTACCTGGGAATGCACCTTTTACCTACTCTTCATCCACCACCAAGGGATAAAATGTTTTTTCTCCCTCATGGACCACAGAAACAAGCTCCATTTAAATGTAGCAATGATGTCACAAGCAGCTTTGCTCCTAAAGTTAGGAGTGCAGTACATCTTTGACCACTTGTGAAATGATGGCCAATACTCTGCTTAATACCTGGGTCATCTGAATTTCTATCAGGTGGGGTGGATTGTAGCTCAGAAAGCTGTTTGTTGCTGTGGCACATGGCTGAGCAATTCTTACCACATCTTATCAGGGAAATATCTACAGCCAGGACATTTAATTGCTGTTGCTTTCTTTTTGAGTTAACTGGAAAATATGTCATCTTTAAATAATCTCTAGGAAGTGTCTGAGTTGGTAGTATTGTTTGTGGAAGGCAGCCACTGCAAATGTTTGGCATTTCCAGTTTTCATTTGTATTGCTTGTACATGGAATGTGAGAGGTGCATGTACAAGTTGCCATAGCAAATTGAGGCACAGTGATATGTACCCCTAATGGCTTCTGGGAACATACTGGGTTTATATAGATTTTCACACAATTGGCTCTCTAGATACCCCCTGCAAAAACTCAAGAAAAATATGAAATAAACATAAATCCTCATCTCAGGGCTCAGCACAAAATTTCAGAGCAATACCTGTCTACCTAGTGAATTGTTCTTCTAGAGTAACCGGTTTTTACCCATAGAATGACAGGATTATTTGGGCTGGAAGGGACCTCACAGATTCCTACCCCCCTGCCATGGGAAGGGACACCTTCCACTAGATCAGGTTGCTCAGGGCTCTATCTAACCTGGCCTTTAACTTCCAGGGATGAGGCATATGCAGCTTCTCTGGGCAGTCTGTTCCAGTGCATCACCATCCTAGAAGTAAAGAATTTTTTGAATATCTCATCTAAACTGAACCTCTCGTACAATGCCAGCTCTCTCAGTCTGCCTTCGTAAGAGAGATGCTCCAGCCCTCTCAGCATCTTTGTGGCCCTCCCATGGGCTTGTTCCAGCAGATCCAGTCCTTATGCTGGGGGCCTCCGAGCTGGGCAGAGTAACAAGGTACATGCTCCTTGCTGTGTGGCAGGTGACTGTAAGCTTCAAATGACACCTTCACTGAGAAAAGTGCAACTGCCTTTTACAGGTCCGGGAGGCTAAAACCTGTCTGGAACTGAGTCAGTGCTTCTGTGGTGATGCATAAGGTGGGCAAGACCCAGCGGTGCTTACCACCGTGCTGAGAAACTGCAGCCAAAAAATTCAGGTGTTGACAAGGCCAGAAAATGCTTACTGCAAGTATCGAGTAGTTCCATGAAAACAATTCTCAATTAACAAATCATTGGAAGCTTTCATAGTGCCCAGTTTAATAGAATTTAAAGATGAGAGAGGATTAAGTGAAAAACAGGAAGCATCCTGCAAGAATTTCCCCCAGAGCGATGTGGGCGAGGGAATGAAGCGAGAAGGGGAGCCCAGATGTGTTTGCAGTTGTGGAATGTGTGCCTCTGAGGGGTGGTGCACACTCCCCAGCCCTCTCCCACTCCTGCAATGCACACCAGCACTGCTGGGAGAACCCAGGGCACACTGAGGAGCAGGTGGGCAGATTGCCTTGGATTCATGAGTCACTGAGATGCATTTTCTCTTATGTCATTCCTTTCCCCTCCCACCCCCTGCAAAAAAAACTCTCCTCTGCAACTCCAAAAGAAAGGCCCTGATTTCTGGGTAGCCCCTGCAAGGGGTAGGATTTTCAGAGCAATGCTCAGAAGCAACAGAACTGAGAAGGAAATACCTTTTATAAAATAAAATATTTTACTGACCTACTTGAAATCATCTTGGTGACAGCACAGCTACTCAGAAAAAAAAAAAAAAAAGAAGTCGTGTCTTTCTGCATGAACCAAATTAGCATTTTTATTTGAAGCATAAACATTGATGAGAAATAACATCTGTACATATAAAAGGTAGTTAACCAGGGAAAACAAGTGTATTGCTTAAATAGGGAAGCTTGACAGAGAATACGGTATCAAAGCACAATGATGCTTGAAAAATGCCAGGAGAATGAAAATAGTTTTCTTCAACAGAAGAGGAATTATGATTCTCCTGAGCCCCAGAATGTAATAATACAAAGTAAATCATTCCCTCCCTTTTCATGCAAGCTCTTTTCACTGCCAAAAAGAGACAACTGTGCCATGGACAGGAGAAAATAATTATTCTGTGAAACTCTGAATATCACTTTGTCTCTAGACATCAACTTGAAATTGCTGTATCAAAGAAGAGTCATACTAACATCTTCCTAATTAAAGACCATTACCTTGTCACCCTACTGTAGTCCCAAAACAAACAAATCAGTGCATTTTTTTAATTCCCAAAGTGACAGTGTTGTTACAAAAGTGGTGTGGCAGCTATACACATGGTTCCAAAAGTACAGGAATGAGCAGAATTGCCCTTGTGAACTTGGGACTGTAACTGGCATATCAGGAGGAAAAGGAAAGGGGAAGTGTTTGAATTCTCTTCCCAGCCACTAAAATACTGGAAAACAATGTTAATTCTCTACTATACTAATGTGTTAGGGGCATGGAAAAGACTCAGTTAAAGAACAGCAGCATAGACAAGTGGGCCAGACCTTGATAAATTGCCTGTGTTTGCCAAAAAGTAGTGAACTCCAGTTTCTTGTCTGTTCCCTGAGCACCTGTAGCTCCTGTTACTCTGTTAAACAGTGATTTTGTGGGGTTTTTTAGTGTTTATCTTTGAAATGCCTCTTAAGATAGATGTGTTAGCCTCTACAGTCAACAGGGAAAACACAGACAAAAGGAGTCCTCTAAGGTGAAGGAGAGAAGTTGTTGTGCTGGAGTAGAAAACTGAACCTGTATCTACCATGTTTCCAGCCATGAACCTGTCTCACCTGATGAATTTCCTCTCCTTTCTCCATTTCTTGCCTTCTTTCAGCAGCTTTTCTTTCCATGTAGTGGTGGGAACTGGGAGCTCGCAGCGCTGCTGGTTTCAGGAAGCCTTGAGGAGAAAGCAATGGTCTTAACTCTGTGAAATGGGTCTGGGCACATTAAATGTCCAGGATGTGCCCAGTTTCCTCACACATATACCTCTCATACAGCCTGGGATGCATGGCACAAAAAAATAACATGGGAATGGCAGCAAAGGATAGGAGTAATTACTCAAACTCTGCCCTTACCCTCCCCCCTCTTCAGAAATATGCTCTCAGACATTTTAATAGACATAAGTTAATTTTTCTCCACCTACCAAAATTGTTTTGTTGATTGAAATGCTAGAAAGGAGCAAAACATTTGGTGCAAAATGGAAAAATTTGAGGTACTGTAGTAGAGAAGCAAAATATCTCTGCACTGATATAATCCACTGTTGTGAACTGCAGTGTCCATGTTTCACACTCACAGTCTTTCTTATGCTTCTTGTGAGGCACCACAGCCCACAGCCTCAGTTAAGGTGACCTTAGTCAAAATGCCAGTAGGGACTCAAAATCCTTCATTATTTCCTTTTTTTTTTTTTTTTTTGTGAGAAAATAAAGGAAAATTGCCAAAGCTTTTCTAACAATTTTCAAGTATACAGATTTTCAGTGAAAAAAAAAAAAATTGCTATGAGTGACTTTCATAAGGAAAAAAAATCCTATATTTTGTAACCAAAACTTCCTCCTCTACCCCCATCAGATAATGTTTTTGGTCACTTTTAGCTGAAGGGAACTTCCAATTCCCCATACCCCAGCTCAAAGGCAAGTTGATATCAATGTGAGGTTTTGTTTATTCAGAGATGTCAGGATCAGGCTATAAGTCTGTAGAAACACAAGACCCTACTACTTTTTTACTTGTAGATCTGCAACTGATGGGTGTTCAGCCTCCAGGAGTTTAGATGACTGGGATAAGGTTTCAGATAAACATCCAAATGTTTAGATTTTTATCTAACCCAAAGCTCTGAACCTTTAAAGGATTACCCACCTCCAGGGATAATCCTGTAGTGATTTCAACACCTGTACTGAGTCAAAGTGTGTCCAGGGTGTCCTGGCAACAAGAAATGGTTCAAGCCACCATCCTACTATTTATTTTGGATAGCTGAAACAGTCTGTTTCGGATCTGAACACAATTGTTGGGTGCTGTGATTTTAAATGACAGGATACCTCCAAATAGTCATCAATAGGATCACTTATTATCAAAGAAAAACAACTGGTGACACCCTCCTTCTGTGGCCTACAGAGCAGATATGCCCTGAATATTTTTACATTTAATCAGAAGCCTAAACACTTTTAGAATGCTTTAGGAATGCTTTTCTGTCAGCATTCTGCTTTGGAGGAGGGCTCTGCTGCCCTCTCTTGCAGTTATGGTGGAAATGTGCTCAAGTTGGCAGAGAGCAAAGCTCCACTGTAGGTTAGTGTGACTGGTTCTGCAGACACAGAGATATGCCTGAACAGAGATATACCTGTTCCCAGATAAAGAACAAGGTATCTCACAAGTGCCCATTTCCCACTGCTACCACAAGTGTGTTAGACATACTTAGAGGGAGCCTTTTTGATCCAGTTCCAGCATTCACACAGAGCAGAGCCCACAGCAGGATAAGCTGTGCACTCCTCTCCTTCCCAGGCATCAGCTTGCCCAGGTGTCCTGAGGAGAAATTGGACTTTGTGCTTCATTCAGGCTTCTCCTAGATGACATATAACTCTTATCAGAGAGTTACTAGAACTCTGTAAATCTGACAAATTATTCTGGGCTTGGTTTTGGTTTCAGATGCTGTAAACATGCTTCACAAGGCATCAGGAACAGGGAGGAAACACAAATAATTATGGGTAACACTTTATATGTACCCATGCATATGCACCATGTATACATGGATGTCACACATTACTGCACCATGGATCTAAAAGTGCTTTGCAAGCACTGACAATGCCACAAAAATCTCCTTCTCCTTAATGAAAAGCAAATTTTAAAAAAATTAAAGAAAAAAAACAATGGGTGTTATTGTGACAACAAAATTATAGACAGAACACGATCTTCCCTGAGGCTTTTTGGCAAAAGCTTTAGCCTTATTCAGGCTGAGTCCCTTGTTAACCTGACAGGAAGACAGAGCTTTTTAATAGAAGGATTGCTCAGTACTCTGCACAGTTTGGTTTGGGTTTTTCTTTTTTTTTTCTAAATCTAAGCAAGAAAAAGAGGGCCACTCTTCTTCCTTTAAGAAGTTTGTGTGCTGTAAATTAGCATATCTCTGAAAGCAACTACTGACTTTGATCACTCTCCTGAAGTAAAACGGTATTTAAGGAAAAGCTGATCTTATTTTAATCACTGGTTCTTCAGCTCACCTCTGTAATTAGAAGGAAAGCTTGCCTCAACAGTGCTCAGGTGGAATGCACAGGAAACATATGATTAAATGGTGATTCTAAGTTTAGCATTTCACTTTAACAAAGCAAAACTAGTATCAGGTGTAAATGTTTTCCATAAAGGAACATTTGAAAGATGAATTAACAACGTCCTACGTAATATGCAAAGACAAAGGACAAAAGAAAAGCCTGTTGTGATCGTGTGGTTGCATTCAACAGGGCTAGACTTTCAACCCTCCATTTTCACACTGGGTCTTCTCCACAGATTTCATTTGGCAATCATAGTGAGGTGAGTTTCAGAGCACTTTATCAATAATGAAAACAAGAACAGATTTGGTTTGCTTTCCTCTGCCACCCCTATCTGGATCAGCCTGGAATAGAAGCTTCTCTCTGTCCTGTTGTGCATCCTACTGTTTGGTAATTTCAGACAAATGTTTTTAACAGAGTTCTGGTGATTATGGTCTCCTTAATGTGTTGTAAATCCCTGGAAGTGGAGGAGGATGTTTTCCTGGAGAGAACAAGCTTGTTTTTCCTTTTAAATAAAACCATTCTTTTGTAACTATGTAGATCTGGCCACTGGCAAGCAGACCTCTGCAAATGTATGTGTTAGAACTCAGGAAAAATTAAGATGCCTTGCACCAAAAGGCTAACATCTCATTTATGTAAAGATAATGGTCTGTGGATTGTTTTCATCCACATCATTGTTGACATCACACAATACCAACTGTTTGCATCTCTGCTTCATTGTTTATTTCCCCACCATTACAAGAAAACTTCCTTCTGGTAGGAATTTAGCAAATGTAAGGGCAGAAGTTGCTTCATGAACAGGAACATTGCTTTCATTATATTGCATTCTAGGCAACCAAAATGTAGATAAGGGTTCCCAGCAGTTTTTTCAGCTTCTTCAGTGAATGCATTCCATATTTCAGTGACATTCTCACCAGCCTTTTCCACCCTACAATTTCATGTCAAGTGAAGTAAAATCCAGTGTGTGCCATTTGAAGCATGCAAATGTCCAGAGAACTCAATATTCAGCTATTCACAGCTCTCCCTTGTGAAACTGAGTGAAGTCTTGCCTCATGCTTATTTCTCTTTGCAATTGTAGCTGAAAGGATCATGAGAAAAAAGAGAACTGTTCTAAAGTAGATTTTAGAGGCTATGCTACAAAATAGGACACACATGGAGCCAGAACAGGCATCCTTGAACCTGACAGATATTTAAGTCGGCAACATTTTCTTTTACTACTGAAAGGAATAAAATATGCAGTCTCAGAAAATTATCATTGGACCATGATAGTGGTCTCCAATGGCAAAGCACTGGTAGGAAATTTAATACTAGTTTTTTAGCACTTCTTTTCAAATCCAGTTTGAAGTTGAAAGTGTTATTAACAGTAAATTCACTGAACAATTATTTATGCATTTGATACATCACTTGATATCTCTAGGGAAATCCAGAGAAAAGTTTAAAAGTTTCTTTAACTCAGAAGTTCTGGACTAGATGCAGAAGCTACCTGATCTGAGGGAAGAGCTTGAGTACATAGGAGACAGATCAGATATCTGGGTCTAAAATTTAATGTAGATTAAGTTCTGTTTTTCAGAATAGTTTCTTCTTTTTGGGTTCTTGACTTCTAATTTTGATGTTGGCATGACAACTTATTTTGAAGACGAGAATCTTTATAAAATTCCCCTCAATTCCATTTATTTTCATTAGCAGAAGAGTTACCTCTGGGTCAGGGTGCCCCTGCAGTGCCTGACTCCAGGACAAGGGCAGTCAGCCTGAGATTACAGTATGGAAAAGCAAGGAAGAAAGAAACCAATGAGTCCAGAGGAGGAGGAGGAACAACTTCTCCCTTACCACCTCTCTGACTCTTCATTTCACTGTGCCTTGAATCTCATGAAATCATGAAGTTACATCAGCCAGGTGCCTCAGTGAAAGGACTGGAGATACTGGGCCTGGTCTGCAAGGTAAGGTAGCAGGAATTTACCTGAAAATGCCATGAATCAACACAGCAAACATATTTTAGACCTGACAAACCAAGCCTCAGGCTATGTGGTGAACAGGTTTGGAGGATAAAGTTGACTATTGTTGTCACATGGGTATTTATTACCCAGTGAAACTTCTATAGCTGTTCATTGCATAAGAATGGTTATTTTAAACCTGTCAGTTGGCAGTGACCAAGCACCCCAATGATTGCATCGCTGCAGCATGTTTTTTACCTGACATTTAATTGAGGGGATTTTTTTGTAAATGTGATTTTTTTTTTTTTGTTTCAGTCTGGCTGTTTATAAATTATATTACTGCCTGTTGCTCAGACAAGGACAGACATAGTAATGTAAATGACGCCTTCTATTCACCCATAATTGATAAATGATAATCATTTTTGCACACTAGTCAGGAAAATCTAAGCTTCCCAGTGCAAAGTATTAAGAAAGTTGCTTTGACACCTGCAGTTCCTTGGCAACCATCATTGAAATGTTTTGATATATAGAACATCACATTTTGTAGATGAGTAGCAGGAGTCTCAGAAAGGCCAGTCTTGATTTTTCATTCCCCAAGGCTGAACAGCCAAAACAAATACAAATGCCACTCTTTTTTCAGAATGGAGGTTTGCAGCACACTTACCTTGCTGACCCGTCTCCTGTGCCATTTGAGTGTAAGAGAACAGCTTACACTTGACCAATTACACATTTTTAGGGTGTTTATAAGGCAACAAGAAGCCAATAAAATCTTGAAAAAGAGGTGCAGCTGTAACTCCCTCATTTCCAGCTATTGAAGCTAGCACACCAGCCACCTGCACCAGTCTGACAACACTCAGTGCCTCATACTATGAATGAATTCCAAAACACGTCTGCCTGACAGGGGACAGGAAGAGAGGAGAATAAGGAAATGGACAGGAATGGGAGGAAGAGAAGAGTAACAATGCAGAGCTTTGAAAAGGTAGGCTGGACTCCAGAGTAACTTCAAACACCACGGAGCTGCCCCAATGGCCCAGCAGCCAGCGGGTTTTCCTAATGACACTCTGCATTGTGCTGAAGTGGCTGCTGCTGCTGCCACACAGCCATGCTGCTGAAGGCTCCAGGGAATTACCTTGGTATTTAATTTGTTGTTATGAAAACAGTGAGTTTCACTGCAGCAAGAATAGTTTCTTTCCAAACAGTTACCAGAATCCTATTGTTGTTCTCCTTCTGGTTGACCTTTTTGATGGTTTTGCAATTATAATGATTTTCCCGGCTTTGCTATCTTGAATTTGTTTGATTTATATTGTGTCAGGAATTCAGAAAGGGGAAAAGCAGCACATCTCAGGCAGAAGTTCTGATAAATGAAGGAGTTTAAAGAAGTAATTTTTTCAAGTGGAATTGTGATGGGAAGAGCAAAATTTTCCTTGCTTTAAGTATTTTACTTGTATATGGCCAATACAAATAGAGGGCTCATTTTCAGCCATACTATCATGCTGTTACCACACAAGCTATTCAATTATAGTTTTGTAGATTACATTAAGAGCAAATACTACTTCTTTTAGAGTTTAAAGGCTGTGAAAATAATTTTCAGTTCTGTTCTCCTGTGTCTACATAGATTCAGAGTTTAATTTCCCAGAGTGCCCAAGACAGCAGCAATCTTAGGAAGGTGTTTCCCTGGCTAGTCCAGAAATCAAATTATTGTAAAGCTATCCAGCTGTGAAATATGTCACCAGGTCAGCTGCAGGAGCTCCCTCTTGCCCTCTGTTACTGGCCCGTGACATTGGCATGAGGAAGTGTGTGACTGTGTCTCCATCTCATTCACCCATGTTCCGTGTCATATTTTAGAAAGCCTTGTGTGACATCCAATATACAAGCAGCAAGGAATAAGCTGTCCATTAACATAGATCTGTGCAAATCTATGATGTTCTTTTGAAAATCAATTGTAATAACAAAATAATATGAAATTATTCTTGCATTTCCAACAATAAATGCTCTTTATTGCAGGTAGTTGACTCTATTTGAGGTAACATGTGCATACAAAACTATGCACCACTGCGATAAGATAACATAGTCATTATGATGTTTTTTACTGTGCTGATACAATATGCTGGTTCAGCTTCCTGCACATTACTTTTCCTTTACCACTTATGTCCGTGCATAAAAAACACCCAAACAACAAAACCCAAAAATGTACTGATTATATTTTTTTTAATTTGCATATAAAACTGTCCTCCACAAAGGTTACATTTTAATTGACATTTCTTATCTACAAGGACATACTTTTCTACAATAAGAGCAATGTGCCATAAGCTACTTATGAAAGTCCTATTAGGAGACAATAATTTTCATTTTTTTATATATATATTAAGATTAGAATACTGTTAAAAACATGCTATCCACTTCAGAAGTACAAAAGAAAGACCTCTCCATCCTACACCCAGTTCTGGCAAGAGAGCTTACAGTCCAGAGACAAAGCCAGCAGGGAGTTGAAGAAACATGCAGGAGCTGGGAGACCACTGGGGCTTTGAGAAAACACAGATACAGCCTTGAATACAATTTATTAGGGTCTATATAAAGAAATTATAGAATTATCCTGTCTACTGCATGTATTCTGTTCTTAAATGACATTAATGTAAGTGAAAAGGCAAACGTTAATTGCTGGTTTGTCACCTCGTCTTCCAGAACTGGTGTCACTTTGACATATTCCCCTAAACAACAGAAATAGCTTTACAGCTATTTCTATTTCTTTCTAGAGAAAGAAGCTCTTACAGAGTCTTTCTTGAGTTTTACATGTAGTGGTGGTGTGGGCTGTGCCTGCACCACACCCTTCGCAGCCCCTGCGAAGATGGACTTCATGTGCTACATTACAGATTTTTTTTTTTAGTTATCAAAGGTACTAAGTCACATAGCTATTTTTTTCCACAGGATTGTTTGTAAGGATATTTGCAGTAGAAGGTTTTAGCATAAGAGAGGCAAATAGTTTAAGAAGTGCAAGGTGCTGCTGCATTTTGATGAAAGAGTCCAAACTCCCTTTGGAGAGCCCACAGAACTGTGCTCTCCCTTGTTTGTTATTTCACTCCTATTTCCTTGGCAGCACCATCTAATGTGCATCCTTGCTATGCAGCTGGGGATAACTCAGCAAATTTCTACTTGAGGAATATCAAAATCCAGACAGAGTTGAAATACTGCTGAGAGAGAGAGAGAGGGTGTTAACATAAAAATCTGGAAAATTAATCCAGTGCTGGATTAATTAAAAAGAGTATATCTGCCTTCTTCCTTCTCCTTTGCCCTCCCCTGGCTTGCTTGAAACCCACACTGAGCATGGTTGTTCACTTATTTTAGACTCCTGGAATTTAAGTTCATGCACTGGAAAGTGAGAATGGCTTTATGGAGCCATGACTCATTCCAATGCACAGGAGAAAGTAACACTTTTACCAGACCTCTGGCCTCACTCAAAGTCCATTTCTTGAGGGTGGTCATGCAATCAACATCTTGGAGGAAAGACTTGGATCCCTCCTGCCAGACCCAGACAGGTGGACATTGACCCAACCAAACCTCTTCTGGCGAAAAGCTCCATCCTCCAAGACCACTGAGACCTCAGGCTTTGATGAGGTAAATGGTGAGACTAAACCAAACACTTTTGAACACTGCCCTTTACCAGTAAGAAAGGGCCCAAAACATTGTTGGAGCAGGAGGCTACTCTATTGTTGCCAAACAAAATGTTCTTAGGACTCTGGTAAGATTTCTGGGAAAGGATTTTCTCATTACAGAAATGTCTTCTTAACACTTTGCAAAGTGACTGTCAGACAGGGCTCTGCTTTAATTTTCAGGTATTTTGCCGTTTCCTTCCTGTGTGCCCACTGGCACATGGAGAAGGCAGATGCAGATGATCTGCTTAAATATCAGGTGCCACAAGAGGATAGCAGTGGGAGATAAAAAGCTCTTCCCACCACCCTTCACTGTCCTTCAGCCAGGCTTTCTGTACAGCAGTGCACAAGTTAAATGAGATGGGGGAAAGCCAATTGCTTGAGATTGCACAGTTGGGAAAGAGAAGCAAACCCAAGCCCTCAGCCCAGCCTGCTGCTGATGTTTTCCTCCCTGTGTGCCAGCACTCAGCTTAGGAGCTGCTTAGTTGCATGGCTGAAGGCAAGAGTTATCTTTCAGTTGCGTGTTTGTACAGCACCTAACACAATGAAGCCCTTCTCCTCGACTGCAGCTTGGAAATATTATCACAACACAAATAGTAAATAGTAATCAGGTTAAAGATAGCACTGAATTAAACCAGAGCAATACTCCTGCTGAAGGCCAAAAGGTACACAGTGCCAGCTCAGGCAACTGGCTCTCCAAACTGAAAGAGAACATTCCTCCACAGTAAAATAAACACTATTCTTTTTTTCTCTTCTGCTAGATAAAGCATTGTGTGTTTCTGATAAATCCATATGGTTTGCTTGCTTGCAGAGGAAAACATGAAGAACAACAATTCCCCAGATTTCTTCCTCAGAAGTTGCATTATCAATAAATGCCTGTGATATCAGTCGGGCTCTTTAGCCCACACATCCGGCCAGTATCTTAATTGCAATAACTCCACGTCCCAAAAAGTCAATTCAGTGATATACAAGGGACCTGATTCCAACCCCTAACCTCTCAGAGCCCGGAAAGTCTCTCAGCATTCCTGCAAACTTACATAAGAGAGAAGGAGCAGATAACATTGTATGCTTGCAATTAAACATGCAGGATGCTTGTGCCCTCTTGCAGAAAGGAGTGAAAGAATGGCCTCTAAGGAAGTTGTTCTGAATTAGAAAATGGCCTTACAACTGAAGAATTTGGAGTGCAAGACCAAGGACCCATGGGATTGTCTGAATTTTTTTTCAAGTCTCCAAAATTACTTCATTGCACTTTTTTCTACAGTCTATGACAAGCTAAAGCCTACTGAATAAACAGACAAAATGCTGTTTTTATATATACTGAGCTAGGCCTTAATGGCAGCGTTATATTAATTGGATAGAGGACAGACCTGCTTTATTCTTAAGTGGATAAGGAAATGCTCTTGACTTAAAATGTTTCCTTTAATTTAATTTGTCTTTAGAATTGGGAACTACAGACTAGAACTGGTAAACCAGGGAGGTCTGACTTCCAATCCTAGGAGGGTGATAGATGGCCCCACACCCACAAAGGGAAAGTCACCTTTAGTGAAGGGAACCCGTCTCTGAATCTTTAGGAGAGTGCTGGTAACAGGAGGGTGAAAGGAATCCTATTTATGTAATTTTCAAAACATCGGAATTTTCAAAAGCCTTTTACAAGATGCCACCCTGAAGGCCATTGAAGAAATTCACTGGCCAGAGGATCACAGTCAGCAGTGAGCAGTCCCCAGGAATGGGCGCTGTCTACATTGCAAATAAAGAGGAGACAAGGGAGTGAGCAATAAAATGTGCAAGTTTTCAGGCAATAGTAAGCATTTCTCAACAAACAAATGCCATGCCAGGTTTGAAAAGACCACATAAGTGTACAAAAAAAAGGGCAGGAGAAGTCTAGATAGGTAAATGAAATGTGATGCACCTTTGGAGAAATAATCTAAACTATGAGGCTAAACTCTTGTAGTTCCACTGCAGGAAAGAGACCTCAACATCATCAGTGACAGCTCTTGGAGATCATCTGCTCAGTGTGCAGGGGGGGTCCAGAAGAGCCAGCAAAGAAAGCACTGGCCATCACAAGGAAGGGAATGGATAATGAGAGAAGGAGTGTTATTTTCCTGCTACAGAAAACTGCTGTGGTGACATTACCTGGAGTACCTTGTGGAGCTCTGCATCTCAAGGAGGATATGGCAGAGCTAGATAAGATCCAGAGAAAGGCAAGGAAAACAAGTTCAGATACTGTTGATTGAATGACAGATTATGAAGCGAGACTAAAAAGATGGAAATTCTTCAATCCAGAGAGAAGAAAGGTCAGGGTGTGAGAGAGGAGATGGTAAAAACTTACACAATCTCAAAGGTGGTGGTTTGGGCAAAGGTAGAAGGGTTATTTAACAAATTCCTTAATGCTGGAACTAGGGGGTGCTTGCTGAAACTTTTCACACCTGGTAACTCTTCAGTACTGGATTCAATGGGAGCAGCCCGTGCCATTTCCTGTCAGGTGAGCATGGTTTACTCCCCTTCCTCTTGTTCCTTTGCTTCCACTTACCTTGTAGTTAGCAACAAGAGCTACAGGTGAATATTCCTCTGTCCTAGCTTGCAGCCAGAATGACTTCCTTTGGGGTTATGTGAGTATGAAAAAATTCAAAGTTTGGTTTATTGTTTTTCAAGATTAAGGGAGGTAGAAAGGTGTCAAGTGGCTGACTTGCAGCAGCACAGTTATATACTGGCCTTGTATCAAAGACTTTCTGTTTAGGAGCAAGGGAGAAGTGTTGCTGCACTCAGGTGTCCTTTTGGTTACATTTTCTTCTAATTTATTTTTCATGCATTGATGCCACTGAATTTCATGGTTATGCAAAAGAATAAAGAAGTGAGATGGCATTGCCATACTTCAGTTGTGAAGTTAATTATTACAGAAAAGAAGGGCAGGCAATTGTTATTTGAGAAATTTTTGGAAGGAGTCAGGGTGAGGGTGATCTTGGAAGTTTAGTAAGGGTCTAATAATGGTAGAGTTTGGTATGGGGCAATACCAGTCTCTATCTTTCCCTAGGGCTTTACTCTCTTTTTTTATTTTGTCATCTTTGAGACTGTTACTAGCACCCAGAGTGACTCCTGCTTGTTATTGCAATTGTGGGATATTCTCATTGTGTGGGGCAGGTTGTACCTTATAGTGCAATTCTGCAATTCTTGCATCATCCCCATGAAAACAAACCAAAGGTTAAAATGCTATTAGAGGCAGGAGGAGGATACTTTGAGTGTCATTTCAGTGCAACGAAATATGTGCATCTAGTTTTGATCACTCTATGTCTACTGTTAGTAAATGGAAATATTGCTGGCTTGAAAAGGTTGATTTAACCGACAGGACAACACTGTGTTTCATTAAGTCTCAGTCAGCAGAAAGTGGTATCAATGTGGTCAGATCTCCTTCTGAAGGAGAAGAGTTGGATATTTAATTTTCAAGCAGAGAAATTTTTTCCCACTTGTCCTCTAGACAAACTAATCTCTACCATTATGAAATATTGTCACAGCAGAAGGAAGCAAGTTCTTGAATTTAAATATGCCAAAAATTTGCAATAATTTAGATTTGCTCTATGGTCACGTCAAGATCTCCTTTCTAGTTAGAGTGGCTTGAAAATGTATTAATGATTTCATATTTTTTGTGCTTTATTGTTGTTGTTGTTAAGGGTTGGACCTTGTTACCACTGAGAAATCTGCAAACCATTAAGAAATAAAAATGAAAAGCTTTTTGTTGTTGTTGCTCAAAATAGTCCAACCCTTTGTCATATGTATCTGGGCCATACATATAAAAATGAGACCAAATAGAAGATTAAATATGCTGACTAACATACCAGTTCTGAAGGTTTGTAGGAAATGTAGGACAGGCAGATTTGTGGGTTCCATTAAGCCTTTAGTTTTTACTCATCTGGAATTCTAAAAGATACTTCTAGTAGTTGTTAAGAAGGAATTTGCTTCTTCCTGGCAGTTACTCTGATCTATCAGGTGTGTGTGGTCTCTTCCCTTTCTGAGGTTGCCCTTTTGTTCTGACTCCTTTAGCCAAAAAATAAAAAAAAAGAGGCAGCTGGACAGCTTTAGTCTGTTAAATAGTCCACATTACTTACAGAGCTACTCTCTTCACTGACCCTTAACAGTTTAGTAGCTATGAACTTTAAGAGGCTCAGTCCTAATCTCCTGTCTTCAAAGGAGCCAGAGCTGCTGCAGAATGTGGCCCTTTGAATGTGGCTTTCCCTGAATTTTAGAAGCCCACCTTTGTTAGCTGGTCACTTCCATTCTTTTACCTAGATGATGACAACAGTAAAATTAATATAAATTGTTAGACTCATCCAGGGGCTCATTCATTGCTCCTGGATGCTTTGCTCTCCTCTTGGCATGGGTTTTCTCAAACAGCATGTTAATAGCAGATAGCTACCTAAGGGACAAAATGTTCAGGATCCTTGGATGTGCAGCCCAGACTAAATATGCTGGCCAAGGAGTGCTCTGGCTCAAGAGAATGTCTCTTGTGTCTTTACTCTGAACTGAGGAAAAGTGTCATGCAAATGATGTGAGGAAACCATGTCTTGATGTGTGGCTTCAGGGACTGTCTTTCTGTAATCTGCACAGATGTCAAGACTGGACCCAGAGGAAGCTTGTTTTGTAGCAAAACTAGTAATTTTCAGCAAGAAAGAGCAGTTGAGCTGGTGCTCTCTCTTGGGTTTTGGTTTTACTTCCCCAGGGATTGTAGTGTTCTGTCACAGTTTCACATGGGCACTGTTCCCTATTTCTGTGGAGCACTGTTCTCTGGGCTTTAAGCACTGAGAATTTTTGACATGGTTGTGAACCTGGGCTGATTCAAAGAACATGCTCAATACTGAAATTTAAGGGTTCTGAATGTGACCCTTTCCTATGGCTATAAGGTGCATGTGAGAATTGCTGTGGCATACAAAGATTGTTCTGGCCTGCTGTGTCTGAGAGCTCAATACCACAGAATACTTTTCACCCTGGGCTGAAAACTGGGCTTAAAACATAAACTTCAGCTTTCCTAGAGGTTTTGTTGCTCTTTTCCACTTCAACAACAACCATCAGGCAACACAAGAATGTTCACTCTCATCATTCTCTGGACAAGTGGCTAGGATGTCAGCTTACAAAACCACTTAAAAACAACAAACAAAGAAAAACCCAAACACATAAACACAGAAAAATAAGGGAGGGGGTGGGGGGGAGGGGCGGGGAAGAGAGAAAAGAGAGGATCACATAGTAAAATGTTTCCTTATGTTATCTAGACTCCAAAAGTGGGGACCAAGGCGTTAGCTCTTGGTCATGTACTGCACTGCAATCGCATATGGACACTGCTGTGCTCCTGTCTCCAGGAACACCAGTGATGCACATCAGCCTTGTGGCTTCCATCAGGTGCCTGCACAAACACTGGCAGCTGCTGTCAGGAAAGGCTTGCAGGATCAAGCTGCAAATGCCTGTGCAGGGCTTCTGTGCACTTGAAAACCAGGACTTGATTGTGCGACATTCCTTCGTATCCTGTACTCTCTGCTTGACCTTTCTTCCATGTTTTCCATGTGACTGACAGCCCTTCAAAACACAAAGCAACAGGATAGTGCTGGATGGTGGGAGGAAACATTGCCATCAGTTTGGGATATCATTATTGAAACAGCTTCAAGTTATCAACAGCTTCAAGGGAGAAAAATGCTGATATTTGTTTTTTGCCTTGCATACTATTCCCCATTCATTAATCGGTTTCTTGACTCTCTGACCCACTTTCCTTAAATAATAGTTACATGGAAAGCCTCATGTTTCTTATCCTGGTGTCTGTATCCCTGGGCTGAAGTTTTTCGGTTCTGTTTGCTGGCTAACCCTTCCAAGATGCTTCTTCTGTAACTAGACAAAATCTTTCCTTCCTAAATGTTTGGAAACCATGTCCCAATCTTTGTTTTTTACTGACTTTTATTCTTTAGTTGTCACAGCTGCTAGAAGAACTAAAACATACTTATGGAGAGATTACTTAATTTTGCTGAAGTCTTAGGGACCATAGGGGTGACAGAATATCCAATCCCTATCTCAAGGATCATCACACTAATTATCTATATAAAACACCACCAAAAGCAGTTTTACTGTAGTAATTAGTGTCCCCAAGCCTGCCATTTATCTAATAGTCACAGTGTTTTGCAAACACTCTTTAATTATATTCTCAGCAGCCTGGTTTCTTTAATTTTGCTGTTCTGACTTAGTCCTACAATAGCCACTGTTTTTTAATAACGTAATTAGTAGCCACACTTTAGCATTGTATAAACTGATAGAATGATTGCATTCAGAGGCTGTCTGCTTAAACACTGCAAAAGTGGTAGAGAGAGAGAAATTAGATCTGCATCTGATTCCTTCAATTTTATTTTGACACCTATGGTAATCCTGCTTTTTGATGCTGTAAGCTCACCTAGGGTTGTCCCCAGTGCTTCCATATGGTACCAGGCTCCTGCTTGCTCTCCCCTTCCAGTGCCTTGCTGCACTTTTGTTCCATCCTTTGCACCAGCTCTAGTGGCTGTGAAGCCAGTTCCAAAGTAGTGAAAGAAGTGCAGTTTTCAGTCAGCTCCAAGGCATTGAGCTGGAATGACCTAGCCAGGGGATGAGCCTGCTCCCCTTGGTTTGAGGGGGTGACATACCACCAGATTACAGTCAGGACCTTCTAAAGTATCTCTCTAAATTCAGGAACTCCATAAATTAGCATTTTCAGGAGCACAGTGATACCTTCACCTATGTCACTAGAAAATCCTGTTCTTTAACATAAAAGGATTTTCTTCTCATTTGTCATATTGGATGTTGAAAAGTGTGGAGACATCTACAACCTGCCCATCAGTTTCCAGTAGCTTGATACAAGGATAGGTGAGAGGGTAGGCTGTCAAAAATAAAATCACAATTACATATCTTGCCTTCCTGTGATATTCAATAAAATCATGGTCTGACTGGCACTTATGATTTTTTAAACCTTTATTGTGGGGCCTCAGTGGTGGCAGCAAGCTCAGTATTTTAATAACTACAACATGTAGTGCCTTAAAATCGAGGCTCAAATTCCAATCACTGGCAGGCAACATTCAAATGGCAGGGGGGAAGAAGGGAAATTATTATTTGCAAAGATGTGAATTATATATTTGAAGATTAGAAAAAGGAAACACTGTGGAAGTAACAATTTTTAAAACAGGCCTTTAGGCAAGAATCACATACTGGTTTTCCCTTTAAAAAAATACAGTGCATTATCTCTAAAGACTCTTAAGATACAAATGTGTGAAGCTGACTGGCAAGGAACTAGTAGTAAGTCAGCTGTAAACCAGCTAGTGATAGGCAGAGTTAAGCTCCAATAGAATGTGCTGTAAAGATGATGGTCCTTCTTGCAACAGTGAATTTTTAACTGTCTGCACCCAAACAGTATTTTGGCTACATGTGAAATAATCTAAACCCTACTGACTGTCTTTTACTACTCGAATAAGCTTCTGTATGATGATGTTTTTATTTAAAAGTGGACCTTGTGCCTATATTCTGCTTCTATTCCCAGAATTTGATATTTCTCTCATCACACAGGGTCTTCAGCCCCGTGGTGACAACAGACCATAGATGAGACCTGACACAAAGCAAGGCCATGGGCCCTTCAAGCTCCTAGATGTGTGCAAGTATCCGATGTAGTCTTGACCTGTATGTTTTGTGATCTCACAACGGAGGTGACAAGGGCAAAGAAATGCTTTAAAGGCCTAAAAGGCTTGAGCTGAGGGCAAAATGCTTTAAAGGCCTAATAGAGTACCATGATGCTAACATAGTGTGTAAAGTTACTAGCCTTCAGTATTGACATGCTGGGTGGGAGCAGAAAACTCTGCTTCCCAAATGCTGCACAACAGCCGAAAACTATTGTAATGGTAGAAAAGTAGATTGGAAAGCCTTGGAGAAGAGCACATGAATGTGCTGGAAGAGAGAGTGCATCAGCCAAAAACTCTTGGAAAAAGTTAGGCTAGGGAGTGATGACATGATGATAGCAATATAAATAAGTGAAAGGAAATTGCATGAAAGAAAGGAAGAGGGTTATCTGGATTATCTAGAAAGTGGCTGCACAGATTTTAGTCTAAAATTAAAAATGGAAAAAGAATGAGGCTAGACAGAAGGAAAAAATTCACAACCTTGAGCATGCCTAGAATAGATTGTCAGACCAGCAGAGGCAATGACATGGGTGGGTGAGACCAGATAGGATAAGACAATAGGAATAATAAAGCAAGGAAACAACCTTTTTGGTGTGAGCAACTGGAGTGGATGACCCAATTTATGTTTTTCCAGGTCTGTCTGGCTATATATAGTTGAAGGGAGGCAGTAAACAAAGCTTGTGCACTGGTCAGTGGTGGGTGGCTACAATGGCACACAAAGTTAAGCTTCCCATGCCTCTACCTGGAGAGGAGTTTCATGGAGACATGGCTGTGAGGGAGCATCACCACCCTATTTGGCTTGCCAGAGGTCAGGCTGCACAAAGTTCAGTGAAATGGAAAATATGTGAGCTATCAACCAAAGCTGTGGCTCTCAAATCTCCCAAGCTTTTGGAAGGTTTGAGCCACAACTGGAAGAGCTGTCTTGGAGGCCTAGGTTGCCTTGAACTGCCCAAGTCTGTTATTCACAGGTTCATCACCCTTGGACCAAGTTCATTATTTGTTTGTCTCATGCCTTTCAAATCTTTTCACCTCTTTCCATCTCCAGGGTGATAACATGGATTGTGCACCTCAGCGTGTGATACTAATGCAGCAGCTTCAGGCTCACTAGTATAATTTTCACACAAAAAAAATCACATCTGCACCTTCTGTTTTGTTTTATACTCCCTACAGTGGAATGAGAAAGAATAATATGAGAAAATGAAGGTTATGAGAAGCATGAATTTGCCATGCTTCTTTTTCTGGTTTGCTCATGATGTCAGTGTTTGGGAATTGTTTTTCTATTTTTTTTACCCTGAAATATGCATCAATGCAATCTCAATCTGTTTCAGAAAAAGGACATCAAAGGAAAATGTCCATTACAAGACCTATTGGCCCTTTCTGTTTGTTCTGCATGGGAATTTTTTGTTTAATTTAGTAGTGATAGGCCCATACTTGGCTGGAACAAACCTTTAAAGGAAGTGTCCCTAAATATGCCTTCAGGTCTGTTCTCTCAGCCCAGACAGGAAGACAGATCCTGAAATTCTCCTTCTTGCAAAGAAAGGGGTCTGCATTTCCAAACCAGCAAGTCACTTTTTCCTTACTTGGCGTTCGGTGAGCGCTTGGGAGAGCTGCAGTTACATGCCAGAGGCATACCAAAAGGGAGGAAGGAAGATTTTGAAGTCCTGCCAAATACTGCGCATTGTTACGCACCAAGGCGCTCCCTGCCCACGCCTTGGGTGGTGGATATTGGTGTGCAAACGTTCAGGTGGTGACCACCTTGTATTTGCATGCTTGGAATCATTGACCCTGTCCCCCTAATAAAGGCATTGAGAGTTTCTGGTTTACTCACATATAGACACTGTAGATTTGGAGAAATTTTTCAGGACAGCAAAAAATACCAAAACAAAATAACTGAGGGCTGTCTGCAAACCCTGAGGAGGGAAGAAGTTGAAAAGGTGATAAATGCTTCCGTAAAATTAGAAATTAAAAAGACTGAATGTCATGACAGTAGGTCAAAAGTTGCTGGGTTTGGGTAATGAGGGAGGAAATGCTGCAGTCTTTGTTTGAGAGCCAGGTACTGGGAAAAAAATTTTGCAAATTCCTGGAAAATGAAAATTCCACAAAAATTTCAGAACTGAAACAGGATATGCAAGGAAATTTTAAACCTCCTTTGAGCAGTGCTATCTAAACTCCAAGACATGCAGTATAGCCAGGGTTCCTAGGGCCTCTGCTCTCCTAGTAGTGGCCAGCCCAGTAATGATCTGCCCTGGAGCAGGGATCCCTGCAGCCTTCAGCTCCCCTGTGTTATGTTGCTCACCCAGCAGGAAACACCTCTGGGACCCAATCCTGCCTGTGCTTTATCAGAAGTTTGTCAAACAGAACCATTTCCTGAAGACGTTTTCACTCTGAATTGCTCTTTTCCAATTTGTTTCACTGGAAAATTCCTAACGTGCCCTAGCTGCTGTCCAAGGACACTGGAAGAAACTAAAAGGTAGCAAGTTCAAAGCTGAAAAAGGGACTATTTTTGCCTGCGTGATATAATTCAACTATGGGTCTCATTCCTGCGGGCTGTCACGGAGGTCAGGAGTTTATCAAGATTCAGAAAGGGCTGGGAATGCATACTGCTGCTAAGCATATTTGTAATTCTCTTATGTAATCCTACAAAAGTAGGTGTGGGAAGGGCTGCTTAGGATGAGACCTTTATTGATATCTCATCTTACATTGGGAAGAAGTGTAATTGTGTAACATACAGGTATGTACTGCAGAGGCAATTTCTCAAGGGTCCCCCACACACACATCCAACAAGTTTTGGTGCTAGTGATTACAAGTGAAATTATACAATTTTACTGGAATCTCATCCTGATTTGATGGGAGAGGTTTAAATTAAGCCTCCTTATAAAATGTTAAGCTTCATCTTTGAATCACTGAAGGTATTAAATATTAGAGCTTACTTTCTTGATGTTCCAAGTTGCCTTGGCTCCCACTGGAAATGTGTAGGAAGCAAGGATCATTTCCTTTGTAGTGGTTTGGGCCCATTTTGTTGGCACAAAGGAGATGGGGAATGGTCAGGAAAGGTTTTTGGGGTGTCAGATCTCCATAGGGCATTTGTGGGTAGAGTAGGTCCCAGGAAGGGAGGAGAGTCTGTAGGAAGAGCTGGATGTTTGGGAGATGACTCTTCAAATTCCTGAACTGCAAAGACATGGTCTGGGTTTTATGCTGACAGATACTGCTGCCTTGCTAATTTTGCTGTGTGGGTAGTATCTGTTCTTCTAGCATTAAAAAAAAAAATCACCTTTAGGTATGATTCATCTCATCTAATTTTAGCTGTGTAAGTCTAGGTCTAGTCATCCAGAGCCCCTATATTCTCAGCCGACAGAGCGAAGTCTGTCTCTAGGGCGATTCATCCCTCTTGTCTCTGATATCTGTCATAAAATGGATTGAATCATCCCCAGAAGAGCTCATCCTTTTCCACTGACTGCAGTGGGAGCCCAGACACACCAGATCATGCCAGTTGCCTAATGCTGACATAGCTCCTGTAAAGTGAGATAAATCTCCCTCCCTGGGTAGCTGTACTCATGCTAGCAACAACAAAAGCCTAAATAAACCTGGTTTTAATCAACAAAATAAATGGCTTGTGTACCAAAGGGAGGAGGTTGCCTTCAAAGGTACTCAGCTGAAGTCAGCAAGGTCCTACAGCTGTATTCCTCTCAATTTCAGCTCTCAGACTTCAACCTGTACCTATGAAGATGTTGTCTACTTCTCTCTTTAGAAAAGCAAGTAGCATCAGACAGAGTGTGCCCCAAAGTTTTCTCTTGATTTTTTTTTTTCCTGCTGTATCTGTTAGCCAAATAAAAGAGATTGGGTCTGCCTAGAAACTTTCCCTGCTTCTTATCTTCAAACCATTGAGGTAGCTATGAAGACACTGTTACCTTGCTCCCCGATGATCCTGGGTGAAGAATTCATGCTAGGCCTGTAATGAGATAAACTTGTGTTTTTAACACAGACACTTGTCTACTGGCCCCTCGAGCCCGTAGGACTGTTCATATCTTGTAAAATTAGAATGTGCTTAAGCATCTAATAGTAGCCTTCCATTTCATCTGAAAATGAAAACTTTTGTGGCTTTTTCATTTGAAAACTAAAGAGGTTACGCACATGTGGAAGAGGCAATTTGTATGCAAATCCTTTTCCAGAACTCTGGAAGCGTGTCTGATAAGAAAATCATAGGAAGCACAAATGAAAGACAACAAAAAAAAAGTATGGGACAATATTACTCATACAATGACTTTGTTGCTTAAAGCAGGGGGAAAAATCCCAGCAAAACCTCAGAGGAGAAGCATGAAGGGAATTTCTGTATTTCACAAATCCCTTGTTTTGGGTGCTAATGTAACATGTTTGTCATCTGGGAGGCTTCTTATGCTTAGGTAGATGCTCATTGTCCTTCTATGGAAATGTACAGTAAGTTGTGCAAATACAGGCCATGAGGAGACATCCGTCTCCCCCCAGCAGGGAATGTGGGTGTGGATGGAACACGTCAGGCTCCGGCCCAGCCCCTCTGGGGCATTGCCCTTGCAGGGCCCGAGAACAATAACCACCGGAACATGCCGAGAGACCTCCTTTGAGGAGGAAAAAAAGGAGAAAGAAGAGGGGAAAAAAGTTAAATAAATCTTAGCACAGACTGCAGTCTTCCAATGCGTTGTTTGGTGCTATTTCTGGAGAACAAAGGCACGTGGGGACAGGGACACGGGCGCGACGTTCTCTCACTTGCTCTGGACTCTGGCTGCAGCAGGCAGAGAGATCATAAATCACAGAAATCATGGTGATTCAGGTGCCTGCCGAGGGTGAATTGTCCTTCCTCTGACCTGTCTTGGTGGGGTCAGCTCCCTGAGCTGTGAGAAAGTGGAGGGCTGGAAACACAGCTTTTTTAGGGAGCATGTGGTGGAGGGCCTGAGAAATCAGCAGTGGAACTGAAGCTCAATAACATCTCAAAATATCCATATGCTTGCTGCTGTCTCTCTGTTTTGCTGGCCCTCTTGCTCAGACTTCACGTGTACCAAAGCAATTAAGTGCTGTGGCGCGTTTCCCTGCTGTGTGTGGTATGTGTGCACCCCCCACACAGGGAGGTGTGCGTGTGTTCCCCGTGCTATGTTTTGGAACAAACACCTCCTCAAGAAGCCATAGCTTCTTGAGTAACACAAGACTGGATGTTTTCTTAACACATGGGCCTTCCTCCTCTTAAAAAACAATAATTCAGGGTCAGGCAGCCCTAGCAGAGGGACCACTGCACTAACCCAACCTTGGGCATTTGTGGTGATTGAACCAGTGCTGTGTTCCATGTGGCACAGCTGCTGGGTATGGACAGTGTGCTCTGATAGCCAGGACTGCAGTGACAGGGGAAACAGCACCTGGTTTGATCCATTTGATTTTATCAGAGGCAATAGAGAGGAGGGAAAATAGGTCACCAGAAAGAATCTGTTGGTGTAGGACTTGGGCAATGATGCTAACTGTTATTTTAAGCATGGTTTGCCTGACTCTTGGGCCTCACGTCACTGCTTGGTAATGGACACAAGTAGTGGGTTTGATATTTTCAGGCATTGGACGCTGCCTGACTGCAGTGACTGCCAATGATGCAACCTTGGAAAAATCAGTGCAGTTATTGAGCTGTTGATAATGTTTGCCTGTGGGCACCCATGCCTGAAAAACATTTGGCTTTTGACAGATGTCACTCAGCCATGACAAACAGACATTGCTTTGTTTTTTTCTCCAGTTTCCCCTGGAGAAAATTGAGTGGAAGCAACTAAACTGGTTTTCTGTAGCTCTGGGTCTGTATGTCAGATTTAAGCAAATGCAGTGTGAATAAAGCCATTTTCCAGTGTACATCTTAACTACCACTTTTTCATATGACCCAAAGATTGTTGTATCATTTAGTTTACATTTGATTTAAAAGACAGCTAGCAATGCAGAGGCTTGTTCTAAATGGCAAGTTTGAAAAGTTACGTTTAAAGGAAGAAAAAAAAATTGAAAAAATAGACTGGAATACAGACAAAGATGACTTGTTACTAGATTTACTTATAACTTGTACTGCTGTATTATCTGGAACCAGGGATGAACACATCCTTCTGCATGCTGAACCTGTGGCTGGTTGGCTGGATTTGGGCAGGGAGTGAAAGGAGAATTATTAACTGTGCCCAAGATTGGTGTGTTTCACTCACTGTATCTAGTAAGCGTTATTTAATGTAAAAATGAGGCAAAAACACTGCTCCTGGTGCATCGGGTCAGGTTACAAAGCCTAGGAACAGTATGTAGGAGGGATTTCTGGGGCACACCTTAGGTGCCAGCAACTGTTTTTCTTACCGAGGACTACCTGAGTCTGCTTGGCTGAAGCAGAGCTCAGCTGTGGGGGAGTTTGTTTTTGGTGGTTTTGGGGTTGTTTTTGTTGTTTCCCAACTGGAGGTTGAATTGCATGCCAGGAAAAAGATGAGTTGGGCTAGTCAGAAAACATGAGGAAATAGCATTCAAAATTTCATCCTTTTAGAAGCAAAGTGATAAGTATCTGCCAGCTCCAGACAGAAATCTGCTTTTTCATTTCTGGCTTCTCACCTGTGGCCGTGGAGGGATCAGGGGCTTAGTGGGGCCCTCTCAGCAGCTGGTAAGGAGAGGATCTGCTTTGGCACCAGCACAGCTGCATTGACAAGGGTAGTCAGGCTCCCTGGTTCTCTCCAGGGACTGCACCCTGCCTTCCTTCATTCCCCAGGTTCTTTGGAGTTTCATCTTACTCTGCTAGTTCTACTTCATGTCTCTGTTGATCCTTCTTTTTCCAAACTCCCAAAACCAGCGACTTGACAAACCACAGTGAGAGTTTTGGGAGAAAGAGTTGGACAGTAAAACATTGACCCCCAGACCTGCACATTTATTTAACACTTGCTTTTGAGGCATGCAACCTGCTGATACCCTTCAGAGTGAGTGAGTGCCTTTCTCCTGTGCTGGCTGGCAGCCTGGAATGAAGAGCCACCTTGCCTGGGGGGACACACATGGCTCTGACTGACAGGCCTCCACACAGCAGTTTATCTGCCAGCCAGTTTTGGACACTGCACTGGAATTTGGGACAAACACAAGGCACACCTGCTCTTAACAGGGATGGGACAGTGGGGGCCTCATGTGACTGGGTTATGGAAGCAGCGAGCAACCATGGGGAGCTGGCCAAGGGAAGCCAGCAGCAGGCTGCCCAGCTTGAAAAAACATTCAAAGTCCACCAGATCCTCATTGGCAGCTGGAGTTCAGCATAGGCATGAAAAGGCCTCCAGCCAAATGAAAGTACAGCCCAGATGTGAAACAGCTATCATTGCCTGACTTCACCAATTAAATTGGGGCCACTCTCCTATTCATTTGCTTGTTTGTTTATTTTGAGAGGGCAACTTCTTTGTTGTATTCTGTTGCTGTAATTTGATTTGTCCTAGCTTTTCATGTGCTGTTGAGACAAGCTGAGTGGAAATTCCAGTTACATGCTTTCATTTGTTCCCCCTTGGCATGCAGGCTGCGGGAACAGGGCTATGGGCCCATTGGCCTACGTGTCATTAATCTTCTGGGAACAATGAAAAGAGAGCATTTGAATGTGTCTTGGCTCTTCCGGCAGGCTCTCTCTGAAGGACTTCTCCTTTATGTGGTAAGAATAACAAAACAAGGAAAAAAAAGGGGAGAACAACAAAAAAAGAAATCCTTCAGAGGAGAGTGCATGTGTCCCTGGGTGTCCATCAGCCTCGCTGGATGGGGCTGCATCCCAATACCAGGAATGAAAGCCCATCATCACAGCAAGGGGCAGAGGTGAGGGCTCCCATTCAGGCATTCAGAACCCAAAAAAATGAATAGATGCAGCTTTTGATGAAGAGTTGTGTATGTAGATAACCGTGCCCTTCCCCTAAAAATGTCCTGGAGGCAAGGCAGAAAGTCTCTATCTGCAAACAGGTGGCTTGCAGCTCATCATGGCTTGTGCTGGAGAACAACCATTACCCTTAGCAGATGAATGAAGAGCTGTGGAATTTGTCTACCTGGAATTTATTCTCTGACACAAAGTTTCTCACAAGATTCTTCTGGAGACTCTGGATGTTCATGGCTTAGATGGATGTACTGTTGGCTGGGTAAAAGACTGGCTGGATGGTTGGGCCAAGAGGGTGGTGGTGAATGGAATTGCATCCAGCTGGTGGCTGTCACAAGTGGTATTCCCCAAGACTCAGTGTGGGGGTCAGCCTTGTTTAACAATTTAACAATGATCTGGATGAGGGGATCAAGTGCACCCTCAGTCACTTCACAGATGACACCAAGTCAGGCAGGAGTGTTGATCTGCTGGAGGGCAGGAAGGCTCTATGGAAGGATCTGGACAGGCTGGATTGATGGGCTAAGGCCAGTGGTGTGAGGTTCAGTAAGGTCACAACAACCCCCTGCACTTGAATCTTGGGCAGAGTGTCTGGAAAGCTGCCAGGAGGAAAAGGACCTGGGGATGCAGGTCAACAGTGGCCAAACAGGAGCCAACATGTGCCCAGTGGCCAGGAAGGCCAATGGCATCGTGGCCTGGATCAGGACCAGTGTGGCCAGCGGGACCAGGACAATGATCATCCTTCTCACTAGTGCTCAGCCCTGGTAAGGCCACACCTCAAACTGCTATGTTCAGTTTTGGGCCCCTCACTACAAGCAGCATTGAGGTGCTGGGGCATGTCCAGAGAAGGGCAACAAAACTAGGGAGGGATCTGGAGGACAAGTCCTATAAGGAGTAGCTGTGGGAGCTGGGGATGTTTAACTTGGAGAAAAGGAGGCTCAGGGGGGACCTGATCACTCTCTACAATTGCCTGAAAGGAGGTTGTAGCCGGGTGGAGGTTGGTGTCTCCTCTCAGGTAACAAATTAAAGGACCAGAAATGGCTTCAAGTTACGCCTGGGAGGTTTAGATTCAATATTAGGAAAAATCTTTTAATGGAAAGCATAGTCCAACATTGGACCAGACTGCCTGATGAAGTGAGGGAATCACCATCCCTGGATGTATATTGATTATAGGACTGGGCAGGCAGCAAGAATTCAATTTTTTGAAATATTTCAAGGTGTTGACACTCGAGTCAAAGTGCAATAAAACCAAGACTCTCTCAATAGCTTTTGCCAAAAATAAAATAAAAATAATAGTATGGGAAAAGAAAGGAAAAAAAAAGAAAAGTACACACTGCACAATAGCCAACAGCTCAGACTTCACTTGAGAAGTGGTCATTAATCTGGAAGAGGAAGAGCACTCCTTCCCCCAGCCCACTCACCATCCTAGGGTGTGCCTCCCTAGGCTAGAGGTTCTTTACTGCACCCAAGGAAAAAAAATGCTTTCTGTGTTCTGCATCAAAAGCAAGCAAAAAACAATAGGTCCCTAAGGAAAGCCTTGGTTTTAATCTACTGCCTTTTCCAAGAAAACTCCCCCTCCTTTCCTTAATCTCCCTTGCCATCTCCAGTTATAACATTCTTTTCGCCTGTTCTCCACCACGCAAAGAATCACAGCAGATCTGGTACTCTTGAAATTCCTTTTTTTTTTTTTTCCCCCAGTAGGGAAAAAAATAATCAGAATTTCAAAAGTATTCTAAGAATATTTTGGTGTTCAGCTTCCCTGTAAGCAGTGCCTGTGAATGTTAAATTTCTCCTAATCCTGCAGTGGATTAGTAATGAGCTTCAAGCAAAGGATATTTTCTGGAGAGCTCATGGACAACCAGGATTCATCAGGGAGATAAGTTTAAGGTTCTGGTGGCCTTTTCGAAAGTCAAAGTTAGCAAGTGGTCTACAAGACAACCTTCAATGGGTTCATGTATTGTAGTCTGGGTGCTCTGGGAGTGTATTTGCTCTAGAATAAATAGTAAATATTACTGATAAGGAAATAATAACTAATATGTGCCAGAGATTTAATCGCATGTTATTGGAATTTTCACCCATGAAACAATTAAAGGATTAGACCTTATGAACTGAAACTGCCTGACTGAATGGTGCATGAGAAATTTTGTTCAGAGGGGAGCTGCTGGGAAAATACCAATTTATGTGTCAGCAGGAAAGCTGGAAAACATAAGTATCTCAAAATAAAAAATGAATGACTTGACAGAAATGTGTATTTTTAGGAAAACAGTCATTCATATGCTCTGCAGATTTAAAATTAATGATGGGATTTTCATTTTATCAGAATTAAAACACTACAGCTTCACAAAGAGAAATCTCGTTAGTGAAGCTGCATATCTGAAAGCTCACAGTGAAAGGGCAACTGCTAAAAAAAACCCTTATATTTCGTCATATCAGCAAGAAGCCAGAAAAAAAAAATCTTTAAAATTCAGTTTAAAGTTTCTTAGGAATTGAACTCAAATACAATATTTTAGTTGTGCTGTTAAAATGTTCTCAAGAAAATTGGTCAGTTTTGGTTCTACCAAGGAAATAAAGTGAAGAGTCCCACTCATCGCCATCACAGGAGCCAGCTTGCAGTTGGAAAAGGACCCTCTCTACAGTATATCTTTTCCTTCCCTTTTCCCAATTTTCCAGTGAAAGATGGAGAACCAAGGAGAGGACGTAGCCCAGCGTGGGGCTGTTGGCATCCACCATCATCTCTGGTGCCAAAGTCACACAGGGCAGGAGCCTCTGACAGATCTGTGTCTGGAAGGACCTCAGCAGTAGTGATGGTGGCTGAAGATCTCCCCCCAGTCTATCACGTCCACCTTGTTTGTTGGGGCTTTCTGGAATGTCCAAGCTCTGCCAGATCCAGTTAAATCTTGTGGTCTGTTTTAGCACCAGATTTAAGTTCCTTCACTGCCAGCTTTGCAGTGAAGGGGTGGAACAAGGCTTTTTGCCTGCAATATAAACACTCCATTGATTTACTTTCTGGGTATGAGAGCTTCTCCTGGCAGTTCCCTTTCCCATCAAAATCTTTAGGCATGGATGGCCATTTCTCATCCCCTTCCACAAGCAAACTCTCAAGACCTAAAATCTAGCTCTATAAGCAACAGCAATTCTGAGATAATAGTGCAACCAGGTTTACAGTTTCCTTTTGTTCCTCCCTGCCTTCCTTTCATCCGACTCTGGTATTGGAAAGCTTCAGGGAGGGCTCCTTCCTTTGTTGTGTGTTTGCACACCTCACACAGACTGGGAAGACCAGAATCATGACTGATGCTTTGATACTCCTGAACAACAATTCATTATGCGCGCACACGCACACACACAAATCCCCACCAACAGAAAAATGAGGATTTGTTGGTATTTGAGCTGCCCCTGGCATCCCCAACCTCCCCATGCAGTCACCAGCTGTGTGCTGATGGGGTTTGGTTCTATAGGCCTGGGAAGAGGTTGTCCAGCTTTGGGAAAGTCAGTTAAATCTCAGAATGCCTCAGCTCCCCAAAGATCTTTAAACTGTGCTTTATGAACTGTTTTCCTGTTTGTGGCAGTGGAGGCACTGTGTGCCAGCTGCCTCAGAGACAAGGCACAGTGAGGTTAAACATAGATATATACTAGGAACTAAATGCAATGGTCCTGCTGCTGTAAGATGAGATTTTCCATCCATTCAAGGCTCAGGGGAGTCTGTTAGTGTGTGTGATGTCTGTATGTATTATGTATGGTTTTGAGTGAATTCTAAATACATTCATGTTCATATTTTGCATCCCTAATGCTTTATTGAGATAATTCATCTTATTGTTTCAGTGACTTAATGTTTTTCTTGTAACTACACCACATGAGGAAATAATTTTGCCTGGTAAATAAGGTCCCAAACAGAGAATCTTTTATTTTCTTAGTATTATCAGAGGAGGGCAGGATGGTTTGAAAGGAATGCAGCAGCTTGGAAACAGAAGAATGCTGCTTTTATTTTTTTGCAGGTGTCAGTGTGCATAGGGGAATAGTTGTTAGCAAGAATTTTTGGAATAAATTAACACCTTCCAGAAATACCTTGGGCCTCAGACCAGCAAAGCAATTAAACATGTGCTCAGGTTGGAACACTGCCTATTTTGCAAGTCACTTATGTGCATAATGTTAAACAGAGGCTTAATTACTCTGCAAGATCATACAAAAGCAGAGCTGCAAAGGACCTCAAGAGATGATCTGCAGCGGCCCTGACAGCTGTTTCACTAGCAGTCCTCCAATGACACAGTTTGTACAGCCTCCTCTGCTACCTTGTTCCAACTATCTTTCAAATGAGAAAGCTTTGAGTTTTATTTTGGGGTTTGGGTTTTGGTTTTGATCCTTTTTTTTCCCTCCTATTCCCCCCAGGCTGCTAGCTCAAAATATCTTTGTGTAAAATAAACAAAACTCTCCTCAACACAGAGAATAACTAAGCTTTTTTCTTTCTGTAACTCCCTTCTTGCATGCTGCAGGACTGACAGCATCTCTCTTGTTCTCCCCCAATCCTGTTTCTGAACAAAGATGGTTTCTCCAACCTTTGCTTGGATAATGGGTTTTTCACATCACATATCATCACCATTGCTCCCTTCTGAACTCACTGGGGAATTGATCTCATTTCAAGCAGGGAGACAAGCTGATGTCCTACCACTGTCTTTAATTTTTCTCTTTTAAATTTTTTATACACACAGAGCAAGCCAGTTTCCTCGTGCTTCACATCAAGCCCTCTTACTGATACACCTTGAAAAAAAGATTCACCTTGTTTTCTACGTGCACATTGAGCTTCTGGTCCTCTGTGTCCCCGAGATCACTTCTTGGTGGGCTTCCACTTCTTTGCTTATTTGGTCTGCTTTATTTGGCGTTCAAAAATACCTCACTTTTGCTGAATTTCATGCTGCAGATTTGAGCTCCCTCCTCAGTTTAGATCATCTTCTGGCTTTACAGCTAGTTCTGCAAGAGCAGAGCTCACTGTCAGTACCAGACTCTGATGAATAAGGTGAAGAGAGAAGAGACTAGGATAAGTGCAGGAAGGACTTCCTTAAATGTCATCCTGCCCTGAGAATGAATGATTGACACCTAGTCTCCAAGTGCAGTTTTTGACACAGTAGCATGTTCAAGTGAATGTGATTTCACCAAGATCATATTTTCCTCTTTTACTTCTCAGAACATTGTGTTGAAAAATGGCATCCTGCCTTTTTTTTAATTACTGGGCTACTTACCAAGTAAATTGGTCTGACATGCCATGTTATTAAAAATAAAAAAATAGTCAAAAACTTTGCACTGGCTGATATTTGTCAACATATTGTTCTCTTGGGGTAATAACTCAGTTATTTAATTATTCATTCTATTATCTTTCCATTTATCAAAGTTAGGCAGATTAGTTTTGAATTCCCTGGCTCCTCCTTTTTCCTTTCTATAGAGACAGGTCCTCTGTCTGCCATCTTCCAGCCCTCTGGGACATCCCCCTTAAACCTAGAGTTCTTGTACATAATCACTAATAGCTCTGCTCTGGTGAGTTCCTTAATTGCACTAGTGTGACTTTCTTCAGACCTCTTAGACTTCAAAACATTATCTTTCTAAAACTTGTTTGGGCAATTTTTTTTTCTTTTTTTCTTTTTTCAGCTTTGGCCTTTATTATCTGCTAAATCAATTTCACGGTTAACTTTTTACAAAGATTTAAACAGTCTTCTTTCTTTTAGCTGTAATTTCTCCTCTTTATCCAAGAAGTGATGAGTTTTCCTGCATTGTCTGGTTGCTTCTGGGTATCTGGGAGGCTTTCATACCACCTCCTGGTTGCTGTTCATTTTGTATTTACATGCTTGTGCTATTCCTCTATGTTCATTCACCAGCAAAAGTCTGTGCTTCCACTTCTGCATTAACTTTCTTGAAAACCTTTCCTTCTTGTGGTAATCTTCCACAAGGTGTTGGTGCTGTCCCGTTCTCTTCAACTATATGTGCTCTTCTCCTCTGCAACTCACACTGCTTTGTGGCTGTCCAAATGTAGGCTTGAGTACTGTCCCCCAGAATTTCTTCCTGTGAGACCTGACTTACCATTTCTATGGGTGTCCATTTAGTGGTTTTTACTCTTTTCAAGAATGTAAGTATTTTGTGACCATCATCATCCCCCTGGCCTTGCATTTTAAAGCTTGAATTCAATTCCTGCCTGCTCAGTGGCACCAAGACTAAAGTATGTACTGCTGCCCCAGACAAGTACCTTCCTTACTTGGAAACAGACCTTTTTCTATAGTATTTAAAGAACACAATGAACTATGTCCAGCACTCTTTGATTAATTACTCATCTAAAATTTCCCCATCATCAAGCCTTTACTTGCCTTGAGATTTGCAGTAACCTCTGCCTGGTTCTGTCTCTGCGGGTGCTGCCTTGTACATCGAGGTCAGGCTTGGCGCTATTGGTTTCATTATGGGATGCAGGAGTCTGTAAATTAAACCTTTTATGGGGCAATTACACCTCCAACATCTTGTTGATCAGGTACCTTCAAGTATGAAGCAGGGTATTGCTGATGCTTTAGTTCCCAGTTGTGGCAAAGACTGCAAAGCACTGAGGCATCTGATGATGGCCAGATGCCTGCTGAGCAGCCCATCAGCTTTTTGTTTGTCAAATGTGTAATTGTGTGCACTCACTTACATATACTTCTCTGTAAAAACATAATGTTTGAAATGTTTGGCAGTCCTGAATACACCAGGCAGGTACTGTCTTGGTGTTGTCTGGAAACATGAAACCCCTCCACGGATATTAAATAAATCAGAGAGTCATTAATAATCTCATCCAGAGCATAAACTGATTAAACTGCCAACTACCTTCAGTTACATCTTCTGCTGTCGAACCTCTGTCCAATGCTTTTTTTTTTTCCCCTATATGCAGGGAAATGGAGAGGTGAGTAAGGTGGAGAAAGGTGTGATCCTCCCTGACCTCTGTATCTCCCACAGATCTGCTCTTGCCTTGTGCAGATGTTGCTGTGTCTCTGTGTTCTTGCAGGCATGTGGATCCTCAGGCAGGAGCAAAGGCTTTCTCCAAAGACAGGCAGTGCTCCCCCTGAGCAGGGAGGGGATTGCTGAGCTCCCACTGTCCTGGCTGACCTAAACCTGGGTCTGACTGCAGTTTTACCCAGTAGCTGTTCTTAAAGCATTTCTCTTTTGCATACTTTTCTTATTTGATCTTCTGAAGTGAATACTAGCAACTCTGCCTTGTCCAGCCAATGTTGCTGGCCCCAAGCAAATCCTTGGAGTCCTGGATGGCTTTATCAGAAGTCTCCCTGCTCCTGTTTAACAAGTGCCATGGTTACGAGCACCATTAGACTGATGATATTCACATGCAGGAAACAATGCAGGGAAAACAGGATTTGCACGGCTCCGGCTGCACTGCCCCAAGAATTGCAGGAAGTGATTGTACTTTATGAAACCGTCTGTGCTCCGCTAGATTGTCTATAGCTTTTAAGGTCAAGCCGTAGCACAGCGCGTTTGAAATGCCCTTTGTAATAATGAGGACTGTTTATGAGCCGTGGTACAGGCTGTATTGTTTACCCTGGGCCGTGGTTAAAAGGTGCTATAATTCAGCCTGTTTTGCAGGATGGCACGGCGAATCTATCATGGACCTTTCTGGCATGGGCTTGGGCAGGGTTCAAAGGAGGAATGTCCATCATGTCATCTGAAGTATCCCCCGGCATGTAGAAAGTCACGCAGCACGCGCGGCCGCCTGCCGCCATGCAAAGCCAACAAAAGAGCCGGGGGGAAACTAGGAGGGGCTGTCAGGGACCTGGGACATGGCTCTGGGCACTTCCCACAGCAGCCCAGCTGCCCCCTTGAAGCAAGGAGTGGCACGAGCTACACAATGAATGTGCTCAACCTGTACAGAAGAACAGAGCAGTGATACAGGGCAATCACCACCCCTGCCAGCTAAGGGGAAAGTTCTGTGAAGCAGCCATTAATTCAGGGTCTGTTCTGTCCTAACTCCCTGACCCTTTAAATTGCATGAATGCTGGCCTGTGCTGGTCCATGCAACAGGGCTGCAAACAATGTCATTCTGCAAAATGTGCCTTAAATTCAGGTTTGACTTTATCAGTAAGGAGAGGTCTTGGAGGATTTTGCAGTCAAGATGTGATATGCTCATGAGAGGGAGGGAGGGACCATCCAGCAGGTGTTGGAAGAGGAAGATGGGAGACACTGCTGAAATCCTTCAAGGGGTTGGTGTTTTGCTGGCAGGAGTCTGAGCTGGGGATGTAGAGAATCCCAGCACACTGTATGGTGGGCACGAAACCAACCCCTGCAGGAGCTGATGAAAAGCCTTAGCATGCTCTTTCTCTTGTTCACCCCCTCCTTCCCTATGATCATGATCATCAGAAAGAATTTATCCCCTTCCCAAGATATGGCTGAGCTCTAGAGTAGGTAAATTGCTTGAAATGTTTGGTGTCCTAAACTAAGTTGTCTGCTCTTGGTCCAGTTCAATTTGTTGTTTCTGCCTCCCAGGGGAAGATCTCCTGGCCTCAGAAAAAGGAAAATACTTTGCTCAGGTAGGCAAAATCTACTCTCCCTCCAAGCAGTAAGGAGCCAGTCAGCTATCCTGAAGTACAGTGCTGTTTTTAAATAAATAAAACTCAATAAGTTAAGGGAACACAAAATTAACATTTGAAGAAGATGCTGAGGGATAAAATGCTTGTCTTTGATAGACATCTTTCACATCCCCTCCTACTGCTCTCATGATCACTTTCACTCATTTTCTCCACCTATTGAATTAATGCCGTCCAGAGCAGAAGCTTGGTTTGGACAGGAGTGTGTTTGTAGGGCTCTAGATGGGCCTCACTGCCATCATTGCAAGATCACTAATAGCTCCTGCCCCCGAGAAAGAGGTGGGCAGAGGAAGGCACCTATCCCAGGCACCAGCACTTCACATACCGGTTTGGCAAAATCCTTTGGTGCAGGCAGTATTCCCTAAGGAGAGAAAGATCTTGGCATCTGCTGCACTCTTTGCATATCTCATCGCATCCACCCTCTCCAAGACCTTCTGTATAGCTCTTCATGTCCAGAAGAATTTATTTGATTCTTTCACTTTTGTCTCTTTCCCAATTCTAGTACTTTGTGGCACTGACACTTTAAAGGAGCCTCACCAGCAGTCAGTATATATTGAGGAGAAGGTGCTACAGATCTGGACACCACTGGACTATGATAACCCCCAAGTGCTGGGAGATATGATCTTCTAAGAAATCTAAGGGATGGATACCTCGAAGTTTGGGAAGGGGATTAGAGAGTGGTGGGACACATTAAAACAACTGGAAACCAAAGGTTCTTCAAAGAAGCATTACTCACTTTAAAAAAATCTTGGCACGCATACGTCTAGTGTGAGCAAGCGCAGGGATTTGAGCTTATTTTTATTTTTTAACAGCTAGTTGTGGTTAAAGCATTACATGCAGTTTGGACACAGCACATCATGCCCTCCAGGCTATGTAAAACAGACAGTGAAGAGGTGGACAAAGCAAATCTTCAAAAAGAAAAAAAGAATCTACTTTTCTGGGTTCGCTCACATGTATAGGTTTAGTCATGAGTGAGCTCTGCTGTATGAAGGAGAAATGCTCAGCTCCTTGCTGGTAGAGCTCCATTTCTACTTAGCCATTGGCCATCTTTTGGCAGGCACTGAAGAATTTTGACACCCCAGCATTGTTCATTACAGCAGATTCCAGGTTTATCAGATATGATCACTTGCTCCATTTCCTATTGGTTTTCTTCCTGGAAAACTGGAAGCATGTGCCCAGGAAGATGATGACTGCATTCCTAGAGTGAATATACAAAACTTCTGACGTTGAGAAATGCTTCTGAGCACTGAGCACTCTGTACATGTGAGTAATGAGGAGAGTGATTTCCAGAAAGCAGCAGAGCAACTGTCTTTATTTGAAACTTGGGTCTCAGACATTCTCTTTTTCACTTGATTGCTTTTGCCTGTATTTTAGGTCACACACATAGGACATATATATGCTAAAACATGGTACACTCCCACCCTAAGAGCATTCTGCAGCCAGTGTTTAATGGCTTGATCCTGTGCAGGAGCTTGCAAACTCTGACCTACAGTAGGTGCACCAGTGTTGTTATGATAAATCTTAAGTCAAAATTCAGGGGCATAGTAGTGGATGCAGACTAGGAGCAAACAATCATGACAAACATCATAATTGCCTTCTGGTTGTCTGTTCATACAAAGGCCTGATCTTTTGCTCTGATCATCCCCTTTGTCCTGTCCACAGGGTGAGAAAATTGCAGGGCACCCTTTTCACCACACTTCCCCATCACCCTCCCAGGCAGTGAGTGCAGGGACATGTGAAGCTGTAGCTGATAAGTAGATCTTGCTGGCTGATCTGTAGTTCCTACCAGCCACCAGAGCATGGCTCTCTGGAGAACATAAAGTTAAGAAAAAAAAAAAAAAAAAAAAAAAGCCAACCTCAGAGCAACCTGACATAAATTACACAGGAAACTTTTGACTAGTTTGGCTCCCTGCTTATAACAACAGCTTTTAAGAACTTTGCTTTACTGGCAATCAAGAGTAATACCAAGGTCAGCAGATCATAACCCTTTATCAAATTATAAATATTTGCCTACATAACCTGAGCACAGCTTGTGTGACTGGGGAAGTTTGTTTGTTTGTTTGTTTGTTTATTACAAGTGGCTAACAGTGGTACCAGAGCCTGTGCCAACATCCCTAACTACAAGGCTCAGTTTTCCAGTGCAATACACTTTGTTATTGTCACAGATAAAGCTGGTTGCCTCTGAAAATCACCCTGTGCTAATGAGATATCTAATTCAAGAGCTTCATTCTTTCAAAGCTCTGGTTTTCTTTTCTTACAGTATTTAGAGTAATTCAAGCAATTTTAATTTTAAAATGTAAAATTCAGATTACTATGTTTACAGTTTCAATCTCTTGCCAAATATTTCTTTTCTACTGTTTTTAATTTTTATTATTGTTTCTTATTGTTAATTGTTTGATTTCAATCAACACTTAAACCTCTAGGGTGTTATGCAATGTCATTCCTGCCAACCCTGCATTTCATAACTCTTCCGTGGTGTTATTTTAAATATTATAAAGAATTTGAGATACTTTTTAATGTTCTGACTTTCCAGGCTCTTGGGTACATTCATGTGGTACTTCCAGGCTTTTCCCTATATCTGTGCAGGCATCCTTTCTCTAAAGGGAAGCTAAATAACCCACAGTCCCAAGAGCCCAGAGGCTGGGGTTTTAATTAGGCCATGAACTATTTCCCCATTCACAGTAAAAGCTGGCAACATTGTAGACAATCCAGAAGAGATCAGACCAAGGTACAATTGAAAAAACATCCTGTAGAGTTGAGATGTATTTGCACTTAAACTGCTCTGCAAAGTGCTCAGGTCCCCAGCACAGTGCTTAAAATAAATAAATAACCAGAAGGGTGGTAGTTTTAAGACCCGGCAGGAGTGAAAGTGTTTTTCTCTGTCTTTTATGTGAAAAGTTTGCGCAGCAGACAAAAAAAGAAAAACCCACCAAAAAACCAGAAACCAAACAAAAAAAAAACCTAAAGAAAAAAAAATCAAGTAAAGAAATGGCTGCTAAAACAGACATTTACCTAAGATTCCTCCAACATGAAAGTTTGTGTATGTTTTTAATCAAAGTGTGTGGATGGCTTTAAATAAACTTGAAAGGTTGAAATCCTCTACTGCAAGTATCTATCCCTCTGGCTTAACAAGAAAATCCCTAAAGTATGTTTGTTGACAGACTAGTAACAATTGCAGAGTTTATACTGTTATTTGCCACCAGCACCCTCCCCCCTTTTCTTTTCTTCCTCCTTTTTCCATTGATGGTCTTAAAAGCCTTTACTATATGTATTTTATTTGCTCATTGATTCACCCCAACTCTTGTTCAATCCCAAACAAGGGTAAATGAAGGGTTTCTTTTTCATTATGATGGCATGGGGTGTTTTTTTTTTATTTTTGTTATTTTTGGGGAGGTTTGTTTGGTTTGGTTTTGTTGGTTTTTTGGTTTGTTGGGGTTTTTTTGGTTTTTTTTTGCAGGTACTGTTTGTTTGGAGATTGGGGGGCCTGGGGAAAAGGGGCATTTGAAGCATGTCTCCTAGGACTCCTTATTAAAGGATGGCAGTTTCTTATCACTTCTCATCACACAGCTGTGGCCCCTTAATTCCTGTTGTTTCTCAATATGCATTCTTTAAGCATTTCCATGTTGACAGTGATATAATTTGTGGCATGCCCTCCCCCCTTTCCCTTTCTGTTTTCATCTTATCTGATTTGTTGTTGCAAATTTTTTTTTTTTTTTTTTTTTTTTGGCTTGAGCTTTTTCTCTGAACTTGCAGGGAGCTATTTTTAAGTTTTACAAAGTTTTAAAACGGAAGAGAAATAAAAATGAGGTCTGGGTGGAAGAATAAGCAGCAGATTTGGGGAATGCTGGCAGGCAAGAACAGTATGGACTCTGGCTGTTTTTCAAGGAGGACAGGCCTGGTCTTAAATGGCCACTTTTAAGAACAAAATGCAGTGCAAATCGTAGAGCAATTCCAACAGTTCTGAAAACTGGAGGTGGAAAGGTTAAGCGACATATGAAGTATATAAAGCAGAGGCTCAGAGGTCAGACAGCAGCCAGCAACTCCACCACAGGAGGGTTCAGACTTCCTTGGAGAGCAAAGCCTCATGGAAAAAAGGTTGGCAAACCACAACAGAGAAGAGGAGACACACCAGGAGGGCTAATGAGCTCCCACCTGACACAACACATGACATTTCCTCCATATGTGCTAAAGCAGACCTAGGTGCTGGAGCAGCAAGATCATTTAACTGGAAAAGAAGACCCTGAAGAGGTGATAGTCATGGCTAGCACACATCAGTACTCCTGGGTTAGAGTGTCCTTAGCATCCTCCTGGGTCTCCTTCACCTGAATGAAAAATTGGTGCTATGATTTGCACACAAGGCTGAGAGATGGGCATTAGAGGTCACAGATTTATGCTCAAACACAGACCTAATGTCCAGTGTCAAGTGTCTGGGATAGTCATGGCAGCTGTTCAGTTAGGGGAAGGAAGCCCCAGGAAGGACACTAATGCTGCAGAACCTTTCAGAGCAAGGGAAGAGGGCAATTTTCCTCCCTCTAGTAGTGGAAATTTTCCTCCCTCCAGTACTCTGGGAGCTGTTCACCCTTGGAGCTGGGTTCGCATGCAGTTTCTCACCAGCACCACATGGATCTTTTGGAGAGTTCTGCAACATCCCTGGAAGGTTATTTTCCTCTTTTCAGTGACTGGCAAAGGTTTTAGGAGTGGCAAAACTCTCACCTCACCTATTTCTCAGCGTGTGTTCTCCCTCCACCATTGTATAGTGCTCACCATGACTCAGTATGAACAGTGGGACTGAGAAAATAAGAGAATGAGGAATCACTAGGAATATAAAAAATGACAAATTAGTTTCTATTATTAAATTAGTGATTCTTAAATAAAAAAAAAAAACCAAAAATAATTGTTTCCCCCCAAAACTACCTGATGTTCCTGCAAGCCAGCACAAAAACAATCTGCAGTAGAGCCAATAAAGCTGCTAAAGAAAGCACCCACAGAACATTTCAGACAAAATAAGGAAGAGTTTTCAATGGCCAAGACATTACAGCACCATCTGAAATTCCCTAATGTGCCTGTCCTTAGAAGGTCAGTGTGAAGAATTAACTGCACAACAGAAACAAACAGGCACACAGAGAAAGGGAGTGACTTTGTGCTTTTGCATTGTGTGCCCACAGCGTGCCCATTTTCCTTGGCTTTGCTGATGTTTTCCTTCCTTCTAGGCATTGCTACTCAACTGTGGGGCAGAAGCAGAGCATTTGTCCTCTTCGTGGTCTAGGCTTGCTCGTCTTGCTGGAGTACGGAGCCTTGATTTTTGGTGGGATGAATTCCCTCTTTCCTGAAGTTTACTGACTGAATTCTTTCTTTTTAACATCCCAGTGTGACTCAGTCCTGTGATAGGACTAATACAAACCAAGAACATCCTGATAACCTGAGGACTGGCCTGTGCATGTTGATTCCCAGGTTAGTTTTGCTAACACTTTTAAAGGGTTACAAGGCAAGCTGAAGACCAGGCTGATGATTTTTCTTACCCTGGGCCTTTGGTCTTACTTTGGCATATTTTCCCGTGTCAGTCGTTAAAGTGTCCTGCTGCTAGAGCCTGGGTTTGCACTGTGCAAACAGAGCAGGGGATCTAGCTGGGTGACACAGGGATGGCATTGGAGGGAGGCAGAGAAAATTGCATCCCATACATTGAGAAACATAAGAGTGGCAACTTACATGTATTTACTGGTACCCAGGCTAAAACACAACGTGCCTTTGTTTTGTTGCAGGGGTTTTTTTGAGAATTTTCCATCTGAAAACTGCAATACCTCATAGTCAAGGGATTAGGTCCTTGCTTCCAATTTCCTTGACTGTAAAAACCAGATAAAACTATTAGACTGTTTTCTTTGCTGCACTTGTTACTCTAGACTGATCTCTAAACCTGATATGTCATAGAATTGTATAATGTTACCATGGAAAAGGGTCTTGGGAGATCTTCTACAGCATCCCTCTGAAATGGGTATTTTTCTACACATTTCACAGTTTCTAGGTCTGTTTTCAGTACTCTTCAGTGGTTTTTATTCAGTAAACAATGCTGAGGTTGCTCCTCACAGACTATATTTCCCAGCCTTTTGTCATTCTTCTTGCTCAGCTCTGCTTCCAGACCACCTCATCTCTATCCTTCCTGAAGTACAGCTTCCAGGACCAGACCTAATGTCCAGGCTAAGACCTCAGCAGCATTTGATGGGGGTTAGGTTTGAGGAGATTAATATGAGTGCCATGGGAAGCTGGATCCAAGGGATCCCCTGGGATGCTGTTACTGCCCCTTTCCCCCTTGGTACTCATACTTTGGAGAAAAATCCTCCAGGCTTATTAAACATGCAGAGATATAGGCTTCAAGATGCTTGTCTAGAAGGCTATGACCAATCACTGGTACTCATAAAATGCCAGCTAACCTCATAAGAATCTAGTTAGTTTGGGGGTTTTATGCTTGAGCTTCCGTCGGAGAAGTCTGGGTTTTGTTCACATTCACCTGGGCCTGACAACACAGGTCTCCTCCAACCAGGTCTTGCACCTCAGCCATGCCAAGACTTGTAGAACAAGCACTGCCCTGTCTCATTTTACAAGCTGAAAGGCTGTTTTCAGGTGTCCTTCGAATTGTATCTTTTTTCCCTAAACTTTTTGTCTTTTTTCCTTATTTCTCAATCATTTATTGTCAAGACATGTGAGCATAGAGAGATTCCTCTCTCCAAAATGTACCTTTTGACAAAAAAGGACACAGCAGTGTAAAGTGTACTGAACTACATTGCCCCAGACATGGGTTTAACCTCTGTCACTACACGATGTTAGCTCCCCATGTACCATCCAGTCTTCAGTCAAGTCATGCAAGGATCAGCTTTCCTGTGAATGTTTTACAAAGCTGAAATCCAGGAGAGAGACTATTGCTGCCAAGTGTGGTTAAAAAGAGATGTTTATATCCCTGAGGGACAAAGCTGAGGCCACATAGTTTTGGATGATTAAATGGCCTTGTTATCTTGTTGACTTCAGGAAAGCCTGTTCTTGGGCACTCCGTTTTGAGTGGTTTTTCAGGGTGGTGCAGACTTTTTAGGACTTGAAGTCGAGGTCATTGTTAGGAGGCTGGACCAACAGGGAGTCCTGGATTGAACGGGCCAGGCTGGCTTGAGGCCTGGCAGAGATGCCTGCAGCATGCCAGGAAGGGGCATCCTGGTGGCATAGGATGCCACAACCCATATCCCCACAGTGCTAAATACCAAACCAGGAGGCACCAGGGTACCTGCGTGACTTGCCAGTCACACCATGTGTGCAACTCCACATTCGTGGGGATGGGGCTGTGGGGTGGACTTCCCTGACATTGATGAAAAGTGTGAAGGTGTTTTTTCTAGACATTAAGGGAAGCAAGTCTCATAACTGTAAGAAACAAGGATCTGCAATATTCTTGTAGGTTCAGGCCAGGCAATTTGAGCTGTTTCACTTCTAAAGTGCCCTGAACAACAGCAATATTTTGTTAACTTATTGCTCAGTAGTGACTTCACTTTTTCTGTTGCATCAAGATGTGTATACTGAATTATAATTAGATAATCTATCTATTTTTAAAGATCTATTTGGTTTGTTTATTTTATGTGCTTCAATTTATTTTTCCAGCAGAGTGCATTTGCAGTTGAAGCTAGGAAGGTGTCCAGTTTTTCTTGTTGAGCACAAACTTGGAAACCTAAGCTTTGACCTGAACTTTTTTCTTTTCACCAGAGCAACTTTGCTGTTATTATTCAAATTTTATATTTTCTTATATACTAGTTCCCAGCAATGAACAGGGGGACTTTTTTCCCAGGAATTCTTGCTGTGCTGGGCAGTCTGGCACTAAACTGAGGTGCTGGTGCCCTCTACTGAGCGATGCTGAATTTTAAGAAAAAAGTGTGTGTTGCAGCAGTTCATTGCTGCTGTTACCATCACCCTCTCGAGCTTGCACTCTCTTTTCACATTTCTATCAAATCTGAAGAATTAAGAAACAGGGGCCTGCACCTCTGACTCACCCAGGACCACTGTCAGTGAAGCAGAGCTGCTAATTCACAATGTATTGTTTAGGACCATAGTTGGGTATACATTCTAAACTCGCATTACCTAAGTGCAAGTTGCTTGCATTGCTTTTATGTGCAGTGCTTACTTGCATTAGTAGTGTCACCAGGTGCCGTGGGCTCACCTATTGCCCAGCAGATACTCTTTCCCTGCCTTGCCCTCTTTCCCTACCTTGTCTCACTGTGTGTGCAAACTTCAGTGTGTCTGTGCTTCCTCTTTCAGCAGCATCGCCCTAGCCAGGCCCCTTTTCTTGGAGACCTCACCAAAACCTTTAAGGTCTGGATATGTACAGCCAACCAGGCTTTGATCCTTGGCGCTCTCTATCATCATGTAGAGAGTAGTATGAAGGTGAACTGTGATACTGGGTATTTACAATTGCATCAGCTGGTTAATAGTTATTGGTAAACTAAGTCACGGTGTAAGGTTTTTCCACTTACTTGTTAGAAAAATGTCACCTTTATGACCAGTACATCATAATTTTAAGCCTCTATGGGAAATCTACCAGCTACGAGATGGATGTCTGCTGTGTTTTCCTGAAGGACTGGCTTGTTTTCTGAGAGTTCTTCCTGGAGAGCTTAAGCCACTTATATTTGCAATCATTTGAATTAATGGCAAGCACGGTGAGCATTTAGGCAGGAAAAAGTTGACCAGTTTGTTTCTAGTTGAGGTTGTTGTGGCTGGGGTCTGTCAGGACTCTGAGGAATTTGGTCTTCATGCTGCATCATGCAGGGTAAAGTATAAAACACACCCAATGGCTTCACTGCCCTGCCAAACACAGGCAAGGAAACACTGATAGAAGTAGGTTAGAGAAGCAGTTTGCTGCAGTTTTGGATTAAGAGTGGTGCTGTGGATACTGTGCATGGCATGGTGAGGTTCCCCAGAGAACTGTTGGTCCATGTGAGTGGAATATTGCACAAGGGGCAGGAGCTGTTTAACCTCAAATTGGCCAAGATGCTACCAGACAAGGCTAAGATTAGACATCTTGTGTATCATCTGGACAAGTCATCTTTACAGGTCACTCTGAGACTGGTGAAGCTGGTCTCACAGCTCCCAGGCTTCAGGATATGAGGTTTGTGAGAAAAATCAGCAGAGAAATGAGAAGGACCTGTAATCTGAGGCACAGCTGCCTCCTAGTGACAGTCTATACTGCACATAGAAAGTGGCATTGACAAGGCAGAGAGAGAGATTTGCTCCTGTGTTCCTTGTTCGTTTTTAATCAGCACTTCCTAGTGCCTAAATGCTTTAGTCTCAATTTTGTGACATAATATAACTTTAATTCTTAGACACCCTGAAAAATTCCTGGGACAGCAAAAGTAACAAGCATAATACAAATCTGCCTTCTGAATAATTTTATGACCTATTTGTCTAAGAAGATGAGAATAATACATAATTCCAGCTACTCCAGATTATTATACTCTCTCTGTACTGTAATTACTGCAATGTCAGGATGTTTTGTTCTACAATGAGCCTGGCTGATGGTCATATTTACTTACTTACAGACACTGTTTGGTTTTGACAGGGATTTCAAACTAGAACAAACCTAAATCAATGGGAGACTGTTTATGCAGTGACTGTTGAAGTGACATCCATGAAAAAAAGCTGACAAAGTAAATGTACATAATGCATTTAAACTAGCATGTTTTCTACAATGCACTCAGGTTAACTGCGTGGTTGGGTTAAAAACTGCCTCTTCTGAATATGGATCTCCTCAGCAAATCCAGTCATGATCCTCCCTGTCAAAACACAAGCAAGCGGAGTCTGCAAGTGGAGGAGGAGGAGAATTTTGGCAGTTTGGAAAAATTTCAAACCCAACACTAAACTGGCAAAATCTTCAAGTTCAAGAATTAAAAAAACACCTTTTGTACAGAAGTTGCAATATTTTTTAAAAGGCAAGGTAGATATCTACCTAGCTAGCTTCTTTCATAGTGAAAAGGTAGGATTTTTAAATCTTGTTAATGTAAGGAGAACTGCAGTACTCAGATGACTCAGTTGCATTCAGCTATAGGCATGCCTGTTTGTGCAAAGCAATGAAAGCATTTTAGATATTTGAGAAAAGCACGCCTATAAATAGCAACAATTTTGCTGCAGATGGGCAGAAACTCCAGCCCTTCAACTCCACATTTCATGCTTTGGGACACTTGACATCCAAGTCTGACGTTTGCATCATTAGAATGTTTAGAGTCCACCTACACAAAATTGTAAAACATGCAATTTTCAGCAGACGTTACTTAAGTCACATCTTCTCTCTCTCTATTCCCCTGCCTCCCCCCCTTCTCCCCGCTTCTGCTGCTAAATCCTATAGATTTTCACAGAAACTTCTTTTTATAGACTCTCTTTATTAGAGCACTGTCCCTGCTAAGCGCTTCTATGAAATTGTCTATTAGATTGTAACCACCTACAGTCCCTGTGGTATCCTGTTAGATTTTTAAAGTTGATTTTATACAAGTTTCTTAGTAAGTACATTTTAAATGTCAAATTATAACTTTAAGCCTGTGATAGTATAAATAGTAATTTCATCCCCTTCCTTCCAGCTTTTGGAGGAAACTTTTCCTTCCTTCTGCACACACAACCTCCACAAGCTGTCTGATGTTTCCTGTCATAGTTCACAGCGAAATTTTTCTTTTGAGAGATGCAAACCATTTTAAAAAATCAGCAATAAAAGGAGATTTTAGAAAGTTACTATTATATAAGAGAAGCTGAACTATTATGTAAGAGAAAGAGTGCTGTGGAAAGGAAGAAGTGCAAAGTGTTCTGCAAACTTAACTCCTCAAAGGCCTGAGAGATGATTATATCCTTGATCTTGTCTGTTTTTTCTAAGAGTACCAAGTTGATTAAAAGTATCATCTTTGCCTGCACTTGTTTCCTCAGACACTGGTGAGACACGGCAATGCTGCCACTGCAGCCATGATTTGTCTTGTGGGTGGAAGGTGTTACAGCTCTATGGTGCTGTGGTGGTGAGGTAATTTTAGCAGACAAGGTTAGGCACCCCTATATTTTTAAACAACAAGCCAGATCGATACTGACCTGTATTCTTCTCTGTTCATACAGTTCTTTCAAGCTGGTGTTAGTGTGATAACTTGCAGAAATTCTCTTGCCATCTGAAAGCAGTATCTGGAGCTCTCTCACTGGGAGTCCCCCAGCTGCTCTACCCACCCCTGCAGCTGGATGTTCCACTTGGTCAAAACCAACTGAAACAGGACTCCTGGAGAATCATTCTCTTCCTTACACACAGCCTTCCTATCTATCTCCATGGAAGTTAGTAAAAGCACTTATGTTGAAATTGCCTGCCTTAGTATTTGCTGAAGTCTGACCCTGATTTTGCTTGTTTGGTGTTTATGATGTGCATACTTCATATGCAGTATTATATGCTGGATTTATAGATCATACGTACAGAAAATGCAGAGTGAAAGACTCCCCGTTCTGTCTTTCTTAAGACTCAGGCTAGAGTGAACCACAGGAGAACGGAACTATCTAGTTCTGTTCTTGAATTAATTCTTCCCCAGTGTATTAGGACAAACATTAATTTAAGGTTCAATGCTGTTTATGTGACCGCAGCAGTATTCTTGTTACTACATGCAAACTCTGGGTTTATACTGCCCTCTTCTGTAGTACATTGAAAGTGAAAACAGAATTAAGGCCAGGAATGGCTCTATGAAACTAAATCTTACTTAGTACAAAGGTTCCTTCTATGGCATTTTTTCCCTCCAGGTCAGATTTTCCTTCTGATTTCTATTTGTGAAAACATTTCCCTTAGACAGAACGTAACATTCCATGTTCCTTTTTTCCTTTTTAGTTGGCCTTTGCCAATAGCTCTTTTTGCAGAGTAGGTGTTACTTCTTAAAATACCACAGTTACGTAAAGCCTGATTGATATGAGCTAAGGTGGGCAGAAAAAAAGTTATCAAAACCTGACTGTTTGAAAGAGAAGAATGTATTTTTGTTTAAAGCAGTGGGAGGGCATAATTACCTGGGCTGAGGATGGGAAAGATTTGAGCTCACGTTGCTGACATGAAGGTCTATAGAGAGAGCAGACTTCCCTCTTTATGTGCTCTCCTGCTCCCAGAGGCATCCACCCCACAGCATGAGGGCTTTGTGAAATCCCACTGCAGCCACAGTATAACACCACACTGTTTATCCAGAGACCATGAGTGGTCAGCATCATTGCACCACATCTCTGGGTGCATTGGTGTTCAAGGAGGGTACCACACCTGCCCAAGAGGGGCGCAGCAAATCACTGTGGGGCTGCTCTGTGCCATGCTGTGCTTCCCCCATATGGCCCCAAACTGGCCTGGAAGAGGGTTTGCCTCTCTGACCCTTGCACAGAGAGGCAAATGGGATAAGGACTTCATGGATGTCTCACAGCTCTGAAGTTGCTGGAGAGTAGGGTAAAACAACAAAAAAAATAATCTACAGTAACACCTCAACCCCATTTCCTGCCAAGGGAGGAGAAGCTGGAAAGCTGATTTTAAATAAGGACAGGTGCAAATTTCCAGCTTTCTCTTTTAGGGGATTTTGTTTGGATTTGCCACTAAGTTTAAAGGGTAGCTCTAATGACCTTCCTTCAAATCCCTAAGCCACCTATTTGCAGCTTTTCATTCTTCTGAAAAAACCGTGAGAATCCTATTTTTGCAGTGTCTCCACCAAGCTGTCATTCCTTCAGCAGCTGTACGGAGGTGGTTTTGGCCACACAGATCTCTGTTTTAGCCCTGTGACTAGGTCTTTCCATGCAAGTTCATTAAATTCAATCTATCAAGAAGCTGTTTTGCTCACTCAGTAAATTCTAGCTGAGCCAGAAGGACTTGCACATTACAGCATATTGCAGCTCTGAGAAATATTGGAGATGGTCCTCAGAGCAAGAAATCCAATAAAAGGGCCTCTTTGCTGAACAAGTTATTTTAAGACACGTTTTCACATCTTAATGATCCTTCAATTACCAGCTTCCTGACCAATAATGAAAACTGCAGAAGCAATCCAATTTGCAGTTGCACTACTTTTTTTGTAATTTTGCTTTATAACCAATATTCTCACAAAGAAATACCAAAGCAGTGATACTACAGCACAGCTGTTGTTGCTGTTGATCTATACATGTGTATACATGCGTCAATCTTTCAAAATCCTTTGTCAACCATTTAGCTGGAGGAAGGGTACACCTTCAAGCATTACTTTAGTCTCTAATATTCCAGTTGCTTTACTGATGCTAACATTTGTTCTGTTGTTTTATTCCTCAGTTGAAAGTATGTGTAGTAATTTGTCAATTTGTCAGCAAAGATTTCTGCTGGAGTGTTAGCAGGTCTTCTGCTTCTCTCTTTTCTTCTGCACTGAAGACCTTTCCAAAGTACTATGGAAAATTGGAAAATTCTATTAAGGATCTACAATACATATTCTTTGGACCTGCTTAGCTCTGCTTTTAATGAATTCATTTTTTTAAAAAGTCAGTTTTAGCAACATGTTTTTCACAGGGATTCCCTTGGAAATTGCTCATACACTGTCATCATATTTTTCAAGTTAAATTCAGGTTTCTGTAATGTCATTCTCATCACATTTCCTAGAGAATGTAAATTCTCTTTTGTTCTACTTGGAAGTCAACAAAAATTCATTTGAAAAGTGAGTTCAAGAAGCCAAGTTCAGCTATAGGAACAAACTTTGTCAAAGTCCAGATGTGGCGCAGTTGCAGGCTCATTCCAATAGCTTTGGTGGCAGAGACAACCAGATGTCACTTGGAAATTACAAGGTAGCTGCAACCAACCAGTCAGGATCTCACTCGTGTTGAGGTGACAGGGAAGAGTGTTTGGCCCTCATGGTCTGTGGCCACTTTTTCTCCACCAGCCTATCTGCTCTGAGACCTCCAGCCCTGCAGGCAGCAAGACTGAAGGGCTGGTAAGGACCTGCTGATTAAGTTCAGAGGAAGAATGGGATCTCTCTTATGGCAAGGATCCAAGCTGCAGCGCTCTCTCTCTGCAGGGCCAAGCCCCCAACCAGTGCAGCACTCCAGCAAATTCAAGGTATAAACAAGTTTTCACTGTTATTGACCAAAGCACAGTATTTTTCTCCACTGGGAGCCAAGGCTTACTGAGAGCTCCCACTCTGTTTGCAGTGAAAGAAGGGCTTTCACAATAGAAAGGCTCAATAGAAGCAGTTGCTACGTGGGAGGATATTGAAAACAGTGATTGGCATCACACTTTCTTTCTTCTGTCTCATCTATTGTTTGAACCCCAAGAATTGCAGGGACATGGCTGCTCTTGTGACAAAGTCTATTACCTTCTTCTCTTTCTCTCATTTCCCCCACTTCAGTCATTAAAGTTTGAAGAATAACTTGAAGTAATTGCACTGATGGCAGCGGGGTTGTGTTTCCCAGCCCTTCTTCACACTATCACAAGCCTACACCCACGTCTTGTGGGCATAAACCTGCAGCTGCATCTAGCACATCCCATACCAAGGGGCCTGTGGCCACTCTATCTCAGCACAGGCCAGGGAAAGGTGAGCTGTTCCTGTTCTGGGGGTGCATGGCTCACTGCACGTGCCCTGTGGCTCCCTGGGCATTAGAGAGAGTCCTTGCAACATCCCCTGCAGTGCCAGCACCAGCAACTCTGGACCGATTCCAGCTGATCAGATGTACTCCAGATGTACTCCAACCCTGTCCATGAAACAGTCCATGGGGTTGTGCTGGCACAGAGGGGAAGAAATATCTGCTTGTTATTTAACGGGCACAGGACAAGTGCCCCATTTATTTTCTAGAGGAGACAGGGACCATAACCCCTCTGTCATGCCACAGTCAAATATTGGCTGACCCAAAACCGCAGAACTCCTTGCCTGGAGCTTAGGGTAAAGCCATGGGTATTGCTCCTAGAGGCTTCCCAGGCTAAGACATGCTCCTCTTTAATTTCACATAATTGTGAAAACAGAATTAGGGCCCCTGTTGCAACCGATACCCTTTGCTGGCACTTGCTAAAAGATTTGTGTAAAACTTGGCAGTAGTTAAATCCAGTTGCAGTGACAGCAAGAAAAACTATGGCTGCAAAGCTGAGAGTCATACAATTTCTCTCCTCTTTGCCAAAGGCAGACCTGGGAATCTGTGATCAACATCATACAGAGAATCACATTTTCTCGTGCCCTTGCAAGGGAAACGCTTGCTAATGGATCTTGTGCTTTAGCAGCATCTCTCTCCTTGCTATGTTTCCCAGGTATGTAGGCAGAGCAGCAAGCATGTGGAAACCTTTTGTACATTGAAAGAGAACAACACAGTCAGAAAGTTATGAGAAAAGTATTGACTCTGACTTCTGAAACCCTGAAGAAAGAAATTGGGCAATAAGTGCCAAGGTAATCAAGGAGGCTGAATGCATGATTTTCCTAAGCAAGGGAACTGCACTGGGTAGGGATAAACCTCTTCACATATTTCTGTATGTGTTTGCTGAGGTGAGAAGGATTTTGAAACTGTTCTGGGATTATGCGTTGTTCTTTATTATAATTAATGGTGCTACAGCAGTGCCTAGCAACTCTAACAAAGTATCAGGGTCTTATTGCAGAAGTTATTGTGTGAAGGAAGAATAAAAAAAAAAATTACTGTCTTAAGCATTTCAGGCAGGAAACAGTAAGAAATGAGCACCCAGATTGGCAGTGTGTCAGCAAGTTTTAAAATATGAGTCCTGTGAGAAATAAAATATGTGAAAACCAAAGGTTGGTTTTCATATATTTAACTAATAAGAGGAGTCATGAGGAGATCCTAAGCAAGGAAAAAGAAATTAGGAAGCATTAGACCAGCAGCAAGGGAAATGTCTGAGGCTATTTTAAAAATCCTTGAAGACACCTTTTAGAAGAATTAAGGCAAATTTTACTGGGGGGAGAAAATCCTAGTATCAAGCACTGAAAATATTATTTCCACCTCCATTCCTCATGTTCATATATTTCTAGCTATCTGGACATGGTGTATCCATGCCATTTTCCTTCTACTTAATATCTAATTGTCACTATGCTATTGATCTCCTGCCTAGCAGTGAGTGGTTACTAAGCCCAGCGCACAAATCATCTAGGGGACTTTGCAATGTTTGTTTGGCTTCAGGATATTTCCAAATTTTATTTTTTTTTCCCTAGTGCTCTCAGTGGTTCACCATCACTCACACCTCTGACTTACTTTTCCCATCTTACCAAAGAGAAACTTCAGTGGTGAGCTGAAGCTACATCATTTTTTCCATGACTCTGCTATTCCCCAGCTGGGGCAAATATTTCTGGAGATCAATAATTTTTACTTTTTGTGGTCATATTTTCAGTCTTGTTGCCTTTCAGTGTCATTCCTTTCCTGCTCAGTGCTTTGCTGAAACCTTTGTCACAAAACTAATGCCCTGATTCATCTGTAAGTAATAAGACTGAGCTGCTTCCAGAGATATGGGGGAAATCCCAAGGGAAATATTCAGCATGCTTCTTTTTAAAAGTCTCTAAGGGCCTCAGCCTCATAAAAGTGCACAGGGGTAATTAAAGGACTTTCCAAACAGCAAGTGTCAGAGGAATGCATTTTTGCTCTTCGTCCTGATCATGAGTAACAGATGTTACTCAGTTCACAACCCGACATGAAAATCCATCCCTTGCAGACAAGGCTATGAGGTAGAGGAGGCTGGGTCCTGTGGCCAAATAACTGCACAGGTGAAGCACAACCTTTGCAGAAATCAAGAAAATCAATCATCAGAAAAAGATCATGAAGATTCAGTTGACTGATGCTACATTCCTTTGGACAATATATGGTACAGAGGAGGAGACCTAGCTGAGACCAGGAAAACAGAATTATTCATGATTGCTACTTCTCACATGAGGAGACACAAAAATTATTCAACCCCTCTGTGACTACTCTCCAAGGCTCATGATTTTTTTAGTCCTAAAGTTATATCTACCAAAGTCACATGCCTCTCAGGCTGCAGAGGCCCTGTCCATCCATAGGCTAGTACTTGCCTATTTCCCTCATGCCCTTGGCAGTCTTACTGTACCATAATGCATATGTGCCACTGTTTAATACAGACATTGCTGTCTGGCTTTCAACCTGGTCAGTCTAGGTTGAGCTTCTGGAAGGAGGGGACAGTCCAAGGCCATAGGTGGTGCTGTCAGTTCATGTGGATCACTGGCTTGTCTGCTTTTAGTCCTTGACAGGGAAGAACCCGCGACTATGAAAAGATTTGTAGTCATGAAGGAATCCAACACCTCATAGCTGTTAAAAAGTTTGATCCTTGCTGAAACTAAAAGATGGGCAAAAGTTTTGCTGAGTGTCTTGTGAAAGTGCCTCTCCTCACCCACCCCCAGATCTGAGTCGGAAGAACTCAGACCGAGCTAGGAACACGGCTGTTCTCCAGCACTATAGAGAGATACCTTGAGCTGTTTTACTGTGTCCCAAAATAGAAAAATACACATACACAGCTGACATCTAAACACTTACTGCCTCTGTATGCAGTGCATTCACCATAGTTCAATTCTGTACTAAACCACTTTAAAATGTTCATTATGTGGGAGAGGATAAAGCAGGGAGAGCACAACCTTATTCAAGAGCATAAATGGGTTTCTCTGGCAACCATCACAAGCTGCATTACATAGTAACTAAGTGTAGAAGCATCTATATTTAGGTTCTGGGTCTGCTATTCACCTATCTTTTTTGCTGTAGAAAATTAGCGCATATCTCTGCATCTAGTTTGGGGGGAATTCACCCATCCACTGCTGGTGAGGTAGAGGTGATGGCTTTGAAATTTGAAACTCCATGACTAAACTAATTTTCCTTCCCTTTTTATGTTTGGATTTTAGTGCATTTCCAGTTCTTCATATGTTTTTTGCCTTCTTCAAACTTGACAATTTATTTTTTTTCAGCTGTGTCTTCACTGGGCAACAGATGCCCTCTGCCTGAAGATCAGGTGGGCAAGCAGAGATCACAGAACGGTTTGGGTTGGAAGGAACCTAAATGATCATCTTGTTCCACCTGCCTGCTGTGAGCAGGAACACTTTTCACCAGATCAGGTTGCTCAGAGCCTCATGCAGCCTGGCCTGGAAGATGCAGTGTGCCACAGTGGTCATTACAAGCTGAGCAGTTTGGAGACTTCCACCATGTGGCCCTTGCAAGGCACAGTAAGCCTTAGAGGATCTGGAACTGTTCTATTCATAGCCGATGAGCCCAAGCACAAAAAGGACAGCTTCTGATTCCCATTCAGTGATCTCTGAAATTCAGAGCCTGGGTCCTTCAGTGTCTGGAAACACTTCAGCCAAAGAGTGAAAGTCTTTTTAAAAGTGTGTTTACTGAACATGCCCAGCTCCACTGTAGGTGCTTAATATGTGGAGAAAGGGTAACAGCTCCATTTATGACCTTGGTAGCTTGGACTTCATGAACCACAAGGGATCTGTAACCACTGTTTTCAAAATGTCTCTGGAATCTGGGAGTGCAAACAGTTGCTAGAGAGTGATAATGATCATTACCTTTTCAAAACCAGCTTCCAGCAAAATGATTCAGTTTCAGCACCTGAAATAATGCCATCTAAATTCACAGGTTCCTTTTCTGAAAATGTTGATTTTATACATAACACAGTGACATCAAAAAGAGTAATACTTAAGGGAGCTAAAAATAATTCTGAAATATTCTGGAAGAAATTAGTTATGAGGAACTGTTCTTTATGGTTTTGTAATTTTTAGTGTTTATATCTTTCCTTAATATCACTTGATTTCTGTGGTCATCCTTTCCCCCACCTTACCATGGAGAGATAATTACAGCAGGTATTCTTAGAAAAGGAACAATGAAACTAATTATTACCAATGACATCGAAAGAACAAGATGTCGTATTTCCAAAAATTAAAAAATAATGCACATACGCTGCAGGGAATATTCCACAAACAGTAACTAAAGACAATAACAACTCTGTTTATACACATTTGGCAGGTGTATATCAAATAATAGTGATAGCTTGACATCCAGAGATTAGCTCATGGATTCATTATCCTTTGAATGAATCTAATGTTTTTAAAATTACTAGGTCGAGTCTCAGTCTGACATAGGAGTTATGTAAGTCTTCTTTCAACAGCCAGCCTATATGAAATGCTTTCTATTTCCCCATATTTTTTCCCATGGGTTATTTGGCAGATCTCTGTGGGAAATGGCAGCAATTTTACAGTCCACAAAATAAGATTTTCGCATAAGTTGGCACCACAATTTATTTATTTATTTATTAATTTATTTATTTATTGCTCAAGCCAATAGAAATGTTTTGTATGAATCCAAAGGGTTATTTTAAATGCTAACTTAGTCCACACCTTCTTCTAGAAATCAAATTTGTATGGAAATTGGTGAGAGGTGGACTGAATGAGGGAACAATAAGCTGGGTGGAAAATCTTCTGAACCCTCAGGCTCCAAGGGTGGTGATTATAGGTCTGAAGTGCAAATGGCAGCCACTTCCTTGGAGAGTACCTCAGAGATCCCTCCCAGCACCAGTATTGTGAATTGTCTGTATAAGGAACTGGCTAAGGGGAACGAGTGTTCTCTCTGAGGTTTCCTGGCAATGTCAAACAGGAGGGCAGTCAATATGCTGGAGATCAGGCTGGAGAAGTGGGCCAAGGTGAACTTTGTGAAGTTCAACCAAGGGAAGCACCAAGCCCTGCCCTGGTGAGAAGTACCTCCATGCAAAGGACAGGCTGAGCTCTGACAGGAAAGCAGTTTTGCAGGTAAGACCTGGAGGTCCTGGTGAACATCAAGCTGAACACGAACCAGCAATGCATCTTTGCAGCAAGGAAGGCCAACTGCATGGCAGGCTGCATTAGCAAGAGTGATGACATGGTTATTTCCCTGTCCTCTGCAATTGGGAGACCACAACTGAAGTGTTACATCCATTTTTGGCCTCTGCAGTGCAGGAAGAACATTGACAACCTGGAGCCAGTCTAGCAGAGAGCCACCACGAGGCTGGAGCACATGGTGTAGGAGGAGAAGCTGAGAGAACTGGGGACATTCAGCCAAAAGGGGAGAGGGTAAGGGGGAGACCTGCTGTCTGCAAATACAGAACAAGGCTCTTGGAACTCTATGCTGTAAGGAGGCAGCAGACACAAGCTGAAACATGGGAAATTTTAACTCATTTAAGGAAAACATTTTGTGACTGTGCAACTCTTCCTCTTTCCCCAGCCAGCCTGCTGGGAAACCAGTCCCTTCTCCTAGGCACCAGCCAGCTGTAAAAACATGAATTATAAATTTACTTACGTAATATCTGGATTCAGGAGAAAACCAACCAAACTTCAGCACTGACCAGACAGCCATGACAAGAACAAAATTCCTTCCCTGAATCCCAAACAACTACCAGAAAGGCATCAGACCTAATGTCTCCCTAATTACAAAAAGGAAGGGCAAGAGCTCTTCATCTGACTGCAAAATGGTACCCAAAGACAGGTTAAAGTGCCCAGATGCTTTCAGAGGAAGACAGGAGATGCTTCCAAGTCTGTGTTCCTTTCCTCCTGGTGGGCTGTTCCAAAAGGTTTATGACACAGCCACATGTCCGACCCACTGCAGCCACCAAAGGCTGAGCTGTCAAAGGAGACAGGAGAACGGCTTGACAAGACATAAATTATTATTTTCTACTCATTGCTGAGACAAAATTTCATCGTGATCTTCAGAGTTCTGTAGCCTGAAAGACAAAGTCAAGAGTAAAAAGTAAATTTTTTGTTCTTTCAAGATGGCATTGGCTAAACTGGAACTTTGTCCCCCCCCACCACCAAAAAATGCATGCAGAAAACCAAGGTTTTTGTTAGCCAAAAGTTCAAAGTCAAGGGGAAAAAATCAGCCAGCTATTTGCTTTCCAGTCTAGGACTAGGCTACATTACAAGTGTTTAGGCAACTGATGCTAAGTGGGCTAGGGATTGCTGCTACTACTGCTTACAGCAGTGGGGGTTTGGAGCTTGTGAGAGACCAACAACATAACAAGCAGATGAAATGTGTGGACTGTTGCCTATAGAGCACCAACATCTTTATAAAAGAAACATCTTTTTTAGGCTTTACATCAGTTCTGTCACAGACTTCCAAGAATAAATCGTCCCTCCCCTGCCTTGCTAACATGTCAGCCCAAGCATCAATCTGTAGGCTTAAGTCACTTAAAAATGCTGATTCCAAAAGGCTTATTAGTTTAGGGGAAAAAATTAACAAAGAGATTAAATTAAACTATATGTTTGCATTCTTTTTGAGAACATATGCATCTAATTCTTGCCTCCACTTGGAAAAGGGAAAAAAAAATAAATCAAGAACACCTCCCTTGAATTCCCTCCAAAAGCAGCCAGGTAAAGGCTCGCTAACATATATTCTTAGTTGAATTAAACCAGCTATCACACCTTCAAAAATAACGTGCACAATAAATTAAACTGTAAATAAGAGATTTATACATGCTATTTTTCATATTATCCCACAAATATCTTGTGAGAGGTTTATATAATAAGGGGTAATTCTGTATAACATTGGAGCTTCTTATTTGCTTTTTTCCTCTGCCTGAGAGGGACGGTTGAACCTGAGAGTGGTGCAAAGAAATTAATGGCGTGTTTTAAATTATCACTGTCTCTTAATCAAATTATGACATTTTATTAACTTTTTAATTAAGATCTAGTCAAGAAAAGTAAGGACATAGGAAATCCTAATAGTAGACTTAGATATTTCAGAAGAGAAATCACCTAAACCATTTTGCTGTTGTGTCTTGCTGGAGCAAGATCATCCAGCAATTAATCCCACAAACACAGTCATGAGGGGCTTAAGGTGTTAAGCCCTTTATGCTGATCTTACAGTGATCTTACATAATGTACTAGCAGACAAACTGTTTTGCAAAATCTCTAAGTTTTTTTGAGGAAACAGGGATGAAAAAAAAGAAAGCTTCTCCTTTTGGAGAAATTGTGGTTTGATAGCTGGATAGATAGGTATCACTCAGAGCTTTGAAGAGAAAGCAGAGAAAAGATGCAGGGCACTTCTCCAGACCAAGCTGAATGCCCACAACTGGTACATAACACATTCCTCAGGGGGATTGCAGGAAGGTTTTATGCTGTCTTGTAAAGACAGGTGTACAAAAGTGCCTGGAGGGTTTTTTCAAAGCCTGAACAACTTCTCTTATGTACTAAACTGCTACTTTTGACAAGTTCCAAATCGTTGAAAATGAAGCAAGAGTGATAAAACACAACCCGTATACGGTCACGACCCCAGTCACAGCCCCTGCTCCAGGGAGGCTGCACATCGAGCCTCCCGCCTACTGCTTCACACACAGCACAGAGGAGCCAGAGATGAGTCAGCTTCACAGCTTCAGAAGCCCTTGGAAAACCAGCCTGGTTAAACTCACTGCATTCCCACAGTATCCACTTTCCTTTCCAGGACAGAACATGCAGGAGTCTGTGATTTCAGTTAAACCGTTGACAGTAAGGAATTAATCACCTTTCATGTTTGAAGCTACCCTGTAGCCTGCTTGACATCCTGTACCCTCACTACTGTTCCCCAGTAATTTTCTGCTATTATTCATTCCCTTCTCACTCTTCAGGGGGAAGCACTAAGGGGGAGACAATGCCCTGGCCATTCCTGTAGGCGTGGAGGGGTGAATGTGCTTGCTGCAATCAACAACTCTTCCCAAAGACTGGCTGGGCTGTGATTAGATCATTCTGAGCACAGTTTGACTCTGAAAGGATTACTGTGTAGCTGAGAAGATGTTTTCCTCGATTCCTGTCACATCTTTACAGAAGTGCCATGTAGGATGAGGACTGGTCAATGGTCTACACATAATGTACTAGCAGACAAACTTTTTTGCAAACTTTTTATAGTGCCTTAAATGTTGCTGGCTCTGTGCCCAGCTGCAGCTCCTTTCCCCAGGACTTCTCCAGCCGACTGACTAAAGTGGGAGTAACTACCAGGAGACAGGGGTGGGCGCCGGCGGACTGGGGTAGAGGGAAGGGCTGTGGGAGAGGGAGCAGGGCTTGGAGAGGGATGGGACTCTAGGTGGGCTCCTCTTCCATGGCACACCATCATGGTAGGGGTGCTCTGGTTGCAGCTGCCTCTAGAGGGCTCATTGCCTTGTCGGAGAAACAGCAGCCTTTGTTCCCGCCTCTGAAAAATACTCCATGCATCGCTTTGTTTTTTAAGTTGCCCTTTATTTCCACTCAGATCTCCGGTGGCTTGACCTCAAAAGCAGAGGCGTGGTGTGTGAGGGGTCTGTATGCCCGCACTGCCATCACCGGCGTACAGCAGGCACTCCCACCAGGGAGGCAGTAGAGATGTGCTCCCTGTCCACCTCCTGCCTCCCTTTTTCATCCTTCAGCTCTCCAGAAGTTTAAGGCCTTAAATGCTGCACTCCAGTGCACTCGAAGCCTGCCGAACATCTGCTCGTACCAGCACGTCTTCTGCAGAGCTAAGGCAAGTGTGTGCTGTGATTCTTTGTTCTGCTCCTCAAGATGGGCTGACACGAAAGTGTAGGGTTCCAAGACCAGTGGCACAACCAGGTCTCACATCTGAACAACATTTCTGATCAGAAAAAGGAGAAGCCCAGACAGAATTTGTACTTAATGAATCCCCTGCTTTCTGATGGCTTTCTTGATTGAAAGACCTCTATTTCCAAACATGTGGGAGACATTAAGGACTGGCTTGCTTCTCAAGGATCAGTTGCTAAGAATATACAGCATATTTTTAAAGCTTTTTTTTTCTCCTGTGGGCAGGAGCTACACCTGCAAGGGAAATTGTGAACATGCTGCTTTAACACTGCTAGCTCTGTTTAGTCATTCTTGTGACTTTCTTTGTGAACTATACTGCATTTGTCAGTTTTAGATTTCATCTGCAGTTGTGTTGTCCATTTTTTTAGCTTTATTTTACTGCAGGATAACTTTGCAAAGCAAGCAACTTAAAATCTGAAGCCCTGTGTTTTGCCTAAATTTTATAACCTTCAAAAGCCTCTGGAGTTCATCTGCATTTGGTTTAGACTAGTCAAACGAGATGAGATCATCTCACTCTCTGGCACCTCCTTACAAGGAGCTTTTGCCATCTGCTGCCAGAGGCAACAAAAGGGGTCTTCTTGGCAAGGTTGAAACGGACAGGCCATCAGTCCCCCAGAAGGCCATGTGGTTTAGCAGTGGTGCAAAAATCCCAAGCAAGTCCAGGCCATGATTGTCGAAAGCTGAGTCTGATAGCACAAGTTTGCCAGCATGTCCTTACAGCAAACTGATCTTCCACTCCTGTAAGGATTGATCTCCACCTGTCCTTCATCCCAGGGTGTATACCCCATTCCCTCAGGGATATTACTGGTTGGGCTCATTTGTCTCCTCTTTCCAAGGAATGGGAAGAGCTTCTGACAGGGAACAGTCCCTGCAGTGAGGAATGAAGGAGACTGTGGCTGCTGAAGTTCAATTGTCTGGTGTAAATCAGTGAACACTGTACACAATGACAGTAGAGAAAGTCTTTATTGAAGCAAGAGTGTGAATCAAAGCAACAGACAAAAAAAAACAAACACCAATCATCAGAAAGGGAACAAGCATTTGACTCGGCAGTGCTGTGTGCCAAATGCCCCAGCAAACAACAGGAGACTGTCATGTTGTTGATGGTATTTTGTCATAATTATGTGCAATTTGCTTACAATGTTGTTCAGCACAGATAAAATAATTATCAGTCTTTACTTGGCTTCTTTCTGCAGAATGACTGTTTCAGTCCTGAAACAGTCCTTTTAATCTGCACTCCTCAATGCCTCCATGGTGAGAAGGTGAATATTTGTATGGACATAAGCAACTAGACTGTGTATTTCAGAGGCTGCCAGATTGATTTCATGCATTCCTGAAGGATTAATTCTTTGGGGACTGCTCACAATTGCTTTGATGCCCTTGATTGATAAACTTTGTCTTGTGGCTCCATGCTTTGGAAAGCCAATTTGCATGTATATTGCAAATGATTATTCACTCATTTTATTAGGGAACCACACACAGGCCTCTCCTGAAAAGCTGTCCTAGAGGTGCTATATGAACATGAAGTTTTATGCCACAAAGGTTTTTTTGGTGTCTAAGAGGTGAACAAGATCACTCAGGAGTTTCAGCTGCTGCAGAGCTAAAAGAAGGATCCTTTCTGTAAATGGTGCTTTTTATTTGCCCAGTGCTCATAGGCAGACACATCTCTTGAGGGAGTAGAGAGCAACACTGTAAAGGCTTCATAAGATAGAACACCTTTTTCCTTTGGGACCATTTGGGATCGGTGTAGATATTTATGAGCATTTATCTATGCTTCTCTGCATCATTTCATCTCAGCATCTGGAGATGCCATCAAGCTGTCAGGAATGTGATATTCGCTGTGATTTCAGAACATTGTGTTGACTTTCAGTACTTGAAAAGAAAGCTCTACTCAGTTGTGCCTCTTGCAGAGGCTCTACTGATTGGAGGAAAAAAAAAAGAAGAACAAAGTTCTTGCTAAAACTCCTCTGCCTGCTTCGTTCTCCATCATATTCTGCCTGCAGAGTACAAGAAGAGATCTGGCCAGAGCATAGCTTTGTGTCTGTGATTTGGGGTCAGCTCTTACCATGCAGAGTTTTTGCACCTTTCCAGTGGTGCATGGAGGACCAGAAGTGGGCTGCATACTTCAGCTACCCTAGAAGTTGCCTTACTCTGTGATGAAAGCCAAATTCAACAGAAAAGAGGGGAGAGAGCCCCGATCTGAGAAAGTGTGCACATCCCAGGCTGCCAAACCTGCCTAGCCAGCAGCCCATCAGGATTCACTGAGCTCAAGGTTTCTGGAGCTAGGTGCTACAGACTTCATTCCAATATATGAAACCCCTTACCAGCTTGGCTTAGGGTTACCCAAGTACCCCAGTGCTTATTCACAGTCACTTCCACTTTGAATTGCTTTAAGAGTCAAATGCTGTTATCACATCCCACAGCTTTCAATGGATTTCACTGGGCTCAGTCTTCCTACTTGGCTCAGGATGAATTTTTTAATGAAGTCTTAGTAGAATTGGCCCATCCTGCAGAACCAGTTTATTGCAAAACTGGCTATTTCATGTTAAAATGAATTATGCAGCCAAGAAGATAATTCATATATACATACCAAAATAGTCAGATATTTTCTCAGTGTGTTTTTGATTTTACAATTAATTGAGCATTCATCATTCTTTCCCCTTTAAATGACATCAATACAGTATAGCTTAAAAGAATTCCAGGCAGTAATGAGACCTGTACCATGTTGTGTTCCCACTAGTGGTGGGCTTTGAGATTATGACCACCAGCTTAGTTTTCATTGCTCTGTTCCAAGATGAAAGACCTATGGAAAACAATTTGTTTTGTGGCATACCCTTTATCGTAAGAAGAATGCATGAACTCATGTATGGACCAGTTTCCTGTCAAAAAATATGTACTGTCTTACCTCTTACATTTCAATCTCCTGGTCCCAAAGCTTGCAAGTGTCTACAGAATGTCCCTTCTTTTTTATTAGCCTATCAAAATAAGATGCAGAAGAGTGGCTTTCACAGAAACAGGTCAGTTTACGAGCTTTCAGTATAATGTGAGCTGCTTTAATAAAATACTACCGCAGTGATTTTGTTCCTTAGCCTTCATAATTCGTTGGATCAGCTTTTAAGACTGTATTAAAGTCACCACCAAAACAGTGTTCTAGCTACTAAAATAGCTAAAAAAAACTTCTTCTAAACCAATCCTCACATGCCTCATTAGTAAATTCAGTTTTATAGCCTAACTAGTAAACTTCATTACTGTAAATATAAACTCAGAAACCAATTTAGTTGCCAAGTAGAATATAAGCCACGTTATTGGTACAGTTCATAAAATAAATATCTTCCAGTAATACACCAAAGCCTTCTCCTTCCTCCTGGTGACTGGAATGTTAAAACAGAAATAGTGAGCATTGAAAAGGTTCCCTTCTGGCCCCACATTCACTCAGGGTGATGGAGTTAAGCTTTCTGTAGCACACCCAGTTCCCTTTCCCTGATGGAAATCCTGAGTTTGGTGCAGAGAAACCACTTGAAAAAAAGGGGTTCGGGTAATTTCATCTCAGTATTTCAATGAGCCTAAGTTGGGAAAAACATACATGTACTGATTTTTCCTAGAAATGTCTCAGTGTTGAATATATCTATTGGTACCTAGTGTGACTGTGGGTAAAATTTGCTACATATAGTTTGTGTGTTTATATGTATATATTTTATATATGAAAATAAAACATATATGAACAAATTTATTTCTTAGCTGCTCTTCTATCAGATGCTCAGCTACCATTTCTGTAGGATAACAATGCTAGTTAATACTATACAATAAGGAAACTATATTCACTTGGAATTCTAGACATCATCCTAAAGCTTATGGATATGATAAATGCAAAATGCTAGGTAGTGTTCCGCTTACATTTCAGAGAGCAAAGCTTTAATTTTTAATGCTGCAGAAGTGCTCTTTATCACTGTCTTCCATATCTTCAAGCATATCAGCATTTCATGCATGTTGCTGAAACAGTTGCCCAAGGTGCTGCTGAACATCTGGATCGCTCTCTTTTTCCATTAGGGTAAGTATCCATCATGGCAGGATTAAATGTGCTCATCCCCAAAAATAAAAGTTCTATTTGGTGCTAAAAGGGAAGTGAAAGTTTCCTAAACACTTCAAAATTTTGCTTTGAATTTGTATAACAGGGTAGAATTTCCAGTTGCTTTAGCCAGAGAACCTGATGCCCTCTCCCAAAAACTGCTTGGTGGACTGTCTCCAGAGGCAACCACTTTTCTCCTTGCCAAAACAAAGTGTGAGCACCTAGGATACAGTTATTTCCACTTCAAGGAAGAAGTGTTTTATGCAAGCTCTCTGCTTAGAACAACATTTAGTCACTGGTAAACCCAACAGTGAGTCAATGGTCCAGTAACAGATGGGTCAGAGGGTCCAGATGCCTTAAAAAACAGTAATAAATCACTTAGATTAAAAAAAGGGGGGGAAAAGGCAGTAAATGGACTGAGTTCTGAGTATTAACACAAGTATACTTAAAATAACACCATCTTTTACAAAACAGTATGATCAAAGGTGTTTCACAACTTCACTCAAATTTTGGGCATAGCTCTGTATTTGAGAAGGTGCAGGCACCTGGCATTTTTTCTGCAAAAATTGCTTGCCAAAAATATCCTCCCACTTTGCTGAGTTTCCCCATCCCTGAAAAAACAACTGTGTGTCCCTTGCATACATATGTTGTAAAAGAGTATAAGCCAGTTACAAACCACTCTCTACCAAGTGTCAGACCTAAGACATCTCTATTTTTGTCTACAAAAGCTATTACAGACCATCTGCAAAGTGGTTTTTTTAGCTTCTGTAAGATTTTTGTGGAGGGATAGCATGTAAGAAAATAAAGATAGTGTAGAAGGTAGTCTCACACCTGAGGAGTTGCAGCTGTACTAATCACCAAAGATTAGGAACAGGCCTGCCCTTATTAGGCCACAGCTGTCTCCAATAAGAAGACGAGTGCTGCAAAAAGAGTGGGTTAGCTGTTGGAGAAGAGAGTTGGAGTTTGTTGGCTGTGCTGTGAAGAGATGCCTATGAGAAATCACCAAGAAGGTATGGAACTTTTGCAATAAGTTGACAACAATTTTTAAGTATTATTCTGAGCAGACTTGCTAGACTGTCTCTTTCCCACTAATCTTTGTTGCAAAGTGAATCAAGTCAGAGGCAAAGCATTCTGCATACTGGGAAGCCACAACCACGTGTTCTGCATGGCCTGGCCTCCTGGTGCCAGTGGAGTGGCTCACCCATAGGAAGAGGACAAAAATGCAGCAATGAAATCCATCAGGCCAGGGCAGCAGATGCATATTGCAGATTTTTGTCTTCATGTTTGGTCTCCAGGCTTTTTGGTGCATTGCCTAACAGGAATAACTCTGTGTATAGAATGCCTTTGGGATAGGAAAGAACAGGCATGATTGCACAGGGAACCTTTTCATAGCACTTTAAAACGTCCATCAGAAATATTTGACTCAACACATCAAAATGATTAACTGAGTATTGGTAAATTATTTGACCCAATTGACACAAATACCGACCAATGAAAAATGCCTGGTTGTCTCCATGTAGTCTCATCCTGACATATATCAACAGGTAATAAACTGGTTTACTCCTGTTTTCACTTCAACAAATGTCCCTTAGAGCATCATTTTAGCTCTTTCAAAAGAACCACTTAGAGTAGATATCTGAGTGTAACTTTATGACTATAAAAGCTTCATTAACTCAGACTTGATTCACATCAGCATTTCAAAAGGGAGTCCCTTTTCACTTTCAAATGTTCTTCCAGTCTATCAACTTTTACATCACTCTCAAAGGCTGGCTCTAAGTCAACAGTTTAATTTTCCATTTCAAGTAGCAGTACATTCACTTATGCTACTGTATGGGGGCAGTTTGTAAAGCCCTATATTTAAAAGGGTGTAGACAAAAATTTGACAATACGTTGTCCCTGAATACTAAGCACAAGCAAACACATACATGGAGACAGAGAAAGAAAGCATTTTGCAAATAATAGGATTGAAAGCAATAAACACTCACAGCTTCGTGCCCATTTAAAAGGACAGATGGAGCTGTTTGGGCCTATCAGGTCAATAATCCACAAACTAAGAAGGATTTATGTGATAGACCGTAATGGCTTAAATCCACTTGGAGAGGGAAGGTTACAATAACTTGGAACAATGCTCAGTATATTCAGGGGCCTGATGTGGTAAATAAGAATTAACACAGTTATTTAAAAATCAAATGAACAGGTGAAATAATGGGTTTTTAAATGCTCTTTTCCAGATCTTCAAACTGCCTAAGCTTTAATACCAGATGTCACAACAGTGAGTCAGAGGCAGGCTGGCAGAGCAGCCTTTCCCCAGGGAGCAGTGCAGGCCCCAACCTCCCTTATTTTCCCAACTTGAGAAAACCAGATGTGCAACCTTGGGATATAATGGGAAGATGCTAATTGCACGAGTTTTTTTCTTTCTCCCTTAGTTGACCTCTCAGCAATCCCTGACCTTTCGCAGGCTCTCATCTGCCACGAAGCAGCACAACCTCAGCTTAAAGGAGGTGGCCCAGGTGCTAATTTCCAAAGGAAAGGGGTAATGGTTTTCACCTGGTCAGAGTGGATTGTCCTTACCTAGCTTGTTACAGGAGCAGCGTGGGCAGGGTTTTTGAAGATTTTGCTTCTTCTGTTTGCTCATCAGTTTGGTAGCTTGATCCTGGGTTAGGCAAATATGTGACAGAGATTTCATGTGTTCCTTTCTGACCAAGCAGGAGTACAATTTCTTGGGTGCATTATGACTCTGATTTAATGAGGTAGGCATTTATTTTATTGTTATATCTGGGTGTTATTATGAGTTAAAGCTCTCTTCTACTTTGCTGGGTAGTCATCTGTTTCTGTATTCTTTTCTATAGAGCTTTTCCTGTTTAGAGATTCTTGGCTCTGGCCTCCTTAGATTTTCCTACCCCATTTCTTAAATTTCATTTATTCTTCAAACTATTTTTTTACTTCTAGCTACATAACATATTTGAAAACTTCTATACTGCAGTCAGGTCAGCAGTAGTTTCTTTCTCTGGCTATGCAACAGTTGTTATGACTATGTCCATCAATATTGTTACAAGGCATTAGCTGTAGAAGGCATGCCCTTCCAGGCTAACAAAAGAGGAATATTTAATTGTGTTTAAAAGCTAGGGTAGGTATAAGGAGTACAACCAGCACCTCTAACAGGGAGGCATTTCCCTTCATGCAGGACAGTGGGCACATTCTTCAGCATTTTGTTTAAACCAGCTCATTTCAATTTTCGACCCAGAGAGCAAAACTCAAAGTACTCCTGTTCCTCCTGTTGCTATTTAAAGTAAACTGAGTGATGTCTGAGGCACATGGATACTTGTGATTCCATTGTGTGTCCTATTGAAATTGATGAACAGTTGCGGAAACAACAGAAAAGCCCCAAGGAATGCTGTGAGCTGCTCACCACACATTCATATTGCTCCTTCTCAAGTTTTGCCTGCAGCCCTGGAAAGCACATGGTTAAACACACTGAGCTACAGTTTTCCCTTTCTTTCAAGAAGTTCAAAAGACTTACACCCACCAGCAGCAGATATTTGTGGGAGCTGAACAAAGGAAGGGTGCTAGGAGTTAACTGCTTGGGCTTGGTTGTGTGTGCTTGTTCTCTCGATGTGTGAAATGTATTTGTATGTATAAGACATAAGCAGCTTGAAACATGGAGAGGGTTTTTAATTGAAATGTGTTCTTTCGTTAATATATGTGTATACAAATGGAGCCTAGTCTGTTCTGAAATGTGTTTGAGCTAGAGAAAAATGAAGCCCTGGACTTCAGTGTGAATTTGATTGTTTATTTTATTTGTACACAGTAAGGCTGGAGGGGGATGGGGAAATAATGGTAATTTAATTGATCAGATGCTTTCTCTAAGGATGATAGCCGATAGAACAAACATTTCTAAGTGTTTGTTCTATTGTTTTTTATGCAGTCCTTGTTTCTGTGTCTTTAGATGAAAAATAATACCTGTTTAAGAAGATGGCAGGGGAAGAACCTTGCAGGTGTCTTAAGAGAATTTATGTTGCTTCCAAACACCAAAGTTTGGTAGATGTTGCTTTATTTTCTCTCTTTGCTGAACAAAAGATTGGGAGCAGCATCTTTGAATGTATGAAGCTTCTTCTCAGTTTCTAACATGATGTCATTCTTTTTCCCATTGAGCAGTGAAGACAAGTCTCATGTAGAAAAGTTGAAGAGAAGAAAGGGTTGGAGAGGTTTAGCAGTTCAGCATACCTGGCATCCATAGTTATTCCATGGAGTATCTGAGCAGGTATTTAACTTAGCCTCAGAATTAAAGGCATGTTTAAATAATCTCTTAAACTGGGTCCAGGATTACAGCTAAATGTGAAGAAGGTTTTCTGACAGGCATAGGAAGAAGAAGAAGTAATTTTAATTTGACATGATGAATATTTAAACAGAAAATCATAGAATTTAAGGACTAAAAAAAACCACTTGTGGTTAAGAGTTGTCTTGATTGGTCTGAAATAAGGGGATATTTTCCATTTGAGTTTTCAGAATAATTTTTAAATACATTTTGATAGTAATTTTAAATGGATAAGTTATTTTGTGATTGAAAAGCAAAATAACCCCACTATCAAAAATATCAAAGTACTATGTTTTTACCTTTTTTGCATATATGTCATACACTCCTGATCCAGTGACAGCTATTTTTAAGAATAAGCATTTTGGTAAAATTGACCCAAATGCCAAGAAAAATTTCTCTAACTCCATATAGAATCTTTCTCATTTCAAAGAAAAAATTTTGTCCAGCTACGATCTGGATAGTGCAGGAGCACTTTACCTCCATAACCTACTGCCCTGCCCATTCCTTCAAATGTCAGCGTATATGCTGGCTTAGGAAGGTTATTCCAGCAAATGGATCACTGTGAGTGAGCAGCAGAGTAGCAGGAGAGGCAGCATGTCAGTGTCAGCAGTAAGGCATCAGTCTGTAACGGTGGAGCATGGGAATGTTGAATGGAGCTGTTTGTCATGTACTAGTGTGGTGATGAACACAGAAGTCTGGATAAGGCTGAAGGTCAAATTTCTGATATGTACAAGGGGTACAAGTTCACTGGCTGTGGGAGATTCAACATCACTATTCAGGCAAAAGGGTCTTGTGATGAGTTAAGTTAGAAAAAGCAGTGACAGAAATATGAAAAGCTACTGACCCCGTTAAACCAGCCAGGACCTTTGCCATATGATGTACTCCACTCCTTTCTCTGTGTTATAAGATCCAGGGTACCTCAGGGTTTCCATGTTAAAGTGTGCCTCACAGTTGTAAACTGAATAGGAACTTACCTGAGCATGTATTCTGTTTTCCTATTTGCCCGAGTTCACTCCCCTGCCCAAGCACAGGCTTTTTCACACAGAAGCTCAGCTATGAGGGATGTCAAACCTCATCATATCATAAGAGCTCCCTGTCTGGGTCACAAAGAGATAAAATATTCTGAGATACTATAGTAGAATGTCGTCTCCCTAGTGGTTAGGAACTGTGGAACATGAGTCTCTCCTTCCTGCCCCTGGGCAGGATTCTCCAGGTGGTCTTGCCCTGTAGGCAAATCTTCTACAATACCAGGTCAACAGCGAGGAGCTGAACTCCTGTTGATTATCTCACGTTTATGAATGCATTCAAAGTTTCCATATGTGAGGGGTAGATTATTTTAATCATGAAACTTTAAGCTGCTATTTATAACAACTAGAACTAGCTACATCTGGTGCCTCTGAGCTTAGTCCCTTCATGCAAGGGTTCGTGTCTACTTGCTGCAGCATATTAGTATTTCCATACCCTGTGAGCCAAAGGCTGTGGTACTTCATGAGTCTCTCAGACTGCAGGCACCGGCAGATTTATTCTGAGCATGCAGACATCCTAAAACAATATCAGTGGTAGAGACAAAAACAAGTAGGGAAATTGACTTTAGGTGTTTTGCCCTAACAGTTTTTGGGGTTTTTTTTCTCCAAGGTGTTAAAGGGGCAGGGTGATATAAGTTCTCTTCAACAGCTGACCCTCTGTGATAACCCACTTGACTTTACAGCATATTATTTTATGGATCCTTTGCATAGTCACTGCAGTTGTTTTAATCTCAGCATTCAAACTGACCAAAGATATTCCAGCACCTTGCCTGGCGCCCAGAAATAGGCTTTCCACAGCTGAGAATTCAGATTTTATCACAAACTGACCTGAGGATGTTTATCAGTGGGTAGCTTGTGTTTATTAAGCATTTCAGGCTTTGTCTGTGCCTTCTAATTAAATCAAGCAAACATAGTCATACAATCAGCATCACAAAAATGAGGTCAACGTATGCTATTCATAAATTATCACAAAGCATCTGTCACATGCTTAATCTGCTTTTTAAAGTGGGGGGCTGCCTTTGCTTAAGCTTGTGTCTTAAGCTACTGCTTTAGTCCCTGGTTGTTTGACAGTGTGTGATAGGAAGGCAAGATTACTTATGCTTGTATGTACAATATGCAGTGTAGAAGCAGCTGACTCACTATCAAGCAAGATCTCTAAACAAGTTGTTTTGGTGTTGGAACTGAAAAACTACGATCCACAGTAGCAGCCCTTCACATTTTTAAGGATAGAGCAGAGGTGAGGATTAAGGAATTGCTCACTCTTTGGTCTGCAATTGTCATATAGCATTTTAGGATACAGAATTCTCTGTGTTGCTGGACTCAGTACATGTCCCTTCTCCTCAAAGTAAACAGTACAATTTCCCTCTTTACTTTGTCTTCTGCAGCCATGGTAAAGATGAAGTGCTGGGGAAAACTGTATTTTATGTTGCATGCACTGTTAAGAGGGAGGAAGACCTAAAAACCTTTTGTCTGTCAACCTTTTGCCTTTGTACCTGTATGAGCTACAAAAACCTTGGAGGTAAACACTTGTAGAATATAGAATACCAGTTCTTTCTCCTCCAAAGTCAAGTGATGATATTAGCAAATAAATAGCAAATAAAGCCTTCAGTCCAGCCTCAAGTTCATGTGCTAAAGCGTGGCTCTTGGAACAGTTGCAGGAAGAGGATAATAACTGAGGTGGTCATTGTTGCAACCAACACTTTTGGCATTGCCTCTTGCTCTAAGCAGTCTAGCTCAGGCTGATCGGAGAGTGGAGAGTAATGCATTTCCTCAGCTATCCTGGTCGGGCCTTCATCACAAACATCTGAACCAGCACCCTTAACAAGTAGCCAAGAAAGCATCAGTTAGATCACACCCATTTGTCTTTTGCATACAGTCATGAGTATAAGTGGAGAGCCAATTTTGATTAAGTGTGTTGTTTTAGGGTTCTTCTTTGGTGTCCCATAATGGGCCTGTCCTTTCTGGTGAATGGCATTATCACTTTAGCTTCATATCACCTTCATTGTCCAAGCCTGATTCCCCTGAGGACATACATCACTGCTCTACAATGAAACAGGATCAAGCAAAATGTTACCAGAATTGGGAATTGCTATGTTCACAGTAATGCTTCTTGTACTCAAATAATATTCTGCTTTAACAGTGGAAAAAGCAGGCAGCAAGTTTCCTTAAAGGCTGTGACAATAGACCTGTCAGTCACCTCAACATTTTTATTCTGGTAAAATGACTTTGTTCAAATCTTCTAGGGACTTCTTTCACTGCAGTTGCATATATTTGCATAGTGATTCTCAGATAAGTGCATGCCAATAGCCACTTCTGTGAACAGATGTTGACAGAAGTATCAACAGAAGTATCAGAGGTACGTGAACAACCGTGTCTTTTTGCATGCACAGAGAGAAATGCATAATCTAGTAGTATGCTGGAAATTTGTTAGTTCTGCCTTCCAACATGTCTATCAAGTCCCTGCATGCTAATCAGCCTTTGCAAAAGTATTGATGCTTTGCAGTAATATCAAGCAAGAATTTAGAATAAGAAAGGGAGAACCAGAAGAGATGTGCTAGAGTAATACTGTTAATAGAGACAACATATGCATATTTTATGGCAACTTTTTAAAGAAAAGAAACATTCAATTTAAAGTGCTGTATTTGTCAAACAGTGCAGTGGTTGAATGTGTTCTTAGCTGTTACCATAACAATAATGAGGCAAATATTTAAATAATTATCTAAAACTTCAGTTGTTATAGGCTGTTTTAATAATAAGTCAATGAATCCACTGGCTATCTAAATCTACCTTGCATGTTGGTGTTATCAAGATGAAGCTTATGAAACAGGGACACTTAGTAGAGAGCTGTCACAGGCCAGGATAATAGAATGGAAAAGAGAACAAGTTTTACATAAAGTCTCAGCACACTTCATGCAATAAAAATACTTGTTAGCTAAAAACTAGTGATAACCTACTTTGCTGATGATAAAAGCAAAGAAGGCATATGTTTCCAGATATTAATATATTTTTCAGGCCAAAATAAAATTATGAAGCATGCAGTCCAAGCTCAGAATCAGGGGAGGGAAATGCATTTAGTTCTCTCTGTTTCTGTTCCTCCTGTTATTTTGAAGCAAGTAAAGAGTGGTATTCCAGAAATCGCTCAGGTTCTATAACTAAATACAAAATCTAAGGTGCACTTAGACTATGAATTTTTTCAAGTTTCTAATGTGACTAATAGGAAATCTATTCACTGCAATTTTTATTTCTCATTGCCTTTTTTTTTTTTAAGGTTGACTATATCTAGCATTTTCTGAACTTCTTTGTTTCATCAGAGTATGCGATACTGGAAATTTTGTTTCTTCTCTTTTAATACTTTCTTTTGTTTTTATTTGTGAACAAAAAATCAATTTTTCCATTCCTAGAAATAGTTTAGTAGCACTTGCTTCTTTTTTTCAACATGGCAAATCATTTGAAGCAAACACTTGCTCCTCTGGAACTCTTATTTCTGACAGGAGGGAGAAGACTTGATAAGACCATGCTAAAAAGGAAGTAGAAGGGCAAAAAGAAGAGGCAGGGAAAATTAGATATTCAGTTGTTAGGTCCAGAAGTCCTGTCCTGATGGTTAATTTAACTACTCCTATTGAGAGTTGCCAGCAGAGCAAACCTTTTGCTAGTGGCTGTAAGGCATATTTTTTTAATGCTAAAATGGGTTTTCACATGACACTCTGAATACTTGTCTGAATTCTTGTCCCAGTTTGCCAGTCTTGGTATTTTGGGGGTGAGAAGGAAGGAGGCATACACAATCACACAAAATTCAAAGGTATAAAATCCCAGTTTGCTTTCCCCCCCACTTTTCCTAAAAATTACAGGATCCATTTACAAATGTGCTTGCTGTAGATGAACAACAAATTTTCTTAGAAGTCATAGCTAAAGAAGAAAAGTAGAGTGAATTGTTACTTTGCTGGAGTGGGTCTGTCCCTACTTCACTATGGGTCTGGCTAATAATTATATATTTGTGAGAGCCTATACCTGAAATGCCCTGTAGTTTCTCTTGCAGTTCTCTACATGGAGATCTCTTGAATTTCCTACTAGCAGACAGAGAATGTTAAAGGTTTTCTCTCTGGTTCTTTATTATGGGCATTTTTTATGATACAGGTACACATTGTTGTCACCAAATCTTACTAGAAGCCACACTTCACATAAAGTTTATCAACTAAATTGTTTCACACCATGCCTTCCTATTTCAGAAAATTTCTCCAGAAGTCATTTCTATTACTCTTTGTGCAAGAATTTCTCACAGGCTGGAATTTTTATCTTAGTGACTTTGACCTCTTTCAGAGATGCAAGATTCCCTTGACACTGCTGTAGAAATGTCACTACTAACGATACATTCCAGTCCTTTCTAACTACTTGGGGTTTCAAGCCTCTTCCTGTATGTGAAAACAGGAAGATTGATATTGGCCATAGAGATTTTGAAAAATTTTCCTTTAACATGATTGTTCATATTGGTGGCCACCATTTATTGTAATACCTGAACAAACTTTGAATACCTTGATTTTCTTTAGTTCTCACTGTGGATTGCCCACTCAGTAGGTGGCTGACAGGCTTTGACAGTATTTATGAGCTTGTAGTTGGCACAGTTGCAAAAAAAAAAGGAAATTTGAGCTCTTGTAATTATATAGGTGCTTACTCATTAATTGCTGTATTAATTGTACTGTGAACTGCCTTGTTTGTGAGATGCTTAACAATAACTATGGCATAGGCTTAAAGCAGAATCCCAAAAATTAATTTAATGACCTTAGCAACTCTGTTGCTGCCATTAGGTTACTCAGCCACAGTTATTCTGTTCTATAATGTAATGCTTGTTCTACCAGGTTTTATAGGACTGACTTTCATATTCAACACCAAGTGCAGTGATGGATAGATGTGCTAGATTGCTCAGTAAAACCATCGCAAAACATTCAGACTGATTATGTAAGCTTTTAGGTGTTGAAGTTTATAGAGTTGCAACAACTTCCTCTGCCAGGGCTCTTGTAAATATTCTGTACTTTAGTATATTCAAAGTGCAGCAGTCTGCATCCTTACAGGCATTCAGTTAGATTTACTTTCTGAGTTTAATTTACATGTTCTGAGTATCAATTCAATTTGTTTAGTCACTTTTCTTTATAGAAAGAAATTCTCTATATTTTCTTTATAGCAGAGATTTGGTAAATAGAGTTGTATCTAGAGGACTATTTATCTGGCCCAACCACATATTATATGAAGCAAGTTGCATCAAGAGATGGCAAAATAAGGGCCTGAGTCTCCATAATATAAGAAATAGCTAGAAGGAAAACACAACAAACTACAGAGTTGTTGTTGCTGAAGCTGCATGAAGGAAACCTTGAGCTTTTGGCCATAAACATATTCTGACAGTATCAAGGATTTAGGGGAATCACAAGGGCAGTAACTTACCTGCAGGTTTCTCATGCTTGTTGTTTCTGGTTACCTTGTTTAGTAATTTTGTTCTGATAAGCAGAGGACTAAACAGTCAACAGAGCTAAAGTCATCTTAAGACTTGTTGAAGATGCTAAAACAAGAAATGGTTACCTTGGGGTACAGTGAGTCTGAGCTGGCTGATGTCAGGGAGTGACATTTAGTAGATTCTACTAAAAATATGTGTGTAGCTATTCAGTATTTTTAACTGATTAAAAACTGGTTAGAAGTCTGATCTCTGGAACTATTTCTTCGATGAACCTATTTTTCTTTTAATAAAAATAAAGTCACTTTTTGGCAGGGTTCTCAATAACCAATTGACAAGTCTATTTAAGTCTGCTTCCCAAAGTTTTATTTTTGTATCCTATTTGTCACCAGCTAATGAGCAGTGCAAAGTATTAGTTGCTGAAGCATGTGATTTGAGCGGCACTGGACTCACTGGGCACTGATTATTGAAACAGAAGTTAGTTGGTAAAGCTCCAAGAATCAGCTGAAACTTTGGTTTTGAGTGTTGTTAGAACCACTTCCACACGTTTGCCTATGAATCAAAGGAGACATCGTTACTGTCCCTTCAAATATGTTTTTAAAAAAATACCCTTGGGCCTTTGCCAGGGGTTGTGCTTACTGATACTGAGAAAATAACAAGCTGATTAAAGCTCTAGTCTTTTATGCTCTATTTATTGGGGGGTTTTAACCTAGCATTTAAAAGCTCCATGTATGATTTTAGGACTCCATACACACAGGAAAGAAGCAATCCTGACACAGAGTTGACAATTGAATGTAAAAATGAGAAAGAAGGAAGCATTGACAGCATCACGTAGAGAGGTTTTTTTTGGTTTGTTCAGATTAGTGCTAAGGTAGACATGTCTGTCTGTTTGTTTAAGAAAGCAAAAGGAAATTTTGTAACAGTAGATGAAAAACAGAACAATGAAGTAACTGAAGGGGCAGATTGGTGAAAGTGGAAAACTTTATCTGACAGTCTTGCAGTGCAATAGTGGAAGAAGTGGTATGCTTGAAGGAAATAAACTAGTCAAACATCCATTTTTCTACATACCGTCCTAAGCTCATCATTTTTCTGCGGAACAGTGGATCTGTTAGGTATGACTGAAGTGATTGCTGCAATGAATAAGAGGTCTGCTGAAGTTTGGAAAGGTCTCATCAAATTGCCACTCCACCCTATGCATCTTCCCGCTTAAGCCTGGGACTATTAAAGACTCCTTTGTAACTAAAAGAAGCAGCATTTTGCCTATTACAATGCAAGTGGTGCTTTAGACTAGGTAAATACTTCCTGGTTCTTAACGTGATATTTAAGACTGCAATTCCCATTTCACATTTTATAATTTAGGTATTAATCTTTGACTCATCCCTGACATTCTCCTTCACACCTACAAGTACTTTGGTGTACAGTATGTTTTGGAATTTAACAAAATTAGATATACTGCACTTTGCCAGAGAATGACTAGAGATGGAGTACTTTTTTGCAAACCTAGCCAAGTTTAAAAAAACACTTCTGCATCCTTAGCAAGACCATGTGTGTCCGGGCAGCTATTGCATCCTAACACACTGGAGAGGAATAAACTGTGCAGATAGGTTAAAAATGTTTCTCCTATCACTGAATTTTATTTTAATACCTTTCTTGTGTGTGCATCTCTATGTATGTATGTATGTTCTCCCTGAAGAAGTTTTATGCTATAAGTATTTCAGCTAGGGACTGTTCCACTTTATCTATTTCATGGATGAGCTCTCTGTATTTCAGGATCTCTCCCAGTATTTCCTAGGCTTGCCACTATGTAAGACATAGATCAGACAAAGAAATGTCTCATTTCTGTTTTTCTTTTCCAAATTGATTGTGTATTTTCTAGTGGAATTCCAAGAAATTTAAATGCTGTGCAGCACATCAACAGAATCTGGTTTGGGAGCCAGATGCTGACATTGGCTTCCTCCTAATGTGCCATTGCACTTATGACATAGCTGCTAACCCCTGCTGTAAAGCAGAGGTGGGTGTGTGGCAGAGATCAAGACTTCAAACATATTGTCCTACCTGTAACTTGGGTTTCATTCTGTGTGCTGGAGCCAGAACAGCTATGTCCTGAGGAAATAGCTCTCTGTGCATTTATGCTGCTGGCCTTTAGCTTGATGGGGTTTTTTTTTTTGCTTGTTTTTTCCCTTATCACAAGCTAGTGTCCTGAATCTCATGTTGTTGGGTCTTTGTGCATGAAGGAACAACAGAATCTGAAAAATTGCAGAAAGGATGAAATGTAAGAAAATTAATCTCAGAAGAACACTGACAATGAAGACAGTCTTGACAAGGGGGTGAGAGTTGGTGTGGATATATCTTACTAAAATGTATGGCGCACTTAGATATTGTGCCAGTGAGTTGAAACAATGGCAAGGCACAGAAAGACTGCCCTACTGCCCCACTAATGGTAATGGTCTGTCCTTTCATCATTCTCTCTCTTATTCCCCTATTTGCTTCCATGGAGCAAGGAAGCTCCTCTTCTATCAGCTTTTGCTACTGATTTCAATGAGAAAATATTAGATGGTAAATTCTTTCAGGCAGGGATTGTTTCTTCATTGCCTGACACAGTGGGACTTTTGAGTCATGACTGCAGACATTAGGGAATCAGGCAAATTATGAGGAAGAATAGTAATGGAATAGCGCAAATTGTAAATGATTTATTTCCTGAAGATTGTTTAAAGCAGATGTACACAATGCTTAGTTGAATCTCTCAGCAAAATCCAGATCTGCAATGAATAGAGGAATGAAATGCAGCTGGGATGGAGCTGTCCCTTCTAACCACAGCAGAAGGAATACATTCAATTAATTACATCTTGGATATATGATCTTCTCAATCCCAGGTCATGACTGGGCTCCTTCTCCCAGCCAGCTCTAGGTTTAGACAGGGCAGAGTTTCACAGCATAGCAAACTGCTGGGGAGGAAGGGAGCCTGTAAAACAGCAGTGGATACAGAACTCTCTGCCAGAGCCATTTCAGTTGTTTGCTTTGCCGAGCTGCTGCTGCCAGGGAGTTTCAGTTCCTTCCAGAAGCAGCAGCTGCTGCCCCTCTAATTGCCCCAGAAACAGTGGAGACACAAGTTCAGCTTCTGTGGCAGAAGAAAACCCAGTGCCTCAGAAGTGGCTTTTGGCTGCCACTTTTGGGAGCAGCAGCACTTTCTGGGGGAATCTCAAGCCACTCTCTATTTCACTAGCCAAGTTTTAGCTTTTAACAGGCTCATAGTATTTATTAGTCACTCCAATATGAACAGATATTTCTCTGGTTACTCTTGAGTAAATAATCTTTTTCTAAGGGGGAAGGGTGGATCTTTCCACTGTGATTGCCTGTCCTCTTTCAGTCCTATCTTATCTCTTTGGAGTCTACTGCTGGATCTTGGACTCACCATTTCTTCCACCATTCACCAACTTCATCGGGTGAATGTGATTTAAAGGAACAAATTTAAGTGGGGTTTTTTTCAGAGAGAAAAGATGACAAGAAGTCTGTAACTAGATGATGGGAATTTATTTATTACAGAAACACACATGAGCTGTAAGAGCAAAAAAATCATGAATATGAAAATGGAAGGACACCTTTTTGGAATAATAATTGCAATAGTCCTGTCATGCACCTAAGGAGGAATAACCCCATGCATCAATACAGGTTAAGGATTGATCTACTGGAAAGCAGCTCTGCAGAGAAGAACCTGGTGGACAACAACAAGCTGTCCATGAGCCAGCAGTCTGTCCTTGTGCCCAAGATGACCATTGGTATTCTGGGATATATTAGGAAAAGCATTGCCAGCAGGTCAACAGAGGTGATCCTCCCACCTTACTCAGCCCTAGTGAGGCCACACCTGGAGTACTGTGTCCAGTTCTGGGGTCCTCAAGACAAGAAAGACATGGAACTCCTGGAGTGAATCCAGTGGACAGCTGTAAAGCTGTTTAGGGGTCTGGAGCGCCTCTTCTATGAAGAAACACTGGGAAAGCTGGGCCCTGTTTATCTGGGAGAAGAGATGACTCCAGATGGAAACATGGAAAGTTTCACTTCAATATGAAAAAAAAACTTCTTTACTTTGAAGGTGATAGAGCACTGGAACAGGCTTCCCAGAGTGGCTGTTGAATCTCAGTCTCTGGAGATATTCAGAACCTGCCTGGACATGATCCTGTGCAACCTGCTCCAGCCAGGAGTTTGGACCAGATTTTTGTGACACAAGTAGGCTTTTCTTTTTATACCAATAATGACAATATATGGCTTTATCACAATCCTCCAGAGGATTGGGAAATCCAGTGGATTATTACTTAGTGAAAAATCTTTGCAGAAGACAGACAGGACTTGAATAGCAGGTGCTTGAGGGGCCAGACAAATAGTTATTTTAAGCTTCTAAATGTATGTCTTCATTATAAAGATGATGATCAACCATGTCCTTCAAGTGTACTCACATTTCAGAGTCTCATGGTGGCTTTCTAGTCACCTACAGAGGACTAGAATTCTCCCTTTGGCGAAGTAACTGAATACATTATTTCTATGTGACATTCTATTTACACCATCTTCCTCAATTATTCATGATATGCATGAGAGGAAAAAAGGGGAGAAAATTACAACTTGCATCAGAACAATTGGGAGCTATTAAGAAAAGAAATTCTTATCATAAAGGTCTTGTAACACTAGGAAGACCTACCAAGGAGGTTGTGCTGTCCTTCAAGGGAAGATTTAAACTGTAGGTTAGAGAAACACCAGTGAAGAATGAGCTTGGTAAAGTTATTTCTGCTGTGGTTCACAGGGATTAGACAATTACTTGAGTCTCCTTCTGCCTTGCATTTCTATGAACCTGGGCTTTTGTTGTTGTTTGCTGTGTGTTTATTGATCTATCCCAGTATACTCTTTCCCATTTAAACTGCAATTCTGCATTAAGTACTGCCTTCAAAAACCTTTTCCGTTTTCAGTAATCTTTTTCCTGAAGAGTACACTACATCTCTTTTATTAAACACACACTATCTGTATGTTCCAGTCCTCACTTTCTCAGGATTTTAGAGTTGTTTCCAGCAAGTTGTGTTTTCTCATAGGCTCCCAGCATTGAGAGAAAAATTACAGCCTAGAAGCAAAAGTTTGCATAACTAAAAAAATGTTAATGTCTCCCAATATGCAGTATTCACATGGGGCTTGCAGAAGATGGGCATAAAACCCAGACTGATTTCAGTAGTGCCAGCATTTGCCTAGAGGAGCCCATCATACACATTAGAGATGTTATATGCTATAGATACTGTTCAAATAGTCCCTTTCATTAGAGATGCTCTAATTCAGTTATCCATATCTTCAGTTACTCCATATCTTATTTTCATGCTAAACCATGTACAGAGCATTTTTACAAGGGCATGTAGTTGTAGGACAAAGGAGAACTACAAATCAAAAGAGTGTGGGTTTAGACATGATGGTAGGAAGAAATGCTATGCTTTTAGGGAGGTGAAGCACTGGTACAGGGTTGCCCAGAGAAGCTGTGTATGCTCCATCCCTGGAAGTATTCGAGGACAGATTGGATGGGACTTTGAACACCCTGGTCTACAGGAAGGTGTCCTTCCCATGGCAGGGGAATTGGAACTAGATGATTTTAATGTCCCTTCCAGCCCAAACCATGCTAGGATTGAGTCTCTGTTATTTCTACACCAGACAACTCTTCTCATTTGTTATGAGACCCACTGAAGCCTCCCTGTGAGCTGCAGATGTTAAACTACACAAAGAAGATTCTCAATAAAGACTTTGGTCCTGTGGGCTCTTAGTAAAAGAAGTGAGGAATGGAAGACAGGATTACTCTGAAGTAACCTCTGGAGTAATTGTTGTTTGTTGGCCATTGACTATGTACAGAGCTGAGGGAGAATAGCTTCCCAGCTGAAGTATCTCCACCGGTGAGAAACTGGAGCAGGAGGAGGAGTGGTGGTGGCTCAATTCAAACTGCGCTTATGTCCCTGGTCAAGTCCTGATAAGAAATTATTTATTGTTGGATGATTTTGTGGAAAGTTTTTATAGAACTCTGTGACAAAGTGTGTTCCTTACATGGTTCATGGGCAGAAGCCCTTTTTATCCTAATACTCAAACAATGTGAATACCAAATACTTTCCACAGTTGGTGAATTTCAGTTTAGGATCTGTTTCAAAACAGAGATTGGTTTTATCTGTGCATTTTACATCTTGGACTGAACTTCTTATATTCCTGTACCTACACAGGTGAAAAATATAAGCCAAATAAGAATTACATGGAAAAATCTACATCACAGGGTTACAGGCAGGGTTTTATAGCATGCTACAATATTCACTCCATATACCAAGTGTCTCCTCCTTTCTCTAAACTCTGTCCTATTCCTTTTTGGCACATTGCACTTTCTACCTACCCACCACTGGTAGTTCCAGATAGAAAACTAAAGTTAAAAGGAATTGACCGTGCCTTTGCAAGGCCCAATCCCTGAATCATTGTCTAAGCAGCTCCTTTACTGGAAAAGTTTCTGGTTAGACCTTCATCCAATTAAACCATATTAGAAGGCTACAGGTATTTGTCAATGGTCTATGCCTGCCAAAGGACTAGGACAAGGAGTGAAAGAGAGATGATTTAGAGGAAGCAGCTGGCACTGTCTGGCTTTAGTCACCATTGTAATGCTGCTGTGCCCACTTACTTCCTCTGCTGAAGTTGTTTCCTTTGCACATTCTTTTTGCGGAAGCTTGGGTTGTTTAGCCTGGAGAAATGGAGGCTTGAGGACACCGTATTGCTTTCTACAACTGCCTGAAAGGAAGTTGTAGCAAGGTGAGTGTCAGTATCTTCTCCCAGGCATATAGCAACAGGAGAAGATGAAATGGCCTTAAGCTCCACCAGAGGAGGTTCAGGTTGGACGTGAGGAACAATTTCTTCACTAAAGTGGTGGCAAAGCATTGGAAGAAACTGCCCAGGGAGGTGGTAGGGTCACCATTCCTGGAGATGTTCAAGAAACATCTGGACATGGATCTTAGTGCTATGATTTAGTTCAAGTGGTGGTGTTCAATCAGAGGTTGGACTCAATGACCTTGGAGGTCTTTTTCAACTGTGATGATTCTATAATTCTAAAAGAAATACTGTAAAAAGCATTATCCTAAGTAAATTGCTCTCACTTTCTTCTTCATGCTGAGCATCTTTAAGAAGCATAAAATTCTGCGTAACTTTTAATGTTTTCTCTAAATCTACTATTTTCTATGAAGATACTCAGCGTAGCCTGCAGGTGATACCTGTCCTTGCCAACTGGTGATTGTTGCAAGACCTCTTGCTTGCAGAGAACTATGAGAAAGGATATAAGAACTCAGGCCACAGCAGAGCTACCTTATCTCTTGAGTTTAATGAAGTGGATCCCTTACACACTTGAAATCACTACTTGAGATACCTGGGAGACATTCTGATAACTTAAGTGTTTTTGTTATTTTTTGTAACAATGACAGAGACAGTGTATTAGCACACAATAGCTCTCTTCTTGCCTGACTTATTTATCTAAGTATTTATAAATTTATATGTGGATCTATGTTTACATATTTCAAAAATAGCTTTATATATTTCTTTAAAGCTGGCCTACTTGAAATTGAGATTTTTTTTTTGCATGTCTGACCATTTCAAAGGAGGTAACAGCATTAAGTTATAACCTAGTATCCCTGCATTTAATAGTGATTTTACTGTACGGTGTTCAGCTCTGAAACAGGTATAGATAAAAGCTGTAAGGAAGAGAGAACGAGTCAGATGATCTGGACAACCAAATAACTGTAAGCACGTTCTCTGTTACAGAATAGAGAATTGTTCATAACACAGAGCTGTAATCAATGGATACATTACTCCCTTCTGAAAAGGAGATTAAAGAAATCCATATTACTTCTATGTTTGAATTATTTTTATTTCAATATTTTCAGCCCCAAGTTCAAGCTGACTTTAAGTAACTTCTAAAGATGGAAGGGGCTAGGCAGAGGGAGGATTTCCAGAGACTGCTTCCTAACTTTAAAAGCTATTTCTATGACAGGGATTGGAGCCTGCAAAAATATTAAATGCTGTCACTTTTTCTGGTTTGATAATCAATGTTTGATTTCTCCTCTCCCTCCTTCTTTTCCAAAGACATTGTAAGTTTTAATACTGGGTATTCCAAGACTACAAATACTACTGTTCAGACAAGATATTTTTGGCCTTTGCTAATTTCCACAATTGCTTTTTCAAAATCAATATTTTTTTAATTGGTCACTTGAGCTTTTTTCAGTGACGTTGAACCTCTGATGCATGTCACTTCAAAAGCATTTTCTAAACATTGTAGGCGTCATGGAGCAATTTTAGCATAAAAAGAAGGGTATAACTAGAGATGGCGGGGGAGCAAATTACATTTTGTATATATAGTATTAAATGCTTCCATTAGTTGCCATAGGAATGGGCAGAAGTTGGTCTGAAATGACAGCTTTTCTGATGCTTGATGTGTTTAAAAGGAAAACACTGCGGGGAGGGGGTTTTATTGTTATTGTTACCCTGGGATACTTTTATAGGGGAAGGGGAAATATTAAAGTCGTATTTCTCAAAAAAGATGCTTGGTGTCTACATAAACAGACCAGGCATCACCTTCACCTCTGCAGGGACACTGACCTCTACAAAACATGCATCTTTGTAGCTTCAGGGCTGTAATTCCACAGCTGCTCAGAGCTTCTCATTTCCTTTTGCAACACAGCAGCTATAACCACAACCCCTCCTCCTGAGCAGTGTCTGTAAATCTGCTGCAATCGTAACCCGTCCCACAATTACTGCTGCGCACACTCCCATTAACACAGGACCAGAGTGAGATCTGCTCGTCAGACCAAGCTTTTTGATTTGCTCACTCTAACATCCACTTGGCTCAACTACTGGAAATCAACTGCAAGCAAACCCTGGGTTTACAGTTACCATTTGAACTTCCACATGATTGTGACAAAAAGCTCAGAGGGGCGAGTCACATATCTCAGCGTGTGTTTTAAGCCTGCAGCCATTTGATGTTAAAGCTTTGTTCATGCCAAGCATGACCAGAAGCAGGATGCCAGCTGTGCAGTTAGCTGGCATTCAGGTCCCTGGAAATTTTGTGTGGATGGTGTGTGTGCCATACAAGGGACACTTGCTGGCTTCACTAACTGAAAAATGAAAATGCTTTATAAATTACTACTACACAATATGCAGATGAGAGTCAACCAAGTGGCTAAATAATACAACTTTGTGTTTCAGAAGGTAGTCTACAAGAGAAGAATCTGCTTTATAAGGATTGAAACTGAGGAAGCGTCTTACTGTCTATAATCTAAATTCACTTTCCATTGATTTTTGGTAAGTTTTTAAAGAAGCACCATGAAATTATTTTTTAATCTGACTTCTACACTGTGTTAAAAGTACCTTTGTTCTTAATTCTCTCAAGGGCAATGTTTTATTGCTATTACTCATCACCCTGTGGAGCACTGAGCAGACACTGAATGCTATTTTGAGGAGACCACTCATAGATGGTGAAATGTCATTTGTCAGGGCTGTTGTTTGTAGTCTGCCTGACACACTGCTGTGTCAGTTCATGGGGATACACCTCACTGATGTGGCTCTAGTGTCTCTAATAATTAGTAAAACTTGGGCAACAGAAAAAAATGCTCAATTTTTCTTCGCAATAGAGTTGACAGAAAACAAGTACAACAAACATGAAACGCTGGACTGTCCTTGCCTGTAGTGTTTTAGAAACAATCTCCAGGTTTGTGTTCCATTAAAAGATCTCCTCTTTTGTCAAGCTGGAGAAGAGGATCTGCATTAGCTGTTCCACAATACAATGCAAGTTTGGTATTAGTCCTACAAATTCCTGCTGAAGGTGCAAAGAAGGATTGCTCAAAGGAAAGAAGAAATTCTTTAAAATGAACAACACAAAGTTTTAAGTACTCTCCTGAGCCTGCCATGTATGGTTAAGGAGGAGGAGGATGTGGGCAGAAAGGCATGTCTGAAGAGACAGGAGAAGTCATGTAGCCCCCATCATGCTAATGGAATATGTAGCTGCAATACATATTCTTCTTTTGAGCCATACTTTTGATATCAGACAGAACTAACTTGACAGCACTACAGTTTCACTACAATAAAGAAAGTATTAGGTTCCTCTGGCCTGTTTTCAGACTTTCATTTTTGACCTGCATTATGCAGGATCAAGTTCTTCAAAAAAGCACAGAGAACACAGCAATATGTAGTTGGACATACTTACATATATAAAATACTCGTGCACATTAAAAAAATTGCATCCAAACTAAGTTACAGGTACAGGTAAGCTTTGGAATAACTTTAATAGCGAGGTACAGTAAAATTCGTCCAGACTTCTCAAGATATCTGGGCAATTTTTTCAGTTATATTCACCTGTTTCATTACAATTCCTGTACATATTCCCACTGTGAAAGACACAGCTCCACAGTAGCTCCAGAGCAACATAAGGTAGGAAATATAAGACAGGAGGCTGTTTTCCCTGAAGCTCTCATTGTTGATCTGTCTTACCAGGGAGGTTAATCTTAAAAACAGGAGACCAAACCATAAGAGGAAATGGTGCGATTTTTTGGAGGATAATACAGTATAAAAACAGGAAAGGAGGTTAGGAGCATCCCACATAAGAAGGACACAGTTGTTGGGGCAAGTCCAGAGGACAGCCACAAAGATACTGAGAGGGCTGGTGCACCTATGCTATGAAGACAGGTGGAGAGAGTTGGGATTGTTCAGCCTGGACAAGAGAAGGGTCCATGGAGAATTCTGAACATTCCAGTACCTAAAGGGTGCGTGTGGGACAGATGGAAAGGGACTTTTTACAAGGGCATGTAGTGATAGGATGGGGGAATTGGCTTTAAGTTAAAGAGGGAAGGTTTAGATTAGATACTGGGAAAAAAATCTTTACTGTGAGGTTGATGAGGCACTGGATGTGGATGACCTATCTCTGGGAAAGTTCAAAGCCAGGTTGGATGCAACTCTGAGCAAACCGATTTATTGGAAGGTGCCCTGCCCATGGCAGGGGGCTTGGATCTAAATGATCTTTAAGGTCCCTTCCACCCAAACCATTTTAAGATTTTACAGTAAATTATTCAGAGACTGGCATTGATATGTATCATTTCTCTATGTATGCATAGTTCCCTATGAATATTAAATCAAATCGTGTTATTTAGAACTACTACCTTGTAGATTCATTAATACTTCATAATTATGTCTTTGCCTTACATAAAGGCAGTTGGCAAAAAGTTGCTTGATTTTGTTCTAGCCAGAATGCAAGTCTCAAATTTTTATTTAATATAATCATGTTACTGTCCAGTTGCTCAGTTACTTTGGAATTCTTGATCCCATTTAAACCACTGACCAACTAAAACCAGGCTTATGAACAATCTGCTTTTGGTGCCATTTCTCAAATGCCACCAGGAGACTCTAAGCATGCAGTTGTTTCCAGTTTCCCAGTGCTAGTTTTCCCTTTATTCCAAGGAAGGTTAAGACTGAGATAGTACCTGTATTAGTGCAAAATAAAGGCATTTCCTCTTACATATTTGACCAGCCACACTACCTTGTGCTGGGGGATAGCTCAAGCTTTTGTGACTGCTGAGTCCTAGCAGGATGGATGATTTTGTTGTCTTTGTTTCCAGCTGCTGATTTAGATCCTTTTGAAGTTCCTTTGCCAGAACTCCTTGGAAAGTGAGGAGGAAGTCAAAAGCCTTCACCTTCTTAACTGCTGAATGCTGGTGGGGCAGTGAAGGCAGGCTTATCCAAATCATCTATTTTACTAGTTTCCTCCACTTTCCTTGCTGTAGATAGCTCTGTGTTTCACTACTTCCACTAAGTTGCCTGTGGGAGAGAACTAGAGAAAGTTCCTTTTCTTCCATTCCTGTGTAGTTTGTTACAGGAAAAAAAAAAATCCAGTCATGTAATTGAGGAAAATGATGAGGGTCTATTAAAGTAGAAGAATTTCTGCCTGTATAAGGATTACAGGAAATAGGCTTTAACATACATGCTCTCCCAAATTCTCACTTCTCTGTTTATCATATAATTATGACTTCAACTTCTCCTCCCTCAAATGAAGGCGTATCAAACTGCCATACATCATCTTAGAATAGGCTTTTACTATGCAGGATAGCTAACCTTTGTTCTCAATGACAGCACTTTAAAGATTTTCTCAACTTGCCACTTCTTGAACTTCTTGTTCATGACATGTGATGCTGGAGCTGCCTCCTTTCAAGCTCATCTCTTCTGCAATGGAATCCATGCAGTTCTTGCTTTGCACCTAAATAACAAGAATGTGACCTTGATGCTATGAAAGCACTGCCCCAACCTTCCACTGATCTCAAGAGCCAGAGCTAGCTTTACATTCTCTTTAATGTTTCTGGATATTGGTAACTTTTATGGCAGAAGCATTAAAAGTAAATACTGGCACTGGAAGCACCTTCTTCTGGGCATCTCTCATTAAATTCTTATGTGGTTTCAGCCTAAGGATCCCAAAATGGAGTTGTACAAAATTTGTAGGAAGTTCTGAAAGCATCAATGTTAGTCTCTATCTCCGTAAAGAATCTGCAAACCTCATTTGAATATTTTTGTCTTTTGCTGTTTGTTATGTGCATCATAATATCTGTCTTGCATTACAAATAAGAAATAGAGAACACATTTGTGTCCTAATTTTGGTAGCAATCCTCTCTTTTTAACATATCTAAGCACAAGACTAATCATTATAATTAAAAAAAACCCCATTCTTCACAGCTTAGGGGCTTAAACTTTTATATTCTTCCTTTATTCTGAATGTATCCCTCAGGAAACAACTCTCTGTAATAATCACCTTGCCTACACTTCTTCAGTCACACATTACATTCTCTCTCCCACTTTCTTTCAGGTTAATATTAGTGTTTGTCAGCAGCAGACTCTTTTTTCAAGGCTCTGAGTCATTACAGTAACAGTTATGTTCTCAATAGAGAGTTCAGGGTAGGAAAAAACCTCAGCCCAATGCCTACAAGTATCTGACTGTTAGAGAACCAGAAGGCTACTCACTCCTTTCTCACTCCTTTTAAATGCCAAGTGTTCAATTACGTTCCTCTTGAGATTTGGGAGGGTTTTTTGTTGGCTTTCTTTTTTTAATTTGGGAAAAAGTCAAATGTGATGTAGTAGGTTACTAAAGCTCACTATGAGGAATTTTGGCTTCAGAATTTTCCTAAGTGTGATAGGTTTTTTCCAAGTATTTCTTTAGCAGAGTTTGATTGGTTGGTATTATGGTCTAGCTCACAAGGCATTCAGTCTCTGTCTAGTCCTATATAGATACCTGTGTATGTTACAAAATCACTTCACCCGTTATCCTAAAGAGGGATCTATGCTGATAATTCAGTCAGTAGCAGAAGTTTTGCAAGTTTGGCTTCGGGCCTTGACAGAGCAGAGGAAAAACAGAGAGCTAGAGAGTACAGTTTCTGGTTCTGGCTACTGCTGCCCTTCCTTGTCCTGTCCTCTGAGATGCTCTGCTGTTCTTTGGAAACCAAGTCAGAGTACACATCTCAGTGGACTGTGCTTTAGCACAAGAGTTGTGCAGAACTTTCCCACTGAGCCTCAGGGGCATGTGAAAACTGATCTGGGGATCATCCTTAAAACAGATCTAAACATGTAAGCTTTTCAACTGAACTGGATGTACTGGATTTCTGTTTCTGAGGGCTGAGCCCTTCCTGGGCTGTGGGTCAAATCTGAGCCCACACCACAATCCTAGATATTTTCTAATCAAGCAGGCAAGGATTTCCCTCATGATGATGAATGCTACAGAAGCATATAAATACATAGGCACTGTTACCTTTCTTGTTGCTAAGTGCTCCCTAGTCAGAAAGAGCTCTTAACAGTTGTCAGAAATGCTGCACTATAATTTAAAATAAACTGTAAATCCCTGAGATGGATGAAAGTATCAAGATGGATGATCTTGCAATGGTCAGTAGAGAGGCTGCTGGTGATTTCAATGACTTTTCTTGCCAGTCATGATTGAAGATGACCATGCATATTGAAAGGAACACAGCAAAGAGGATCAGGAGGATACATCAAAGGCTAAAAGATAGGTGCTATTAAACATTCTCCAGCCTGCAAGCCTGTAGTTTTTTTTCAATTTCCTTCTGACTGAGAGATTGTGTCCCGAGGAAAAACCAAAAGTATTCCATATTGCTTGCAAACAGGCATAATCCTTGGAGTGAGTGATGTTCCTGTCTTCCATTTTTCTTCTGAATCTCTGTGCTGCCAGTCTTTCTTATTTTTCCTGGTTTTATGTTAAAGAAAGCCAGCTTGCCTAAACAGGCAATTGGCCCCTGTTCCATAAGATAATGGATCCAACTATTATTAGAGGCCAGCTTGGAGGTACAGCTATACAACTCCATAGCTATACAGCTACTGTTCAATAGTCACCGTGGCAAATACAAACCCTCCAAAATGCAAAGGTGAAGGTGCTAGCAACTCTCCAAAATGCAAATAAAGCAGCTTGCAGTGTTCTTGTGGATTGCTTTTGCTTTAATTTGTCTTAAGGAATGAAAATGTTTGTCACATCTCTGAAAACAGAAACACAGTTTGGTAAACCTCATCTACCACTAAGGTGGCACAGGGAGACACCTACTCAATCCAACTATATTTAGTGGAGTACCAGTATAGGAACAGCCATACCAGACTCGGAGTTCATGTAGCTTTTCCTTATCTTTGATGCTGTCTGGGTGCTCTGGAAAAGAATATAAGAAGTCTTAGGAATGGGAAGCCATGTAGTAATCTCATCATGGGGATTCTTATTTTCTAACTTGCTCCAAAAAAATCCCTGTACTCTGAGGGTTTATTCATCTTCTTGGGTTTCTTCTTAAAAACAAACAAAAAATCCTGTGCTACTTGATATAGAGTTTTCTGATACTGAAAAGCCCCAGATTTGAGCACCAGTAATTTTTGGTGGCAACGGATTTTAGAAGGTATTTATATCTGACCTTTTGAGCAAAATATCTGCAAAAATGAGAAGACTAGGTCTGTCTGCTTATTGTCACTTCTCTTGACCAGCACTCCTGAGTTTAAATTTATCAAAGGATCATTTTATCACTACCTTCTTCAATTTCATACTCACTTCCAAAAAGGCTTTGGGGAACTTCTCAGAGACCTGCTGGAAGAAGCAGGGTCATGATTCTCTTGTGAGGGATGCCCATGCAACTTAATAGCATGGCCCTTCTTAGCCCCTAGTGCCTGGCTTGATCAGGATTCCAAACTATTTGCAGCTTCAGTAATACTAAACTAGATCAGCTGTAAGCCACAAAGAGATAACTGCTATATTTCAGTTTATTAGCTATTCAAGCTCACTTTTAAACTTTTAAAAGGCAAATTATAATTTAAAAGATCTCGGTAGAAACATATTCTGCTTTCATGGTCTATGGATATGCATGTTTAAGCTATCATGCCATGATACTGTGCTCTTTGATTTATATTTTTACTGATGCTTTGACTGAGTAGTTTGTTGCAATGTACTGCTAAATGAAGGAAAAATCAAAAACTGCATCAGACAACCACTCTGTATTTCATTCTAGAAAATAGCTGGCAATTATAATTACTCACCATGTTTCTGGCTCAGAATAAAAGTGGCATTGCACAAAAAAACCACACTGAACATTCATCGTGATTAGAAAATGCTCCATACCTTGGAGTGCAGTGGAGACATAAGAATAATTTTAAATGCAAATTAAATTGTGGGGGTAGCAAAGAGAACAGATAAAAGACAGTAAAACAAAGCCTTTCACTTTCCTCAAATTAGCAGGCTAATGTAGTATAAAAAAAATCAGTTCTACTCAGATCTGTGCTAAGAGCTTTCATTTCATCATAATATAAAACAGCAGATCCGTCACCTTTCTCTATTCAGTACTCTTGATTTCGAGGTTGAAGTGAAAATTAGAAGCTGTTCTTTCTGGCTCACAGGCTGGGTTGCATTTGCTTAGTCTTATTCCATGACAGTAGGATGGAAAGAGGTCAGTAACACTGGTAAGTACTTCTGCATCTGATTTTATTTATTTATTTTTAAAATCTTTCAGTGCTTTGGCTTTTTGTCAATGTGCATTTCCTAAAAAAAGCTACATTGTGTATTTTGTAAAAGGCTGTATCTTAAGCAAAAATGCAATGATTCCTTTAGAATGCTTATATCAGATGTTAGAGCTCCTTCAAGAATGAACGAATTCCTTACAGTAGGAATTCTGTAATAGGAAAGGTTTCTCAATATTCTATATATTTCATTTTTCTATATGTTTCATATTTCATTACTGGAACATTTTGTATGTTGCTTTTTCTGTCTGCCTTGTCCAACAAGCAGTACCAGATAAGAAATGAATCTCTTCTCAAGATGTTATTTGCATTATATTCATAGCAAAACAATCTCATTACCCTTATGGTTAATGATGGAATAAGCAGATATTTTCGTTAGTGAAAGCAAACTATTAGATAAAACATAATGTTATGTTTAAATTTAACCATTATGAAACATTAAAAATATCTCAGAATCTGAGATGCAACAAGGAAGATCGACATGTAAAACAAATTCTTAAGGAAACTTGATACAGATTTTTTTTTTCCTTGGGAAAGTTTTTATCAAATCAAAACCAGGGGCTTAATTTTTTAGTACGAAGGGCGAGGGGGAGTGGGGGAGATGAACGTAGTGTCACCTCCTGTTGCTAAGTAACAACATCTCCTGGCCATTTTTATCTGATAAAGGAAGTCCAGTTGACGTTATGCATTATTCATCAGAGTTCCAATCAAACAATCAAAATTGTTTGCTTACACTGGGGACATTTAGTAAGATCAAAGAAACCCTCCTTGAAACTACTGGAGCTTACACCACTGCCAGACAGCCCTTGATACTCTGCAGTAAGTATCATTTCTGGTTTGGGAAAGCTACAGTAAAGTGAATTGCTGTGGAACGTAAAAGTTTTCTCATCAGGACAGACTTCTGAATTTTAAAAGGACTGCATGTTGATTGATGAGAACTGAATCAAAGGAAAAAGGTAAAGCTTTGGAAACCTAGTTTCGTGACTTTTCACAACAAAATTGAAGGAATTACTTGAAGCAAGAATCAGACTCCCCGTCTCAAACCTTTTTGTTAGGTTTGCACGGAAAAGGACTAGAGGTATTTTTGTCTGTCTGTCTTAAAATACATGTTGTTCAGAGTTGTTTGCATGCTTATGATTACATGCTGTGGTGAACTGTGATGTGGGTGAGAGAACAGGGTTGTGTGTTCTCGGCAAATCCCGATTTTTTAATGTGAGTTTTTAAAAGTATAATAAAATGCAGAAGGTACTAATGAAGCTGGAGAAGGGTCACAATATCTTTCCAGGAACTCTGCCAGGCACAGGCAAACATAATTCAGTGTACAGCTTGGAGAGTTGTAATCCAGGATCACAGCAGATCTACGATTCAAAAGGATGCCAAAAATATGAACCTTTGCTACAAAACAGTGCTAGGAGTATCCTACCATTTCTTAATGATTGCTCTTACCACATATTTTAAAACTGATGGTGGAATGTTCTGTTGCTACTTCTGGTCAGCAAGAGGAGAGAGGAAAGGCAAGGTTGGCTTCTGGTCTATTTAGGTGGAGTGAAGTATCCAGAATATTGTCTCTTCCTTTCTAGTGCAGCATTTTGGCATAAGTGGCAAGAATGTAATCTTTAATGTAGACTGTTATAGTAGTGCCTACTCAGAGGCACTGGCTGTGAATCTGGCTAAAGGAGGTCCCTGTCCTGAGCTTTTCTGATTTTCTTTTTAAGGGCAAATGTAACAGGCAGATGAATCCAAATATGTGTCTTAAGAAATGGAGACTGTGACTAGAATACAGGTGATTGTACTAGGAAGATACAAGGAATCTTGTTAATACTGCAGTAGCACTTTTCTGTTTTATCTTTAGACAAGGTTTTGAACCAAACATTCTAAAATAGAAAAGGATGCTTATGAAGTTCTATGAATAGTGACTTGAAAACACTTTGACCCTAATATGCCAGATGAAGTACTTTAGTGACTGCGTACACAGTACTTTCCACAAGCTTTTTTCTCTGACATCTCTGTAATCTTTTCTAGGAATCTGACTGATCGTTCATACCAGAGTATTGTACACAAAGCACCTTCAAAATGGACTACTTTTTGGATGTCGAGTCTGCTCACAGACTGTTTTACAGTCAAGGAGCCCAAGGTAAGAAACTCTGGCACTGACTCAGAAAATTACTAGTATAACTGTACAGTTAAAATGTATATGGCCAGATAGGGGCCAGTGACCAACATACTTAAGTGTTGAGAGGGCACAGGGCCTTCAAAATGCATGGGCTTTAAAAGGGACTACAACAAGAGTAATAGTGGGGTTGATCTGCCCTCTCAGAGGATAAGGAGGAGCTGTGAGAGCTGTTGCATGTGCTGTGGGAGCAAAAAGAGCTGCCAAGACACAGGTTCTGGTGTTGCAGAACCTAAATGGACACGACAGAGGAGACAGCAATGGCCTGCAGCTTGCTGAGTAAGCCTGTGGTGTCTTTTCCCTTCCTCCTCTTTCTTCTCAGTGCTGACAGGATCATAAGGTGATGTTTTTCAGGAAAAACTGGTTTGGGAAGGCCCTGAGGCAGTCCCCCACCCGGTTTGCACAGAGCAGCTCTCACTGGTCTTCATCATCCCCTGTGAAATACTGGCCCTCACAGAGCAGCAGCAGGGTGAGAGGGGAAGGGTAACCAAGATCCACTGCTTTAATGTAGTTGAGACTTGTTCACAACATAGATGATATTTTTGGTAAAGTCAGTTCACATTTTTCTCACCAGCTCTATATTTGGAGAAAACTTGCAATTTCAGAGAGAAGGGTTTTTTTTCCTTAAACTTTAAACACCATATTAAATTCAAGAAAATTGTAAGAGCCAAGTAGCTCTTCAGCCATTTTTGTTTCTACACACTGCCTGTTTTTTGAAAATGGGATCCATTTTTCTTCCACTATTAATTTCACTGGTTGCTAATCAAATGCAGAGTCTGGACAATAGAGTTTGGACTTCCCTCTGGAGGCTATTCTCCCAGAGCAAGATATAGTCCACCCACAGGATGCCACCATCCCAGGATAATGGGGAGCAGTACCACCTCTGACCTCTGGCTCAGCTGAGGTGCTGCTGCCTAACACATGCTGTGTTGCTTAGCTGCTGTCTCAGTTGTTGTGATACAATTTCATCTGTACCAGTTGTAGAAAGCCTTTCTTGTCACAACACAGCTTCCTGCATTGAACAAGAGAAGCAAATACTAAGCACCACAAAATCGGGGGAAAACCACTGAGGGCAATGAGTGATTTTGATGGGTTTTTTCCCTCCATCTCTAAAATACAACAAACACCTGGGCGTTGCTAAGAAGTAATTTTGAAATATGTTATTCAACCCTCTTTGAGCAGAGAGGTTGGACTAGATGACCTCCTGTTACCAGTTCCAACCATAACAATTTTGTGATATCTCTATGGGAACAAGTCATTTCTATTCCATAGAAACTAAAATTCAGGAATATAATCTCACTGCTTTACAAACTATAGCAAATTATCAACAGCATCCCAATGCCCTGTGCACTGCAACATACAGAGGCAACTTCAAAGAAAGAACATGTGATCATGCAATGAAAGTCTATTACACTCAGGTGCACAGGGTGACTCGTAAGGGTTGTTCAGGCCAACTTTGCTATAACTATATCCAAGCAAGCAAGATTGAAAAAACATTATTATCTGACCCATACTTGGAGAAATTATATTGTTAGCAGATATAGAAATGCTTGTGCTGATCAGTTATTAAATCCAAAACAAGGAAAAAAATTCATTATGCAGAACTGTATTCCTTGATACAAATGTCATCAGCAGGGGACTGACCTCTAGGTCTGTCATGTGGACTTCTATCCCTTGGCCAAAACAAGTAGGAGCTAGCACTGAGACTTGGAGATTTTTTGTTGCCCTGCTTAGGAATGTTTTATGAAAGTTACCAATTACATGCTTCCCCTGTGCACCAGTGTCTCACATCCTAACTACCTCCACAACTAGAAACATTGACAGAAAAACCATGCTGCACTTAGGCTCTGTCCCCTTCCACTTTTCACCTTTCTCATTGCTCTTTTTACTGCATTTCTCGCAGCTCCTGCCCTTTGCATCTCTTACCTCTACATGCTTGAGGTGAGGCCTCTTCCCCAAACTCTAGTAACCTCCCCCTCTCTTCCTATTTCTGTGCTTGAGGTCAGCTGCTCTCCAACAAGCTGAGTGCCAGCAGGGAAATTGCTCTGAGCACGGAAGAGACAATGCTTCTGCTTTACATTCTCAAATGCTGCAACACAGCAGCCCCCTGGCAACAGGAGAGGTGCTTGAGGGGAAGAACAGATGAGCAATTACAGTGGCAATAGGATGTGAGATGAAATGTGGCCTGTGCAGAGAGAAGTTTCAGGAGGCTTTCACTGAGCCTCTCTGAGGTGCACAGACTACTTTAGCAGGCCGAACAATAAGCCTCTGGAAGAATTATGGTCATCAAGCTTTTCTGCAGTAAATGCCTTTATGACTACCTTTAGCCCCAAACTTCTAAATAACCCCTTCCTCTCAGCTGTTTTACCCCCAGAACAGAACAAGCAACTCAAACCTATTGAGTGTGTATTCATGCTGCCTATACAGCTCTGCTAACTCCTGTTGCCCTTTTACCTTATGCCAAATTTTAAGGCTGTCTTCCAAAAAACAAGCCCTTTCATATGAGGTAATGGCATGATATCTCCAAACATGGGCAAAATCATCATATTTCTTTCCTTCTCCACCTTCTGAGAAACAGGCTAACTGCATTAAGCTTTAACTTTCTGAAACCGCCCCCAAAACACACTGAATGTGAGGCACTCATCCGCAATAAATAGCATAGCTCAAGTAGCTAGGATGGAACTGAACAAAAGGTCTGCAAGAAAGCATTGCCAACAGATCTGCCTAATGGGATTGCAAGTAACTATTTGATGTTGATATTATAGCATGACACTATTAGCAAATCACACTATCAAACAGCATGTGTATATGCATTAAAACTGCAATAAGAACTGAGTGAAAGAAGACTACCGTATTCTGCCATTTAATTAGAAACAACATCAGAAAACAGTATATGTATTAGTAGTGTAGTTATATTGTTAGTTATTGCATTACAAAGTGCTCTGTTTACAAAATGTAGAATGGGGGTTTATGACCCACTCAACTCTTTCATGAGATTTGAAGGTCTCTGCCCTTTAGTACTCCAGATCAAGAAAAAAGTCTTTCTACTGTTTTCACATTAATGACATGACAATGTTACAAATGGCAGCTGTAAAGCACTCATTTCTAGTCATTCCTTGTGGGTGGAAGAGAAGGGAAGGAATAGGATGCAAAATGTTGGGAAGGAACTTAAAGAGCTATGATGTCATTGACAACTGATGACATAAAATTCTACCTGGCCTGGGGTCTTATGTAGTTGAATGTGTGATACTCTGACCTCAACAAATAGACTGAGACAGGGTTTTGTCCTCCAGCAACTAACCCACCGGTTCTCTGCACCTTACTGCCTGCACTAACACCCACACCTTGTCCCTGCTCCTGCAGAAAGATGCAAACTGCCTTTGCTGTTTTAGGGTAGGAGGAGAGAGGTGTTACTTCATGAGTTGCCACCTCTCCCATCCTCTCCTCTGCAGGAGCAGCTATCACCTCACTTTCATGTGCTGAGCACAGAGCAGAGAAATGCTTGCCCGTTCAGGCTGTTCTGCTGTTCAAACAGCTGTTCCCTGTTTCCTTCAAGGAAAGTGAAGCAGGAGGGATGGAAAAGTCACAAAAGCTGGATCTGCCAGTAGGATTAGCTAGATTTAGAAAACTTGGTAAATGAAGCCAGCTGGCTGTAGTCTTCAAACACAAGCCAGAAATATCCTAAGCTCTGCAGCCCTCCTGACTGTCTCTTCTGTACTGTATGTTGGAATCTAGGAGCTGGTGGGATGTCCTTGCCAAGTGCGTAATGCCTGGTGACGCATCTGCAAATCAGAAACAGGAAAGAAAGGACTGTGATCCTTTGGATCCAGCCTCTTGCCCTTGGAAAGCCTGAATCTGAAATCTAAGCATGAAGCTGGACTTTCATTTTCAAAAAAGCCTTCTCCTTCTGAAGTGTCTGGATGATACCGGTTATTCTTGGCTGCAAATGTATTCTAAATGCAAATCTATCATGGCTTTCAGCTGCAAGGGCTGAAAATATGTAATGTGACCTGGAATAGGATTTGGTTCACTTATTCCTTAGGTGGTCTCAGTGAAGATGTTTTTACCTAAGAGTTCTAACTAGCTTAGCATGTATCAGAAAAAATGTCATTTTAAAAGCAGGATTCACCTAATCTTCCTAGATATCTTCCTGGATTAAGGTAAGTCTTGCCTCTATACTGATTATGAAAGCCTAGACAGTGAACTTGAGTGAAAGATGCCTGTGCTAATGGCATTTGTTTGCATAGAGGAATGGCAAGATAGAATCTAATTCAGAAAAGGGAGTAACTTCCCCAAAATGGGTAAAGCTGTAATCCAAAGCTGTAAATGTGAAAATTTCATCTTGGCTGTAGCCTGCTTTGGAGAGGCATCATTGATCTTGAAGTTCTATATAAAAATTATGCCTTTGGGCCTGAAAAGAAAGACTTCACATTTGACAGAGCTGAGCAGGCAGGCACTGAGGAGCAGCAGAAGTGAGCAGCTCTGTAAGGGAAAATAAACCCAGAGTCACTGAAACAGGCAGAGGCAGCAGCCTCACCTATGAGAGGTAAAGCATGGCAGCACGCGAGCCAAGCAGGTCTGGTGACAGTCATCAGGTTTAGTCAGGAGTCCAGACCATCAGACAAGTCCATGGATGATGAGGCAGGCATGAGACTAAGCAGGACATGAAGTCAGCAGTCTGGATGTGGATCAGTGAGGAATGTAGCCAGCCACAGGCATAGCTGAAGCCTTGCTCAGCAAATGGGCAGTGGCCACAATGTAAGTGTAACTCCAAAATCAGGGAGAAAGCAGATGTTGAGGCTTCTTGCTTCTCTCTCAAGAAGCTCCAAAGCTGGTCAGGGCCTCTTAAACCACTCTCTCCAACAGCTGTACTATGTCAAAGAGCCTGCCTTGAGCCACAGCCAACTAAACTCTGTGCAAGGAGTGCACACAGAGCTGTTGGTACCTGGCTTTCACCTAGGCTCCATCACCTAGGATTAAGAACTGAGAAACCCCTCCCTCCCCGCCATTGTATACCAGGGGAGCTGAGCGCCTGGATGAACTCTAAGAGAGAAGAATAATTCCTGCCCATGTACATTGCAAGTGAAGGCTTTAGGTACTGCCGTAAAAGGGGATTTGCCCATCACAGACAGCACATAGCACTTTTCCGCAGGCATGATCTGATGGAATGGGGCCCAAGACTCACCCTCTCTTAGTGCCTCTAGCAACAGCATGCCAGTCTGATAGCATGGGCTGACAGTGCAGTGTCAGGGTGCCACTCTGGGATGCAGGCATCCATCTTTGCACCACAGTGTGACTCTCAGGTCCCTGCTGGGAGTTTGGGTTCAGCTCTCACGTGACTTCTGACTCAATAAAATACTTTCTAATTTCCTGTGAGAAAGCTGTGCATCCATTTATATCCTATAACCTTATATCTTATATCCTTTCATACCAGCAGGGCACACCAACTTAAAATTAACTATTTAATTAAAATTAACTATGTTAATTATTTTGAAGATTCTGCTACATTCCTTGAAGTTGCTTGCTCGGCCATTCAGTACGATACACTGCACCTATTTAAATAACTGAACAAAACTCTCTTGCAGGTTTATCTCAAGCTATCCATTGTACCTATAAATAAGTTACAGACAGACTTACATTAGGTATGCTTTTATTGGTTGCAACATTCATGTAATTTACTTAATTTAATTTACATTCATCAGGAGCATGAATGAATAAAAAATGGAAAGTAAAAAAAATATAGAAATAAAAATCTAGTACATACCGCCAAGGGTAACAAGTTTGTATAGACACCTAGGCCATGACTACTCAAAAGATTTCAGGAAATCATTCTTCTTGTTAAGGTTTAATAAAGTACTCTCAGGTATAGTTTTAATTCCACATTTTTCTGTTACTCTATGTTTCCACAATATTTATTTCACTGTGCTTTATTTTTTGCTCATTTATTTTAATTCAGTCAGTGCTGATTCATTCTAGATGTTTGATTTAATCACTGCTGACTCTTCATTGCTACTTTCCTTCTGCTTTTGCATATTAAATTGGGTCCAGTGTTTTATAAAAACATATTGCTGCAGAATCCTCAGATCCTAATCCAGAATTATTCTACTCTGGATATCCCTCTATCCACCAAAATGTTATGATTAATCCATCCAATATGTTAATGTATTTTCAAAGTTATGATAGCTTCCAGGTCTCTTTTATCTATGTGATATCACTAGTTCTTAGACTGACATCAATATCAGAAGAATTAGTAATATCAAATGTGCATTCTTAATAAAATGTCCCTACCTTTAAATAACATTAAGAAACTGATCAACATCAACCTTTTCCTCATCCTTTTTAGAATTCTTTTCCTACTTCCTATTCTGGCATACCCCCACTATTGAGAATTTCAGAACAGCCTATGCCTTTGGACATAGAGAAATAAGCAAGCTTCACCTAAAATGTACAAAAAATGCTAGTTAGGTGTATTGTGCATACTTTTTAACCAAATTCCACAAACCAGCAGAACGAACATGCACATAAATGTGGATATCCTTTCACATGGGTACAGTTGTTTGCAATCCTTGGGACTGTGGTCGAATACGATGTATCCATGTACTTTGTTTCAGATTACTGAAGTCCATCAAGACAGATTTCAACAGCTTTGCTTTAGAGACATGGAGCAATCCATATGCATGTGCTTCTGTGTTTATGTGGGAGACACAAGCCTATAAATCTTTCTTCATAAATGACAAATTATGTCCTCTCCACATGTTCCACTCTCTGCCTCTCCTGCAACTCATACTCCATTTCCCAAATCTAATCCTCCAAATGTTGTCCTTTCACCTTCTTTTAAATGTAACTGATAAAGTGAAGTGGCATTAAACCAGACCAAAAGATTTTTTTCCTGGTAAACATTCAATTGAACCCACTGCCTGGTTTGTCTTTAAGGAAGAATATTCACAGCCGAATAATGTTCCTTTAGCACAAAAGGAGTATCATGTGCTAGATGAATCAAAATGTACCCGAACTCATATTTTTAAAGCTTCCATTTAGCCAAAAATATATTTCTGCATGCATTATTCACATGCAGATATTTTATGCCATGGTGAGCCCTCTCCAATGAAGGAGAACTGAGTAAGATCCCATATGTTTCTCTAGCGGAAAAAAGTAGCAAGGAAGAAGAATCCTATTCAATCAGCAATAGAAGGACTGCAATTAAAATATTTTTATAGGGATTTTACAAAAATTGTTAAAAATTTGCCCTGAGAAACAAGGTTTTCCTCAGAAAAGCCTTTGAGATTTCTGATGTAAACCAGCATCCCCCTTGTGGCTATATCAGTGTTATTTGAAGCTGCTTGATGATTCTATGCATCAGGAACACAGCCTTTCTACATCTAGACATCTGCAAGAAACATTTCAGCACTTCACTTGTACTAAGATAAAAATCATCATATTTCAAAGATTTGCCATTTTGAGGTCAAAATGTACTCTGCAAATTAGGGTTTCTTGGTGAAGACCCTATTGAGTCAAAAATTACCAAGGTACTTGTGTCACCAATGAGTTATTTTAGTAAAGGCTGATTGGTAAAAGTGGGTGGAAAAATCGAAATGAATATTACATGTTTTCTCCAATTAATTTTTAGGAAGATGCCATTTCACCTCTGAAATTTTTCCAATTAATTTTTTTTTCTAAGTAACACAACTCTTAAAAAAATCAATATTATGACTCTTCAAAACATAAAGGTAGTTCTTGGCGAACAAAAATTACTACTAACGTTTTTATTAAAATATGTGGAAAAGTATCTTAAAGGAAAAAATGGAAGGCATCAAAAATTCTTTGCAAATCACCCTTCATATTTTCAGTGATTTTAAGGAGTATTCAAAAATTGGGACCAGCTATAGATCTAACTAAACATGTTGAAATTATATGTTAAAAATGCCTCTGAACTTGTAATACAAAAATTTACATATTTTACTTTCCCTTCTCCCAAAGACATACTTATGTTGCACTTCAGTAATATATGATATTTTAAGACAAACAAATGGGAGATTATATATAATCAATTATAACATGTCACATGATGTACTTTACAGCATTTATAGTTTTGAAGTATTTTTTTCTTCATAAGCAACTTTTTCCCTTTCTAACAAACACCAGATGAGACATTGCCACAATGAGCTAATTGAAGTGTAAGCCTATAAGGAACAATGAAAATAGAATGAAAGAATTTAACAAAATTACTTATTGCCCTTCCACATGCTGTTACAATGGCTCCTTAAATTGAGCTTTTTAACACTGGTCTCAAATCTATTTGCAAAGTAAGCAGGTCCCTTGATGTGTAGTGTAATGTCATTCCATTGCTCCAAGACCTTCAAGAGGATACCTCCTAATTTTCCTGAAAAACTACCTCCTAAAAGTGTGTCCCAGAGACTGAGCTGGTTTGTGGAGAGCAGCTGAAGCTAGGGATACTGGTGGGTTATCTGTGATGGACCCAAGACTCACAATGGGCATACATTGACAGCTTTACTAAAAAATGTATGGCGAGTAATTCTTGAAATAAAGACTGCTGTGGATTAGGAAAAGAGTGTGTACAGTTATATTCATGGTAAGCATTAAACATTCACTGTCACTCTGTGGATACCAGAATGTCATCAGCTATATTTTTCAGTTCTAGAATTGATCTTAGGTTTTTATTGCAAAATGTTTTAGTACTTATTAGCCTACTCTGAAATGTTTTCAGTGTTTACTTAAAATTTCCAGTCATTCTTGAAAACTCCTTTTGGTAATATACACAAAGGGTAGATAATGATGGTTGTCAAAGTAATACATAATGATTACTCCAAGAAACATTTTCTAGCATCCACCTACCTGCAGTCAAAATGAATACATGCCAGATCCCAATATTTTGACCCAAAAGGTAAAAATTATTTATAAACAATTATATAGAAAAGCTAACTCTGATTCCCTGTTTACAAAATGTAAATGTAGTTTGGTGTTGGGATTTTTTTCAGATATATTTCTGTGCTGTGATCCAGCTGAAATGCATGGGTGCCCTTTCTCTGACTTTAACTACAGCTAGGTCATACCAGTTTTAAAATACAAATCTTTTACATGGTTGTTTTATGAGATGACTTTTACAATAATAACTTCCTGTATAGAGAAATCTTCCTTAAGTGTAAATTTGAAGATGCAAAATTTACATAGCAGAAATTTTCTGTTCTCTTTTATCTTCATTACTATTCCCTATTACAAGGGAGGAATGGTTTACAGCCTACTTGCAGTGTTTACTTTAGCTTAATCTAAATAGTTGACCCCATTAAATCAATTTTAATTCCTGCCCTTTGTTTTTACTTCAAATTCAAAGGCTAGGTTAGAAATGAGGAAAAACACCAAAAAAAAAAATCTATTTAAAAAAAACAGAAAAAAATTAAGTTAGACCAGAAATAACCTCTACCTTCAGCAGCACAGATTTACTTGTTTAGTAAACTACATAATACTGCAGATTGAAAAATAGAGCATGACAGCTTTTGTTAACTCATACTAATTATATGCTATCATACCTAACACCTTAGTCAGATCTTAGGCATCTGAAAGCTACTGATTGACAAGTCTCATTTGAAACTCTAAAAAACTTTTAAAATTAAGAATCTTAGTTAGTAGGTTGCAGAATATGCTCTTAGTCACTATCAGTCATGTTCTCTAGTCCCAATGGGAGAATATAGTTCATTGTTAGTTATTTGAAGTGTGATGCTTTACAAAAGCCCTGAGATAAAGTCTCTTATGCTAGATAATGTCTCAACAGCAAGAAACATTTAGGGTTTAGGCTCCTAGGCTCTTACAGGGTCCCACATGGTAGTTAATGTTTATAGGTCCACATTCTGGGTAAGGATGGGCTTTCAAGCAGAAATTCTCTTTCTGAGTACATATCAGGTGGAGGAGAAAGTACTTGTGGATGGTCCTCATGATTTCAGTGATCAGCCACATTCCAACTAGCATTTGTGATAATCTTTATCTACTCAGAGACAGAGAGTTTAGGTGGATATATTTATAGAGGGTCTTCTCTTTGTGATTTGTAATTTATAGGCTCAGTGCCCAAAGTAATCAACAGCCACTCATAATTACATTTCACATATAAAACACCTACATTTAAGGGAGCTAAATACCTAGGAAAGGCCCAAATGAAGGTTGCCTCTCCAACATTAATTGTCTCCTTATATATATGGATTATAGTAGGGTTTCTAATTGCATGATGACAGCAATTTTTTACTATCCTACCATTTGCTTCATCAGTGCATGGAGTAGGCAATGCTCACTTAATGAGCCAGTATTAAATATTTTGCTTTCTCCTCCTTGAATGCATGGCCCCAAGCCATTTAAATCCTGCTCAGAAGATACTTTCCTTATGGGTTTTTCATTGGTGCTTCACTAAAGTATATGAATACTTTACAATATTAATGGAATTATATGTTCACAAAATTCCTACTGAAATGAAAATTATGTTTCTCCCTGCTCCACAACTAAGAAATTAAGACATAAAGTGATCAAGAGCAAAAAAAAAGTAGCTGTTAATTTTAAATGCTCAAGATGAGATAACAAGAAACTGAGTTTTGGAATAGTTTGCATCTTGTCAAGAATAATAATCACATCATGTGTTCCACTGATATCTGCAAATATCGGCTTTCACTGATATCTGCAAATTAATTGACCACTTAAATATTTCCACTCCTCAGGTATCACAGCCTCAAAAACTGCATTCAGAAAAAGAGAGACTGCAGCTATTGAGCTATTGAGAAGTTGAGAAAAGGATTGTTTTAGTGGTGTAAGTAGGAACTTAGAACAAGCAATCTGCAGCAGCAACAGAGCTATAAGCTGTGTCTTTGGGACACAAAAGGCAGCAATCTTTTCTTGGTATCATTTAGTCCAGCCCATAAATTCTGCAGCATGTGTAATATAAGGCAATGACCTTACAGCAAACAGCCTGTTCAGATCATCTCTTCTATTGAGTGATTTTCTTTCTCTTTTCTAGTAATTTTTATTATTATTATTTTTCTTTTTCTACTTCCTTCTTCCCCTTTCTATTTCTCTATTCTCCTCCTATTCTCATCTTCATTTATTTCTTCTTACCAGCTCGTCGGGCAACTCTCCTCACTGTGCCCACTCTGGTGACAGCAACTTCTGAGGATGACATAGACCGGAGACCCATCAGAAGGCTCCGGTCTAAGAGTGACACCCCTTACTTGGAAGAAGCTCGGATCTGCTTCAACCTTGATAATGGTAAGACCACACCTTCCCTAAACAGCATATGATGTTAATTAAAGACTTCTTTTTGAGATGCAGATGGACCAGATGGTACCTCCTCGTTCACAAGCGATGTGGTGGTTCACCAGACATCCAAAGATGCCATGGCTGTCTAACTACAAGCACCTGCATATGTATGAACAGGGATTGTTTTCAAAATTCTCCTACAAGTGCTAACTAAAACTTTTTTTTCTGTTTTAGCCAGGGTGAGCTAGTGAGATCACACCAAAATAGAATTGATTTGCAAACAAAATATATCTTATCCATTCCAGGCATCCAGAAGCATGAAAGTTCTTGAGAACATTTATGGAGGGATTACAGCTAACAGCAGACTTGAGCTAAACCCAATGTTACAGCCAATGCAGCACAACCCAAAACCTCAATAGGACTAATTGGCAAACATGTAATAGAAAATTCTTGGCTGCAGGAATGAATAAGAGAGCTGTCCTTCAAAATACAGACCAACTGGTGTTATTATCACTGCCTTCAGAGTTGTGAGATCCAACATTCCCTCCTTGGTCTTTCTTTCTCATTGAAGCTGACCAACACAAGATATTTTAGAAGTACTGATAGCTTAGTGACTTTGAGCAGAGTGGGTTTTGGTATTTTTTCTAAAAAGCCCTGAATTAAATTACATTAGCTAGTACACTCTTAGGTGCATATTTTAACTAACTTTTACTTTACTTTTAGTAATGTAGTACTTTTGTGCTACCCACTTTTTAATAACATTTTTAATTATTTATATTACACCAACCAAAATTGGAGCCCTAATGTGGCAGGCAGCCTATAAACCACAGGGTAACAACGTCTACATAAAGAGCTGATTACTAAAGAGAGAAACAGAGATTCCACAAAACACCAAGCCCAGTTTGCAGCTGGAGAACGGAGTCTCTGGTTTTTGCAGATGGTCACATTTTTCTCAAAGACCTGCCGAAGCCCTTAGGAAGGTGAGCCCCGGGCTTTGAAGGCTGGTCAGTTTCAAACGTTGAATGCAGGCTCCTCAGTCCCCTTGGCATTTTAAACTGCCAAGGTGTGGCACACCATCCCACTTTACGCCATGGGTTTGCCCAAGGAGCGAGGGTAAGGAGGTGAAGGCATGCACCGTTAGACATCCCACCAAGTCCCAATGAAGCGGTGCTGTGAGTTCCGGAGGCCCTGGGCTAGAAGTGAGCATTCGGGGCTCCGGGCTTGCTGCGGGGTGGTACCTCTGCCGGCCAGGCCCATCGGCGGCGTTCGGCACCTGAGCCGGGACCCCCCCTGGGGGTGGGAAAGGCGCTCGGTCGGACCCTGCCCGGGGCGGGGGCCAGCAGCGCCGGGGCCGGGGACAGCGCTCCGTGCCCCGCAGCGGAGGCGGGCGGGACTCGGCAGGGGCAGGGGCAGCGGGCAGGGCCGCCGCGGCCGCTCCCGTCCGCAGATCCTTGACGGGTTTTCCCTGTCTCTCCCCCTCCCTCCCTGCGCTCCTTTCTCCCTTTCCCTCTCTCCTTCCCCGTCCTCCCCTCCCCCTCCCGCGGCTCTCTCCCTCCTCCCTTCCCCTGTCTCCCCCTCCGCCCCCTCCTCGCCCGGCCGCCCCGCGCCGCCGCTCGCCCTCGCCAGCTCGCCGGGCCACGCTGCTCACCGTGCCCACATTAATGGCGGCATCTTCCGAGGAGGACATCGACCGCAGACCCATCCGCCGCGTCCGCTCCAAGAGCGACACCCCCTACCTCGCCGAGGCCCGCATCTCCTTAAACCTCGACACAGGTGAGAGGCGGCCCGGCCCGGCGCGACCGGCGGCGGGTGAAGCAGGGAGGGAAGGGGCCGCCCCCGCCCTCCGCCCCTGCCTGCGCCCGCGGGCTCCCCGGGCGCCGCCGCCCGGCCCTGCCCCGCTGCCCGCGCCTTCGCACCTCGCCGGCCTCCCCTGGCCCTGGCCCGCAGACCGGCTCCCCCTGCCCCGCGCCTCCCACCTGGGTGAGCCGGGACCGGCTGCCCTTCTCCGTTCAGCCCCTCGAAGCTTCCCCTGTCCCAGAGCGCCGCCCTCTCGCCCTGCACAGCGTTGTGGCGCATCCCCTCAAGGCTTCTGCACTGTCCCTCCTCGCCAGGTGCTGGCATCCCTCATGGCGATGCTGCCCTGGTGTTTTGCAAGTCTCTCCCTGGCTTGCTCTTTGCCTTCTTCCCCTGATGGGTTTGTGCCTCAGAAGTGCAAGGAAACTTGCACCTGCGTTGTCCGCTTAGTTTCATGAGGTCCCCAATTGTCTCAGCATTGCCTTTTGGGACTCTTGATGGGTTTACAGCCTGATGGTTCCTACCAACACCCCTCCAGCTCCCTGCATTCACCTCCTTCTGCCTATTACTGGGATGAACATCCTGCAGTTCTCCACCTGACCTTTCCTTCCCCTTTCTCCACTCCTGTGCCTTCCTCTTTGCCACCTCTTCCTCATGACTCCCTTGAGATTTAAGCTGTCCCCTTCAGTTCATCCTGTACATGATGAAACTATCCTGTTTCTTTTCTACTAGGCCTCTGTTTTCCCTCCTTTCTTGACCTTTCCTAATGAGCTCTATCAACAGCAAACTAACCACACCAGAGGTTACTTGCTCTCAAAAACAAAAAAAAGTTCTTTCTGCTGGTTCTCTGCACCAAACCAGACTTCCTCTATTTGGGAAGGGGAACAGCATGAGGGAGGATCTGTAGCCAGCAGTACTGCAGCCTCCCTTCATGTCCCAGCAGTAGCACACAAAATGACCCAACTGTGTAACATCTTTGATGCTGAGCCTGTGAGCTCACTGCCAGCTGTAAAGGGAAAAGAACTGCCTTGGAGTTGCTGCTTGCCCTGCTGCAGGCTCTCCCATCCCTCCTCCCCCTTTCAGCTGGCAGAAAGTTGGAGATGGCAGAGATGCATTTTCTTCTCCATTTGGGGATGGAACAGATTCCCCTCCCCCCTCCTGTTATCCCTGCTGCAATTACACCCTTGGTAATGGCTGATGCGCAGTTTGGTTTTGCCACTGGCAGAACGGTTGGTTACATTGTATGGCGTGTCATTATTTCTTTCTGATCACAGCTTCTAAAAAATTGCCAAACCATGGGTAAGTTGGGTGGCATTCCAGGGCACAGGCTGGAAGACTGTGCCAAGTGCCAGGTTTCAGCTCTATAAAGAACTGGAAGTGAAAACAGAAAGAGTATCGCTGTAAGGTGTAAATAAAAAAAGGCTGTGTATGGTTATTTGACTGCTGAAATAACACTGTGCTGACTTGTGTTCTCTCAGGTAATGTTATGACATGTAGTTATAAATAGATAAACCAGCTAAGAGCAAGGCACCTTCAGGTCACCTGGTGCCTCACATCTCTATGCTGAGCTAGACATGCTGTCTTTGCTACAAGTCCCAGAGGATGTGCAAGTCTCAAGGTACCTCTTTCCTGCAATCCACCAAATAATTTGGTAATTACACTTAGCTTCTTTCTGTTCCTTCCCTCCCCCTGGCTCTCTATAATTTGGGTCTTTACTTGCAAACCTGGGAATGGAATTCCTTAAAAAAGAAATAATTAAAAGAAACTGTACTGGTGTATCAAGAAATATAAAGGAAAAATGTTGTAAGTAATGCAAGTATGTGTTTTCATTAATCCATCTGGCAGTGAGTAGTAAAAAAAATAAAATTGCTAAGCAACCAGTATTGAGTGAGAGAGCGAAAAAGCAAGTGAAACATGCCGCTGATACCCGCTTCATTTCTGAGCTGTTTGGTTTACTCTTCTGTTTGCTCAGAAAGCACAAACCAAGCTGCCTGGGTATGGGAACTCTCTAGTCTGAGGAAAAAGCCACTAGAAAATGTGTTTGGCCACTTTTGCTCATACTTAATAATGCCGTGCAGCTCGGGCTTTCCTTTGAAACTTACTTTGCTTGTGGGGTGCAGTGTTCTTGCCCTTATTTTTATGGCTCTGTGTGTGGGGAGGGGGACGAAGCACCCTGTTTCTAAGCCGACCGGGTTTCCATTTCCAGTCTCGTTGCTGGTGTCTCTGCCCTGTGCCACAGGGGGTCCGGGTCGCCCTTGGTGTGGCCGTGCCCTGCGGGCGGAGGGGCCCGACCTCCTGCCCAGGGCGCTGTCCGCTGCCCCCGGTGCTGAAGCCGCTCCGCCAGGGGTGGAGAGCGCCTGTCCCGCCTTGCCTTGTTCTCCCTGTCTGTCCGTGGGCTGGCAGCGCATGTGTGTGCACAGGGGTGTGTGTATCTCTTTGCCTGTGCAGGAGTAAGGTGGTAGGAAGGAAGTAAAGCTGTTTCTTCAGCCCACGGATGCACTTGAAGCTAAAGTGATGCTCGGGGCTCAGGAAGGAACCTCTTCCTTGTGTGCTCATTGCTTGCTTTCCATTTAGTGCGTGCCATATCTGCACTTGCTGCTCAACCATTGCTTACAGAGCTATTTTTGCTACAGCTGTTACAAGTCAAGCTGCATTCCCCAGTCACTGTCTTCTGTCAGGACACGGTCAAAGTTCGCTGCAGCATGCAGGATCTGCTTTGCAGCATTGGAACTTCAAATCCACTTTTATTAAAGAACCATAACCAGATACAGTGAATACTGCTCTTCTCCACCCTTAATTGCAACCATTAGTTAAGAACTATCAGGTTTTTATCTACTTCAGCTGTGAGTTATAATTATACCATTACTGCTGTTATCTATATTGTTGAACAACTGAGATTGCAAACACAGAGTCAATTATACAGTTTGGTTGTAGCATGTATTTGGTCTGGGTCTTTAAAAAATACAATTTGCAAGTGATTAACAGCGCAGCTTCTATCTCCCCTTGTCTTTCGATTATATTAACAGCTTTGCATTGTTTGATTTTCTAAAACATACCAGTTTATTATGTTTGCTTCTAAATATTGATCAATTAACTCACAATTATTACCTAGCATGAGTTGACAAATGCTGTTCGATTAGTTGTGCCTGGTATGTTTTTTTGTCTGGTGTTCCCAAACTGATTAAAATACCCCGTTGTTTTCCAAACCCAGGGTTATTCTCTCTATTATTATACATATGCAAATCCTATTAATTGAAGTTATGTGCTCATATCAAGAGGATAATACTTCCCAAAGGATTAAAATTACCTCTTCTGCCAAAATTAATGTACCTACATAATATTGTAAAGCTATAGGCAGCTATAAATTCTTTTTCCATATTTGATACTAAATCAGTTCCTTACAGAAATTAATTTTTTATTTTCTCAACAACTTCCTCCAGTGCAACACTAGAGGAATGTGGAATGTGCTCTCACTTTTGGGTAGTGGTCTTTTGTTTTCTTTATTATGATTAGCAATCTGGCATGTTTCCATCTCTTAACATCCATCTTTGGCTTTTCATACACATCTTCTTAAAAGCAGTTTTCAGATTGTCTTTCTGACTTTCTGATTCAGGCATCTAAAGGCTAATCCCAAATTACTTCTGAAAACTTGTTCATCTGTGACAATAGCATAATCACTTTCCTGGTCCTGTGCCAGCTGATAAGTTCAAGTGGTTTTTATCAGTTTTGACCTATTACAGGTTTTGGCTGATTTCTATTCTTCCTGTTGCAAAATACTGTACTTTTTAAATAGCAATGCATGGTAGGTAGCTTTCAAGCTTGATAAATTGGCAGAGGTGATGACTGATAAGGAAATAGATTGCTTAAAAGTTACTAAGTGATCCAAGATGTATGAGCTTTTCTTCTCCTTCCCCCTTCATGAAGCTGCTTGGGGAATCCCTGTCAGAATTTTATTGGTGTTTATTAGGGAAAGGGGGGCTACTGCACTGAATTGATCTGGTCAGGTTCTTTTAGCCTTTCAAGTGTTAGTTGTTATTGAAGCTATTTCTATATACAGGTACTCTTACTCGTCCCTAACCAAAAAAGAGTAAGCTTGGTACTGCAATCCTCTGCAAAGCTGATTCTAACAGACTGACTTCTTGTTAAGTGGTGCAAGAAGCTGCCTTTGTTTCAGCTCCTCAGTCATTCAGGGAAGTCACCAGATGTCAGCTTTTGTTTGAGCAAGGGAATGGAGACTCAGGGAGAAAGCAAGCCAATGCCTTGGAGAAGGTGTAAGGCCAGAATGACTAGAGTAGCTGTACTAGGGGTCAGCAAAGAGGGGATGTTCCTTCAGAAAGAATTAGCTTCCATGCTGTGAAATGGGGAGAGGGGAGATTTTGAATGTGAATATATTCCTCCCACCCTGATTTCAAAGTGTGTACCAGCGGTGCAACCAAACAGAAGCCAGAGGAGCAGCAGGAGGAGTGCAAGAGCTGGCCTCTGATGAGAGAGGAGAGAAGGGGGAAAGAGGTGGTGACAGAAAGAACTCAATAGAGATGGTGCAAGCTATGGAGCCCAGCTGGCTCACTCAGCCCTGGAGTGTAGCACAGATTTTTAGTGCACTGAAGTCACTGAGTAATCTCAGTGAAGTAGCTGGATCCTCAAGTGATTTAAGTCATTTGTTGACTTCAGCCAGGGATCTCAGCCAGACTGTAGAAATATACATCTCTGCTCCCCTTCAATGATGAAAGACCTGTTTTATCTCTTTGTGGTGTGGAGCCACATGTTGTCTTGGAATGTGTTCTGGGAAAGCAAAGCTGAGAGGGAAAGGACTTAATAGCTGTGAATAATTTTGCCATGGGTACAGAAGAAGGGTCCTCGTGTCTGGAAAGGCAAATGAATTTGGTACCATTTACTGTTCTTAAGCAGTGACGAATAAATCACACTGGGGAGAGGAAAAAAATCTACGTCAGCCTGTGTTAGTGCTGCTGCAAGCAGAATTAATTCACAGGGTGTAAAGAGGGAGGAGGATCCTGGCAGAAACTGCTGAATGGCTGAGACAAATGTTCGCAAGCTGGGAAATGTTCATGGTCGGCGGTTTCTGTCATGCAGAGCTGGTGGGGAAAAGCCAGGACACAAAGGGTGACTGTTAGTTTTACATGTGGGAATTTATTCGTTCTGGACCAGGCACAAAGTTGAAATCAAAAGTGTCTTATATTTTCAGTGTCCTGGCACCTTCCGCGCTCTGTTTGGGCCCTAGGGTTTCTTACAGCCTTCATGGTAGGCTGCCTCACTGTTCCTGTTTGTACTGCTGTGTTTGCTGCGTTATACAGCTCTGGAGCTATGCAGAATACTTTTCAGGGATCAAAATGATGTATGATTTTGCTTTCTAATGGAAAGATAATGTTATTTGTGTATTAGCCTCATACATGTTGATTTGTCTGGAAGGATATGATATATTTTGCTGCAGTGAACAAGGAGGAGCTTGTGAACTTAATTTTGTTACTTTGTAAAATAAGAAAGAATATTTATATAGCTCACTGAGGTGGGTAAATTGTAAATAGGTGAAAATAAAGTGAAATTACTTGACTGGATTTTCTGCAGGAAATCTCCATCCCATTAATGTCTAATTTTCTCTAAATCCCATAATTTTATTTTAAAGTCTGTTTTGAAGTTTCTGAATTTGCCCCTGGTCATCCTTACAAATGATTTAACACAGTTAATCATCTCTGCAGTCATTTGAAATGCTATCACATTTGGAGTTGAGTTATTTCTTCCCTGTTTATTCAGTATATGTTTCAATATATTTGTAATAAAATACTCTGCATGGTTTCATGATATATGAATAAATGCTCCCTAAAACTATATACAAATTTCAACGACTTTGGATTTATGGACCACATAGATTAGAAACAATGTGGAAAGGTTAATTGGAAGGACATAATAGTGTTGTAAAAATATTTTTAAATTATGGTGGCTTTAGGATTTCAGGTAGAAAAGATTGATCTCAGCAGAACAGGGGAGAGAGAAATAGGCACTAGTAGGCTTTCTAATATGTGTGGGAGGTTTTATTTCTTTTTGGAGAAAGATTAGTAAAAATGCCTGCCTGGAAAATTTCCACTTTTTGCTCTGCTCTAATCACTCCCTCAGATTATTGTCATGGAGATCCTGTCATACTTAGGAACCAAAATCACAGGTTTTGGCAAAGCATTTCTTAATACCTTTATAAAGGGGCCTGGAGAAATGGCCTCCTTTGCCATCAGATGTTGCCTTAAAAAGCCTTGTGCCTGCACTTTAACTGACTGATGACTGATAGTCTTAATGCTGCTTAATTTGGAGTATAGCTGGAGATCAGATGTGTGCCTGTCATTCACTTCCTGGCTGTTTTCCAGCCCTGAGAGCATGAGTACACATAGTGAGAAGAATGAACATCCAAGCTGAAAGCCACCCTTCATGTGGCAAGGATAGGCCATTTGAGATAGCCTGCCCTTCCCAGGGCTAAGTGCAGTGGCTGAAAGCACCTCTGTATCAACAGGCAGTTTGGAGGGGAAGAGGTCTTATCAGCAACTGAGGTTTTAACTCTTGTACTTGACTTTGGAGACTTAAGTCACACTGTGACCTTCACTGTGTGCCAGATAGGAATGAGTTTACATGTTCCCCAAGTCTTGTTAAACGGGAGAGATGTCCTTGCTTCACCAGCTGTCATCTAATAGGAATTTTTGATGCAGACTTGAATGAACAAATATGACTGAGGACTGTTTGAAGGGAAGGGTGAAATCAGTCTAAGTGATGGAACTGGCAAGAGTAAAATGATAGAAGATGCATTTCTCTGAATGCTGGAGATGTTCTCATGTTATGATGTTCTTGTGGCACTGCACATATGCATCACTTTTCTGTGTCAGGAGGTAGCTGATACATGTGCAGTCAATGGCATCAACATTGCTGTGAAACAGCTGTGACAGGAGATGGAAGGAAGGAAAGTATATGCTTACTTTGGGATCAGAATATGCAGAGCTGATGCCTTGCAAAACTCACTGCAGTATGTGTGACTTTAAGGCTGCTGTAGTGCTTTGTTATTAATCTGGTCCTTCAGGAAAATTGATGTTGCAGAATTTGCCTGGATAAGAAGTTATCTCTATATTTGTGTTTTGCTTGATGAGCTTTTTAGGTTAACACAACCAAGTATATTCCTGCAAGCTGGGATGATGCAAAATAATTTTATTTTTTTGTTTCATCAGGAACCGTAATTTTCTTCTTGGAACTAGATCTTTAAGGAAATTGCATTTTTCCAAAACTTCAAAACTGACAGCCCTGTTCAGAATTATTAGTTGTAAAATCTAGTAAAAAGAAAAGGCCTAATCCTCAGTAACAGGTATAATTAGCTTTAATACTTAATTACTCTGAGTCAACTTTGGTTTCATTGGGACTACTCAGAGTAATTCTCAGAGCTAGGCATGTAAGTGTCTTCAGAATCAATCTTAAAGTTGTTTGTAAGTTTTTGCAATGTGACTAAAGTCATTAGTCCAGAAAGAATGTCTTGGGCTGTCTGTTTTCAAATATAAAATGTCAATGTTAATGAAATATTGAGTTATTAGAAGTTATTTCTTGTGCTTCTGCTTTAGACCATAGAGTCAGTATGAAATGTTGTATTTCCATAGTGAAATAAAACTTGGCTGCCTTCATGCTTTCTTGGTGATGAATATTTGTGACAATGTATCTCTTGTGGATAAGGTGCAAAAAATGTCACCTTTAACATTTTAATCATATTAATGTGATGTATTTTACATAGTAATAGAACTTCTTGATGTAGTCCACAAAAATGTTTTCTTCATTCAGTATACTATTAGGGTAAATACTATTAGGTATTGCATGATTATTTGTAATCATGCAATAACCATTTTTAATCATGCAATTCTGTTGCCTTCATTTATAATGCTTTGGTGGTCTCATCAGATATGCTGAAGCCATAGCTGGACCCTGGTCACTGTCCCTAGCTTCCCTTTCATTTGTAGAGACAATGTTCCTGAATATTTAAAATAAAATAATTAGTGCCTTTACTGCAAACTCTATTATAATTTTCTTATCTTGAAAATCCAGTTCAGTGTATAAGAATGTGAAGATGACATCCAAACAAGAATTTAATGAGTAGCAAATTCAGCAAGAAAATAGGGAGGCAGAGTTGAAAAGTTAAGTGCTCATGTTTCTTCTGCATTCCAGATTCACTGTGGTTTCATTCTGGTTATGAAGTACATAAGACTGGGGGAACATGTGACAGGAGTTTGCATATACTTATGTTTTTATATACGCTGTGAACACATGCAATTTTAACTGTGATTGATAAGAACTGCAGTGCATATTTTGGTTAATCAGAACATTCTTGCTATGCATAATTTATGTTGCAATATCATTTTTATGGTTAGTGAATACAGTACTTGGACAGACAGACATCTGGTTAATAGTTTATAAGCAAATTAAATACTTGATGTATTATTAAAATGAAAGAGAAATTTCATCAGGGCTAAATCTAATTCTATGCTAGAATGTTGGAAAGTTGTTTAAAGCCTGATTCAAGCTTGATGCCCCAAATTTGGGAGGACCTGTTTTGACTGTGGCACTTGTCTACCTACCAGTGTGTGCTTATTTCTGTTCTATGGGTAAAAGGACAAGGAGTCTACTGGCAGATTTGATGACTGACTGGGGTGCATGTCATTGGGAAGAATGTTCCTAGTTTCCCTCAGTCAGTCAAGTGTTGCAATGATGTTAAGCCATCAGAAACAGTATTAAAAGACTCCCTTTAAGCTAGTCCCATTTTGCTATAGCTTTGCAATAAGCAATAGGAATCTCTCTCAGAACAGAAAATATCCCTCCCACTTAAGAAGAAATGGGAAATTATTAGTTATATTGCAATATTCCTTGAGAAAGAGATTACTCCCATCTGACATCTGTAATGGTCCTTTGTTTTCCTTGCTGAGATCACTGATAGTGCAGTTTTCATACATCATTTTTTCTTCTGTTTTCTTTGCTTTCTTGCACTAGAGAAATGCTAGAAACAAATGTGGAGACCTTGACAAGGCTGTGTTTGATGCATGAGGCATCTGTAAGGTTTGGAGGAGAATGGCTTTTCCCCATGCCCAGCCTCAGTTGCAGAGCACATGGGTGTAAAGGTCATGTTGTGCAGTGTGCTGGTGAAGAGGTGTGTAGCTGACTGTCCCATGTGAGCTCTCAGCTCCTGGCTTCTGTGGGGTTGTGTTGTTGTTGGCATCTCTCTTTTCCTGTTGCCTTTTCCATTCTCTGGTGTTTATCAGGGCCATGTATGTGGGGAGCAGCAATATGTTGGCCTGCAGCTTCTTGAGGGCTGTGCCTGCTGTCTTGGCAGAGATGCCATACCAGCATTTGGTACGTTGGGAACTATGACTTTAAAAGGTCACCTGGCATCTTTAGGAGCTCTGATAAAGAGCTATTAATCTGCATGGTGCTTCCGTGAACCCGCTTAAGGCAATCATTCCCCAGAGCAATGATCACTCCTGCTCTCTGCATAGAGACTGCTCTTCTGGTTGGGGGTAGAGGTGGAGAGTTAGGAATAAATTGCATTAAGCTGCTAATGAGTAGTCATTGTTTATATTTAAAGCAGTTTAGCATGTTCATCCATTCATGAAAAATCTAATTTTGTCTTAACACTTTCTTTGTTCATCATCCTTTATTACTTACACTACACATTGAGGCTCTTTTTAGATTTTCTGAATATTTTTCCAAAAATCGTTAAAAGATTTCTTCAAAAATTACTTTTTTCAATATTATTTTTTTTCACAATGACTTACTAGGTTGAAATAGCAAATAAAAAAATGAAAAGTAAATCACCATTTTAATTTTCTCTGTGTGGAAGAACAGCAAAATCTTTGAAAGCTAATAATAAAAAATTAGCTGGGGCTAACTAATTACATGTAAAATGATAGCCTATAATTATAAGGCAAGAAGAAATCAATATAAAGCTCAATTTGTAATTTAGTCTTATCTCAAGGCTCAGAAGAACAAACCATTATGTGAGATAAATTTTGCAAGATTGCTTCAAATAATATTTTTTTGAGCTAATTAGTTGATAAGTTTTATTTACTTTTTAAAGAAAACAAGATAGGCATCATTGAATAACCTTGGGGTTTGACCTTGCAAGCTTTCCCCTCTGGAAGCAGTTGATCTAACAGCTTTGTCAATATTAAAGAAGACCCTAGGGGAGAGTGGTAAAAATATTTGGTTGGGAAGTATCATTACACAGATGGAATACAGCTTTTTGTTAACATGCTTCATGACATAATAGTAGGAAACCAGGGGAAAGAATCACTAGAATTATGGCAGCACAGGACATGTCATTAACACATGTCAGGGCTTACTGAACTTAACTGCTCGTGGTTAGTGCTGCCCTAGGCAGCAGAAACATGATGTTAGCAGGTACTCACCAGAGTGGCCAGCAGCCTGAGGAGCATGCAGGGACCATCTGTTAACCAGCAGGAGTCTAAAAGGCTTAAAGTGGGCAGCAGAGGGATGGCTCTACAAGTTGTGCAACTTACTCTCCCAGTTATGCAAGTCAGTGGCAAGTAGACAGGTCCCAAGCAGTGATTGGTGTTCCTTCCTGCATCGTAGCTGTTTCAGGGGATGTTTCTTCCATGGGTTTTGGCAAGGCTTACTGACATTTGTAGCCAATTGTGATTTAAAGAAGCACCTAGTGTTGAGAGGGAGTAAAATGTAGGACCTGCTTCTTTATCATTTTGGAGATAAATTCTGCTTTTAAATCTCATTCTTCTCTCTGTGGCTAAAATAAAACATTGTATCTGCTATATATCAATGTGTTTAATAAGGCAGCACTTTGTTCATTACCTCCCAATAGAAAGAAAAAGACTGTTATCAGCAAGAGGTAGAGGGATATACTGAGGAAGTGAATGTGGTGACAGTATTAGCCATACATAAAATCCAGAGCTGTTCTAGCAGAACATCATCCAAAGCATTTGACTTCCATGCAACTTTCTGTTACTGTGTTAGAAAACATTTGGTCCCGTTGGTTCACTTACATGGGACTATGAGATTATGTGTATGCGTGCAGCAAGCTTTAGTGTACTGCCGTCACTCAAGTATGGCAAATTTCCCTTGTTGAATGGTATGTTGTGGGTGGTTTGCCTGTGGGAACTGGCTGTTTTACCCCTTCAAGGATTTTACACTGAATTTAAGGCAGAATTTGAAAGTGGATTAATCAAGGAAATGTAGGTTGGCTCTTGAAGAAGGTGTTCTTAGTAGTTTAGACCAACTTTCATGTTTTGGTTTAGCTGGTTTGCTGCCTTAGAAAAAGATCTAGGACTGTATATAAAGGTGGCTCTCATCTGTTTGTTTTATTAGGTGGGAGGTATAATATTCCTGCTACTCACAGTATTAACACTTAGCATGACCCCATCATTCAGTGAATGCAAGAGCATGTTTGTTGTCTTTTCCCTGCCTTCAAACATGCCCTGAAGACTCCAGGTTGAATAATTTCCAATCTCCATGTACATCCTTTCCATGGGGAAGAAGCTCAGAAGACCTAGAAAGGATACAGAAGGAAAGGATTAGGGTGGTGAGGAGGACCTGTATTGTGTCTTCAATCACAGGGGCTTTAATAAGTAAGTTTAATAATTGTATTTGCTAATGATTTTTCCTTTCCAAATTTTGATTGAGACATTTTCTGGGAAGAACAGGTATTTACAGTGTAAGGGGGAGGATGGCCAAAGTGGTTTTGACCATTCAGATACACTTTTTTCCCTGCAAAGGATTTTTGGACTGAAGAAAGACGTTTCTCTGTGCTAGAATCCAATGTGATGTTTTTTGGTTTTTCTGCCTAGAGGACTGTATTTTTTAAATGTAATATTTCACAGTGCTTCCCATAGGACATTACCAAACCAGTTTCTATAAATCTCTGTGCACAGAGTGTTTTATGTGAGACAAAGATATTTTTTCTTGATATATTTTTTGCACCTTGCTGTCCAGCTGCATGGGTATTTATATATATCCTTAGAAATTTTTATTCTCATCTGCGACTGAAAACCTTGAGTGCTAATCCCTTTCTTCTGACAAAATCCTCTGATGCTTTTCCCCTAGGAATCCCCTTCCTTAATTCTGTGCCATTCTGTGTGGTAAGGGGGATGCTGACTCTGAAGGGTTTATCCTCCCTTCTGAAGTCTGTGTCACAGTCATCTTTCTTTTGAGATTGGAAAACTAACATGTTTGTAACAGATTTCTCTGTATTGGTATTCATACTGGATAGAGAAGTGACTTCAAAATCCAGTAAAAAGTTCCTTTTCAACCCTGTGTGTACTGGCTCAACAGTACCCTGAAACTAGATTGGGCCCAGAGCAAAGGAAAATGCATACATTTTGTGCACAGAAGTTTCTTATGTCATTGCCATATCTTGTTGCTGCACTTACATGATATATCCTGTGAGGATTTGTGTTGTGTTTGCTATTACATGCACCTTGTCTTAGAAACCTTTTGTGGCATCTTCAAAATTAAGTAAAAATTATGTATTTGAAAATTTTTCAGGCTTCTTTTTCCTCTCTCTCCCCTCAGGAAAAGAATAGAAAATATGAGAGGTAAGTTTCCTTTTAAAGAAGTTCTCGAGTAGCTCACAGTGGCTTGAAGACAAATGAAAAGTGTTCTGAAAAGTATGTCTGTCTGTCTTCCTGTTCTTTTAAATAATGTGTCTATCCTATGGCCCTCTTATGTAAGATTTTTAGTCCCAGATGGGTAGGGAATAGTTATCTGCAGCTCTGCTTGCTTTTTACACTCTTTCAGAATGAGTCTCCCAAAACGACCCTTAAATGGTTGTAGGGTAATTAGGGTTCATTGGTACAACAGTAACTAGATTTTATATTTAATTAGTCTCTGTAAAGTAGAGTTGCTGCATCATATTTGAAATACTCTTTGATGATATTAATGAAATGTCTTACAGGAACTTGATGATCAGTGTGGTTATTATTTAAATTTTCTGCAAATTGAGCTTCTATTGCACAGATAATCTAGCTTCTGATAGATCAACATTACAGCATCCTTGTTCAAATAGATACATACTCTATTACAGTTCTGTAGCCATGGAAAAGAACTGCTGCCTCACAAATGGCTTACTGTGACTCTGGAAGGACCCAGTTCAGGAAAACACTGATGCATCAAGATTTGTCATTAATAAACATTAGAAATATGTTCTGAATTCTTCTCTAAGTTGCAGAGGAAATTCTGCTCTCTGGAGACCAGCATAGAATCATAGAATTGTTTCGGTTGGAAGGGACCTTTAAATATCAATTAGTCTAACGCCTCCACAAAGAACAGGGAAATCTTAAACTAGATCAGGTTGCTCAGAGCCCTATCCAGTCTTACCTTGAATGTTTCGAGGGACAGGGCACCCATCTACCACTTTTCTGGTCAACCTGTTCCAGTGTTTCACCACCCTTATTGTAAAGAATTTCTTCCTTTTATGTAGTCTAAATCAACCATCTTTTACTATAAAACCATTGCTTCTTGTCCTACCACAACAGGCCCTGCTAAAAAGTCTGTCCCTACCTTTCTTGTAAGCTCTCTTTAGGTACCAAAAGGCTGCCATTAGATCTCCCCATAGCCTTCTCTTCCCCAAGCTGAACAACGCCACCTGTCTCTGCCTTTCTTCATAGGAGAGCTGTTCCATCCCTCTGACTAGTTTTGTGGGCCACCTCTGGACATGCTCTAAAAGGTCTGTGTCTGTCTTGTATTGAGGACCCCAGAGCTAGATGCAGTATTCCAGGTGGGGTCTCGTGAGAGTGGAGTAGAGAGGCAGAATCACCTTCCTTGACCTGCTGGCCACGTTGCTTTGATGCAGCTCAGGATGCAGTTAGCTTTCTCAGCTGTGAGTGCACATTGCTGGGTCATGTGTAGTTTTTCACCCACGTGTACCCCTAGTCCTTCTCCCTGCCTCCCCCAGCCTGTATTGATATTTGGGGTTGCCCTGACCCAGGTGCAGCACTTTTCACTGGGCCTTGTTGAGCCTCATGAGGTTCCCATGAATCCACTTTACAAGCTTGTCCAGGTGCCTAATATTTTCAGCACTTTCTTGCTTTGTCTGTATGTTTCAGAAAACAGTAAACCAGCACCAATCTCAGCAAAAGTGTTGGCAGGATGTGGAGTAGATGAGGTTCTTCTCATACCTTGCTGTTAGGACTTCTGTGTTGCCTTGGGAGGCACAGACCCTGAAGTGCTGGCACACCTCTTCAGAGCTGTTTGTGGTTCTGCAAAGTATCATGGTTAGGGCCATGCTGTGTCCATGCACAGAAGCCTGTAGGGATCAGACATTGGAGAGAAAGGGGAAGATTACATCACATCAACTCAAATAGGGCTTCCTGCTCTTACTCACAGATATTCTTCAGAACCTCATGCTTTCCCTGCTTGCACAATTAGTTACAGGTGGGTCAAATTTGATTTACTAAACCAACTTTTTGGAAACTAGGGTCACTGATATGTGTGTTGGATGTGTACCCTAATATTTGGCTGGGTTGCACCAGTTTTAGGAGTGCAGGAGTGTTTCCCAGGTCCCTCATCATGGAAAGTCACTGATTTTGCTGGTGTCTTCCACCTGCCTTGGACTGCTGATCGACACAGCCTCATAACAGCTCTTAAGTTAGAGAGACTTGTGGTTGCCAGATGCGCTGGGCTGCTTGTGATTTCTGCCCATACACAGTTTCTCTATGGGCATGAAAGCCAAATCTGCCAAACATTTGCCAGATCATTCCAGATCTGAAGCAACCCAGTCAGAGCAGTAGTATAAGCCTGTCCCTGGATATCTGTAAGTCTCTGTACTTTTATTGGCATTCAGAGAGCATCTCCACAGAACATGCGTGGCCCATCTGGCACATCCTAGAAATATGTGTATTTCTATCTAAGAAAAACTATACCCCAAGGAAAGCGACACATCCCACATTACTATTGTGCTTGGGATGCTCTCTGGGAAGCAATTTGCAGATGACCTCAGGGTGCACGCACTAGAAGTGTGAGGGGATAGAATGTAAGAAAATAAAAGTAATGCAGAGGTAATCTCACTCCTGAGGAGTTGCAGCTGCACTAATTATCAAAGATTAGGAACAGCCTGCCCTTAACAGGCCACAGCTGTGTCTAATAAGGATGAGTGATATAAAAGAGTGGGTTAGCTGGGTGTGGTGGGAGTTGGAGTTTGTTGGTGGTGTTATGAGGGGGGTGCCCTATGAGAAATCACCAAGAAGGTATGGCACTTTTGCAATGGGATAGCAACACTAGCAGAATTTCCTGACCTGGAAAGGGTGCTGATGTGCTATATGCTTCATTGTGTTTTCCCACTGGTGTACTAGTAAGGTGAAAAAATTGCTTTTTAGTGTTTCTCATCTTAGAAGTGCTAGCTAATAATAATTTACTATATTGAAACATTAGTTGATGCTGCAGCATTAGATGGATCCTCTGTTGTGTGCACACTAGGGGCTCTCCTAGGAGGTCACTTATTTCTGCAAATTATGCACTGAATGAGTTCTGAGGTATTGTTTTGAAGCATTGAGCTCTTGTTCTTTTGTAGTGTCAGTCTCTTAGGGACAGAGTGTTGTTACTGTTGCAGTTCTTAATTGTTGCAGAAAATATTCACACTCATTAGAAGGTCAGCAGAATAATAGAACAACATGATCTCTTTGGGCCATTGAAACAGTTCCTTGTGGTCTTTTGGAATTCAGGTAGATTATTTCATTGCTGAACAACATCTTTAAAACATTAGGTCTTAGGAATTTATGGAGGGGAGTAAAAGAAATGGATGTAACAGCTAGTGGTGATTCTGTTTCATTGGGCAAATCAAGAGCCTGTAGGCTTAAACTTGTATAGCAGTGAAAACTGGATTTGGGTTCTCCTAGATCAGGCTTACCGGTGAGTGGTGGTAGTGATGGATTCAGTTTTCACTGCTTCTGTATTTTTTTAGAATAATGTGGCCTACTTGATGTCAAAAAATCCAAAAGCTCCTAGCAAGAAGCTTATTTGAAATACACACAAAGGTGGATTTTTCTCCTGATAGATGGTTGGTTGCTTCAATTTGGGCTTGGTACTGAATACTTAGAAACTCCATTGTAGCCTTAGTGTGGCAGAGAGCTTACTTTGGTGTATGCTAGCTTTTCACAATATTATGAAAGAGTGTATCCTGCTCCCTAATTCAACACTGCTCTTCACTGGGTTACCTGCTTGTAGTTTTATTAATTGCATGCTTTCATGGAAGCAGACTAATGTCTTGGGGGTTTTAGCATGGCTACTGTTGGTTTGCTTGGCAGAATTTGATAGAAAATCAGCAGAAAGTATGACAGTCATGTTCACATTTGCTTTTTTCTGCTTGGTGCCGTGGATCTGAACTGGGATGGCTACTGGGAAGTGGACTTTGTGGGTAGAAGGACCTGGAGGGATGAGGGAGGAATCTAGCACAAATGGTTTGTCACTGAAGTATTGAATGGAAAAGCCAGTTTATGAAATATGGAATATCTTCTGTCTTAAGCTCCATTCACTTTTAAAGACACATTCTAAAAGCTTTTAAGCCCCAAATATTAATGCACATCCAAAACTATATTTATTATGAAGAAAATAATAGTGGAGGTCAGAATACTAGCAGGGTTCCTTTGAAATAGTAATGACTGTCAGATGATGCATTATCTGGCAGTTAACAGAGTAGCAGGGGGCCTAGTACTAGAATCTTAAATGCCAAGAAATGAAAAAGCATAATGTTGTCATAAATACTCTGCACGTTGGTAAGAGATGAAGCTGAAACTGGAGATCCAAGCTTTGCCTTTGTACTCAGAATCTCCTTTTTCACAGAGAGATGAGTTAGTGGTGGAATGTGAAAGGTAAGGTAATGTTCTATCTAAAGAAGAATGACAGATACTAAACTTAAGTAATTATGCGTAATAAATAAATTACAAGATTTATTTTAATTCATGGTTTCTTTTTGTCTACTTTTAAAATTTTTAATATGCTCCTGCTCTGGTGTTCATAAAACAACTTAGGATCTAAAGACCCAGAACAGTACTGAGAAGAAGAAAATAATAATCACCTCTAATAATCAAATTTTTATTTACAGTTATATTCATATAATGCAATGTAAACATTAAAAAAACACCCAAAACCATTTGTGGGGAGAAAGAGAGGGAGGAAAACTCTCATCTAAAGCTGAGAAAATGTGCTGAGGACGTTTGGCTTTTTGCTTTAATACTGCTTAAAAAAAAAAGCTAAAGCAGAATTTTTTGTATTGCTACTGCACAGACTGGTTATTATATGAGTCATCACAAAACTGCTAATCCTCAAAATCTGAGGCTTTATGCTGAGTCCAAAGGTAGCACACTTCAAGTAGCAGGTAGTGGCTGGAGCAGCCCTGTTTATGGCATTGAGACAAAATGAGGAAGGGCTGCAGAACCGAACTCTGCATCAAAACCCAGCTCTGTTGTGCTGCTGTTCTGTCTTGGGGAAGGTGGGAGGGAGAGGCACTCTGCAGCATGCCTCCCAGAGCAGAGGGTCACTGTTTCATCTTCCTGCTTCACAGGATGAGAAGACCTATTTTGCCCATGTGGTCAGTCCTGACCTTGCTGAGCAGTTGTGCTCCTGCTGGGATGTGTCCAGCTGGGATAGATGTTTAGTCCAAGGAACATGGAGGTCATTTATATGTCTCTGTGCCAGCCATGTTCTACTCATGTGTCAGGGAAGATGTCTGCCCTTCAGGGCTTCCCTGCTGTGGTGCCATTCTGTACTGCTGCCAATGTAGAGCTATCTCTTGAAGACAGGGGAATGTGTCCCTCAATATTTGTCTGAAAAGCACTGATACTTCCTTTCCTGTTTAGGTCTGTGTCAGTGAAAAGGAATGCCTGTGAGCTAAGTGATTGTAAAGCCAGTGTGAAGGAGATGTAAATAATGCAAGTCCTTATGTTAAAATTATCTGGTTTTTTCCACCCTTTGCCTTGCTGGTCTGTGGGTGAGATTTCTTAGTGGGTGAGGTGATTGATAGATCCGGTTGGTCTTTCACTGAGTAATCCAGAATGGGGGATAGCAATACATCAGTTCTACTCAAAGCTGAAAGAGAATGAAGTTCATGCATTTTTCAGCTTGCTGTAAATACTGTCTAGTAAATATCTGTGGTCCTGAACCCCACAGACTTTGGCATCAGCAGGAGCCTGCTCTGGCTTTCTTCTGAGTGCAGTTTTTAAGCTGTCTCCAGGGAGTTGTTTAGTCTTGGCAAGTAAAGTGACTGAAAATCCAGTATGTGATCTTTATGAGCATCATTTAAATTCTCCCTATTGTATCTGAATACTAATCCCTGGCCAGGCCTATACTGTTCTGTCTACTTCCTAGTTCTCAGCTAGTGCATTCATAGTTTCATGTTGCTCTGCCCCCTTTCAACTCTTTTGGCTGGAGGCTGAAAGCTGAAGTGATGAAGACCCCAATCACAGCTACTCAGCTGCTGCTCTGCTGGAAGAGGTCATGTAAACCAAAGAGTCAGAACATGTTTATTCTTCTTAGTGCAGAAATAAGTGACCTCCTAGGAGAGCCCTAGTGTGCACACACAGAATTAAGTTTCGATGATTTAGTCAAGGGTAATCTGAGGTGAGGAGAGAGAAGATGGAGTTTGGGGCCAGTCATAGTTCACCATCTCTCAGGCCAGTAGGGTTGACAGTTAAGAGAGGTAGCTTTATTTATATTTCAACAGCCTTGTGAATGAAATATGAGTATTTACCCTAAGGATAAGCTTAAAATACTCAATGGATTAGGCTTGTGATATTTCATTTGTAGGTAAAGCAATGTTGGCTTTTAGGGTTTCCTTTGGTCTTGGTGTATGGTTCAGCTAAAACAGAAACATTGTGCTGTTTCCTATGGGTCTTTACAACTTGGTAAAGTATCATCTAATTATCCTTGTCCTTTATTAATTTCATGCTTTTCTTTTGATGCTGCTTCATAAGGTAGCTAATGCCAGATTCCACTCCATTGCCATGGAAAAGTCATATTCAACCAGACAAGAGAAACACAGAAAGAATCTCTTAGACCTGGATTTAATCTGCTGATTTGCTGTACAAGTATATCTTGAATATGTGAAAAAACACTCTCATTCATGCATTCACACACATCCCCAAATCCTTCCCAATCTATGACCCTGTTCTTGAAATGCCATTTCTAGCCTTAATTGTCATTTTTAAAAGAGATAGAGTCTTTGAGATATTGCTCCAGCAATGTCTGCTGAAAGGCCCTTTCTAGCTAAGGATTCATTTCAGCTTGCTGCAGTGTTTCAACCTTGCATTGCATCTGAAACTCAAGTACCTGTGTGTGGTGGGAAGGGGAGTGTGCAGTTTCCTCCCTTTTTGTTATTCTGGGTTTTGGTTCATCAGAGTGTAATAAGAACATGAAATTCCAGGAAATTCTTTTTCTTTCTGAGGGAGAGATTTTGGAAATTAGTTCTCAGATGGATACTCTCGTTATTTTGGTTGTGTGGATTTAACCAGCTTTAGTCACTGGATGTGACTGCAGTGGAAGAAGCACTGGAATGGTTTGGAGAACCATTCTAGAGATGGAAAAAAGAAACATAATTCTCTTCACAAAGCCTCTTTTTAGAAAAGAAATACTTTCCTGTTACCAAATGCAAACAAGTTAGGTACCACCATCTGCTGTCAGTGTAGCAGATCCCGTATTAAGGAATGCCTGTGTGGCCATTCCTTCAAATAAAAAATTAGTAATATATTTAGTGTAATTGAACTTCTGTGGTAATGTATGTTGCTGATAATTCATACTGACAGTAAGCTCTGAAAATATCAACCTGAATATTTTCTGACAAAACTTTCCATGTGGCAAAGCATACATTTGCCTGTAGTCATTTAAAAATTGATGTGGTGTCCTTGAGTGGTTTCCTAAAGCATAGTGCTGATTTATGAGCTAGTCATCTAAAGAAAAAATAGATGCATATCATGTGAAATGAGTGTTGAATACCTTCCATATACTTACATTTCTATGTATATACTTTTTTAGTGTTTGTTGAACCTCCAAGAGTGTCTTTGAATAGTTTCATTATTTTTTTTCTTAATCTAAAAAAACAGAATACAGCTGGTTTCCATGCATCCCTCACTTTTTTTTCCTTTCTAGTGGCTTTTAGAGTTTAATTTTCAAGGTAATTCTGTATATGAGTAATCTTGAGGTGGACTGCAGAATCACAGAGTGGTTGGGGTTGGAAGGGACCTCTGGAGATCATCCAGTTCAACCCCTCTTTTAAGGCAGAGTGACATAGGAACACATCCAGGTGGTTTTGAAGGTCTCCAGAGAGGGAGACTCCACAACCTCCCTCGTCAGCCTGTTCTAGTGCTCTGCCACCCTCAAAGTTCTTCCTCATGTTGAGCTGGAATTCCTGTGTTTCAGTTTATGGCCATTGCTCCTCATCCTGTCACTGGGCACCACTGAAAAGAGTTTGGCACCATCCTCTTGGCACCTGCCTTTGAGATATTTGTATGCTTTAATGAGATCCCTTCTCAGTCTTCTCCAGACTAAACAGGCCCGGCTCCCTCAGTCTCTCCTCATAAGAGATGCTCCAGACCTCTAATTATCCTTGCGACCATCCACTGGACCCTCTCCAGGAGCTGCTGGTCTCTCTTGTACTGAGGAGCCCAGACTGGACACAACACTCAAGATGTGGCCTTACCAGGGATGAGTAGAGATTGATAGAGGGGAAAGGAGATGATACCAACCAATGCATAAAATGAAAAAGTCCACCATCACCAAAACAAAACTCCAAGAAATGGTGACCACCTTGTCAATTCAAATTCTTTCCATATGGAAGTGCAAATAAAAATTATTCAAATGCTGACTAGAGCTTGCATTTTTCCTGATATTTCAGTGACTACAAATCAGCTGTGCTTTATTTATACTTGTGTGTCATCCTATCAGATGGGTTCCCTCTTGCCTGAGAGAACACTCTTAAATCTAAACTTAAATCTGTACCTTTCTTTCTGAAACAATATGTTTTGAAATTATTTTATAGACTGTGCTGAAACTTTTCATTTAACCAGTTTGCCTTTTTTTTAGCAAAATTTTATTTTCTGAGCAAACCAAGTAGGTTTATTTGCATTTGCTAGCAAATGCAGCAGACAGTTGTGATTTCTACATGTTTCACAACAAGCCAGAGAAACAACCTTTGAACAAGAATTAGTAGAATTGTCAGGCAGGAAATCTGAACTGATTCACAAACATATCTTTTTTACTTTCTTTTTTCTTTTTTTTTTTTTTGTACAAATCTGGATTTATCACTATGTCTTTATGATTTATGTCTTATCTGTCAAACAGGACATTTCTAGATGCAAAAGTGATGCAACATGTATGAAAATTTCATACATGATGCAACATGTATGAAAATTTTAGAACTGTAAGACCTTCCAGAACATGGGGGAAAAGCAGAATGGCCAAAATGGGAGGAGGCTGTAATGAAAAGCTTTTGAGTTAGAGTGGTGATGAACTGAAAATAGATGCTGTTTGTATTCTGACAAAAACTTGTATCTGATAAAGGCTCTTATTTGAGAGAGGGTGATGGCTGTGGAAAAGACCCTTACAGAATGTGGAAAGGAGGTTTCAGGAATATGATTGCCTTATATGGTGTGACATCATTTGTTTCAGGCATGAAGTCCACCTATTTCCTCACTCTAGCTGGAGCTAGGGCTTCCATAGAAAACCATCTAGTAAAATAATAGGTCCCAACTGGTTTTGTTACATCAGTTTTCTGGACCATCTAGGGAGCGTACATGTGTTTAGAGCTAGGAGGGAAAAATCCTGTATCGTCTTGTATTCAAATTGGATTACCTTACTGTGGAACCACACCTAAAGCCACAGCAAGGGCAACATGAGGATGGCTGCTCTGACATCTAATTTCCAAGAGTTGTCAGCATCAATCAAGTTTGTACTTGTGTTCTTCAACAAAGGATCATTATTCAGGACCAGGAGGGGCTTTGAGAGCCAAAGTGCCCAATTCTCTGCTCATGTAGCCTGTCTGATGTTTGATCTATTCTCTGCTTAGTTCAAGAACATTGAGCTCTTCTATACTTCAGTAGTGTTACTGGCAGCATTATATTGGATAAAGGTGTATGAGTTTTTTTTGTTTGTATTGCATTTGTTTTCCCAAACATATGTGAAAACATGACTCATATGGTGGGACACTGTTATTGATGTACAAACATTGTTTCCCAAAACTGAAACAAGCTGTACTTGCAGCTTTTACACTTTTTTTGTACATCCATATCCCCACTCAAGAATTTTGTTGCTTTTATCCATTGACTCTGTCCCAGCTAGAGCAACTGAAGTCATAAATGTAAGCTTAAAAGCTTGAAGTACTTAAAACCTTGAAGTACTTTCGTATTTCATTGAACTGTGACCTAAGGAATGCTCTTGGAGCAGTCCCTGCTTCAGTTAATTGTGACTGTTCTCACCTGTGAAAGCAACTTGGTTTAAGATTTCAGCAGCTGGATTTCAACCATAGCAATTTCTCTTGTACAAGTTAGAACAGTAATCATGCTATGGAAATCCTGAAGATCAGCTCTTCAGGCACTGAGCATTTAATTTGCTTTCTAAACTGTCACTTCCCTTTTTTTTTTAAACAGTATCTATTCAGCCATATTTTTTTTCTTCTGGGAATTCTTTATTGTAGCAATTTGCTGTTGAATGTATACTGTTACTTTTTTGTTATTACTTAAGGGATGGATTTTCAAATTTGTGGTTTTCAATAATAGGGATGAGCCTGACGAATAAAATGTCTATTCACTTAAGTAGTATCAGCTAGGTCTATGATTAGTGCTTTAGAAAATCTTCAAAAGAAGCTGTAATAGGAGCTATTTCTCAGTATGTCAGAGTTGTAAGGATAGAGGATTTAAAAAGAATTTCCAATTAAGTTTTCATAAAAGTAGTCTTTTCATTCATGTTTGTTTGGACTTGTATAATTGGCAAAGTTGACTTGATGTTGTTTAGAAAATATGCTGCAGAAATGCTGTTCAGAATAGAAGTAATTGTTCAGCTTGGCTCATTTTTGTGTGCTCCTGGTGCTTCTAAAAACTGTCACTGTCAGCACTGTTGTTTTGCTCCACCTGGACAAGGTGCCTCCTGAAGACAGGTCACTTGCCCGAGTGAACTTTAACATTGTTTTTGTCTCTATGCATTCCCTGACCTGCAAAGTTATTTCACTGGAAAACCTGTAGAGAAAAATATCATGGTATAAACTTTTCTAACAATTTTTAATAATCATTAACAAGCCAGACTTGACTTAGGTTTCAACTTCAGGAAGCTGAAGACAAAGAGGTTTTGCTACTTTGTCTTCCTATGTGGCTCAGCATGGAGAATTCAGCTGGTAGTGAAGCTTTGGTACTGGAAAGATGATGTGGTGTTTTTTCTAGCTGTTGTGGTGTGGAGACTAAGCTGAAGACCAAGGATTGTGCCTGTGTGTACAAAGGGGCCTCCTACAATGCTTTGTACAGCAAAGGGATACAGGTGACTCTCCCTCTCTTCTCTGCTCTCATCGGACCCCATCTAGACTACTGTGTTCAATTCTAGGAACCCCAACATAATAAGGACATGGACCTGTTGGATTGAGTCCAACCAAAAGGGATCCTTCAGGATAGCTAGAGAGGGACATTTTATGAGGGTATATAGTGATAAGATATGGGGGAACAGCTTAAAACTGTCAGAGAGTGGGTTTAGATGAGATATAAGGAAGAAATTCTTTGCTGTGTGGCAGGCATCCATGGGTGGGTGCCCCATCCCTGGAAGTGTTCAAGGCTGGGTTGGATGAGAGTTTTAGCAACTTGGTCTAGTGCAAATTGCCCCTGCAGTGAAGGGGGGTTGGAACTGAATGATCTTTAAAGTCTATTACAACACAAATCATTCTTGCAAAGGAAAGGAAAAGAGAGATCTGCTCCCTTCACTCTTGGAAGAGTTCCCTGAACTCAGCTTGCCCAGTTATTGCCAGTGATGAGAGCAATGGCTTCTGACTTTCCACACAATATAGCAATATTCTGCAGTTTTACAGCCACTGAAGTAGTCCTGTGAAATAATTAGTGCTCTGTTAATGATATGAGAACTGTTGTTTTGATAATTGTTTCTATAAATTATCCCTCTCTCCTCCTTCCACACCTCCCTTTTTCTTTCTCTGGAACTATTTCTTCATTCTAACACATGCCCACAGGTACATCCTGACCCTTGCCAGTATTTCAGAGGGATAATATCCTGCCAAGTCTCTTTTTGGTTATAAAGCCAAGCACTGTTTGCATGTTTTTCATTGCTTGCAAATGAAAAATGCAAGCAAATGTTAGCCTTGCACTTAAATTTTTCTTTTAATACCATACTGAAAACAAACATGAGAGGATTATAGGAAATTTTGGGGACGTTTTCACTGTTTAATAAGGTTAATAACTTAAAAATAGGAACCATTAGCTAGCTCTCCACTCCCTAAATATGACCATCACTATTTAGATTTGAGCAGCAAGACAAAGGAAAGAATTAGGGTTACTGTGTTCTTAGGACAATCTTTAGCTAGGTTAAATTTATCCAGTTTATCCCTGGAAAGGATAAACTGTCTGTTAAAATCAGTGCTTGTTCATGTTTGTCTAGGGGAAAGACCACAGGACAAAAAGCAGACACATCCTTCATCTACTAAAAGTCTCATCTTGCTACCCTGTTCTGAAATATGTCACAAAATATGCCAAATAGGATTGAAATATAGTCTGTAGTGCCAGCTGCCAAACCAAACCAAGTGGTTCCTCAGTGTTTCATTTAAGTATTTGTGTGTTTTTTTGAAATTCAAGAAATCCTGAGTCAAACCAAGAGATTGTAGAAGCTGAAAATTTTGATTTAGCAGAGAATATGTAACTGGGGAGTGACACTGGCCATTTGTTAGGAGCTGGAAGACTCCTGCTGAGTTGCTGACAGCAGTTACCGATACCTTTGACAATTAAGTACCACTCCTGAAGAGTATGAAATGCATTTGCATGTTGTATTCTCGAGGCATTGTATGCAGGGGGCAATGGTCTACTTGTGTGCACTATGTAAGTTATTCTCAGAGAAGAGTTGAGGTGGGAAGGGTCCTCTGGAGATCATCTCACCTTGTTCAAATGACAGCCAACTGCAGCAGGTTGCTCAGGGCTTTGTCAAGTTGGGGTTTGAACTGCTCTGTGCATGGAAATTCCACAGCCTCTTGTTGGATGTATTATCAAGTAACCACAAAGATGCATAGCAGTAGGTTTCAAAGTGCTAAAGCACATGCATCTCCTGAACATTTATAGCTGCCCCTCCACCTACTTCACTTCTTGTTTCCAGGTGGCCATCTCAAGCCTGGCAGGTGGCTCCCCAAACGAGCCCATCTGGCTGACCTAAACCTCCACTGCTGCCATTACACCAGGCATGTGTACTCAATGCTTTCCTCAAAAAGAGATAGATGGAAGCAGATGGATGCCTGGCTCCACTTTCCAGTTACTTTGATGCAACTTTCAGCCTCTACAGTTTAAAGAATGTCTCTATCATCAGAGAAGGATCAATTAATGTGCTTATCTTGGTCTCAGTGTCACCAAAGACAAACCATTGATATGTGCTTAAATTTGGGAGGAGACTACCATCTCCCTGGTGTGAAAGCAAAGGAACTTAGATGTCATTTCTACATATTTACTTCTTTCCCTCTTTTGCCCTGAAGATATGAAACAATGAGGCAATAGGTCTTATTGTAAGTGGGGGGCTTACAGTGCTCTCTACAATGTTTTGAGGAGCCCCTCTAGGGCTTAGGTTATTGTCAGTCTCTGAAAATGGTTTGCAAACATCAGCTTTAAATCCCTTATGGTGGCAATGAGAACTTCTCATGACCATTTCTGCAGTGCTTTTAAACAATCAGGTGGAAAGACACTTCTTTTTTTTCTATGTGTGTGTAAAGGATCTGGATTTTTTTGTTGTGTTAATAGAAAATACTTCTTTTAATTACTTTTTTTTTGTATAGTGAAGACATGTGAGCACTAAAAAGTGCTAAGAAGAGAAATTTAATGATGCAGAAGCCAGAAAATCATAGGGCTGCTGCTGGCTGTCACTCAGATGGTTTTGTGTGACTTAAAATTAATGTGATGCATATTGAGTGGCAGGAGTGAGTCACCGGAATGGCGATGACTCAAGCTGTTGCTATGAATTCTGTGAGGAATGTTAAATGATGAGCTCCCACAGTGGCAGTGCTTAAGTCTCTAGATGACAAGAAAGGAGTTTAAATATTAGCAGTAAGACAAAATTAAATTTAAAATTACATTGTGATACACTGAAAACAATAAGACCTTTGCCATTTGTCCGGTTTCATTGCCTTGGAACATCAACTAGGAATGTTACTATATCTTCTCATGTAATGCTGTCAGTGAGAATAAGAATAAGGAGAGTGATGTTTAATGCAGTACTTTTGATTGTAGTAAGTTGTTTATATAAATGATTTAACTCTCTTTAAACATCAGCCTTTCTACAATAAAGATTTTTATGAATATACTAGAAAACTGGCCTGGAAGTTAGGTTATTGAGGGCATGAAATGAGAGCTGCTCAGTGGAGCATCATGGTTCCTGCACCTAAAAATCCTTTTATGTATTGGGAGGTGAAGATCTGAGCATTATCCATGGTACCATCATGCTTTCAAATAACTACAATTCAGAGCAGAAATACAGCTGGAAAGTCTACTAACCTGTTGAGATGTTGCAGTATTTCATTTATTGTGGACAGTGGAATCAGTTGTTTAAATAAAGGAAAGGTGAGGGCATGAAAAGGAAAAAAACCAGCCCTTCTGACATAACATTTTTAATGTAATACCAGAAGGCAATTTGGTCTAGTGCACAAAAGCAAAGCTGCAGAAAGCTGTAAACTAGTGACCCAGAATGAAAAGAAAGTGAAATCCCCATCTACTCCAGCTTTTATTATTGCCGGTCTAAAATAATAATCCTCACAAAATTACCTTTCTTATGGTTCTATTGACATTTCTAAACAGGTGAGCAGGTTCTATTCAGCAGTCGGCTGTATGGCATGCAGGCTCAGGGTCCATTCATGTGATATTGTGGGTGCCTTCATTCCTGGATTTTGTGAAACAGGATTATGTAGAAAATGTATTTGCTTGTCTTCAGGGTGGTGGTGATGTGTGACAGTCCTAGGATGCTGCAGCTTCACAGAGGTCTTCAAGTTGTAGCCATAATGTTATAATATATTTAGCTCCAAGTGCAAATTTTTGCTACAGAAAGGATATAAGGGGAGGATATCTATTCCAGATGGAAATCAGTGGTGTTGAGAACAAGGGTAATAGTCTTAAAATAAAACAATTTTACTGCTTTTCTAAAGTTAATGTCTATCAAGTGATTACTCTGTGATCTAAGAGCTGTTCAAGATCACAGTGTTAATACAGCTACATAAACTGTCCTTGTGAGCTTATTTTTGCAATACTTGGAAATACAAACACCCTCTTCTTCCAAAGAGCACATGATCCCTAGTATTCTTACCTGTTCCATTGCTGTGGTCCTTATGTCAAGTCCACTTTGTTCGCTTTCCCTCTAAACCTTCTGTCAACATAGAATCCCACCTACCTTTTATCCATCCAAAAAAAAGTCTTATGCACAGGTCAGGTAATAATGTGCCTTCTCAAAAAGAGAGTTAGGCACTGGTCTTTAGGTAGTGTCAGAGTCCTGGTGCCCATGGTGTTAGTGTTGGCTTGTCTTTGAAAAGGCTCAGAGCTTGAAGCTCTGCTGTAGTTCTTTCTGACCTGGTAAGTTCTTGGGGCCAGTTCTAGATTTGTGCACTCCAGAGTTTCATCAAAAGTTTTATTGTGACTTTCTTATGTCAAGGATTTGACTGACTATGAAATGCAGTTTCTGAAATAATATGTATATTCTTCTGGAGAACAGAGGTTCTGGTTGAGCTGTGTCAGAATAGGTTTTGACTCATCTAACCAAGCATTCTGGTTTTTACCTGCCTAGCAAAGATTGAGTTTTTTGTGGGATTGGAATTTCTATAACTCTTCTGTTATACATCTCTTGAACTGTGCAGTGCTGTGCCTGGGGAGAGGGACACTTCACAGGTGTCTTTTGGCCTTGGCTCTAACATTTCACCATGTTATTTGTTAAAATAATTTCTAATTTCTGTAGCTAGAGCAACTCTCTGTTGACCAATCCAGGACACTTACTGTTCTTACTGATGTTTTGGCTCTCCATTGAATGACATTTAAGCCAGAACTAGATGTTTCCTAACTACCTTTCAATGCACTGAAGCTCCACAGAAGATTTTACCTTCTCCCATAAGAGGTAGCCTGATTAAGAGCTTCATGAAGAAATTGGCAATCAAAACACTTTAGAAACTTTTCAGCCTTGACTACTCCTACTCTTTTGCTATTCTTAGTGCACTCTCTATTGCCGTCAAGAATCTAGCTCAAAGCTCTGAGATTCTTCTCACTTCATCAGTATCGTAAGACTCCTTTTTTGTGTCTTTATTTTTAGGCATACAGTTCCTGGCAATTAATGTGCAACCTCCTTTCCTGGGGAGGAATGTGTTTGTTAAGTACTGTGAAAACAGACCGTGTTTTGCGGATGTTCAAGGGTAGAAATTAACTTTTTCTTACATTCTTATTCTGCATTGTGGGCAGATGTTGATAGTGCAGCTGATTCTGCTTCAGTTCTTTCAATAGAATCATCCACACTCCTAAAATTATGTCCTGCACTTGCTTGAATGTTTTAATGGCCTGGAGATTAGTTTGATACAATGACTAGGAAGCCTGTTCTGAAGTAATGAAATATTCATCATTGGACGTGTGAATAAACACAGCAAATTGCAGAGTCAGAAACATGCTGTTTAAGGAAATAAGGAAATGAACTTTGCTCATTTAATAAATGCTGTTTGTTTTTTGTTATAACTTGTGATGATACTCATGTAAAGTACTAGCACAGAGTGATCCTCTGTAGGACAGAAAAAGAACTGCATGTATGAGCAGAAGATGAAAGAGGTAGAGAGTTGAACAAGGGAACCCCAGGGAACTTGATCCTGCCTGAATAAAAAAAGTGCTGTTGGCTGCCAAGTTCCCTTTCCTCAGCATCCAGAGCAGGTCTGAAGAGAGTACAATGACATTTATTATTGGTTAGTGTGTGGCCATTACTGTACAAGGTATAAAGAGCTTGTGATTGGAATAGTAGCTAGAGAATACCACAGACCCTGAGGAAGGAATCACTTAATATGCTTGTGTTGTAGTTTTTGCAGCAGCAGAATATTTTTTGAACTCTTGAGAAGTAGTAATGGTTACTCAGAAAGATGAATCAGAGAGGAGCTTTTGTATGGGGACCGCAATGGTGGTAGTTCAATGCATCATGTTTGTCAAGGAGCTGACTATTTCCCGAAGACAGAGTCCCTTGTTCTCTTTTTTCCTTCTTCTTTCCCACTAAGAAATAGTGGTAAAGCTATTATATATTAAAGGATCAGTTTAGAAATATGTGCTGACCTCAGCACCTTTAAAGGATCCTTCTTGACCTTTAAAGGTCCCTTCCAACTCAAACTATTGTGATTCGGTGCTGCTGGAATAGTGCAGAGACTTTCACCTATAGAAGACATGATTTTGCTGTGCCAAGTCCCAGTTAGTGCAAGGTTTCAAGGTATTTATGCTGATGCTCTCCCTGCAGGAGCAAAACAAAGATTGCTAAAGTGACTTTCCGATGGAGGCTGCATCCCTGATCACACATAACTACCAGCAGACCAAGTCAGGTAGTCCTGAGGCTGCTTTTGCTTGAACCAAGGGGGGAACAATCATCTTGGAACTCAAAGTGGAGGAAGAAGGCTAAGTGAAAACCATCTACTTTAATTAAAAAGTTAATTAGCAAGAACCAGCAGACTGCCATGATAATGGGGACGCCACAGAAAAAATGGTTGCTGTGGAGTTGACTGGGTCCCTTTCAACTCAGGATATTTTATGATTCTATGAATTTTGACTTTTTGCAAAGTGTTACACAGGAAACACCAGGTACAAGCATAATATCTGCTGTGATTCTGACAGTCTAAGTGTGTCCTCCTGGATTGCTGTTTTACCTTGAAGTGTTAGTAAATATGTTTAAAAATAGGAATGAGGAAATGTGGGTGTCATCCATCTGATGCTACAGAGTAAACACATTCTGTGAAAATGAGTTGTCTGGTAGGACAATACTCCAGCTGATGATTAAAAGTTTCAGTAGGGAGCAGAAGCCTTTCAACTGGATAACCATCATCTGAGACTGTCAGTAGAAAATTAAGGAAAGGCAGTGGTGGAGAGAGAGTAGATTCATCCTTTGGATTTAATCAACATACTTCTGTAGTTTTGAAGGAGAATTGAAAATTTGGGATAAGTCTCTGTTCTTCTCAAAGTGTTAAAAAGCTTACTTGAGGAGCCCTATCTAGAGCCATAGCCTGCATACTGCATGTCGGTCAGCCTGTTTGAGAATTATCTTTGCATCTGTCTTCAGCTGATCTGCTGGGAAGCCATGTGGAAAAACACAGACTGATTACAAAAATGCTAGAATTAAGCTGAGAGGAGAAAAGCCAGACTAACCTGCAGGAGTCCTTTGAAGATCTTACTACAAAGATACAGTGCGTGTCAATGTGCTTAGCGATTTGTCTCCAACTGCTAAAATCAAAGGAGTCAGTGCTCCGGTATGGAAACCAAATGATCACATCTGTACTGCACAAATATTTGCCATATCACCCACCAGACCCTTCAGAGCTCGAGCCTCTATGACTACAGCCAGGCATCAAAAGCTGTGGGTCAGACCATTGTTTTTGTTGTCTTTGCTATCATCCTCATTATTAGTATAATCATATTTTTAGTCTTCTCACAGGGAATATGACAGTGATAGTTTACTTAAAAACACATCTGAGAGCCTTCCCCCTCCATGTGTGACTCAACAAACAGACTTTAGAGAATCAGGAATGCTTTTGTTGTCTGTTCCCACAGTCACCTCTGCTAGAAAATGTGCATATAATTGTTACTTAAAATTAATATTCCTGTCATGTTCTTCCCGGAAAATTTTCTTATACTTAGAATTGCTGCGTCTGATCCCACTGGGCAACTTTTATGCCTGGAAGACATCAGGAAGCAGCATACAGCATGTGCTTGATTTAAAACGAAAGAAAAACCCCAACTCAAACCAGTGTGGTTGTTCAAAAACACAGACCTAGAAAAGGAGACTTTTCTTTCTCAACAGACCAGAGAAGTGATGGTCTGATTCCTTAGTGGTGTGATGCTTCAGTTCCAACCAGAAGAAATTGCCTGTAGTGTTATTTTATGTCTTTGCCTGTTCAGTTTGTGGCATCTCTCTTGTGGATTTCATGATGCAGCATCCCTCAGGCAATGTAATACCTGTTAGTCACCACCACCAGAGCGCCCTGTATGTGATTTGGACATGCAGAGCTCAAAAGCTCCAATCAGTGTTCACTGAACAAGATGTTCATCTCTTCACACAAGCTTGCCATCAAGAATCCAACATAAAAGTTCAGCTAGATTTTCACTTTTAGAACTGAACTGGCTCCTCACTCTGGTCTAGTCAGGCTTTGCTAAAACATTGAGTTTTCTCACTGCACTAAAAAAGCAGGAGGAGTTGGCCATGTGCATCTTAAGTTGCATTTTGCCTGTGTACAAACACACACAAATGTCCTAAATTCATGTGTAAAATGGCAGCTTTCTTAGAAATTACATCTGTCTGAGATGTCAGGTGTGTGCAGGCACCTTAATGGTCTGACAGTCTGAGATATATTGGATAGAAATATTTGCCTGCTTTGCTTTATGACAAGTAAAATAAGAGTGTGGAATAATTCAACTGCCACCAAGAAGGCATGGTGCTGGCCCAGCAGCACTATTTTTGGGTTGATGGTAGCTGTCATGGCTGGTTTTCCAAGTGGCACAGCAGCTACTGACCTACCTGCACTCCAGCCCTGCCTAAGCTGCAAGAGCTATTTCATGCAAAATTGCTCTCTAATTAAGTTGCACAGTGGTAGAGCTAGCACAAACTGACTGAAAAGGGAATGCCACTTTCCAGTAGGTACCAGAAGCTCAGCATGTCATTAAGCAAATAGAATAAATGGTTCTTCACAGCTCAGTGCTTACTGTATTTGACCTTGCACTGCCAGCTGTTGTATGTTGGCTAGCAGTGCCCTGGCTATACTGTTAACAGGACCCTGATAGTGACTCCAGTTACAGTAGGCTAATGACCCAGCTGTATTAAAAAGTGAGTTTTGTTTTGAATGGAAGGCTGGGACGCACAGTGATGTTTCATAACCTGGTGCTGCTCTGTCTGGGTATTATTACCTGAAGAATCCTGAGGAGCTGGAAAGAAAATAAACAAGAAGTTTGTGGATGTATACATCCCTTTGCCTTCACTGTTACTAGCAGGTGTTACATAATTTCCAATAGAAAAATGTACTCTTTTGCTGCTGATCTTGACATTCTGAAATGCAGGCTATTACATGTAAATTGAGAGGAGGTTTCATAAGAAATGGAAGATGTCTTAAATCTTCTGCTAAATGAAGTAAAAATTATGTTAGGGAGACAGATCATACAACTGCAGAAACTATGCACATCAGAGTGAAAGAGAATGAAAGCCATTAATCTGGTAGACTACATGAATTATCTAGGCTGGTTACAAACCAAAACATAATTAGATATGGTTGATTGCTTGGGGTTACTTTAGACATCAGAGACAAGGGAAATGGGAAGGGCAGAGTGGTTACTGAAGTAGGGGTGCAGAAGCCCTTCCTCAGATCCAGTGACTACATGAGCATTACCTTGGCATTCTGTGCACTGTGCTGCCAGCTGCTCTGCTATGTACATACACATTCCCACTGTTTCCTGCGCACTTAGGAGTTGTTATTTGTAATAAAGACTAAAAGGTTTTGGGGTCTTTCTCTTAGGAAAAGAAAATAGTGTGACACTCACAGAAGATGTGGAAATAGATCCAAAAGGATTCATGCAAGTACGGAACATGTACATGTGGACAAGTAATGAGTGGCTTGGCATTTTGCTGTGGGAGAAGTTGCAGTGGCCATGGAGCTGCTGTACAGGCACTCCCAGAGAATGACACCCTCTTCGTTTATACAGGTGAAAGTAACCAGGAGACAAGCATCAGTCTTCACCTCGCAGGAAAAGTCATGTTCACTTTTACAGCTGAGTTTCATATTTGTTTCTTAGTGGAACATGACTTGCATTGCTTCCATTGAAACCTCATTGCTTCTTAGTCTCTCTACAGATGACTCATTTTGAAGGGGTAACCATTTGCTGTGGCCTTAGGTGCTTCTCTCTTGTGTGTTTGCTTTTTTCATTGTAAATCCCTATTGTAAATACTTACTTGTGTGTCCTTGTAAAGGCTTTATCTGCTGCAATCATTTTTTGTTCCTCATTTTAACAGTTTAGAAAATTCAGTCTCCTGTAAGTAATAAAGTATAAAATATGACTGGTAGCACTAGTCTGGTCTCTTAAAATTAACTGGAATTGCAACTTCTCACACTGCTCCAACCAAAGATAGCAATCCCACCATGCTACATAGGGAGCAGAGGAAACTCTCCTCTTTTTCACACCATTGTTTCACATCTACTATTTGTTCAGGGATGGGATTAAGTAATTTCCATCATGTTTTATGGTGTTGGTACACATGGACCTGGAGCTGAGACACTGCAATCTTCTTTTACATGTTTCACCTTGCCTGTTTAGCCATCCAAGAAGGCCAATGAATGTTCACAGATTTCCCATTCCTCTCTCATCCTTTTGCTAGTCAGAATGTGAGAAGAGGTGGGTAAGCCAGCTCTTTCATAGGATTGCCCTGCTTGATACAGGTAATAAATAACCTCTGCTAATGCAGTCACGACTTTACTCACGACTTTCACTTTAAAGGCTGACTTCTTTCTTTAAAGTCCTCAAGTCGCAGCCTACTATCCATCATAGCTTCCTATAGGGAAGCAGAGGGATTTATGACCTCAGTGTTCGTGCCTAGCAAAATCCTTAGGGCTTGCTCAGTCTCAAGGTTTCTCTTTTTTTCCCCTTTAGTTTTGAAAGGAAGAGGGAGGATGTGAGAGTGAATGTACCTGCAGCAGGTGCAGAGATAGAATCAAGATACTGGCTGTCATCATTGTGTTTAGACTGCCAAATAAAATAATGATTGAAAATTAAGATTAAATTGGAAATCTTCTTTCATATTTAATGAAAATCAGTAATCTTGGCATAACATATGGTGCTGCGCTCAACTCCTAGTGCTGTAGGAGTAGTTTGCAGCTGACAGCACATATGTCCATACAGTATGCTTCAGAATCCCCAAATTTAGATATTTGATTGAATCAGTAATTTTTAAGCTTGAAACGTAAGCATATTCCTCATTCCCTTTCTTCTCCTGCTCCACCCTCTACACCCCCAGAAAGCACCTTGCAAAGTTAAATATCTCTAATGCTTAAATGCTTTGGCATTATCTTCTGTGGTCATGGGGAGCAATCTCTGCTCATTTTGAGTGATCCCTGCTCTCATGCTTCCAGTATTCTTTTGGGGGGAAAAAAAAAGGGCTTGCATTTCCTTTAAGGAGAGCAAAAGTCTCCAGAGAGTCTCAGGTGCCATCTCAGAGCTCATATATTACCTGCCAGGCAAGCTTCCTGCTGTGACTGCCAAGATGGGTTTGAGCATAGAGAGTATGAATTATAAGTACAGTGTGATAATGTGTGTCTTCCCTGACTGACATGGTAAAGCTTTCGGGATCTCTGCGCTTTCCCTTTGCAGAAGATTCATTAATCCTGTTTGCACATTCATCTCTGTCCATTCACCATGCATAAACTCTCACTAATTCATCAAAGTGTGCAGAGAATTGTATTCTCCAAGAAGAAGAATAGTTCTCCAAGAAAAAGAATACAGAGTTCTCTCATTAAATAATTCTATCTTACTTCGCTTGGATCCCTTCATGGTAAAATGTCAGATTTTTCTTTTCTTGTGCGTTTGATTTTGTTTGTGTTTCATTACCAGAAGAACTTGTAACAAAATTTTGGTAAATTTATGTTCTGGCAGTTGGAATCCACAGCAGAAGACCATGTGTACATAAATTAAAATTAATTTTAAAAAAAGTGGTTTAATGAACACAAAAGTAACACCTCCTTAGTCTGAATCAGAGGCTGGGGATAGCACGCCTTTGCAAATTCATGTACGTTAGCCCACTCTTCTTAAAGGCAAAAATCTACTGAGTAGTGAAGAAAAGATAACAGTTCAGCATGAAGTCAAGCTTAGGGATGAGATCTCATGACTGCTAAGGTGAATAAGAAAGGGGGAAATATTTGAAGAATATTTGGCTGCAAACATTTGCATCATAAAGGAGAGCCCGTATCAAGATAGACAAATGCAAACTTGAATATACTGCAAAAGTTCAACCTAGGTGCACTTTCTACTTTATGCATTTTTATACTTAAAAATTGAGGTTTTCTCTTTGAATATGCAATCAAACTGCAGGAGGTTCGGATTCATTTGCTGTATTCATTTGCCTACACCCATCCTTTGCAGAGCTGTGGCACACAGGCACTGTGCAGTTGTGTACGAGCATATGAGATGGCCCCCTTTCAACATGTTTTATCCCAACTGAGGGCTCTTTGGCTCCCATCACCCTGCCCTATGTAACTTAACTCCCCTTTACTTCCAGTCTTTCACTGACCTGCAGGCTATTCTCAGTTTCCCACATGTATCCAGCTTAAAATCCTCTGCACTCGATCTGCAAGCCTTTTGGCAAAGGTCCTTTTACCCTACTTTGTCAAATGGATTCTGTCTTTCAGCTCTTCTTCCTTAAAGAGGGATCCTGGGCTATGAAAGCCAAAGCACAGCTTGTAACACTGGCTGCAGAGCTTGTTGTTCATTCTCAATGTGCATCCAGACCTATCCAGGCTTTTCCCATCAATGAGGTCATCCCCTGGGCTCTCATGTTTTCTGCTTTTTCCCTCAAAGCTCTGTAGTTATTCTTGTTCTAGTTATTCACACTAGTTGCCCACCAAAAAAAAGAGATAAAAGTCTATTTCAGAAACTGTGTTTCCTTGATATTTCACAGCTTCAAAATATCTGTTCTGTGACTTTTCTTAAAAGATCAAGCAGACTATACTAATAGTTCTAATTATGTCAAGTAAATAACTTGAAGTATGATATTGCATCATTGATTATTGGCTTGAATAACCTGAATGTTCTGGATACGTAAGATTTGTTTTCCAGCAGAGCTGTCTACATATACTCACTTTCTTTGAGGAAAAAAACTTATATCTATTAAACTGTACAGACTACTATCAGTCAAAAAAGATTTGGGGAAATGAAGTTGAGTCTGGAATGGAACATGCAAAAAATCATCAAGAAAACAGGAGCCAGAACACTTTGATGTATTAATGAACTCTTTCAGTCATTTTTCATGAACAGTGACAGAAGCAATGTTTTCTTAGCAAGAATTACACCTTCTCTGGCAATTCTTCAATAATCTTTTCAATGTAATAACAATTTATAATATAAATAAATCTTTAGATTTTCCATCTGGTTTTATAAAAAGTTTCCTCAGGGAAGCAGAGAAATACTACAAAAAACTTAATCACATGGGTAAGCAGCTTTTGCACAATGTATATGATCAAAGTTCTTTGCTCAGGACATTGGATAAACTTAAGCAAATTAAGAAATATCAGTGTAAAGTAGAAATAACTTCTTGGCAATATCTCTGTGGTTTAGTTCATGCTGGGTTTATTTTTGGATCTTAATATTTCGATCTTCATTCCTCTACCCCTGAGAGTTAATGGTTTTGCTACCTGTGACAAAAATTACTTGCTTCTCATAATGTCATGTTCTGAGAGAGCGGGCTGCTATAATCTGTCTTCCTTTCAGCATTCATCTGCTCATCTTGGATTCTCATCCTGATCCACCATATCAGGGTCTTAGTACAGTCCGGGAACATATGGTGTACCATGAAGAAATCGTTCATATTCCGGGTGCAATCTCCAGCAAAGGTGATTATAAACTAAATAAAGCCCAGATTATATTTAATAACCAAGGTGTTTTACCTTTTCCATGTCATTTTCTTGGCAGCTTTTAGGAGTGTGTGTATGTGCTGCCCTCTAGGAGGACATCCTCTCGCACAGCTGTTGTTTCTGTCATTCAATTTTGTACCTGTTGCCACTGTCACTTGAGAAATACTGATGGTCTCTGACTCCTCATTAGCGTGTTTTTTGATGAGTGTTACACACAGATGAGTAGTTGAGAGGACATTTCCATGCACTCCTTGTCCAGGAATTGGGAAATTCTCTCTGGATGTCATAACAATTACCTGTGCTGCCTTTTCTGAAGAGCTCAAGAGCTGCCCCAAGGGCTGTCCTTGAAGAGGAAGTTTGAATTCTTTAAAAAGAACTAACTACATTTGGACACCAACCTATTTCTACTGAGACCAGTCCTTTACTGCTGTGAAGTCTGCTACAAGTTGTGTCAGGGAAGGTTTGGGTTGGGCATTAGGAAAAGTTTTTCACCCAGCGGGTGGATGGGCATTGGAACAGGCTCCCCAGGGAAGTGGTCACAGCACCAAGCCTGACAGAGTTCAAGAAGCTTTTGGACAATGCTTTCACATTGTCCACATGTGAGAATCACATGGTGTGATTCTTGGGGATGGTGCTGTTCAGGGCTAAGGGTTGGACTCAGTGATTCCTGTGGGTCCCTTCCAACTGAGCATATTCTGTGAAGTATGGAAGGGATCATCATCAATATGTGTTTTATCAAAACGAAAATGATCACTTGAACCAAAATACCAGAGCAGAAATGCCAGCCTGGCCCTTCTCAGAGACTGAAGCGTTCTCTGCGTGTCTTAAATAATACGGGGGAACTGAAACATCATGTGAATGTCATTAAAAATGCCAGGGAAATATGTTATTGCCTCTATATAGATTTAAGGATGATGTAATACAGCTTTCATTAGGGAAAGGTTAGAGGCTCAAACACTGTCATTTTTTTCACATGGAAAGTTGTAATTTCATGCCAAATTTTAATTTATTTCTCTCTGGAATTGAAAAAAATGCTGTTTATTACATCTAATTTTGACAGGGTACATCTTGGAAAATGATCCTTCACTGAGGAAAACTTGTAATTTATGCCATTTATAATTGCACAGATAAACTTCATTTAAAGTCTCATAGAGAAGAACCAATCACTAACTTTTTTCCCCTTTTTCTGAATTTGTGTTAGATTTAGAAGAGTGCTTTCAAGTGAAAGTAAAAAATCATCCTCAAGCTGTTAGCACAAGTACTCCTCCCCGCCATTAATATTAATTTCAGGTTCTCATAAGGATATGGTAATTTATGAAAATAAATATTTCTCGCCTGGGGTTTTTTGGTAGGTTTTTGTTTGTTTCTTTTTTTGGTTTTTTGTACAGGGAGACCACCTCTTATTTTCTTTAACGCCACACAAATGGTAAAAATGTTGGTTACAAATAGATAAAGAGGCTAGGATCATTCAGTCAAGAGAGAGAGGCCAAGTGGCAGGTCACTCAGGTTTGTAGGCAGGTGTAGGAGGGCAGGGAAAAGCCTTTTTTCTCTTAACTGCATCTGCTCAGGAAGCAATCATTGCTAGGTGCAGGGTGTGTAGCTAATGCTGCAAGCCATCAAGTGAGATGGGGATTCTAATGCTCCCTCCTAATACTGCTTCTCTTTAGGGGGCACCAGGAGGGCCTGTTGCTCTCATTTTGGGCTTACCCCTCTACAGTATTTTGGGAGGGGGAAGAGAGAGAGAGAGAACATGCATTTTAATCTCCAGAGCTGCTGCTCTGACACAGCCTCTGCAGAGACATAATGGCACACTAAGCCTTCAGAGGTACTGTAAAGCATAACTGCAGTCTTTTGACTAACTATTTCAATAGCTGGCAGTTGTCTTCATTTATTCATTTATTCCTATTACTTTGTCAGTTATTTGGGGGTTTTTTCCTTGTCTTGAAGTTGTGTGGGGCATTTGGTTGGTTGATTTTTCTTGTTTTATTTTTTTCCTTCCCTCTAATTTGATGTTATGTATGGAAATGGAGAGTAAGGTGCCGAGCAGTGCATTTTGGATGTGAGCAGTGCATTTTGGATGTGATACTGGGGGGCCCTACCCAGGAGGACAGTGTATTTCTGATGTCAATACCCTACCTGCACTTAGCAAGACTGGGGGGAGACCAAATAAAATAAGTTCTAGCTCCACATAAAGCAAGCAAAAAAAAAAAAACAAAAACAAGTGAGTTCTCAATGCTGTGAAGACATTGTGTTTGAGTAAATCTTGTTTGTTGAGAGAGAGGCTTAACAGTGTATTTAGAGTAAACTTTTAGGTAAATTGCCCTGTGGCAGGACTTAGTAGTGTTTTTTAGGTATCTTTAAACGTACTCAGGAAAACTTTATTTTTAATAACTGTATTGCTAAAGTGAGTGTATCCTGCATCCATAAGACTTGACATTTATCTTTGAAGTTTGTTTCTCTTCTTTATCCTAAGTATTTTGCCACTACCTTGGAGTATAGGGAAGGACAACTGACTCAATTTCTGAAGCAGTTCACAGTTTTCAAGTTCCATGATAACTTCCTTTAAAAATTTAATTCAGAGTGAAATGGAAAGCATCTAGTTCAGATCGACAAAGAATTACAGCATGCTCCCAGATAAACTTTGAGGCCTTTAGTATGAAAGGCAAAAAGTTTTAGACTTCAACAATATGTAGGGGAAAGTTCACAGAAATAAGAGTGGAATTATGTATTGATAAAGCCATTTAGTACTGCATAGGTGTTGGAGCTCTTGCTTTCCAAATGCATGTTTTGTGCAATCTGCTTTGAACAGGAGTCCTAATACTTGAATCTCATTGCATGAACTTGTTGTATAGTGGAATGGACAAGAATATTATTCACATAGAGCTACTAACTGGCCTGCAGGCAACCTAAGCAAAGCTGCAGGAGATGCTGAAGAAAGGGTTGGAGCGAGTTGAATGGTTGTCTCTGCTGACATAGTTTACAATATTTCTCCTCTCCTAAAAAAGCAGTAGTCCTGCTGGGAACGATAAGAATGTGGATGAAATGGTAATCAGAATAATAATGTGAATAATTTGGAACTTTAATTTGATTACATAGCAACTGAATTCAGTGTAGGTCTTTTTAGTGACAGCAATTTGCATCCAAGTCTGAATTTAATGGTGAAGTATACCTGCACCCTAGTTTAATAAATGTCGCATAGTAATTCCACTAGTGTTAGAAAACTTTCAAGTGTCCTTATCATAAAACCCATTCTTGAACAGTTTGAGGAACTCTAGGTTTCTTGATAGCAGTGGTATAATAGCTGTTGATTGAGGTGTGTGATTGTCAGTCACGTAATTGTGTTCTTGTGTGCCACCACTATTGATGTGCACAGACCCAGCTGAGCCAAGGCTGAGATCAGCGGGCTCAGTTGAAATAACTGATTCTATGAGATTGGCATGAAATGTTTTCCAGAAACACAATACACAATTTAACTTACTGTAAGATTTTAATGTATCTACTTACCTTTCCCAGGATCATATTGCTATTTGACCACAATCCCTCTGAGTAGGGCAGTGGGAGGTGATATTTACACTAGAGTTCATTTCAGTGCTACTGCCTGAGGTGATGCACAGCAAGAAGCAAATTGTCTTGTGCTCAAGGTCATATGCCAGAAGGACCCTTAGGTGTGCTGTAGTTCCTGTGTCTCTAAAAATGTACCTTCTGGCAGGAAGTTCCATTATGATGGTGCTCTTGTTGCTTTTGCTGGGGGGGACCCCATGCCACAGAGTGGCATAGTCAGAGTGGGAGAAAACTGTGAAGGTGCAGCATGTCTGTGTGGGAGAGAGCCAAACTAGGGCCGTGTGGAGGAAGTGGCACGCTCTGAGCAGAGAGCATGACATATTTTTTTAATGAGTAAGTATGTGCCCTCTATTTTGCCTGATACGTGAAAAAGGGGAAAAAGAAAAAACACTCTCCTGAGCTTGTTCCTATGATCCTGCCCATGTAGCTAGTAAGGTGTACCAGCCTCTTCTTTTTCCAGTCAAAGTAAGAACAAGGTGTCATTTAGCTGTGTAATTCCCCATCACAGCAATCAAGTTACCACTAGATTAGATAAAAAGGAATAATTTGTGTATTAGTAATTTTTTTCTTTTTTCTAGAAACATTCTACAGATGTCTTCTAGGTCAGCCTAGCAAGGTCACTTGCATGTGGTGGCAGGTAGGCAGGTTCAGAAGGTACAGTTTGGTATCTGATAGCTGCTTCTGCTAATTTTTCTCGTTGTCAATGAATGGAATATTTTTCTTTATGGAAAAAAAGTAATTAATATATTTTAGTTTGAGGAAAATTCTATTTTCTGTTATTTGGATTCTTCCAGTAATTTTGTGAGCAGCTACTGCTTCGGGTTCATTCTCAGCCTGCTCAAGTGAGCTGTAATGTATGTTCTATTTCAATTAAAAAATCTTGTCTCCCTACATACTCCTTCTTTGGGAACATGTACTTTATGTTCACTTTTAGTTTGCTAGTTTAGTTGGGTTTTTGCCAATATGGATAACCAAAATGTGCTAAAGCTTATTTTCAGTGGTGAAAAACTGCCTTGTAAGTCACACACAGACTGGCTTGGTATAGAGTTGGGGTTGTGCTATGCATTCACAAAAGTTGATTTCTCTGGACTTTGACTTCTGAAAGCTTCTTCTTGCTTGATGGAAATACCTTTTTTGTTTAACAAGTAATAAACATTCTGGTGTCTTAATACCACCTCCCACAACTCTCCAACTCATGAGTAACCTTAAATGTGAGAAATCTGAGCAGATTTTTAAGCCTGTTTTCCAGTGTTCAGGTACAGAGGTTTCTGGTTTAATACAACACTTTGAAAAGCCTTCCTTACGCTGCTGTCACAGTGGGCATGGCCTGGGAACAGACGCTTGGTCTGTAGCTCAAAAAATTTGCCATTAGCTGTAAAACAACTGTTCCTATTTTGAGCACATAAACTTAAAATACCATATCAGCTTCTCTTTTTATTTCTTTTCCTGCTCCCTGATATACCATAAATGAAACGGCAGTGCAAGAGCTGTGTACAGAGCAGCTTACCATTGATGCCTCCACCCATGTTTCTTTGCAATGAGACCCGAATGTGTTGGTCCACATCTCAGATAGCTGTTGATGCTCCACCTGGCTGCTCTTGTGCAGAAATGAGATCTAGATACAGCTGAAATTTGGCTGCAGTCAGGGGGGCCTCCAGAACTGCATGGCTCTGTAATCTGACTAGAAGCAAGTAGACTGTGTTTAGATTTTGTGATAAGCCACATATGCACTGGTAATATCAGAAATTAAATAAGATGCATTTCCCAGAGCGTTACTAATTCAAACATGCAATTTGTTTTATTAAATAAGGAGAAAGCAAAATTAACTCAAAAAAAAAAAAAAAGGAAAAAAAAAAGCTGCCTGATTCTTAGATACCGCTGTGAAAAGATGCCATAGAAATTAGATACAGATACTGAATTTAATGTAATATGGTCCTTTGTGATCTAATTATACAAGAATTGCTAGGGTTTATTTTGTAAATTAAACTATTGGGGAACTTTAAAAAAAAAAAGTATTTAAGTCAGCATGAGATATAAAAGCAATTTCCTTTAAACTGGAAAAACAAGAAATCACAGTACTGTGCATTCATTCCACATAATAAATCATATCATATTGAATGCTCAGGATCTGAGGTGACATTGAACACTGGAGACTTTCCAAGAATCAGCAGTAGCTAAATTGGGGCAAGTAGGCAAGATATCAGTCTTTTGTTTCTTGTTCAGTTTAAGGATAGTCCCTTGGAAGTAAAAAAAAAATTACAGGATTTCCCTGACCTGTGTTCAATCCATCTAAACACAAAGAAAACAGATTTTTTTCTTTTCAGTTGAATTCTCCAAAAAGTAAAGAAAAAGTGTGTCTGGAAGCTGTATTGCTCACATTTTGCCAGTTTTAATTGTAGAAGGCCTGTTTTAAAGCAGTATGATGTGAAGCAAAGGGATAAACTCAGTGGAAGCACATGGCTCATGCTGTTGTATTTCACCTTCTAACTGGTACTCCCTGTCTAGCTTGAATTTTGTACCTTTCATAATTCAATCAATGTTTCCTATTCCTTTCTCCAGTGCATACCTATGGTTTATGTGAAGCAGGGGACTTCGTGTTCTTGGAAACTCACCAGGGCAAGCATTTACAAGCACAGGGTCTCAGGGCATTCTTCAGCCTCAGGTGGGAGGTGTACAGAGCCAGCCACACCTGCCGATTTTTCCCATATTTCCCTCAAAGCATAACCTCTTTTTTCTGAAGTGCCCTTTAGGTCACACAAAAGTGATGATATTTAAACCTGTGTAAAGCTTCCTGCATGGATATATCATCTCATTTTAGAACCGTGTGTCCTGTAAACTAGCAAGCATAAGCCAATTTGAAAAATGTATCCATCTGAACTCAACTGGGTATCCTAGCAGGATTTAGAACTAGTTTAATTCTATTGATACAAAATTATACCATTTAATTCCTCCAGTGTAAATGTCTACACAGGTGTAAAATCACACCCATAATTAGACTGTAATTAGCAGGTGTTTCAATGTTGGTGTAGATAAATCAGGCAGTTTTGAAACAGATCTTCTGGTCCATGTTTCCCATGGTGGTGTCGTGTGGGAGCCTTGGAAAATCCGGAGGGGAGGTTCTTGAGAAGGCACAGCCAGACTTTGTGTGAAGGAGCACAGAAGCAGGACAAGTGACAATGGTCTTGAAATGAGCAGGGAAGGGCCTGATTTGCCAAAGGGAAGTTAAGAAAAATAAATAAATTGTTGTCACCATGACAGCAATAAGGCCTGGACCAACCTGCCTAGAAAAGCTGTGCAGCCTCCACTGTTGGAGACTTTCAATACCTTTCAATACCTGTTGTACAAAACTCTGAGCACTCCAGTCTGTGATCCTGGGTCCTGGCCTCATCTCAGATTAAATTATATCAAATAGTGTAGTCTAGGAGTAACTAACACACACGACCCACTGGGGGCTCCTCTTATTGGGGTCTTTAGAGGAGGCTTGAAATAGATCAGAGGAGCATGGATGGAGTATTGAGGCGTTGAAAGTTGTTTGGGTATGGAGAGCAGAACAGGAGAGAGTGCTGACTTATTTGTGAAGGGCAGACATGGAGATCACTGAAGGGTAACACAGTGAAGGACACTTTACACTTCATGCCTGTGACACCATTTGATCACCAGGGTATAACAGGGTATACTGCTTTGCTAAACTGAGCATTTGTATTCAAACACAATAATAGAACACAATAATAGAAAATCGTTCCTTCGTCACCTTCTCATGCCACTTAATTGTGTTGGGCACCTGTCTCCAAAATTAGAAAAGTCATCATCTTTTATGATCTGCCTTACTTAAAGGGAAACACTAGGGTGTGCAGAATACTTTCTTGGCAAGCAGTTCTTCACAATATAAGCGTGTTTACTCGGATTCATCTGGCCTTTCCCTTCTGGGTGCTGATAGACATGGAATTTCTGTTTGCTTTCAGGAGCACATGCTACCTCTGTTCGTGGTCCTGTCTTGGATTTAGTGTGAATGGTTAGAGAAAGAGCTAGTATATATACTTCTGTGGTACAGACTTTTGTGGTGCTCCTCTGAGAGTTTTGCATTGGTACCTTTTGTAGTCTCATTGTGAAGATTTAGAGTGCAGAACATCTGTGCAAAACATGCTGACTCTGGCATCTGAATGACATTTAGCACAAGTCATTCATTTTACAGAAAAACTTCCAATATGGGGTGAGGTATCTCATCTGGTATTATCAAGCTTGTTCCCAAAATAACAGCTACCTGAATTTCTAGCCATGTACTTTTTCCATTTCACTGACCAAGAGTGTCCTTCATGGGTTTTCCCCCATAGTATACTCACACTTCAACATTTTCTGTAGCAGATAAATATTGAAGGCTAAAAAAAATAATTACTGTTCTTCATGGAGTATCATAATTAAATTTTGCAACTACAGTGCTAGTGTTTTGGGAAGAACATGGTGGCAGCTCTCCTTTTCTCAAAACGGCTGCCCTATATACAAGATTTCTAGTCCAAGAGACAGTTAACAAAATCTAGCTTTTTCAGGTTTCCAAATTAGATTTTACATGTACACACATCATTACATTTATGAAATGCTTTTGAATTGCCCTGATTACAAAATACTTCTTGTAATCAGATCAAGTTGAACAGGAAATCCCAACTAAATGCAGTGTCTCGTGAGTAATTGCTGTACAAATACTTCAAATAAATTGTGAGCAATTTCTTATGCAGTGGCTTTAGCTAATGTTATTAGGATGCTTAATTGACTTTTCTCTGTGTCAGGTTTAGCCATAATGCTGAAATGTAAAGAGAAGAAAACATCTGAAACTAAGGTGCAGTGCCTCATTTACATTGAGGCATGAGTGGCAATTTTTCTTTCACAGATCTGTAGGAAAACACTTAGAGAAAAAAAAAGCTCGAAGCAAAATTTGGGGCCTGTTTGGAAATACCTGTCTGGATATGTGGAGAAGGAAAAAATTCAGAGGATGGGATGGGGGAGCATGTGCAAGAGAAGGGGATTATATGGAGACAGGAAATTGTTATTGACTTTTTTTTCATCGTGTGGGTCAACTCCACACAACTGGCAGAACCATTCCCGAGATAGGGAGATGAACATTCAAGTTGGTCCTGAGTGCACAGTAACAAATTTTAAAGTAATGATCTCTATCCTGAAGTATATATCATTATATGGTGAGAACAGTCTATATTTTTAAGTTATTATTCTTTTTCTCTATTAAAGCATTTTAAAAGTTTTACTTTGCCTTTGTGTGGCATAAGAAAATTTTCCACCCTACCTCCAAGTATTTGTACAGCACTGGTTTGTTTTCTTACAAGTTTTATCAAAGTGGCCTGAAGATTTCTGTTCAATTGGCTTTGGGTTGGAGGATTAGAGGGTTTGAGGGGATTGTGCATTTTTTTTAGTACACTCCAAGCTGAGTGAGAATATTTGGTTGATAAAAAACTCAGCTTTTTTGGTTTGTGTTTAAGAGTTTTTGTGGTACATCATTGATTACATTGTCAGCACCTGGAGTCAATGTTGCACACAAAGTTGATTTAATGTCATTGACCTTTTTTTGGTCATTTTGATTTAGTTGTTTTATTTACATCTAACTCACCACTTGAATATTTAGTTACACAGACTGATTTATATCAGTTATATATTTTCTTAACAAACTAGATTGCTTTGTTCTGGTATAATACAGGAGTATTTGTCCAAAGATAAAGGCGAAGACCCAAGCCAGTACACATTGCTGTAGCTATGCAAAGATGTTGTATTTCTATGAATTTAAAGTGAAATCAGTAATGTTATTCAGTAGGTTTTTGTAATGTTGGCATCAGTGTATGTTCAATGATTATTTCAATTTAAAACATGACGATATTCATATAAAAGGAGCCCCTTTGATTCAACTATCAGTGTTTAGAGAGAAGATGTAGAATTTTGCAAGCTTTTAATTTGATCAAGTTAGTTTAAAATAAGCTTCAAATTTTGTGGTTTATTTTTATATCATTGCAATGTGAATCTTTCACATAATATTAATAGGCACTGCAACTTGTTCTACAAGAAAGCACAGCAGTTATTTACATAAAACATTAGGATAAAGAGATAAAACCAAGGGACTTCTCTTACGTTTGCTGTTCTGTTTTAAATTATTTCCACTTTATAAGAAAAGCAATATATATGCTGAGAATTGCTGTGAGGAGAAAAAAACCTCTTTCTAACACCCCCCACCCCCATCTCCCATGTCTCTTCACCATTAAGTTTATTGATGGTAAACTATTTGGAATATGCATGAGTATTGCTAAGGAGCTGCAGCAGAGATAGATTTAATAATTTATGCACAGGAATTATTTACTTCCCCAATATATAGTAAAGCTTCGGGATTTCAGTAACGATAAACAGTCTTGATGGTGCTGGAGCATTGAAAACACAAAGGAAAATGAAAACAGTCTCTGAGACTTGTTTATCATTTGAATATGTGGTTTTAATATTTTTAAATTAAATGCTAAACTTTTTTATATATTCGATACCTACATATTGTTTATTAATGGCCATGTGTTAGATTTCAGTGGGACCTTACAGAAATAGTGATCAAGGTGGAATCTTTCTTTTATCAGGAGCTTGTTCCTTTCATTAAAAGAATCTGTTGAAAAACACTGTCCTGGATTTGTCATGCATTTTTTTGTAGCTCATGCTCACAAGTATATAACATATTCAAATATAAATATTATTCCAGTTGTCTATTAGGTATTTATTTTTTGCAATTTAGCCAGTTACTCCAGTGTTCATTTTCTGGGTTTCTCTTTCTGCAGTGTAGTGCTTTTGGTTTTCTTAATTTTGTGTTATTGATATGAGGCTGTGCCATAAATTTATCAGACTTATTTCTAATTCTAATCTTGTTCTGTAAACTGCTTGCTTCTCTTTCAATCCAAAGCAATCCACAAATTTTTAGGTGACTTCTCCAATTCTGAAATCAGACTAACTGCTGAAAATATCTAATGCACCCAAGCCCAGGAAACACTTCTCCCCAGGGATCCTACTACATGTTATTGGTCTGTGCTGCATGATTAGTAGTTACTTATGTGGAGAGATTTTCCCAATAAATTGGTCTATCCAACAGTGATTTAAGGGAACAAAGTCAACAGGCTTAATGAAATACAACACTTGACAATCACGTCTTCTGCTTCCATTCTCCTTTCATTCTGCCATTCCCTCCAACCCATGAGGTCAAGAAGGAAATTAAATTGATTAGGCTTAACCTTGTTCTTGAAAAGTTTGTGGCCTTTTGGGGATGGGGTAAAGGAAGGTATCTTACAGCTGTTTGTTTAATGATTTAATATCATTCCTGAAGACAATCAAGCTGACTTGCCTGTAATTCTTTTTCTTCCCCCCTTTTTTTGAACACTAAACAGTATTTGGTTTTTACCCAGAAATAACACTTGCCTTTTTTCCACAACTTTTTTCCATCTTGTTCCTAAATAATACTGGGGTAAATATATCATCTCAGTGATGGGAATAAAACTAACTTAACTAAATTTTTCTTGACCTATTCTTTCTGTATTTTGACCTGTATTCCTCCTTCATTGTTAAAGCTAATTTAAGTACTTAATTATAACTAACCTTTTTATGATGAGGATTTATTAATGAATACTTTAGTCTCATTGTAGGCTCTCCTTCCCCTTTGATTAATGGCCTTGTTAATTAACTGAAATAATAGACTTCCTCTTGTTCCTGGTGTACTTAGAGAATCTTCATTACTTGTAAACTGTTTTCCCTCTTTACCTTTCTGATTTTACCTGATTTTTTTTTCCTTCATATGGATGGTGAGCTATATGGGTTTTTACTCCATGTTTTCTATTAGTTCCTCCTGCTCTCTAAGTCTTTGAAGTGTCTCATTGCTCTTAATTAGTGTAATTGTCAATTTGCTACAGCTTTTAAAAGAATAAAATATATTTGTCTCTATTTTGTATTTGTTTTCTTGTTGATAAATCCTGCTTATGCTTCCTTTTAGGATGATACTTGGTTTCTAGCTTTACAGATGTTATCCTGCTGGACAATGCATTAAAGACATCAAAGTGCATTAAAGATTAATTACTATGGAAGAGACATGGACATACTGGAGGCCAGCCAATGAAGGGCCTTGCAAATGGTTAAAAGCCTAGAGCATCCCTCCTGTGAGGAAAGGCTGAAACAGCTGGGAAAGCTCTCTTGAGCTAGAAGATGAGGGCTCAGGGGGAATCTTATCAATGTCTATAAATACCTGAATATAGGGGTAAGGGTGTAAAGAAGATGGTGCCTGGCTGTTTTCTGTGGTTCCCAGGGGCAGGACCAGGGGCAATTCCAAGGCAATTGCAGACTGAAACATAGGAGGTTCCCTCTGAACATCAGGAAACAATTTTTTCACTGTGAGAATGACCAGGAGGGTTGTGACGTCTCCATCCATGGAGATGTTCAAAACTCAGCAGAACATGGTCCTAGACAAGCAGCTCTAGGTGACACTGTTTGTACTGGGGTGTTGAACCAGAAGGACTCCAAAGGTCCTTTCTAACCTCAGTCCTTCTGCAATGTTTGTGATGTAATGTGATGGCTTGACACATCAAGATTGTGGCATGTTCTTGTTCTCTTAAGGCTGTGGCTGTCACTGCAAACACTTCTGAAGTGTTGGCTTAGTGAACTACAGCTTAGTATAATACTTCAGAGGCTAATAAATTATTAAACTACAGTAATTTTGGAGATTAACAGGTATGTTTTGGGTAGAGATAAGATGATGGGATGCACTGATACTGCTACTTAAAGGACTATGTTTGCACTTTTTTTCCTTTAGAGCATCTTGTTGAATTTTCATTGTTTTGTTTCTTGGTGTTTATGTGTTTTTCTTTGTTCATTTGAGTTTTTTTTTTTAATTGTCACAAAAAAATACCTGCACTGCATGGTTTGGGTCTAAGCTCAGCACACTGGTTCTGACTTGTGTCAAGAATACAAGGGCTTAAAAGGGAGCTTTTGTTCATTAAGTCCAACCACTATCCAAGATCTCTCCTAATAAGCGATCATCTTCCCACCATATCCTTTCAATTGGAGAGAGAAGCAGCAGGCAACTGTTTCACTGACAACTGTTAATGACAAAAACAGTGTTCCTGGTTTACTCTAACTTCAGTTATTTATGGAAGATCAAAATTAGTCACTTGGAGTCGCATTAAACACGACTGTCATTAGTGAGAATTTTTGGGTAGCGCCGTTCCAAGACCTATTTTCTTTCCTCTTTTACTTGCTATGTGCAGCATCCCAATGTGTAATGATGCTTTTTGCTGATCTCCCTTCTAAGTGTAGTGCATTACCAGGTAAGCGTCCATCTCTTATCTCAGGGGTCCTAGGATTCATTTGGTTTATCTTTTTTGGTTTATCCAATTGACAGTCAATCACAGAAACTTCATTGTAACTCCCAGAAATCTCTTGCTTTTCAGGACTTTAGGCTAAAGTTGCTCAGGAAACAGGTATTTTCTGTTTTCTGATGAACTGGCAACAAGTCCACTTGGAAGGCTGACATTAGATCAGTAGTTTCTTCCTTTGTAATTCTGTTTCTACTGAATTGATTTAGAGACTAATCATACACACTCAAAACATGGGGTTTTGTAGGTAGCTTACATGGCCTGTTGTGGTTTTCAGAGCACCCATCTAGCAGACATGATTTTATAGTTCTGTTCCTGTGTTTGTAGAAACAAACTCATATAGACTTCAAAGAACTTGTAGAAACAAACTCATATAGACTTCAAAGAACTTGTATTTCATTCTCCCTTTAATCCTATGAGTGTTCTCTTAGGATATTCTCATAATATCCTTGAAAACGCAGGACATCGTGACGGGGGAAGCTATGCCTGGTGGCATTTCAAGAAGCCTCATGGTGTATTTACCATTATCTTTGCATTGTTTTGGATGAAGCAGTGAATTACTGGGTGAGACCTCCTTGGTCAAGCACCGGAAAGACACCTATGCTCATGTGTCATCTACCTTCTCGTGATTGCACTGCAGTGCCTTAGATCAGCATGTGAGAAGGTTTTTGCTGTCATGGCCTCAGTATATCTGTGCTCTTCTCCACTCTTTCAACTTTAGGATTCTCTTTGGTGTGAACACCAAAGCCCACACTTGCTACCTTTTTAATTCTGTCATCAGCTCTTTTTCTTCTACAGACTTTAAAGGATTTATTTTTTTTTATTTCATTTTTTTGTTCCATGTGTGGAAGAGTGCAAGGAGAGAGTGAGAAATATCTCCTTAAAGTAACATTACTCTAGCCTGTCATAAAACACAAGTTTAGGAAATGCAAAGCTTCCCATTATGGAGGTGTTTTGACAACATTGGATGTGAAATATGACTACTTTGTCTACTGTAATATAAACAGGTTACAATTTCTTAATGAATATTTAGCTTTTCTTATTTTTGTAGATTAAGTCGTTCAATACTTAGGGCAGAACATCTTCTATACTGCAAAAATTGTTGAAATATTTCTATTGTGTGTGTATAAACTTTACCTGTTCCTTTATTAAATAAAGGAAATAATGCATCTTTTGAGGGGAGGGTGAACCTGCATACCTCAGACATTTCAAGGATCACTGAATAGACCTGGAAGACTACCTCTCTTAAAGGAAAATCTGAGTAAACAGTAGTATTATTGCTCAGCTGTAGCACAGTAAAAAGATTTTAAGATGGCTAGAAAGAGAAAGTTATCACTCACACAGATTTTACTCAACTTAAGTTGAACAGTGCAAGTGGTTTTGTGCTCAATACTGCTGTAAGGTGTGTGTTGCTGCTGTATTACTTGCCCAAGATGTCCAAACATTGATAGCTACAGTGGGAGAGCCACACCAAAGGCCCCACACTGCCACCTTCCCAGGAAGGGCATTCCCCACTTTAGCCCTAATGTAGCAATTAGTTTTGTCTCTTTCCTCTTTCCATCACTGTGTACACTGCTGAAGGCCCTTGTTGTAGTTTGACACAGAGTAGGGCAGACCCTGCCGGCTCTGTGGAGAGGGATGGACATCTCATCTGCTGCAGTTTGGGATGGGATCCAGGTTTCTGCAGGAGAGGGATGAGGAATAAGCTCCTTGCCTATCATCAAGACAGGACCATTTTCAGCTCAGCTGCAGATGCTCCAGGCCAGATTAGAAAGGAGGAGGCTTTCAGCCATTTGGGCTGTTTCCTCCTCAGGCATGGTTGCCTGCTTCTGGGACAAAGGCAATGGACTGGATGGAAACAAGCTGCCTGCTGATCTGGCTCCAGGCCTCCCACTGGGCTGCACTAATAAACAGACTTGCTGGCTTATTTTAGAATTAAATTTGCATGTTGGAGTTAATGTATTTTGTGCAAATATGAGTGGCTTTCTTTTCCACTGAGAGATATTTGTTGAGTCATATCTTCAGGTGGTTCCAAGCATGCAGAACAAATGACCCCAGCTAGGGACTTCAGGGACTACATTGCAGTAAAGTTTTAGGTCAATCTTTTTGCTCAGAAAGAGCTTATTTTAGTTTTTAATCTCTATTTAATTTTTTTTCTTACTTTTAAAGTTTAACTAACAAGGTCTACAGCTCTAGCTGTTGTTGCATGGGTGAACAGCCCACACTGCTTGCCATGGTAGGTGTTCTGGACCAGCAGCATATCACATTAGCCTGAACTGCATGGAACTACTTGAGGGTGTATTGAAGAGTAAGCAAGCCTAAAACTTCTCATTTCTCAGCCATCTATCCTGAAAAGTTTGAAAACTGAGAGAAAATGCCTGTACAAGAGCAGATACTTTTTGAAAGGGCTTTAACAATTGTGAGTTGGTGATTCAAGAAGCAATTGATTGATTGAATCACAATAAGTGGCCTCTATAATTCTACTTTTTAGCTCCTTGAAGAATTTCTATGCAATAGACTGTTGTTACTATTTTCTCTCACACTGTATTGGCCAAATGAGATTGTCTCCACTCTAGAGGGGCACTGAAACAAAATCTGCTATTAAATGAGTGAAACCTCTGTCAAAGCTAATAGAAGAAATCCCTATTTTAAGAGAATGATGGACTTTTCATCTAAATATTTAATGAAAAAAATATCACTCTCCTTGTTTCAGTGCTAGGATGACTAAGGTTTAGAGAAGCAGCATGGGTTACCAAGATGATAGAGTGGGTTAATGGCAGGGCAAAAAGTAAAACCAAGTCTCTGACTCACAGCATGGCTATTTGATATTTTGAACCCTATTGTCTTGAGTGACTTCTTGGAGGCCATTGAGGAAGTATTTTGCAGAGCAAGAAATAGCTCCCATTTATGCATATTTCTAAGATCATTTCCTAAGGAGTGTTTTCTTATCCTCTCTTATTCTATAGTCTCATTTGTTTTCCACTGGTTCTAATGAGCTTAATCTTTTCCTTGAATCATGTGTTTGGCTGCTGTCTTTGCCAGCTGATGTTTTTGACAGTAGATTTTTTTTCTTCTTCTTTTCCTTCTTTACCTGAAAAAAAATTAATTGGAGTAAAAGTAGCCTTACTTTTCTTGCTTATTAAATCTGCAAACTGATGAGATGCCAAGTTACTCTTCTAGGTTTATTAGCACAATTTGTGCAATGGGAGAGGGCTCCTCCAGGTTCATAATGAAAGATTTATTAAGCCTAAGGCTTGATGTAGAGAACAGATCATTTTCATCAATCCAGTGGATATACCTGTATCCTCTGTAGTGATGTTTTTATGTTTAAAAAAAAAAAACAACCCCAGGTGTAGGTTGGTTTTTACTTGGCTCCTTGACAGTGTGCAGATTCTTATCTGTGGTCAGTATTAATAGAATTGACTCTCTGTTCTGTGGTGTCTCAGATTTATGTGTGAGTAAAAATAATGTTTCATGTGTCAAGTTCCCTGGTGTATCTATTAATATCCCCAGTCATTCATGTTATACAAGTAAGGAGATGTTAAAAAAGTTTCTTCTATGTTAGATACATCTATTTACACCCTCCTTGGCTCTGTAACAGAAAAGGTGTTATCCTGTCTCTCTGTGAGGTTGTTCAAATTTAGTCTGTTATGAAAACAAGTTTAAGACAGCCACTGGGGTTTTCATGGTGAGCAAATGCCTCATATAAAGGAATGAAAAATGCGCGTCTTTGCTGTTAGAGTTCTTAGTATTCTGAAGCTTTATTATCAGTGTCCCTGTAATTTTTTAGTTTTAATTTAATAAAATGGAAAGCTTGAAATGCTCTATGAGAAACTGGCCTTGTAAACAAGCAGAGCTTAAAACACAGCCGACTTAATCTGGGGCACTCAGGAACTTCCTGTGTAAAGTTGTCCTACAGCTTGTGGCTGTTGGAGGGTTGGCACTGTTTGCGCAGTGTAGTAGGTAAAGCACATTCTGGTTTGGGTTTGCAGGAGCTGGATGGCAATGACAGGTTGAGTAAAGTGTTCAAGCCCTTCCAGAAGGTTTTGACCTAAGCATGAGCAGTGAACTCTGAGCTGTGAAATGGTCACTTCAAGTTTCACATGTATTTCTATCCATGCCTACAATTTGTATTAGGAAATTTCAGAAGGGGTAGGAGGGAATCTTTTGTATATCAAATAAATGCTTTCTTGACTTCTGTCTTGTGTGAAGGAGACCTAGACTTCTAGTTTATCAGGCACTTAAGGGAACTTGCAGTGCTCTGACATTTGTCCAGTGGCAGAGAATTATTTAATCTGATAAATGATTAATACAGTCACAAACAGAACTTTGTGAATAGCAAAAGTTCTAAGAAAAGAAAATGAAACAGCCACAGGAAAGACAACCAATTAAAACTGTCAGCTGTTCCTTTTTTCTGATATAAAAATAGTTGAATTTAAAGTGTTACAAGAAGAAATTTTGAGTCTGAGCACATACAGTCCAAGTGATTATTGGCCATCAGATCTTAATACCTTGTACAACAGCATGTGGGAACTGCTTAACAGCTCCTCAATGGGCCAATATCTTGTTCCCATTCGTGTCTACAATTGTCATGTACTCTCCGTATTTTGTCATAGACCTCTGTGCACATGGTTTTCCTGGTCTGAGGCAGACCTAAATCACTGAGAGTAGGTATATTCTCAAACAAAACAATGAGGAATCAAGGAGTTTCTCTCTTTGAATTTGCTATTTAGACCAAAACTCTTCATTGGATAAAGTGATGAACAAGAGATGATTTTGCTGTGCAAATTATAAAACAGAGAATGTGAGTGCCAGCTGTAGGGGGATAGAACATAAGAAAATAAAGATAGTGTAGAAAGTAGTCTTACCCCTAAGGAGTTGCAGCTGGGCCAGCTATCAAAGATTAGGAACAGGCCTGACTTTAACAGGCCACAGCTGTAACCCATGAGAAGAAGAGTGCTATAAAAGAGTGGGATGGCTGGTTGAGAGAGGAACTAGAGTCAGTTGGCTGCTTTGTGAAGAAGAAAGAGTCAGTGCTCTGAGGAGCTGCCCACGAAAAACACCAAGAAGCTGTGAAACTTTTGTGATAAGGAGACAACAGTATGGAACCCCTGCAATAAGATGGCAACAGCCAACCTTTATGGTTTTCAACTTCCATTTTCAGAATAGTAAAATGATGTAAGTACTATATAGTAAGGTCAAGCCCAGAAACTACCAATTTTGTGGGACACCCTGCAGGGGCATAAAAAATTTGGGCTTCCTTCCAGCAGGAACTTTGTAATTTAGCTGAAACACTGATGCTTGAGAGAATTTCTCTGCCACAGAGGGACGTCTGTTGCTCATTCTTCCTCTTTTTTGCCAGTGCTGTCAGGCTGACTCTTTTTGTGGACTCTCTGACAGACAGAAATCACTTAGGAAGGAACAAATTGAACGATTGCATTTTTAGTGCACTTCTCTCTTCCAAATGAAAAATCATTTACATTTTTAAAATACAATATTAATAACTCAAGTTGATGAAGAAAAATATTAACTAGGAGCAGTTGTCTCTTCCCTTCTGCTAGCAAATTCTTAGAAAGCCCACAGAATTTTCTCCTGTTACTCTGAAGGCAGTAGTGCTTCTCTTCCCAGTGACATTACTGACTTGACCTGGATCTATAATGGATCCTGAAACTGCTATCTTGGTGCAGTTTCAGGATCCATTATAGATACAGAACAGCTATTGCTACCCCATCATCTTTTATTTTCTGAATATTCCCTGTGCTTTTGTACCTGTGACAGTTATGATATTGAATTTTGGTTTTTTTACCCTACAGACTGCAAACTTGCATCCAATACTTATAATTTTTCAGTAAAATTTGAAAAAAGCAGCAATGTAATATAAATCCTTCACTCTGACCTGATGGATACCATCCGATATCCTGATCATATTAGTCAGTCCTGTTGCTAACTATATGGCTCACCTGATGTCTTAAGTGAGTGTTTTAAGGCTGAAGGGACCTTAAAAAACTCCTTTGAAACACCAGACTACTCTCTACATCAATATTAAACAGCTCTTTCCCCTTTTCAAAGAGATGTAGCTTCAGCCTACTCTGTATTGGCACATTCTCACTTGAGTGTCCCTTCTTGATGTGACAAGAGACTGGTTTACTTAGGTGCTTTTAATTCCGTTTTACTTCTTTGTAGTCAAGCCACACTGACTCCCATAATACCAAAACAAAAAAAACCGATTGGCTTAATCTGGAGACTGATGTTTGGATTTGGTTTATAAATGGCTTTGTTCAAGCAAGATACAGATAATTATTCCATTTAGAAAGAGCTGCAAATGGTACAGTAAATTAATATTTTGTCTTGCGTAGCATTTGTGTCAATGTCCTAGAATTTGCATTAATATAAAGAATTATAAATGAACTTGTCTATTGGGTTCCCAGTGTAGAAGATTATTTTCCTTAGATTAATGCTTCTGTTGGAGAGTGAATATTCAAGTTTCCGCATTTTTTTCAAAATTGGATGTCACTTTGCATAATAGAACTTTTGTGATAGGCATGTTTCTTAATAACATGTTTTTAGGTAACCACAGTGAAACTGATAGCTCTCCAAGTGCTATGTAATTTCAAGTTGTATAATAAAGCGAATAGGTTTGGGAACTAAATCCAGGAATCTAAACACTGCAAGAATACCTTGCATTTTTTAATCCATAGCCATGTCTGTTACCAACATGTTTTTATATCTTATGAGCGTTGATATGTTATCTTCCCATTTTCCAATCACAACCAGTTTCTTTTTAAAAGCTTTGTGGCACTGGCCTGCCTTTAAGGGCAATAAGATAACAATAATGTATAAATTGTTCTCACTATTCATCCAGGGCTTTTAAGCTTTTGTAAAAGAACTGGTATCCCAGTGCAGTTAGTGAGTGCTATAACCACTTGGGCCCCATAAAACGAGGTCTTGGGAAGCTGGAGTGGGTTGCCTGGATCAGGCTACATATCAGTGTGAGTGGAAGTCTTTCCCTCCTGGATGGGCTGTTGCAATGCACCTAATCCCCCATGTGGAAGCTGCAAATGCAAATCCAGCTCTAGACTTAAGGACGTTAAATTGAGAATTAATATCGGGGAAGAAAGGCTTAAAGGGGATTTTTTTCATTCACGTGAAATAAATCCTCCATGCAATGGCTGATCCAACTTGATACCCTTAGCAGAAGGGCTGTTGAACAAGCACACTCACTGCTGAGACACCTCTAAAGCTATTTAATATAATCACAAGGCCTTTGGAATTAAAGGCCAGGAGACAGCTATTAGCTGCTGCTTGTCTGAGTCCAAGCATCATCCAGTATTATATCCTGCCACAGCCTGCCTGAGCTCTGTAAAGATATGTCAACTTACAAGTGAAAATAATTTTATCCTAAAGAATGATGGTGTAGGATTTGGTGACTTATTATTTTTTTGTAGTCCTTCACACCTGGAAAGGGAAGAAGGGATGCTTTTTGATGGCATCAGGGCATTGACAAGCCATCACCAGCGGGAACAATCGTTGGCACTTTTGCTATGCTTTTCAGCATTCAAGTACCTCACACGCATCAGTTAATGTTATTCACCTCTCTTGATTCAGCAGCCATTAATTTTCCTCTCCTTCTGAAACGGGAACAATTGCCGGATGTGATTGACAGTTTATTCAGAGCTAGAATTATCTGTACAAAGAGGGAGCTGTGGGTTGGGGTTACTTAACCAAACCTCTCCAATCGCGGTGGACTGAGTGGGCTGTGGGTGCCGAGGCAGCTCCCTGGCACCTGCAACCAGACGTGACAGAACTGTGGCAGAGGCACAGGAGAACTTTATTTGTCAGTGGCTGGTGAAGAGAGATTTCAATGCTGTGCTTGACTTTCCGAGTTCAAATGGAAAATGCAATTATATTTCAAGTAGGCAACACGACCGCATGTCTTTACATATGGAGTTCAACTCTGGGTATGAACTTATTTTGGATGCGACACAGATGAGGATAAATGTGGGCTTCAGCAAGATTTAGGTGCTGTCTGGAGGCCAAGTGTGTATCCACCAATCAGTATGAGCAGTGACAGGGGAGACTACAGGAAAATTGAAATGTGTGGCATTTTTTCCTAATAAAACTCTTGGAGCATTCAGGAGAGGGGAAACATTTCTATTGGGTTATGCTGTTGTGGTTTTTGTTGTTTAAACCATCCAGTACAGCTGAGTGCAGAATAGTCATCCTTCTAACAAATGTGGGAAGTTGAGAATTTAATTAGTCTTTTGTGTTAAATTATCTGAATAGATAACTATTTTTTTAATCGGGTTTGGGGTTTTTTGGTCAGATGTTGTGTTTTATTTACTTGGGCTTTTTCAAGGTATAAGCTGAACTTATGTTCAGCTATACTATTAGACCATCATTTATCATTCAAACAAGTGAATTTTTAGAGTAATTTTTCACTTCCACTATAGTAGTTTCACTCAGTCCTTTTCTTTCATTTTTCTTGGTGGATCTTATCCATATGGAAAAGTAAAAGCAGGAAAAATGATCAACAGTGTAGCTAAAATGTTTCTTGGCAGCGTTCTCCTCCCTCCTGAGTTTTGCAAGAGGCAGTATTTGTCTACCATGTCATGAAAATTCATGTCACCTGATGATTTCATCTCTTAAACAACCTGAATTCTGCTTGATCAGCATGAGGAAGAGAAGATGGTATGGCAGAGCATTTGCTTATACATGTTCAAAGCTCTTAAGAGAAATAGAAGTTAACTTGGGCTGACACAATCCTTTGCCACAGTTCTTTCTTTGTAGTGAAAGTTTTTGTCCCTGGAGGTTTGACTTTACAGAGGGATGGGATTTGACTCTTGACTTTTATCGGCTCAGAGATGAGAGAAGGGAATTCTTACGATGTAAGAAAATATGTGTAGCAGCTATGTAACCATGAAAAATCGATTTTTGCTCTCAATATTTAACACACAATTAGAAAACAGTCTGCCTCAGAGACTCTGGTTCCCAAGTGGGTAGCCTGAATCAATGAAGACTAATCAGTTTATTTGAATCAGAAAATCAAGGTACTCTCCAAAACCAGATAGAACGTTCTTCCTTATATAGTGATAACTAATTAATATTTCACACTTTTCTTCCCCTTCACTTGAATTTTTCACATAGCTCTATTAATTAAAAATATTAGATAGCTATCTGAACCAAATAACACCATCGGTGGGATTACTAACCTAATTTTTTAATTAGAAAATTGAGAATTTTAGGAATAGTCAACAGCGAACCAAAATCACAATAACAGCTCTGGCCACCAGGTAGTAATACTGTTGTTTTCCTAGTTTACTTTGCTTTTGGCCTCCTTAAACCTGCTCAGTAGTTTCCCAAAAAACAAGCAGGTGTGAGAATAAGCGCAGTTCATTCTTTTCAGAAATGTGCTGAACCTGAGAGTTTATTTGCTTTCTAAAATTTTTCTCTTCAAACCCACTCATCAGAAGGCACTTTATCAAAAGAAATAGTGCCTTGCATTTCACCACTTCCATTGCTTTCTGTTTTGATACTAGTTTATAAAATCATGTGCTGCTTTCCTCTCTCCACTCAATTCAGTTTATCTTTGTACTTTATCATGAAGCATCTTGGAATAAAGTCAATTAATAGCATGCCAATAAATTAGCCATGACATCTGTAACTTTCAAACCTATTATTGGCAGAAATCCCTTGAAGTTCAGGGAGATAGGGAGCAACTTGCTTCTTTCTGTTAGATGCTTTGTTTTTCAGCAAGGTTTAACTGTGCTAGGCCAAGGTTTCTCTACCCTGTGACCTCTGAAGTCTGAGACAAGTCCTGCCCAACACCTGCTGATGTCCACCGTCCTTCCTGATTCAAAATATCTGCTGACTTAGTGTTGCTTTCTCTGGCTTGTTTCCAGTCTCCTTCAGTGTCCCTTTCTCCTGGGACCTGTCAGTCTGCGCCTGGCATCTGTCCCTTTTTCATTTGTGTAATGGCAAAGCAAAATAAAATATTTTTGTTTGGAGGGGTAATAATTATTTTTTCATCAGTGCCTGCCTTTTGTCAACAAATGGTCGTCACTGGGTTTTAAAGGCATTCTCATAGCCTTGAAATTGTACAGTCTCTTTCTCTTAAGGAAGCGAGTATTTGCTTTAAAGGTCCTAATACTGTTCAGTAAAATTCACCTACTGTATGACAGTTGTTCCTCTGGGCAGGAGTGATTGTTCTCCCTGCAGGAAGTGCTCCATTGCTTTCAGAATCTGTTCTTTATTGATATATCCGGCTGCATTTCCTCTGACAGCTTAGACTGGTATCTGAGCTTATAGCCACAAACCAGAAGTGGCACCAATCAGGTAACACTTTTTAAGACAGCAGTCTTGCTTTGCCAAAAAAGTAACCTTGTGATCCATCTAGGTTTAGGCTAGATAGGAAAAGCCTATCAGGAAGACCTCTTTTGTTTCTTTTCATTACTGCTTTGAACACTTTGCTTAACTGGTTTTGACCTTACGCACATCTTTGTTTTACTCATGTTTTCTTGACTCTTCATCCTTTGAAGGTGGTTCATAATATAGTGATGAAATTACTTGCTGGCTGGAATCTCTTTAAGTTGCCTGTTTGCAAGATTGAAGACTTTCCTCTCACGTGACTGTTTTCCAAAGCCAGATTCTGACACTGTACCACTCCTCTCCTCCTCCTTCTGAAGCCAAACCTCCCATCTTTTTGAGGATGCTGAGGACATCAGTGTGCCTCTGATGTATGTTGTCCTTGCCTTATAAATGCTCTTTGTGGTTCTGCTGGGCCTATATTGGAAGAAATACAGTACAATGAAAATGTCACAGGGGTGGTAAGGGTGATCAAAATGAGGGAAATAATTTTGAGAAAGAACTGCTTACACTAGGAGTTTTCAGCCTGAAAATGATGCAGCTAAGAGGTACAATTCAGGCATATAAAAGGGGTTGGGTGCAAAGCAGAATTAGTGATCAGTTGTCCAGCACCATTTCAAGTATGAGGGCTGGGGATTTAAGGGAAGTTCACGTGGTGCTGAGTTAAAGCAAACAAAAAGGGAGATGGTTCTTCACACAGTGTGCTGTCAAGTTGTGAATTCCTTAAGATGTTGATGCTAAAACTGTAAGTGTTTCTAAGTGAGATTGGAGATGTTAATGGAGAAAAAAATCTGGCAAAGGCTATAACCACAAAAACATTTCCTTTTGGATTGGGTAGTCCCTTGCCTCCGTGTATTCAAGCCTTGAAGAATACACTGGAAAAGAGTAATTTCTTGCTTGCTCTATTCTTGAGCTGTCCTCTAGGCTTCTATTTTTGTCAGTAAAGCCAGGATATTGTGTGAGATTGCTCTTAGTTTTGTCCTGTTGAACTTCTGTTTTCTAAAGCATCTCAGCAATGATATTCAGGGATATAAAACAGAGAAAATAATTGTGGTATCTTTCTATAGGATCATGGCAAATGCACGGGTGGTATAGTTAATTTTATAGTATTACTGTGTTTCAGTATCTCAGATAAAAGCCCACTGGGTTGAGTGTTGTCCTGATAGACGTGAAATCCTTCACACTAGCAAGGGGAGCAAACCCAAATCTCTCAGTCCTCCCATTTCTCTGCTATTTGAAAGGTGGGCAGCACCACCTCCTTTTTTTTTTTTTTTTTTTTCTAAAGAGGTTAAATAATTCAATATTTGACTAGCTTGTTCAAGAAGAACCTGCCAGATGGGAAGCTTTGGGGGAAAGATGCTTATGATCAAGTGTCCATTCAGTAAGAGTGGAGGGCTGTGGTACGTCTGGGTGTGCAGTTCACACCAGCAGGTTAAGGTACAAAAACAGGTGTAAGTTCTTGTTTAGTTCCACTGACAGCTGAATCTACTCTCACTTTTTACTTTCTTCATATTCCATTAACATAATTGGTCCATGTCCATACTTAACTTGCATTTAGTTAAATTTTGTCTAGCATTTCTCATTTTTACCTGTACTCTTATACATATTTTGTACAATTATTTTAGCTCCATTTCAGTTTTGCAGTGTTTGTAAAACTACTTTGAAATCTGATGGAAATTTTCTGCTATCTGATGGAAGTTTTCTACTTGTGTTCAGAACATATTTTTTCAGTTGGTTGTATAAGTTATGATGTTACTTTTGAATATCAGCCACTGTCCTGCTAGCCGAAGAAGTCAATATGTGTAAATATAGAGGAAAAATAAAAACCAGGAAAAAGGTGTTCTGTGAGACAAATGTGAACCATTTATGCTTAAAAATACTTTGGTGTAGATGATATTCACTTAAAATCAATTTCAGGTGATGGAACTAATGTTAACATACTACTTGTCATTTTGCAGTGTTTCTTTATGACAAGTTAGAGAAACCATTAGAGTTGTCTCAAATTATTATTTTATTGCTAGCTATTTAACGGTTCATTAATAATCTAGAACTTCCTGCCATAAAGAAATACTTTAATTTTAGAAAATGTCAAAGGATTGAAATTTGAAGCAAGCTCTTTTACAATAAATGGCTTTTTACATGGCAGTTGCCAAATTATATTGTGGAGTAATTTTTTTATATATATCATGGAAGTTATAATCATTCATAAATATCTTGGGAGATTATTCTCATTTAGGATATTTAAATTCTTCAGTCAAATTCAGAGTGCTCTTCTAAAATACTTTCTTGAACAGTAATAACAGCTGAGGTTTTAATATGGCATATCCATTTATGCACTTCATACGAATATGCTCTTCTGTGTCTTGGCATTTAAAAACGGCAGGCACAGAAAAGGACTGCAGAGGTCATTTATGTATATATCATAACCTGTTCATGATATAGCTTGCAACATGGTGTCAGTCAGGAATCCTGCCTCCACAAATTTCACCTGGCACAGTTGTAAGGAGTCATTGGCCTGCCACTGTGTCATAGGTGCCAAGCAAATTGCAGGGTGTTGTGTTTGCTTCCAGATAAGCCTAAAAGACAGGAAACAAGCTGTGCCTCAAAACAAAAAAATTAAAAAATACAACTATTTTTATCATCTAAATGCCTTAAAAAGCTTGTCATTATACTAGGATTAAACCCAAGGCTTACTGAATCCCTCTTTTGCTCCCTTCCTTGTGGTGTCTGTAAAGCTACCTGGTTTTGCAGAATCTCTGTTGCTCCACTGATACTGCAATTTCTGTCTCTTAAACAGTACTGATAGATTAATACACAGTTTCTGAAGTCAGGTACTTGCCAACAGGAATCAGTATGTTTTTAAATTAGATGGAAAACTTACTGACTTACAATCTGAATTTATCAGTTGAAAGGGTGAAAATTGCTTCTTTTTGGCACTAGTGAAATAGATTATATTGACTTAAGTAGCATCTTCAAAAGAGATGGTTTGGGGGGATCTTGGGGGGGCTTGGTGTTTTTTGGTGTGTTTTTGTTGGGGATTTTTTGGTTGGTTGGGGTTTTTTTGTTAGTTTGGGGGTTTTTGTGAGATTTGGTTTTTATAAGACTATATATAAGACTATATAGACTATAAGACTATAAGACTGCGGCTATTATAAGACTTAGGAATTTTACTTTTTTTCTGCAATGAGAAACCAAATTGAAGCATTCATGCCTTGGAATATGTCATACACTTCTCCCTCTTCCAGAAAATTAGCAGGAGAATTTGAACTATCAAGTTTTAATGGTGCTGTATCTTCACTATATGGTCCAAAGACAGAATCATTTCATCTATAGTTTCTGATGGTCTCTGGTCTATAATTCTAAAACCCTTGCATGTGAAGAAAAGGAAATACACATAAGAAGGAATGGAAAGAGATGAAGTTTGTCTACTATTTTTATCATGACCCCACTAAACTAGGCACATTTTCCTTCTTTTAATGTGTATTTCATTAAATACCTCATTGACTCTAGTCACTGTAATCCATCGCTCACTGGGAGGCTTTTTTTAAAATAAATTTTCAAGATGACTGCCTAATTACTCTGGAAAATAAAGATGTGCATCTGTAGAAAAGATGGAGTGGTACAGCTGTCATTCCATATTAAAATCCCATAGATATGAAATTGCACTATGATGAAAAATACAGGCTCTATTGCAGAGAATTCTAGTCACTTATGTGATTTCTTAAGATCTCTACTATTACATCCTTTCTAGTCATACTAAAACTGAGGGCACAAAAGTTTGTCATGCAAATGGGGAATTTTTACTCTTTTTACTCAAAGTATTGAACAATTGTGATGCAAAATTGCCAAGTTGAACTATTATGATGATGAATATTGAATTCCTTTATTTCTGCAGTACTATCCAAAATAGACATAACTTAAATTGCTGGAATCAAGCCTAAGAGTGTCATGGCAGATTGTAACTTAGGTATTTTGAAACCTTAGTTGCAAGTTTCCTTCTGGAAATAATTGGCCTCTTTTATACTGCTCTCTCATACCAAACTTGCTGATACACTCCTTTCCTTCTGTCTAGTGTTGTTAAAATAAAAGCTTTAGAAGCACAGAAGGTAAAAAGTAATATGTGTATGCATGTTGCTCAGTAAATTACTTTGTCCAAGTAAAAGACTTGTCTAAAGCCAAATAATTTCCATTAGAAATATCTGGAAATCTATGCCTTTTTCCTTAGCGTTGAATTAATTCCAAGTCGTACATTTGCAAAATGCCCATAACTTATTTTTCAAGTTCAAAATCAAACCAAGATGTGGCAGAAGAAACCAACTGGAATGTTGGTAAGTGTAGTAAAACATATCTACTCAACTAGCTAGTGCTTGATTTGTCATTCTGCCAGAAATTTCTCTGATATTATTAATGATAACCAAGTGACATAAGAACCAAGTGACATTGTGAACGTGTATATTCAAAATTTATACCCAACTGTCTCCTTTTTATTCTAAATCCCTATTCCATATTGAGAATCACAGCTAGAACCTGAGAAGAGTTGAGGTTCCACTGGAAGAAATAATTACATACTCATACAGTAGAAAAGAGTTAATGCATCATCTTTGCAGTGAATTTCATTCATAATCATACTGTAATTTCATCGCATCACTGCAATGAAAACAACAATTTTCCAATTTAGTAGATAACCCGTAAAAATTCAGAAGATGAAACAAGATGTTTCATGTGTTGCTTCACTGCCTTTGCTCTTATCAAAAGTTTCTTCAGAGTTAAATTATGGCATGAGAATGAGGTAAGATGCATATTCAGCGTAGAGTTGAAGATTAATGGTGTTGCAGCTGAACAATTCTACTGCCCAAGAAAGTATTCTACTCCCAAGAATATCATGTAAGGCTCGTGGTTGCCTACCATCATTGAAGACAATGTTGTCTCAAACAATACAGGAATTGTAATGATTGTAGTATTTTCTGAACTGCAGGGCAGAATTCTTTTTTAGCCATTACTTACCATGAGCAGAAGTGAATGTCCTACTTCCTCTTGTTTGGATTGCCTATTGAGCAATAAGCTGACAAGAACAATAATCAACATACAAAGCATCTTTATACCTAGAATTACTTTCAAGTATTAAGTCTGTCTTTATAAATAAATCAGTGATATTTTCATTAAGCCCAAATTTTATACCCAAGACAGTGGCCAATCCTGTAAATATTTTCCATTTATGTTGTCTGAAGTTAAGTTTAAGAGCCATATCTTGTGGGCTGCTTTCTGGAAGTTCTGAGCTCTGCAACTCTCATCAGATAGATCAAATGTACAATTTCAGCATTCTGTTCCACTCAAAACTTACTTTACTGAGAACTTGATTTGAAGAAACACTAGAATGTAGCTTGCAGGTATACATTATTGAGGAGGAAAAATAGCATAAGAATCTGCTAGACATATTTAGAAATTATTGGTTCTGTTTCTCATACATCTATTTTAATTATTCTATGGGAACCTTCAGAACCAATGGTTGCATATATGCTGTCCTTGAAATTTAATATTATTTTTCTTTCTAAGTAGACCCATGATTAAACAAATAATAAGATGCCAAATAAAACAAATATTGCTGTATAGACTTTGCTCAGTCATAAATTTACCTTGAAAGACACACCATTTTTTAAGTGTGCTTCACTTTTCATTCCTGTTTACAGATTTCTGGAAAATTTTCTGTAGTAATCAGAGCTGAGTCAAATAAAACACTTGATCAAAAAGTATGGTTAATTAGTGAGTTCTGGTATCTTCATTTGAACAATTCTAACCTCAATTAAGGCTTAGAGATGCAAAGTATCTGAGAATAATGTAATATTGAAGCAGCAAGGCTTGTGTTTTAAATTCTTTCTGGATAATACTGCATTCACTAACTATTGCTGTCAGCTTTTAGTTCCTTTCAGGGAATGGATTTACACTGAGTACAGGGCAGAGCCCAAAAGTGTTGCATCAATCTGCAGCACTCACACCAAAAATGTATACAGAGAGAAAGTTTAAAAATTGAAATCGGATTCTGTGCTTGTCTGCATAACTAGAACAAATTCTACACCTGAAAATCCTAACCTCTTAAGTGCCCTCTGTGGTCTTCCAAATCTTGGTCCTGCCTCCTGTGTTGCTTTTGTGTCTTCTGTAAGCTTCTGTTTGATGGTGGGCAGGGAGGTCAGGCTTGTTTGTATGGCCCTGGTAAAACCTGGCCCAGAAAAGCATGAGATTAAAGGAGAGTCTTCTGTTTGCTGGTTCAAAATATGTAATAGCTACTCTATTATTATTTCTTTGCACAGATCTATGGTCTCAAACCAGGGCCTGTTTGAGCTTGCTACTGTGTAGGTACAGAATAATTCAATGGGTGTAGCTGTCTTAGCAGAAGGGTTGTTTAGGTGGGAATGCAGCTTTTGCAGAGTTTTGCTCCAGGTTTTTCCTCACCACTTAAGCTCAATGGATGGGGAATGATTCAAAACTGCAAGGAAACTATTTACACAGAGGTGATGCACTGAATCAAATAAATCACTTTAATGTAATTTAATACAACTTACATAATTGAGCTTTTGGTTTCCCATTTAAAAAAAAAAAACCAACCACACAACCCAAAACCCTTGAAAAGCAGAGCAACAAAAAAAACCCAACCTATTTGGACACACTGTATCCTTTGGGGATTTTGATATCCAGGGCAGTAAGTCATTGAATGCTACCTCAGGGTGGGAAAGAAACAAATTTATCTGGAATGCGTCCAAATGTCAAGAGAAACATTTTTGGTTTGCATTGGTGTTTTGTTTGATAAATTATCTGCCTTAACTTCCCATTCTTCTATTGGTAGGAAATAATTGTTTAATGCAAATGTGTTCTTCCGCTCACACGGCTTAAGAAAGCTGAAATTCACTTCAGTTAGCTTTGGCTTTTATTGCCTTTTTTTACAGAAGTGAAAAAACTGTTTTAAAATCAGTTGTTTTGTTGAGATGCACTTGAAGTCTCAGTCTCTGAAAAGAGCTTGTGATTTAAACTGCCCCCCCCGAAGCATTTAGTCTACCTTTTTCTTCTTACTTCTTTAGGAAACTTTCATATTTAAAGTGGGATTAAACTTGCTTTGCACCAGAGGTCCACCTCATCCACTGTTCTGCCTGGCAGTGTCTCTATCACATGTTTCGTGAAGGTTTTCTTGAGTTCTCCTTCCCTAGCATATATCTAAGGGATGTCCTGAAGAGTGACAGATCCCAGAGAGAAATAAGTTTAGGATAAACTGGACATTTTACTGAGAAAGTGTATTTGTTTTTCAGACTGAAGGAATAGCATAATCTTACTAGAAGTATTGGTATCAGTGTGACATTTAGCAAGGAACTGTCTCTTAATGCTAATGAAATGTACTGGACAGAGCTAATTTCCTGCAGTATTGCAATAATAGAAGCCTTGGTGGTGTTTCCTTCATGATGTACCCTAATTTAGGAAAATTTCACTGAGTTTCCTCTAAACTAATTAAAAGCTAATCATGTCAAAGAATTTACAAATCTGTATTGTAGCGTGAGCCTACTTTGCTGAGTTCATTTCTGAGTCTCAATATGAAATCATGTTATAGTATTGCTGTTTATAAGAAAACATCAATTTTTGTTTTCTGTATAGATTTTTGTTTTTACCTTTACTCACATAGGCTCACATTTGGTGAAGTGAGATGAGTTGTTTTCATGTAACAGCAAAAAATGCACATGTTCAAGAAAAGAACATTGTTGCTTCTTTTCTGTAGATAAAATGAGAACCAACAGCATTGTTGGGCATAAAATAGTTTTAGCATCATGAACCCCAAAGCAAAGATTTTCCCATCCTGTGGAAGAAAGTACAAGGCTAAATTCCACCCCTTCCTGCATTCAGGGAAAACTGTTGTACCTTAGCACAGCCTTAAAAAATAACTGTGCAAAAAGAGCAATACAGATGCTTGAATATGTAAGACCTAATTTTAACATGGACCCATGGAGACAAGCTTTCTACTCAGCCTTCCCAGCTGTACATATGCTTATGCTCTCTGAGCACGAGGGAACTGAGTCTGCAGTAAAACTAATAAAAATCAATTCTCCTTGATTGTGCTGTGTTGATTCCAGAGCTGCCAAAACCTTGAAAGGTGGTCTTTATGAATGCAAGTGTTTTCTTTTGCTCCTAGAGGAATACCAAAGTGAGAATAAAAAGGCTGTTATGCATTCTTCACCAGTTATGAGCTGTTTTTCAAAGACTGAGGAGAAGCTGAGTGATAATTTACCTTTTGAAGAAGGGGAGAAAAAAATACTCTCCTGGGAAAAAAAGGAATAGGAGCAGTAGGGCCTTGTTTTCTGATTGTAACTATGAATATCAGGTCAGGTGAGACCATTAGAAAATGTCCCAGTCACACTTGAAGAAATAGTTTAAATTACTCTTATTGCTTTCCTTTTGGTGCGTTTTTAGCCTTTCTGTCATTATGTAAACCCCTAGAATGATTATAGGTCAAGTTTAGACCTCAGTCTCTCCTACCTGGGAATGCTGGATCCAGCAGTCCAGGCCAGAGTCCTGGTGCTCCTTCTTATACTGTAGAGTGGTGAATAGCAGTCAAGCCCTGAGTGGGGCATCACTCCACGCAAACAATTCCCACAGCCATCCCCTTCCATCCTGCTCCTCTGTAAAAATAACTCACAAAGTAAGTCTGTAGCAGGGGTTCTGCTGTTTCACAGTTCTGATTGCTTTTAGCAGAACTGTTTGGGTGTTTTTCATCTTCACCATTGCATTTGCTGACAAGTAGTTCACCCCAATCTGGCTGCTAAAAACAGAGTCCAAACATGCAAAGGATATTATCTTTAAAAACCTTATTTCTATCAGCAGACCCATAAGGTCTTTGGTGAGCAGATTACTTGGGGTTTGTCCTCTGTCCTCTGTCACGTGAATTCACTGCAGGTGGTGAAGGAAAACAGGAGTTTACCCTTTGCTTTCTTAAAATATCCAGGTGCCCAGCATCCTGGCTCCATCTCTGTAAAAGAGTAATGTAATGACTGTCACAAGTAATAGAAGGTAAGGATGTTTCATGTGCTCTTGGTTTAAAAAGGAAAAAGGAAGTTTAAAACATGATTAGAAATTACTTGGAGGTTGGGGGAAACTGACAGGAAATGGTTAATTGTGGAGAATAAAAATAGTCTCATTTTATTATAGAAATAAGTTGACAGGTGGGCCCTAGAGTAGCACTACCCAAACAACCAGATATGTGAATTTTGGGAGCAAAAGGGATGGACACAAAGCTCCTATAAGTCTTCCAAGCATGTGTGGTAAGCATGCTGTCTGCATTTCAGTGATTCTGCAGAAATTCATCTTAAGTGGTAAAAAATAAAAGCAATAAAAGAGCAGGGATGTATCAGTCTGACCTAAAGAAGAAAACAGCATGACAGATTGGCACAAGTTTAATGAGTTATTGAGAATCCCCTGTGGTAGTTACCACAGAGCTGCAAAATTGGTGAAATATAAATCTAGTGGTGTTATTAGCATTTCAGTCATTCTCACAGAGAACAGGACTTAGTTATTCAGTGGTGCACTTGTGAAATAGCAAAATCTATTAAACCCTCACTTTTGTCAAATCCTTCTAGGTAAAACCTAGAACACTTTCTGAAGAAATTGGCCTCTTAAATTTATGGCAGAAACCAGTCACAGGAAATTGGCCTCAGTAGTACCATGCACATTAACTGTATTATGAATCAAAGTCACTAGCAGTTTCTTTTTGAAATGTGAAAGATGCTGTTGTAATACTGTGCTTAATTCTATTTTTTGAAGTTGAAAAGATTCCTCCCTGTGGGGATGTGGCGTTGGGATGAATGGTTTGCTGAGACAGGTTTTACAAATTCTCACCAGGCCAGTAATAATGGGTTGGAATGAACTCTGGAGGGCTCCTGTGAGACACTCATAAAATACCATCAATTTTTAAAATAAATATATCGAGTATTTCTTTCCCTGAGGTGTGGATGGACTTTGCTTACATCTTAGCTGTAGAGTGCTGGAGCATCCTCAGCAGAGGTTGCATCCTTGAACTTCAGTCTTTGCAGAGTAGCTGATTGCCTTCAATGACTTGAAGGTACCATGAGTTGCAGTGGAAAATACAGCAGGCAATGAGTGCTCCAGGTTTGTGCCTGTTGAAGTGTATCACAGAGAAATTATGACAGTCTGAGCCACTGCTTACATTAGGATGGTAATCCTAAAGGATCAACAGAATGGAAAAACAAAACAACAAAAGAAAACAGTGCCAGGCTTCCCTTCCTCTCCAAAACCGCATTTGTGTGGTTCTTGCAATGCCTGGCACATGGCCAGAATCTTTGGGTGGTGTCGCAGACATCTTTCATGAAAAATCCTTTCTTAAGATTTTTCCTTGTGAGAAGCTGCAGTTTCAGCAACCAAAGTAAACAATGGTTATCTGCTGCTGTGGAATGCAACAGGTAGACCCATGATTGGTCTCCTGTAGATGTTGAGATTTCTTGACCACTCATAGCAGAGCTGGCTCTTGCTCTGTCTGAGACACAGATCTTTGTTATTCATTCTTTTCTATTCTTAGCTTAGCTAGCTTCTCAAGAAACCTTTTCCTTTCTATTGCTTTTTAGTATAGTCTAATGTAAGATATATCATAAAATAATAAATCAAGCCTTCTGATCATAGAGTCAACATTCTCGTCTCTTCTTCATCCTGAAAACCCTTGTGACCACAGTCACAGGGTGGACTTCAGGGGGTTTTGCTCTGTGTGGCTATTTTGACTGCCTAAACTAGGGAGGGTGAAAAGAGGTTTGCAGCAACAGGCAGACAGATCAGGGGGAGGTTCAATTGCTTTCTTGTTATTATGAATTTTTGAGACAGCCCATCAACACACAGGATACTTGATTGTCTTTCTGCTGCATGTTTTAGGCAAAGAAAGCTAATAGGAAATATTTGTTTCCTGCTCTGAAAATGTTTGGCACTTGCTGAAGTCTCTCACTGATACAAACTCTACAGTTCTTAAAATTTCATTCTCTTTTTAATGATGTGAACATCTTCGCAGTGACTCTTTCTCTACATTATTTTGTCCCTGCATAGTTTGTCCCAGACAAGAAATACACAAGTTAAGTAGATTTCCCACTTCAGTGGGGACTGCTGAGAGGTCTTCTGTACACTTGGGAGGAATTTTCTAGTTCTGTCCTTGAGGCAATTGTGTACAGCAGGACCTGTGCTGCAATGTCTGAAACAAAACAGGCTTGAGGGAATGAACCCTAAGGGCTGAATTTTTCTGTCCCCCAAAGCACCTGAAAAAAATGCAGCAAGGCTTTCTCATTGCTGAGAACAGCTTGAGAAGACTCCTCTTTCCCTCAGACTAACAGCCAGAAAAATTAAGACCAAATGATCTAAACCACCATTGGTTTAGCTCAAATTGTTTTTACTCTACAGCTTGAATCTTTGTCCTCTTTCTTTCTTTCTTTAATACATTGTGTTTGCAGGCCCAGGATTTACTCCTGATTTAATATTTCTGTAACAGGGAATAGGATTAAATCCTCCAGATCCGATATTTCTGTTAAATAGCCTAGCAGAAGTGCAGAGCTCTTGGTTCTGCTTATCAGGATTTGTATTTGTTTTGCAGCAGCTCATGGGATGACATGGGAAGGAAGGCCTGGCAGATCTGGATGCATAACAAAAAGACAGTTTGGGTAGGATTCATATCCCTTAACAAGGAGTATTTTCAAGGGAAGTATCTAAATCTGACCTAATCCTCTTAGGCCCCATATTCAGACAAAAGAACTAAAGAGACACTTCAAGGCTTTAAAGGAGAAATACAATTTTCATATTATGATGGGTACTGTAAGAGTGGATGAGCTACTGTTATCTCTTTTCCACACTGACTTTGAAGAGAATTTAGAGCATGTACCTCAGATGTAGATGCTTATACTCTACAGTGGGTTCATGGGGTGACATGAATACATGCAAAAGAAAATTTTTTTTTAAATCTTGGTAACCCTACTGCTATTGTGTTATTTGGGATTCATAGCACTTTAAATGAGAGTATAATGTGGCTTTCGAGCTCAATTCTTAGTTAAAGAATTCTCTGTCCTTACTCCACTTACCAAACCCAATCCCAACCTGTGGCTTGAGACCTTGATTCTTCAGTGGTCTTACAACCATGTGATAACAAAAAGCTTTCAAAAAATCTGACTAGCATTATATGAAATATCTTCAATGCTTTGGGGTTTGTAATTTTTTGGAAAGAAAAAGAAAACTTTAGGTTGTTTTTTTAATAATACTTAGAGTAAGAGACTACAGAATTAAATTACTTTTTTTCTTTCTAAGTTCCAAGAAGAAGCTTTTGAGGATGTCTGTCTTGGTTTTCTTAGCTCTTTGTTTTGAATCAAATGATAAACTTTTATTTTAAAGGTAATACAAGGAAAAAAATGTGGCTGTCAGAGTTCAGGCTGCTAACGAAGTGATTGATTAAAGTCCTATTTTTACTTCAGTCTGACACCCAAGCAGCTGCATATGTCCCTGGGATGAAAAGAGAGACTATCAGCCCTCAGCTGAATTGCAGGGTGCTTCTCCACCTTGTAACTGTCAAAATGTGAGGATGGAGAACAAAAAAGAGAGGTTTTATCATGGTTTTGTTTTTCTTGTGGACTTTGCACTTTTCTTCAGTGCTTGTACTGATGAATGAATTATTAGATACTATGTTTTCCTTGTGTTCCCTAGTGAGCGCTGTGATTTTGCTGGTTTTAATGAAGCAAAATGTCTTTGTTTACTTGATACTTGATGTTTTAAAACAATTCTCTTGTTTCAACGTTGGAAATAAAATGCAGTTTCATTGTATTCTTTAAAACAGAATTAAGTGTTGTTCTGCTCTGACAGTTGTGAAGATGCACATTTTAAATACTCCAGGAGGGGAGCCTATGAAATACCACTGCAAATTCTTGTAAGTCAAAGCTTTCCTGAGGAAATGGGTAAAAAGTTTTTAGGTCTTCAGTGGTTGATGCAGGAGTAGAAGAAGATCCAGATTCTGAGTGGCTAAACACACTATGTGACTGCATCTTTTGTTTTACCAACTGGACAATAGTCTAGTTCAAGACCTGGAGAAATGAGAAGGCAAAAGTAAATTTTAGTCTTTCTGAATATCAGAAGACATTCTCATTCAATGAGTACTTGACTAAAATTTGAGGAAATACATAGAAACAGCAGTGCTAAAGCACAGCCCTGCAGCAGTTTATGTATGAAGAGATGGCTTTTATCGGTGTACACAGAGTGTGAGAATTGAATGCATGCCCAGCTGTGTGTGTTAGGGACAAAGATGTACATCAAGGGTCAACTCAGTTAGAAACTGTTGTACCTCTTTTTCTCAGTTTCACTTGCTTGTGGGTTATGCTGGGTAAGGATTTGTTGGGTGTTATACACATATTTAACCTGATGTCCTAGTGAGGTGAGCAGATGGTGATACTTGAAGGTGGATTAAAATTGTTCCAATGTATAATCATCTTAAAACTATGTGGACTAGCACAGAAGAGGTGCTGCAATGATCTGGAAATCAGTAGATTCAGTTATCTGTAGGTAGATCCTTGCAGACATGTGTGTATTGGGTATGTGCACAATAGTTTCAGGAGAGCCTCTTCACTGTAGCCACCTGAGTGCTAAGATGTGGATTTATTCACATTATTATTGTGTAGCATTAAAGTCAGACACTGTAAATAGTAATTACACCTCCCATGCATCTTTTCCTCGTGCTCTATTTTCTACTTCATCAATACACCCAGGTAATGATATCTCAAGTAGTCATTTCTTCAGCGTCTCTGCCTGTTCAGCATGTCTTCAGTCCCTGTCCTACATACAAAAATCTGGTGAGAATCTATTGCATTTTCATCTGAATTGTTTTGTCTACATTATTAAATAACAAGGTGCCTGCAAACCATAATTCACTGTAATGAAACTTCAGTTAAGTACCATTCTTATAAGCAAACTGCTGTCTTGGAGGGCTATTTTAAGCTGTCTCTGTTTATTCCTGTGAAAATCTGCATGACCTTTACTTGGAGAGGACCCTTACCATAAACCTTATGCAGTCAGGGGGAGTCCTGTGAGAAGTCACACTCCTCAGAGCGTGCATCTGTGGTGAGCCATTAATTCACACCCTTTCTTTGGCAAACAAATCAGTTCATCTTGAATGTGCCAGACCAATCCACAAATTTTGGATGAATTTCTAGACATCCTGAAACCAAAGGCTAAGTTTCTTCTACTAACTTCTGTAGGGCCAGATTTTTATCCCTGTGTGTTCTTAAGAGAACGCTTATTTTAGGTACATGATACCAGTGACATTTAAACACCTGATGTTAAGATTTCCTACTGAGTTCTTCAGCCCAACCAACTCCTTTCCCCAGCCAAAGAAAGCATGTCATAGAAGTTAATAAAATATTTAAAGAATAAATGGCTGGAATAATTTGTTGTGAAGTAAGTTTCAGATCATGAATCCTAGTTCATATGCTGAGATGCTGCTATTATTCTGATTTTTAAATGGAAGATGATTAGCTTCTGTGGTTCTTAAGAGCACTGAGAAATCCTGAAGTGTCTGAATGAATGAATGATGGAGTAGTGCAGTATTGTACTGTATTCATTACTCAGCTGTAACTCAAAACCAGCTTGATTATTTATTTTCCTACTTTCTTCAAGGAAGGGAGAATATGAAATTATTGCTTATACTTTGGAAGTTACTAGTGGTCTTGCTTGATCAGAAGACTGTAAGGAGTTCTGAGATTCAGCTGTGTCACTTATGGTAGGCAAATTTCTTGCTTTTCCATGACTTTAGCATAATGGATGGCTGCAACATATTCCACTGTTTTTTCCACACTATATTTTTTTTCTCCTGAAGTTCATATGAAAGGATATGCAGTTGACCAAACTGCACACCAAGCTGCAGTTTTAAAGTAGTATTTAAACTGTCACTTGTCTTTACTTAAGCTGATACCAAACCCAGGATAACAAGAGGGGTCAATCAAAAAACTTCCAATAATAAAGCAACCTTTATTCATCTCATTGAGAAATCTTATGTCAGTTTAGGACAGTTTTTCAGCAGAATTATTTCTTCTGTTGAAATCTCTCTAGAAGTTTTTAACAGCACTAGTCAGGGACGGTAATTTGGGATTTTCTTTTGTGGCACATTTATATTTAAATATGCATTATCTGATGATTTCTGTTATCCAATGAGATGTGTTGCTGCTGTTTGATATGAAATTGGGTGTACTATGATCTGCTGAAGATAAAAGATTAGGTGCATCACTAATTGAGATCAGCACAGTTGTATCAACCCAATCTGCATAAGCTGAAGGTACAACTGAAGCATTTTCTTGCCAAGTGACACTTTTTTCATTGAAACACCCACAAATAAGTTCCTTTTTGATACTTTTTTGATTACGAACACACACACACACAAATATTCCATGTTCTTCTGCATTCTGTATTAGCCAACATTAGAAGTGGCTGGCTGGAATGGCCCTGAACTGTAAATCCAAACAGTTGGTCACAATAATGACCAAGGTGAAGACATGAGCAGGCATTATTTGCTAGCTAATTATCTCCTGAGGCACTCTGGTCAGGGGAAACTTTGGTCTGAAGTCCTCTGATGCCAGGGGTGAATAGCTCATCCTTCAGGAACTTCTGTCTCAGTCACAGACACAGTTTATGTCGGTCTGACAGCTTGCTTCATTAAATGTGTGGTTACTGATTTACCAAAAAGGCATGATTTCCTCCCCCTCACTCCAGCATCCTCCCTCCATAAGCTTTGTAGATCTCATAGTTATTTGGAGGTATAACAGAGGGTCACCAGGGACGGATACACAGTCACGAAACTGGATCATGATAGCCAGGGAAACTTTATGTTCTTCTGATGGCATTTCAGTAGGAAATGTAGAGATGGAGGAGATGCTGAAGATATATTCATTGGTACTTGTTTTGGTTCTCATCTTCTGACTTTTTGCTGTTACAGGAAACAGTTAATTTCAAATAGATTTACTCAAATAGAGTTACCTCAGGTTTTGTATCAACTTGATTTGAAAGGTTGATGGGCACCCTATTGAAAATAAAAGCTAGCATAAATTACACAAGTCTATGGTGTGCAGCCAGCTGAAATTTACTCTAAGTCCAGTCCCTGAACAGTCCTTCTGTTGCTCAAGCAAAGACATCACCAAAGGAGAGCCCAGCTTTGTTCGTAGGTGATACAGCTCAGCTGGGCAGCCAGACATGAGAGAAAATAAAGAACAGTTTGAGTAAACAAGATCTGTGCTGATCTCAAATTCTACACTTGCACTGGAGTGGGTGGGGCTGTACTGATGTCCCATCAATGTAAGAGGGAAACTGCCCCTCAGGGCACCACCAAAGCTCAATCAGGTGCTTTTTTTCACAGTATTTTATTGCAAAATGCATTTCCTGATGTGGTCAAAGCACACTGGCACAGCTCCCTGATAGCTTGGAGGAAGCTCCTTCCAGATTAAAGTATAGTCTTTACACTTTGCAGAGTGGCTAAGAAAAATAGATAATGCTTTTAGAGACCTTTTGTCTTCTGGGTTCCTTTTGACCAAATGTTTTGTTTGCTTCTCCAAGGTACTGAAAAATGCAACCATTCATCTATATTTTAATGTTCTCTCTGGTTGCTTTGTCGCTTAGTGTTCAAGAAAATGGCTCATTGCACTTACATGTCCCTTTCTCCTTTCCACATCCATATTACTTAACACCTGGCTAACACCACTCTGAACCTTCTTCCTCACACCTCTCTCTGATTTGAAAAAACTCCCACGGTGGAAGAGTAGCTTTTCTTCTTTTCTTTTCTTTTGAGTTAGAAATCTTTGTGACTATATTTTTGCTTGTTTCTCTGTGTTCCACTTTGTGCAAATGTTACTGCTTGCAAGTGCATAGGCCATTGACTGCCTCCCTGTTTGTGCCCAGTGATTAGAGCAGTCCCAAAATAGATTTCTTCATGCTGGTGGAGCCATGTGCACACGGAATGCTTGTTTGAAATATTGGAGTTAACAGCACACATGGGAAAAGAAGGCAGCACACTTGACTCTATTTTTGTGATTGTGTGCAGATGCTGTTCTAAATAATGGTGCTAATGAGACTAGGAGAAAAATAATGGTAATGACTGAAAATACAAGGCCAGTCCCTTGTGTGCTCCCAGAGTAACACTCTTTGTAACACTCCTAGTATTAGTCAGTCTCATTACGATACTGTCCCTTCAGAGCAGCAGCCTCATAGCCCTTTGCTGCAAGAAAACACCAGCAGTTTATCATGATCAAGTCTTCATCTAGCAGGAGTGTCAGTGTTTGCCTATTTTCTTCAACAAATATTCTTCAGAGAGGAATTTATTGCTGTCTGCACTGGGGTGCCAATGCTTGGTAGCTAATAGCTGGATCACAGTCTTAAGTGAGATTTAGTTTCTCAGCTCTTACTGAGCACTAGAGAGAGCTGGACACCCATTTGCTTCTTTTTTTCATTGTAATATTCCATCTTATTATCTCTCCTCTTTATTCTTTTTGGTAGGTTGTAATTTGTACTGGATTTTCCTAAAGGTGATAGCAATGGAGCAGGGCAGGGAATAGGGGCAGAATGGATCCTGTGTTAATCATTTTGTGTGGTCCCACAGCAGAAAAACTGAGAAGTTAAGTTTTCTGTAGACTTGCTCCCTGTCACTGAAGTCTTCACTGTTGAAGGAGGAATATAGAGTGGAATCTTTCCTCACAGTTCTCTCACTCCTTGTGCTTTCTGTGGCTGGATCTATAGAGGTAGCTTGAAAAGGACTTGTTTCTGAGCACTTGATCCCAATGGTCCTTGAAGGAATTCCCTTTTTTGTTCATGACTATGGCCAACAGAAGCTCTCCCAGACAGCCTCTGGACTTTATTTAGAATGCAGTACAGGGATTGTTCCCACTGGGCTGTTCACTTGTGGGTACCCTTTATGAGCTTAAGGCAGCTAAACAGAGCAAATGAAGGCTGTCCCATGCCCACAAGGTTGGAGAAGAGACCAAGGCACTTCTTGCCAATGGTGGCTGTGCAGGGCAGCCTGCTCTCTTTCTCTGGAGAGCCCATTCAATGTGCCTCTGTGCTAGAGCCAAAGCCTTTCTCCTTTCAGCAATGTTGCAGGAAGGGAAGGGGTCTGGCCAGGTTAGATAAGCTTCAGCCACAGGGTTTGTGTTGTCCAGTAGGACAGGTATGACAGCTGCTGCTCATAGGGGTGCCTCAAGGCCAGTCAAAAGCTGAAGCCAAACAAATTATCCTAGTATTTTTTCCTTCCCTCTAGAAGCACTACTGCTACCAAGATTGTTAGCCAGTGGCAGCTTTCGCCACCAGATTTTTAAGTTACTGGGAAGGATAAGGAGAAGGAAACACGTAGAGAGTATATTAAGTAAACTTCATTTTCTCAGACCACTGGTAAAACCAGCTGATTCTGCTGATTTATCTTTTAGAAGCTCCAATAACAGTTGCTGGTGAAAATGTGCTGACAACTCGTGGTTTTTTGTCTATAATTGATTAGTACCTAAGAACATTGTATTATTTTTGACAGTCTGATGAAGTTCTCTAATTGATATTTCTTGCAAATAGTTTCTAAGCTGAAGGAATGTATTTACAGCCAGAGTTGATGGATTTGAAATCATGATTAAAATAGATTTTTTAATCAGCCAGCAGAAATCTTTTACATAGATCGTTCATTTTTGTTTTCTATTTCATTTGTACTTGCTAGTTATTTTCCAGGAGCAGTATGCATTCTTAGGGCATGCACGACCATTCAAAACATGCTGATTTACAACATGATAAAGCTTTTGTACTAAAAGCCAGTGTTACTTTGCTAAACTGGCAAAGGCACAATATATAATTGTCTACATGCTTTATTTCCAAATGAATGCATACTAAGTATTCTTAGCTTTTAGTATTTTTCATAGTTGCATTCTGCAACTTTTTTGTATTTTTTAACCTTCTCATGTCAGGCAATCTGTGAATGGGAACTAATTAGAGTGCAGTTGAGATTCATGTCAGCATTTTGAATTGGTTTTGTTTTATAAACTTAATAAAATGCATTCTGCTACAAAGTCCATTTAGCCTAGTTTTTAATACCACCTGATAGCTGATGCCTAGGAAAGAGCACAGTGAGGTAAGTATAAAATAATACTTCCCCAGTGCACTCTAGTGGTCTCTGGAGATCTGTAGCTTGTAGTCTATGTGAGCCAAATAAGCTTCTCCCTGTTTATAAGCCCCTGATAGATACTTTTTTTTCTCTCCTTATATTTATTTGCCTGAGTGCTTTATGAAGCTGGTAGGATTTTTAGTATGTCTTCCCACAGCATGTGGTTCCACTGCTGAACTGTGTGTTGCATTAAAAAAAAAGCCTCCTTTTGCTGTTTTTATCCTGCCACATGCTGATCTTATTGATTTCATTTTATTTCTATTAGGAGAAACAGTGAATAATTTCCTACTCACTTTCTGCAAGCTGATGAGGATTTTAGTCATCACTCATTTCTCTAGATTCTGAAGGGTCTTGCTCTGTTTAAATGCTCTTTATGTGCAATCTGCTCTGTGTCTTTGATTGTATCTGTCTTTTTCTCTATGGGATCATTCTGGTTGTCCTGAATCTGTTAACGTGTAGAGGGAAACAGTTTGGCCCCTGTTCAAGTGTAGCATGCATTCATATAGAAAGCATTCTCTCTAGTTGTCTCTTCCTTGCTAAAGATAGCTTTGTTTAATATTAGAGTGCTAGAATTATTGCAGTGCTTTACAGACAGAGGAGAAAAATAAGTTTGCCAAAGCACATTTTATGTTCAAAACTAACTGATCCATTGAAGAACTCAGTGAGTTCTTGTAGTTAGTGAACAGGTTTAGGCCATGCACTGTTCATATTTTTAAAACTAAAAGTTCTAGAAATTAAATTTCTGCTATGTTGTTTTTATATGGTTAGGGGTTTTTAATTTCCTCAAATCCTGGTTGATTTTGTTCAAGGCAGAATGACTTAGCTTGACACCAGTAAAGGTACATATGATTTTATTTGTGTCAGGATTTGTGTTGGATTTGTCAGAATGAACTGTTTTCCTCCTTGATCTTTCTGGGAAACAAATGATGGCAAGTACCATTGGAGAGAAGATGCTGGGGTAGTAAGAATCTTACTATAAAATAAAATGGCACTTTTCTTACAGGCCTATTTGGACACATTTTTCATAAAGGTTAATAGTGTGACAATTTACTCTAGCTTAACCCTGATGAGTCTCTATAGACTTTCTTAACAGAACATTCTTAACATATTTTCTTATAATTTAGCTTCTTCAAACCATTAAAGTTTACACATGTCATAATGTCCCACATCATTACTTTTTACTTTTTTCATTACAGAAGTCACCATTGCCTGGACACTGTTTAAATAGAACAGTAGATACATGAAATAATTTTTTGCTTTAATAGTCAGTCTTACTAAAGTGGGAGGGGGGGAAGTGGCATAACAATGTTTCCCCTTGGCAAAGAAGTTTGATTCATCTGTACTGCCATAAAATATTTTGCAGGGGCTCACAAGAGGTTCAGTCATCTTGTTTTCTTAATGTTTTTGGCTTAGCAGTGACATTAGTTTTGGCAGGACTTTGGACTGACAGAGCTAAGGCCTGTGTATGATCTGTCACTAAGAGGAACCGATCTCTTGCATGCTGAATGGTGCAGTACTTATGAATCTGACACTTTCTGCTTTGTTTCCTTAAGGCAGCCATGGCTCAAAGTGGTGTAATCGGGGATGGTGTGACAGTCTCTTCATCTTGGGAAATGAGTGCCAGATGTATTGTTTTTCAAGTTATTGCTGTGGTTTAGTAATGATAGCCATGATAAAGCTAGGATAAGGATACAAATTTTTTTGTGCCATAACATTCCAATTAAGGGTTTGCAGTGCTGATAGCAGCCTAAGGCTTAACTGACACCTAAGTTAAAGCTATAATAGTTTATTTCTGTGAAACTGTGTAATTTACATAGTTTCTGGACTTCTGCATTGTGCAGTGTTCCATCATGCACAGTTAACAGCCCACATACCTGTTTTTTAGGAGAATATCCATTCCTTTAAAAACAACAATTCAACAATTCAAATATGAACTTGCTACAGTCAGATGGTAGAAAGCATAAAATCAACACTCAATTTTGACTATATGCAAGGTAATATCTTCATAGAGGGAAAATGGTTTTATTAGTTGAATAGAAATAGCTGGAAGAAACAGGAAATCTCTCAGGCCCACAGTCTTCTCATCTCCTTTTTCAATATAGGGACCTATTGCTCCAAAAGCTTCATCAAGAAAGACATATTACAAGCTGTTCAGCATGTTAAAATGAAAAACAAACAATATTTCATGTTTTCTGAAAGAAAATTTTAGTGATGCATTTCCTTTCCAAGGCAAAAACTTTGTAAAGTCTGATGAATTTTCATCCCTGTGGCAGACCTTCACTGTGCTGTATTTAACTAATAGTTTCTCTTTGAATGCTGGCCTTTCTTCCTATTTAGGCTGTGTTGTGGATGTTAGCCTCAGCTGGGGATTTGAGCTTTGATTGTAACTGTGGAGTGAGCTGGATCTACATTTCATCAACTCTAGGTCGCCCTGTGTAATGAGGGCATTTAGCTGGAGGGTGAATAGACAAGGGGAACAATGGAAAGCAGCTTCACTAACCTATTGAATCAGATGGCAAATAAATATCAAATGTTTGCAGTTGTTTTCTTAAGAAATGTTGTTGTAAGAACATGAAGTGTTCTATATCCCGATGAAAAGGTTTTAAAGACAAAGACTGCTGATGCAATAATGGAAGAAATACCTGATTTTGTTTCAGTCCTTTCTTGTTCTGGACTTTGTGATTACAGCCCTGGGCTTTGTGTAGAGAATCTGCCCATTTTCAGGACAAGCTGATGCATCTTTTTAAGCATAACAGTGAAACTTGGTATGGCATGAGAGATGGATATTAATAATAATATAGAGGTAGAACAGTATGACTGCTTAAAATTGTCAAGAATGGCAGGCAAAGCTAAGTAAAAAAAGCTATAACCACTCTATTCTGAGATCTGTAGACATCTGCTTTGAAGAATCTTGCAGAAACATCTCAGATTTGTCAAGCTTGCTGTAATGAACCACATTTCAAGACTACTTTGTTGAAATAAGGGTCTGATCATTAGAGAGAGTTACATGAATCTTAGTGGTACAAATAGGTCTTACGGTATTGTCTAAAACTGCCTGAAATATAATTCTCCCTTTTGGCTGTTCTTCCTCCTTAGATTTTTACCATTCTTCTTCATAGCCTAGGGAGCATAGTCAGCAGGATGGAGAGAATGGATGAGTATTTAAGATCAGTGAGACTGTTTTCCATCATCATACCTGCACCTTCCCACTCACACTTTGAACACTGTTTCCCAAGAAGGGGCACCTCTGGCCACTTTGGGATCCTGTCAACAACCTCTGTTGTTTTAGCCAGAGAGGTTAATTCATGTGTCGCACAATATGGGAAATAAGTGAGTGGTGACATGTTTCAAGCTGCTCAGTGGGTCAGATTGATCCCAGCTGTTCCTCTGGGCTCAGGGGGAATGAATTCAGCCCTTTGCTTGCATTTAAAGTCATCAGCTGTTGCTCAGGGGCTGCAAACTACTCCTAGCCATTTCAGTGGTATTTTCTTCCCCTTACATCAGTCAAAGATTCATTAGTACATACTGAGAGACAGCCTGGTCCTCTTGCCCATACAAAGGATGCCAGTAATTAACAACCTTGTGCCTTTAAAGTGAAAAGAAAAATAAGAGGGAAGTACCACATTAATTAAGTACCTGAACAATCACTGTTGTCAGAAAGTTGAGTACTGAGGATTTATCATTTTGGCTAGCACCTTCAAGGCTTTCAAAACAAAGTGATGGTGCTAAATGAGAGGGACTGTCACAGGGTACAATTTAAGGGATGTAAAGGAATTGTGTTGAGTTTGTATGTACAAAATATAAAAGTTGTGTTGCAATAACAGATCTCAGTGTGAATGCGGGTCTTTGAAGATGGAGTTCACTCTCAGTCAAGTTTTTTAGGGAAAATATGTAATAGGAGTCTGGACTTGCTACTGCATCGTGCATGTGTTATGCTGCCAGGCAGAAATCACAGCCCCAGCTTAGGTGTCTCTTTTCCATCTGCTCTGTTACCAGGAGCTTCTTGGCACCTGCAAATGAGATGCACCAAAGTTCTTGTTTTATTATATATTTCACATAATATGCTTAAAGCTTAGCTAAGTGAGTGCTGTGGCAGTGAGGTAATCTGCTAATTCTTCTATTTCCTCAATAGATATCTAATGATGCCATTGAAGTAAAACAGTATGAATTGCAGTTCAGTAGTGCTATTGCAGAATATAGTGTGCTCTTTGTCCAAGACAGATCATGTGCTATTATTTCCTACTGTTTCTATCTGCTAAATGTTCATTTGAAATGTTGCTTTATCATTCTTCCTATTAAAAAAAAAAAATTTAGTACTTTATACTATTTAACTAATAGGTGCTTTTACTCTGGTTTTCAGACCATAATGAATATGATATCATGTTCCAGGTGACTTCACACAGTTCATATCAGTTGGACAGGAAAACTGTCAATCTGCTCATCTCAGTGCAGTTATATTAAATTCGGGATAGAAAATCTGTGTTTCCTGTTCCACAAGGTATTCTACATTTCTACATGAATCTAAATTTTGCCTCTCTTTCTTTTTTTTTTTTTTTTTTTTTGTCCAGCTGAGCAGTATTAACCTGTGACACAGGCAGTAACACCAGGTTGCAGGGGCCCACTGCAAAAGGGAGATTAAAATGTGAAGTTTTTCATATCCTGTTTGTGAGAGTGTGTGAAGAAAAGGAGCCGCTGGAGGCCTAAGGATACCGGTTACCAGCTAGCAGCTTCTTGGCTACAAGAGGGAGATTTAGTGAAATAGTTACAAGGTTATATTTCAGGTTCAGTTCAAACTGCAGTCTTCCTGAATCTTGTGCATAGTCTTGAAAAAGCAATACGACAGAGAGGCAATAAACTTGTAAAGTCAAGTCAGAAGATAAGTACAATTTCCCATCCTAAAAAAATACTTCCATAGGCTTGTGTATTATTTTTCCCCCAAGGTGTGCATTTCTCATACAGCTAAGGAGGGAAATTAGACCACTGTAAAACTCAAGCAACTGTGGATATAGCAGAACCAGAGAGAAGTCAAGCAGATTGCAGGGATAAAGAATTCACCTGAAAAAACCCCTCACCAGCAGCTGATGTTGCTGTAGTTTAAGGGTCTTTCTCCCTGCCTCAGTAGCTCTAGTGGTTACTGAGAAGGGTAGTTGTCATTTGTCAGTGTGGCACAAGGCTACACTCAAAAGTTAATTTATGGTCCCTTTCAACACACCTATGTTAGCTCCTTACAATTTTATATTTTAATTGTCACTCTTGCTGGTAGTTTTACCAGAGAAGCCAAACTAAGTGAACATGGACAACAACTCTTCACTCTCCTTTTCTTCTGGGAACATTTACTCATATTTTGGTCATAAGAGAGCTTTAAATTTTGTGTTAAGATGTGGTCACAAGCTGGACAGATGTTTCCTTGTGAAGGATTTGGTGCATATAGCGCACACCGTACTTGTGCATAATTGGATGTTTTATCATGACTCCTTAGGTAGTTGTGAACTGCACCAGATGTTGCATTAGTTACATTTCACTTTCCATACCTGCATTCTGCATGGTCTCTGTGCCATGGCTGGTAGTGCGAAGTTCCTTTCCTGTTCACCATATGATGAGAAGTCCAGGCTCTCAACCAGCCACTGTTTGCTGAAGTTCTCCAAGTACTTAATTTCTTCTCTTTGCTTTCAAGTTTAGAGCTAGAGTGCAAATGTGTGAACATGTCAAGAGAAAAAAACTATTTTTGTGTAACTTCACACCTAAGTAAAACTAGGAAGAACTAGCAAATCTCTCGCATGCACACACCCACATCCATGCTTTCCCTCTCATGCCTTGTGCGCACACTCCTCCTTCATTCTTGCATAATGCTCTTGCACCAAGAAGAGTGGGTGGGCTGAAATGAACTGCTTGATGCTCATCTGGCCTAAAGAGCTGAATCTTTCAAGAGTTTGCTTCCCCACTGCTTAATCACTTCACCATTGTCTGTACAGCATGTGATCGTGTACACATCTGTTTTTTTCAAACTGTCCTTTTCTGAATGGATTCATCAAATAATCAAGCCTTATCTGGTAAAGGAATGCAATAATCCTTCTGAAATAACACTGATCTGTTTTCTTTGTATTATGAAGCCTTTCAAATTCCTCTCAAAACTGCTGAGGTATGAAGATTTTCTCGCTCTGCTTAGTATGTTTTCTCTCAGGTAATGCAGGCTTAGCAGTTATCTTAAAGTTTGAAATACAGCAAGGTGAGAGTTCTCTCTTACCTTATCAGAACTTTTCAGCACTTAGTAATATGGGCCTATTTAAGACCATCAGCAGAGGGCTTAATTCTTCACTAGCACTGTTGTCTCTGATGCCATCACAAGGAACACAGCAACTGGATGATGTGGGGCATCAAAACTAGCATTCTGCATGACAGTTGCTTTTGCAGAATTTTGAGAATTTCCTTCTCAGGGATGGATTACCAGATACATGTCCTAAATATCTTATTACATCTCCAGCAGTCCCTTGCTCTCTATCTAATCCAGTGCAGGGCTGTGGCCAACATTGACAGGTGTAAGGAAATGCCCAGAACACTTCAGGATGTGTAATCAGAAATTTATTCTTCTCATAGTCTTTGAAAGAAGACTATGAGAAGAATAGACCACCTTGCTGTAGCCTCCTAACAGAGAAGCTGCTCATTCTTCCACTGTGTGCAAGTACCTGACATACTGCTTGTCTTAACCAGAACTTGCTGCTTACCCTCAGCATGTTTGCCTGGCAATCTTAGGCAACTTCTGTAAATGTAGGTATCCATTTACTAGAGAGTTAAATCAACTCAACATATATTTGGCTGTCAAGTCTTGTGCCAACCAAAGGAAAACATGAATGAGCAGTCTGTGCGTACATAAACAGCCTAGAAGGCAATATTTTCACAGAAAGCATAATTGTTAGACTTCTGTGGCCTCCTAGCTCTGAAAAACACTGGTAGTGTTTCTGAGGTTTCCTCCTACTTGCTGCTATTTTTCAGTCTGAAGTCTAATTCGTATGATACCTGTAACATCTGAGGTTTCACTTCATCTTCCTTATTACACCCACTCTTCATCAGTCATGGGGGCCTCAACCATTCTGTTCTGTAACTTACTGCAAATACAGTGCAAATTTGAGGATACCTGGTTAAATAAAAGTAGGGCTTGCACTGAGCCTTGACAAACAAAATAGATGTGTTTATTTCTAAAAAGAAAATGCATATAGCCTGTACAGAATCTTCAAAATGTGTTGAAAGCTGTGGAACTTTCTCCTTTCAACTTTCCATTGTGTTAACAATGGAAAATGTTTTTATCAAAATCGTTAATAATTTTGAGTGAATGTAGCCTGTGGAAAAGTTAATGGTGTCCCAGCTCTGGAAATTAAAAGCCTCTCTGGGAAACAGGAACAGAGACTTTGGCTGTTTTCTGAGGTGCTCAAATGAAGGATTTCCTGAAGTTAAAAGTTAATTCTTCCTGGTTCTGAGTTTTAACTTGTACTGAAACTGCTACTAAATCATGATAAACAGCCCATTTTCATGGTGGTTTGGGGCTTTTCATCCATAAGAAGAGGAAAGAGGGATAGGAGAGGTCTGGCATTTCTACAGCTATTGAGTACATGAGTGATTTAGATAAGTGCATATTTGTAATTTGTATTTATAAATAAGGATGATGTGAAAATCAGAATTGAAACAGTAACAGAGAGTAAATAGAGAGTTGAAAATTACAGGCAAGGAAAGAAATACAAAGGCATAGTTAAAACTAATAAAAAACCCCATAACTACACATTAACCATGCTTCTATGGTTCAGAGCACACCATCACCTAGCAAATGATAGCATCTTATAAATTTTCCTGTTAAAATAATGCCTTTCCAACCATGGAATTTCTCAGTTTAATGTCTAACATGACTAACAAGACTATCAAGTGTATTGTGTGTGCAAAAAATGAAATTCCAAAGCTGAAAAATTTAACTATTGGATCTTATTTGTTTTCTTAGGAAGCCTATATGGCAGAGTAGCTATTGATGAGAGCTGGAAGTGTGTAAAAATCAGTCATATCTTAAAGTGTGAAAGGCTGCTATTTTTACCTCCCATGCATGGCATTCAAAGCCTGTTTAGTTTTCTCCCCTGCCATGCCCTGCATGGAGATCAGCCATACAGGAGGGCTGGGACACTCTGAGTACAGGCATAAACATTTTGGGCTTATGCACAGTCATTAAAATTGAGTTTTTTCCTCTCTAAACATAACAGGTTTTTAGAAATTCCAGTTTACAGAAGATGCTGAAGCACAGTGTCTGGTTTAAAGCAGGAATAATTGCAGAACTCTGTCTGATCAATTCTTTTTCTTCAATGACAGCATTCACTTGTCCACCCTGCTGTCCTTCCATAACACAATAATCATCAAAGTGACTCAGAAGACAGAGTATCCACTGCTTTTTCTGGTTAATTTAATCAGATGTTTCCTCTACTTGGTGTTTTGTTGTGGTTATTTTGTTTTTATGTATGTTTAATTCTTTAGACCTGACAGAGCATGTTTAGTAATAGAGTTCAGTTCAGACAAAATTGCAATAATCATACAGAAATTCTGCAGTGTTGGCAAAAAAAAATCTTTAAAAAAGTATTTAAAGGATTAAGTTGCCTTGTGACAGATGTGATGGCTCCTTGTGGGCCTGGGAAGCCTGCCAAGCACTCATCATAACAAATACCCTGACAGGTCACTGTGGTTTTATGTCACAAGTTTAAAATTACTTAAACTTGTCTGTCTCTGCTCAAGTCTCTGATTAATTCCTTCTCGTCTGTTATTTTCTCCCCAGTCTGGAGATAGGGAACAAACCTGCAAATTTTCATATGATGTAGTATACAGAAAATTGTCTCTTCTTGAAAGAGAAAATAGGAAAAATCAGCTAGTAAATTCATCCCAGAAAATCTTTTTTTACAGACATGCACAGAAAAATTTAATTATTAATTTCTTTGTCTATATCATGATGAAAATTACCTAAGAGTACTTCTTCTATGAGGCTTTTAATTTTTGCATAAAATTCTATTTTGTGTTCTCTCCCATCTTTGCTACTCTACCTTTATCCTTTAAAATACTGTCTTGACCATCCACACCTCTTTCTTATAACAAAGAAACAAAGCTTTTTTTCTAGATGAGGTTTTCAGTGCTGCCACTGCACTCTTTGGATCCTTTCTGCTCAGCAAGTTTAATATTATTTTTGGAGCTACTTTTTATGTTTTATTAAGAACGTAACAGACCTCTCAGAATATTTGCGATTAGCCATGCTTATTACATTAGTCCAAAAGCCATGGACATGTAGTCTTAAGTATGGTCAGGACTTGCAACACAGAATAACCCAAGGAGCATCTGAGGTAAATGGTAATATGGATGCTGAGAGGAGGAGTGGGTAAGTGTAGTGAACAATGTGATGGCACTAATGGAGCACTTGGAATTTTCACCCTCCCTTCCTGGCTGCTTTTGCAACTGTGCTCCCCTTAGCTGTCATCTGCAGCCAGACTTCCTCTCTCATCTCTTCTCTCTACTATCTTTCCTCCTCCTCCTTTCTTTCTCCTCTCTCCTCTCTTCTTTGTGCTAAGGAATACTTTCCACACAGCTTTGCAAAACTATTAGTGCTCTCTTTCAGATTTCTCTCTCAAAATTAGTTTTTGCTTGGGGCCTACAAAATTCTTGCTGATCATCAGGCCTTTGGGGGTGGGCATGTGTGTGCCCATGTGTGTGCATTGAAGTAACAGGGTCTCTTCTTGGCATGAAATTTATGGTGTTTATTTTAGGCACATTATTTGCAATTGCTTTGTGTATCTGTGTGTTGTCTGAGCTTTGCAGTTGCACTGTGAACATCTGTGTGCATGGACAGTGCTATAAAGCTCCTCTGCAGCACTTTTCAATATGTCTCTCTAGGCACCAACATCCTGCTGTACCTTTAAAGGCTAATAATTACAATGGGTTTTGTCTCCAGTAAAGCAACTAAGAAAGATCTCCAATGCTTTTATAGTTCTAATGTATTACACAGGGCAGCTAATCCCTGCATGATGTGGATTGAGCTCCTTTTTTATTCTATGCAGAATAGAATAAAACAGGTGACCAAGTAATCCCTCACTTTCCTGATTTTACTACACAGCTTTTTCTGTCTTTCCTTCTCCTTTTTGTCTCTAATACTTCTCCCACTTCATGTCTTTACCCTCTTTTCCATCACTGCAGCCTTCTGGGTTTCGCAAGAGATTTTTTTTTAGGGCTCTTCTGTGATAAATCTGTCGTGTTTGTCTTCATTTTAACTCTTCTATTCACACCAGCCCCCCTGCCTGCAGTGTCACAGTGCTCCATCATCACATTGAGGCCCATCTTGGTGGTCCCTCTGTATAACTGATGCTACAGTGTTGGGTGTAGTGCTGTCTTCAGCCTGCACTCATTAAACAGGGAGTACCTTCCATAGCATCTCTCACATCCAGAGGAGGAAGATAACTGAATAATCTGCTCACCCCACACTAGTGAAGCCTTTCAGATGTATGTGTTGGGTTTTAAGGGCTTTATATGAGAATTCCCCTGTGAATTTTTTCCTCTCTATGAAAATCTCTTTCAAATTCCTCAATTGCTAATGAATGTTATTTGTGTAGGCCATCATTCCATTCTGCTTTGATTTTAACTAGGTGCATTCCTCAGCATTAGTCCATGTATCTCTCCATGATAAAAGAACCTGCATTATATGAAATCTTGCCATTCAAAAGTTGTTTCTATAAATCTTTCCTCACTGGTTAGCAGATGTCACTCACATCTTGCAAAAATTAAGTAAACAAGCCCTCCCTGCTTATGGCAAGAAGAAAGGAAAATCAGAGACTACTCAGAATTCCCCTGGTTCAGGCTCTCCTTTAATTTCATCCCCATTGAACCGTGAGTCGAGAGTGGAAGTGCACAAAACAGGTGGACAGTATGTACTGCAAGCCTTGTATGTGCCTGAGTTCTCTATTCTTCATTACTCCCACACAAAGCCAGATTTTCCCCCACTGCAATTTCATACCACCATAATTCCGCTGCTTTCACAGGATGTGACCCATTTTATGGGTGAAGGGGATAAATAGCTGCATCAATTAGGTTGTATTCTTAACCATGCGAAATGAACCAGAAATTTCAGGTGACCAAGTGAATCTATTCTTGATGATTAGGTTGCTTTAATATGGGATTTGAAGACAGCTTTATTTTATTTTGAATGCAGTGTACAGCAATTCTGTGTTGGGTTTTTTTACCGGGATATAAAGCCAGGTGGAACAGTCCATCAAAATGGACAGATTCAGCATTGAATCTCCCCTGTACAAATTGTGTCTCTAGCTTTAGATAGCTTTACCAAAAACAAAGGAAAACAAAAATTAAAAAAAAAAAAAAAAAATGAGCCCTTTCTGACACAAGGACTGAAATTGAAGCTCCAGGGACAGGGAGCAGACCCAGGGCACTAAGCTGTCTGTAATGAACTATCATATCTGTATCTAGTAAGTGCTGTATATTTGTTATACATTGAAAGAAATAGAAAGAAAGTCAGGTCTAAATTATCAAGACTTGATTTATATGCATTTCTTAAGTACTCATATGTAGTCAGTGAGAGGTCACATCAAGCCACACTGTTCATCCTGTTACTGAGTTATGATAAATATTTCTATGGGATTGCGATAAATAAAAGGAGTCTTAGCTTACACTACATAGCACTTAAATTTACATATTTAACAGTATACAGTACATCTTGATCAGATTAACTTTGTGTCCTGGTTCTGACCAGGACAGGCTTATATTTTGCAGTAGCCAGGAGGGGGCTTGGCTATTTATTCTATCAGCTCATTTTCCAGGGATGGGGAAAGGCCTCTCTTCAGGGTGCTGGGATGGTGTGGCAGTGGGAGTAGCTGGGTCTTGTCAGGCTCATAGTAAATGCTCTCTGCAGGTGAATCATTCCCCCCTCATACACTTTTGTTATTAAAATTTTGGCTCTTACTGTTCATTTGCTTATCCCTTCGCTGTTTCCAGTAAATCATTCTTATCTCAACTTATGATCTCTACCTTTTGTACCTCCAGTTCTCTTCTCCAGCCCACCACAGGGAAGTGGGAGGGGAAGGAGGGAGGGGAGGGATGGGCATGATTTGAACTGGCTCCAGTGGGAACACTAAATTGGAGAACACTATTCTTAAACTATAACACTTTGAATTAAGTATTTTTCTTTGAAGTGTTTTGTTGGTTGGGGAGTTTGTTGGTTGGGATTTTTTTCAATGATCTCTCCTGTGAAGTTAAAGATGTATTTCTAGATTCAGCATAAGAAACTGCATTTGGAAATTCTTGAAATTTGAAGACATTCACAGCTGAATAGGAGCCTTCTAGCTCAGACTCATTGCCACCAAATTAGATCTCATGTTAGCTTTGAAGATATACAACACCTCTTAGTTCTGAAAAGCTTCTGTACTTTCATGTTGTTTGTAAAACCTGGACTACTGTATTTAGGGAATTCAACTTTTTCTCATTAACTACTTATAAAAATTCACAAAAGTCTTCATGCTAACAATTTTATGAATTGCACATATGCCTGGCTTGCCTTAGTGCAAACCTCATGTGCTTTTTTCTCTAGATTTTTGATTCAGTAATGGCTGCATTTAACATCTCTTTTTCATCCATAAAAGTATCCCTGTTGTGTGAGTGTGAGCTGGCCTCATCTCTCATAGAGAAACACAACTTCTGTGCAAAATATGAACTGTGATCTGACAGGGAGATAAACTGAATGCAAAGAGAATTCTGATGATTTTGATTCTACATAAAACTTGTAGATCAAATCCAGCATGATTTTCATAGTCCTGATTTTCAGACTCATCTTTTGGTTAAAAAAGGTTAAATTTATCTTCTTCCCTTCTCTCCTCCGCCCCCATTTCCCCCTGCCCCTCCGCCTCGCCTGTTGTCTGTTTCAGCACCTGGCTCTTAAATGCACTATATCAAACATCTTTTGAAGGGCGCAGAGATTGAAGATTGTAAGTTACAATTAGAACAGCCATAATGATGATCAAGTCTTAGTTCCTGCATAATGAATAGGAAAATGAGTTACAGAAGACTCAAAGCTTTAGCCAAGATTTGAAGACTGTGATTTTGGTTAAAAGAAAAAAAAAAAAAAAAAAGAAAGTAAAAGAAGAAGGAAACAGCCTGTGGTCTATTTTTTGCACACTTGAGGTTCAGCTGGTTCAGGCCCAGGCTTTCAGGTACTTGCTCACCATGGAACATTTCAGAGCTTTGTGTTTTATTACCTGAGACACCTTGAGATTTAAAGCCTTCTGTCAAGGCATACTTATGTGTTCAAGTGACTGAAATGCATTAATTAGGCATTCAGTTAGGGTCTGGGATGGAAGGAAAGATGGCACCTTTTTTCCCCCCACTGTGATGGCTGATTCAGACATGTCAAGTGAGGTGGTTATTGTGAAGTATGATTGATGTGTGTCGGTCGCTGTGATTATCTGCACCTATATGAGGAAACATGTGTTTTGCTTTAAATAGCAAAGGGCAGCCTGCATTTTCACAGGAAGCATGATTTTAATCAAATTATGCAGCTGTGTGAGCTTTCAAAGTAATTTTTCTCTCAGAAAAGGGAGCATGCATTTAGTGTTTTAATGTCATATAGCAGCCAAGAGATTTCTTTAGCAAGAACTTCAGTTGGTGGCAGTGCTGTGGTGTCCTTCTTCTCATAAGGAAGGACACAAGACAAATAAGCTTGCAAACAAGTTGAGTGTAGCTCTGCACATGGGCAGCAGTAGGTTTTAAAAACTTTAAAAACTTTGGTGTTTGCCAAAGGTTTGCAGAAGAATCAGCATCCCTGACTGGAGGTGGGGCAGCAGAAAGCGCTAGGGAGGATCCAGGACCAGTTCTGAGTTCAAAAGTGATCCTCAACATTGAGCCAGGACATATCTGTTATGAAAGTAACCAGGGAGCTGTAGTCATCTCTCACCAGTAAAAATGAGCACCCTTTGCTCTCTGAGTGTATTTGTCTAAGCCACCTGAGGGTTTGATATCTGTTTTCCAGTGTTGGGACCTCTGTTTCTTACTTAGAACTACTTATGACATGCACACTTGGTCAGTGATAGCATAAAATGGCACTCCCTCTCTGCCTTCAGGAACTAAAATTATTCCAGAGCATTCTGGATTTGCTCTATTTATTGTGCTTGTAGCTATCTTTATTAGGAGGAAAAAAGGCAGACTGAGTGTTTCATATAAAAAAGGATTGTCCACCTTTATGACTTGCCAGCTCTTTGCTCATTATGTTTATTTCCAGCTAGAGCAGGAATGAAATTATATGAGGAAATTATTTACCAACTTTCTGTTAGCATTTTTATCACCTGCCAGCTTAGAGAAATGTTTAGAGCACAACAACTCAGCAGTTCTGAGAGGGAAAATTATGTGGGTCCAAAAGCAACTTTATCTGATCATTGTTTCATCTACAATGAGGAACAGAATTCTCTGCGTGGTTTCCAAAGCATATTGCAATTCTGGTCAGAGTTTTGATAAATGTAACCAGTTTATTGTGTACAAAGTTTTTAAAGTATGAGCAGCAGGCTTCTTATGAGTTCCTGCTCTGGGTTTTGTCCAGCCTCGTTTATTCACACATCATGAACCATCTTGGTCTTAGAAGGTGATTTTAAGCATGTATCTGTGAAAGACAGCCCTTACATATTGTGCAGGGAGAGTTCCCAGTTTGTTCCCTGCCTTCCTATACTAGAAGAGGATTTGCCATATCCTCAAGAAATTCCCTATTTCAGACCTTTCTCCATTACTGAGTCCACATTTCCATTCATGCATCCTAGTTCTTGTACTTCTCAATGGTGGTTAGCAGGAAGGCGAACATGAGAATACGTCGATGGAAATACCTAGAAGGATTCCTCTGAAAAGTAGTTTGGGCTCAGGCACATAATGAATCAGTATGTGGTCCTCCATCTGCAAAAACTTGCAGTTACATTGTTCTTCTGTTTGAATACCCTGTAAACACCCTAAGTCAGTTTAATACCTTTCATACCTCTGCCTGTTTATGCCCATGTTTTCTGGTCTCATAGCCTCAGTCTTTACTGCATGTAATGAATATGATTCAGCCTCACTTCTGAGCTGAATATAAAGGATACTATAGGAAAAAAAACAGAGGGCTTGCTGTTGTTGTTTTGGGGTTATTTTCAGATTCAAAATACCGTATCAGTACTTGCAATTATCTCTTCTGCAGGCATGAAATTCCACCATGGAACTAGGGTATGTGCAAGTGTAAACCTGACACCAAGGAACCACTTTCAGGGTGTGGGATTTTAGACACAGCCTGTACATCTTGGAAAATCACCTTAATGCATTGGAGGACCTGAGTCTTAACCCTTCTATGTCTCAGTTTTCCTACCTGTTCAGTATGTGCCCTACCACATCTTTCCTGTGTGTGGAGGAAACTATTTAGATTGTGGAGTCCTTAGTTCTCCATCTAAGAAGAAAATCTTGCAATGTTTCTAAAAGAACTACCCACAGCACTGTGGGCCATTTCTGCTCTAACACTACGCTTTTGTCTTTCACAGAAAGGATACAAAATAGGGGAAACCTATTTCCCTTGCAGTTCCTTTCTGTTTGATAAAGGTGCATCAGCATCTGCAGCTTTGCGGGGTTTTGCACAGCCATAGTCTTTATTGTGTTCAACTCCAGTTCTGTGCACAGCAACTTGTTGACTAATTACTCCTGAACAAGTTTGACATTTCTAGTGCACAATTTAAAACATTCAGGAATAAGGAGATCTTTGCTTTTCTTGTCTACCAATTAATTATTTCAGGCACAATCATCCCCTGGAGCTGGGAGGGGGAAAACAACTGATCGCAGCTTGAGGTGCTGTATCGGTCAGGAATCCAAGGCAAGAATCAAAAGCTGTGTTTTATTCTACCCCAAATGAAATCCCACTGCGACGTGTCAGCACAATATTTACTTTGTACTGATTGCATCCCAGGCTGCCGAGCAGAGAGCAAGGAGCTAAGAAATCCCCATGCTGATAATAACCCACACTTGTCTGTTCGATGCCACTAGCGGTGACTGCGCAGCTGCACAATTCTGCTCTGGTCAGATTTTAGTTTTAATTTTTAAACTTCACTTCCACCTCGTGGTCAAGTCAGGCATTGCATGCAAGAGGGATTGCTCGCTATCTCGGCACTTTTTAAGCCCTAATTTTTCAGGCCTTCTCATAAGGCAGCTTGTGTAACTGTATCTATTTTAGATGCATATCACTGGGTTTGGGTTTTTCCTTCTTTTCCTAGAGGTGGCTGTATGAGACTATTTTAGACTAAAGATTGTCCCAGGGTGATACAGCATGTTTCAGCATATCTGGTTTTTTGTTGTTTTGTTCTGTATTGTGGGGGGGTTGTTTGTTTGTTGGTTGGTTGTTTTATGGATTTTGAGGGGGTTTTTTTTGTTTGCTTATTTTTGGGGATTTGTTTTGTTGGCTTTTTTTTCAGATAAAATGAACCATTACACGGCAGGGGGAGATCTTGTGGTGCAGCACATCTAACCTAATATTCTATCACACCCAAGCAGCATTCACAATCTTTCTTATTTCCATCTCTATGACAGAAAGCCCTGCCCTCTTCATTTGTGATACCTTGGCTATTTGTAAGTTATTAATTTTTGCGACTGTAGCAGTAATTTTTTTCCAGATTAATGAGCTGTGCAAGGGAAGCAGCACAAGTGAGCTGCCACAAGAGACAGGGAGGAGGGAAGAGATGGATGCCTTCTTAGGTAGTAGAAAGACATTGTACTAATTCAACTATTAAATGAGATCTCCTTTTCAAACCATATCCCCTTGGGCTGCCACTGTCCAGTGTTTGCTTTCTCCAGCACAGCTCTCCTCTTCTTAAGGCCTATCAGCCTGCTAAGGGTTTCTGAAGGCAGAGGGAAACTCACTTTAACAGACTTAAAAATATCTATTCCTGTTCTACAATAATTCATTCATGGGTTAAGAAATAATGCAGGGGAAAAAAAGGGAGTAAAAAATTAAATAAATTTTGTGACTAGAGAGCCTTCATACTGAAGAACTACCTGCATGGCAGTCATGAAAATCTACAAAGAGACATCTTTTTTCCATTAAGAGATGAGTTAGTGTCAATGAGAATCCAATTTCTGCTACCTTTCTGTTTAATTAAAATAAAAGTGTGCCTTTCCCTATAGTAAGATGGTGTAATCAGTAATTTGTGACTTAAGTTTAAGAAAGTTTTATTTCTCATCAGAAGGCTTGATAATGTAGGAAAAGAAAACATCAATTCATTTCCTGATGCTTTAATGATCCAGAATATAAAATTTAATCATATCAGTTTATCTTCTCCTAATCCTGCACCATTAAAGCAAGTGAGTCTTGTTATTGACTTAAAGATGTGCAACTTAAAATGTAAATATGAAAGGATGCCTTATAAGCAGATATTAAATTTGTGGACAACTCACACCAAGTCAAGTCACCATTGTTAAGCTTTTCTATTTTGACTGTTTTCTTAAATGGGAGATTGCAAGCCATGGCCTAATAGCTCAGTTTATATCCTAGAAAATAAACTCTGTTAAAAGAAACAGCGTATAGGTGGTTATATTGAACTTAGATTTATGTCCTCATTACAAGTGACTTATCCTTCTTGTATCACCTGCATGTGCCTTCTGCAGTACCTGTTCTATGCTTTCACTAGTCATGATTTAAGTTGCTTTATTCTTGTTTTTCACAAATTTGAGGTGATTGTCTCCCTTCTAAGTGGCCTTTCTATATCTGAGAAAGGCCAGGCTTGTATTAATGTACCGAAGAATTAACCACATACTCTGTTGCCTTTCTCTATTAGTGTGGTAAAATGAACAAACTAAGAACAATGAAACCAAAAGGAGTCTCTGAAACTTATGATGTGTAGTGCAGAGGCCACAGGTAATCACTTTATCACTACTGTTTTGTGCATCATTTCATCATGATATTTTTAACAATACTTACAGAAGAAAACACTGTTCAACTGAACTCAGCTTTTGAATCTGGTAGGACTCCTTCACCTTAAACTTAGAATATTCCTCTAAGTCTGAGCTCCAGTGCCCACATTATCATTTAATTGTCTTGAAATCACAATTTTGTTACTAATTACATAATAATACTATCCACCCTTTACTGCAATTAAATTTGCAGTGGCTGACTACTAGAAACTGTGTTGTCATAATAAGGGTAGTTTCCTTTATTTGCTTATGCTGAGTTGCAGAATCTATAATTATATGCACGGATCATCAATTTCAGACTTGTTTGTATAATTATAAGTAATTGAACATGAAAGCAATTTAGAAATGTCTATAAAGTACTCTGTCTATTGTGGAATTGGAATAATTAGTAGATTAGAGGGATGATCATCAGTTAAGAAAGAGCTTTATAATTTCACAGTAATTTGAATATAAATAAAAAAAACCCACTTCACAAGTTCAGCAGCAGCTTTCCTTGCTTACAATCAGGGATAGTCAGATTTTCAAAGTTACTCAGATATGTACACATTCAGAATGATTTTGGGTTGGTCTAATGTGTTACTAAATTAGCACAGTAAATTTGCCCACTAATATTTATGGACTGTATTCATTGTTGGGAATACAGACATTATAAATAGCATCATTAAATTTAGTGACAATACATTTTATTTCTAAACAAATGAGAGGCCTATTAAATATAAAGTAAGCATATGTCATTTCTCAGTGTTCACTGTGGATAGAATAGAGATTTTTAGAGATTGCAAGTTGCTGAAAAGCTGTGTGCAAAGGGAAACAAACATTTTTCACAGGTGTATCAAAAAATACAGGTGTGTGAGAGTACAGACACTTAAATGGTCTCAGATGAGGCTGCTGGGATTGATTTTCTGTCTCCCAAGAGGGCAAATGCTCTGAACTTTGACCAGGGCCAGAAGGGTTGGCAGTGGTATAGCTGAGTGTGTCAGAAAGCTGTGCTGGAGGGTCTTGCTCCCCACAGGACTTCCACAGTGTAAGCTCCAGGGTCCCACAGCTGCCAGCCACTGGTGCTAATTTTGGCTGCAGAAAGGAATTTCACCCAGGGCTGACTTCACCTTCCCCACTGCTGGGGGCAGGGATGAAGGGAGAGGTGGTGTCCTCTGCTGAGCTGTGAAAGGCAGGGAGGAACTCTGCCAGTGCCACCCCAAGTGAGTTGTGTGTGTGCTCAGATGTTTTCATGCATCTCTTCAAAAGGTATTTTTTCCCTTATGGTAGAGGGTGATCAGCTCATTTCTCCTGATGGGGATCAGGGGAAAGAGACCTGCCTAGATTCTCTGGGCCCTGAAGGGAAAATAAGTTCAACATTCAGGGACAGATCATCTTGGCTGTGGCTGACAGATGTGGTAATTGGGTCTTCACAGTGTTTCCCCACCTAAGGGTAGTGCTTGGAGCACTTTTGTCTCTCTCCCTCATTAAAACTCAAGTCAGCTGCTTATTCTGGGGATCTCACAAATGTCTCTGATAACAGGACATGGATATCTGGGACCAGGTTACAAAACTGTTTGAAAAAATGGTGGTTTCTGTAATTGCCACTTCCAGGGGGTAGTAGCTCAGAACAAAGTACTTCATAGAATTTCTTGTCATTCTTCCCCCAAAAGAAACCATCTTCTATAATCTTACATCAGCTTTATTTTGCTTATGTTTTATTTCTCTTATCTCAACATAAAAGCAATAAGTTTTTAAAAATAAGCAAATTTCTTGGATCAATAGCATTTTCTATTGACTGACTCTGAACTGAAAGTTGAAAGGAGCAAAATGAGCCAACGAAACCCCTAGAACATGGGCAAGCATTGCACCACCACCTCAGCACATGAAAGGAAATTTGCTTGCAGTGCAATCCATGGCTGATTTTTGTCAATGCTGAGATTTCAACCCTAGATATGTCAATGCCCAGCTCTGCGTGGTTTGGAAGTGCCACCACGTGCGCCACACATACATAGATTTTACAGCACTGACACCTGGTGGCAGGAGGCAACGTGAACACCAAGTGACAGTCTGGCAAACAGTGCTCCAATAGTCCACACACTCTTTTCATCCTTATTGTTTTCATGTATTTTCCAGTAAGTGCTGTATTCGGTTAAACTAAATGATTATGGAAGATTTGGGTATTACTAATGCTGCTACAGTATAATATTAACTAATAATGAAAACTTGGTAACAAAAATCAACTAGCAGCCGTTATGTGGTAATTAAAGTTGAAGAGATGGAAAAACAAAAAGATGAAGATGCAAATTCAAGGTATTCCTTTCATTTCGAGAAAAAAAAAATGTTTTGTGTGGCCTAATAAAGTTATTAAATACTCACTGATACAAATTTCAGAAAGGCTGCAAAGGAGAATTCTTTCTTTCTTGTTGGGATTCAAAAGTGTTAAGGAGGTCATCATTTTTCTTTTCCATCTATGTTTTTCCCCTCCTCTTTTCTGCTGCATTGCCTCTCAGGCTTGCATCTGGCTGTCATCAGAGCACTCTGATGATTCCAATAGCAGTGCCAGAAGCAGGAGCTCGAAGTCATGAGACATGCCCCAAAAGACAATAGAAGTTCATGAGGTATTTTTAAATTAAATTTGCAGTCCTTTGTACTTGTGTTCTGCAGCTTTAAATATAAGGGGTCACATTTTCTGGACTATCCTTACAATTCTTAGGACTGAGGCTTTGTCTTGTCTACATTTTTTTGTTCCCCTCAATAAAATCTGGTCCTGTTTCCATGAGCTTGGACCTCTGGAGAACTCCCAGCTCCTGGGAGAGTCACAGGAGAGCTGTAGCTTGGCTGCAGTAAGCATCTGTGGAACTGTAAGTCTGCACACAGCCTGCTCATGTCTGTATCTCTGTACTTAACCAGACCTTGGATTCCCCCAGGAGACAGTCACGTCCCTTGTAGCCCAAGGTAACAGTGACCATTAATAGCATCTCTCTTTTATTGAGCATATGCATTCAGATCTGTAGAGAAATCATTCTCAGGATAATGTTTTTTATTAGTAGTATCAATAAGCAATAGCTGAAATTCTCAGTTAACTCACCGGATTTTTATAAGACAAAAGCTGTTTCCTGACAGGCAGCACTTGTAATTCTTTGTTATTTGCTAGGGGGCAACATCTGTTAAGTAATGTTTTCCTGTTCTGTGTGATTAATGCAAAGATCTATAACAGCATTACAGTGAAGAGGGTACACATAATAATTACATGCAGAATTTCTGTGCTTGGAAGTGTTAAATAATAAATAATACTGAGATGCAAAGAAAGCAAAAGAACAGCATTGGCCAGAGATCCTGATTGTATTTAAATGAGAAGACTCTAGCTTACAGGTTCATGTAGACAAGTATTGCCCTGGTAGGTACAATTACAGACAAGTATTTAACTTCCTCATACAGGCTGTGGATGGCCCAAGCAGGTAAGTCACATTCTGCACAAATGTAGTTCCCACACCACAGGCACTGCTGTCAACACTGCCATACTGCTCGGGGAAGTCTGGGGACTAGCCAAGGCTTTTGCAGAAATTTAGTCTCTTTGCACTCTGTATTGTACTCATTTGAAAGCGTAAAATAATTCATATTAAATGGTTCTAAGGATTTCAGTTTGACACCTGAAAACACTGCAGGTACAAAGGTGTTTCATGTTAATTGACCAAGACAGAGAGAGAAAGAGGATTTGTACCCAAGTTTAACACAAATATAGGTCTGATCACAAATTCAAGATAAAAAAAAAAAAGATTGCAAGTCTTCTCAATTGATAAACTTTATGCAACCAATGCATGTTAGGTAGTGTACATCTTTTCAATGTTTATTAGCATCTTTGACCATTTTCTAATGCCAAGCCTATCCTCGTGTTTGGGTGATGGCAGCAGTTACTGTATTACATTCCTGCTCATGCTGAACTCTGGTGCACATCACTCAGGAAAAACTCATAGATGGGAAGGTTTTTTGGGGTGGTTAGATGGGCAGATAGCACTGCTTCGATATTATTTGATTGTTGGGGAAATTCAGGAGCACATAGTCATGTATTTGTTCGAGGACAGGCCTACATGCTGGCAGACAGTTAATATACCCACTGGGGACATATATTTTATGAGCACTAAACTGGATTTGCAAGAAAGAAAGAAATTCATCATGGAAATAATTCAAGAGAGAAGTAATTCAAGAGAGAAATGGTAGGAATAATTCAGTTGATTTTTATTAAAAACCCCTGAATCCTTTTAAAACTAATATACAAGGGTGAGTGCATTTAGCAAAGCATGAATTTGGTAAAATATAAAACAGGCAGAGGCATAACAAAGTGAGTTCTTTTTCTTACCCAAGTAGTCCAGTTGAATTCTTTACAGGACATACAGGCCCTCGGGAGTGTGATGAGTGGTTTAATTAATTTTAAACCATCATATTTAATCAAGCACTGTGCATTTTCAAAAGGCTACATTCATTCCACTTCTAGGAAGACTTAGAGATCTTTTTATCATTTGTTGTTTATGGGACTTTGGAGCTCTATATTCAGTGTGAAGCAAATCTCTTTAATTGACATCACTATGCTGTAAAACTGAATGATTATCCTCAAAGTGAAACCTTAAACTTGCTCTCAGGTTACAAGAAGGAAGAGCCATTAGACATTTCTAAGCTAAAATTTTAATTGGGATATCATTCATCAGCAAAGTAGCCAGAGTTCATTCTATTTATCTCCATGATAAGACACTCCAGAAGGCATACATGACAGGACAGTGGACCAAAAAAAAGGGAATATACCTAAAACAATTAATTTCATTTTGCTGAACAAATTTTTCAGTCAGAGCTGCTGTGGGACAACTGAAATGTTTGGTTTGCATTTTTATAAGCTTCACTCATCAAATAAATATCAAAGCAAGATAATGATATCTTAACCTCTCACTGTACTAAATAAGCTTTAGTTGATTTAAGTGAAGGAAAAAAGGAGGATAAAGGCTCTTTTTGTGATTTTTTGATTGGATTCAAAGGAAAGTATGGAAATTACAGCTTTATTAACTCTATGTGTGGAAATATGCTTGCAAAGAAAGAAGCTGGATTGCACTGTGGGGTTTTTTTTGGTTTTCGGCTGGGGTTTTTTTTCTGAATGGAAAAGGAGAGGCTTTTCTTTTCTTGATATGTTTTTCTTCCTCCAGGTACTGTAGTATGATAATTTTCTATTACCCACATTTTTTTGGGTTTTGGTTTTTTTTTTGGTTTTTTTGTTGGTTTTTTTTGGTTGGTTTTTTTTTTTTTTTGGTTTGTTGTTTTTTGGTTTTGGTGGGTTTTTTTGTTTTGTTTCTTTTTTTTTTTTTTTTTTTGCTGTGTTTAAGCAGGTTTGAGCTTTGCTGATGCTACAAAACCAGTGGGACAAAGTCCTATTCTTACTTGGGCACAGACTCTGCTAGAAGCTCCCCACTAGATGTTGAGAGGATCAGTAGCAGATTCTGTGCCCAAGATTAGGTTGCAGCTATGTGAGGAAAGGTAGCCCATTGCTCCTGCAGCCTTGCCAGCTTTCTTTCTTAGATGTGTGCCTGTTCTTCAGCCCTTCTGTGCAGCATCCCCATTGGGGGATTTCCAGCTGGGTCCTGGAAATAATCTCTTTTATTGATATGATCTGGACATGTCACATGTCTTAGTGTCACTTTTGTGCTGTTCACAGGCTTGAAAAAATGTGTTGGGCAGTTGAGGGTGGTTTTGATATTTTTCTATGAAACTGCATATTTTTTGAACAGTGTAGAGGTAATATTAAAAATAACTTAATTTGCATTTTTCACAAAAGGTTTGTATAGTGGATTCCAGAAAAGGTCTTTCAGGGAAATTTCTCCCTGTTAAACAATGACTGCCATGAGATTTTGAAGCATGGACTCTTACAGTCCTAAAATTTTTTATCCCTGATGTTTATTACAATTGTCAAGAGAGAATTAGGTTTTAAGAGTCTGCACTCTCTTTTAGAGAAAACAAGAGACAAGTGTTTTTCTTTACCTGATAGATGGCACCACTGTGCCGCAGTGCTTTAGAATAGCGTACAGTTATGATACTCCAGTCTTCATTAAGTGCACTGGTAATATTACAATAAAACACAGAGGTTCTGGCAAACTGGAGCCTCTTTAAATATCCCTAGTGCAAGCACAGTCCATCCCCTAAAAAGTTTGCAATCTAAATAGACAAGATTGCCAAGGAGATGAAGAGATGTTCTTGCTGAGAGAAGGGTAAAGTGACTTGCACAAAGTCACCCAATTAATTTATAAGAGAGCTAAAAATGTACTTCTCCGTGTCCTTAGAACTTAGGTGGCAGTTTTTCTTGCTGGTGGCACATTTAAGGTTTGCTGTCTCACAGTCATTCTGATCTAGTCCCAGGATTTACAACACCACAGTAAAATTTATAGCAAAATGTGGGGTATCAGATTTGATAACTGCAGGAGTCTTATATATGGGAAAGTTGTACCGGATCACTTTTACGTGCCTCTAAAATTGCATCAGTCAATCTTTTACCTTGTACATAAAATAGGATGAGTAATTCCCCCAAAAAAGCTTACACCACTCTGGGTTTTTTGTATATGTGAAATATCCAATACACAATTTAGCCTGAGGGCAAAATGTTTTACTGACTTTTGTTAAAAGTAGTAGCAACTGGATGCATCCCAAGTTCATGACCTCATGATGGACTAGTGAGAAGCTCTCCAGCAAAATGGTTTCTTTTTTCCTACCTGCAAATGCTGATGCATCAGAATGAAAATGATTGCAATGTTCTTTGGAAAGAATTCAAAGCATACAAGAAATTACAATGTTCTTTGGACAGAATTCAAAACAGAAAGCAAGTGAACTTTTGTTGGAAATCTCTCAAACTCCCTTTGCCTGGTTTATCAGCATCCTGTGGTCTGCCTTTTAAAGGAGCTGAGAGTGTGGAGCACTGGCAGTGCTGGTTTCCCAGCTCTCAGGCAGGCACATCCTCAGTGAGTACCTCTTGTTTGGGCAACAATTTATCCTTTCAGCTGAGGGTGAGGATGAAGAGCACACAGGAGAAGAATGGACCCCCTGGCCCTCCTGACTGGGGGAAGAAGGGCATCACTTGCCTTAAACATGTGTCTGTAAACAAGGAGATACAGATGTGCACAGCAAAATTCTGGCCCACAATTCTTTTGGTTTTTTTCCTGAATTGCCTGCATTCACTAATGCAAAACACCTTTTTTAACAGAGAATTGCAGTTTGGGAAATGGAATACTGTTTTTTGTCTTCTGTGGCACAGCAAAAGCATTAATGAGAAAACTCCACAGGGTGAAATTAGCTCTCTCTCCATATCCCCTGGCTCTGCTCAGTGATACAGTTACACATGAGAAATGGAGAAGTGCTGCTCCAATATTCTTCATTCAGATGCAGTTCTGCTAAGTGCTAGCTAGGGGAAGCCTTTCACTGTAAAAGATGTTCCACAGCAGAAAGGTCTGGGACTTGCTGTCAACCACAGAACAATGCAGACTTCCAAAAAACCCAGAGTCTCCAGGATAGGGCATAGATGTTTCATGCTAGCTGCAGAAAGAGGCTTTCCTGAAATGCAGGCACTATGGAGCACAGATGTAGATAATTATGTCCTCATGAGGCTGTCTGAAGTGCTGACCAAAAGAGCACAAAGGATGGCTGAGGCCAAGGCTACAGCTTGCAGTGCTACAGAGATTTCAAGATTTAAAAAATCATGTGTTTGTTGCTGTGAGCTCTCCACCCACTGCTATGGAGGTACTTTAACTTCTCCCTGTCTTAACTGCACAATCCATTCTATGCCCCTTTATAGCACAGTGAAGAACGTGAAACCTTTTTGATGCTTTTTGATGTGGTTTCCTTTGTAATCCCTTAATTTTATTTCTCCCTGAATGGGAAAGGAGAGGCTTTTCTTTTCTTGATATTTTTTTCTTCCTCCAGGTACTGTGGTGTGATAATTTTCTATTACCCAATTTTGGCAACCACCTTGGATTGTGCGTCACTTCTGCTGCTAAAAAAAAACCCAATTCTGTTTTATGAGAAACAAAGGGATCCTGTGGCAATGAGTACAGGAATTCTTAAAGCTGAAGTTTTGCTGAGAGGGAAGGAAGGGGATTCTTTGGGTTAACATGGCTATAGAACCAATCTCATTGAGTACAGAGCTCTCAGTTGTGAATACTTACAAGAGAATGGAGGCTGGGAGCTGAGGTTATAAACTGATTCAGGCTTTGCCAAAAGACCCCCTTGACTTAAGTGTTCCTACGGACTTCTCTAAAGGATTTGAGAGTCCATATTCCTCCTATGTCTGGATGTGCAAATGTATGGCAAGGTTGCCAGGCAAGAAATTTCTTTAAGACAAGGCTTCAAAGGCCAAAATCCTTACTGTTACTGTTTTTTTAAAAACAGAATTTTTTTACAATTTCAAATTCTTGTTTTGTAAGGTACATCTTAAATTCTTATTTTGTTTGATTTATCTGGTTGGCTGGTTGTTTTCATTTGAATTCTCTCTTGTCCTTAATAATTGTGACTTCTTTCTTTGGTTCCAGACTGGGATGTAACTTGGGAGGGTTGGTGCACAAGGAGCTTTGGTTTGGTCCATAGCAGCTACTGTTGGATCACACAGTTCTGCATCATGTGAAATCCTCCTTCAAAGCAGAATAAAATCCTATGGAAATCTCTGCAGGGAGATTTCTAGAGCACCTTCTTGCACCTCCTGTAGAGATGTGACTTCTTTTCATTGACACTTTGGGAATTGTTCATATGTATTGTCATTGAATTGTGACATATTATTCATAAGCTCTGAAGCTGAATTAAGCTGACTGGCCTTTTTTGTGTGAGTTCAATTTAGTTTTGGATTTTTTTATTTGATTTCTTTGAATAAGCTTAAGAAACCAAAAGCAAAAAGGCTGCTAATTGCTAGGATACAGAAGACAAGACAGTCTCATTGCATTGCAAAGGTAGCTTTATGGACAAATTTATGATGTCTGAGTATAGGTCAAGCTAGTTAGCTTTGACATTTTCCAAAGTGCTGTACCATTCCTAAGAGGGATCCTTGCTGTGATGAGTACAGTCCCATTGACACTGGAGCAATAAATGCTTTTTGACACAGTATTTCAAAAGAATTACAGTAGTAGTTTCTGGATTGTGCTCTGTCTGATTGTACATAGCAGATAAGGAAGGCTGGATGGCTTTCAACACCTAAACAAGGATCCATAGAGTCATAGAATGCTTTGGGTTGGAAGGAACCTCTAAAGCTCATCTAGTGCAACCACCCTGCAATAAGCAGGGACATCTTCAACTAGATTAGGTACTCAGATTGCCATCAAGCCTGTTCATAGATTCATAGAATCACAGAATGGTTGGGATGACACAGGAACGCATCAAGGCGGGGTTTGAATCTCCAGATGAATCATTAAAACTAAAATCACAGACAAAGACTCTCTAACTAGTCAAAGTTAGAAAGTAGTGTGGTTATTACACCGGCAGGCAGCACCACACAAGGATCTTTGCCTTCTGTTTATTTCCCAAAATAATACATATGCATAAGCCCAGCACCTCCTATGCCCCTTTGTATTAAAATGAGATTATTAGTCCTTCACACGTGTGCAGTTCTTCTCTTGCATTGGGTTGGTGGTCTCGAATTGGATCAGTGGTCCCAGGGATGAAGTCAGGAAGGTCTCCATCAGATCTCTATGACCCTCTGTCACGATCCAAGGCCTTCTGCTTTGTGATGGATTAACACAGAGTCCAGGTGCTTGGCATTGTTCTGCTGGTTTCAATATGTTCCTATAATGGTTCACTTGCTCCAATTCTTTCTACAAATGAGCTCATAAGATAACAGATAGCTTTAGCTTAAGCATCATTAACCTATTGTTGGTGTATCTAACTTCAATATAAATTGGTTCTAACCCTCAGCTAAAATCTTAACCCTTTAAAATCATGAATCACAGAGAGGGGGACTCCACAACTTCCCTGGGCAGCTTGTTCCTGTGTTCTGCCACTCTCAATGTAAAAAAATTCTTCCTCATGTTCAGCTGGAACTTGCTGTGTTTCAGTTTATGACCATTGCACCTCATCCTGTCACTGGGCACCACCAAAAAGAGTCTGGCACCATCCTCATGGCATCTGCCTTCAAGATACTTGCATGCATTAATGAGATCCCCTCTCAGACTTCTCTTCTCCAGAGAAGATCTAACTAAAATCCCTAGTTCCCTCAGTCTCTCCTATAAGAGAGATGCTCCAGACCCCAAAACATCTTTGTGTCCCTCCACTGGACTGTCTCCAGTAGCTCTTTGTCTCTCTTGCATGGAGGACCCCAGAAGCAGACACAGCACTCCAGATGTGACCTCACTAGCTGAGCAGAGGAGGATCAGCTCCCTCAACCTGCTGTCCACACTTTTCCTGATGCACCCCAGGATACCATTGGCCCTCCTGGCCACAATGGCACACTGTCAGCTCATGGTCAACTTGTCACCCATCGAGGCCCCCAGCTCCTTCGTGAATCCATGCTGACTATTCCAAATGACCTTCTTTTGTTTTATATGCATGGTGATGACCTTCAGAATGAGCTGTTCCATCACCTTTTCAGGGATGGAGGTGAGGCTGACTAAGTCTTCCTTCTTGTCCTTTTTCAAGATGGGAATTACATTGGATTTAAGGTTGCGAAAAGGCCTCTAAGATCATCAAGTCCAGCTATTCAACCTGATAGTACAGGTCTACCATTAAACCCTGAATCTTTTCAGGGATGTGGTATCTACAACCTCTCTAGACAACCTGTCTGAGTGCTTCACCACCCTTGTTATAAAAATTTCTTCCTTTTATGTAGCCTGAATCTACCCTTGTTTAGTTTAAAACCATTGTCCTATCACTACAGGCCCTACCAAAATGTCTGCCCCCATCTTTCTTATAAGCCCCTTTTAGGTCTCCCCACGGCCTTCTCTTCTCCAGGCTGAACAAACCCAGCTCTCTCAGCCTGTCTTTACAGGAGATGTGCTTGAGCCCTCTGGTCATCTTTGTGGTCTCTGGGTTTGCTCCAGCAGATCCAGGATTTTCTTGTGTTGGCAGCACCAGAGCTGAATGCAGTACTCCAAGTCTCACCAAAGCAGGGTGGGGCGATAGAATCCTCTCCTTTGACCTTCTGGCCACGCTGCTTTTGATGCAGCCCAGGATGACAGCATTAATGCTTTCTGGGCTGCGAGCACATATTGCCAGTTCATATCCAGTATTTTAGTTACCAGCATCTCTAAGTCTGCAGAGCTGCTCTCAGTCCATTTATCCCCTAGCCTGTATTGATAGTGTGGCTTCATGCAACTTAAACCCTGTGACCGCATGTCAAAGCTGTATGCACCAAAGAACATGGTAGAGCAGGACAAAAGAGGAACCTCATCTCCCCCTGTTCAGACCTAAAAGCAGTATTTGTCTCCTTGAGGTGGTCTATAAACACCTAAGAGGAAGATACTTATAAAGTTGATCCCTCCAACATGAATTGGATCCTCTATATTGTATTTATCTTAGGTGAGCTGTTGCTATTGTGAGAGGTTTTTGTATTTACTGTGGAAAAAACCTGTTTGGGTTCTTTTAAGCATCATTTTTGAAATGTACAAAGGGTGAGGGTTTTTTCATTAACCCTTTGCAAGTACTGAGTCTGTGCTCTCTCACATGTTGAATAAGAGAATAAAAGCATTTCTCTGAAAACTTAGAAAGCAAAGATGTATTAAAAATGCTGCAATAAGAATTCAGTTTAGATCTTGGTTCTAAAAGATCAAAATTTTCATTTTCTGCTTGGTAATGCCAATTGGTAGTTCAGCTTCTTCCACCTAGTGTCTCAAGGTTTACTCTTTTTTTTAACATTTTTAGATCTTTTTCACAATCCACAGCACATAGCTGGACAGGATTTTTGTAATGATTATTAATCTTGGTAGCTTCACACTTCTTGGCTGATATGGTAAATTATTTTAAGTCGCAATGTGGTTATTCATTTCAGAGATGAGTCTTTCAGATGGCTCTTCGGTAGGATGATGAAAAGTGTCTGCTTCATGTTACCCTGACTATAGTGGAAATTACTTATGACCATTTAAGATAGTTTAACACAGTTTAAGTTGTACATACAATAGAAATAGTAAGTGTACTAGGAGATAGATTTAGCTCTAGGGAGTTGACTCCAACTGAGCAAAATGGTAGAGCAGCCTGCAGGCTTTATTCAAAACCCCACCTACATGCTTATGCTTCCCCCTCTGCATACAGATTTATAGGATAAGATGCAGGCTCTGGATATAATACTCTCATGTATTAGTGAAATCCACACCTTCTGGAACAGGAGTTTAGATCCAGCTCTTTGGGTTTGTTTGTGACAACAGACTCAGCCAGTACAACACTCAAATGCTCAAATACATTTCCATTGGTTCTATCTGTTCCAAAAGCAGGAACACAGACTGGCTCTCCAAAATCTCCCATTCTATGCTCAGATACCTATTTTTGTCCAATTAATGATTGGGTTTTTACTTTTGGTAGCTTCTGTTCATGAATTTGCTAGAAGGAATAAAAAAATTGTTTGCACAAACATTTTTCATGAACAACCTAGATGTCCCCAGGTACTTTATATGTTTAAGAAGCTCAGAATGGTTCAAGTGAGGCATCTTCTGCATATGTCTTCTGACAATCTTCTTAAATGTGTGGCTAAAAAAATTATTCCTTTGGTTTCTGTCAGTTCTTTTAAAAAAACCTTAGAGAACAGTAATTTTGCTGTGCACTCACCAGAGATTCCAGCTCTGTGAAACACTGATCCTTCCAATGCCAGCAGCTCTTTGTCAGGTTGCTTACGCCACAGTTCACAAGCAGTTCTCCCCAGGGGCATCAGATGTATGCAGGTACTGAATATTAAGGTTGCCTGGGTGCCACACTGAGCACAGAACCTAAAACCTGTATTGGAGTCTTACTTGTCTCTGTGGCTTGCTAAGCCCTCAGGAGAGAGCTTTCCCTAACACATGAAGCTGTGTGCTTTGCAGACATGTGCATTATGCAGCTCCTCTTCTCGATCTTGCCTAGAATAGAAGTTGCCCTATATGCAATGAGGGTGTGAGGGAAGACCCAGGCAACTACAAACCTGCTAGTCTAACCTCGGTTTCTGGAAGAACTATGGAGAAGATTAAACTGGATTGTACTGAAGGACATTTAAAGACCAATGCAGTAATCAGACACACCAAGAGTTCACAAAAGGAAAGTCCCATTTCACTAGCTTGATATCCTTCTACAATAAGGTCACCTGCCTGGTGTGTGGAAGGAAGGTGTCAGATGTAGTTTTCTGGATTGTTGTAAGGCTTTTGATACCATCCCTTACAGTATCCTTTTGCACAAGTTGCCCATCTCTGGGATGTGGGTATACACTGAAGAACGGGCTGAGCAGCAGGGTGCAAATGAGGCTACATCTGGCTGGTGAGCAGTCACCAGGGGTGTTCCTCAGGATCAGTTCTAGGGCCAGTGCTGTTCAAATACCTCTCAGTGATCTGGAGGCACAAATTGAATGCCCCCATAGCAGGTTTGCTGATGGCATGAAACAGGGAGGTGCTACCGACTCTCTTGAGGGATAAGAGTCCTTGCAGAGAGGTAGAGTGGAGCAGTGGGCAGTCATCAGTGGGATGAAATTTAACAAATCCAAATGCTGGATCCCAGTCCTGGGATGGAGTATCATGGGCACAAGTATGAACTGGGGGAGGAATGGCTGGAGAGCAGCCCTGTGGAAGGGGATTTGGGAGTGCAGGTCGGCAGCAGCTCCTTGTGAGCCGTAGTGTGCCCTGGCAGCCCCAAGGGCAAACCTCATCCTGGGGTGCATTGAGCACAGCATAGCCAGCCAGCCAGCCAGGAGAAGAGATTATCCCACTGCATTAGCCTCACCCTGAGCACTCTGTGCACGTCTGGACGCACCATTTAAGAAGGTTGTGGAGATCCTTGAACGTACCAGGAGGGTAACAAAGGTGGTGACAGGGCTGGAAGCAGGTCCTGTGAGGAGCAACTGAGGACTTTGGGCTTGTCTGACTTGGAGAGAAGGAGGCTGAGAGGTGACCTCATTGTTCTTTACAGCTTCCTGAGGAGGGGAAGGGTGGAGGGAGGTGCTGAGCTCTACTCCCTGGGATGCAACAATAGGATGTTCTAAGCTGCACCAAGAGATTTAGACTAGGTATTAGGAAGCAATTTCTTACTGAGAGGGTGGTGAAACCCTGGAAGAAGCTTCCTAAAGAAGTGGCCGATGCTCCCAGCCTGTCAGTGTTTAAGAGGTATTTGGTCAGTGCCCTTAACAACACACTTTAATTTTTGGTCAGCCCTCAAATGGTCAGGCAGCTGGATTATAGATGATCATTTTAGGTCCCTTCCAACTAAAATAGTCTGTTCCATTCTTTTCCTAGGAATAGCATGAAATTCTATTCTGTTTGACTTCAGGGAAGCTGTATTAGACAAAATGTGAGCCCTTCATGGTACGATCTCTAGGCTGTATTGACATTTCATTTCCCATTCTCACCTCTGCCTTTTGAAGTAGATCATTTTCACGGGGTTGGACTGCCACAATTCAAAAGTATGAGCACCTCTCTTCAGCTGCTTTGTTTTACCCTTGATCCCATTTAAAACCTTTCCTCTGTGACATGCAGCAAGTTTTAAAAATATGTATACTTTGAAAGGATGTGGGAGATAAGGATATGAAAACCACCAGTACTGTCATTTAAGGTGCTTCAGATGACCACTACATTAACCTTCATGTTACTGTGTCATGGTAATCCTGCTTAGCTATTCTCTCACTCATTCACTACCTTGACAGCCCAAAATCCTGTGGAACTACTTGCCAGCTAAGGCAAGAAAGTTTAATAAGGGTTTTTGCACAGACAGTTCCTGACCTTCAATGAGATAAGAAATTAACCTAGTCTATATTTAGATTCACTGTTAGGGTAATGTGGATTTTCTTGAAATTCCTCTCACTACAAAGAGCTTTAGGTAGCCAGAGCTTTTTAAGAAATTTGTTCAGTGAAGATTCCACAGAAGTCAGTAGATCTACAAAGGGTTAAATTTGACTTCAGATGCTGGCCAGAATTCCTTGCAAAGTTATGGAGATACCCATGGAGTAATGAATTGTCTCTGTGGCTTGAACTGCTTTTCTACCGCTGCGTTTAGATTTGACTTTAAAGCCAAATCTCATCATGTTTTCTTCTTCCTCCTGGTTTTAATGAATGCCACTTGCTTGGCCCTTGTGAGTCTACAGCCTTTCTTTTTACAGTGGTAGACAGAGCTGTTGGTTACATTTGTTGCCCTTGTCTGAAAGGGTACTGAAGAACAGCAATTTTCATTCTCCAGCTTTTGTTATAGCTCTGGCTACAGCATCCAGATTGATTGGATGGGGGAGACTGATACATTGTCAAGCCAAGCTTTTCTGACTGTATTTTTCCCCTAGTACAGCTGTCTGTGTATTAAAAAGGATGTTATGCACATTTATGGTTGAACTATGTACTTATTCTTCACATAGGCACAGAGTTGTTTTGCTTCTCCCAGAATTATGCGGCCTTTCAATATAGGGAGAGATACTACCCTCCTTATTTTTTAAAATGATGGGGTATTCATTAAGAAGAATGTAAGATGTGGGTCTGGATTATGTAAGATGTAATATAAGATGAGGTTATCTGTCAATATTCCTTTAACTGTTAGCCTTAGCTTTCCAAATGTCTTTAGCCAAACAATTTTACTATCCTACCTCAGTGGGCCTTATCTGTAAAAGAAGAATTAGTTATCTCTGAATTTCAAAGGAGTGTTGGAAGGATTAATTTGCTATGCTTTCTGTTGAATGTTTTGCAAAAAGATAGATGCTAAGAAAGTATGATTATTGTTTCAAAAGCATTTTTGTTTTGTGAATTTTCTCAAAAATACCCTATTTTTATGCTTCAAAAGCATTTTTGTTTTGTGAATTTTCTCTAAAATACCCTATTTTTATGCTAGGAATATTTATATTCCTATATATGTGGATATTTTTTAAAAACAACATGCATTTAATTTGCCTCTGTGAAACCCTACATAATATGAACTGCATTAATAAATTGCTCAAAGTACTACAGACAAAAGACTGAATTCAGAAACCCTCAGTATCTTACAGCCCCTGAAATGCCTCATTATTTAGTGATACTTAAACTAATCTGCAGACACTCTCTCTCTGTCATTAAAATTCTGCTAGGCATTCACTTTATTTCTACGGACTTTGAAGTAGACAAGATTTTGGATTTGTTGGTGTTTTGGCATTTTTAATGTGTTATACTGAGGAAAGAAAAAATAATTCAATAGGCATTTTTCACAGAGATACACCATTTAAAAATAAGTCTGTCTAGCAAAACTGTAATAGTCTATTGCTGTCTCTGTTTCACATTTAGATTGTGCTTGACACAGGATAGCTTTGCCCATTTCCCACTTTGATAGGTCTTAAAGCTTTTTTACATTTTTGATGAAATGAGATTTTTTTTCATAATTATCTCTACCATGCAGAAACAAAAGGCAGTTGGTTTGGACACACTGTACTGAGTTCAGTGAACCTGGTGGAGCTGCACCAAGGATTGATGGCTACCCAAAATATTCAGACTTTCGGTGTGGAGCACAGAACCACAACTTCATGGTGTCTCATGGAATCCCAGTTCCCCACATCATGTGAACATGCTAGAATCACAGCTGTTTGGTGAGGTTTACTTTTAAAGCACAGAAAGTAAAGAAATAGACCAACCACACACAGCAAATCAAAGAACAGTTGTACAGAATGTTCTTCCATATTTATTACTGGGTTTAAAATATTATAATCTAAATCTGTGAGGTTTTTTTTTACAGTGCATGTGATGAAACTAGCAAGAGAAAGCACCTGATTCTTCAATAAGTATCAATCCTCTTAATGAGAGTCCACCATGCATTTCTAAGCTGTTGTTACAAGCAACTAACCTGGGTCACAACCTAGATGAGGCTGGAGACTGAAAAATTCAGTTGAGGGGAGAACTCATTACTGGAGCAGACAAGCGTGGACAGTTCAAGATGAAACTGTGAGATGCTTTGTGTCAGGTTACCAAGGATGTTCATGAGATGACCATGAGGTGTTGCTTTCCTAAACTGTTCAGAGAGCACTCAGTATTAGCAGTCTGCTTGACTTGCTGCTTCCCATTCAGCTAGTGATTTATAAGGGGTAACTGTAGCACACACTGCTGTCTTTTTCACAGGACAGGTTTTGATCCAGGTCTCTACTGGATGGACTTTACTGTGGTTTTAAGCTCCCCTTTTTCTCTTTATGGTAAAGATTTCTGTTGAAAAATGAGATAAAAAGTTAAACAAGTACTTTATGTCCCTTCCAGAGGCTAATAGTTTTAGGACAGTAAAATCACAGAAATCAGTATATTCTGTCAGCTTTCTGCTTTATGTCTTTTCATACATGTCAGTTTTCATTCAGATGAGAGTCCAATATCAAATCCATCCCATCACTGAATATCTCCTGAGCTTTGGGACTCACAGATTAAAATATTCAGCAACCCAATTGGACTTCAACAGCATTTTCTTTTCTCTGTTTTTGTTGTGAATATTAATTTCCTGTAGGGGCCCCTGAATGTGCTTTGCAGGGAATAAGTGGAATGGGTAAGGAAAGGGCAACTTGCTGGAGAGACAAGTGTGACAGCATGGTGTCATAGCCAAAGTGGGAAGATTTTCAGAGGGAAAAAAAGATGCAGCAATCTCAAGAGACAGCCAGGCCCCTGCTTAATTGCTGTGTGCTGGGAGATCAGCCTACATTTGTATCACTGTGTCCACAAAGATCACCAGCTCAGAATGAGCAAAAAGCTCACATAAATGACAGGGCCAGGTATGCACCTATCCTTCTTGTAGCTCTTTCTCCTGAGCTTATTTTCCAGTGTATGATATGAAACTCAGAGAGCATCCAAAGGAGGGCAACAAGGAGGGTGAAGGGCCTTGAGGAGAAGCCATATGAGGAGCAGCTGAGGCTACTTGGTCTGTTCAGCCTGGAAAAGGGGAAATCTCGTGAGGGGAAGAGGAGGGACAGACACTGAGCTCTTCCCTGTGGTGCCCAGTGACAGGACCCAAGGGAATGTCCTGAAGTTATGTCACGTAGGTTTAGGTTGAATATCAGGAAAAGGTTCTTCACACAGAGGGTGGTTGAGCACTGGAACAGGCTCCCCAGGGAAAGTGGCCCCAGCACCAAGCCTGACAGAGTTCAAGAATCTTTTGGACAGTGCCCTCGGGCACATGGTGTGACTCTTGGGGTATCTTGTGCAGGGCCAGGAATTGGAGTTGATGATCCTTGTGGATCCCTTCCTGCCCAGCATATTCTGTGATTCTCACACCTGTCAGCTGCTCCTCAGTGAGGGTGGCAGTACATAGTGATTGGGGAAGCACTGTGGAAAGCTGAAAGATTTATATTTGGAAGTGCTTCAGGCTGGATTGGATCAGAAGGAAAGTTTCAGAAGGACACATACCACAGATCTGAGGAGCTGCCCATTCCCACTATGTGTCTGCCTACCTCTGTCAGTGCCTCTTCCATCAAGATTCTGGTTTTTGGCTGGCTCTTTGCATGCATTTTGGAAGCATCAGTGATAGCCCTGACCATAAGGAGAATTACAAACAAGAGCTGTGCAATGCAGGAACTTGACTGCAGAGACAAGGCTGCTGGTAGCTATACATACTTGGTTGGGGGCATGAGGGAAGGGAAATGCTGGGAAAAAAGAAGTAACAATTACACAAATCAGTTACGTTACACTGTAAAATCAGTGAAGTGGTAAAAATGAAACTGGCTGCCTCACTACACAACTTAAATAGAAAGAAAAAAATAATAAGCAAAAGTGTGATCAGGAAAGAAATATGACAAGCAATTTGTGAAAGAAGTTGAAAGTAGTCTGGAAGCAGTTTATCAACTGAAGCAAGAAAGCAGTCAAGTGAATAGCTCTGTTCCTGAGGATTTAAGGGGCCCTAAGGAATATGCCTGACCCCATGGGCAGCATCCACCAAAAATGGGGGTCTTTTTGTTGGGCCTCACATCCTAGCACCACATCTGGCCATGCAGGTGGGACATCCAAGCCATTATCTGCAGAGTCTCTCATTATGCACCACTCATATGCACCACAGCAATGAATGAAATGCTCCTTAAGCTTAGTCAGGGCAGACAAAGAACCATCTTGGGCTAGGTTTTAAATCAAGTCTAAATTCCATTGTTGATCCCACCATGACAAAATCTGAGAGCTCTCTGTGCTTCACTTGCATCTATAAATAACACCATTCTAATTTTCTTGTGTCCTGCATGATACTTTCCCAAACATTATGATGGAGCAGGTCTAACCCAAAATCTCATATACAAATATTTGTATCAGATTCCATTAAACTTTATGAAACTCTGAAATGTTCTCCTTTGGCCCTAAGAGAAGACTTGTATTGGACCTGAATTTGAATTTTAAATTTTCCTCTATTTTGTTACTATTTAAACTGTTGGTGCCCCCCAAATCTGATACAGTCACATTCATACATATCCTCCTCTTCCCTCTACCCATTTCCTTCTTGAGGGCATGTTGTAGCCTGTTTGCCTGCTTGTTTTGAACTCCATGTACTGATGGCTTCCTCTCAAATTTAGGTGGGGTTTACACTACTCCGTAACTCATAAGAGTTTTTCTGTGATGGAAAGCCCTGGGAGAATGCACACTGGGGAAGTCACAAGCTGCTCTTTGCACAGAGATAGTAATTCCTTGTCATCATTTGGGTTTGTTTATCTCCCCACCTCATATGATTTCCAGACGAGCTTAGCACACTTTGAATCCTCTAATTATGCTGCTGCAGCCATGTGACTGCCTGGCTGAGTAATTCCCTGCAGAAGGAGACAAAACTGCATGTAACAAAGCTCAACAAACAGCATTCAAAATGTGGACGAGTCACAGTAGTATAAAATACCATGCCACTTTGCCTGAAATCTCCTACTGGTGCCACAGCCATGTGGAGACTGGATGTATGGTAGCTTACTGATCTGCAGGGAAGAGCATGACTGGGGAGGGAAGGCTAGCTAGACCTTTGGCTTGTTTCCTTATCACCTTCCTCAAAGATCTCTGAGGAGGCAGGATTCCCTACCTCGTGGAGGTAAGGAGCAGTTTCCTTCTGCACCACCAGGGAGCCCAAATGCATTCTGGCTGTTCTGCAGTGGTATAAGATAAAATGAGAAAGACAGAGCAGTTGGCATCAAACATGCAGCAATCTGCCGAAGACCTTCTTGATTTATAGGTAATATATGAGAGGAGGGGAAAGGGCAGATAAAACCCAATTGTTCCCATTTTACAAAAAGCCTTGTGCTGTTTTCAGAACAGCTAATTGCATTGATTGTTCTGACCTCTGTATCTTCCTTTCATATGGGAGCTGGTCACTGAATTGCAACTTGTTTTTTGGCTGGCTGACGGCGGAGAAGGGGCTGTCTGGCACGGCAAGGCTGGATGGGTGTGTGTAGAGCGTGAGCGTTTTCAGAGCATGACACTTAGGAAGGCTGCTGCTCAGCTGCCAAAAGCACAGCTGTTACAGAGCAAGTGAGGGAGCCTGGCAGCAGCCTTGTAATCAGGTAGGCAAACGTGCAAACCATATGCTTATTCCTGCCTAATTTTATTGCTCAAAGTGGCAGTATTATTAGCGGGTAGTGTCTGGGTTCACCAAGTCCTCTTTTCTGCCGGTGGCAGTCAGGCGGGGCTGGTGGGAGCAGCTGGGTGTGTTTGCCCAGAAGCCGTATCTGTGAATGAAGAGATCAATAGCTGTGCTAAAAATCACTGAGCCATCTGGGATTTACAGATAGAGGATTGACTTGCAAATCCTCCTGAAACGGAGATCTGCAGTAACTGCTGAAGAACAGCACAAGCAGTGGAGGTGGTATAGAAAGTTATCTAGAAGACCTGAAATGGTCTAGTGGTACTTTTCTCAGCCCTTGGTCACAAAGAAGCTCAGGAAAGTGTGAGAAGATGCTAAGGTAGGGGGGAAAATATGTTCTGCTGCTATTTTTTTATTTTTTACACTGTGATTTTGAAGGTACTGCAAGATGTTAGAAAATGCAGCTATATTTTACCAATATCTGATGGCTACCAAAATCGGTGCCTGTACATCTGCATGAAAACAGGATAAGCATATAAGCAAGTGGGAGAGGGGGAGAAAAAGGTGGAGACAAAAGAAAAGGCTCGTTCAGAAAAGTGCCAGAGGATGCACTATTCTGCGCTCTGTGGTTATGCAGAGCTACAGCAGCTGTCAGGCTGCAAAGAGGAGCTAGGGAAAAACTGAGGCCTGAGAGTGGAAAGAAAATGTACAGAAACCACTTCTACTATAGGTGAAGAATGCATTTTTCTAGTACCTTTCAGCATGAATTTTAAGTATGGAATTGGTCTTCCATTGATTAGCAAGGATGTCTGCCTGACTTACTTAGCACAAAGAAATTGAAGTATGGGAAGTGTCCTGTGGGCTCCTGGTTAAGCTGTTCTAAAACACGGCCTGGGAGAAAGAAGCTGTTTGCTGGCATGGGGTGCTGTGATTATAGACCTGTGTCACAGTCAGGTGAATTGCTATGTTCATGGCATGGAGCAGAATGGGTATTCTGCTCTGCATACTTCTCTGCTGTCTTTTAAAGGGGACACAAACAGATGTGGAAATCAGCCATCCATGATGAAACTAGACATCTAAAGACATCTAAGTAGGAAAATAGTAACATGTGGAGACTACAAAGGCTAAATTACTCTGCTGATGTTGTGGATGTTTGGGAAAGAACTGGAAATGCAAACCAAACCCCCAGCATTTTATCCACTAAACATTCCAGTAAAACAAAATAACAGCTTTTCTCTTTTTATTGTTTCTTTTTTTTTTCCTGACAGGGCATGACCTTGATCTTAGGTTAGCCTAGATAGTTGCACTGTCCTCTGCTGTTCTAGTTTCTATTTAAAAATGGTTATAGTGTTTATTTTCTGGTGTTTTTTGTGTGAAATTTACATCTAAGAGGGGAAGATTTTAGTGGTGGGTAATCTCATCTTTGTTATAAGTTTGTAAAATATGGTACATGATTATTGGTCCTCCCTAATAGTAGTATTGCTAACTGTGCTGCACCTTCAGAGGTTTGTCAGTGCTAACAGCATTTGTCTAATCTTTTTCCTGAATTTATTTCTCAGTGGAAGCAACAATGATAAAAAGACTTCAGGTAAAACATCGATAAGTATAAGGAATGTCATGTCTGTAGTTTTCACAGGAATCATACAACAGATACAGTATTGTGACTTTAACTATCAGCAATCTGCCCTCTGTGTTAGCAGAGCTACACTTCCTGCACTGGCCTTCCTAAGAAGCAGAGCTGGGTCCTTGTAACTCATTTCTGTTATTGAGACTTGCAATCCTGCTTGTTCTGCTCCCAAAATACAGATCCATGGCCAGTTGAAGTTAAGAAGCAGTTTATCTTGTCTTGGGGTGCAGCTACAGGAGAATGTCTCTTCTCCTGGGACCTAGACCACTGAATGTCATCTCTCTGCAGGGCAATCTCCCCAGGTGGCACTAAAAGGTTATAGTCATCATTTCTGTAATGCCATTGCTCCATGATATTATAGGGGACATCTGTGTAGTCAAATATGTTCACAGCTATCAAGAAAGCTCACTAGATAATCCTCTATCACAGCATATCACTACTGTATCCTTCAAAGATACTGAAGAAAAAAAAATATAATTCAGATGTCTTCTTACAAAATCTTTCTCTGTGCTCTGCAATCTCAGGAGATCAGAGGTTGAATGAACTGAAACTTCTTTCAGCATTCACTTATTCCTATGCATTACCTTCATGAGGGCAGTAAGAGTGGGGATTAGATAGGTAGGAAAGCACAGACCTATTAATTTTCATAAGGAGTGGTCAGTCTTACTGAAGATTAGACTTTTAATCTCTGAAGGAGTCATCATGCTTTATTGGATAAAGGATCTGCCAATGAGAACTTCTCTGAGAAAACTCTATGTGATGGGTGACAAAGAAATAAAATGGCCTAATACAATCTTTCATATGTTGCTTAGAAGAAAAAATCTAGCTTACGGGGAAGCTAGGATTTGATTTATCAAACTGAGAAACAGTCTCAAACTTTGTTATTTTTGCCTTGATTTTCAAGCAATAGACTGCAATAGGTATGTGAGTAAAGTCCAGATGCCTCAAACTTTCTAAGCCTACCACTCTCAGACAGTAGAACAGAAGGTGTCTGGCATTTTTAACAGCCTATCAGGCTGATAAAGGAGCAAATGTGTCTGTTGGAAATTCTGCGGTTTATTAACCTGAGAGGGTAAAACAAGCAAAAAACCAAATAAAACCCAAACAAACAAAAACCCAAAGAAAACAAAACCAAACAAACAAAAAAAAAAACCAACAAAAATCCACAAACAAACCCAAAAGACAACCAGAAAGAACCACCACAAACAAACCCAAATCACAAACAAACAAAAAGACCCCAAAACCAACCTGGAAAAATCTGTGCAAGGTTTTATTTCTGAAATACAATGACTAGGGGAAACACAGAATCCACTTACAAGTGAAGTGCAGAGCAAACTGAAACTGCAGCTCTGACTTAGACCACCATTGCAGTATTTCTGCCTCTAAGTAATTCTTGTTTCACACAATAGACCCATGGAAAATGTCTGTAAGAAATGGCAAAATGTACTTGGTTTTCTAGTTCTCTTAATCAGTGGTCAGATCCACATAGATTCACAGTGTAGGCAAACTAAGAAAATGCTGGAAGCTTTTGGAAGTGCAGCTGTAGTGAGAAAACGGTTCTGTTTACAGAAAGAGAGAGCGTTTTTTAGAGAGTCTAAAGACTCTCTAAAGGAGTTTAGGAGTTGTTTAAGAGTTGTTTCCTCTTCCTCGTGACAGATGTAAAGAACAAGAAAGGACACCCACATGGAGTAAACAATATTCTTTCTTGAAAATAATTTTTGCCACAGTTTGAGTTGTTTCAGAGCAGTGAAATGGAAAAAAAAAAGTCACATGTGATTGCTCAGAATTTAATCACTACCAAAATATATTCTCAACTTTTCATGCTATTTTTTTCAAAGTTTAGTTTTTTAGGGATCTGAATTTGAGCAAGACAACTTTTTCCCAAATTGTTTTCCAGTTTACCTAAATTCAATTTTGAATATACCCATGCTACTTAGCATCAGAGGATAGTTTAGATCAGAAGGGATTTCAGGATGTCAGGGCAGTCAATTCAGTGGTATAATGTTGAAATGGTCCTTCATTCTATAGTAGTTCAGTATAAGAGTAGGCAAAACTTTGAAAGATTCATATTGTGAGTATTTTAAGCTGTAGAAGAGATTTGGGAGATTCTGTGCAAGTAAGAACTTTATGTAAAAGCTTTGGGTTTGTGGTTGGAGGTAGTTTTCTTAAAATTATGCAATGGGAAATTCAGTTTTGCTGAGAACAGCAAAGCCAGGCATTCCTGAAAACAACCCCCCAAATACTGCACCTTTTTCAGATGTGATGGTGGTCTGGGCTTCAAGCCCACCACATACTTTCTGTGCTATATTTTGCCCTCAGGTATGACTCTTCAGATGAGAACCTAACCAAAATATTTTGAAACATTTGTCTTTTTCATTTTGTCAATTTATATACATTTAGAAATCGATTGGGAAAACAAAAATGCTTCAATTTCCTACCAGGAAGTGATGATCAGGAGAATCCCTCTGAGTGTGCATGGATTTGATATCAAGTCAGAGCCTTTTCAAGAATGAAAGGAGTCTGCTTTTGGAGTCAGTGCAATTACACAAAAGATGAATCTGTCTCCCTTTGTACCTTTCCCACCTTTTGCTTAATGTGGTGCAGTGAACTAAAACTTGAAACTTGTAGAGCACCATTTTCACTGATAGGAATGTCTGCTGATTAATCAGGCTGCAGTACTTAACATTAAATCTTGCTTACTATAATTGACTGTTATGTCATGCTAATGAGATTTCTTTTAGTTTTACTGCCTGCATGCTGCTGATCTAGACAGCTAAGGATTTTGTATTGTTTTATGCTCACCTATGCCTTACTGGCTTTTTTGCCTTTTTTTTCCCCAGTTGGGGGGTGTGTGCAGAGGGAATGGTAGGTTACTTCTCTGCTAAGTATTTTGTCTCTATCTGAAGGAAGTGAATAAGTGTGTGCTTGAGCATATGAGGCTTCTGAGCCATCTTTATTTTAGTTTTTAAAAACCAAACAGAACCTGAAAATAGTACTGTATCTTTGTAAAATATCCAAAATAAAAAATTACCAATAGAGAATAAGCATGGGAAGTGGAGGGAGGAAGGAATTAAATAAAGAAGCAATGGCTTTTCTCCTTTCATTTCTGCAACTCTAAGCAGTTACCAAGTAGAGTGAAAAGATCTAAATGATGTAACTAGCCAAACGTACTTTTTCTGTTTCCCAAAGGCAAAGCAAATCTACTCATTGGAGACCTGACCCAGATGAGAATTATATCTCCTGGGGAAAACTTTGGTTCTTGAAATGAGCATTGAAAGAAAGTTGGTGGGATTGTTAGCATTGAGAGGCCAGTCTGCTCTGCTGCTGTGCCCAAGCTGTGACCACACATACTTTAAATTTACCTGTTTTGCTCTAGTTCTTCATGGACATGGCATAACTGCTGATACTGTGTAACAGCGCAAGCTGGTTGGAGGGTCTGGGGAGTGAGTCATATGTGGAGCAGCTGAGGGAGCTGGTGTTTGGCTTCAAGAAAAGAAGACTCTTGAAGAAGACTTGATCACTCTCTACAACTGCCTGAAAGGATGGTGTGGCCAGGTGGGGGTCAGTCTCTTCTCCCAGTCAGCCAGCAACAGGACAAGAAGACAACAGGACAAGCCTTGTGCTGGGGGAGGTTTAGGTTGGACGGTTGGACATCAAAAAGAGTATCTTCACTGAAATGGTGGTAAAGCATTGGAGCAGACTGCCCAGGGAAGTGGTGGAATCACTTCACTGCCCAGGGAAGTGGTGGAAGTGTTTGAGAAATTACTGGACATGACACTGAGTGGTATGGATTAATTGCTGTGGTGGTGTTGGTCAAAGGTCAGACTTGATCTTGGAGGTCTTTTCAAACCTTAATGCTTCTATGATTCAGTGTTTACCTCACACGGAGGAGATGATCTGGGGATGTTTAATCTGCACAGGATGTGGAGCAAGTGTAGTTTTTTGAGGGGAGAGACAGATTTAGTATTCAGGTGACTGTTATTTATTACTCCTATTTGTAAGTCACATCACAAATGAGAGTAAAAGATTTAGCCATGTTGAACTTGATAGACTTCTGCTATCTGACATTAGCAGTGTCCTGAGCTAATTAATGCAGTGCTCTGCATATTTATCACAGTGAGAAAGAAGCTCTGGCTCCTTCACAAACCATGGAGATGCAGTAGCTCCAAGGCTTGAGCATAGTCATGAGCAGCAGGAGTGACTAACCTCCACTTAAGAATCCTCCTTCAGGCTGGAGTTGATGGGTTTTCTTCGTTCTGCCAAAACATAAGCCATCTGAAGAGATAAGTAATCCTTATCAGTTATTTACAGATGCCTTAAACAGCAGAAGCAAGTAGAGGCTTTAGTCTGGATGCCATGGTATTGAACTGTGATTTGATGGATTTTTGGTCAAAGAAAAAGGGCATTAACAAAATGAACCCAGCACCACCAATCTATAATGGCCACTAAAACATCTGGTCTTGGAAGGCTGGCAGGTTGAGGAGGGTAAGGGGAAGCCATCTGATAAAAAAATCAAATCAGCAGTGACTGAACACAGACATTTCTTGCAGGGACTAAACCAAAATGAAGAAACCATGGTTGAGTCTCTGATGGCTTTCACTGTAGGCACCAACACTAATTATCAAGTCCAGAGACCAACCCAAAATGTCCTAAGGGATGGACTGCAAATCAGAAGCTGCAAATTCAGGTTTAAATGGGACACAATCTGTGCTGGATGCCACACTCTCTTCTTGTTAGATCAGGCTTGTGTCCATCCACAGTGTAGGTTACCCAGGGATTTTTTTGTAGCAGTGATTAATTGGAAATCAGCCCTGCTTGTGTTCATCCTCTTGTTTCTGATGCATAACTTCTCAGAAGAACAGCGCTGTATTTTTTTGCAGCCATAAAAATTGACCTGTTGTTTTCAGCCTTTGAGACCTCTGAGTCATTTTGGAGTGGTTTTGACCTGTTTTGTGCCTGAGTTTTCTTGCTTACAAGCTGGTTTTCCCTGAAGAAGTGCTGTTACAATTGCTGCACTTGGAACACTGCTTTTGTCACATGTATGACTGTGTCTGCAGGAGTCGTTCTCTGCTGTTTCTCTGCTCTCTGCTTGTAAAGTCCATGCTGTCATTTCAGAAATTGTATTTAAAGATGGTATTAAAATTGGTGGTGTTTAGGCTTACGTTCCCCAAACAATTGTGCTTTTGTTTGTTTGCAAATGCGCCTGGCTGGACACATTTTAAAAGGGACTGCCTTTTAGAACATTCTCACCCCTTGCTTTTGAAAGTCTTCAGTGCATATTAAGCTAGGCCCATGTAGTCACCAGTCATATTTGAAAACATGAACCTTCAGATTGGCCTTTTTTATTTGGTTGGGGTTATTTTTAAATCTTCTTTCTTTGAGACCTCAAGGGAAAGACAAATTAATCACCATCGGAGTGACACTCCATTATGAAAACAAAATTCTTTTTGAAGTCTCTGTGCAATTATTACAAGGAAACTTTCATTGTGCCATAACCTCAGAGATTAAATGTGATAAGACAATGAAAAACAATACCCATTTCAAGAATGCAACAAAATATTAAATTTGTTCTGTGAACTAGTTTGTGATGTACTTTATCATCCTTAAAAGAGAGGCAAATGATCTAGAATGTAGTACTGTGTCAGGTGTGTGTCTTTGTTTCTCAGGCCAACTTTGTGCATTAGGTCAATGTCCATGTTTGCATAAGATCATAGTCTCAGTGCCTTCCTTACCTCCCAGCATCTGTAGGTTGTAATTGGCAAAGCACTGGGGAAGATAACTCATTCCAACTAATCTTGGAAACTGAAGCAGTAGCTCAGGGGAATGGGATACCAAGTTTAGCACTGACGGTTGGCAAAGATGGAGTGAGTGTGGCTGATGCTCAGTGAGTTTGAAGGGAGGGGACAGGTTGCTGCTGGCTTGTTTTCATCTCATTCCCTCCAAGCAAGTAGTAGCATACCTTAAGGCCACCTCCAAAGCAGAGCAATGACATGCCATTACTCAGCCTTGTTGAGAGCTAGGAAGAGAGAAACACTACAGTTATAACTTTCCTAGTGCATGCCCTAGCTGTTTCCTGTGCTGGCTTGACTGTTCTTGAGAGACTTAGAGAATATATGTTCTCTGAGCAACAGGTTTCCCGTTTGGAGTTCTAAAATAGAATGCATTCCCTGCATCTGAATGAGGTGGCTCTTCCCTTGGTGAAGGCCCTTGCTCCATCCAGCCTGGAAACTAAGAGTCCAGAATGCATGTAAGCAGTTGCTTTTTTATCAAAGCAGCAGTGATTTTCTGAAAGCAGCAAGTGGATCCTTCCACACGTGTCCCAGCAATGCAGATTTCTGCCACTTGTAATGAAATGCCCAATTGCCAGCAGGACAAGGAGCCAGGCACCAGTTGAAACTCAACAGGAATTTTTTTTTGGCTTTATTGGGCAGAATCTAGAAGTCTACAATCACTACATGAAACTGAAACTGCATTCTGGAAACATGAAATGCAAACCTGGGCACTCTTGAGATGATAATGAACCACAGAAGCACGAGGTACTAGATTATGATGCCAGCCCTTATGGTAAGCATCAATTTATCAATTGCTTTGATGCAAATGAGTATCTCATACCAAGCTAAAATTGTGTTTCTGCAGCAAATCAAAGCTAAGCAGTAGGATTTATATATAGATAGTTAAATCGTAGCTGTGCTTAGCAGTGCTTCCCTCACCATTTTTCACAGGGACAGTAAAGTCATTAATCTTTGCTAGTAAGAAGCTTTTTAAAAAAGAGAGAAAAAGGCTTAGGAACATATCAAAAGTTTAGTGTTCAAAGAGAAAAGTAGTTACTGACAGGAGTCCTGTCTTATTTAAGCCACATCTGAATGTGTCACCAAGAGTAAGAGGGTGGTAGATGGCAGTTTCACTGCTAGATTGTGTGTGCTGTGCCACTAAGTATGCTTTTTTGGGTGGATAGGTGAGATTCTGCATGCAGGAAGAGATGCATTTTGAGCCTGACTGGGGCTTCAGGTCTCATTTGGTGAAGAAAAAGTGTACTCCAAAAGGAAAGAACCACTGGCACTGCAGAGAGGAATGCTGCTGGGAAGTTGTGTAGGACTCAGGCATACACTGCTTACCCTGGTATTCTTTCTGCTTGTCTTTTAAATGAAAGTACTGCTTTATAGTTTCTTATGCACCCCACCAAATAATACATTCCCTGTGAAATCTAATGGGAAGTTACTGCTGTAATTAACTCATTGATTGTTTAAAACAATTGCTAATTGTACGTGGTTGGAAAGCTGGGAGGATCTTACTGTCACTAATGTGACTGGATAATTATAGATTTTTCTTTTCACTTTTTTTTCTGTAAAACATGTTTTCTTTGCAGTAGCTTTTATTTTTGGCCACCTAACTTTCAGTTCCCATGACTGACAGATGCAGGCTAGCAATCAGCCCCAGGGCAGGAAAAAGGATGGAGATATTTCAGACCTCAATAATTCAGCCCCCTTAGGGACACTCTAGGTAAACAAAGTATTCATTCATTTATGCATGTATGCTACTGTAAGCACGTAAAAACAAAGATCTGTGCAATAGCAAAAAAGTCTATATACCACTGGAAGCATTACCTTTGGGAGGCTTCTAACTGCCAGAATATAGTTCAGTAGTTCTTCTTTTAGAAGAGGAAACAAAAAAGGAAAACAAATAGCTTGGAAAGCCACCTCTTAGATGCTGCTCCTGCATCTTGGCATAAGAGCCTGTACGCTGCCCACACACATTCGATATTTCTTTTCAATGAGCAGTGTGGTTGCTAGCTTTTACCACAAATCCTGGGGAAACTGAAAAATGCCAGCTCTTCCCTGTTCTTCTTCTCACAGCCAGTTAACAGAGCATTTATATGGCACAATGTGTTGGCAGAGTGCTTCTTGCAGATAACATGTCATGCTCCATGTGTCCTTTTGCAGCAATGCATTGCTCTCTGTGGATATATCTCTTCTGAAGCAAATGCCAGTCCCAGGCCTAGGTGTTGCAGTAACTTGCAGCCACTTCTTTCCAAGATATTGGGAGATTTTTAAGCGAATGTGTCGACAAGGACTGACTGGAGCCATTATTAAAAGTAAGCTCCTCTCTTCTGATGTGTATCTTGCAGCCCTGCTTCAGACATGCAGTGTATTTGTGCAAGACATTGCTGTATCTCAGTTACTTATCTACAGGATAAGTACATTTACATGTAATGAAACAGGAGCTCCTTCCGAGTCTTTTCTTTAGTGACTAAGCCTCATATCTTTACAGAGGCTTCCAGAATTCAGTGTGGTACAATTACAAACTAGGATTTTCTTCTGGTGCTCTGTGTTTGTTTATGCAGTTTAGCTCTGCTTTAGTTATTGGTATATCTGGGAAGATCTTTCTATGTCAGTGATGCCCTAATAATCACCACTGCAATGGGCTCATGCTACATAAGGACTGAATTCTGCTAGATTTACTAGTACTGAGTAGTAGATTTTCCTTACTCCGCATCCATAAAACAACATTAATATCTAAAGTAAGACATATAAGAGGCCTTTTTGCAATATAGACTGCAAAAAAATCATTCTCTTTGAAGAGAACTTTCCATAGTGTGGCCAGAGAGGCTCTAAGTGTGTTTTTTCCTTTGAAAATTACATCTGTAGTCATGGGTTCACTTGCCTTATATTGAGCAATGCAAAAGACATTTTACAGCAATATTTGCATGAATTTGCATTCAGTTTAGCATGGCGGGGGAGTTTAATTCCGCATTAATCTGTGCATTGATTTTATAGGAGTTTTTCATAGCTTTATGGGGGAAGATAAAGCCGCTGAAGAGTTGACACAGATTCAGTGGGATGTTCTTCCCATAAGACAAGGCAAAAATGAAATTTCAGTGTATACAGGAGGAGAGTTATCAAACAGAAATTGGTCAGGAATTTCTGTTTTAGGAAAGGTCTTGAAGTATTGTGGTTAATAAAAAAAAACCTAAAATCACATTTCTGAGAAATGAAGGTGCTCAGCTTGTTTGTCTGCTTTTCAGAGTGAATGGGCTCACAGTGTAGCCTCAGAGACATAGATGTTCCTTTAGGCTGAGAATGCAGCTGCAGGTGGGACCTATTTGTCCCAGGAGAAATATTATTTGGTTGCATTTTTTCCATGAGAAAAAAGGGGCGAAGGGGGAGGGTATGGAATCTTTTTACAATTACTGTGGCCAGAATCAGGTAGCACAAGGTTTTTACCAGGAAAGCGCTTTCTTCAAAGATGCCCCATTTCACTTGGTTGATTACATATATATAAAAGACAAAATCTGTTGAATGCTTATTTAAATAACTCTTTATCAGTTTGGTGGGTTGGAAGTACTTGCATTTCAATTGTGGTATCAATGACTCCCTTTAAAAAGTCTCAAGAAGCAATGAAGATTGACTTTCTTAGCTTAGATCTGTATCTACCCTTAAATAACCTAAGTGTTTCTTTCAATCCAGCTCTAAGAAAAAAAAGGCAGGGGAAGGTATGACTGAATTATAAAACCTTCAGACCATATACCAACATTAGAATTCTGTATTTAGATGAAAAATTAGTGCTAATGAACAGAAATTAAGATTTTAATGCTCTGCTCTGAGAAGCTATCCAGAATAGAATGAGAGAAAATAGTAATTTTAATTGTTAATGGGGAAAGTAGCACAGGAAATGATTTTTGCAGAATGGCATTGATCAGGACTGTAATTAAAAGGCATCTTAAAGAAATGAAGAGAAGCTCAGCATAGATTTAGATTTTAAAGCGTGCTGGATTTAGAGTGCTCCAGATGCTTTCTTAGAACAAGCTTCATTGACCTGGAATATCAAAGTGTGCCAGCGTACTCACTGAAGCATTGTTAATGCCTCTGGCTGGGTTTGTTTCAGGATCCTTGGTTTGAATTTCAGTGTATTTAATTTTGCGAGCACAGTGAACTACAGAGAATGATTAATCCACCGAGATTAAATTTATAAAGGGATACCAACCATCCAAACACAAAGCTTTGCATTGTGACATCTCTCTATTCTATTTTGGTTTTAACTAAGTTATCCCAAGTGTGTAGATCCATTGTTCACTGGAAAGCTATTTTTGCAAGGCTTGCATTATCAAAAATCTTAATCAGCACAACTGTGTTTAAAATATGTTTTCATATTTTTAAAAGGCCTGTGTCTTATCTGACCTGTCATTCCAGGCACCTTTTATAGCCAAAGATACCAGCAAGTGATGCCCAAAACAACTGAAAAATTACAAAAAACGTCTGTAATCTTCATTGAATTTATAGTTAGACAACTAACCATCCTCCCAAGCAGTAGACCATTGGAAGGTATTACTTTACAGAATGTCGGCATACAGTTTTAGACCTTAGAACTAAAAGACACTGATATTAGTGTCTCTCATCTCAAACAGCACCATGCTTCATGTCAATGGAGGTGAATGAGTCAAGCTTGCAGCACCTTCTGTGTCTACTGAGACATGGAAGAACCACCCTAATCTTTACAAGTATCTATTATGCAGAGGCAAAGTGTATTTTCTAAATTGCTTCTGTGATGCAGTTGAGATCTGTGTTCTATATCTGAATAACCACCATCAATTTTAAAACACGTGAGCAAAAACCAAAGGTTATGGGTGTTGTCCTCCATGCCTCAGGACCATGAGTATTCCATAGTACTTTCCTAAAACCTAGCATTCCTTTGGTAAGTGTCCCTGAATTATGTCATTTTGTCAAACCTAGCATGACCAGCTCTGACACTGGACAGCTGTAAGCCTTTGGATATCTGGGGCTATGCACTGGAAATCTCAATGTCTGTAAAATTGTCCCAATGTTACCATTACTGTGCGGCAAAAATGCTGTGTTACATGTTCAGAGTCAAATGTGCCAGGAGACAGCATATAAGGACAATAGATTAAAGAAAACATCAGAAGAATAAGTAATAGTACACAGTAGTTTAAGTGAGAGTAAAGAATTTTCTTGACTGATCTAGGTCCTCAGCTAGCTCCTAATTTTTTTCTCCTGAATCAATCTGCAGTCCTTCTTCCTTCCTTTATTGTCCAAAATGCCTGCTTCTATCTGTTCTCAGAGGATGGGGAGAAGGCACAGAAAGAAACGAAGGAAAGAGATTACCTCCTGTTCCACCGAAAGCTAGAACCCCTTTGTCTCTCCTTACAAAGCTGTACTTTTTTCTTCCTGGTCATGAAGGCACTGCCTTCCACCTCCTCTTCAAGATGCCTCAATTTAATATTACTTGATTTTACCTCAATAATCACATCCCTGCCTTGGAGGCATTCACAGCTCCAGGAGTCCTAGTCCTAAACTCTGCGCTTCAAACTTCATATAACTGTAATTACTTTAACTCTGGTACAATTGTCAAAATACAAAATCTAATTGTATGAACAGTGCAGCCTAGAGTGGGAAGCTGATGACTGGTTAACCTCCTGTTCACTCTCCTCCACACCATTAGTTTTGTACTATCCTTCTGTGGGCTTGAGGAAACTGATGTTTCAAAAGTTTGCACAGTCCAATTATTCAATGTGATTATACTGCTGCAAATGCCAAATGTGGTCCCCTTGCACAGATTCAAAGTAGAACATGCAGCAGAGTAGCACTGCTTAGCAGTGTGCTAGATGAAGCCCTGTAGTGCATGGGATTTTAAATCCATGCTAAATCAGTGACAATGACAATGGACTACATCAGAATAACCCCATTGATGGGTCAGGTCACTGCAATTTCTCTGGGGTCTCTGTGTATTAGCTCTTTTTATTTTGTACTTGTTTTATTTTTTTCTTCTTCCAGGATCAACTAAATTTCCTGGATTCCTTCTCTTCTCCAGCTCTCTTACTTCTTTCTGTCTAACTAAGTCTCCATTGGCCAATACCTCTAATCTCATCTCATGTATTTATTTACTATTCCCAAATGTAAAAAAATAGAGGATTCATAATTCTGAACTGCCAAAAATTTCAGGAGAGCATCTGAGCTACAAGTTGTGACCTGCAAACCCCAGTGCTGCTCTGACAGTGACCCAGTAGAAGAGGACTTGTGCATTCTGTAAATATAATGTTGTTTATAGCCCTTGCTAGCAAGCCAGAAGCTGACACCATTCCTTGGTACTAATTAACATGTCTTCTCTTTCTCACCGGCGAGATTTGTGAGAGCAGAAGCAGACTTTGAAAGATGCTGATGAACATGGTGGCTAGTAAAGGACACCTTATGTTCTTTGCTTCTTTATATAGACTGCAGTTTTGCCCAGCAGGCACTGTGCAATTTCTAAATGCCCAGGCAGGAAGAACTGGCTCATAATTGAATACAGATTCAAATAAAGCTTTAGCCCATCATTTCCATAAAGCATTGGACAAACAATGCCGTCTCTCTCTTTGTCATATTTAAGTAATACTTTTACAGTTTTATCTACTTGAATTGTAACCTTTTCAAAGCCTGGCTGTTTGAACAGCACCTTGTTTAAAGCCCTGCCTCATGCAAGTGGAGGTGCTTATTGCAGATAATTACTTATGAATAAGCCTTTGTCCCAAACAGCTTACAAGGGACCAAGCTCATTCCACAAAACCTGATGAAATAAATTAGATGGCATTCATGTTGTGTTGGTACTGACTTGACCTGAATTCAACCTGTCTGATATAAAGATGAAAATCATTCCATATCATTATAAAGCCCCTTCAACCATTCATCATGTCTAATGGCTAACTTTATTATCCCCTAGCTAAGCATCATGCCAACTATTCATAATAGCTTTATAATAAGCTGCTTCATTCTAGATCCTATATTCTTTGTTTTCTCACCTTGTCTCCCTTCTGCTTTGGTCAGAAGAACAAGAGAAAGAGCAAAGCATGCACTTGTTCCCTATTAACAGTCCCTGCATTTCCACTTGAAGGCCAGATTGCCCTCACAGAATTCCTATTCCTCTCCCATGTGCCGCTGCAACCAGTGCCCTACATTGTCAGGGCTGGTAGCCTTTTCATTTCCCCCTCAGCATGTTTCTGTGCAGACATCAAAAGAGTGATGCCTCGGGCAGGCAGAGCAGTCCTTTGTCATTTAACACATTGCATTTCCCAGGATAGCTGTTTTCTGGCAACCAGCTTGTGGAGGTGGCATTCCCTCAGATGGAGGTGGCTAGGAAGTTGTGGAGGAACCTTTATCACAAAGATTACAAGGCAAAATTACAAAATATGCATAATTCTGGATTTCCCGAAACATCTAGAAAAATGACAAAGTATGGCCGGGGGTGGGGCGGGAGGGGAATAGTGCCTTGGTATGAAAAGCTTATTTGCAGCTTATAGTGCATTAGATCTCTCAAGAAAGATGCAGGTTCCCTGAGGAAGAAGGCCAAATGGCTTTTCTGGAGAAAACTGAAAAGCTGTGTATATTCCCATGAGCACAATTTACCAGCTTCTTACCAAAGGGCTGTGGCATGGTCACATCCCACTCAAATATCTTGTCTGAGTGGCTGAAAACTGTTACTCTGACAAGAAAGCTTGTCAGGGTAAGTTGCAGTGCACAGTTGCAGTTGCAGTGTGCAGAAGTGCACTCACACACCACTGAGACTGCCTTTGGTTGTTACCTCAAAGGTGTACAAGTCAGAGGAAGATACTATTGATTGAATGTTTTAGAATCATAAAATAACTTCGGTTGGATGGGACATCCAGAGCTCAAAGCAGATCTAATTAGATCAGATTGCCTGGGGACTTAACCCCTTCCAGGCTTGAAAGCCAGCAGAGATAGACAACCTTCCTGGGCAACTTGGTCTTATGCTTGGCTGTAAGTAATTAGTAGTCTCACCTTTAAACTTTAAACTGTAGTGGGAAGGGGAAAATACTTTTTTTTTGCAGAAACATGTGCTTCAGTTTGCATTCTTGCATCACAAGTATGCAAACTGTTCTCTCGTGAATCTTTTCTCAGCATGCTCTTCAAGTACTGCCTATGAACACTAAGTTCTTAGTTGTTCATGGTGATGTAAGGAACATAGATGTGTTTGACCTCTTAGTATACATTTTGGTGATTTCCAGCAATAACCCATAAAGTGATTGAAAATTTCCATCTGCTTTTGGCCTCATGATGCAGTTAGAGCTTTCCCAAAGTCTTGAACCAACAAAGTCTTGAAGCCGGGATGCTTTAAGCCCAGAGGATGACTGCTCTAGAGGAAACTTGAAGATCATTAGGACAAAAAGTCTGTTAAAATGTCAGAGTACATTGTATACTGCAGTCCTAAGCTCTGCTGGGGCCCCTTGGAATTTTTGTAATACAAAGTAATAAAAAAGATCTGCAGTGGGTTTTACCACTATTTTGCTGCATTCACTCCACTGTGAATGAAATGTGTATTGTACTGCAGTCCTTCTAGTTCAGCCTTCAGTCACATTCTTCTCTGGTTTAAACCCCTGGGAAAGTGAAATCCTGCCCTTTGTGCTTTGATGTTCTCTGGAGACTAAGGTTTTGACAGATACACATCATGGATCACACAGGTGAAGCAGCTGACTCTATGAAACCTCTAAAAATTAGCATATATTAGGAGTAAGTTTTTATTTCTAGTGAATAATTTATGTACATGATGGTTAAGATTGTGAAAAGTATTACAGGTATGTTGTTATATGTAATGGCAATGCATCACTGAAAAAGCTGAATTAGATTTTAGCAGTTAATATTTCCTACTTTTATAAAACGCCCTAAGAAATTACTAAAATCTAGCCTGGATATTGAGGCTTAACCAATGGGCAGACATTAAAGAGCTTGGCAAGATTCACATTAAAATATGTTCCAGGATTTCAGCAAAAACTGATTATACAGCTATTTCTTAAGATCCTTCAGCACACTGCAGCTTCTTTGTGTTGACTGCTATTCAAGGTTTTAAAGAGGTAAAAAATGCTTAATATGGCTTTTTGTCAGTAAGACCTGTTGATGGTGCATATATTGTCTGTTGGTGTTGTAAAGCCTGGTTGTGTTAAACTCTGGGGACACTAGGAGAATGATGACATGGAACTGATGCAAAGCCAAATTTCTCCCTCTGTGCTTGTGCTTCACACCAGTCCACAGTGAAAGTACAAGCAGTGACTGAGGGATAGGGGCCTGATGATGAAAAATTACTGGCCTGTAGTAAGCAGGGGCTAAAAAGAGGAGAGTAAGAACTTTTTTTTTTCTGCTTCTTTTTGGAGAAAATAAAAAGTTCCTCATGCAGATTTCTGTACTATTTGGAGGACCCCATGTTTGTGCTGAAGGAGGAAAGACTGAAAAAGATGCACGTGATAATGTCAGAAGCTTCTTGCTTCACTTCAGTGCTGCTAAATCACTGGGTGATATGTATAGAAACTGTATGCTATTCCTAGGGATTTGTGTTGTCTAAATTTCTAATTTGAGAAAACTGTGAGCACTTATTGAGGTGAGGTGATTGACAGTGTGTGCTGCTGTCAGGCCCAGTGGAGGCAGATGCTTATGAAAGCTTCCCCCTACAGCTTTGCCAGTGTTTGTACCTAAATCTGCCTTTGCAGCTGCCTCAGTACTCTTGGTTCCTGCACTGTTCATGTGTTATTGCAAAGTGTTTTTCAGTGATGGGAGAAGCCTTTGAAGGTTGGGAGGGTCTGTTGTTTCAAAGGCACCCAGGAAGTTTAGGGAGGAGTTCATAGGTTTCCTGATCTTCTCTCTTTTTCTTTTCCTTCCCTTTATCTTCTTTCTGTTATGGCTGAATGTTGCTTCCCTTCATCTCATGTTCCCACTTGATTCTGCCTGCTTGCCTGTTCATTTGTACTTCTGTAGACCTCATGAACCTTTAGCTTGTTCTCACAGCTCAGCCTCTCATCCTCTGTCTGAACTTGGTCAGAGTTTGACTTTACTGGACTTGCTGTGTGGCTTTTCCCATGTCTCTGGCCTCCAAAGCTTTTGCAATTTGTGACTTTCTCAGATTGCTTTAAACACACTGGTATTGGAAATCACAGAAACTACAGTGAGATGAAAAACTGAAATGAAAACCTGTTAGTTTTGTGTGGCTGCCCCAGTGGCACACAGGAGATATGGCAAGTCCCAGGCCATTGACCTGGAAACTTTGGTTAAGAGTCTATAACTGTGTTACTGCAAATGAGCTCTTTGGGGCCAAGTCTGTCAAACGTATCCTTCTTCATTTGCTGTTTCCTTTTGTGTGTGAAAGTGTTCCCTAAATGAATGTGCTTCATGCACAGTCATATCCCTGACCTTCAAGTAAACTGTTCTGAACTGCAAGCAACAGACTTAATATGAGTCATTTATAAAGGCAAAAAATCCAGTCATCCCTATTATGTGCTGATTGTAACTTTGTCTGCTGTAGGCTGGTGATCTCAGTAGCCAATAGAGAGTTTCTGAGATAATAACTATCTATTTTATTGCTTGGAAATAAATCTTTTGGTCTGTCTACCAATTTCAAGCCACTCTCATATTTTGGATGTATTACTTCAACAAAGATTCGTGCAGTGGGATCCTTCTCCATAGCTTTACCTGAGAAGCAACTTTTATAAGTAAGGATTACCAGCAGGGAGTGTTAGTCTGTTCATTCTTGGGGAAGTAATGCTATTTGATATGATTAGGAATTAATTTAATTAGTTATGTAGACAGAAATATGAGGGCAATTTGTGCTGAGAGCAATGCTTTTGCAAGCTGATTGACTTCACTGAAATTGCCTGTGATGGGAAGTTCAGTTTGACCTATTTTCTTATATTTTCCTTAAAGCCAGATGACTCAGACCTTTCTGCAGCCAGGGCAGACAGAGCACTGTGTATGGCTCAGTCCTTGAGGGGTTGTGACAGGAAGCCCTAGACTTCTGTGATTTTGTGATATTCATGTCTGTCCCACACACTCTCAAAGGTATAGAGATTCAGGATATCCCAAGTGGCAGTTCTAGAAAGACTGATGTTTTCTCAGGTGTCTGAAGTTGATCACCCAGGACTTCCAGGCACTAGCAATGAAAAATAGATTTTTTTTCTCAGCATTGTTTTTTTTTTTTATTCTTGTCTTGAGACATGTAATTCTTGAGAAAACATGGAGAAAACCATTGTGGCATCCTGAAAGATGATGACTATGACCTACTTTACTGAGTTTTCTTTGCATTCAAGAGTGTCCAGAATAGGCTGTTCAAAGTCATAAGTTTATCACAGTAAATCTTGCTAGGTTCCACCAAGTTTCAAGTTTCTCTATTGCATGTTGTAAATCCAGGGCTTCTGATGTATTTTCTTTGTTACTTTAAATGAAACACTTGATTTTGTCCAAATTAAGGTTCTTTTTATGAAACAATTGTAATGCACAGCTCTGAAACCCTCCTATTGCCTTCTTTGCTTTACTTTTCAAACATGTAGTTTTACTTGGAGCCAACAAAACCATAAGTGCCTGGTTTTCTATCTCTGTAGGACACAGTATAAAACGAACCCATGATGTTGGTAGCAGTACTGCCAGTTTGTCAGCCAGAGGTGACCAGTGCTTGACTTTATTTATTCTATAGGCTCGGACTCCTCCTCTGGACCTTCCCCCTCCCTTTTTGCTTTCTAGGAGCTATTGTGACAAGAATAAGCCATATTCAGATTTTTTTCCCCCAAGGGCTTGCTAGACACACAGGTACACACAGGCACACTGACTTCTCCCCCTACTGCGTTTTTTTTAGCAGGCTGTGGGGGAACAGAACCTTGTGAGGAATTATAGATGCAGCCTGATACCTGACTGTGGGTTTAGTTTTGTGAGGTTTTTAAAAATATTTTTCTGCATGTATATGTAAGACAGCTCTGGGTTTGATGGAAGGAAAGCAGAGGGTGGAGAGCTATTTCTTAATTTATGCACAGAAAGAAAAAGGTATTTTGGGGTGGTGTGGTGTGTGAAAATCCATGGTATATCATACTTTATTCTCTCAGTGTCAAGCAGGGAGTAACTAGCTAGGAGGCTGCTGCAATGATATGGATCTTCAAGTCACTGGTGCTGTTGCATTTTGGTATATGGTAAAGTGTGCAGCTAATGTCATGGAAAAATTCCAATTAACTTGAATAAGCACTGGGTCAGGCCCATATTTTGTAGTGAGTCTTACTAGTAGAATCTATTCCCACAGTTCCAAACACATGGGGCAAAGCAATTACCAGTGTCAGACTGCTGTCTATATGCTCACATCAACGCTAAATATGATCCTTCCTAAATGGAATTATTAAATTGGCCACACAGGACTTAATTCAGATTCCTCCTTGGTTTCAATCTTGTAATTGCAGTGAGGTTTTTGGAACTACTTTTTGTTAACTTTAAGATGGCAGCTAAATGCACAGTTTAGATCATGCAGGGGTACTACCAAGTCCCAAATCATGCCTCTGCTCTATCCTTTTTCTGTTGTCAAGGCAGAAAAGGTTTCCACACCTCTGAAAGTTATGTAGGATATGCAAAGTGCTCCAAACTGATCATAAAACTTCAGGGCATGCCACATCAAAATTAGATATGAAAACTGAGAGTGGATTTTCTAAGATGGGAGGTAATGACCTTGTTAGGACTGTAGTGACTAATGGCTCTGGTGCTAGGACTTGCAGTAAGCTCTGCTATAGCAAGAGCTTCAGCTGTGATTTCAGCATAAAGATTGTCTTCCTTTCAGCATCATCTAATGCTAATGGTTGCTTGCTCAGCTGTTTTAGAACTCCAGACCCCACATTTTTTCATTGCTGATGTTTACCCTTAGCTTCATCAGGCCTTTGGACATCAATTGCATATAGGTGTTTGGGCATTCAAATGGCAGCTCAGCAACTTTCCATCTGTCCTGCTAGGTAGGATGACATCTTCCTTTTTATCCTTAGGAGGCCTTTGCCATCAGTAGTTCTTCACTTTTGCAGCAAACAGGTGTTCCTAAGCTTATGTGTTTTTTATGTATAACCTTTTCTGTTCACTTTCCTCACACCATATGGCATCACGTTGAAATAAAGCAGGGCTTCTCCTAAATAAGGAGAGGACTCCATCATGGCAAAGCATATGCACAGGATGTGGAGAGCCCTGCAGGTAGAGCAAGAATGAGATGTGTGATGCTTTGGCATTATTGCTGAATGTAGGAAAGTCAGGAAGGGGCATTTTCCTTTCTTTCTTCTTCCTTCAGTTTGCACTTGTTTGTGCAGTACTCATCACCTGGGTGATGGCAGTCTTTGTCTCTCTTGGGCCGAAGACTGCCAGGACTAGCTGGGATTGTTGCTTAAGAATGTGTTTACAGCTGCAAAACTAAAAAGGTCATATTCTATTTTGGCCTGCTGGAGTCTCAGGCTGATTCTCCCTCCTCCTTGCCCTCCCATTTTTGCTGATGTGCCACGTAGTAAGCAGAAATACTGTCAGCCTAGCACCCTGGAGCCCCTGCCATGGACCAGAGTTCTCCAGCTGCAGTAACTGCCTGGCAAACAAAAAATATTTGGATAGCCAGGTTTGAATTGTGCACTGCAACTAGAAAGATTCTCCACCTGGTGACAAACTCCTTTGACAAATGTCAGCCATCCTGAGGTGGTTTTGAGGGCATTTTTTGATAGTAAATTGAAGATGTTACCAAAGGAAGTATTGTGCTAGGGGCTGATTCCTGTGTTGTAGTCAGTGATCAAATTGTACTTATTTCCCTCTTTACTCCAAGCTGATCAGTTTGTATCACTATGTGTAGCACAACATTGATGTATGCATTAATCACCAGAGCAGCTGGTAATTAATTTATTTATCTTTTATCTCTTTTTTATTCTCACTGGGATGTTTATTACCATGAGCAGAGGAAATAAGAAGGAAAGTAAAATATTTATAAAAAATTGCCTAGTACCAGGGCATCCCTGTGAAAACATCACTGCCTAAATAGACTGTAAAACATGAATCATGGTGTTTTGGTTAGAAAGACTAAACTACTGAGAAGAAGTGGTGCTGCCTTGCATTTGTCTAGCATTTTTATAAGAACAGTGCCATAGCTTGTTCAGGGGAACACTACAGATCTCCAAGACAACATTTGTACTGAAGAAACAAGGATCAGAGGCTTCCACACAGTTTCTCTTGTGCACCTATTTGTGCTGGAAGAGAGAGCCTGTCCAGCCCACACAGAAACCTCCCTGTTGTTCAGCTGAGGGCTGTAAGGCACACTTCAGGGGTGTCCTGACTGGCATTTTGCACAGTGCCACAGCTTAGAGAAAGAAGTAAGAGGGAATATTCTTTTCTGTAGAGTGGAGAATGCAGCTGAGAACTTGCCTGCTCTTTGAGGGCAGTGTCCCAAAAAAGACTGTTAGCCAAGTGATCTCTGACATGGGAAGACATGGTGAAATGGGGAAAAATAAAGGCATGACAGTGTCAAGCCTCAGAGATTTTGGTGCAGGTTAAGAACCAATATCTCAGTAGTCATCTCTTTAAAGGGGATGCTGCTTCCATTTCTTCTTTATGGACAATGGAACTGGCATCCTCCTTAATGGCAAAGGCTGAAGGGGAAAAAGAACTGAAGGTACAAGTGGTTTCTCAAGCTTATAGAAGAAGCAAATGTGGCCTGGGAATAGAATGCAAGTTTGTTGATTCACTGTCAAATAACGAATTATCTGACATCCTGTTCATTGATTTTTGTTGTCCACTGTGCAATCAAATTATGCCAAGGTTTGTAGCTGTGTACTGAGGCAGTGAAAGAGTTATTAGACCTTTTTCACTTATCTTTACAAAGGCAAAGCAAGTCCTTTTCTGCAGGACTACTGTAGTACATTCATTTTACATTATTTGTCCTGGAACTGATTAGCAGCGGTAGCTTTCACCATAATTAAAGAGATCATAATTAAACTTATTTTTGTTTTATGAGCTGTGGCAAATTCAGATTCTCTGTAAGACAGCTCTTAGGAATGAAGGCAATTTGCATGTTATAGCAAAGAGCATGTTACAGGAGACATACTAGCAGATAGCTTCAGGGTTTGTTTGCATTCAAAATACATAGCACCTGGAAGCAAAAATTTACTAGGCTTTCTCCATGATAATTTGGGGCTCTTATTCACCAGTTATTTAATTCCCAGTTGTCCACAAACATGTCAGAGCAGCTGGGCTTCTGCAGTCTCCTGGGATCTGCTTGTAAAACTCAGTCCGCTCTGGTAGTATTTGCTGGTTCTTTCACAGAATGGAGTGCGTGTGAGGCTGGACTAGAATGTAGGTGACAATCTTTTAGTCTCTGCCTGAGAAAGAAGTTGCTTCTGTCCCTCTCTAAAAGTTTTTTGTGTTGGGAAGATAATATCAGAGTCAGTAAAAAGGCAGTGTTTAGATATGAAATCTATTTTCAGATCCAAGTTGAATTTCATAGCTTTAGAATCAAATGAGTAGCAAGAGGAGGGATAAATACTGTCGAAATAAAATCAAGTGAAACAAAATAAATTAAGTCTGGAGTGAGTGAATTGTTTGGGCTAAGCCTGATGCAACATGTTTTTCCTGTTCCCCCTCTCATTTTGCTATAAACAGTAAACCTCTCTCTCTCAGTAAATTTGAAAAGTCTGTTGATGTTCCCTCTGTGATATACAAACACCTTCTGAGAACTTTAGATTATAATTTCATAAAATTTGTCTGAAAAACAGAAACATCAACATCACTATTCTTTAGGCAAGGAGCTGAGATACCAAGAGGTTGTAAATAAATTGTCTGAGGTCATAGTGGGAGGTTGCAAAAGACTGATGATTTGACCCAGTTTTTCATGTTCTAAGTCTTCCCCAATTCCTGAACTACAAGACCTTTTGCCTTACAAGACCAGCTCTGCTGAATGTATGATTCTTAATTTTCTTTCTTAAGAGAGGTGAGGCACAACACCCCAAAACTGCCCCGAGACAACAGATATGATATTCCAGTTTTGAGTCCACCCTGCATTTCATTAACACTCATATCTTCCAGATTCAGGGAAGCTGGCATTTGAATGTGCTATCCTCTCCTGACCCATTTCCATAGTGCAGCAGTACTGAGTACCAGTGACAGTGTGAACTCTAAGCAAGTTCAGAAGGTGAATTATGATCATGTCTTCCACTCACCTAATTATTTTCTGAATCACAACCAAACTGAATGTGTTCTCAAAGGCAGTGAATAAGTTAGAGGGAATTCCACTGCGAGTGTCTGAACTGCTGTCTGACTGCTGGGGGAATCAAACTCTTCTCAGCCTTTACTTTCCAAATGTGTATCATAGCAAACAGCATCTCAGCATCAGGCCTTCAAAGGGATGGCTTTTCAGTGCATTAACTCAGAACTACACACTACACACATTTGGTGAATTCACCTGCTTATTCCTGAATAATTGTGCATTCCTTGTTCTCCTACCACTTATAGGAAGTGGGCAGGAATTTTAGATGAGCAACACATGCAAAATCAAGTCCTTTGGGGCAATACATCACCTGAGGTGGCCAACTCTATTCAGCATAAACCCACATACATAGCCCACTGTGTAGGATCCTTATGTGGCTTGATGACCAGCATAATTCTGCTGAATGCCTGCTTCAGTCTGTATTTCTGGGAGATCTGATAGCACCTAGGCTGATTTGTAAACTCTGCTGAGAAAAGTAAAGCCTTGCATTTGGTTTCAACTCCCAGGAGTGCCAGGTGAGAAGTCAGACCTGCATCAGAATGATGCAGAGCAAGTAGGTCAGCAGTTTCATTGTATGCATCTTCTGTGTGCCTCTGTGTGTTTGTGTGCGTGCATGTGCATGAACTTGAGAAAATGGAAAACCATGGCACTGAATTGAGTTTTTGCTCTGTTTTCTTTAGGCAAACGTCTCACTGACTGTTTCATATGTAGTTTAAGAGTATCAAGGTTGTTTTTTCCTCATGTTGCAGTTAAACATGGGGCAACAATATGTGGAAATGATAAAGAATTGCAGAATGAGTGGATTTCTTCTAACAGTGAGCGAGGCCTTTGGCTAAAAATAAGGAGAATTCTTTGCCATATTTCATCTGCCCCAATTGCACTCTCTCTGCTTAGTGCCTGCCAAACTGATAGCTTGCTGAACATTTAAAGAACCAGCACTCATATTCCTGTAATAGCAGCCAGAATAGCTGAGGTTATCATCTCTTCTTCAGTCTTTCCTTCCCAGAACCTGCAAGAAGCAAGCATCTTCACCGCCACTCCTCTAATTCTGTATATCACAGGCACTGTCCTGAGCTGCTGCTTTGGCAGGTTGGGCAGCTTGGGTTGTTTACCAGGCCATGAAAACACACAGCATTTTGGGGGCAGCTGGACAGTAAGGGATTGACGTGTCTGGCCAGGGATTATAATCCCTTTCAGGCAGGGGGAGTTTTGGAAATGCAGGCAGCCTGGAATGATTAGGCTGTTCTCTGGAGCAGCTGCAACTATGGGCAGGAGGCAAGGGAGACAAAGAAGTTCACCGCCTAGATAAGCAGTCACAAAGTGTGGCTCAGCCTTTGCGGCTGAGGAGCGATGCCCCTGCAGGGGCTCTTGGGCCGAAGTCACCAGGCAGTGCCAGCCATTGTCTGTGGCCGCCCTCTTAAGCCCTGCATGAGCCGGACCAAGCACCTTATCTGGCTTTTATAAGAAGCAAAGGGGGGAAAAAATCAGGAATGAAAAGCGGGTGTGGTTTGGTTTTGCTGGGGCAGCTGAAGCGGAGTGCCCCTGTGCCCCCTTGAGCTGCAGCCGGAGATGATGGAAAGCCGGGGAGGAAGGTTTGCAGTCCGCTGCCGGACAGTTCTTTGTGTGTACATCGTTAATTCCGTGGGACGGGCTGCGCTGCCGGCCCTCTTGCCGTGTTCTCCAGGCCGGAGGACGGCGGCGCCGGCAGAGCCGGGCTGTGCCCGCCATCCCGCAGGGCCGCGGCCCGGGGCGCTCGGGGATGGGGGAAGGCGTGGGCGAAGGGGTTGCAGCAGGAGCGGAAAGCCAAGGGAGGCTCTGCCTCCTGGGTGTTCGCAGGCAGCAAGGTAGCCAAAGGTGTGCCAGGCTCCGCCGTGCCGCCAAATGTGTCCGGCTCCCGCGGCTTAGGGAAAGGCTCGGAGCGGGGACACGCTGAGCATCCTCCAGCCCTGCCCGGGGGATTGGTTAAGGAGCGGGGTCGCGGAGGGCAGGCAGCAAGGCTCAAGCAGCGCTTCTGCCTGCTCTGCCTCCCGCCTCCCCCTCTCCCCCAGCCCTCCCCGTCATCCCTGTGGTGTGTGGCACCGAGGCGAGCGGGAGCGGATGGCGGATTGCACGCACGCCAGGCAGCCTGGGATGCTGGCTTTTCCTTCTGCTGCCTGCAGGCAGGGCTCGGTTTCGGACATGAGTGGAGAGAAACCTAAAAAGAAAGCTTTCTATCTAGTGAGGATGAAGCCCCTGAAGGAGCCCACCAGCACCACTAACAACGTCTCGTTTGTGATACAGTATCACATAGGCAAGGAGATCAAACACATTTGCAGCAACTGCAGTCGCGGGGAGGAAGCCCGTGACGGTGAGTGCCGAGATCCTGTGGGTGTAGGAGCGAGGCAGGGAGCGCCTGTGCTTGCTTGGGGGTGCGCGGACATGTGTGCGCTCCCGTCGGAGCCTGGGATGCTCGGCTTGCTCCTCCACAGATCCCAGGGAAAGAGGAAAGGAGGCGCGGGAGGAATACGCTGGGCATTGATTCAGCCTGTCGATCAGGGAGATGCCAAAAGGGACGGGTCCCTTCATTTGCCACAGAAGCTTTGTGCTAACAGTTAAGGCACCAACTCTTCTCCTTTCTTCCCATTCCCTTTTCTCCCCAGTTGCTATAGAAATTGCTGTTTGTATTGATTGTGTTTTGTTCCCATTCCTATGAATTTTAGATCAGGGGGCTTTTTTGCCTTGATATATCAACTTTTCCTTGTCGTGCTGCAATAGAGTTTGCTTGACTCAACTGAGTATCTGGAAGATCTGGTTTATCAGGAATACCACTAGTGTGATTTTCATCGTGCTGTCAAATGCATGGGGGAAATTGTATTTTTATTGGAATTAATACAGTGCTCTTCAGACAACTGTTCTTATCCCTTCCCCCTCTCCTTTTGGGACTGAACAAAACCTCTAGAGGGTATTCAGAGAGTGACGGTGTAATCAATCACAGGTGTTGCTACAGGTAAGTATATGCTTTTTATGTTTCTAGGAATGCAAATATTTGAAGGCAACAATGACAAATTCTCTGGATTTTGCCGAAGTAAGCTATTAGGAGAAGCTGAGAACTAGGAGCAGCATACAAGCATTCAGGCAAAAAATAGCCTCACAGATGTTACCCCACATTCTTGTTCAGTGTTGTATTACTTTGCTTTGCTGTGTGGATTTGCGTGTTACTTAGGACTGAAGGCACTCGACTTAACTGAAAGCACCCTATTAACTGATGTGGTATACAGATCTCATTTTCTGAAGGTCAGGGAAAGACTTTTTTTGATGATAAATGTGAATTTGAAATTGTTAGCATTTTCTGAGCTGAGGTTCTTAGTAGTCGTTGGCACTCCATTTTTCAGCTTTTGACATTAAGGTTAGTATTATTACTATTATTAATAATATTTTAATTAACCAACTCTGCTTTCATTTGCTCTGTACAAAAGAACAAAATATTATTTGGGAACTCGTGGTTCTTTTTCAACCACAGGTCTGCAGTTTAACAAAGTAACCGTGCATTTGCTAATGTCTCTTCAGAATAAGCATCCTGCTAATGTGATTATAATTTCTTTGATTAAAAAGCAGCTAAAGCTGAACAGAATTGCTTTTGGTGAATAGGGAGAAGATAGCCTGAGAAGCCTGGAAACCCACAGTGGGTTAAGCACTCTTTCTGCTTATGCCACTACAGCTGAGGGAAGAATCTGATGAATGCTATGTAAATTGTTGAGTGTTTCCTTTCCTGTTATGTGCTGCTACTGACAGCAAGTCCCACAGATATTAAAGAAAGGGCTTTGTCCAGCAGTAGTATTTACTTTACACTACTAGTGTAGTTTATTTATCGTTAAAAGCATATGAAGCCATTTATAAAAATATGCTTTCCTAGTTTAATTGAATTGACCTAAAACTCAATTGCATCAACATCTTTTGCTGAGGTTTTTTTGAAACCCTGTTCTTGAAATCTTAGCACAGTAAGAAAAGAATATGCGTTCCTCCCTTTTAAGGCACACGTGTACACACGGATGCCTATGAATGTATAACTCCAGTTACTTGTACCTCTTAGCAGACTAATAGGTTTGTATTTTAGGGGTTTTCTTCCTTTTCTATGTTTGGTTATTTAGCTTCAAACCATTACATACTCCGAGGGCAGGCTATGCCTCTTGGCAGGAGATAATCTAGTAGCCCTAGAGAGGCAAAGAATAGAGCAGAGAGGCTCACAGCCAGCAGGCTTCCAGAGCATGTCATCAGTCTGGTTTTGCCCCCTCTTTCTCTGGGGTAGGATTTCATTCTGCATCATGTAAATTACTTTTAAGATCATAGTTTAAAAAGTAACTAATACCAGTACAGCCTTAATCTTTTCTTTCCCACAGCATGCACAGCTATAAGTTTCTTTCAGAAAGTAAAGAAACTGTAGTCCCAGCTATGTTGCCTGGGGACACTTGCTGATTTGACTCTGACACATTTTTTATCATTGAAAACTACCAGGGTTTTGTTGTTTTTTTGTTTTTCTGGTGAATACCGACTCTGGACCTTTTGGTGTTTGGAGGGAAAGGATGATTAAATGAATTGAAATTACACAATGATCATTTCAGACAGATCAAGTAAAAATCTGTGACTAGCTCAGATACAGAGAAACCTGTCGGGATCTCAAGATGTCCATGCATCCTCACAGTTGCACAGTCTAAAGAGCACTTAGAAAGGGGACCACTTACTACCTTTTGTAAGGGAAATGCACAGCACTTTGCAATGTGAGCACCCCCATCCTCCTATTCAAATTATGTATAGTTTATACAATGTCTTGCAGGTCTATAGCTGCTCTAGTGTACCCAAATGTCCTGTGTGAATCCTGTGATCTGAGCAGCTATTGTATTTGTTGGAACCGTGTACAGAGACCAGTATTCAGTCCCTATGGCATAGACACTTTGGACACACTGATTTAATGCTGAAAGATCCTCCAAATCCAGTTATGAGTCCTGGATTCTAGTCATTGTCTTACTCTATATTTTCATTGTTCTACTACTCTAGAAGGAAAATTTATGCTGAAACTGAGGGAAATCCTTCAGATACCACCAGCTAATCTAACAAAAGTCATGACCAGGAGAATACTAAAAGAGATAGCAATGAAAGTGAAGGAAAATATGGAAGCAGGTACTGAGTCGTATGATATCTTGGAAGGGAGGTCATGTAATTTGGAGAGAAGCTGGTGAAGGAATTTGGCAATGCAGATGGGCAGACTGACATAGAGGTAAAAGGAGTTGGTGTGGATGCAGCATTTTGATGAGGTAAAAAATAAGAAGTGAGGAGCTCAAAGAGAAGCAGGAGGCTACAGTAATAAGATGAACATGGGAGATGTTTTAACCATTGGACCGAAAAGAATGGATATATTTAATGCTAATTTAGTTGCAAAATAGAAAACAATGACAGAGGTCTATAAAAGCAGCAATACTGAAAGGTTGGGTGATAGAATAACAGAAACGGTGTTGAAAATTGAGTGGTGAAACTGTACGTGAGTGAAGAATGAGATATTCAGGACAGTATGCCAGAGAGGCAATCAGACATGGTGGACTGAACAGAGAGGGAGAGGTCAAGTGAAGAGAGATATGAGTCACCTCCAGGAATACAGGAGCAATCAGGGCTGAGCTCTGAATGCTAAGGGCTGTGAGGGAGATGTTGGGAGAAGCAGAATGGAGAAGAGGTGCAAAAGTCCCAAGAAAAAACAAGCAAGAATTGAGGAGACAACACAGGTTGCTCCAGAACCATGAAGAGGAATGAAAATGTTTTCCGAATGTAAATATGGAGAAGTGACTGATAATCTCGTAGGGTAGAAGGAGCTAGAAATACAAGAGATCAAGGTGTGCCACAATGTTAAGCATCTGGTATGTACAGAGCACTTCTCAGTGTGCTGATTTTGGTGGTCTCTGTGAGGGCTGTGATAGTGCTGGGTCATAGCAGATGACATTGATGAACAACATTAGTCAGAGAAATAAGTAAAGGAAGAGATAAAGGCTGGTTTTTATTTATTTTATACTGAAAACTGACTGCAAATCTCAGTGTCCTACTGAGTTCTGAGCCTGGCTCTGGAACATGCTTTAGACAGATCTCTACTTCAGTATGGCTAGAAAGAACTGTAAAGACTTCAATGACACCCAGAGATTACCTAACCTAGTGAGTGGAACAATTGAAGTGAGATACTTTCAGTTTTTATGCAGAGGATCTGACATGAAAACTTAAGTTGGAAGAAGTTAACTTAAGAGCACATTGGAAGAGAAGGAATTCACAGAGCAAAGTGGTTTTTATCATTGACAAATTAGGGTTCTCAGCTCAAGGGTTCTTTGTAGAGTATCTCTGGGCAACTTCAGGCATGTCCATCATATATCATCACTATGTACCCAAGCTCCTTGTCTGTAAAATGGAGATAGTGGGATTTCCTTCCACTTGCTGCTGGTCTATAAATAGATTATGAGTCCTTTAGTGGGGAGAGGGAGGAAAGGACTGTCTCTTGCCATTTGCATTCCTAGTTCCAAGAACTGTGGGGCTCAAGCTTTTTAGGGTCTTTGGGTTCAAGTGTAGTGGAAGTACAAATAATACTAAGAATGAACATACCCAAAAGGTTTCATTCAGAGCTGATAGTCAGTCTATTTATTATGTGCTCCTATACTTCATGGTTTTGCTATTTAAGCAGAAATTATTCTAAAATCTTATATACGCATGAAAATCAGGGTGGACTGAGATACTGTTGCTATAGGAATTCTGACACTTGTTTTTCTGACACTGCCCATCCTCTAGAGCTTCCACATAAATATCTTTTCCAAATAGAAAGGGGAGGGTTTTGTATGGGGGCTTGTGCATGTGCGTGTGTGTGTACGCATGTGTGATTCCCACCTGGAACTGAAGACTTATTTCTTTTAACAGGGAACTTTTAGAACATTTACTTTAGTATCACTTAAGAGATTGTCTCTGAGGTGATTGTATTGCTTTCCACAAAAGTAATTACTAAATTAAATAGTTAGCTTCCACACAAACTGTAAGCCATGCAAAAGCTATGTATAGAAATAAGTTTTACTTCACTAATTCTCACATAATTTCAGACAGTAACTGCTTTTCCATTACCATCTGCAGAGTGAGCAAAGTATGTTGCTATGAGGCATCGCAGTCTTTTACAGTGGTACCTGTCAAAAATCATAAAATATTTTGGAGTGAAAAAATTAGACTACATAGAATAGAAAAGTAGGTAAAAAAACAGTGTACCTGGTCCTGTTGTGAAGCGTGGGAAGCTGAAAAACATGTTTGAGTTTGGACAGCTAATACAATTATGCAATGTGTGTCTTTAGTCCCTGAGGGATAGTTACCCTAAAGAAAGAGGCAGAGAGGGAAAGGCATGGGCTTCATTGCTGAGTGAAATATGTTTCAAACAGATCATAGAACCAAATCAGTTTATTTTTGTCAGTTGAACTCTGTAGTATTTGATTTGGGTGAATATGATGCTATGTTAGAGAAAGTTGATGAGATCAAGCAGAGATGGTCCACATCCCAACAGGTTGCTGGTAAGCTGGGTGGCCCACTTTGTTTCCACCAGCATTACTTTCTGCTCTGGAAGATACAAGCCCTGGGTGTTTGGCAGGATGGGAATAAATGTGCCTTCTAGGAGGAAGGTGTGATGCCTACTGATTGTAACTTCCAGACAGCAAAAGCCCATGGCTGCCAGGACATGATGCTTTACCTTTCCTTTACCAAGGAGTGGAGGGGGCAAAGTCCCAGTGCTCTGCTTCCGTCACTTTGTTTTTCACTTTGGGGACTAACAAAAACTCATCAGTAACCTGTAGGTTTGACCTGAAATCAGAGGCTAACAGGGATCTGTTAGTGCTGCTGCAGATAGCCATGGCCTGCAAGCAGGGAGAACAGTGGGGAGGAAGAGAAGAGGAACAAAAAGGTCCATTTAGGCTGTAAGAGGCTGTACCCTTGGCTTACACATTTGCCAAGACTAGCAAATGTGAGTGGCTGACCCGTGAAATGTGAGATTTTCCTTAAACACTGGCAGTTCTTTCAGTTGGCTAGTCTGCAGCTGAAGAAAAGAGATGGGGGAAGAGAGGAAGTGACATTTATGTCCCAAAATAAACCTGAAGAAATATCATGAAGCCTGGAGCAGGTCATTAACTGCTCACATGCATCTCTGTAGTGACTAACTTTCATCCTGTTAAACTGCCTGTAGCAAAAGCTGCTGGCCACAAAACAAGCCAGTTGTGTACCATTCCAGGTGACACTGTCCTGGCAATAGCAAATTCACGGCCCAAGTTTGCATGGGCTGTCACCCAGCAGAGCTCCAGGCTTACTTTGAAGTGCCCTGAAAGATGTCTTGTCCAAAATTGCAATATAATTTACATTATTAACAGAAACTGTAAGAAAAATATAGTTAGTAAGCAAGTTCTTCACTTTGGTAAATTAGATAATATGAGGAGAAAAAGTGTACACAAGATTGGGTCAAGCTTATGCAACCAGATGACTAAGTTCTTTGTTTTCCAGTGAAAACTCCTGTGTCCTTATGGGGGAAATGTTTGCCACCTTTTCTGGGAACTCTGTATGTCTTTGTCATTGATTTGAGGACTTTTAGGAACAAAACCAACAAAGATGCTGGAATTGGTCACGATGGCTCAGCACCCCCTCATTTTTATTGCACATTGCTGACATAATGACATGGATAAGAGGATACCTCGATTCTTTGGGTCTTCAGAGAGCAGATAGCTTGTCTGTTTCAGTTCTGTCTCCTTTTGTTGTTTTCTCCCCTTTCCAATGCTGTAAGTTGTCATCTTTTGATAGCATTTTACCATCCTGCTTTCTGTCTGAGAACCAAGTTTGTAGTCTTGGTATATGTAAGCTTCTTAAATGCAAAGATTGGGGCAACACCAAACACACACACAAAGAAATCATTTTCTTGTGGGAATTTCAAAAAAGCAATTAAAAATGCCATCAAGTATGATGAGAGCAATACAGTGGTTTTCCTGTATTTACCAGTAATGATATGCTCAGAGTATTTGTTGCCATCCTAATTAATATGCCTGGTTTTGATTATTCTGTATCAGGTTATGTACATCAGAAATGTAATACAGAACTATTTGATAAGCCATAAAAGGCCACAGATTTTCCATGTGTACAGTATGGAGCAATTTGTAAAAAAGGGGCAAGATGTGGATGCGGCATTGATCATGGAGGGGCATGTTCTTGTTGCATGCTGTAATTACCAGAGCACTTCAAACCTAGTATCAACCTGGCTGAATAAGTTTGGCTTTCTGTGCCTTTTTTTTAGTTCCACCACCCCTATGTCCTATTCTATTCTTTGGTCCCTGCCCAGGTGGGCAGCTGGATTCCATTTCTGTGTTTTTCTTTTCTTATTCTCTTACTTGCTTAAAGATGTTTCTATTACAGAGTGATTTGCTCATTTGGCTTCTTAGTTTTTTGAAACTTGCAATTCTTTAGAAGAAAATGAGATAGATGGAAGTACTTCACTTTCCAACCATTATTGAAATTTTATTCATTAATATTGTCACTGCCTGTCAAAGCTAAACAGCAGAGAAATACTGGGTATGGGGAGAAGAGATCAGAAGACTCAGTATTCTGCCATGTGATGTCCCTTCCTTTCTTCTCTTTTTTGGTTTTTTTTGGCTTTTCTTTATATATCATGTCATTAAAAGCAGAAGAGTTAATTTATGGGCTCCTTGACTGATGAGCAAAATCTATCCTTTGAGTATACTGTTGTATTTATGACATTTTATTCATTTCTGCTCCCTCAGCAGAGGAGGTAGGCTTTCTACATCAGTTTTGTATTGTATGATTTTGTTTCTTGATCTATTTCAGTGACTGGTAGTAAATGCGTAGCTATTCCTTTGTATCCTCTAAGATCTTGTTTGTAATCAGACAATACCAAATTTGACTTCCTGTTGTTGACACCTTACTCAGCCCACAATTAGCCAGAATCTAATTTCAAGAGCACAGTATAAGTATCTGCAGTACCATCTTGCTAATAGTCTGCCAGGATGTCTAAGATTAATTGGATATATTTGTAGTCTCTTTAGTGGATCACACCAGGTCTCACACACCATCCCAAATCCATTAGCCAAACCCCAGCATCAGGGGACTGATATAACTGAAGGGCAGCACCAGAGTGTGCAGTGGTTAAGCCAGCTTTGTCTGCATGTTTCAGTGGCTTTCTTAAAAACTGGAGGGTACTGTGATGTTTGCCATTATCTAAATGAATGCAGCAAAGCTGCAAAGGGGTGAAGTTGGGACACACTTGGAGGCCCTGTTTCTCCTTTGTGACTTTGATTTGCACACTTCTCAGAAAATAATGATGTTCTTGCCATCCCTGTGAGGTGGAAAACTGTCCTCTTGCTGGTTTTTTGCTTTTGTGAAGTGACATGAATCTTCACTGGTCTGTTGCTTCTAGTCTCCTTGTCTCAGAAAGGATTGGGTGGAGAGGAATAAGATAATGTTTGATCATGTCACTGTCATCTCTCGCTGACTTTCCTGGCTTTGGGTCGAACTTACTGAATATGAGGCAAATCTAGCAGAGCCTTTGCCTTTGGATGAGACTCTTAGATTCAAATGATGAGTTATTTCTGTTGCTCTGAGAAACAATGAGCACTTGACGTCATATAAATCAAAGATAAAATCGGCCACCATAAAATCACCTGCTGCAGCTTCTTTGGAACCACTAGATATAGCATTTTAGCTTGGTAATGTGCAGGCTACCCTGCCTGAAACATGCCCAAAATCACAGTGCCTGTAGCCAACATTAAGCTGTGCTGTTGAAAGAGCTGTCATGGACAAGCAGTGTTCCTCCCTGAAAGGAAGCTCTGCATCCCAAGTGAGAGAAACCACAAATGAGAGATGGCCAGACCTGACTGACAGCCTCTGCATATTTCCTCTGCATAGACAGTGGAAATTTTTGAGGTCTGAAGATATGACTCAGGAATAAAAGACAAACATGTCCCCAGCTTTCCCCGACACTCCCCGCCCTTCCCCAAAAATAAAATTGTGTCCAAAATGTCCAAGGAGAAGAGGAGGGCAGGTTTCTGCATATTTATGATTTAGAGTGTGCTAGTCAGGACGTAAACTGGGGTGAGACCTGCAAGCTCCAAACCCTTGGTTTGTGTAACTTTGTTTGTTATTACTGTGCCCATTTCTTTGCCCTAACCAGAAGCGTTCAGTGTCCATGACTTACTGAATCTCCAAATCCCAAGGGTTGCAATTTAGGATGTACAGCCTCTTGTGCAGGGAGAGCCCAGCGTATGTATTGATTGGGTCATTTTGAAAAGGATGTAAGATGTACTTCAAATCTTCCTTTTCCTTCCTCCTGCCCTGAGCTGTGCAGCCCAAGGCTAGGATGACAGGTTTAGTGCTGCAGTTCAGTAGACACCCTCCCCTGTCACTACTTAGGAGAGGGATCTTGCCCTCTGTCATCTTTTGCATGACATCTTTCAGGGCATTAGTCTAATGGCTTCATGCTATAGAATTGCAGGGAATAAAATTAAAATGGATCCAATTTTTTAATTTGTCTTGGGAGATTTAGGTAGCAGAGAATGATTTTTATTTCACCTCCTAAGAGAAGTTGATCATCTGTTCAAAAAAAACAGAGACTACTGATATTTTAAATCTTCTGGAAGCACAGAAGTGTAATGATGGAAATACTGAGACTATCAAGTCATGGCAAGAAACAGGAGTCTAAGTGTCAGCACAATGGGTCCCCAGCCAGGTAATAAGTTACATAAACTCTCACGACATTTACAGAAGGCTGATCATTTTTATTAAGAAACCCATACTTTTATACCCTAGTTCACTACAGGTGGACCTAATTGGTCCTCAAATCAAAACACCATCACCACTGGCTAATAAGAAACCACCCTTTGGTAAACAAATCTCCATAACACATTCCACATGTTCACAATTCCTGGTGCAGCAAGTTAAGATAAGAATTGTTTCTCATTCTTTTCTCTGATCTTCTCACATCCTTTCCCAGAACCATGCCTGGAAAAGTTGTCTGTTTCTCTCTGTGGTCAGAGAGCTGCTGCCACATCTAAGTTTTGTTAGAAATTTTGATAGCTATTTTTTATCTTCAATTGTAGGCTAAGGGGTCTTCAGCTGCAACACAATTAGTGTTATCTTGGTGTTCGTTGTTCCTTTTAGTACAGATTCAAGAATAAACAGATGGAAATGTTGGTAAGCAGACTTGAATGCATTGGAGATCTTAGGATAAATAATTAGAATACTCATTAACTACATTCTGACAAATGAGCCAGGCTTGGAAATGTCATGTGGTCTATTGCATCCACAGTCTATGTATTAGCAAGTTTCTCCAAAGTATTGATGATCCATATATTCACATCCATATGGACTGTAGACATGGTTCCTAATCTCAGCAGTCCATGTCATAAGGATTATGTCACCAGCTTTATCTCTCTTTACCCCATGCATTGGCTGCAGTTACTTTGGTGTTTCTGATGCCATCTGAAACTGTATGTGTGCAGCTCCAATGTTATTTTTAACATGGTGATTCTATCAACCTTAATTCTGGTAAAATAAGTAAATAAATAAAATAAATAGAAATGTTATTTCTTCTGTATCATCTAAAATTGAACTCATATAAAGGGTATGTGTGTCATGCTGCTGTAGTGCTTTATAGAATCTTATCTTTCCCATTTTACTTTCCAAGCTGCTAAAAATGTCAAGACTGATAAAAATTCTGATGCACAGACTGAACAGAACAGCAGTGTAGGTGCACAGACACTGGGTGGGTGTAGGTGCATGGATGGACGGACAGACAGACGGTCGAAACTATTTGAACCAGAAGTGAAACCAGAATTTGAAAGATCTCGTCCCTCTCCTCCCATATACCAGCAAAACAGGATGCTTTCCTTATGCTAGCACATGGGTTTTATTGGATGAATAGTTTTGAAATTTGGGTTTGCCCTGAAGGGAAAGCCAGGTGTGGAGGCTTGTGTGGAACTTTGACTATTTGAATCTGAATTGCACCCTGTTGAAAAGTAGAAGAGTGAGATGAGTAAAGCTTTCATTAATATTCACAGCCCCAAAATAATTGTCTGTGGGTTTATGGTCATGAGAGTGAGATGTTGTCTTCCAGTGATCTGCTGTGGCACTTAAGACAGAATGTGCTGCCTGCTCCAGCTTTTGAATAGAGAAGAGCAGTTTCTGACTGACTGCTCTCTGTAGTTGGCAAATTTGAGCTCCTCTAGCAGTGTTTGAAGAGAATTAGACATGATACCCAAATGGTAAAGAAAGGAGGGACTCATGAGGCTCAGCTGTGTAGCTTCCTCTCCTTCAAAGTCCACCCCCTAAGTCACATGCATTAGCAAGCTAGAACTCGGGAGGTGTTTGCTTCTTTCTTTCTTGTGTGTCTCATTTAAATAAGGACAGCGTTTTCCCTGCATTATTTGACTCTAGTTACTGATGTGTGTTTGCTTTTCTATGCGTTTTTGTCATCTGAGTCAAATGCCATTTTCCTTGTGAACTCAATGTGCTCGTGCTGAGCATAGAAATCCATGAGCCTAAAAGAAAATAGGGAGATCATGTAGTTCCAGTGAACTGATGCTTCTTTCTCTTATTCATCTCAAGTTGGCAGAACAGGCAGTTCACTAAACAGCAAGACAGGCATCAGTTCATTAATACATCTGCTAGCATTGCATAGAGGCTCAAGAAGGAAACTTTTTATGGGATTTTCCTTTGGGATTGTTTTCATTTGTTTTTAATTTTGTCAGCTTTCTCTGGCCATTGGGCCCAGTGAGATAAATGATTTTTTTAAAAAATATAGACCTATATAAAGATGGGCATTACTTGTAGAGTTCAGCAGCTCTGAGCTAGTGCACCTGTTCTCTGTGCTTACCAAGCAAATGGTGTTCTTCACTTGCTATGATTAATTTAGTTCAGATTTTTGCATTATTATGGCATGTAGACCGGGTTCCATTTTTATATGTTTGTGTGTTAGTACCTATGCATTCACATACCTGTTTTGTTTCTTGTTTCCTCCCTCTTTAACTAAATGCTTGAGAAATTTTTCAATCTGAACACCACCATAAGCCTTCTAAAACTTGGTATGCTCAGCCAGATGTCATGGTTCAAGATAGTCTCTAACTTGTGAATTCAAACAAAATGCTGTTTAGCTAAAGAGATTTTTGAACATTAGGTTTGTGGGGCAAATACTCCAATTCAGTTGAAAGAGCATATAACATTTGACTTGACAGAAAGGGATTTGTGATACTTGTGGGATGTCATATAGATACTTCTCCTAAAAGAGATCAGTACTTAAAATTGAGAACCTGTTCCCCATAGCTTATATAGAAAAAGGCAGTTTATATTGCCAAGAAATGCTCAGAAAGGCTTATGTTGTACTTATTGTGGTTTGCTTTTTGGTTTGGTGGTTTTTGGGTTTTTTTTTTTAAATCATCTGCTTGGTAGCAGAATCTTGATGATTTTGAAAGGAAACTTTCAGCATGAAGGCAAAAGAGATTTCATCAGTTTGTTGCTTTGTCCAGTACCATCAGTGAAGGGGTGTAAAGAGATCCCTTTGTTTTAATTGTAAGAAATGTCAGGGTTTGGTTTAATTTCATCCTTCTTCTGGGCTGAAATGAACCATTGTGCAGATGCCTATCACACTTACCTTCAGGATGTTGAAAATGAACTTTGCTGCCAATTTCATGGCCAAGTGACTCTGTATAGGCACATCCCAGTGTGCTGCTGAATGCTCTGCTTCCATTTGCGCTCACAACATGCCGCTGGTTCCTCTCTCAAACACCACAGAAAGGCATCATTCCCATCAATACAGTGGAAAGCACTCAGCCACACACCATGCCCTAATGTCTTCTCTGCCAATTTCTTTAAGGTAAATTTTAGCATTCTGGAAAGGACCCTTTAGCAGCTTTGACCAGTTACTAGATGGTTTGGGTAAAGTAATTTGACTCCTTGTGACCTTTGTTGTTCACTGTGCTACAATCAGGATTTCATTAATTTCTTTCTGCTAGCTTTATTTCAGAGCTTTTTCTGTGGTTGTGTTTTCTTGGTTCCCTGTAGTATCTTTTTCCTTAGCTCTGATCTAAACCCATTCTCATTTTTTGAGCTATTTCTGGGTGCTGGATTTGGAATAATTCATGAACTTGAAGCTATATACATAGGTCCTTCCTTTGACTGTAACATTTCTTAGGCAGATATACCAATTTGATTACTTGATGGGCACCACCCTTTTTTTTCAAGGCAGCAGCAGCTTTTTAGGAACCAGAGATTTTCCAATAAATCTATTGAGCAAGAGCAATATCCTGCAGAGCTCAGCAACCATGAGACACCCTAGAACTTTATGCTAAAAAAGATGGTAGAAAAAAAGTGAAATCATAGCTATGAAAAACACACAGAAAAAGTCAGTGTGTTTTAGCCAACAAATTACCATGCTTTATTCATGACCTTAAAGGAATTGTGGATGTTTTTGTCCCCTTTGAGTATTCATCTTTGAAACTCAAGCCTCTACTGTAAGGGCCTAAACTAAACTGTCATTTGAATAAACAAAAAGTTCTCATTATAACCATAGGTACTGCTGCACTCAGCAGTACTGCTGCCCTCAAAGCAAAAGTATTTAGTACTTATTGTAAATTCCTGAACATGGATACAGACTGTCTCCTTTCAGAGAACATATGAAACTGGTTTTTTTTTGCTAGGCTGTTACTGAGGGAGGTTTTAAAACTCATATTTAGGTTCATTATCAATGTGCCATTTGGTATAATTACTCCTTTCCTCTTGGCCAACTTCATATCAACTTCTTTAAACAGAAACAGAGTTTCTTTTTCCTAAGGGAAGGAATGCAGAGTTTACAGGGAACGGTTTGAACTTTCTAGCTCTTAACAAGGCATTTTTTTCCTCTTCTCCCAGCCATTGCAGTAATTAAAAACTCAATTTTTTATCTTTATGGTGATAGTGGTGAGATGGTATCATTGTATTTAGGAAGTTTAATGTTTGCAATGCCATTTTCTGAGTAGGATTACTTTTAAAAAGAGGACATGCCTCTCTCAAGTTTCTGAAAAATATAAATATATGCCTTCTATAGCACACATTTCTAGTAAAATAAAATATTGGATATGGCTACTTCCAGTAACGTCAAAAGAAAAAGATCAGAAATTGTTTAGTCCATCAGAAATCCCCTAAGAAATTTAGAAGGATTCAAATATTTTTTCTGGGATTTCTCAAAATAAACAGCTAACCTTCAGCACTAGTGGTATATTTTTAAAAGGGTGGAGAACTTCCCTGATTCCTAGTGAAGACTGGTAGAGCCAAGGTGCTCTGCTATGTAAGCAACTCTGTCCACATGGCAATTAGGAAAATTATCACCCACTAAGAGAAACCTAGCAAAATGTGAGCAACAAACCCATGGGCTTTTGTGGACTCAGTCCTTTTCTTGGATTGCTTTGCGTTTTGCCGCTGAGTAGAATTTGTAATTCAGGCTGGTTTAAGAGAGAAATCCAACCATGAAAATGTAATCATTACCAGCTCCTTCAAGAGAGTTTCAATCACTAGCAAGCTGAAACAAGCATAGGAAAAAATTTTGTGCACTGTTTCTTCATCAGGATATATTTATGAGTTGAAGGTACCTGGGCTTCAATTTCTTTTTTTTCTTGTTGAATGGGTTAAAGATTTGCTGGAAGGAAGACATCTTCTCTGTTGCCCTTAGCTTTGGCTTTCAGGAAGAACTTGAGCTGTGATGGATGAGACTTAACTCTAATTGATAAGTTTGGGTATGACTGTAGTAGTGTAGTAGTATGACTGTAGTAGTAATGTTCCCTGGGAAAATCAGAGATGTGGGCTTAAGCCTTTTCAAGGGGAAGATGAAAGTGACCCCATGATTCTCCTTTCTCCCAAGTTCTCTGCCTGCTCTAAAAGAAAAGTCCTTCCATCTCATCTTACTTCCTCTGCTTTCTTAAAAGTGCAAACTGTGCATCTCCTCCCTGCTTGTCAATTAGGAAGGGTAAAATATCCCTTCCTTTCAAGCTAAAGTTTTTTACTGGAGCAGTTCCTGGTACCTGTGGAACTGTAGCCCCAAGAACAGTGTGAGGTCTCTTCTGCTTTTGCTGGCCCTGTTTTTCTCTTGGCTGGCTTTTGGATGTGTTCCACTTATAGTGACTGCTCTGAGTCTTATTTTGGAGCTGCTGAGTCTCCTCCAGACATTGTGTGTGATGCCCAGGATAGACCTTTGGTGTCAGCTCCAGTGTCTGGGAACATGACAGTGAAGAGCTACAGTACTGATTATTTTATTTAATCTTTAATCTATATGAAATAAATGCATAAAAGACAGGAAACCTAGTGAGTAGTAAAAGAAATAAAGGATACAGAAAACAGTTGATATCAAAGAAATCTAAAAATCCTTATTTTCTATAGTTACAGGTTTTTAGGAAGAGATTATATAGCTATTGGTGACATAACATGATAAAGTGCTTTTGTTGCAAGTGAAAATCTTATGTACTCTCTTATGATACAGAAAATACCTGGTGTTTTGAGAGAATTCATATCTATAAAGACATGTTTAGAGTGATGCATTCAGTGCAGTGTAGTTTGCAGAGGTTAAAAAAGTGGCTTTCAGATTGCAATCAGCATGAATAATTTACATTTTACGTCAAAATGGGGATGAGTCAAAAGCAGGGTCCTAGAGGGATTAGACTTCCAAAACTATTCTCTGCACTTCTGTGCCAACAAGAGAAATAAATAGACTGTGATAGAGAGACTGTAGCTGAGAGTGGAGCTGTACCATGGTGTGGTACCTGTGCTGAAACAGGCAAGGTTAAGAGATGAGAGACTCCATTCATGGACACAGTGTGAAGTGCTGCACCTGAGGACCAGGAATAATTGGCAGGGGTTTGGAATGTGAGTGCTGCTTAGCATGCAGAGGAAAGCTGCTGACAGGCTCTTCATGGCTCATAAAATCACTATGCCAGCTCACTGCCACTGCAAATGCATATGTCCAGTGGGAGCTGTTCTCCACCAGACAGGTAATCATCCTCATTTGGCAAGACTGTGCTTAGACTGCAGCATGGCACGCCTTGTCTTTCATTGGAAAACAGACCTTTGTGGAGTTAGGAAAAGTTTAAATGGGTAATTCACATAGTAAAGGCAAGGCTGATGGAAATTAATTCCAGGTGCAAAAGGAAATTAAAGGGAAACAACTGAACATAAGATAATGGAAGAGCAGAAAATAAACCATTTTCCTGAAATAAAAACAAGGTGGTTTTTTAATTGAAAGTGTTCCCATTTGGGTAAAGAGTAGACATAAGTGCTCAGCAATTAGAGGAGTTTTTCAGGTTTCCTGTCATTTCAAAAAGACATATGGTGTGTCTGCATCTTGTGTTGAGCAAAGCTGCTAGAATAAGGTCCATGCAGTCTGAAGTGAAGGATATTTGAGGTGCAAGTTTAAAAGAAACCTTGTAACAGGAGCTTGTTGGAAACTTAATCTGCAGAATAAAGGTTGGTTGGATGTGGATTGGAAATGAGTAGTATTATGTTAGGGGTTTTATTTATATAGAGTTCTTGTCATTGAATAGTATGACACATTTAGTTAATTGCATCTTTAGGGCCAAGATAATTTTCAGCCTGTTACTACAGATTTGTGTAAATGTAACAGAAAGCAAAAAGTAGCCACTGGAACTTCCTAGGAAGAATTAAAACCTAACTTTGTGAAGTAAATTTCCTTTTGATTAAGATAATCGTGTGTCTGACTATGAAAAATGAGTGTTAAGAAAAGGTCTAAGAGAAAACTTGGTGTGATTACCAGTGAGGAAGGTAATATTAAAGACCACCGGTGGGATGGGTGGGCTTCAGCCTTCAGCAATGAAATTGGTCTTTGTACCCAAATGCTGTAATAGTGGTTTTTTCTCTAAAATGGAAGCTGGATATTATGGTATTACATATCAGCAACATTAATAGATGAAGTGATTCCCAGACAGTGTGTGGGAATGACAAAACTGGCTGTCATTCTCTAGGAAAACTTCATAAGTTATCTCATCTGTGGGAGGTCTTTTGATCTGCATGCTGTCCTTCTCAAATCCAAAAAGTAAGCAACTGCTATGTTGTCTCTTACTGGACTTTCTGGAAATCAACACCCTACTGAAAGATGTGGGAAAATCATAAGAACATACAGAACAGGTTCAAGATGGCCTGGCCTCTTCTTTTCTTTGTAATTTATTTCAACTATGTACTTTTTTTTATATTACTTGGATGCAAAGTACTTCAGTTTGTGGTGGGGTTTTTTCATTAAAACCCCATGTCTTGCTTAAGCTCTATATAAAGTCTATATGAACTTCAGAATTATTAAGAACTACAGTAAAATATTGAGAGCTATCTCACAGCCAAACAGCCTATGAAAAACTCTCAGGTTTAGTTTCCCCATTGCTAGCTCTGAAATGACAGCTTGGACATAAGAAAGTGGGAGGGGAGTGCATCACCCTCTTGCCATAAGAGCAGGTCTCAGTATTTCTTTGTGTCTCAGAAAGATCTCTCATATCCTGGAAAAAAATCAGAACAAGTTCCCAAAAGCACTGAGTATCAGCAGTGCCTGTGACCCGTAAAGATCACATTTGTGGCACCAGTGTCAAGATGAGATCTCCACAATGTGACTACAGGTACTAATGCACACAGCAGTTCCCTCTCCCAGTTCAGCAGATTGATCAGGCTGAGACTGCTTTCCTCTTTGAAGACAAAAAAAAAAATAGAAAAAGAGTGCAAGGTCTGGGTTACTTTCCATTCCTGCAAGTACCAGCTTTTTTGGGAACAGCAAAGGTGTGAAATCAGCCTACGGAGCCTGCTGTCAGCAGTGGGTGTCGCAGCCCACAGCCAGTCAATAGCTATTATGAGCCAAAAAGGCAGAGAAATCCAGCCAACTTGAGCAAAAGATGCAGCAGCAGAGGAGAGCACAGAATTCTGGCATTTGCTTCTTGCATCGTGGTCTGCTTTTATTCTTGCTGTATTAAAACTGTCATGGCTTTATGCTAATGTGGTTTATTCCTAGCCAGTGATTATTATGCTTTGAATTAGCAGTGCTCTTGAGAGCATTTCTCATGAAAAAAAAATCATGTCCTTCTGAAAAATGTGAATGAGAAGGAAAAAGAGCGGTTACTTGCATTAGCTTGGAGCTGTGTGTATGTTTGGAGAGGATGAAGGAGAAGGAACACTTTCATGACTGATGCCAGGCACTGCAGGACTCTGAGGCCACAGATTTGTGTGTAAGACAGTACTGAAATTCAGGGAAGAGCAGTCAAAATGTGGAAATGGTTTTGACACTGTGTTTGGCTTTCCATGAACCCACCCTCTGGGTAAATTATTTTTTACTCCAGTGTTAGTTTTGCCTGAGTGTAAATCCATACTCATTTACCCTGAGTGGGAAAAACTTCCCTAGGGGCAGTGAGAGCGCAGCTGGTGTGAGACAGAGTTGTGTTGTGAAAGGAGAGTGTCTTTGAGGGGTGTTAGTTCTCCAGGAAATGGCCTCAGCAATACCAGTTAGGACCAGCTAGCAAAGAGAAGTTGTTGCAGCTCTGAGATTTCATAACAAAGGCACTTGTGTAGCAGAGATCTTGGCTCAGTGATGGTGAAAAGGAGAGAGGGTGAGCAGCAAGAGGAATTTCAGTGTTTCAGCTGTAGGTTTGTTAGCAGGAAGCCTAATTCAGCAGCAGCAGCAGTAGTGTGTCATTTCCAGTTTGCTTAGTGGGCTACTTCCTGTGTCCCCTAAATAAGACACCAAAGACGATACCAGCCCATTGCTTTTAGCAGCATCTCTAAAAAATCACAGCAGTGGAACACAGTGGAATCCTACTTGCTTGAACTAGAGGCATCTCAAAAATGGAGGAAGGGGAAAAGGAGTGGTCCCTTTGGATCTGCATATAGAGGGCAGTGTTCTGTACCCTGTGCTGGTCTTCAAGGCCCAGCAGGTTCCAGTGAAATTAGAAAGTATAAGGAAATTTCTGATTTCCTCTTCTTTTTATCCATGTGGTTTATTCAGCATAACCAGGCAATTCCCAGCCTTGATACAGCATGTCCCAGCCCCTGTACAGGACAGAGCCTTGTAATGGGTTCTTTGGATAAGAAGGTATTTCTCCAGGCAGTCAGGCACAAAGAGCTGGAACAGAATGAAATGCTTTGGCCGGATTATCTTTTATTCCCTCTGTTTTAAATTGAAAAGAGATGTTCTCATAAAGGTCTGTCTTTCTCTTTGTTACCCCAAAGAATAGCAGTTTTTAACCATTTCCACTGAAATATCTAGGCTCAGATATATGTCTATCTATATATCTGTCTATCTTGCAGGGTAGCTTTTTCTTCCTTGGAAAATTACAGGCAGCTGTATCTGGCATTGATATTTTACAGGAAAAAGGATTATGTTGCATATTAACATTAAAAACAAACAAAAGAGCAATAACAAAATAACCAGACTTCTTGCAAAGACCTGAGGGACTCAAATAGTAGTTCAGTTGGAGTTCTGATAATGAAACCTCCTTTGTGTTAGAAATGCATCTCTGGCTGTTCCCATGAAAACCAAACTAAATTTGGCTCACTTAAAGCCTTGAAAAAATTTCCATTGAGATACATAAGAATTTGCCAGCCAAAATCTCTGGTGATTCTGCCAGTGTGGAGTGGGCGTGCTCATCCCTTCAAAGCAATGTTCTTGCTGAGGTTCCTGAGCTCAAGCTCATGCCTGAGGTTAATATTTAAAATATGAAAGGTGAATAGAAACACTGGGCTGTTGTCTTCAGAGCAGGAGAGGTGACAATCTGCATCCTGTCTTTATGCATCTGGACTGTGTGTGCAATCCACTCAAATCAGTGTTAGTGGCAGTGTCACATTACAACACAAGTCTGGGAAATGGTATCTCTTAAAAAAAAAAAGAAAACCAACAACAACTTAAAAAATGAACAAACAAAAATAACAACAACAAACCACGCAAAGCCCCTGCTTGTATGCTGACTGAACTATGCAGCTGTGGCACAGAGACAACCTCTCGTACTGCTGATACCTTCCCTCTGTTGGTGCTTTCTTTGTGGTCCTGGGTTTCCATTCTCTGTGCCTCTAATGTCAGAGATATTATTTCCCAAAACTATCAGCATTTATTTTGCCTTGCAAATGTGAGACAGGGGGACCATGCAATTTAACTACGTCAAGGGACAATCCCCAGACTTCTCTTGTTCTCATCAAGTAGGAAGGGTAATTTAAGTTCTTCAGAGGTTTTTTTGTTTTCAGTATTGAAACTATCATGATGTATTACAGAGTAAAGGTAGCAAGGTAGCAGATAACTGAGCTCTTAAGAACAGATGCTCAGTGAAAACCTCTATCCTCTTCAAGGGAATTCAGACCTAAGTGGGAACTGTATTAAAATCTAAAATTAAAAGTTTAAATGTTAAAAGCTAAGCATAAGAATTGGAGGGCAGTGAGTGGGCAGAAAAATGGGACTAGACTTGGGCCCTGCACTACAAGAAAGACTCTGGAGTACTAGAGAAAGGCTGGTAAAGGTTCTGGAGCACAGGTCTTATCATGAGTATCTGAGGCAGGAGAGATTCTGAGGAGAAAAGGAGGCTCAGGGGGACCTTATAGGTCTCTAGTACTACCTAAAAGGAGGGTGTAGCCAGGTGGGGGTCAGCCTCTTCTCTCAGGTAACCAGTGGTATGACTAGAGGAAATGGCCTCAAGTGACACCAGGGAGTTTTTAGATTGCATATTAGGACAAATTTTTTTATGGAAACAGTTGTAAACCATTGGAACAGGCTGCCAGGGAAGTGGCAGTCGCCATCTTTCGAAGATGGTGATGATGATGCAGTCACCATCTTTGGAAGAATTTAAAAGATGTGTAAATGGCACTTGGGGATGTGGTTTAGGGATGGACTTGGCAGTGCTGGGTTAACAGCTGGATCCCATCTTAGAGGTCTTTTTCATCCCAAACAATTTTATGATTCTATGATTTTTTTAGCACCCTCTGTCTCACTAGGAAATTCTAATGTAGCCCCTTTTTGTAAGCCAAGCAATTTTAATGGACACAGTAATGGTACCAAAAAGTCATTATTTATGAGGGTCCTTGCTCTTAATAAATATTAGTAAAATGAAATGTTTCTTTCCATTGCAATTAAAGAAAAAAACCTTTGTAATATTTCTTGTAAATTATATTGAATCCTTTTTTTTTGGCTTTCTCTTCCCCATTCTCTGTCACACTTCCCCAGGAATGGCTGATGGCTGAACTGCCAGCTGACTAGAGCAATGTAGAACAATTTGTTAAAAGCCATAACTTTTATAACATAATAATTTTCTGTTGAATCTTGTTGTTACTACTGTTCTTTACCATAGATTAACAATTTCACTAAAAGAAAAGAACGTTAAAATATTTTTTCCCTTTGTTATTCTTCTTTGTGTCCATGAAAAATTTTTGCCATCTGTGTGGTTTTCTGATAACTTATTAAAGCATTTATTTCACTTCCCACCTTCCTTGTGTTTTTCTCTTTTTCTTGCTGAAATTACAGCTGAAGAGGTGGAAAGACTGGCTGCAATGCGTTCAGATTCTCTAGTACCTGGGACTCACACGCCTCCAATCAGAAGAAGGAGCAAATTTGCCACTCTTGGGAGAATTTTTAAGCCATGGAAATGGAGGAAGAAGAAGAGTGAAAAATTTAAGCACACTTCAGCAGGTAACAGTCACGTTGGGGTCGGTTTATTAATCTGGAACTTTTTGCTCATCAAGGCTGAAAATTTGTAATACAGCCTCAGTTTGCATGTATTTCAAGTCTTGAAGCTTGGCTTGGGGAGATTTCAACTCTTGAAGCTTGGCTTGGAGAGATTCATCAGATTCTAAGAGAAGATCTCTAACTTTGTTACAAACTTTTTCTTTAAAAGCCCTAAAGTGACACATCGGGTGATTGGGTGCACTGCAATTAAATCAGCAGCTCACCAAAGCTGTATTTTCAGGTTCTGCTACTAGATCTAGAGCCTAACTCAGAAGAAATCTTTGAATATTGATTCCACAGATTATGAATAAAGGAAAAGGCAGTATGAAAAGATAATACTAGAGGTCGATTTAGCCACATTTAAGCTCCTGTGAGTGCTAATAAAGGAGTGAGAAAAAAAGGAGTGACAGGATAAAGAAGTTGACATTGTGTTGAGTAACTTGCATAACCAGAAATTATTCATTCCATTGGGCAGGAATGATGTGTCCCTTGTTTTTTTGAGAAAAGCAAATCTCAGTTCCTGCCACGCCCCTCCTTTTGCCATTGCTTTCTTGCACTTCTAGTCCAAGACCCTTTTTTATTTAAAAAAAAAGGGAACTGAAAAAAATGTGGGTTTATAATGTAAATTGGTCTGAGCAAGAATCCCAGATGCAGGCATTGATCCATGTGATGAAAGCTCTGCAATTTATTTAGAAGGTTTATTTTCTTTGTTCTTTCATGATGGCCAATAATTACTACATTTGGTCCTGCAAGTCTTTACCCTGGATTATCTGTGAGAAAACATGGAGTTTCTCCAGATTTCTAATTGTTTTCTCTAGAACTAGAAAGAAAGCAGTGAGTATCTTGCTCCTTCAAGTGTCAGAAGAGGCTTGAGCTACAATAAGTTGCTTTTCTGCCCTGTGTCTTGCACAGTGGAATGTTTTAGGCACTACTTGGGTGTACCTGTGGCACCCCAAATCCTGTACTCCTGAAAGTGGCCCACAATGGGGTGAGACGTCTCATTTAACTAAGTGTGAATTCTTGAATGAGTTTAAATGCAGAATAAGTATTTTCAGGGTTTGTACCTGAATGAGTTCTTTACTCTGTGCTGTTTAGACTGCTTTCTGATTTATCAGCCAAAAACTAATGAGCTGGAATAGATGGCTATATTACTCTGAGTGATGATCATATTTTTTGACTTGACAGCTAGAAGCTATTGTCACCAAAAATGACATCTTTCTGCAAAAAAAAAAAAGGAGTCGTCTTTCGTATTCTGCATCAGTCATAACCATAGTGTATTGTAGTAGGATTTCCATGAAAACCATATGGCTCTTAGGGATATGTGGACACTGTGGTAACAACTGCTTTGAATCTAGTTTGAGCATGCTGCCTTGGTTGTTACAACTAGGAGAATAAGCATGGCTGTTCAGGCGGTACCATGGGTTGCCAAAGCTTGCCTACTGTTGATTTTTATGGTTTCTGCAGCTCCAGCTGATGAGGCTGAGCTGCATGCTGCTGTGTTTAGACTGACTGGTTTGAAGCTGGATGGAATATGGCTCCATAGTCCACTCTGGGCATTACAAGAAGTATTGCTAAGATTTGCCCCATTACCAAAATATTTGGAAAGTACACAGTGATTAAAACCAGACTGAACACATGTATTTTCTCTTCTCAGAGGAATAGGAAGTTTTACCAGACATGCCAGCGTATCTTCTCCCCTAGTAAGAGTGAGTTCAGTATCTGAAAAAACAATTTAAGAGCTGGGTCTCCAGGAGCATTTGTCAGTCACAGTACTGGGTTTGATCTCAGTTGAATCCAAAGCCTTTCTCTTTTTTTTATAGAAAAATTTTTATTTCTAGTAAGTTAACAGTATCCTGCAGCTGCTCTGCAAAATTGGTATTCCTGTCAGCTCCCCTGCTACTAACTGCAGCAAAATTGACAAGGATGTCAAATTTGCTGAGCACCCTGTAGAAGGCAGGGATAGAGATTTGCTTCTGGACTGTGCGAGAGCTGGGACCTCACAGTTTCCATCATCCCCATCCCTGGGGAACAGAAATCCACCAGCACCCTACAAGACCCGCACCCCCCCCCCAACAATTAGAAGCATTGGTTGAACCTTGGATGTGTAGTACAAAAGATTTGACACATGGAAAACTAGCATTTTTCTGCCAGCATTTGCATGACCTCTTGTCTAGTACCTCTGATCTCACTGAGAAAATATATTTAATCTTTATAATGAATCAAAGGACAAGCTTGTGAGATGGCATAATGAGAGCCAGCATGAAACTTCATAATACAGGCTTATTTTCTTCTAGTGCACTGATAAATGTGACACTTGGAAAAAAAGCATTCCCATTAGTGTCCTACAGGCACGCACCCAAGCTTTCCCACCTGCATAGAACATCAGTAATTATCAAAAAATAGATACTAATACAAGTATTTTATTAGGCCCTTATTTGCTGCAACAATGGATTCAATTATTTTTAATGTCAAAAGTGGTAAGGGTCAAAACACATGGCCTAATCTGATGAAATTTCCACTGAAATTAATGGGAGATTCTTCTCTGGGAGAGGACAGAAAGAAAGAGAGAGTCAAGCTGATATGTAAGGTTGAAAGGTTGCCTTTTTCTTGGTATTTCCAAGTGCTAACATTTTGTATCCATATCTTTATCAGATTGAAAGCTCTGCTTAGTTATTCAGAGATGAATGTTTTAAAATTCAATTCAGCAGTCAATGAGCAAAAAAACCTTTTAGGTGATAGGAAAAGCTATTTTCTGACACCTGGTAATTGCATGAGGTGAGACAGTACATAATGTGATTGATGGAGGACCTCAGTGTAAGGCTTACTATATATGACTCTTCTCAGCACATCAATACTCAAATTGTGGTGTTTGAGCATAAGTCCCCCTTTCTCCATCTTTGTTATTGTATTGTCACTGACAAGCAGAGGGTCAAAAGGATGTTCATGTTTCGTAGAGTTTATATGTTTATAGGTTACGCTGTTTTTGGTGTCCGTGTAGTGATGTTGCAGAAGGGTCCAAAGTCTGACATTGCCTTGGTGCTGACTTGGTAACAAAGGTAAGAGTCAAGGGTTTGATGCAGATATCTCATGCCTTTGCCTTGCAGCTGGTCTCTGTGAGATCATCATTAGGTATTTTGTAAAGCAGCCAGAGCAGGTAGAGAAAATCACGGCTGGGTGATCTGTGTGCAGATGGGAAGCACCAGATGAGCCATTGGGTTTGATCCGAGTGACCTCTTCTGCTGGAAGGCGGTGTGTTAAGGAGGTGTAAGGCATATGCACTGTGAAAGAAAGATGGGCTTTGTCTAGGCATAATCTCAGAAAACAGGGAGTCTGTGAGGGACACCAGTGTACCACAGCAAGAACAGAAACAAGTTAATTCTCACACTCTTGTATTCGTAGGGAAGCCCCAACAAAGGTAGGAATGATGCATCTGTCTCCATGTTCTCAGAAGGCTAATTTATTACTTTATAATACTACATTATATTAAAGAATACTATACTATACTAAACTGAAGAATACAGAAAAGATACTTACTGAATGCTAAAAAGATAATAATGAAAACTTGTGACTCTTTCCAGAGCTCTGACACAGCTTGGCCCTGGTTGGCCAATGAGTCAAAACAATTCACACCAGAATCTAATCAGGCAATCACCTTTGGGTAAACAATTTCTAGACACATTCTACATGAGCAAAACACAGGAGAAGCAGATGAGATAAGAATAGTTTTCCTTTTCTCTGAGGCTTCTCAGCTTCCCAGGAGAAAAACCCTGGGTGAAGGAATTTTTTCAGAGAATGTGAATGCCACATCACAGAAATTCTCCTCCTGGACAGAAGTGAAGTTCCCACCAGCAGAATGTGGTTTTCAGCATCAAGTCTGCAAATCATTTTATCACAGAACATCTATTGGAAGTTCCTTGATGGGTGATGAGACCCCCACAGTACAGCATAAACTCTCTGGACACTGAAGTTCTATATACGGTGACTTAAACAAAGAAACTAAATTCTGCCACACTGTTATTCATGGTACAATCAAAGATATGCTGTATGTTTTTAAAGTTAGCTAAGATTTTTACATGAAGTGTGGAAACCTTTATTTCCATGCAGGGCCAAGGCCCCCTCAACAAAAATATGAGGTATTATAAAGCTGGTAAGAACGGCCAAACTTCTAAATGGCAAGATTGTGTCTGTTAAGAGCATGATTTCTTACAGCTGACAAAGAACAGTCTCATGGCCGAAGAAGCCAGAAAGAAACAGTTTTCTATACTTAAGCACATTTCCTTGGCTGGATGCAGGTGGGATGGCTCTAGAAGACTGGTCAAGATTTTAAAAGCCAAACGGGGCTCTCTGAGAATCAGCAAAGCAGATAGCAGGAGAGCAAGCTGACTGTCTCCTCTGCTAGACCTTTGTAATTTTTTTTAATACCTTGATCTTCTGCTCGCCTTGCTGTGAACTTGAAAAATATTCCTGGGTGTGTTGCTGTTTTATTGCAGTGCTGTACACATGCTGAAATGTCATTTCCTGGAGATGTTTTGGAGAAGGAACTGCTTCTGACAGAAAGAAGCTTGAGGGGAAATAGATTCTGCCCTTACTTGAAATATTATTGAAGGTTTTTTATCGCTACTTTCGTCAAAAGCCAACTGTTTGCAACCTTTCAGAAAAAAAGTGTTTCAGCTGCTTGGAGGATTTTGAGTAGAGAAAAATGTCTTGTTTTGTCATTTCCCATTTCTGGTGACCTTCAGTTTAAAGAATTAGTGCATCTGTCTTCCACCATCCTTGCTTCCTGAATCGCAGTGCTCAGGCAAAATGGAGAAGGAAGCATGTAACTCGTACTTGAAGGACACTAGTTAAATGACAAGAGAAAAGCAGAAAAGGAAATCTTTTGAACTCAGCCTTTCCTCTTAGGTACATTGAAAGCTCCTTTTATTTGTGTCCCAGTTTCCCTTCCTAGAAATACTTGCAATCATCCTCCACAGGGCAGTAATCACATATCAGTCCTCTGGTGCCATAGTTCCCATCCCAAAACCCATGGGTGAGCTAGTGAGCCACATCCTGGTCTGTGACCAGGGAAGACACAACTGTGACTTTCTAGCCTCATGCTTGGGGTACCTTCCTGAGAATAGGGAAGATCTGCTCCTGTTTCATTTAAGGCTTCATTGGCTTAGGTTACATTGTAGAGATTGGTATTCAAGAGCCTGTCTCGAGGTGTAGGACTAGGGAGTTGGAAAGGATGAACACCGGGACTGAAGTAGACCAGAATATCAGAAGAGCCAAAAGGCAAACCATTGTGAGCCAAGCATCATCAGTTGGCTTGGGGGAAAAGGTCATTCAGGGCAGGTCTCTGGATTGATCTACTGCCTAAGGGCCTTAAGACTCTTTTAATAGTTATCTGTACAGAGAATGACAATCTTCTCTTGCTAGCAGTTACTCTCTTAAGTAGGAATAGAGGAGGTCTGCACTCTCGATCTAAAGATTTAAGCCAAATAGTGTAGACAATGCAACAAAAGGGAGCATGTGGATTTTTTCAGTTTACTTTTTGGGGACAGCGTAACGTGCTCTTCCATTTGCTTTCACTCTCACTCAAGCCATCTAAAGATACTAAGTGAGCCTCAACAAAGCTGACTCATCCAAACTTTAGCTGCCTCACTCCCAAAATCTGCTTTAAAACAGATAATAATTTTGTGCCTGAATCTTTTTTTTTTTTCCACTTGTTAATCCTTGGTGCTTTGGTTTTTCCAACCAGATTTTTTTTAAAGATACTCTATTTAAAAAATAATATGTCAGTGTGTTTATGTAAGTTAGGTCTCCCAGTTTGCAGGGGAGATTGCTTAAATTGGCAACACTTACGGGCAAGGATTTTTCAGTGTTTCTGATAAATAACAAGAAAAAACCAAAATGTGATAAAGCTGTTCGATTAAAGAAACTGTTATTCATACACCATGCCCAGATCATTTGATTCCTACTGCTGATTATTTCTAACTACAACAGGTTAATATTTTAAACTTTTCTTTCCAGAATATTCCGGATGGGAGACATTCAATTATATGTTGCCAGTGCTTCTCTTAAACCTTCTGCTTTGCCCATAATTGCCTTTTGTGTTTTTTCATATAAAACCCTTAGGGTATTAAACTGGTCATGCAATTTAGGTAAGACCTTTGCCTGGGGAAAGGAAGGAGAAGCACAGGCTGCAGACATGCCTGCCTCAGCCCTGCCTGTACTTCTAGGGTGGTGGTCTGTGGGGTGAGAGACTCAGTGTGGTTTTCCCAAGTGCCAGGTTATTGACATCTATCTGCAGAGGTTCTATTTTTGTTGAAAAGAGTGGTTTTGTTTGGATTATTTTCTAACAAGGATAACTGTTTTATAGCACTTTATGGTCTCATTCTGTTCTTCTGAATTTTATTTAATATCTGCTGTGATCCCATGTGAAAAGTATAAATATTTCAGTTAAAACTCCTCTTATACTTTCAAGCCAGACTGTCTGTAGGTTTAGATATGGAGAACAGAAGTAATTATGTTTTTTTCTTCCCTGATGTTCATATTCTGATGACTTGGAGATATAATTCTGAATTCTGAATCAGTGCTCAGAGAGAGAGCACAGTGTCCCCTCCAGGCTAGCTGGGTCTGAAGCCACCCTGAAGCCTGAAATAACTCAGAGTCCTTCCTGTTCTCCTCCATGACAAAGCCTGTTAATTTTTCTGTGTAAAACCCCTAGGGGCCCTTTTGAAGGCAGTGAGCAGGTGATACAGATGCTGGTCCAAGCCAGGTATTTTTGCTGTGCTGGAGCAGCTCATACAGCATTAAGGCATTGCTAAAAATCACTGATCCAAGATTTTGGGAGAAGAGAGGAAAATGGCACTTTTATAAAGCTAAGTCCAAATCTGCAAAAAAAAAATAGCTCTGGTTTTATTAAAAACCAGCAGTACAACTGCTTTTCAGAGTTAGAAAGGGCTGCTATGTTCACTTTGTTGAGGTAAGCACAAGCTGTCATTGTCTGAAGAAAAGCAGTATTTTGCAGGAACTTGGGCAGTTCCTGAATCCACATTGAATGAAATAAATATTTTTGCATGAAGAAAAATCAAAACAATAAGATCATTATATTTCAGTGTTTTCTAGATTAATCTTAGAAGAGTTTTTATGCAAATTTACATTTCTGTTTGAAATTGGAACTAGTTATTATTTAGTATAGTTAAAAATGTGAATGTCAAATAAAAAATATAGTTAAAAACGTGAATTTCAAATAAAAAATTTGTATCTTAGGTCTGTTGAAGTATTACACTGCTTGCATTCAAGGACTGAATAAAAATTAAAATCCATATGCAGTTCTAATTTTTGCATTGATCCAAAACTACACTCTTGATGTATTCTGAATTTTGAAAGTGAAAAAAAAAAAAACGAGGATTGCATTTAACTTCTTTTTGTATGCACTGACATTCTCTTAATGCCTTTTGAGAAACTGGCAGAAAAATATACCAGAATTCATGCAAAACTGTAGACAACTTTTAAAACATTTCATCTTTTGCCATTCTATAGAGGGAGCAAAATTATCTTGTGTATCTGCTTACTGCTGTGGAAGCAAAGATTCACGGAGATTTTTAAAGCCAGTGGTCATTTTCAGCCTCACAATTAGATAAATAGCCCAAAGCTAGGGTGGCAGAAGAAACTTAATAGCACGGGAAAGTGATGGCCGATGTTTGTCTCAATTGCTGATATTTTAACTTGTCAGCATTTTCAGATTTGTCATTTTAAGGAGATTAAAAGAATGGAAATGCATTCGAAAGTTGCCGATCTGATTTGTACAAGGAAGGCAGTGAAAGCAGTTGGCTATTTTTATACTTGAATTGCCAACTGGATGCTCCTAGTTCAAAAATGGAGGAAACAATCACTCCCCTGGGAGCATGTATTCCACTACAGAGCAGTATCACTGTGTCTTCCTGAGATGTGCTGCAGAACATTTCCAGCGTTTAAGAAGTGGGCTTTGCTTAGCTGGGCTGAAAAATGCGTTTAGGGATTGTTCTACCCCCGTGCCAGCTGTAATGGAATGTGTGAAACGAGGCCTCTAAATGTGTCCCGTCTTACAGGAAAGAGATGTTTAATGAGGCTGTTTGGTTTTTATGCTAATTACAATTCCAGCTGCTGTGTGAAGATTATATGAGGCCACCCAAACTGTAATGCTGCAACATAATTCTACAACAGTGCATTCATGTTAAAATTATATAATGCAATTAATCCATTAGAAAAAGTACAAATTGTGATGATTGAAAATAGATGCTGTTCATAACATAAGCTTCTTCACGGCATATGGATTAGAGAACAACGTCCATTGGAAATGTTTTAAGTGTTTTAGCAACAAATCAGCAATATGGAATATCTGGCTGTGGGGAGACAGAATATGTGTTTGGAATAAGCTCATTCTTGTGTAAAAAGTAGTTGTACATCCTCAGCTTCTATTGCCATGACTCATGAATGGAGGGTCTTCATCAGACTGTGTCCTTACAGGTTATTCTAGAATGATTTCATTTAACAACAAAATGTGTTGAAGCTGCGTTTTATGTTTAGATTGTATGTGGAAGCATGGATATTAATTAGTATTTCTCAGACTGCTTGCTTTTGTTCTTTGGTTTTCACTGCCTTTATAAAGGCACAGGAAAAAATCACAACATTTCACAGTGACATGAAGCCATGAGGAAATGTGTCTTCACAATGGTGCTTTCACTGAGAAGTGCTGTTGAGGAAGCTTTATTCCTAGAATACTGTTTTGCTCTCTCTCGGTGTTTCCCGCAGGGGGGAAATGAAGCAGCAATCCCCGAGGCCAGCATGGCAGTACCTCGAGCGAGTCCTGCTGTGCCATGTGACCCGTGTTGTGATTGGGAAATGGGTTGGTTTGGTCATGTGAGCATGCAGCCCAGTGGGTCTAATCTGATGGGACTTTTTAATCACGGTAGTTGCCCTTTATTTCCATGTCCATGAGCTGCATTAAAAGGCACATACAGTTAGATGTATAGGGTATTGGCAGCAGAGATGAGAATTCCAGGTCCACGGGGATCTGAAATATGGATGGCAATCACCCAGACAAAACCATTAACTTCATGAGCTCTTTCCAGGGATGCTGGGGCTAGTATGTTGAGGAATAATAAATAGTTGCTAGAAAGAGAAACTGAATTGCCCTATATACAGAGGTTTAATAGAAAAACACGGATTATGAATTGGAAATCAAAGATAGCTTGATGAGGAACAGTTTCATAGAAACCTTGGTCTAAGTCTTTTTTATTCTAGGGCTTGTTTATACATTGTAACTTGAATTATTTAAACCATAAATATGAAACAGATTAGTTATAATATCATAAACCCTTGGGTGGATGTTTATGCAGTTCATAAACTCATTCATTTTATTTTAATTCATTAAGGCAAATTTAGTTCTGAATTAAAGTGTCCACGTAAGTGTTTAATGTGGCAGTGGTGATCCTCCTTGAATCTCCAATTCACATTACTCTTGCTGAGCACCCATATAAGCAATCACAGGAACTAATGTGCAGGAAAGAGTAGATCAGACAACCTGAGCTGTCACAAGAGATGGGTCTTAGAGGCTCTGTTTGGTGAAAGCTGCACCTGGCTACTGGACTGCCTGAGGGACTGGGCAAAGGAAGTCCAAGGTGGTGATTAGAACATTTAATGAAGAGAGAAAGCTGTTGTGTTCTCTTCCAAATTCTGCTGCTAACCCATCCCAGTCTTGTTGCAAACAACACCTGTAGGTACTGGACTGCTAAGCATTGCAGGACTTGACTGCAATTTGACCAGGTCTCTTTTTTTGGGGGGTCAGTCTCTCCATATGTAGGGTTTCTTCAGACCTGCAGCTCTCAAAGTCAAGTAATTCAGAGAGACTTTGGGATTACAGTAATAAAAAGGATTTCTAAAATGTAGGAGAAAATCTTGGAAACCAAGAGCATGGGGAAAAAGTACTCATTCCTTTTAGAAGTTAAACTCTCTATTTGGAGAAACATACAGATTTTGTGAATACTAAAAATTTGCTTTATTGATACACTTTCAGATGAATGTTTCAGTTCCACAGTATGATGTCTGTATAAAGAAGTAGTTAAAAATAAGATTTAATTTGGTTACTATTTGTTTGTGTGGGCTGAAGACATAATACTATCTGTAGTTAACTGCATCTGAATTGCTTATTATCTACAGGATATTCCACACTTTTAGATAAAAGGAGTGGTAGAATAGATCCATGGTGCTGAACATGACTCACTATTCCTTTTGTTCTTACTGGAGTAGCAGGTATATGTTTCTAGGTTGAAAAATGGAGTTTCTCAGTCTCTTATTTTGCAGATGAGTATGTGTATATGCATTTTGGAAGGACAGGTTCCTCTTTAAAAGGTTTTAATTTGGTAATTAACAGTATTGGTCCTTTATATCCTGAGAGTTCTATTTACATCTCTTCAAGGTAATCTGGCAATCCCAAACAATTCTCTTTATCAAAACAGGCAGTAAAAATCATCCTTTTGCTGTGGTAAACCACACGTTTTAAATTTACACAACATCATTGTTTGCCTATTCTAAAAGAAAAGTTACAGGGAGTTTGACTGCCACTAGCTACCACTTGAATCTGAAAACATCAGTTGCTCATTTCCCTGTGTCTTGCAGGAAGCTCTTGGTCCCCATGTGCTCTTCATTAATTCTTTAGTTAAAAGTAGCATGAGGCTGACAGCTGAACATGCACAGATAAGCAGTAGTCTGAGGAAGGACCAAAGAAGGTCCAGATATGCTTCTACCTGAAGGCAGTGACATATATTTGTGCTGCAAATGGTTGGCAATGAGTCTGATTTTCTTCCTGCTGAAGCTGATGAATTCTGCCACTGTCCTCCCTGAGCACAGGATGCCTGGCAGGCAGTTGCTGAATACCAAAAGCCTTTGTTCATATGGACTGGCCAGGAAGGCTTCTGCCAGCTGCACAATCACCTTTCTGAGGTACTCTGTTCCCAAGGACTGTGGGACTTGGTGGGTGCTCAGATCTTTGCAGTAATAAACAATAACTGTGGGCAGAATGTTTCCAGGGTATGCACATATATTTAGAAACCTTGCAACCTTTTATATTCAAGTTCTGCCTCAAGACCATTTGAAGCCCATGAATTTCTATCATTATCATCAAGAATCATTTGATGATTCTGCATTTACTGCATTTACACTTCTGTACTGGCACTTACATTTTCAGAACTGTATATGTACATCTAATGGCCTGTGTGCTTTATGGACCTCATCAAAAGCCCCATAAAAGTGATCATTTGATTCTCTCTGGTTTTTGTGGGCATAGGATCAAGTCTGTATTAAGTAGTCATAGTAGCATTCCTACCAGTTTCCCATCTAATAAGAAAATAGCCTACAGATAGATAAAACATCCATTTAAAAAAATTATGTAGTTGACTGTGAGTGAAATATTAGATGACATTTGAGCTACAGTTTGCGTACCTGAGTGGTAGTGTTTTTTCTCACCAGCTAGTAGCTTCCTGTACACCATCCCAATCCTCAATCTGAAGCATTCTAGTTTATAGTTGTGAAAAAAATCCAACTCAGTAATTCCATGAGAAACAGAACTTTTGAAACACAATTTTGTATGGGTTGCTCCTTTCTGAATCTTTTGCTGTCTGATCACAAGCCTAGGAATGGCAATTTGGGTCAAATTTCCCCTAACCAGCCTTTCAGAACTTTAGACACACTACAGATTTATGATCTTTTGTCCTGACCAAAATATGCCAAAATTGGAAAGAGATAGTGGAATTACCAATGAAGGCATATAAAGACAAGGAAGCCACTGCTGCTGCTAAAAATATGCAGGAAGGGATGGGAGAAAACAAGGCATTGGCTGGGTGCTATAGAAAAGGATGCTTTGGCTCTTCTTGTTTTAGGCTGGCCAATGAGTTTAGAAGAGTGGCAGCACATATGGCATCCTTTTACAACCTCAGTATTAACTTCAAAATATCTGCAATATCTTTCATCAAATCTACAAAATATCTGCAATATCTTTCATCAAATCTACTTCTGTAAGAAAGATAAGCATCAGAATAAGAATCTTCTGCGAAATTGTTTATAGAAATTATTTTGGATTTTATGCTAAGTGAAGAATCCTTGTGTGTCTTCATGCTTCTATTTGCTTTGGAAAGAGCCAGGGTGTGAAGGTATTTGCAGGGTTTTGATCAGACCCCTGGGAGAGATCAGGAGGTTACTCTGCAGGCAGACAAATGCACAACTGTCGTGGGAAGATTATTACAGAAAATCCATGTGTATTGGTTTATAAATTAAAATAATCAAATCAGCAACAGCTGCTCTTAATTAGTGATGGATCTAAACTGACCACACAGTCAGCCAGGCATCCATTGTTGATCTCCATAACACAGAACTCTCATGCTGGCAGCAGCGATGCAGGAGCCCTGGCACATGTATTTCTCCCTGCTAGTAACAGAGTCCATGCACTATCTTTTATTTAGATGTGATGTTTACGCCCCAGAAAACTTCCAGTTTGGAATGGCTACCTCTAAATATTGATGTTCGTTTTTTGCATCTGAATCTGCAAAGGCATTGTGCTGAAACGAGAGGCCAGTGACGCTGTGGTATTTCTGGCATTAATGTGCAGACAACATTCCTGCAGGCTAAAATGCACCGCAAGAAGCTGACAAAACCAATCAAAATCCCCCCATTTGTTAGTCTAGCAGATTAGTCCATTTTCTGATTTCACTGCAAGGATTGTGAGACTGGCTTAACTCAGCTGCCCTCATTTGAGTGACTGCACTTAGATCAAGCCAAGTCTCAGCTGTGTCATTCATACTGTTACACCTTCTGAATGCAGGCAGCTGAGGCTTGAACTGGGGCAACTGAGTTAACAAAATTAATGCTAATTCACATTTTGGTCAGAGCATTATTTGTAGTATTCTTTTATCTGTTGAGAAGGCATTACCTGAGCTGCTCTTGTAGAAGGCCATTGGCGAGCCCATGTGCTGACACCTGAACATTGGTTTCCAGAGGCCTGGAGCCCCTCTTTCTAGTGAAGACATAACTGTTTCACAATTTAGTTGTCTTCTGGCACTGGTTCATTTATTGAATTGAGCTGGCTGTGAGCTCTTCAGCATAGTCATGACATCTTTCTCCTATTGTTCTTATCAGCAAAATGACCACTGAGAGAAAGAACTTGTATTTGACCAGGATCTTCAGAATTTATCTGTGGAATTATGTGCCCTGAGGAAGAGTGGCTTTTACCTGTTATATCTGTTGTCTTGGTAACATTGTTTCATCCAGGAAATACCGTGTATATTGGAGTAACCTTGTTGCCCCATGCTGCAAAATGAGTTATATTAGTCTGTTTTCTTTCCTGCATCCCTAGAAGGAAAGGCTTATAAAAGTGAACATTGCAAATACACAGGATAGAAAAGCCACAGGGGAAGAGAGCTGAGACACTCCTCTTCTGTGCTAATTGAAAGTAGGCCAAATCATAGTTCACTGCACAGATAAATGAGAGAAACAGAAGAGGAGCTTTGAGGATTGCATTATCTAATAAACCCAGCAGTATCTCCAGAAGAGCAGAGCTCTCTTAGCCACTGTCAGAGCAAACATGGTACCAGTATGCATATTGTGAATAAATTGGTGTGTGTCCTTGGTCTGAAACTCCCTGTAGGTTAAGGTGAGTAAAGCAATAGCTTTTAGAAGCATATGTGGCACGGTATGGGCTAAGCAAGTATTTGTGCTGCTGGTCTAATGATGCCTCTTGTGCTGCAGAGAAGTTGGATAAAAAGAGAGCTAATATTCAGGAGCCCTAGATCCATATTATATATGGTTTGCAGCTGGTAGGGCAGAGTCTCCCTCTTCATCTAACACCTGCTATTTCTGTAAAACCTTTATGTATATATGCTTATGTCCTACTTTTTTCTCCTGGAATCTATACACATGTTTGAGCTCACTACATTGCCTGCCTGCAGCAGAATATATAGGCCATCCATTTGTCTGTTAAACTTGGTTGTAAAATCTCATCACCTTCAGTGACAGCAGGCCTGACCCTCTGTAAAAATGTAGTGAAGGCTTTCTGCAGGAGACTTTTTGCTGTGCATCTAAGGCACTCCAAATAGTGAGAACACTATTTTAAGTAATGCTCTCAAGGAAAGAATAGCACAAAAAATGCACACACATTTATTAGAGGAGATAACTGTGGAACAAAATTATGTTGATGAATAACAAATAGGAGATTGTTTACAAAATGCTGATTTCTGGCTCATTGTTTACTTAATTTTTCCTGTTTCATTTTGTTTGAGTAATGTAAATGCATTTGTCCCATTAGTCTCCAGGAGATCTTTAGGCATTTTCAGTTGCTCATGAGAATGTTTCCCAAAGCCTTTTGAAGTGGCACTACCTCTGTCTAGGTAGAGACTCTCAAAAGCCACCATCTGATCCTGTTCCTGACTCCTTGGCTTCCCCTTGGTAGTCAAACCAACTGCTTATGTGGAAAAGTAATATGAGGAAACCACTGAGGCAGTTTTAGCTGTCTCTTAATGAAATGTACCAGCTGGAAATCAGGAGAAGCATGATCATCTTGGGACCAATCAGCCCTCTGTGGAGAAGCAGCAAGTGCTGTGTAAACTACAATCAGTATGTCTGTGATGAGAGCAGTGTTGTACTGAGTGGGTAGCTGATGTTATGGTGAAATACTTAAATTCAAACACCACTTTAATTAAATTTCACTCAGTATTAGGCTAGGAAATTGATAAGATTTTAAAAAACTTGAATCAGCCCTGAGCAAACATGAGCACACTGACCTGTCTCTTCTTGCCAACTGCCTGCAATCATTTTTGTGCCACAGGATATCCTCTGCAGCCAGTGGGCCACTGCATTTTACTGAAACCTGAGCTGTTTTTTACCCTTTTAATACTGTCTGCTTTGAGATTGCTCAGAATGCACCTCTGGAGAATTTTGTCTCATTTTTCCATGCTGCATATCATGGGAGAATCCTTAAATGAGATAGCAGCTTCCTCAATTACGATGTAAGTTGTGGATCAGGTTCTTTCTGCCAGAAGTGTCCCAAACAGATGTTGACAGTACCACGTTGACAGGATATTTGGGAGGAATTGACAGCAGCAGACCTTACCCATGGTAGGAGCAGAGCATGCCCAAGAGACGTGCTGTGACTCACCCCTCCCATTTCAGCCCTTTTCCATCAGGTGAAATGCCTGCGGAAGCCCTGGCTCTGCCCAGACAGCAACTCACACAGAGAAACTGCAAGAGACAACCAGCAGGACCTCAGCCAAAGCTAAGCTTGCCTTCAGGTATCTCAGGCAGCCATCTAGGCCAGCTCCTTGGCTCACAGTATTTTCTCAGCTTGTCTTCTGTCCTGCAGCCCAGTGGGCAGGCAAGGAGAGGATAAACAAAGCACAGATTGCCTTAAAGTCATGCTAGCCACAGATCAGTGCTAGGCTAAGATTTCACTTTATTTTGTATTTGGACTGTGATATTTCCCGATTTTTTTTATTAGTTACCCCCAATGTCACTTGGATAACACAAAGCAGCAAATAACAGTTGACTTTTGCTTACATAAGATCAAGTTGTACTTTGCTTTACACCTCTGTTTCAGATATTTCAGGTCAAATTTTGCTTTCAGTTACATCTAGGTATTTCCTATTAAATCCATCAGGTTAGGTAACACTGGCATTGTAAAGAAAAGCATAAATTTTGCCCTAAAGTGCATTGTTCTACCAGTCCATTTTATTCTGTGTAGGTACAGGTCTTTTAATTATTTAGCTGATTCCTAATTTGGAATTAACTTCTGCTCAGTGCTTGAAGATAAAAGGTATGAGGCAGCTGAGGAACAAAGTAGAGGATGAATCTAGGTGGCGGGAAGACAAACAAGCATGAGTTGCTGTGATTATTGCACCTTTACACATGCTTGCATGCATTCTTTCTTACTTTCCTCCTGCTAGTCTTAAAAACCTAGTCAAAATCCAGATACTGAAGAGATGTAGCTCATAAATTATGTTTTCGCAGCATGTGCTAGGTGTGGATTGATGTGAGCAACTATTCTGTGAGATTAAGTGTATTAAGAAACATGCAATAACTCAACTTAGGGACTGAACCTTCCAGAGCAGCTTGTTCAAGTGCAGTATATATAGATATATAAATAAAAGATATTGAATAAGTCAGTAAGCTGGAATGAGTTGGAGAGGCATAAAGCGGTGTATATTCTAGTTCTTATTATTCATGTTTTATTTTGTTACTTTTGCTATATAATTTAAAGCCATTCCCATTCTTGCCATTTGTATAACATATTTAGCCTTTATGTAAACATATGCATATTTTATCTTACTTTTGAATTGAATTTATGGATTGGATGACCCTGAGCAGAAGGAAAAGCAGTGGAACACATTTAAATAGTAGGTTTCTGTTTTAAGTTTCTTCTAGCTTTGAAATGAGATATGAGTAATTTAGGCTCTTTTTTCTTATGTGATTAATACTTCTCAAAAACACAGACACTGAGAGGTCTCTAAAAGTAAAATATTTTACTAGATTTGCAGGGCTCTCAGTGATATAGTTGTGATAATACCAGTAAGATGCAAAGTGAGTGTGTAGTGTCTGGACCTGTATAAGAAGGTGCCTAATTTTTCCATCTCCACTCATTTCAGTGTGAGAGATTCAGGATTCATTCACATTGCCATGTTTCCTTCAGCAGTACATTAACACGCACAGGCATATGCTCTTTCCCCCACTCTAGGATTGTCAAAGCCCATCAGGAGTTTCAGATGAACAATTCCTTCTGGATTTAGTTGCAACTGAAAAGCTTAGTGGCCAGGAAGCTTAGGAGAAGCTAAAATTTTCACCCCAATTCCCAGCGTTTTGTATGCCTGGATGTTGCTTCACACCACAGTGTTCAGAGAGGCTCAGGACACTCTTGGGCATTCTTGAGCATTGCTGAGTGAAGTGCCAGGGCAATGCAAATGAATTGGGTTGTGAATGAGTCCAGTCCTTGGTGGGAACATTCCACCAGGTGAAACTGCACAAACTTGATCTGACAGAATATCTTGTTAGCCTTGCACAGAGTGCATTAAGCTCAAGGAGGCTACAAAATGTGGAGCAGCATGGTGGAAATGGAGTAAATTCTTTGAGAAGAGTCAATATAAAAAAACAGTCAGGCACCAATCTATTTTACAGACACAGTAAAGAAACTCTTAAATAGTGAATTCCTGGGAAATGTACATCCTGATAAAACTCTTTCAGAGCACCTCAGATGTCTTGTTGATGTGTGTGTTTGCCTATCCCACTTCTGCTGTCTGCTGTGTGCTGCTTACAGCTATGGGCCAGTTTGAAGAAATTCTTTTTGTAGTAAAGGTATGGCTATCTGGACCTATTGTTCCTGGTGATTCCAAAGAAGGGGAATAAATAACAGTGTTCTTTTGCCTCAGTGAGTGCAATAGTAGGATTTAAGGGGCTAATAACCCTATGGCAATATTAATATTTGGACTGCCTTCCTGTTTGAGAATAGCAGGTCTTTAAAAATATACCATCGGTGTGGTTTTGTGGCTTCAGTTTTTAGAGGTATATAATGTAGATATAGTTAATTAGATCACTTTGGTGTTAATGAAGTACTTTTGAGATTCTTGGAGAGCTTTATGTATGACAGTTGTCATCAAAGCCACGTTCCAGGTGTACCCAAACCTCAGGCAAATGTATGTGAGATGAGAATAGGCAAATTGGGTGCTCCATTAAAAAAACCATAATGCTCTTTCTGAGTTGATTTTATTACAATGCTAGCAAAATAGTTTCAGGGTTTCAAACATTTTAACAGTGGTCTTATAGTTGTCATGTGGTTTCCCCACTCTGTTCTACTTAATTAAAGGAGAGTAAAGAGGAAATACTGTCATTGATTACATCTCCATGACCCGCTTGGGAATAAAGGGATTGCTCTGGTGTACTGAGAGCAGTATCTGACTGACAATGGCTGTAATACCATCTGCTAATTAAAAGATTTGGCAAAATAATTGCAATTTTCTACTTAAATTAGAAAAATACTCAATAGAATCTGTGCTTCTTCATCTTGGGCGATACATAGAGTGCTTGCATCAGGACAGGCAAATAACCACTTAATAACAAAATAGACTGGCACTACAAAGACAAAAAACACCATTCTTTAAAAGCAAAAAAATGCAGCACTTCTCACCTACAAAATGTGTTTCTCTCCACCTCTTTCTCTCTACCCGTCTGTGTATGCACACACATCGTACACACATTGCCTGTTAACTGTATTATTTTAATACTAGTCAATAGTTATCCACAGCACCAGCAGTAAGGTTATTTGAGAAAAGGACAAAATATATTGCAGCATTTTATGAAGAACAGCAGAAGATCAGAAACCACTTAAGTTGCCCTGCCACAAATATGATTATGTATTTATAAAGATGAATTTTTAATAATGTTGTTAGCTGCAAATGTGCCTAGGTCACGTGTTTGGGTACAAATATTCCTTGAACTCTGGTGCAGTTCACATCTAAGTCCATAGCAATGAAATACATACAACATTTTAACTAGGTATGTACAAAAATGCTACCATTAAGTTTTCATACCTGATTGAATATTACTGGAAAGTCTCATGTTTGTGTTACAACTATGCCCATTGCTCATTTATTTTCATATATAGTCAGAATAATGCAGATACTGCAAAGAAAACTGTAGTCTTATTGCTCTTCTTTGATGTGTAGCTCATGACGGTGCAGAATTGGTATTGAACAGACCTGGAAAACAAATAATCATAAATTCATATACTGAGCATTATCCATTTAAGCACATTCTCAGATAAAAGTGTTATAATCTGGGGACTGAAAACCTAGCAGCAATACCATAATTGGACTTTATAATATCTTCATCTAAGCTTCTGGAAGCTAATGTGCATTTGCATATTAAAACTGCTCTCAATCTTGTGTGGAGAAATCTGCATGAAATTCAGAGCCAGGAGAACCTGCCCTGCAGAACTTGCCTTTCTCAAAGAATAAACAGAGAAAAAAGGTTACAATCAGTAGACACTGCTCCCTCTTGCTTTTCACTTTCAACTGTAAGTCCTCTGCAAGGACTTTTCATTACTGAAGTCTCATGCTTTAGATGTCGTTTCTCCATATAAGTTGTTGGTATGACATGGGCAGCTTGGCTCACTGCTTTTTTCAGAGACTCCTGGTGGGAGCTTGGACAAGCCATGTTCTGTAGCAGCTGTCCCACACACAGCTGCTATGGCTGAAGCCATAAAGAGGGATGTTAAAATGTGCTCTGTTTGGGTATGGGTTAATCTTTTTCATGTAATATTTTCAAAGTATTAGACATTTCTCAAACCACATACTTTAGAGCAAAGCTTTTGGGAGATTTCAGAGACATAAGTGGAGCAAAGTTGGAGGGTGAGGGGAGAAGCATTTCTGCACTGGGAAAAATTTTTGATCCAAACTTATCAAGAAGCTTTGACATTATTTTGGAGTTACAAATGGCAATACTCCCCTGTATCTTGAAGGAATTTATAATTAACAGAAAATTAGAGCACCCCATGTTATAGACTTGAGATGCCCATGCTTCAGCATATTTTCCTACTATCATATTTTCCCATAGCAGAAGCATAGATATGTTAATTTAGCAATAAAGCTTTGCATACCTGGCTTTCATAACTATTAGTCTGGAAAAACATCTCTTTCTTTGAATTTTCTTATATTTCAGACTACTGGCATTTTCTTTACATAAATATTTGGACAGTCAAGTTTCACTCACATGATTATCTATAAAAAAGCAGTTAGCTGGCTGGATAATGTGTCCATACTTTATATGAGAAGGGATATTTGATATAACATAAATGGACAGGATTTACCAAATCCTGACACCAGAGCCTTAGCCTCATTTCACATGGGTCTGATTTGCACCTAATGTAATGCAGGCAATTTGAAACAAAATTAAGTCAGAACTGTTACTGACCTAATTTGTATCTCAGCCTCATTTTTGTAACAGCCCCTTTGCTAATGATTGTGTGACTCACCAGCTTTTGGGTGATGGGATCAATCACAGCTGGCTACTACCCAGCACAGACTCTTCAACACACACATGTGCACTGCTCTGGGTGAACTCCTCCATAATTTACACCAATGGAGATTGAAGACAGTGGGGACAGGGGAATGATTTGTAGAGCTTCAGTCACACTAGTTCAAGGATGTTAGACTGCTTCAATAAATGTATTAAAAAATCAGTGTGCTTATTTTGTTTGCTCTGTTGGAATATGTAGGAAATATATGTAAGCTGTAGAAATAATAGTGACAGGCAAGACTTTCTAAATCACTGGAGGTATTTTTATTTCCATTTCCAAGATTCATTTTCTTTTGCAGGTTTTACCTAGGCAGTGCATGATAAGTGTACCGCTTTCTGTATTTAAGAAGTGCTCAATACAGAATATAACTCCTGAGAAACCATTCATCTTAACCAGACAAATTTCATGTAGATTAAATTCAGCAAGGAAATTTTCCTCAGGTGGCTACACTAGTCATTAATACTGCTAGTTCTAAAGGAGCCCAGGAGAGCAGTAGACAAGAAGAGCAGTCAAAACCAATGTTGGAATCCTGCTAGTGGCAAATGGAGAGTAGTCAAGACTCCTCCTGTGTTGTCTGAGATCTCCTTCCTCTTCAGCTGAGCTCGGTTATTCTCATGCCTAAGTTTAAGGTGATGATCTAAAGCATATTTGTTTGCTCCCAGTCTGGTCTCTGGTCAGTAGGTGCTACATACACCCACACAAATCATTAAGACAGTTCTTTCACCAGTCATTACCTCCTCTTTCTGCAGAGTTTGCACTGTCTACTCCAAAGGCTTTTTACCACACTTACACAACTGCTTAAATTTGTAGCAGAAGGTCATTTTTGGCAGAAATTGCAGCAAGGGTGGGACTTATTTCTGAATTTTGTTCACCATTGTACTTTGAAGTTGATTAAAGTCAGAGTGATGACTAAGCAGCTGGGCTGGGAATCAGAAAACCATGTTATGCTCTGAGCTCTGCTGCCAACCTCCCATGCAGTGCAGAGCAGCTCTTCATTTCTGCAGACCTCCACATGTGCAGCCTGCCAAGGCAGGCAGGGCCTTTGCCATAGTGGTGTTCAGTGGGCTGTTATCCTGGGAATGCTCACTTGCTGCTGCCAGTGACATGTTCTCTGTGTGTGCTTGTAGATCACCATGCAGAGCAAGACCTTCACCCCAGCATTCACCTTAGCCTTTCCATCCTTTCAGGACTTGTTCAGTAAACCTTGCTCCTCAGCCTTGCTGCCCAAACATTAAAGTAAGCCTTCACCCATTTCAGCATGCCTAGAACTGAAAATAGCCATGTGACCTCCTCTGTCAAAAAGGCAAAACCTGGTCAGCCTCTGTTGAAGCTGGTTAAGTTGCTCAGTCACTGAACAAGTCTTTGAAGACCCAAGGTCCTCTCTGTGATGGAATTATTATTGGCAAAAAACTAGCAGCTGGCTATGAGAAATATGAAGAACATGCCTGTTTAATCCAAAGCTATTTCTACCTGGTCCCATTAGTAACTAATTTAAATGGAGATTTTTGAACTGAAAATTTATATCAAAATATGAGTATAAAATGAGTTAAGGCTAAAATATTTGACATGACGATGTTCAGTGCTTGAGCCCTAGACAGAAAGAGAGAGAAGCACGCAGGCTCTGGGAACCCTGACAGCAAAAACCTTGGTTAACTTCCCCCAGCCTAGTTTTATTAGTAAGGCATATGGAAAGTCAAGCAGATTTCTCACAACAGCCTAGCTATGTTATTTATCTTAGGAGTCTGTTCTCTATCATTAAAGTAGCTGTAGTGCGATTAAATGCAGACAGACAATTATCTGTAACCCACCTCTATCTTGTCATATGTCTGCTAAGTCTTACAAGAGAGAACTTTCATTTGCTATGTTCCCATAAGAGAAAAATAAACTGCTAGTCACAAAAGATGACACAAAAGATAAATTAAAACCTGCGATAAAGCCCACTGTTCAATGTGTTCAACATGTAAAACAGACTTGACTTTCAAATTCAGATTTTTAGATTCAACTCTTGTCTAGCATCTGACAAGAATTAGCCTACAATTTTATTTTGACTTCAAATTCAAGCCAGGCAATTGCCTCCCCCATCCTGAGGTTGGCAGCAAGGCATGGTTATAAAGAAGATGACCAGGTCAAAGATGAAAAGCAGAAAAATAAATTGGAACTTCTTTTTTTAGAGTATTAATCTTAAATAGCTAAGTTGTGTTTACTATGACTTGAGGCTTTCCTTTCTCTAAAAAGAACATTAATAATATTGGCATTGCCTGTGACAGAACACCTACAAGGATGTTACTTTAGAAATACATGGGGAAAAAAATAATATTTTGAAATGCCTTACTTCTTCACTGTAGCTCAGATTTCTTATCTGCCTGACTGGAGAACCAGGAAGGCACACAAATGATTTACTGTAGGCATCTCACCAATTTCTGTTGCTTTATTCATCATCTCTTCAGGGAATCCACAGCATGGGAGTGATGTGTGCTCTTCCTTAATGTAAAATGCAGACATCATAGGATTAGAAATTTGTACACAAAAATTCATGTTCATGTTACCAAATCTAACCTGAGAAAGCTTTTCCTTCATTTCATATAAAACCTAGCTGTCCTTAAAAAACTACATTTAAAGTCTGTGCAAAGCTAGAGGTTTCCTGTGGAACCTTTGTGTGAGCTTAGAGCAGAATAATGTTTTGGACAGGATCTTGTGCGGGTGAGTGAGTTAACTGCATATTACCTCATCATTTCAAACTGCACCATGAATTTCCCTTTGGCTCTTGCTCTTTCTTGTTTTTGCTTCCTCAAGCAGTTTCTCCCTCCCTTTCATCCTTTGTCCACAAAAATGCCTGCAACCCTCACCACTCCTGTGCTGCCAATGGCATGAAACCAGCAGCAGCAGGGGAGTGCCAGACTGGACCAGGGCATGCAGCTGGGTCATCCCTGCGTGCCTGTGCCCTGGAGGCACATCCTGAGTTGGTGTCTCTCACAGCTGAGCCCCCATACTCAGAGGTGTAGGCTAATAGGAATATGATATTTTTCACACAAGCTAAGTTTAGAGAGCAGCAAACTTGACTGCTCTGGGCATGCTCTTAGCAGACAGTTTTTGCCACGCATCCATAGAAGGACAAAGTGAATTCAAGAGGACAGTTTTGTCCTTTTAGAGCACTTTCACCCCCTTAAGGCCAGTAACGCTTATATTTTGAATTCAAAGTGCTGGACACAGCCCCTGCAGCTACTTTTCTGGGCAATAATGCACTCACCACAATAGACAATAAAACTAGGCAAATATTCGCCCCTTACTCCCTGCTGCAGCCATCTAGAATCTCTTTTGGTAGATCCATATCTCCAACTGTGATTGTCATTCACAGAATAATAACATCAAGCTCAACTTTTGTCAATACTTTTTTTTGAACTCCTGTTTAGTTTATAAATAAAAAGCTGGCGTACTGGAAGAGAAATTATACATCTACTGCTTCATTTCCTCTGGTTCTGTTCTGGCTGTGGTCTTAGATTGTTGCAGGCAAAGAGCTAGGTCTTCCTGAGTGCCCTAAGGCATCTGTAGAGAACTAAAGTGTCTCCCTGACAGTTACAATAATTCTGTCACTCTTACCAAAATTACTGTTTCTGCAGCATCCCACGGGGAGAGCAGGGTGTTGAGAGCTAGCTTTGGATGAAATTCCATGACATTTTTCTTCACTTCCTAAAAATAAAACTGAAATGTATTTTCTCTGGAGTGTTGTTGTGTAGGTTTTCTGAAACAGTGTTTTTCAACACTTACATTTTGCGAGATGGCTTATCAGAGAATAAGACTCTGTAGATATTTAATACCTTTTGAAAATTAAGACCTTTTAAGTTGAACTCTAGAATCAAGAAGCACAGGCTGTGTGTCATATCACTGTATTTCAGTGTACTGAACAGCACTGAAGTAAGTCTTGATTTTAGGTAGTAGCATTCAAACTGCAAACACACAGTGACAGCACTACAATAGCAAACATTAAAATGAGATTTCTCTGAGGGAATGTAGTTCTATCTTATATATGGAAATCTATTGGCTAAAAATAAACCTTAAAAATAATTCTTAAACAGATCCACAAGGACACTGTGTATATTTTTCTCTCATTAAAATTTCCTGTTGTCTAAAATTGTCTTTAATTAGGATTGCATAACCTAACAATAAAACTGCTGAGGATTAGAACCAGCAGACACATTCAGCTCAAGGCTTTAATTAGATTAAACTCTTCATTGCCAGAAGTAAGAGATGGAGCATTAGACCTCTTTAACATTTAGTCTGGAGAATGCTTTATAATTGTATTTAATATTATGTGGCAGAAGTTTACAGGCATAAAGAAAAGCAGCCTGCCAACATCTTTTTATGTAATGCTTGCTTTGCTGTTTGTCACATTTTAAAGACAGATTGTTTCAGGAAGGTGTACCAAGATGGAAGGGGAGGGTCTCACGTGTCTGTACAGTCTCATAAGACTACAGATTGCCTCTAAAGCAGCTTTGTAAGTAGCTACCCCCTTTCATCCCTATTTAATCCTGTTTTCCTCAAAACCTATGGAAAACATTTGAAAAAGTGTAAGTCTAGTAGTATTTCTAGTAAATAATCAAATCCATGATCCATCATCCCAATGGGTGGATCACCAGTGCATTGTGCTTTATGGTGGAATACATTTTTCCTCAGAATATGATGTTAGGTTGCTAACAAATAATTTTACTAGCTTTTTCAGGACTAGAGAATGCAAATTCCCAGTGCAAGGATTGGAGATTGAAACTTACAGCTCCAGGTACCAGGCCATCATGATCCAGTTGCAGAGACAACAGTATTTTACCAAGCTTTGTTGTAATCATCACTGTTCATCTTCCAGCTACTTCTCTGAGACCCTCAAGAGGTTATCTCCACTTTCTTAGCAGCAGATTCCCAATATGGGGCATGGAGCAGATTATTAGGGTTTATTTGTTTCACCAACACAACCATGTAAGATTTAGTCACTTCTGTCGTCTCTGTGCCTGTACCCCAACAATGTCCTGGAGCCAAATCAGGTCTGTGACCTCCTGCAGGCAATGAACACACATTATTTTTTTCATCCTCACCCAGAAAGCATAAAAGACTAGAGAAAAGGATGCAGGCAACAGCAGGCAACCAGCCAGCACTGAAAAAGCAAAAGGAGCACCTTTGTATAAAAGTAGTCAAAAACTTCAGCTAGGCTCAATGTGGCTGATGAAGTTTCAGGTTCTTTTTGTTCTCTTCAGTGTTCTTTCCCTGTTGTCCAAGCTTTAGTGCAGATATACACACATCAGTCCAGAAGATAAATGCTATGGTGTTTAACTAAAAGATACCATTTATATTTAAAATATGAAAACAAGTTCCCAAGTCGTTAAATGCCTTTATCCCAGAGATGTTTTGGTAAGAATTTTGGGAAACATTCTCTCTGGATTTCAAAACATTCTGTTTTCCTGAACTCTTTTATTTCAACAGAAAAAGGGATTGCAACAATTGTGTTGATGTGAACTGTTTGGCTTCATTCTATCAGGAAGAATAATAATAAATTTATTCAAAATAGCATGGGTTTAAGTTTATAATAAGTTAAAGATATTTTTACTAATAGGTACTACAGCAAGGCAAGGGGCTGTAGCTAATAATCAGCAAGATCTGCTGTTTCTAAGTGAAAAAAATCATAGGTGACATCATGTGACAGCTGGGCTTTGTTATTTTTATCTTTGTGGACTTGGATCCTGGTCCATTTGAACATGGCTATAATGCTTCAGAGTATTTCTGTTAACCACCCCAATAATAGTGCTACAGACAGGAATAATCAGTGCTTTCTTCCCAGTGAAAGGAGGTTGCCTTTAAGGAGTTTGACCTTCTACCACTTTACAAAATGTCCTTGATGAACAGAGTTCAGCTAACTAAACCTGTCTAAAGGTTGTTCAGCTGGACTAATAAAATCTGCCATTATTCGGTTCCTTAAATTCAATAGTAAATTACACTGTGGGAGCATTTGCCCTGAGCATTCATACTCAGACAGGGATACGTGACAGGGTCTTTTTAAATAAAAATGTTAGATGAAGGCAATGTAATCTAAAAGGAAAGCAATTCATATTATGACAATACCTTATCTCTTGTCTCATTTAAACTGGGTTCCTCTTAAGTGAACTTCTCATCACAAACCTATCTGAGGGTATCACTGTAATATGCTTGCTTATTTCCAAGAAGAAAGGTTAATATTTCTAATTAAAAAGAGGCTTGCTAAGGTATTTCTTAAATCAACTCTTTGATGATAAGAGCTTCTTAGACATTTTAAACTTTTTATTTATTTATGTTGAAGCCATTTCTTCCTCATTTAAATTCTACTGGAGAAAGCAAAGTCATCACAAATGTTAAAGTCTGTAGAGAAGATGATAGTTTTCAACTAGCTGCAACAGAACTTATTAAGGCTAAAGGCTTATTTTCCTCCCTTAAATGAGTACTCATGTGAAAAACATCGTTTTTCAGTTTTCCCAGCAAGATTTGTGGTTTACTTGTATATTTGGTGATGGCATTTGTAATATTTTCAGAGTGAGCCTGATGTTTTTACTTACCCAAGTTAAATTAATTTCAAATGAAACAGTGCTTTCAGTGCAAAAGAGTAACTCTTGCAAACCCATAGTTTCCAGGGTGTGTATGAAACTAGTTTAGTTGGAGATGTAGGTCCTTTCTTTTTTTTAGTTATTGGCTTTATCGATCCAACCAACACAATGATCAGATAATGATGGTAACCACTCCACCAGTACAAGTAGTTCCTTCCTCCACAAGAAATTATGGGAGTCACAATCAGATTATCAACTGGGAGAAGTAGTAAAAATACGAGTTGATTCCCACTTTGTAAGGGACAGAGGCCTTTGTGGGGGGCAGACTTATTGTGTTGTCATCCTGGTGCTTATTGCTATGAGATCTATGGGGCACAGTGCAATGATGCTCCATCCTACAAGACCTGTGGGGCAGGAGGGCAGGTTTCTCCATCCTATGGCATTAGCTGCTCAAGAGTGGTGAGGGAGCTTCCTCTGTGGATCAAGCACAGATGTGGAGTTTGCCTTAGATTTCCCATAGGAATTGTATGTGAGAGAGAGGATGTTAACACACTACTCTAATATTTGGGCTCTTTGATCTTCCTTGACAGAAGCTGCTGTTGAAATTCAAATGATTTATTAATTACAGTGCAGCACCTCACAGAGTAGGAGAATTGGGTTGTGCTGTAATTTATGAGTCCAGCAAAACAACCCCATGGAACTTTACAAAAACTGGGGAGTCTGGGGAAAAAAAAAAAAAAGAGTACTCAAACCCAGATTTAAGAAAGCTAATAAGCAACTACTTTTATCAGCCTAGTGAGGCAATTTCCTGCCCTTTCCTCCAGTCAGCCTGTACGTAGTTACTGCATGTTTTCAGGAACTGAAGGAGAGGAAGAGAATCAAAGAAAGAGAAAGGAGCACCTTTCTGAAAAAAAAAAAAAAAAATCAGCAAAGAAAGAAGTAATGATTCCTCTTGGGTGTGGCCTTCCTGGTAAAAAGATCCTAGCTCACCTGGGATTCAAAAATTTTGTTTGGATACAATCAGCCTTTAAGACAGACTCATCCTCTTCTCAGGTTCCAAAGCTTCAGGATTTTACAGTTTAAAGGATGTATTGTATTGTATTGTATTATATTCATAAAAACTGGCTTGAGGAACTATTCTTCAGCAAAATGTTGAAATAATTTAGTTTTTTTTAAGGCCATAATAACCATTGTGATAATGTGAAAAACATCACCTGTGATCACTCTAGGAAGTGTGGTTAAAAGTCTGCCAGTGTTGGTGGTGTAGGAAAGGCTGGCCCTATGCCATACCTTTGTCATTAAGTTAATGAGCAGCTCTTTCATATTCATTTTGCACCTTGCTATATAAGGAGACTCATGTTTCTCCTATAAAAAATTAGTGCACAGTCAGTGAACTCCCACTGATGCTGGTGCTCTTCATTACTCACTTTGAGTAAAGCTACAGTACATGGTTCCATGTGAATATGAGGATACATTTAAAGGACTATAGCAGTAGGCAAAGCAAAAATAGTCTATTAGCAAAATTGGCCAGAAGGAAAATTCCCATATTTATATATTTATTTATTCATAGTTTCTAGAAAGCTGAACTCTTAAGATATTTTTCTACACACACACTTTGGGAAAAGCTCGAAAATCTTTCTTGCATTATCAAGACGCTTGTTTTCCAAGCATGGCAAGCTGATGAATTCTATCAAGGGCAAATTGATAAATAATCAAGATTTCACCAGACAGGCTTTCCTCATCTCCTTTCTCCATCAAAATTCATATACAGCTTTTCTTTTAGGAAGTTCTTAAAAGTAGAACTAAGCTGGTCCTTTTTTTCTTCCAACTTTGGGTACCTGTTCTGTGCACTTACCTTTGCACATCATGAAAGTAAAGACTTCCTTTGCAGCTGCTACCAGTGTACATGTCCAGTCCTAGACTGGTTTTGTTCAGATCCAAGCCATAGGGAGGAGGAGCATGGTCTCCTACTTCAGCACAGGGATACTATAATGCACTGTCTGTGCTTCCCCAAAAGGTTTTACTGCATAGTGAAGGCTAGGTTCTTCATGTTTCTTTCTCCCTTGGGGATTTACATTCTTTCTAGGGAAACCATCAGAGTTCTGGAAAGTGTTAGTGACTAGCTACAGGTTCCAGTGTACAATCTAAGTTAAACCATGAAGTAAGGAAAATCATTCTCCTAAGGTTTATGTTTTAGAGGAAGGCAGGCTTCAAGAACTACTTGAGTCAATGAAGATAACTTTGAAATTTCCTCAAAAATAAGAACACTAACTTAGCCTTTCAATCAAGTTCCACCTGGGGCAATTATTTCAGCCTTCCCCATTTGTACTTTGCTCCTGAAATTTCAACTGATGATGGTTTTTTTCCCTCCCTCAAGAATCGCAGTGCTGTGTTTGCTAGCACATCACAATATTGCTTCCCACCGCAGTACTGGCTGCACTTCAGGGGTGGTTGAGTAATCTGTTTATATAGGCTCAGGACGTATTACTGTCCTTCTGATGAAAGATAATACCAAAAGCAATTTTAATGTGTCAATTGATTTTTTTTTTTTAAGTTTGATTTGGTTGTCAGAGACTGTACCTACTGCTTATGTTACTGTGATTGTCCTTCTTGCAACGTGTTAGGCCCAAAGAAGGGGATAGAGCAGAACACAATCAAAAAGTCACTTGAAAAAAAAAAAGCCTCTTATTTATAAATTGTGGGAAATCAAATGTATCATAGATTTTTCTTTGAGCTCTGGTGTCTGATCTTTGGTAAAAGTGACCTTCAATGGGAAGAGGACTTCTGTTTCCTTTTTCTTACATTTACAAGGAAGATGGATGTTATTATGTATTTATGTTTGCATTTTCTCATGCATATAAAAACTACCAATTTTTATCTGCTCTGGAAGACAATTATTCTGAGCAGCTCAACTTATGTCCTCTCCAGAAAAGAGTGGCAAAAAATGTTACCCAATCTGTGCAAAAGTTTGGTTTTCATAGCGTCAATCACATAAACACATATGATTGACTCTTTGGGGGAAGAGAACAAAGTCCAGTTGCATTACACAACAAATATAATTTCAATCTCTTAAAAAGTTCATTAATAAAACCAGAGGTAAACAAGCACTTTTTAGCTGATATTTCTGAGATGGAATGAAAACAACAGTATGAAACTATTGATTGCCTCTATCTCTTCTCAGACCTTTTTACATACTAAGAAAAAATTCAAATAGGATAAGCAACTGAAATTGATGTTTTTTAAAAGAAAAAGAAGAGCCTCTTGTTCTTTAAATTATTTTTAAACTGTCAACTTACACTATTGTTTTGAGTAAATTAAGTAATGCAAAAATATGGGCACCCTGCTGCATCAATTTAAATCTGCAGTAAGCACATGAACTCTAGTGAATAATTTCATCTAAGATTTAAAAAGGTAATGAGAGCAGGATTTGGTTCTGTGATTGTAGTAATTAATTACCTAAGTCAGGCCTTTATTTTTTTTCTTGAAACAAAGTCAGAACTCACTATAATATGTTGAGATGGGGGAAGCCAGCTGGCATATCCCTATCTATCAATTGACTAAATAAATGCAGAGTCATTAAATATAAAATCATAATTATTTATTTCTCTTCTGTCCCTTGCCAAGGCAGGGGACTGTTCTAAATATGTCCAATTCCACTCCATATATAATGCTGACTGAATATTTTCCTTCAGTGGTACCTGAAGGGGCTCTAAGTAACCTGATGTAGTGGAAGGCGTCCCTGCCCATGGCAAGGGAGCTGAAACTAGATGATTTTTAAGATCCCTTCCAACCCAAACCATTCTACAGTTGTGTGATTAGCAGACACACTTTCCTGACTCCTCCTTGAGATCTAACGAACAACATAAAAAGGGGTATTTGAGCTCCAAAATATTTAAGATAATCCCTCAGAGCTGTATAAATGCGTAATACTGCAGTGTGCAGCTGTGTGTTATGGTTTTATTGCCATGTAGAAGTAAAAATAGACACTGCACATCAAACCCAGCCTTTATGAGAGGATGGGAGATGTGCAGTCTTTACTTTGACCAACACAGAGAAGAAAATTTCCAAACCAGATGCATTTTCAGTTTTATATTAATTTGTTTGATTAACTGCTGAGTTTAAAAGCAAGAGGTTTCACATCAAATTAGCCTAATTATCAGACTATTGCATCAGCAACAGTGTCTTGAAAAGGTGTAATAGATAGATAAGATAGCAGTGGAGTGTGTTTCAGATTTTGCCTTGTTAAGAGGCTGATCAGAATTCCTCTCTGAACTCAGGGAGGGTCAGAATGGAATATGCTTGTTCACCCTCACAGAATCCACTCCAGTGTCTTTGAACTGAGAAATTTTGTTGATACCAAAACCACTTGATGTTTGGTTGCTCAATCAGTAAAAATACATTGATATTCTGGAGCTCAACTCTCTATAGGTCAATGCATATCATTTTCATAAGATGCCAGGAGACTAATTTGGTGTTTAAAAAGCTATCCAAATAATGGCATGGAAATCTTGGGAATACAGTTCTGATATCAGAAACTTTGCTGTGCTCAGAAAGGGTAAGAAATCTTGTTTTACAGAGAGCTGCTTCTCAGTTTCCCTTAATGCTTCTCACTTTCCCTTCATATTTCAGAATGCAACAACTTCGTTCTGAACAGAAACACATAAGAGAGTGTTTAACTCAGTATTTAGCTCAGCCAAGCTTTTAAAAGTTTGTTTCTTCATAAAAGCATCACTTTGGGATTTTTTTTTTCAATTTAGGACAATTGCTTCATGCTACTGAGGCAGTAAAGGCAAAGTTTTAATAATGCTGTCATTTTGGGAGTGCACACAGTGTCTGTATGAAGGCAGCATCATTGCACTTTGCAGTCACTTAATGCAGCTCTGAGTCAGATTGGACTGCCAGACAGCCCTGCAACAAAAGACAACACAATGTAAAGGACTTCTGCTATAAAAAAGTACATCAGGAATTTTATTTTTGTCTATTTAGTCCTTTCTCCCTCTGAGAGGTTCATTAGTCTCCAGTGGAAGATAGAGTATGATTCCTGCCTTTTAAAGAACGATGTCAAAGGAATCATTCTAGCTGCTTTTCATGCAGATACTTGAACACCTGTTTCTCCTTCATTTATCTGCCAAAGATTAGTTCAGGATAACACCTACTGATTTTATAGATTACTGCTGTGTTGTTTTTGCCTCATAGTAATAAAGGTGAATACCACAAATGGCTTTTCTTTAAGCCTTCAGCAAAATTATATGTAACAAAATCAGAAGATGTGTGGGTTGTATGATAATTTTGCTTTAATGTTAAGCTAAATTTAAGATGCCATCATACGTAACTGTCCTGTTTCTTCATAGTGTATTCTCCTGAAATGTACACCACCCCCTTCTTCTGTAAGCCTCCTCGTTATGGCAAATTCAAATACCTTGTAGTCAACTAGTTTCAAGGAACCTTGCAATATTTGCACATTATCAATGTCATCTTTTCCTACTGCTTATTCCTGATTTGCAATTATAATAATTCATGATATTTCAGTCATCTCCACAGCAACTAATTATGACGGTAGAAATAGACTGACATCTATTGCTATTATGCAACAGAAATAAGTGAAAGTTCACCAAAAAATCATACAAATCTTACTGATGTAAAAAAAGGCCAGAATAAAGTTAGTACAGAAGAATATTTAGGTAGAGTTATCCACGAAATTGGGTTGGTTTTTTTCCCTGACTTATATCTGAAATTTGAAGCTACAGCAGTAATATTTTAATTAATGTATTTATAACAACATCACAGCATTTTGATTATCTTCAGAAAAATATTTCAAGGTACTGTCATCTTTGAATAGACTTGTAATTGCCAGAGAGCAGTCATTTGCATTATCTCTGGTTCTTTTGTGAAGTATTTGTCAAAATCTGAAGAACAAGTTGACTTTATTCTCTGTTAGAAAAAACATCTACAGTCAGGTCATAACCCAACACTGGGCAGAATTTCAGATTTCAGGTCTACATTCCACTGTCACTTCACATACTGTATTGCCAAAAAGCAATTAATAATAATTAAGATTTGTCCAACATGAAATACAGCACACACTCTTGTACTTCCTAGAACTGAAAGAAAAAAAGCAAAAGTCTTAGTATTCTTTGAAATTAATGAGTAAAAATTCCTGAAGCCTGTGTTGACAAAGGATTCTAAGCCTGGATGCCATGCTAGCTAGTAAGCTGCTTTTGCAACCAGCACTACACAGGCCATGAAACCTGAATCAATTTTTGTAATTTTAGATGTCAGTATGTTGAACTCTGTATTACTTAAGAGGTCTGATTTAATCATGCAAGAAAAATCCCCTGACTTGCATGACAATGAGATAAAATTCAAGTTTCTTTCAATGGCAAATCAGCTGTCTTTGCACATTTCCTGACAATTAGATGATGGTATAGTTTTGTGTGTTGGGATCAAGGGTGTTTTCTGCTGACTCATTAAACACATGTTTTAAAAATAAATATACTCCAGGGCAGACACAGTAGATAAAACCAAAGTCCATGGTAGTCCAGTATCTTTTCTTGTACTCAACAGTTGTGTTACATGCAAGAAGCAGCGTAAGCAACTATTTATCTAACTTCTGACTTAAGAAATCACATTGAAGCACTCAGAAATATCCAAATCAAGCCATGTGGATTTATCCTTTGTGTTGTTGGAACCAAATTTAGCTTTAATGGATATCTCATGCAGACAATTCCACAATGAAAAAAGGCATTGTGCACAAAAGCACCTTTCTTTCAGTTGCACCCTGACCATTTTGTTGGGTGCTCTTTATCTCTGGCATTTCATGAACAAGTCAATGACTGTTCATGGTGTTGCAGACCTCTTGTGTTCCCTGTTGACTTCTGTCCTTGCTGTAGCATCTCTCTGTGCTGGTAATGGCCCCCACCTGGAGCAAAGGGTCGTGACCACACTGCAGGAGAGCAGGAGCTCACAGCGCTGCCAAAGGCCACCTCATGCATTCAGAGGGCAAAAGCCATTGTGCTGTGGGTTTCCTCTCGTCTCTGGCTCTGGAAGCATGCCAGGGCTGTGGGGATACTTTGAGGGGCTATGCCAGGCCAAGGAACCCCTGTCTGGTGTAGCTCCCAGCAGAGGATGTGTACCAATGTTGTCTGTCCTGTTTTGTGCTTGATTTTCCTCCAACAGTCTGGTTTACACAGTGTGCAGCCTAGATGACACCTACTGTGTATTTTTGTGAATATCAGGGGAGCCAGGACCTTGCTGTAAAAGAAGAGATGACCAACAAAAAAGTGGTTTTGCTATTATTCTTTATTTCTCTGCAAACCCCATTCTTTTTTCATTTTTTCATAACTTTTTTAGTCCTGATGTATCTCTCTGAAGATGGATACCCAAACTTGTGTTAGCTGTAGACTATTACACTAGCACAAAGGGGCTGTATATATTTCCTAGTAATTTCAGATTTCTGTTGCCTTTTTTTACTGCCCCAAGCACTAGTATGATGTTTTCAGATTATTCTCTGCGGAGTTGTCCAAGCATTATCTTCTGAGTGGGAATGACTAATACAGCTGTTAAGTGTGTACAGTTAGGGCTGCCTTTTCTCAAATGTATTTTTTGCTCTTATTAATGTTGAATTTTGTCACATGTCATTTAGTATCATATGAATTCTTGTAGCTCTTTGCAGTCAGCCTTAGTTTTGACTGCAGTCAACAAATTTTGTCATCTCCCTATGGTCAACCTTTCTTAACTGTGTTTTTGTAAGACATCCCTCTGTTTATGTATGGGACATTCCTTTTTGATTTCTACATGTTGCTATTCCATTAGAGGATAATCACATCTAATTATCTAATGCAATTTTAATTCTTCCAATGACCTTAGCATAGAAGTTTTGGAACTTTGAAGAGGTCAACTTGGAACAAACATCTTAATTCATTGACTTCAAACCCAGGAGAATTCTTCTCTCATCTCCCTTCTGTTCTAGGTCTCCAATGTCTAGCTTTATTCTATATAACTGTTCCTAGACTGGTGGATGGGAACAAGGCTTACTGGTCTGTAATTCCAAGATGACTTTCAGACTCTAGAGAATAGCAACCTTCTATTTGCCATCTCCCACTTTTCTATCTTATCTAGATTACATATCACACTTACTCTGTTCATATTTGATTTCCTGATGAACTCAAGGAAGAAAACTGTCTGGTCTTGGCAGTTTGCTGCTCTGATTTTATTGATTTCTTTCAAAAGTTCTCCAAGTGACACTTCACTTAGAAAGACTTCCACAGCTCCTTGTAAAGAAGAGTTGCACTGTGCAATTCTTCTGAAGCTCTTCTTAGCACTGCTGTGAAAAATATTTGGCTTGTTTACCATGGCCTTTACTCTTCAGTACCATTGCTTTTTACCTTAGATCATCTATAATTCTACCAATTTTCTGTTTGGTTTTCTACACAATGAACAGAAAAACTGTATTAGGTTATTGAAAGCAATGACACTTTCACAGGCGTACTAAGATATGAGACTGACAATATTATCTACATTTATAACGTGATTACACTGTAAGAAATGTCTAGAGTATTAATATCTCCTTCAGTTCACTGTCCTTCTTGCCTATTATTTTTGAAATTTGGTTCTCATATCAGTACTTCAGTTCAAAACTGTTACCATCTAAACATAAACATAAACATATTTCGTATCTTCATCTCTGTCTCCCCATCCCAGACAAGCATCAGAACTATGTTTTTGCACACACACACAAAAAGCATTAAGGTAAAATAAGAGGAAAAAATATGTTATTTTCTCAGAAAACTTCAACATTTTCTGGAGAGGAGCATAAAACAATTTCATCATTGGTGGCCTTATAAAAAAAATCTCCTATTAAAATAATGGAATAATTAGTATTAAAAGCAGGATGGTGCATGCCAAATTCTCATGAATCTGTTCTGCATTCATGTTACTGCAACTGAAATCACAGTCTGGTCGCTTTTCAGTCTGTTGATTCCAGAGGACTGCCATGTATAATGGAAAGTTTCTCTCCATCTGGGAATGTTATCTTTTCACCCCAAAGAAGCAAAAAAAGTCAGACCAAGACTCTGAATGTGTAAAACATTCTGAAATTGCATGCTGGGCCTTTACTGTACCTTGAACTGCTATCAGCTACCAAGCCAGAAAGCAGACTGCACTATTTTGGGAGATAAGACGCTGTCGTTAAAGACACTTTGGGGTTTTTTCAGCATTATGTACCAGCCAGCTAGCGCCATTGCACAAGCTAGAAATATCATCCAAATATAATTGCTGGATGGTGTGACAGCTGCAATTCAAGAATCTTCTTATTTTGGAGGAAGTGTTTGTTGCTTTGTGATTCAGTCATTCCTATAATCAAGCATTAAATGAATGATTTCCTGTTTGGCTCCTAACAGAGGTCTGTGTTGAAGGGTTGATGCCGGTTCATTTCAATAACAAATGCATTTTTAATTTGTGTGTGCTTAGTCAAGATTTTTTGGGTGTACAACAGTAGTGATGGATTCTGAGAAGTATATGAAATATTCATAACATTTCTCTCAAAACGGTGCTAAGCCAACTTCAGATTTAAGTAGGTATTTCTTAGTCACAAGCTGTGCTTTGTATTTATTTTTAGTAGGGGTACATGTGGATACAGATAAACAAGTCCCCATCTATTTTGCATGTCAGTTTGGGAGGCTACGGTGTACTAATTATTCTAATCTAAGTGGAAAACTGTAATTTACTTCAACAGTGTTTGAGTCATGTGTGAATATATTTTAAATTATCTCAAATCCCCTTCTGGTGAAATAGGAGCATCCAGCAGAGCAGGCTTTTTCATTGTAGCCAAAGTAGAATGTTGTTAGGGAGTAAAACACTGGATTTACACATCTGTCTGGCAGTGGGTACCAGGCAATATATGTTTGTAGAGTTACAGCTGTAAGGTGAACTCAAGCTGTAAAACTACACAGCAGTTGGTGTTGCTATAGACAGTTGTGCTGCTTGTCTTACTGACTACAGTTCTCTCTTTTTTTAGCAAGGTGATCCTCCCAGCTGGCAAATGAGGGGACCAAATACAGGCCAGTAGCTTGGTTGTCATCTCCAGGGTCTGTCCAAGCATTCTTTCTGCCTTCTTTTCATCAGTCTACCATTGTTTTGGTTTTATCTCTAAATTTTTCCCTGTTTTTCCATCCCAGAAAAGCTGACTCCTTCACCTTTAAAAGTTACTCTGGAAAATCCAGTTTCCTGACATTTGCTAGACTTCTTTATGTAAACTGTGCTCTGTATTTTGCCATCTGGAAGTGTTGTCTGATCAGAAGCAAATCCAAAAGCAGCAGCTTGCTCGGGTAGTTACATGCCATGTGTAAACTCTGTCATGGAGAGAACTCTCCAGAGAGTCACAGGAGTCATTTTCTTATTGAAGCAATGTCCACTGTGGTTTTTGCTTTGAGGAAGGTCCCTTGAACTATTATGCTGCAGAATGTTGCAATATTGAAAATAGATATTTCTGCTGTTACAGATGGCACTGCAGATCCCTTCTGCTGTATCATCATTCTGAGAACCACCTTCTCAGGGTAAAGGAAACACCTTGCAGATATCTCACCCAGCTCTTCACCCACTTGCTTTTAGCATAGTTTTTGTCTGTTGTACATAGAGAAATCTGAGACTGCAAGGTACCTAAACCAAGTTGAGTCACTTGTAAAAAGCAGCCATTCCTTGGCATGTACAACTGCTTCTGATGCTGCCATGTATCTTTTTCAGATGGCATCACTCATCTTGTCCAGTTGCAAAAGTTTGACATGTAGAATCCATATTCTTTGTTTTTCTTTGATACTACAACCTCTGCATGTTGTTACACGGAAGCCTGTAGGGGAAACCATCATTTGTGAAAATGTAAATGGATCTCCTACCTTTTGCTGGTGCTTACGAGATAACCTCAGTGCAGTAAGAACTGTGGTGGTGATCACTATAATCAATTTAGCTTTAGCACAGCTATAGCTACATAGGGTGCTAGTAGCAGCATGGACATAAGCAGGGGCTGTTCTAGTCTGCCAGGTTTCTTGCTTGGACAAAAGCCTTCTAATCAGCCAGTACCACCCCCTCACTAATGTTTTTGATGCCTAAATTAAGAAGTCTCTGAGTGCCAGGTTATGGCTTTCCACTCTGCACTTACACGGTATTTGCAGAGCAGGTGTACATTAAGATATGCTATGTTACCTTGTTGCAAATTCCTTTAATTAAGATACAGAATCTCCTTTTTCATTAAGCTGTGGAAAGCAATACGTGTTGCTGGCCCAGCTTTCCAGTTCTTGACCTAGTACTGCCTAGGAACTCATGAAAACACTGTACAGCAATTCAGAGGGAAGAACAGAAGAAATGTATTTTCTTCATTTTTTCAATATTCTGATCTACTTTCTGAATTTCTCCCTAACTTCTCAAGTGTGACTAGAAAAGCAATTATGTACAAAAGGTATAAAAATGCAAGTCTTTCAAAAATCCTTTTGATAGATTATCACAGTTTGCTGACACAGTGGAGTTCTGTTTTGCTCTTTATTAGCTAGGCAGCTGAGGGTGGTAACATTTTTCTTAAGGTGCCTACAATCTTGTTTTCTTTTCAAACCTGCTTTCTTAGGGTTTTTTTTTTTTTTTTTCCCCGAACACACAGCTTTTTTTATGTTTGTCAGGATTTCTTGTTTTATCTCCTGCTTTCATGCATTCATCTTCTGCCAGGCTTGCTCAGCTTGGCCTGTGAAATCCATTATGTTGGGTTTCTTTGGATCTAACTTGAAGTGTAGTTCTTTCCCTACGAAGACACCTTCTTTGATTGATTTTTTTAAGTCCTTCTGTATGAAAAAAATACAGTCCATCTGTTCTTGGATTAGGTTTCTGATTTCTTTGGTTCAGAGAGAATTAAGAACTATTGTGGTAGAGTTGTTCAGATATAATTTCTCTGCCTTTCCTTGTGTTTGCTGAATTTCTGGTTGTATGCTCTATTTCTGAATTGTGTTACTGTATTGTGATCTCACTTAGTGTGGTTTGTAGTATTTTAATTAGCTTCTGCAGTTCTGTATTTGCAGATTTGACTTTCCATCCACTTTCCTCCCGAGTCTGTCCTCTGGCAGTTTACATGAGTAATGGTCAGTGCAAGTCTAGAATTTTCTTAAGGTTGCTTTCATTTCTTTCCCAGTTTTTCTTTCTCAATCAGTAAGGGAGAAAAGATTGAATTTTTATCTGTAGTTACCAGGTGTGCCAACTGTTTCACCTCCTAAAGTCTTCCAGTGAGTAACCAGGAATTTTAGATTTAATCCTGCGCTCTCAAAGGAATGGGTATATTTTTACTGTGTAATTTCAAAGGCTTACCTGTCACAAGTGAAGATTTATCATGTTCTCAGTCCAGTGCTTCTAACTGGAAATGGACCATTGTCTTGAGCTGGTCTGAATTGGAGTGGAAGCAAGATGCCCTGATATTTTCTCTATGCTTTTACATAGTCACAATCTAAAATAAGTCCAGTTGTATTTGCAAGACTGGAAATGAAATAAAATAAAATTAATTGTGGGTGGGATGTTAATTTTATTTTTTCCTCTTTTTCCTGTTATTTTATTTGCCTTGATGACAATAGCAAATTTTAAGTCTAGAAGGGTCATTTCCTAGCCTAGAGTGTTGGCCCATGGTCACAGAGCAGGTGCTGTTAATGCTTTGCTACTGATATAGCAGGTGGTGTGCCAAGTTGCTGCAGCTTGTCTGTACCTCACTTTTCCACTCCTGTAATGATGATCTGGGTTTGCTTGAAGAATGTTTTGAGTTACTCTTTAGTGTGGCATCAATGCTGTGGGGTTTTTCTGTGTTATTAGTTTGTCTCGTAGCACATGCCACAGAAGTTTTCCAAGTGATTCACATCCTGAAGGGGGTTTATTTGGTCAGCTGATTTGGAAAGGTACTTCTATACACTTTTCAAAATCAAGTTTAACCTTTTATACCAGCCTATTTTTCTCCTTCAAATGTTCACTTATTTCATAGAATGGGAGTGCTAGGCTACAGTCACAACAAGGAATGTCATGGGCAGACACACAAACAAAAAGAGGCTCACAATCTTTTCTTGGTAGTAATCTGTCTGAATTAGGTTTTGTAGCTGGTACTGTTGCAGGAAAACCTAGGCTGATATTAGAGATGCTCAAAACTTCTGTAAGGAACTTTAAATCTCAAAGATTCAGAAATCTGTTGGAATAGTTTTACTTTCCTCAGGCTTTAAGAGACCTATGCATGTTTGAAGCAAAGGAAAATTAATATTTAGCAATGAGCAGAGCAATACAGTTTGTTTCAACCAAGCTATTTTTTGGTATTGGTCATACCCCAAGCTCACAGCAACAGTGCTGAGTGTCATGCCACAGCTATTAAAACAACCCCAAAATTAATGGAGCTCTCAGTGAGCTGATACATCTACATTTTCTTCAGTGATGTTTAAGACTTGCACCTGTAGTAGCAGCGTTTCTTTTCTTAAAACTACTCTCTTCAGTCAATTTTGATTTCAGGAGTATATTCAGCTGTATTTTTATGCATCTTTATCTCAGTTACTCACCCTTAGCTTCCTTTACAGTCAGTGAAGCCTAACAGGCACTTCCAAGGTGCAGCTCAATCTTGTTTAGATTCTTACATTAGTCTGAGGTTAATCATGCCCAAGACTTGCTCTTAATATATGAGGAGACCAAGTCAGAGGCAGAAGCCCACCCTATAAAAATTTGTATCAGCTGAATCCTGCTCCATTTGATTGCCAAGTCTACATAGTTGTGAAAATTTCAAGATGGTGTAACATTTTTAAATACATAATCCATCACATTTGAAAATCTCTTCTTCCTTATAAATCTAAAGAAAACAGTGATGGTTGTTTATCTAAACATTGTGCAAAGCAATTGGTTTGCTTGTTTCTAATTATTCAGATCTGAATTATTAGCAAAGCAGATTCCTATTGAAGGCAAGTATAATTGATGCACCAGAAAGCTTCTGCTCTCAGCTTCATACTATAACAACCTTTGCTTTCTAAAATCATCATGAAAATTATAGTGGCCTTTGAAAGGAAGAATTCATGCAAAGCATCCCCCAATGCTTTTTAAAACAAAAGCCAAGGACAACCTCCGAAAAAAGCAAGGTTAAGATCCAACTGGCCAGCACAGACTGGGATTTTGTTTCAGTTGTCAGATGGGCAGGCCTTGTTTATTTAGTCCACCCTTTGTTTAAGCAGCAACATGACAATTGCTGCAAAGGAGGACACTTTATCATTATCTTGTATAATAATATTTATTATTAATTCATTATTGTGTCATATAGATGCAGGTTGGACTAGTTCATCTGAGATGTTTTAGCCTTGGAGGGAAGGCTGGGAGGACAGGAAGTCTGTGTGTCCTGGCAGCATAAATGCCGCTCTGGCTGGTTAATGGAGCAGCAGGAGCGCCTGGCTCAGCGGCAGTGCGGAGCTTCGCCTGCTCAGCTGGAGGAGCAGCTCACAAGCACTGCCACCACAGAGCACAGCATCCTGTTAAAGGGATGAAGACAAAACTGTGTTTGATTTTCAAAATGGAGGGGCAGGAACTTCTCCTGACCCTGTCAAGGCTTTACTGATCTTAATGGGTCTGCCACAGAGAAAAACTCTGCTTGAACAGCAGAGGGGGGCTGCTCCTGAGGGACGAGTTCAAAAATACCAGCTCAGAAACATTAATAAAAACATTTCCCACTGTTTCTTCATCAAAGCATAAAAGAAACAGCATACTGCAGAGCACACTGGCAAAATCTGTACGCTTCTACCATTAAGTACACATAGGCTCGTTTCTCTAAACTAGTAACTGAGAGTTTCTTGTAGAGTGGACGAATTTGTTACAATAATAGTTTCTGGAATAAGTAGATCCCATAAAGAGGGCTTAATGCTTATTTCTAATCTCCTGGAAGGTTGTACAAATGAAAAAAAATGAGGTTAATCACCAAGGAAAAACACTAATGAAGTAATGCATCTTTTCTTAAATATTAATTATTATTCATTTTTTCCCATCACAGAATTTACACGGTTTTCATGAATCAAGGATTAATTGAAAGGTTTACATTTATCCTCTGCTGTGAATGGATTCCTTCTCAGTGAATGAATTTATTTTGTACTTTCTGCTTGAAAAGAAAATCCTTCATAAAAGAACTGGCAATCTTAGTCAGAGAAATCCAGACCAAGTAAAGCATTTCATTGTTCAGGGTGTTAGACCCTAATGAGTTCTGCGTCTAAATGCTTATATTTTTTTCCCATCTGATCAGCAATAGCATAGCAGGTTATGCACTTAAATGTACAACACTTGTTTGTGAGGAAGATTTGAATTGAAGAAAGGCAGCATGTTCCACAGTTTTAGTATAACATCTGTTATCATTCAGTGCTGGTCTTAGCCCAGCATGCCCTTTCTCTAAATATCTTATTAATTAAACTGGCTTAGTAGGAAAATAATTAATACTATAAGTCCTGTACCTACTTAGAAAGGATTTAGAAACTGAAAAAATTGGTTTTGTCTGAGCTTCAGCTCGAGGGTTGTAGGTTTTTTCATTCTTGAAAACAAGCAGATTACAATAGGGAATATCTGAGAAATGTATATATTTATTATTATTCAGAAATTTATACATATAGTCTTCAAAATATATATATATATTCTGTCTTTGAATGCAAAATGACTGTGTTTCTTACCAGTACTATGATAATGAGGTGGGACCTCCTAGCCATGAAGTCCTATGCTGCTGCCTTGCATAACCAGCTCTTGGCTGGGGAGGAGGACAGGGCACCCAGGTGGATGCCAGTGAATTTGTGTGTAAAATGTGGATCTGTTACTTAGCTATCTATGGTCAGATAGAGTACAGAAATAGCATTTGCCTGTGTCTTTGTTCTGTGTGCGGTACTCCTGTCTATATGCAGAAACTGCTGCTTTGCTGCTGATTCACCCAGCTTGGCTTCCCACTGAAGAGCAAGTTCAGTTTGCTGCTTATTCTAACAGAAAATTACACTTTTTGAGACCTATTGGAAAAGGTGCTGGGTGCCACTAAGTTGCTCTTTAAACTCAGTCAGTTTTAACAATTTCTTTGGTGGGAGAAGGCTCAGGAGTTAGTTGCAGCTTGTTCTGGCTCTTCTTGGAAGGTCTGAGAGCAGCTATTCTTAAGGAGGAAGAGAAAAAAGCTTTAAATGCTGCACCAGAACAAGACCCTTTCAGCACAGGGAAAAGGCAGCTTGGAGAGCAGTCTGCAGGATGACTCCAGAGTTTTATAGTTGAGCCTTTCTTTTCAAAAGCGTATTAAAAACTTAGAAACCAGTGTTTCATTGCAAGTCAGTTGAGGTGCCTAAAGCACTTCTTCAAATGGGTGTAAAGCACTCTAGAAAATGCTGTGGCTGTTAGGTTAACAACCTCCAAAATCAAACTGCACCATGTGGCTGAGTAATGGGTATGGGGTCTGGTGCTTCAGCAAAAGGACCTGCCTTTAATTCTCATCCATGCTGAAGTTCAGAGAGTGTGTCTCTCCCTGGGGAGACCAGGGTTTTTAACTAGCTTCTGACTGTATATATTGGTCATCTTTGTCCTGAAGAATACATGCTCAAAACTGATTTTAAAAACAGGGAAGCCTGTATTTATCCTATGGAGAAAAGTGAAGCAGAGCTGGCCTTGTTCATATTAGCCCTAAGTATCTGGCAACAAATAAGTTGCAATAAGCCCAGTGTGCCAGTATAAGCATAGCTAATTCACCAGATATATGGGTCCCTGTGGGAAGAGTCATCACACAGCAGTACCAAGAAAGGTTGCACCCTCCTGTTTTCAGGGGAGAAGAGGGGGTTTCCAAGCCTCTTTTGCTTTAAATCTGCCTTGGGCAGGCTGAGGATGCTAAGTCCCAGTTCATTTGTGTGTGTGTGCATCAGTGCTGGGTCTGCTAGAGGAGCATATGGCAGAAGCCATTTGCCCTTGACTGTGCCTCTTTTTTGGCAGGCACAGGCATGTTTCTCACAGAGCTGGTTCAGTCGCAGCCACTCCTTCACATAACTTCTTGAGCCCCCAGCTTGCTGGCTTTCAGCTCTTTGCCTGTGTGTGTCCTTTGTGGTGTTTTGGTTAATTGGACATTGTTTTAATTACTCCTGTGCTAAAGAAACATGTATTTTCTATCTGTTGTTTTGCTGCCTCAGTGACTGTAGCCTTCAAGCAGCCAATACAGAACTTGAGCTGTTCAGATCTGGCGTAAATTGCAGTGGCTCTCTTGGAGTTTCCCTCCTTTACATCTCTTTAGGGGAAAACACTCCTCCAGGGAAGAGAAGGCTCTATTAAACAGCTCATTTTTTGCAATGTCCCAGACATCATAACCTGCCCTCACTGGAACAAGTGGCAAAGAATCCTTGGCTTTCATTCTCTTCCACAGCCTGGACACAGTCTGTGGCCATGTTCTGTGGCCACATCTTTCCTTGGTTTGAGCCTTTGTGTTGCTTTTGTAGTATATGGTAGAGATAATTCATGCTATATATGTGTATAAAATATTGTAGAATCTAAGGTATGTCTGTGATCACCCTGGCTGGGAGCAGAGTCTCATTTTTATTCAATTAAGATAATGTCAAGTCTGTTAACGTCTGTTAACGTATGAAAGAAACCTTCCTGGGCCATGATTGCTAGTTTCCGTGGAATGTCTGAATCGCACGGGACCTGCACCTGGGAAGATTACATCTACTGTACTCAAGAACCACCGGTGTCACTCTGCTACATATGAATACAGGCTCTGCCGAGGTGCTCAGACATCCGTCTGGACACCTGGACCTACCTTTGACTATTCCTGCACATGTATGGCCCCAGTTCTACATGTGAAGAGACACAAAGAAAGTTCGGTCATCCCATCCTCAGGCAGAATAGACTGTATATAAGCTGACTGCTTGAAGCAGTCGGGGTGAACCACTGGGGAGACGCTGACACTTGTCAGTCAGAGCTCGGTTCACCCAGCACCTGCACCCAGGGCTGACACTGTCCTGGCTGTGGTGGTCTTTCGAAATTCTATTTTTTTGTTATCAATCTAATAAATCTTTCTTAAATTTTTTTTATGAATTTGGCTACCGATTTGATCATTTATAACACCTTCTTTCTTACCTTTCCCTCTCCAGCTCCTGCAATAATCTCCCTTTTCTCCCTTTGCTGTCTCTAATTCTCCACAGAAATCAGAAATGTTTGGCTTATGTGTCAAAACCAAGCAATGGCTGTGCAGACTTGCCCTCAAATCAGTCAGTCTACCACCATTTCTCTCAATAACAGCCACACTGCAGTAGCAGACAGATTCTCTGGACTACCAGTAGCCTTTATTTCGGGATGTTAAACTGCGCTGACTTGAAGAGGAGAAAGAGCATTTTTAAATGCCTTTAAAAGGCATAGAGCCTTTTAAAACAATAATTTCCCTTCTTTTCTATTTATATTGACCCTTATCCTTTGTTACAGCTTTGGAAAGAAAAATGTCAATGAGGCAAAGCAGAGAGGAGCTTATAAAACGAGGAGTGCTGAAAGAAATTTTTGATAAAGGTAAGTGTTCTTCTTTTCACAACAGTAAACTGACACCCCATATAGCTTTGTGGCCAGACATTGCATAATTGTAACACTAGGAACCGGGAATAGAGAGTTCTGAATTGCAAGACTGTGCAAAATAAGATCTCTAAACACTTCTCTTGACTTTGCCGTGGTCTGGCCCTCTCTGTTGAATACGTGTGGTAGTTAGTTAGCAAATAAAAATTAAAACTAATCAGAAATGTAAAGCAATAGAAATAAAAATCACAGCAATAGGCAGTAGTCACTGACTGCAAAAGAGCAAAGCATCCAGGCTGTGGAGAGATGTAGTGGGTTCATGTCTCTGTGTGTTGCCAATGTCTGGTTGAGTCACTTTGGGATTAACTGTTGTGGAAAAGGGAAACATTTAAAGGTCTTGGATTCTGATGAGCACAGAACAATATACTTTCCCTTGAAACAGCTCAGAAGAGATAATAATTCCTTGCTCAGGATAATTAATTTGTTGAGTGCCTTGTTTCTGCAAAATGCCATTGTTTTACAAACATCATTGTTTTACACTGGTAACACAATACATAGTTGGCATCTGTTACATACATGTCAGTATTTGAGTGCGTCTTCTATTTGTTTTGCTGCTTCCCTTGTCAATTACTAAGGTAATTAATTCAACAAATGATATAAAAACATAATAAAGTTACTTCTTAATCACAATAGAATTTATGCCTATGCTTTAAAGCCTCATTAATTCGAAGTCTAAAGGTTTTTGACAAGAGCAGTACAAAATCTTGTAGAAATCAATAGAAATTAGAAGTTTTCATAGATATTAGAAGTATAGCCTACTCCATAAATTCAGGACTATTTAAATCTGCTACCTTCTTTTACTCTAGCTTATTAGGAATTTAAAAATTTAGTAACCCAGGCTGCTAATTTTTTTAAGTTAAAAACAATCAGCAGCAAAAATGTGCTTATCATTAAATTTTACAGTTTCTACCAGTTATATGTAGTAGTATCTCTCTATGACCTGCTGGCTTATATACCATCCTAGATGCAACTTGAGAGTAAAAACAAGTCCTGTCAATAGATTTGCCCTTCTCACTGCTTTGTGCTGTCCATGTTTTTTAGTGTGACTCAGATCAGACCGCAGCCAGTGAGGCATGGTCCAGGCTGTCACACCAAGGGATCAGTGCTTTAGCCAGCTCAGAAGGCAGCCTTCAGTCACACTTCTGTCCCAGGTGTGATCTCCTTCATCCCTGCCTCACATCCCACATGTAGCCACCCTCTGAACCATCCCTACATTAACTGAAAGGCCTCCCCAGGCAAAACCTTTTCTGTGAAGTCTGACTCCACCTTCCATGTTGAAACTTGGGGAGATTCCTCTTCTATTGCTACCAAAGCACTACAGGTTTTTTTCCTATTGATCAAATAATGATGTAGGTTGTAAACTTCTGTGTCATCTTGTGAAGCAGATTCTAAGTTGTCTGTAGGTATTTGAGAGAAAGAAATTATTTCCTCTTTATAGTAATTTTTCACCTTTACAAAGCTGATATGAAAAGAAAGAGGTAGGGCAGAGAAGAAAGTGGTAATACACAAGAATAGCAGTAGTACTCAAACAGCTATGATGATACAAGGATGTGAACAAGGCAAGATGTGTAGAGCAAAAGCATTATTTCCTTCAGTGGTGTAATAATCTGAGAGTAATTCTAATGAAGGATTTATTTCATTGACAACCTTAAGTGAAAGTTACATTTTCTTTGTAATTCTTTTTAGGTAACCTCTAATCCTTCAAGAAAACAACAGACCTTTAGCATTTCCTAGCAGAATGCTTTATTTGATTGTGGTAGCACCTTCCATGCCAAGAGGCATCTCGCACAGACAATGGGTGTAAATCTCTTTGTCTCCCTTTCCTAAGAGGTGGGCAAAGCAGGTCTGTCAGTAACTTTGTCTTTTCCTTTCTTTAAAAACCCATACTGATGAAAGGAAACAGTGCAGACTGACCCAAAACCAAGAATTTTTGCCTTGTGTTTAGTGTTGGTTTTGTCATATCTTCTACCTTGAAGAAAAGCATAATTAGCTGGTTTGTTTGCCTGCTGTTTAAAGTGACACTCTGACCTGTTTGCTTCAGGATTTGCTGGCTTTTCAGAGGACTTCATATCACCCAGCAGGTGAAAATTATCAGAGTGCAGTAAGTCACAGTAGTCACACATAGGAGAGTCACTGCAGTTCAGCTGCTACATTTGGAAAACAAGAAATGCTGTTATCATTTCAGTGACCCCCCACGCTTAAATTAGTCACCTGAAGCTGCTCCTGACTGAACTGCAGAGAGCTCTTTCCTTGCTAAGGACCAAACTCATGACAGAATCAGTATCTGTTATCTTCCATGTCCACAGGGCTCTGTGACTTGAGTATTCTGAAAATGTAGGCAAAGGCTATAATTTTTTCAAATACTCTGTACTTTCGGAAAATAGTAAGTTGAAGAAGTATCTGATTAAGCTCCTGTTGTTCTTATAATTTGTGGGCACATAGTCCTGAGAGGTTAAAAACACCTCTTCCACCTGCATCACAGAACATACCTCAACATTTAGAAGAACTCATATTTTTGCCATCGCTCCTACACATAGGAGCAGATCTTGATTTCCACATGAAGATGTAACTGTCCCAAAAACATCTGTCATTAGAATTGCCCACTGTTTCATACTGCTGGTCAAAGAACTAAATCTGCTTGTAGTATTTTGATACCTCTTCTTCTTTCTGAATGTAGATGAGATTGCCTGTAGTGAGAAATTTCTGAATATGAATATGCACCAATTACTTACGCCAAAGGCAATGGTGCAATGGTTTTCCAAGGAAACATGGGCAGTCTTCATCTTTTATATTCTTGTATTTTAATATGCTCTAGCTAATTGAAATTATGGATTTAGACTTAAATTTCAGGTAGCCTAAGTCCTGACAGGATTTGGATATGTTGTACTTATGCACTAAAGCAGATTTTGTGACAATATGTGAGAACAAACTTGAAGAAGTGGCTTTGGTAAAGCAGTAGGAAGGCATGGCAGCCACTGGAGAGCCAGTTGTGCTGCAGTGAAGTTGAAAAGTTTTGAACTCCTCCAGAAGAAGCCTGTCTCAAACTCCATGGGATCCCACAAAATCAGGGGTCTGCTTAGGCGCTGAAGTTGTGCAGGATCCCAGCTACTGTTCTAAGGTAGCCACCAAGGCTAGGAAACAGTTCCAGGGGCAGGTCTTGACGACATGCAAGAACACCCAATTTTCCATTTCCCACCCCTGGAGTCATGGCAGAGAATGACAATGAATTTTACTCGGCCCTTCCTAGTCTTTGTCATCAAGAATTTCTTGCTTGGACAGTCTACTGGAGAGCAGACAAGTACTGAAGGAGATAACCCAATCAAAAAATTAATCCAGGACTTCAACTTGTCAATTTTGACTTCCATAGCCAGTCTTCTGTAGAAGGAATGCATGAGCATGGCACTTTTCAGATCTGCAAAAAGTTCTGTAGTCCAAGGTAGTTCAGATTAAAAGACACAGTGAGAGGGTAGGCAGAGCTACAAAAGGGGGAACACCACAGGACTGGTTTGTGCCAGTCAGTGTGATGCACTGTGGGCTGCTTCACACCAGGCAATGTTTTAGAAGTACCTGAGAGTGGAAAATGCAAGTGTGTTCAGGAGTACAAACCACGCTTAGAAGCCACAGGTTTTGAAGACATCATCTGTGTATCTCTGGGCCTTTGTCCCATGCTGTGCTTTCACATGCTGAGATGAATCAAAGTGTCTGGGCAGAGTCCTTTGCATAAGAGAGTTTCCTCTGAGATCCTGTTTTTTCAGTGACTTCAGGTGTGCAGAGTCTCCTGAGTAAGAGAAGAGCAGCCTTCATGTGCTCTCTTGCTGCAGAGGTCAAGCTACTCCCTCATGGACCCGTCCAGTTTCACGCACAGCCGATGTTGTTAAAGCACCTGGACTTAGTCATTTTCCACTAAGTAGCACCAGACACTGTGAAAACAGCAAAGGATTTAGCAAGTCTGAGAACAAAAGATTACATATGTTATCACTGTGCAATGTTAACTTTAAACTCATAGCCAGGTCCTGAAAACAGATAAGTTCATCCATGTATATGTAATAATTGCATTACCAGGATTCTTTTCATATGTATATCCAGCTTGAATAGCTTTAATACTCTAAAAATAATAAGTAATTTGCCTTTTTTATCTGGTTGTCAAGCATATCTCTGATGCAGGATTAATTCACACTGAGATACTCTTTCCTCTACAATTTTTTTTCCCGCATCTTTGATCTGTTTGCTGTACTTGAGCAACTCTCCAGGTAGCTCTTCTTTAAGCAATACCTGATTTAGGGTGTATATTTCAATCATGATTCTGTGCCATGTCTGATGATTTCATTCAAATCCAAGGACAAGCTTTAGACTCTAAATCAAGATTAAAGCTATTCAGATGTAGGATTAAAAAAGGTTATGCTGTCAGTACAGAAAGATGCCATGCTTTAGTATTATGACAGAAGGTAAAAGCCAAAATTTTATCTTACATTTTACTTTTTCTGCAGTTGTAAGTCTTTATGGGTCATTCAAATGATGTTTTTCCAAATCATGCTAATATACCTTGAGAAGTACATAGCACACTTAAGACAGTAGGATTTCAAGGTGCTCAGCATATTACAATAGGCATCTCACTTCATGAAGAATGTGTAGTCATCCCTCCAAAATGCAAACATTACTGGGTTTGTCATGCATATTTTTCTCATAGTTACAGTCAAATTTAGTTTGAATTAATGCACTGAATTAATTAATATATTGCTGGACACAGTTGCTGCCTTTCATTCAAGAAGCAGATGCTCTACATAAGAAACAGTTACACTCTTTCATGAAACCAGGTGACTGAGAGAACATTAATCCTTATCCCAAACATGTAAACATGTGTGTCTTTATAAAAGGGAGACAGAGCCAGCACAGAGTACATAGCATTTCTACCCAAATAGCTAAGTCAAAAAATGTTCAGCTTAATACTGGCTGATTTTTTTTTTTATTTTTGCTGCCTAGGAAAGTAAACAGCTTTGAATAGAATGGGCACAGCAGTTAGAAAGGAGCTTGTGCTACAAACACTTGGCCCAAGCCTATAGCTTTAATTCATATTGCCACCTTTTAGCCAGCTCAGTTGATCTCTCAAAGTCATGGGTCAGGTTTCAGTCTAGTATGATGTGACTGCACTACCATAATAGCTCTCTGGGTCTCCAAAAAGCCTCCAACAAAACCAAGAAAGTCAAGACCTCGGTATTCATAATAATTCCAAAATAAACAGGAGACCATCTTCACTTGCTGTAGAGAAGCTTTAAATGGCAGAAACATTATTCTGAATAGTTATCAGCTAATGTATTTTCAGACTTGTTAATTGCCGTATACTAGCACCAAAATGAGAGTTTTTTATCTTTTCAGTATTGTTTTCCAAAGTGATTTGTTAGCCCTATGAGGGGAAAATGTGCACTTATTTGACTGATGTACATCTCCACTCAATACATTGAGCTACATATAGCTAATCAGTGGTGCCCAAAAATCTAAAAGCATATTCTGAAATCCTGAGTTTCATTTTTAGAAGTAATTTAAATAGTTAGTAAAATCAAGTTCTGCATATTTGCCTGCTGGTTTTTAATTTTACAGTCACATTTCAGTTATATTTTCAGGCTTCTATTTGTAACCATAGGGGCTGAACACTTTGCTTTATACAACTCTAATTGTGATGTCCATGTAGTCACTGCCTCCAGGTACCAGAGTGCTGTGCTTAACAAGTTCAGAGATAAAAATCATACAGGTTGACACTATGGAGAATAATCTGAATCCTTTCTTCTGCTCTTTATTATTTCTAATGTGAAGTGATATTTGATAGGAACGAAAATGCCAGCTGCTGTCACAGAAATTTTGCTCAGATAGAGGAGATATTATTAGTAACTATAAAAACAGGCTTTCTAAATGGAATCTGATATACCCCAGTATCAAGACTTTACATCAGGCAAATATAAAAAATATTCTCTTCCTTACATAAAATGTGGTTATTTGTATGTAAAATAGGGACATATCCCTGTGATTTTGTGTCCTTATAGCATAAAAGTTGGCATGGGGAAAGCTAATAATTATTGTTATTAATATTAAAATATTATATATAGTATGTATTAATATTCTTTCGTTCCAGCCTACTGTCATTCCTGACTTCCCAGATTCAACAAAGAGAGGGAAAACAGATTTTTTTTGGCATTGGATGAGACTGCATGTCTATGTGGGTCAAGGATGGTCAGGAATCAACCAACTTAGACCACGGTTCATAATGACCATTCCAGGGTAGAGCAAAAGATGAATACAGATATTTGACTTAAATTATATGTTACCCCAGAGTGCTACCACCATCACTGATAGGCTCAGCCTTGGCCAGCAGTGGGTCCAGCTTGGAACTGGTTCCATCAGACATGGGAGAAACTTCTGGCAGCTACTCACAGAAGTCACCCATGTAGACCCCCTATTATCAAAACTTTTCCATGTAAACCCAGTGCATGTGTATATAGAAGATCTCAGTCCAAGTTCCTCATTTGAAAATAATCTAAATGGAAATAGATTTAATTTAAAATTCTGTCTGCATTTTATTTATGTCTCTTTTTTTGTCATTCTTCTTTCCTCCAACTATTAACAGATGGGGAACTTTCCATACCAAATGAAGAAGGAGCTTTGGAGAATGGACAGCCTCTGGGCTCTGGGCTGAGCTCCAGCCAGGTGTCCCTGCCAGCCCTAGCAGAACTGGAGTCAGTCCCAGCATCTGTGGAACCCTGCTCATATGAGGTGCTCCCAACCACAGAGATCATGGATGGGACAGGTAACGTCTCATTTATGTTATGGTGTAGATACTCTAAGCTGTTTGAAACAAGTTTTTGACTTCTAACATTTGGTGTTTAGCCCTGAGAAATCCTTGTCAAAATGAAGGTCTTCTGGTGTAGAAGGAGGTGACAGTGTAGAGATTGTCACTGAATGCTCCACAAGAAATTTTGACTGACAGGATGTAGAATTAACCTCTACCTCTAGGCAAGTAACCTCTCTCGGAGTGAGGCAAAACCCCTGCACTTTGTGAACATGTAAAAGCAGGTTTCCAGCTCTCTGTCTACATCTCAGATATACCAATGAGCTCTAGAGCAGAGAGCTTACAACAGTTTTGAGCCCTGGGGTACAACATTGTGCCCTCTACCTGCCACATGGTGCTGTCTGTAGTTCCCACCACACATCTGTCAGTAACTAACACAGTCAGCTGCCCTGCCCTTGGTGAGGCTGGCTGCTCTTCTTCCCCAGCCTGTGCAGGGAGACAGCAATGCTCTACATCTAGGTTAGCTCCTCTTTCTGCATCAGGTTGTGCTGCTGAGAGTTGTGGACAAAGGTCAAGTGAGGAAAAGTGAGCAGTAGAAGTTGTCATCCATGATCTTGCGCAGCTATGCAGCCTTTTCAAAAGAGAGTAGGCCCTGTGAGGTGCTTTTTACATTTAAAAGGGTAAGTTTAGAGACCACCTGCTAATATATCTGGTCCTAGGCAAGCTGTGGTGACAGACCATCAGAGATGTGACATTATAAAACCTGATTTGTGTTCCTGATGTGGAAGTACAACCCAGCCTGGATGGGAGCTGGCTTCTGTCAGAAGTAATGAGAAATTTGGCTGTTGTGTAGATGTGTGTTACTCTTTCTCTTTTACTTTCTTTCTTTCCTTCTTTCCTCCTTTCTACGTTATACGATGTTTGAGTGAAATCTATGAGTCATTCCTAATCTGCATTGCTGTGCTGCTTTTCTTGTCTGACTTCGGCTGTATCTGCTGCTGCTTTGCTCGTAACATTGTTGCGTCTATGATGTGGTTGTGTCCTCCAGTGTCTGAAGAGAGCCCCACATCCAATGAATCCGGCGTCCTCCTGTCCCAAGATCCTACAGCTAAGCCAGTCCTGCTACTTCCCCCCAAAAAATCTGCCGCTTTCCCTGGAGACCATGAGGACACCCCAGTGAAACAGTTGTCCCTCCTCAAACAGCCCCCTGCCCTGCCTCCTAAACCTATTGCCAGGATTGCCAGCCACTTAACTGGTAAGTAGGTATTCCTGGACCCCCAGCCCCACCATTTCCCTTATAGGAAAAGCTGCCTTTGTAGCAAGGTTCTCAATGTTCTTCCTCTTTCTGTAACTCTGTTTGCACGCTTGTGTGTGCTGGTGATGTACGTGCTGTACCTAGGGCAGGGATCGTGAAATCTTCAGACTGCAACTTCATCAAGGTTGCTCCAGGGGCACTTCCCCTCTCAGCTCTAATTGCTTAAGACCGCTGTGGCATTTCCTAACCCTCCTCACCCTTATTCATCAAGAATTACCTTCACCACTGAAATTGCAGGATGTGCTTTGATGGGAAAGGAAGTATCAGAAAAATACTAGGATATCTTTAAATGCCCTTGATGAGGAAAGGCGTGAGAGTTGAGGGGAAAGGAAGAGTTTTGATTTCTCCTTTTGCCATTTGTTGCTTGTCCCCTCGACTGCCATATGGGCAGGTCCCCCTCCACACACCCTGTATCTTTCCATATGTTTGTCTTTGACTTGCCCCTGATCCTTATACAGGTACTTCTGTCCCACGACTTCTTGCCATTTTGCCTCATTATTTACATTATCTTCCAAACTGCTCCCCCTTTCCACCCCTGCTCTGACTAGTCTCCTCCCACTGGTGAGTCCAGCTCCAATTCCCAATGACCAGGATTTTGATGTCCTGTGCTTTATGCTGCAGTTTAGCTCTCACTGCATGGAAGGTAGCAACAGTAAACAACACAGGCTCTGTTTTGTGTTCCACATGTTTTCACAAGTGTCCAGGTTCTTTGGGATTCAAAGTTCTAGGTGGATGTGGAAGGAGGGTGGGTGTGTCTCCTCCTCCCAGTCTCTCATTTCAACTGCTGAAGCAAAGGATGGCTATATTTATGCTGACCAAAACAGCTTCCCTAAATGTTTGCCTGCACCTTTTGAACAGTGTGCTCATAATTGCAGCTGCTGCACAGCAGGCAGCACCTCAAAATCCTGAGTTGAATATGAGGTGTGGTTCATCTTTGTAGTGGGACAGCTACCAGTCTTCCCCTGGGTTGATCTTGTCTTAATCCTGCCCTGATATTTTCAGAACTGATGTGAGAAATGCTCTGCCCACATTTATGTATTGTAGATTTTTTTTTCAGACAGTTAATACCCATTTTATTCAGGTTTAATATCTATATCAGGAAAGTGCTCATTAGGAAAGAACATGTTCTGGTTTTCTCTCATCTCTACGTAGTCTCTTCATGTTTCTGTTTGGATGACCACACTTTTTTTGTCCTGTATAGTTTTGTACATTTTATGTGAAACCTCTTTACTTTCTTACCTGCCAAAATCTGCACATAATAGTTAATATCTTGCCCTTTGCTACAAACTGAATGGGTGGTCCTGCAGCCTGCAAGGCCAGGTAGCAGTATTCATGGCTTCACCTAAGGACAAAACCAGCTTCCTGTGATCTCCCATAAAACTCTGTCCCAATTACAAGAAGTTGTTCAGAAATGAGGCCAACATGGAAGAAATAAAAATATAGGAATAGCATAGGAAAAAACTCAGGTCCTTGGTTCATAAGCCATTCTTTTGTAAGAGATACCAGAAGAATCAAAGGATGAGGGCTTCTGGAGTAGTTTTGTTTTTTCTGCAGTTGGAAATTTTGTGTGAAGTAGAATCAGGCTCAAGTTATCAGCATAAGTGAATTGCTTGGTGGTGATGACTTTCCAATGAAAGCGAAACAGAACTGTGACTCCTCTGGTGTGGCCTCTTGTGGTGGCCTTCACTGATGTCTCATCTAGTCCTATATAAAGTCTTGTATGTATAGATAGACTCTTGTACATGCATGTACAAAACCTTCAGGGTAAAGGAAAGGAGACTCAAATTTAGTCATAGAGCCATAATTTAATTGACAGTATTCCTGCTGGTACTGGAACCCTCAGTATACATTCCTTATAAATAAAAGTATTCAGCTTGTTCTAAAGGGTCCATTTACTTTGGTGGTCCAAAGGATATAAGTGTTGCTCAGTGCCTTGTGTTCTCCAGTGGTAATTATATTAGCCATGTACAGTCTTTGGAAATGAGCAATCAATCCTAATGAAGCATCCTCCTCAGTGAGAAGCCGAATTAATGCTATTCTTTTTCTAATTACTCCAGAGACATCCTCTGCTTGGGAGTGAGAAAACAAGCAAAATCTGAACTCTGGCATTCAAAATGAAAACTTTTCATTTCTTGCTGGATACACATTTTTCTACTGAAGAATTTTTGAGAAGGTTGAAGGACAAATTAAAACATATCAGGCATGGCTAGTGGAGAGTGACAGAGGTTTAATGGTCTGGTAGCTCTGTTCAAAAGACTATGAGAGGAGATGTGATCCTGTGAAGGGTTCAGGTATACATGTGAAAAGGCAGAAGCAACTCAACTTCTGTCTACATATATGTATATACATATATATATATGCATGTATATGTGTACATAAGTGTATCTATTTAATAGAAAGATGTTTTCTACAAACACATATTAAAAAATCACTACAGACTACAGAGGAAAAAAAAAAGGAAAAATATTTTAAAAACAAACCTTGAGGGAAAAAAGTCAGACCACATCTTGCTGGGAAAATATTCCAAAGTTCTTCAAAAAGTTATGCAGACTGACTTGCAGGGCTTGACAAAGAATTTATTACAGGTTTTAGAAATGGAAAAGAAACATTCCTTTCCTCTGAAAGCATTTTGAGCCATCTCAAATATCTATCTGCCTGTGCCAAGACAAAGATTGGCCTTTCGATTGATAAGAAATGCACATAAAAGAGCAGACCTAAATAAACACGTAAGAGCACATTTAATTTTGTGGTGAATGGAAATAAAAAAAAAAAAATCCATTTAAAGGTGGAAGGAAGAAAAAATTGCCTCTAGCAAATATAAATCACACAGCCTTGGCATGCTTCTTCTCAAGGCTGAGGCTCTGTAGGGATGGGACAGTATAGAAACAGTGCCAGAGCCAAGAGCAGACTGCAGGGCAGCCACTGGGAGTGGTACCAAAACTGCTGCAGAAGATACTCCATGCTTTTCCTCACGCCATCCCTGTCACAGCACTGGGTGTGGAAGTGCTCACATAAGCCCTAGAAGACAGGAAACTCCAGGAGAAAAACAGCCTTAACTATTTTGTTACCACTGTTTCACTGCTCTGCATGTCCTGTTGGCTAGTCACCTCCTGGTGAGCCTTGTACTGGTTTTCAAACATGATTAGCATTAGACTGATTAGTATGATACAATGTTCACAAGATAGAATTTCTTTTGTTGTTTTATTTCTCTGATATTCACGTGCAGAACTCAGGCATTTAGGACACTTCTAGCTTCCTTCACTGAAAATTTAGGAAGAGTTGAAATAATTACCTGAGACCAAATTTAATTGGGGTTCTGGTGTTCAAGTCCCCAGTTTATCAAAAAATCTTTAATGGTCATGTGAGAGGACTGCTAGGCATGTCTGAATTGATAGACCCCAGTGTTGTAAAGTTCCCTTTGATCTTGATTCATTAAGCTGTTAATTTTCACCAGAGCAGATAATGCTTTCTGGAATTAATTAGATATTTTTCAACTGAATCACCAATAACCCATAAAGCTCCTAAAACACCAGAGAACAAAACACATGCCATTAAGATGGGATCTCAGGAGCACTTGAGTCTGTCTGAGCCAAAATTCAACCTAATATTAGAATAGGATGTAGCTTTGGTTATATCTGGCCATTATCTATTCCATTTAAGCTTTTTGCATTCTTTTGCTTTTTTTCATTCAATATTTTGAAGAGACACATAGCACGTTTTTAGTTCTGATATTGGGCTTTCTAGTTATGTCTGTGTAGACTCAGAACTAATTTATAATTAGAGGCAAACATTTAATAGGGTACAAAATATTAAAAATCCTCGAAATTTGCTTCTTACAATGCAGACAAGACAAGAATGGGGTTTGAGAGCATGAATGCCTGGGGTCCTGGTGCCTTGCCAACACACAGTTGGTTATGAGTGACAACTTTGTAAAAGTTTTTGCAACTACAATTTGTCCAATAAATACTCTGGAATATTTTATAATGCAGTAGTCACATATGTATCAGAAGACTCCCTGTAGATGAGCCTAAGGCATAATCCAGAAGCTTCCTCCACAGTGATGTTACCTCCAGCTGTCTGCTCTGGCAGGCTGCATTCCTGAAGGGAGGTTACATTCACATGAAGACAATGGACAGTTCTCTCACTGCGTGTCAAGGGAGAAGCAGCAGAACAAAAGCAGTTCTCCTTCACCAGGTTCTCATGGAAACTGGACCCTGGTGCAGTTTCTCCCTCTATAATTCCTTTCTGTGCTTCTTCCTGGAGGGGAGTACCTATCACATACAGGCATCAGGAGATTTTCTCATCTTTGAAACCCTTTCCAAGGCCCTGCACAGGAATTCATGCAGAGCTATACTTTTCAACCTTTAGGGCTAATCATGCCTTGCTTTCGTTCTCCATATTCAACCTGAATCTTGAATGCATATGTGGTACAGAAGAACAGCAAAGAATTCCGTCTCAAATCTTTCCCAAAAGACCTGACTGCAGATCTTGCTATAGTCAGCAGGAGATGCATGGCAAACCTTTGAGAACAGTTTTTGACTTCTCAAAAACTCATTGAAACAAGAAAAGAGACTCTCACCATTTAGGCAGAAGTGATTACAGGAAAGTAGACCTGAAAAGTTACTTGTCCAAATGTTGCCAGTAAATATCAGGCACATCACCCCATGGAGCTCCCTCAACAGGCCCCACTGTTTTTTGCACTGTTTGTTGGTTTGAGGGAGTTTTTTGCACATTATTTTACATAATTAATTACTTAGAATGAATTTAAAGAGTTTCTCATTAACTTTATGACAAGCTGTATTACTTGTATTACTTACTAACTGTATACAGTACAGCAAAAGTCACAGTATAAGGTCATTCAGGTGAGGAAAAAGACCTCAGCAGGTCTTAAATCCAACCTCCTGCTCAAAGCAGAGCCAGGTATGGGATCAGACCAGATTGCTTAGGCTTTTGACTAGCTGGGTGTTGAAAACATCAGAGCTGTACAACCTGTCTGGATAAACCTGCTCCACTAACTGCCTCTTCTCATGGCAGGGAAGACACTTTCCTTATAATCCAGTCTTGAACCTCTTTCTTTTCACTTTTCGCCACTGTCTTTCCTTCTCCCACCACACACTACTGAAGAGTATCACCTTATTGATAACTTGTAGGTACTGGGAGGCTGCTCTTGAGTGCTCCCTCACAAGCTGTCTTTGCTCCAAGCTGAACATACCTCAGTACCTCCGGTGCTCTAGCCCTCAGCCACTGCAGTGATCCAGTGCTCAACTCATTCTGGTTTTTTGATATCTTTCCTGGTGGATACTAAGCTTGTGCTGTAGTCTAGATACATTCTGAGGACTGGTAAATAGAAGGGAATCCTTCTATCAGTAGCAGAATCTCCTGGCTGTGTTTCTTCTTGTACCACCCAGGAGTCTGTTGTCCTTCCCTTGCTGTCAGGGTACAACACATTTGGCAAGAAGTCCAGAAAGAGCAACACAGCCAGCTCTGCCACAAGCCCAGGATCCCCAGGCATGTCCTCTTTCTCCATGAAGTAGTTGAGCTGGGGCAGAATTTGAAGATTTTAATGAACCTGCTGCAGCAACCTTTGCTGCCATACATCCAGAAGTTCCTTGCACCCCATCTGCAGCAGTTGTGTCTTCAATGTGTGCTGAGCAATTCTTCAGCCATGTTCAGTGACTAAGCATCAGACTTGGTGTATATGGTTCACAGCTCCAGTGTACTACTAACACTTCAGAAGAACTATATAGCAGCAAACCTGTGCAACAAATAAACATATATTTATCTCATGAGCACCCCAAAAGAAATACAGTAACTACAGATGTTAGCAAAATGATCTGTATGGAAAGAGTAAGGATGGCCTGCTTGTCAAAATTCTGATGTGTAGTAAATATTGTGGTATCCACAACTGTCTTTTAAGTAATTGATTATCATCAAGAGTGGAGAGGTTGATGTCTTTTTCATCAACTCTAGCATGCAAGTTATTACACAGTGCTGAGTGGTCACATCCCCACTGGGAACCAACATCTTGCAAAATTGCTCATTATTCTCTTGAGCATGAAAAACCTCAGCCAGAAGAGATTAATCAGCCTTGCACACCTGGCTTCACACAGTTTGCTTCTTTTCAGTTATGAGTGCTTTGTGCAATGATTTAATACTCTAGTAATGTTTCACTGAGAAGACACATCATAGATTCCTTGTTCTTATTTCCCCTGTCCAGCTTCTTACTCATCTACTGATGCCTATGTCTGATGTACATTCCATGGGGGAGACAGTAATTGTTACTAGCCCTGGTTCATAAATCATGTACATTGTGAAATTAAAACAAACAGAGGAAAGAACTGTAAAACTCAGTCACCTCACTCTTACATGCAGGGAGAAGTTGTTCTGTCATTTAGTGTAGATGATGGTAGCACAGTTCCCAACAGCATGCCCAGAGCCCATGGATTTGGGCAAGGACCCACTTGTTCAGCATAGTCACTGATCAGACCACACATTAAAACTTGCAATACCAAGGTCTCCATTACTGGTGTCAGTGAAGATACACCGTTACATTTCCCAGCAAATTGTACTCATTCTCCTTTTAACCATTTTATTTCAACAAAGTAGAATTCTCCTGCAGGTGGAGGACAGACAAGCAGATTTAATGCCTCTGGTCATTTCTAAGAGTCTGTTTTGGTATTAGGACCATATTCAGACAAGCTCAAGAACCTGGGTATAACACAGCCTGAATAAGAACATTAAAAATAATGGGCACAATTTTTGGCAGGTGTCCAGCGGAGTCACCCAGCATTGGTACCATTGAAAACATGTTGATGTGAAGCATTTGTTTAAATTTAAGTGGAAACTGAAGGTCCATACCTTTCTTGCGCAGAGTCAAACCAAAGTGTGTGCATCTGATTCATGATAGAATGAATATGTGGCTACTCAGGATAATTAAGCTAGACTTGTGCTCCTGTACAATTCCAGAGCTGCAGTGCCTGTGCCACAACTCTACTGCATGAATACTTGCATGAGAAAAGAAATTTTCACTGTATTTAGAAGAAAGAAGGAAGGATTCCTGTTTGCTTTATACCTTAACTATATTGCTCTGATCTTCAGGATCACAAAAAGCAGAAAACCCAAGTGATACTTCCAGTTATTCTTTTGTCAAAAGACAGAGATGCCTGCAGTTGGGATCTTTTTGAATTCACCGTTAAGGAGGGCTGCCACAGAGTAATGGGGCATCCAGGCACAGGCACTGTCAGGTGCAGACTTTAATTGACATACTGCAGAAAAGCATCTTAAACCAACCTGTATTTGTCAAAATGGAAGTGCAGATCTTAGTGTAGTCTTTGTAATTCAGGACAAGCTCTAGAAGTAAAATTGCCTGGAGCATAAATTTGTGAAAAAACCCACTTTTTTTTACTACAAATCCCATAGGAATTTTATTCTCAGGGCTCTATACAATTTACTCCTTACTCTTTCTGTTATTTACCTTTAATTGAAGAGTGTGTTCTTTTATGCAGGATACACAGAGGAAATGTGTGCAAATAACATATTTGTAAGAAAAACAAGGTGACTTGAAGACCTTTGTGTGCTTGAATAGAAAATCCTGAATGTGGTTTGTTTTTTTTTTCTTTTACTGCTTTGGCAAACCCATGAGTTAAATTTCAGCCTTCGTAGAGCCATCAGAAGAGACAACATGTTAAGTGGATTTAATATTACATTGAAAGGCAAAAGACTTGCATTCTACTCTCTATAGCCCTTCCACTCTGCAATGTGGAAAGGCCACTTTTTCTCCATACCCCTACATCATGGTGTAACCCCAGCCAGCAGCCAAGCCCCACTTAGCCCCTCACTCACTCCCCCACCAGTGGGGTGAGGGAGAGAATCAGAAGGGTAAAAGTATTAGGACCATATTCAGACAAGCTGAGAAAATGAATGAGTTGAGATAAAGACAGTTCAATAGGGAAAGCAAAAGCCATGCACACAAGCAAAGTGAAACAAGGAATGTGTTCACTGCTTCCCATGGGCAGCCAGGTGTTCAGCCATCTCCAGGAGGGCAGGGCCCCATCACATGTACTGGCTACTTGGGAAGACAAACACCACCCCTCCAAACATCCCCCCCCCCTTCCTCCTTCTTACCTTCACTCTACATGCTGAGCATGATATCATATGGTCTGTAATATTCCTTTGGTCACTTAGGATTGCCTGTCCTGGCTTGCCATGCATCCCAGGTTTCCCTCCACTGTGTTGCAGTTCAAAAGGCAGAAAAGGCTTTGGCTCTGTGCAAGCCCTGCTCAGCAATAACAAAAACATCTCTATATTATCAACTCAAACTTTGTTCAGCACAAATACAATACAGCCCTATACCAGACACTGTGAAGAAAATTAACTCTATCCCCTCCAAAACCAGCACGCAGCATTTCATCTTTGCACTCCCTTGAACCCCTCTGTGTAGCAGCCTATAAACACTCTGGAGAAGGGGGAAGGCTTACACTGTCAATGTGTTGTCCCTGGAATAGCAAAACCACTAATATCAAGTGGATGCTGTGGAAGATGTGACTAGCACTAAAGTAACTCAAGAGACATATCTGAACTTAGCTCATGGTCTTTTTTCACCTTACAATCCATAATAATTTTCAAAAAGTGTTACTGCTTGCTAGTCCTAATATCAAACTTGTGTACCCTGGCTATTAGATATGGATAGAAGTCCAGGCAATACCCAGAACAAGCCAGGAAGAAGGAAAGAATGAAAGGAATGGGGGGAAGGATAGTTTAAATCCAAAAGAACCAGTTTGTATAGTCTGGAAAAGGACTATGGAAATCTGATAGCGTTCAGAATAGTGATGAACTTTGGAGAGCAGCATCTAACTCCCAAGCTTCTTCAGGTCAAAAGATTCTGGCCCTGCAATTCTCTTACCATGTTGTAGCAAGAGTGGACAGAAGCAGCAAGAGACCAAAGGTCATGCAAGCCTCACCCACAGAGCTACAGTGCGGAGACAAATATGTGCAGTATTTAAGGCTGTAAAGGGCCTGGCCTTCCTCCTAGATACAAACTTAGAGTTGTTGCTCACAGTGTATATATTTTCTCTTTCTTTCACTCTTAGCATGGTTTGTGACCATTTCCCCCATCCATCTTGGCAACTACTAGCCCTCATGTTACTTCTTTTCCCTTCTGAAAATATTTCACAATGCAACTCCAAAAATCTCCATTCTGCAGTTGAGTTCTGGAAGAGAGGTTTGCTTGTGGAAGTCTCACTGATTTCTCATTGAAGTCAGTGAAGTCTTTTCCTGTCTGATCAACTATGGGTTTCAGTGAATATTTTAAATAGAGTTTAAAAGGTAAAATTCAGTCCTTGAGTCCAGAGAAAAATGTCTGCCACTTCTGTAAAAGAATGTATTAGTCCTAACAACCTAGTGCCCTTTAACTTTTCTCCTCATGTACCCTCCATTTTTCCAAACCCATCCTGTTTAGTATTCAAACCTTATTTCTTTTTTCTTTTGCCCTATAATGTAATTTTTTACACCAGATGTTTTGCACATGTCAAAGCTGTAAGACGTGTGACTTGTAGTAATTGTACTGCAGTGGCTGAGATGGATCAGAAATCCCTGAGTTTTTGCTCTGCCAGTGATGGTGGTGAGTCATCCTGTAACTTCAGACACTGAATTGCTCTTATCCTAATTGCTCTCCCCCTATTTGTGTGCCTGTTGAGTGGAAGAAGTTGCATCTACCTCACAGGGCTATTTTGGAGGATTAGGGCTTTAAAGCGTGCCACAAGCCTTGTTAAGTATTGCTTAATGTGTTTATTAGGGGCATGCACAGCCCTGGGATGTTTTTTTGTGAGACTCGGGAGTGCTGCAAAACAACAGTGTTTTTTCTGGGACCATGCTGAGCATACAATAGGAGTTGTCTGTCACAACAGGTGTGCACTCTCCTATGTTGAGTGGCAACCTCTGTACCTGCTCACCCAGGCAGATACTCTCATCTCCTTCTTACTGACATGAAAATTAAACCTGTGCTTTCTTTCTTTCTTTTAGATCCTGGCGCTCCTGTGAAACTGCCTTGTATGCCAGTTAAACTGTCACCTCCACTACCTCCAAAGAAAGTCATGATTTGCATGCCTTTAGGGGGGCCAGACCTCTCTCTCTCATCCTATTCCACGCAGAAGAGCTCCCAGCAGCCTTTGACCCAGCAGCATCACACTGTCCTGCCATCCCAGTTAGCAGCTCACCAGCACCAGCTCCAGTACGGCAGCCACAGCCAGCACCTTCCTTCTGGGTCCAGCACGTTGCCCATTCACCCTTCAGGGTGCCGGATGATCGAGGAACTGAACAAAACACTAGCCATGACCATGCACAGGCTAGAAAGGTAATGGATCAACATTTTTAGCATTCCATAGTGGTGTGCACTGATTCCTGCTAACTCAGCATTGAAGGCATCGCTTGAGTTACATTTGTAGGACTTGAATGAGGTGTCTCCTCTGGGGTCTAACAGCTTCAGGGCAGAGTCATTTCTGGAGAAACAGAGGCAGAGGAAGAGCCTTTCCAGACTTGTTGACAAGTTTGTGGCTGAAAGGAAATAAAGACCAAATTTCCTGAACACCATTGTCCCATTCAAGGAAGTAGATATTACAGCCAATGGAGATTTTAATAGGACATGCCTGGCTTGCAGTAGGTACTGCTGAGGCATAACTGCAGAGCTCCAGTTGTGTGGAGGATTACTAAATACAAGGAGAGGAGGGTTCATAAAAGAGCAATTAGAATCTAGTGTGCCACTCCAGCAGGGCGTCTGATTAGTATTACCAATTAGCTCAAAACAATCTATGTGGACTTCCTACAAGTCACTTAAAGGGGTTTTAATACAGTATTTAGATTACTTAAATTAATTTAAATTAAATCATGTGTTTGATCTTAAAGTAAGTATTTAACTCATTCCACAGCAGCTACCTTCTTGGCCATTTGCATCTGGCAAGAGGTAGAACATTTGATCAGAAATGCCTTACCCACCTTGGGGCTGTTTTTTGTTATTGTCACTTATGAGTATCTCTGAATGTTTCTCCAAGTAGTCTGAGTAAGTGAAGCATGTTGTATAAATGCAAGCTGCCCTCATAGACTGCAACATAAGCAAGCTTTGGAAAATTTATTTCAACTTGCAGAGCAAAACTGAAAAAGTCCCAGAACAGGGAAGATGGATGAAAAATTACATGTTTTATTTAGTACCAAAAACAGCTTTGTAGCCACCTTGTTCTAGGAGCATCTGATCATCCTGTTATACAGGAAGGCAAAATATTTGATCTGACAGACAACATGCTTAATGATTTACCCCAGTATTTCTGTCTGATAACTGATAACTACCTTCATTATATTCCATAGTTGGAAACAACTGGATTATTGATGGCACTTTCTCCTTACTCCCTGAAAAAGAGTCAGGAGACCAGAGGCTGTCTCACACTGCCAGCTTATTTTAGTAGCAGAATAGTGACACATCTGTGATTACATCATGGGGCTAATATTTCTACAGTATGGGGGAGTTCTCAGCTGGGAACAAACTACTAGGGCTATGAAGAAGATTCTTATTCCTGTCAGTGAAACAGCCATAGAGGTAGGATAGAAAAAGTATCCACATTGTCTCCTACTGCCATACCCAGTGATTACCCATTTACCTCTCACACTGCTGGTCTGGTGCCTCTCCACCATCCCAAAATTCAATGCACCAAGCACAGTGCATAGCTGGTGTCTCCCAAAGGCTCCTTTGGGGCTGCACTGCCCATGCTGTCCCCAGCTTAGGTTGGACATCTTAATGTCTGGCTCACACTGTGTGCAGAAGGCCCTTTGTTATCCTGAGCCCAGTGACATCTCTCAGAGTATGACTTCACTGTGGCATCTGTTGCCCCACAGCAATGAATGCTCCAGTTTCTAGTCATCCATCATGTTTATGTCTACAAATACGCTTAACTGATTTAAAGATGGTGATGCTGTTTGGGTTTAACTATTAATTTGAAGCTGAAGCTCTGCTGCTTGTTAAAAACTGAATAAGCAAGCAATCATGTCCCAGTGTGAAGCAATTGTTTCCCTTTGCAATTAATAAGAAGAAAACAAGAAAAAGTTGGGTACTGATATTTCACATTTAAAATGAATATAAATCCTTGTTCAGGATATTGCAGGCAGATTTTTCATAGCCTTTTTATGTTGATTAACTGTTAGTTAAACCATAGATTAATGTATTGAGTACTTTGTTTGTGCTCCTTGTCAAAGCAAATCAATAACTTCTGCATTCACAAGGGAGAAAATAGGTCATGATCATTTCCTCTGCAACAGCAATTGTTATTTTTATAGTATATAGAGGTAAAAATATTTCAAACCATTTACAGTTCTGTGGAGCTGATCTTGCTCTTAAATTCTTTATTTGCTTTTTCCAAGCCAAACTGTGATCTAGATAAACTTGCTGAGTTTTCTTGAAGATTTGTGCAGATTTTTTAAATATATTTATTTAACTTGGGAGACAATTATTTGCACTGAATGCCCCTGTTTTCTACTATTTTTGATACCACTTACTTTCCCTTATTGTAAAAATCTGCATTAAACTCCAGAGAAATAATACCTCAGTATTTGTCATTGCACACTTCAGCCCAAAATTCTTGAGGGCTTGTTAAAACTCCAAAGATCCTAGATCTCTTTCCTCTGTTTGGAGCTTGGTAGTGTGCTCACATCTGTAGCCTGCAAAGGATATGGAGTGACATCCTGCACTTTGCTGTTCCTTGCAAGTTAGCAAAGTACTGGGCCACTACTGTTGGGTCAATAAACCTGAGGAGATGAGAGAGCCTGCTAAGTCTCTGAGGCAGCTTCTGGTGAATAATAAGGGGTTTTTCCTTCTGATCTCAGACATTATCTCAAAAGCATCCTACAACTTTACAGAAGAATTGCCATGATGCTGCAGTAATAATGCTGCCAAGTCTGGTAATTTGGGGGATTTTTTAGAATAGTGTTTTGATTTTAATAAGAGATGATCATATAGACAAGCACAGATCAGCTTTCAGCTCTAATTTTTTTCTTTTCCTTCTGGAATTTTTCCTTTTCTTCCTTGTATCTAATTTCTTTGGTCCTGGTGCAGTGGAAGCTCCTCAAGGAAGCTCTAATGATATTTGGTGAATCAGTTTGTATCAAATTCACATTTTGTCCAGTAAATTTTTCTTATACCTTACTACTCTCCTATTCACCAGGTGGCTGAGTGTGGACATGAACAAAAAATGAAAGGCTAAAACCTTCCCTTCCTCTAGCAATCTGGACTCTTTGCTTACACAGATAAGATCTCTGGAATTCAGGTAGTCTAGCAACATCTGAAGAATGATAGTTGAAATCAGTGCTTTGCCAATGAGCCACAGGCTTGCCAGAGAAAAATGAGCTTTCCCTCTGTACAGACCTGGAAGCCAGATTTTTCTGTCTTTGACCTTGAGAAAGTTACTGAGTCTCTCTATCTCTATTTTCCCCTCTGCAGGAGTGATTGCATGTAACTACCTCACCTAGATCTAGTGCATATTAATAAGTTAATGTCTTAAAGTACATTAAAAGGCATGCAATAGCTATTCAAGTCCCAGTTGTTCCTATGACTTAAAATGGGAGCTAATTCCTGGATTTTTTTATTAAATTTTATTACAGACATTATAGAACATTAAGTTCATTTGTGCACTTAACGCTTTTGATTGCAAACATTTTCTGGTACTCATAATGTCTATTCATAACCTATTCTCAGAAGGGCAATCTGCCCCTTGTCATAGTATGACTATTATGACATGTCATTTGTGCTGCCAGTTTGCCTCTATTTTCCCTGATAAATTACCAGTTTTATGGTAGATAAAGTTGAAACAGAGATATGTGTAATTTCCATGTAACCTTTTTTCTGCAACCTTTGTTGCTAATTTTTGTCTTACTGCAAATGACTTTCCCCTTCCGTCCAAAGGGTGTTTGTCAAGCATAAGTAAAAACTCTAGATTTGGACATCATTTTTTACCATTGCATTGTAGGAGTTGATGAAAATCTGGTAAGCCCTGCCACCAAAATATGCAGATTTCATCCTCCTAACCAAAATGAATTTGAGAAGAAAGATCATGCCTCAAAGCTGTGCATCACGAACAGTGGCTGAGGAAGCCTTAGAGACTCTCTTGTGACACCGAAATGTGTCTTTAATTTTGACTTAGTGAGGCAGTTTCTTCATCTGAAACAGCCTGATTTTCTGCCTTGCCTGTATAATTCTCAGCCTGTCTGGAAAGGTGACAATTAATTTCATTTACTCTGTGGGCTCGTGTACAGGAGCAGGCACAGATGAATCCAGGGCTCAGTTTGTTCAATGTTCGTACTAAAGAGCTGTTAAGTGGCATTATCTCACTCCAGGCTAGAATTGCCTCTGTGGCAGAGCAGTGAAAAATCACTGTGTCCAAAAAGACTGTGTGTGCCACCAGTTCCTCTGGGACACCCAGCTCAGCCTCAGACTGTAGATTTATGAAATGAAATGCATTAGACATTACCACCAGTGTCTTGTAAATCTTATGAAACATATTTGAGTCAGAAAACATTTATCTTCCATAAAACTTGTCAAGAGAATTGCATCTTGTCTAAACTTTAGCATTGCCTAAGGATAGAAATACTTAATATTTATAGCTCTGCCTTCTCTCTGACACACATTCCTGTAGTAGAAACGTATATACAGTGGTTTGAAGTTCTTTCAGACCTTTTGTTTTAACTGCTAAGTACATAAAAGTACTGTGGATGTGAAAACATTCTGATAAAATTGTAATCTTCTATTCCAAAATCAAAGGGCCTGGCATGACAGACAAGAAGTGTGCAGGTTTTTCCCACTAGATTTTACAGGAAGTATTTCACTTTTTTCTTTCTTAAATTTTTTTCTGTACCATGAGTCACTCATATGCTTAAATTGTGATTCTTCATTGAAGTATTTTCTCACAAAAACCATTGTAATCTATAGTGGTGTGACTTTGTTTTCTGTTTTGATCATGTACAGATGATGCAGCAGTTATTGCAAGTTCTTGTACTAGGGAGCTATGAATTGTTCACATCCATGCGTTAAGATCTTCTTAAAACAAGTACTTGCTTAACTGTAGCTTTTTTCTCTGGTTTTGTTGCAAAACAAAAAACTGGTTTAAAATGGGCTTTTTGAAACAATAGTGTGCTTTTTGGTGAATAAAGCTAAAAAACTTTGTCGTTTTGTCACCTGACAATGTGGGAGTTTTGCTAATGACCCAGAGTCATTTATACACAATGGACATATCCTGTGACCTTGATTTGTCTTTTTTAAGTATACTGCAGTACTGCATGTATTTCATAAGCACTTTGCTTAGACAGCTGACTTAGGCAAATTGCTGTTGAAAGGGCTGATTTTAATCAAGAACAACACAAAACACTAGGAAAAATGAGGGGCTTAAAATAGAAAGTAGTATTATCAAGAAAGTGGATGATTCAGAAAGCTTACAATGAGATGAGAAGCTGCCTATTTCTAGAACACTAGTTCAAATAAAAATCCTCTGTGGTAACTTGTAAATCTTGTTGCCATCCTATATCTGCTCAATAACCTAAATTGATGGATCACTTTGATATCTGCTACCCATAAGGGGACACACCCATAAGGATGCATCTGTAAGCTACATCCATCCTTCACAGAACAGGGAAGCACCAAATAATCCTGGATGCTGAATTGCTTCTTGCTCCTTTCATTTCTACTTACTCTCTGTGTATCTATTGTTTTAAAATTAAATTAATGATCCAGTGGTTGCATGGTGCAATTGGAAGGTTTTGGGTGTTCTTTTAGCAATGTTAACAGAATTTCACAATATTATGGTTTTTCTCAGAAATTTGATTCTAGGCTTTTGAATTTCCTCCCTTTCCTCTTTAAAAGACTTACTCAAAAATTAGCTTACAGAGAAAATAGATTTAATGAAGTTCATAATATAAAACTTCTAAAAGCATTTCAGTAAATTAAAAGTTAGTTCAAACTTTTTAAAGATTGTAGTGTGTTGATATGTCACTATGAGAATTCAGTTGATGGATTCTAAAACTGCATTTGGGATAAAGTTTTTTTTGTGTCAAAATCATTGAAGTCCGATACAAAAATTTGCAAGCCAGTTCTTCATGAAGCTCTCTTTGTGATACAAAACATGGGCTATCACGAAGAAAATTGAGTTTCTCTCTTCAAGGAATCTAGTAAAGCTTTGTATCTCATTATTGGTTAGTCTGCAATAATATACGTTGGAATTAAAAAAAAATTATTTCTTTGAAGCTGAAGATGATGATAACAGCTTGTTGGTATGGTTTGTTCGCAGGATCTGAAGCCTTTTCTTCTCTTTAATCCCTAAGCATATTTGGAGTAGCATTATATCCCTAGAACTACATTTTTAAAAGACTCTCTGGAATGTTATCTAGAAGCCATTTAAGAGTCCATTCTAACTTTTGGGTTAGAAGAAAGCAAAATGTTTCAAGTTGAAGATAGTAGATTCACTAGATTTCTGTAGAAAATCTTTTAAAGAGAAGAATACATTTTATTCAAGATGCAGAACACCTGGGGTATTCAGGCTAAAATATTCAAGGGAATTGATGGCACTCAATACTTGTCAGATCCAAGTCGGTGTGCCTCAAGGTCAACTTGGCCAGAACATCTGCTTTCACACCTATGTTCTTCTGAAAAGTAAGAAGAACAGTAAAAGTAAGATGGGAGTTTGACATAGAGAGGGTGTCCCACAGGCAAATGTTGCCCATTTTTCATAGAGCTGTTGCATCAGCCAGGACTTCAGAGAGAGGGCAGTTTCTGCTGCCTCACAATTAATCCTGAGCTGCCACCATTTTTGCCTGCCCGTCTTTCATTCCGATTTCATACTGGAAAAGCAGCATGAGCTATTTCAATAAAAACTGATTGGGTTTCCCAACTTCTGTTCCTGACTTTTCTTTTCACTTTTTGTTTGACTTTGATCTTCACCTCCTCATGTTCCTGTTTCCCTACTTGATATGTTATTTGGTAAAGGGCTTTGAATTCAACACATAAACAGGGCTAGATAGTAGCAGTCCTCACCACGGGTCTTCATCTCATAAGATACTGAAAATAATCAATCCCTCCTGTGACAAATGAAATATGATGTTAGCACCAATTCTGACTGATCTTCAGCACCTGGCTGGATAAAAAGCTGAGGCAGGAAAAGAGATATCATCATGTCCACCCCCCAGTATATAACTGTGCCATTAGCAAACAAACTCCCCAGGTTTTAGCTTCTTCCCTGGTTACTCTCACCTGCTCCCAAAGACTCTTTTCTCTAAGCCCAGTTTCACAGGCTTGCTCCCCTGCACATCAGAGAGTTGTGCGCTTGCCATCCCCTCAAGTTATTCATCACTAGTGCAAGCCACTAGTTTTCCCTCTGCCTTTCTACAATTTTCCCCTACAGTCCATCCTTCCTTCCTCCCACTCTTACTCCACCTGTTGCACTCAGGTGAGACATTTTTCTCCTTGCTGCCTGCACACCAGTGGAAAGGTCACACAGACACCGGGCTGAAGGCGTGCTTACCACTGAGTAGCTGCTGCTTACCACTCTGAGTAGCTGGTCCCTAAGAATTTGTCTCAGATCTTTAGTGCTTCGTCCTGGATGACAGTATTTCTGCTTGCATGCTATCCTAACTCTCCCTTTTAAGTATTATACCCTAAATCTAATAAGTACTCAGTTTAAACCCTTTAGATGTCTTGCTGATCTTGAAAATCCTTCTGTTCTCATTTCTTCTCAGAAAGGGATGAAACACCACGACTTTGCTATATACAGTGAGAGAAGCAACTCTGGCCTTCATTGAGCTGTTTCCTTTAGTTTATTTATTTGCTTTTCTTTCCCAACAGCTCTGGTTTACACACAAGTGACAGTGTTACAAAAGCAGGACCTTCAGGCCTTCCAGACATGAGACAAGTGCCAACTGTTGTGATCGAATGCGATGACAATAAAGAAAATGTGCCTCATGAAACTGACTATGAAGATTCTTCCTGCCTTTATCCAAGGCAGGAAGAGGAAGAAGAGGAAGATGAAGAGGAGGATAACTCATTATTTACAAGTAAGACTCATTCCATTTTTCCTTTCTCACTTATTTAATTTGTATCTTGAGCTCACAATACACAGAGGAAACACAAGGCCTGTGTATTTTCTTTCTTGGGTGTGGCTTTTTAATCTCTCAGGGCTTGACTACATGGAGATGCTAATCCAAAATAACAAACAGTATGGATTTATAGTGATTTCACTAATATTCATGAATCCCTGTCTCGTTAGTGCTCAGATTAAACTCAAATGACAGGTTTGGGCTTATTTGGTTCAGTTACAAATTGGCTTTTGGATTCACTTTCCCAAATGCCCTTTGTGAAGAGAAGCCCTGCTTTTGGTTTAAGTCAAGATCATCTCAATAGTTGCTTCAGAAGGATGAAATAAGTGCCACACATAGAGAATCAGAGCTTTTATATACAGTCAATAGTAAATCATTTTGGAATCATATATGTGCACATGTTTTGAAAGGGGTCACAATCAGAGGATTGGGCTCAGATAAGAATAGGTTAATTGATAACCATATGTCCTGGTTTAGGGCAATTTTGGGAGAAAAACCTCTAAAGGAGTTTCCTCTAGAAAATTCAAGTGGCCCCTCCCCCAGCAAACTCCACGCCTCTTCTCTCCCCCCTTTGCTCTCAGAACAAGTCTTAAAGGTGCAAAACTTATTATCCAGTTAAACAGAACAGATGATTGGGGATACAAGCATCACATAGCCAACCCAGGACACCAGGACACAATTACAGACTGCGAAAGGACCTTGTGGCCTTCCTGACCTCTGTAAGGAAATTCAATTCCTGCCTCAGTGTGCCTTCGTAGGACTGTCCCATGAAGAAAAGATACAGTGCTTCATGTGTGACAACTGCTTGTCATCTTAGACATTGAAGTTCCAGGCCCTTGCCTTTCTTTTCTTCTGAAAACTGGAAGCAGTACAGTCAAACAACATCCCTTTTAAAACACACAGAAATAAGATTCTAAAACAGGCATATTTCATCTCCTCATCACCCCACCTTACCCTGTAGGTGAAATTAAGCAGTGTTTGCTCTTATACCAAAAGCAGAACAGAACTGCACTATCTCACACTCTCCTGACAAACTCTCATGTGTTTGTGTCTCTCTGTGTCTGTCTTCCTTACTCAAACTGCTTTGGACACAAGCCTAAGAAAGCAAATTTGAGCTATTGGTTTTTAATGTCTTTGCCACTGCCCTGGAAGCAGTTAGTTCATATGCATAGAGATTTGTGCTGCTTCTGATTGACTTCTGATTCCTTCTAATGCTGGCTTGGATGTCTTGATATTACATTGCAAGAGACATTCAGATAACCCTTTCTTTTCACATGCTATAGCTCTGTTGCCTGCCCAGATTCTGAGGTTGAATTTTTCATTCCATTATTTGGAAATACTGTGCTAGGGAAAGCTACAGATGCTACTAGCAATTCTGAAACAAGCCCTTCTTCTCCATTCCCCTCTATGGAGCAATATATTAATTTCTATTTCCTCTATACCTACCAATTTCAGCTTTTCCTTATTATGATAGGAATTGAGGTTAATTGAGCACATGAAGTTAATGACACCCCTTTTCCCGTAGTCCAACCAGTGTAAAGGAGAGCCTCATATCCTCCCTTGGCTAGTACTTCTTTGCCAGGTGCATGCTGTAATGAAATGATGACACCTCTTTTGGCAGAACCTCTCCTCTCTCCCACAGGCCCCCTGGCAAGGAAACTCTGCAGGAAGGACTCTTTAGCAATCAAACTAAGCAACAGGCCTTCCAAGCGAGAGCTAGAGGAAAAGAACATTCTCCCCATGCAGACTGATGAAGAGAGGCTTGAACTTAGGCAGCAGATTGGGACAAAGCTAACAAGGTAAGAGACAAACATTTTTTAACTGTTGCTTTTGGAAATATATGGTGGCATGTAGTTTTTTTCCTTAGTCTTTAAACATTTGAGATCTGTTTGGTTACAATGTTCAAGAGGAAAAGCCATGGAGAGAAAAGATATGGTTCTATACGTTATTTCTGGTCCAATAAAGCTTCCCATATAACTCCCTATTTCATTTTCCTGGCATATGCTATGGGAACTCTGGTTAAATATCAGCATGAGCTATGTGAATTTGGCTCTTGTTGGCACATCACTGGAAAATGTTCAGCTTTGGTTACATTTCAGACTGTAGCTGTAGGTGCCTTTTTATATGCTATTAGTTTGGCCAAAGGTCACAGGTATAACTTTCTCTTTTGACAGCATCACCTGTAAGTAGCTGAGACCTTTCCCGGTGCAAAATAGTTTAAGTCCTTCAGTACTTGCCTTCATTGGGTCAGGTTGGACAGATTTACCCTGTCTAGACACTTTCTTCTTCATAACAGGGTTACTCACCAGCTGCTCTGGTTTTCTGTATTGAATAGGGTGTAAAGGGGTGGCCATTAAATGTGGAGGATTTCTGACAAGAATTACTAAACTGAGGTCAGACAGAACTGTCTGAGAACCTTCTATGTGCATGCCATGATTTCTGTAGTCAGTTGAATCCTCTTACATTGTCAGCTTGGTAGTATGCAGAGCTGGTGAATGCTGTTAGTTGCTCTCCAGTGAGGAAACCACAAGGAAATAACCAACCAGTTATTAGGAATTTTCTTGCACGTTTTAATTTTTTTATTTTGGGGGTGGGTGGATAAGGGGAAAACACTGCTACCATGTTGTGGAGACAGGAAGAATAGGAGCTCCAGGTAAATACCACTTTCAGCATTTTATTTACTTTTCTTTCATGGCCTTGTTTATCACCTTCTTGGAATAAAGTAACCACACCTTTCCAAACTGTCTTTGAAAGTTTTTGTGCTGGATCATGTTCAGCCTACTCCAAAACCTGTTTAATTTTTCAGTATCTTGTTGAGGGGCTTCCGCAAACTTGCCCAAAATATGTAAGATGATGCTGCACTGTTGCTGGTACTGTGATTTTTCAGTTCAGTCTTTATTCAGCTTTATTCCAACCTTGTTAGACTGCAGCTGCACTGAGCTCTGGGTCCCAAAGAACAGCACAGGATAGCAAGGTCCCAGTGCTTATATGGTTAAATTTGAACCCTTTTGAAGCATCTGAAGAATTTAAATGTTTGTCTCTCACTGCTTGACCTTGCAATGACATTGAACACTGTTTCCACTATCTTGCCCATTTGCCTAAATTACTTAGGTCTTTCTGAAGTTTTCCAGCTATGGCTGATGAAGGAAAGTAGTGTCATTTATAAACACTGATTCTGCACAGCTCACTGTGCACCAGATCTTTTTCTTTATAAGTATTTTATTTTTCACCTATCCAAAACCTGCTTTTTTCCTCACTAAACAGTATTTTTTCAGCAAATGCCTTTTTAACAAGGGAAACTATTTTTGGCTGTATGCAAAGCCCTTCCTGTGTGAGCCCCATATTCTCATAATGTTGTTTTTTTGTTTCCCCAATTGTATCTCTGCTAATCTGAGTTTAATAGTTTGAGCTAAAATGCCTGATCTTGTCTTCTAATATAGCTAGGACTTAGGGGCAATCACAAATAGTTCAAATAACTAAAACTGTATAATATATGAGTTTAAAAATAGCTGAGCTGAATGAAATTGCTGTTTCATTCCTGCTTTATATCAGTGTAACATCACTGAAAATGGTAGAATTTCATAAGCCTTAACTAGAGTGATATAGTTGCCAGTCTGACCTTTTAATTACTACTATTTACAACTTAGTATGTCATCCTTTTGAGTAGTTGAAAACAATAAAGAGATATGAGGAGAAAACTATTTTGCTCATATCTAATATGTAAGAAGCCACAGGCATTTCAGCAGCAAAAAGTGCTTGTCTTACCAGTGCTCTGTATATAAAAGTGATATATCCATGTGCATAAACTAATGAATATGAGATTAAAATAGAGAGAATATTTCAATTTGGACAGTATTTCCTTACTGTCCAGACTTTATTACTGAATCCATCCTTTGCTGTTGCTTGGTAATTGTCACACAGTGATGCAAATGTCAAGCAAAATTAAAGTAGTGAAGCATTTATAGTCCTTAGAGAAGATGCTAGATGCAGACTATAATTGCAGCTGGCAATTTTGGATTTCAGAGGGATTTGTACTGCTCCACCAATGGTCCCCTAGGGTTTAAAATATCCAGCCAATCAAATCACATATGCTACTTACAGAAGTAAAAAATGCAGAATAAAAACTTCAGCATATAGTTATTGTCTGTAATGGATCAATTAATTTTCACCAAGAGGCTGATTAGGATACTTCAGTATTTATGCATAATCCTCACAGTATTTAGTTTGGAAGAGCTCATTGGCTGCCACATTTGGCAGATAAGAATTTAGTACTATAAAGAGAATGTCTTTTTCAAAGATGCCTCTATCCAGGCATATTGAGATTGGCCACTGACATATTGTGTGGGACCAAAATCATCCCAGGTGCAGTTCCTCCAGCCTTATTAGAGTTGCACTGGGAATCAGTTTGGCTCAGAAAGGTCTGCTCAGATCCTGTTTAAGTCTAGCTTGGAACCTCTGAACCTCCTGTTATTCCCAGAAAATTGTTATGACTTCAGTGTTACATCAGCCAACTGGAAGAGAGACTCCAGAGCAGAATTCACTGTTTCCCATGCTGGGAGAATAGTGCCTTGACTTACACCAGGCCAGCTGTAAGGGTGTGGCTGCAGGGACTGTATCTTATAGCAGGACCTGCCCACTACACACCTCGGTGTTCTCTAAGCCATGAGAGAAATTCTTTGTGCTTGTCATAAAACACTTCACATAAATGTTGTGCTTCCCTGGTCTTTACCCTGTATCGTGGCTCAGCACATGCAGACCCCAGCAGAAATAGAGCTTCTTGCCCAAGGTGGCAAAATATGTCGTAGCAAAGGCAGGAGATTCTACATCGTATGAATTCCAGCCACATGAACAGGCCAGTGCACCGTAAATCATTTCTGAGGAGTCCTGACATAGCAATTATGGCAATTGATTACAGCAATTAATTAGAAGACCTCTTCCTCTAACCAAACTAGAATGGATTGCTCCAAAATGTGACATCTCCTATGAAACAAGGAGCAAAAATAGTGAATTAAGATGCAAAACTCTCAGCTCAAAACCACATGTGGCATGAGGGTAGGAAATGGATGCTGGGGACCATGTTCTTGGCTGCTAAAAACCCTTACACCTCCATTATATTCTACTCTGAAATGCAAACCTTCTGTGCTGAGTAAATCTTTAAGTGAGTATGGTGTTCCTTTTTTTTTTTTTTCAACTTCTCCTCTATTTTATCCCTCTGGTGCCTGTGCAACTTCACAGCTGCTCAAGTGTGCATGTGTGACTGTAAGACAGAAAGGAGAACACAGGAGGAAAAACAGCACTCTGAAAGTTAACAGGGAGAGGGAAGGAAAAGACAGACATCTCTGTTCTGCCTGTCTCACTGGCTGTGTTGGACCTGCTGGGAAGCACAGGCTCCCTGTTATTCCAGTTAAAGAAGCAGCCAGGAAGATTTGGATTTAGCTTTCAGTGGCTGTCAGGGTGAGAGGAATGGGATATATCCAGGCTGTGACAGTGAGCTTGGAGGTTTTCCTGGGGCAATGGTAAAGGCCTGTCAGAAAGCCCTGGTGAAAAGGAGGGCCAGCACTGTTGGGTGATGGACAGTAGAACTGCACATCTCCCAGAGACTGCAGGAATATCCCATTGTTCTGAGGCAGGTGCTTCAGTGCTACTCCTTGCACTTCTCTTTCACCACAGAATCATAATGGTGGTCATAAGAGACCCCACAGACTTTCTCAATCAACACATTTTGTAAACACAAGAGCCCTTTACAGGGCTCCTGTCACAGCATCTCTGTAATCTCTGTTACAAACACCAGACTTTGCACTTTCTTGGAATGGGAAGACCTGGTTTCTTTGTGTTTCTTTCACAAAATCTTCCCCCATACTCTGAGAAAATGTGTGTCTTCAGACCGACTGATCTGCCACACATCCTACAAGGGAGGCTTTCTAAAGCATTCAAGTATTTTTTAGTCTCATAACCCACCAACTCTGGAGAAGGTGCTCACTAGCAATTAGATACAGGAGTATTAAAGCTGAGATTTTAGTCCACTGCTTTTCAAGAACATGGTGTATTTATTTGTTTCCCCTGATTGTTTCCATCCTGGCTTCTCCCACCTGCTGGAATTGGATGATCTAATAGCACAAAATGTCTGGTAATCCAATGTGCTATCATCATGTTGTTAATAATCAGTGTCAAGGGAACTTCTGGGTATTCACAGTATTATTACTGGTCAGCATAATGTCAGTCTGATCAGCACACTCCTACCCACTGTCTGCAGATCTGGAGGCAGAGGAGACACACAAAGGCTGTTCACTGACAGTGGTGCTTGTCAGGGGACTGCTGCCCTTCACTGGAAGGTGCCACAGGCACACCAGTAAGATTTTGCAATCCAATAAGAGTTTGTGCTGTGCTGCTGCCAAAAGCTGTTAGTTGTAGGGGTCATATTTATCATGCCCCGTGTGAAAGCAGAGAGATGAGGTGGGGGAGCAGCTTTCTGCACATTAGCTAATTAGTAAAATGAGAAACAAATGAAGAAAGTAACAAACTGCCTATTGCCTCTTTCCTGACTTTGAGAGATGCTCTTCCATTTGCTTGACTAAATCCTGGGTGTGTCAGTATATATATGTTCTGCTGGCTTTAAAGCTTTAAAGTTCCTCTGCCAGATACACAGTAGTGCTCTGCATTGTTTTTTGTGTAGCCCTAGATTTATTCACTACAATACCTTAAGGGGTACTGTCCTTACACCAGCAAGTGGAAAATCGTGATCTGAAGCAATATAAATAGCATATTGCAAGGATCATGAGGCAGTAGATCACAGAGACTCTGTGCATATGGCTGTAAATAAGTACACTTGAGAGTTGGATGTGCACACCTGCTAGATGTGTTTTTATAGTCCCATTGATGTTTTGGAAATAGTACTGGGATGTCTGTGACTGAGAAATGCAGCATGAGAAGTCATTAAACTTTAAGGAATGGCAGGTTTGACAGATGCTGGTCACCTACTATCTTGTTGAGAAAGGTAATCTACACATTCCCTGGTCAATACCACATATTCCTCAGCTGTTCTGAAAAATGCTGCTTATAACAGAAATCCTGTGATTGAATGAAGTTGGTGAATTCCCACAAGTATAAAAAATTGTCATTGATTTTTAAAATGTCATGAGGCTGCTGTGAGGTTTTTTGGACTCATTCATATCAGATGCTAGAAAGAAGAGCAGAAAAATTGGACAGTTTGGGAAGAGGATTTTGGACTGTCAGCATCACCATGAAGGTGACAAATACTACCAGAACTGAGGAAGGGTCAGTCTGCAAGGCTTGCACAGTCATTGAAACACACAGCAGTTCCTTCAGAGGTCTGAGGGGACTGAATAGTTTGAAGCAATCACTTTTATTTACTACAATTTAGGCTGTGAAGAGATTCAGCTTTTTGAAATGGTTAATTCTTTAAGCAGTGCTGCAGTCCCACTAGGGAAGGGTTTATTCAGCCAGAGGATGGCAGCATGATGGATCCTGTTGAGTATGGCTGAATCTCCTCGTGGCTGCTCCCCATCATGTGGAGGGCATTTTGCACCCTCCCTATCTCCGAGTCATTTAGGGATAAAAAGAATGGGCAGACAGCAGGATTAGGCTTTATTCAAAGACCGCATTTTGTTGGGTAACGTGAAATAATTTCTTCCTAATTACGTTTGATGTCTGCAATTCTCACACTTATTGTTAGCTTCCACTAATGAGAGCAAAGCAAGTGCCTAAAGCAAGAGCTCATCCCTGAGGGCAGCACGCATGCGCGGGTGTGCGTGGAGCTCGCCTCTCTGCATGCAGGATGCTGGGGATAAATCACACGGAAAATGGGATTGTGCTAAACAAGCTCATCGAAATCCTGGATTAGGGATGATGCGACAGCACTAGATACATGAATGAGGGTGACAGAGAAAATCTGCAAAGGGCTGAGGCTCAGTTTTAGCTGCAATGGTACCTAGGGAGATTGGCAGTTTTCCCCTTTTAGTTTAGCTATTCATTTGCTGAAACCCCAAGGGAGCTATGGAAATTGTCCTTAGCATCAGGAGGAAGGCAGGAGAAGCAGGTGATTATTTATGGGTGATGAGCTGAAACTGAGCTACCAATACACATCTGGGCTCAACTGCTGGGAATAAATATTCTGAGCAGAACTGGTTTGGATTCTGTGCATGGGTGCAGAAGGGAGATGGGTGCTCATGGCCCTTGTCAGTCCTCTCTTCTGTGATCAATGTCCTGGTGGGCTCTGGTCTGCTGAAAGGAAAGGTGGCTTTGTAGTTACAATATTCCGAGAAGGCTGCATCTTCCACCAGCTTTCCAGCCTCAGACAAGCCACTGAAAGAGATCCACACACTATTTATTTATTTGTTTGCTTGTTTGTCTATTTAATTAAGGTGTGTTGGGGTCTCAAAAAGTACATCCATGCCTATGAACTTTGGAACATTGCATTAGTTGACAAACTCTCATTGACAGCAACATTTGTGTGCTTTCAAAAAGCCACGCGAATGCCAAGATCTCTTTAGACATCCAACTCTGTCTTTCAGTAGGACAGGGATCCTCGTTTCAGAGCATGGTTTGCATTTGCCTCTTTGTATGAGGAATTTCCATGGCTAACATCATCATTCATCACAGCAAAAGGCATGTCTAACATCATGATGGTATTGCTATTGTTTTGATAGTTGATGGTTGTTTTGTATTTCATAGGTAGCAGCATGAGTTTCCTTTGTCTGAGTAATTTGCTATGGCAAAAGGTCAGTGGAGCAATCAAGGGATGGCAGTGTCACCACAAAACACATCACCTCTGCACACTCCTTGGTTTAGAGAATGAACAGTGTCCTTAACCTTTCCAGCTCCACCTTGGGATGGGAGGAAACCCTGCCCCCATCAATTTTGCTCAGCTAGGGCCAGCAGATGTTTTGTTATTTATGGAAGCAAAGTCTTGCAGAGTAGATATAGTCTGTCCTTGGGCAGATGTGTCTCTCCATGTTAGACAATGGAGCTCCAAATGTACAGAGACATTTTATTTATGCTACTATAAAGGAGGAGAAACATTGTTCTGAGGAGAGGGATGATTTTAATGGTAGGCAGCAGGGAGTGGCATTTGAGGGCAAGGTCTCTCCAGAGGCACCTGTGTGACCACTGATGAAATGAAAAGTGTTTTCATCATGTCCAAAGTTCATTTCAATCATAATTGTCACCACCCCAGAATGGAATTTCTTATTGCTGGGGTCTGTTACGGTTCCTGTTTCTGCTCTCATGGAAGCAGGGCAAGTCACACTTCCCTGTCATTGCAACATCTGTTTCTCCCATCCTTTCTCTAAGGAAGTTGAGGCAAAATGCATTAAAGGGGTTACAATTTCCCCTTCGTGCTTCCCATACCTTTCAGCCCCCTGACATAGTCTGTATTTGAGGTCTAATTCAGGTTGTCAACACAGCTGAGAGAAATATATTAAATCTACCTTAATTTCCTTTGCAGTTTCAGTGGGGTGTGATATCATTCATTTTCTGCCCTGAGATGATTGCAGTTTTGCTTTTAGTTGTCAAACTACTGGCAGCTTTTATATAAGAGGAAGCCACATTTCTCTGCTGGGCAAAATAATTCATGGTGATATAAATGAAGCTTGTGGCAGTAAGAGAATAACATATTTTGGTAATAGAAATAGTCTTATTTCTCCAGTAAACAAGAGACCACATGGAGTCTGTGCAGCACTCTCTTTGGGGTAAAAGAATGGCATTAATAAAAACAGGTGAAACAAACTCAAGCAGGGAAGTAGCTGCTTCAAAATGTTATATTCTGGCTTTAAAAACAAAGGTGGTTTATTTGCTGGGTTTGTCTTTTGCTGGTTAATACTGACAAATTTAGGGCAGCTCCACTAAGAACTAGCTCATAGATTTCCACCTCTAAAAAATCCAACCATAAATCTTTATATTTTGTACCTCCTGATTGTAGGTAGTTAATCACAAGCACAACAGTTGCTTAGCTTGGATGACCTTGTAATTTCTGTAAAGGAAACAAATCAGGTGGGAGTACAAGATAAAAGCAGACTGGCGGGAATAAATTTCTCTTTATAGTTGGCTGATTGTAAAATGGAGAAATTGCTCTGAGCAAAATATTTAACCTCTCTCAGAAGTTACAGTTTGCATTTCCCCTCCACTTCAGTGTATTATGGCCTATTTAGCAACGCATGAGCAGGAGATTTAATGGAGGCAATCCTTATAAAACAGTCAAACATGTATTTAAAAGCTGATCCAAGTCAGGTTTTAAAAATTGTGTTTATATAAATGCTCATATATGTTCCCTATGGCTATTACGGTGAGTACAAGGAGAACTGCTAGAGAAGGAAGTCTGAGTTGTGTGCATGGTCATCCATCTATATCCAGAAACTCTGGAGTTTCACATGCAGGCTATTGTATGTGAGTAAACAGAGGTGACTTTCTGAAGAGGAGTCAGTAAGATTTAATGTTTGTGTGTGTTTTGTGTAGGACTAAGTGTCTTTTGGACAAATGTATCAAAAAAGCAATATCCTTACCATTACACCTGGTATAATTAAGTAATGTTAATGTTGTCTCTAAGACATAGTGTTAACAAAAGGATTGCTTAGAGATGAATGGGGTCCTTTTTTTCATATGTGCAGAAAAAAACTACAACTAGTCTTTTAGAGGTAGGTTTGGATAAGAATTATGTTCCTGTTTCAATGCATTTGGATTCACAAGCACTGCACAGACCATACGTGGGAATTAAACTAAGTCCTTAGCCTCAGACCTGACCATGTGAAATTACCATTTGTGTTAACAACTTTAGTGAAGAGGAAGTGTGAGCTATGAGAAGTGTGTGAGAAAGAGGAAGTGTGAGTGTGAGAAATGTGTGGTAGATCACATCAATGTGTCTCTAAGTGTGCAGCCAGTAATATTCATTACTTGCCTTTCTGATAATAAATAACAAACCAGCAAACTACAGGGAAAGCACATTAGCACCCAGATTAATTCAGTAACCTGGTTCTTCACTGACATCCCTGAATTCAGGAGGTAGCAACATTACTGGTTAATTAATAATTAATAAAATAAGCGTTCAATATATTGTATTTGCTCAATGAGCAAGCATCTATAATGTCAGGCTAGACTATTTATATGCAGAATATTGGAGTTTTTCAGCATGCTGGAAAAGTCTTCAAGATTTCCTTTATTGCAGTAATCAAGACAGAAATGCTCTTCCTGCCTCCCTGCAATCAGCTGGCTTTGATTTAAAAGCCTTGCAAGCAGGGACCCTGCTCTCAAACATCAGGGGCTGCAGAGGAGCCAGCCTGCTTCTTCACTGGGAGCAGGCATGGCTCCTGGACCAGGGCCCTGTCTCTCTACAAGCTCAGGGACATCATTTACCTGGTGGGCTGGCAGATGGCACCTTGGGTGCACCCAGACCCCTTAGGGGAGCATGCAGGGAGGTCACAGATTCACGTCACCATGGAATGGTTTGGGTTGGAAGGGACCTTGAAGACTACCTGATTTTAACTTCCCTGCCATAGGCAGAGACACCTCCCACCAGACCAGGGAGCTCAAAGCCCCATCCAACCTGACCTTGAACACTTCCAGGCATGGGGCATTCACCACTTTTCTGGAGAATTTGTCTCAGTGCCTCACGATCCCCACAGCAAATAATTTTTTCCTAATACCTTATCTAAACCTTCCCTCTGTCAGTTTAAAGCCATTCCCCATTGTCCATGTGACAATGCCCTTGTGAAAAGTCCCTCTCCATCTCTCTTGTGGGCCCCCTTAAGGTACTGGAAGGCTGCTCTGTGTAAAGTGTGTGTAAACTCCCTCCTTGGGAGCCCCTCACAGAAGGTACAGAGAAAGATCTCTGCTCATCTTCCATGAAGGTGTTTTCATAGCCCCATCAGCTGGCCCACCTCCACTTAAACCTGCAGGCAGCGTGGGAAACAAGCTTCTTCAGCCTCTGGCTGCACTGGGAAGTTGGATTACCCAAACCATGCTCCAATTCTGGCTTTCCCAGAGCACCTTGTGTCCGTATATGAGGACTTCCCTGGCCTGGGGAAGCTTTAATATCCAAGATTCAGCTATAAAAGAAAGAGAGCAGGCAGCCCCTCTGACAGGAAGTGGCTTGTTTGGAGCTGCATCAGTCTCCAAGCGGGGAGCAACTTCTCTGACAAGAGTTTGGTGCCTTTACATCTCCCCATCATGGGATTCCCCAGCTGATCCCAAAACCCCGCTCTGCTAGTTTCAGGAAAAGGAGTGGCTGATGTTCCAAAGCCAGAAGATCCCCTGAGACTCTACCTTTTTCTGGTTAACAACTGAGTGTAAATGCCTGGTGTCCTTCACCTTCAGGTTGTGCCAGAACCATTCACCCTTCCCTTGTTTGAGCAGACATAAAAGATAAGATAGGCAGACCTGGGCAATTCCAAGCATTATAGAACCATGTGATATTCCACCATCCATTTCATCTTCCCCTTCGGACTAGACTAGCAAAGAAAATCTAATACTCTACTGCAGTTAAAAGAGCTGCCAATATTTTGCGCTGTTTAATGCCAGAAAAGGGCTCCATCATGTTTTCTAATGTGACATGACAGATTAAAAAAGGCTCAGTGGTGGAAAGATGATTTTTGCCTCTGAAAGCCATCATATAGGACACTTTTTTGGGAGGGCTTTTTATTTCCCTTTGTCTTTATTTCCCTTTGCTTTGTCCCTAATTCTTCTCTTCAGAGTCTTTATTCTGTCTTATTTCTCACTGTATTTCAGTAATGCTTGTAATTTCAGTAATGCTTGTAGCCCCTGCCACCCCACCTTGGTTCAAGATTCCGTGCAGCACTTGGCCTGAGTCTGAAGGATTTTGGAGCAGATATCAAAACAGTGATGGGGAAATGCAAAGCATCAGTAGAGGAATACCAGGCATGACAATTCACTTGTCTCAGCATCCTTCCTGATGGTTGCACACTTGGCTGCCTCAGATTTGATTTTCCCACTTGCCCATCACTGTACCTTGTCTTTCCCTCAGTTCTGTGCACTTGTCACTAGTCATGTCATGTTTTAACAATTAGGGCATGTGTTAAAATCTTCCAGAGAGCAGTGCTGCCTCACTATTCAGCATAAAAGTATAAATGGAAGGATGAACTTGACCCAGCATTACTGAAGATTCAGTGCCATCCTTATTTTCTTTAATATTTCTTTGACTGATCTTGTCAACTAGGAGAAGTGCTCAAAGACAAGAAGGAAAGCAAATGTCACTCCTATATTCAAAGAGGAGTCAGGGAATTATAGGCCCGTTGACCTCACATTCATCACTAGGAAGGTGATGGAGAAGCTAATCCTGGAAACCATATTCAGGCATGTAAAGGAAAAAAAAGAGTCAGCAACAGTCAATGTGGATTCACAAGGGCAAGTCATGCTTGATTAATGTGATGAACTTGTGAAATTACTGACCTGGTGGACAACCAGGGAGCAGTAGATAATGTCTGTGTAGATTTCAGTAAGGCTTTCAACACTGTAAAATTCCTCAGGTGTCCAAGAATGGCCCCAGCCACTCAGACTTTTCAATCCATTTGCCCATCCAGTCCAGAGGCTGCTGTTTAGTGGCACAGAGTCCAGCTGGACTCCAGTACCCAGCAGCATACCCCAAGGGGTCAGTGCTGGGTCCAGTCCTCTTTAACAACCTTCATTAATGATCCGGATGACGGGCAGAGAGGATCCTCAGCAAACTTGCTGGTGACACCCAGCTGGGAGTAGTGGGTGATGCACTGCAGGATAGTGCTGCCATCCAGAGGGACCTTGACAAGCTGGAGAAATGAGCTGGCAAAAATCTCATGAAGTTCATCAAAGGCAAGTGCTAATTGCTGCACCTAGGAAGGAATGACCCCATGGACCAGTATATGTTGGGAGCCACCCAGCTGGAGAGCAGCTTGGCAGAAAAGGATCTGGGGATCCTGATGGACATGAAGTTGGACATCAGCCAGCAACTTGGTGGGCGGAGGGGGGGAAATGGCTAATCGTGTTCTGGGCTGCATCAGAAAAAGTATTGCCAGCAGACCAAGGGATGTGATCTTTCCCCTCTACTGAGCACTGGTGAGGCCATATCTGGAGTGCTGTGTCAACTTCTGGCTCAGAATCACAGAATATTGAGTTGGAAGGGATCTGCAAGGATCATCAAGACTCCTCTGTAGAAAAGAGATATGGGCATATGAGAGACAGTCCAACGAAGGGCCACAATGATGATGGAGATGATGAACTGGAGCATCCTCCCTGTGGAGAGCACCTCCCTGAGAGAGCTGGAACTGTTGAGCCTTGATAAAAGGCTCAGGAGATCTTATCAATGTGTATCAATACCTAAAGGAAGGGTCCAGTGGGGACAGAGCCTGGCACTCCTCAGTGGGGCCCAGTGACAGGACCAGAGGCAACAGGCACAAACAAAACAATGAGGTTCTCTCTAAACATCAGTAACATTATTTCTACTCTGAGAGTGACCAAACACTGCCACAGGTTGGCCAGGGGGATTGTGAGATTTCTCTCTGTGGAGATATTCAAAAGTCATTTGGACACAGTCCCAGCTCTAGGCAGAGGGGTTGGATCAGATGGGCTTCAGAGATCCGTGCCAGACCTACCATTCTGCAATAACACAGGTATGAAAAGAACAGACAATGTCAATGTCTATTAGCAACATCTTTAGGTTTTGAAATGTGTGGCATTGTTGGCTGATTTTTTGTGTGCCTTTGGCCAAATTCTGTCTCAGACTTCCCCAAATTCTGCTTCCCTTCACTCTCTGCAGCCTAAGGTTTCAATGAATATGTTTCATAAAGCTATTCCTCTGCAATGCTTGACTAATGTCTTCTGATTTGGGTTATTGCACAATGGCTGTGCCAGCACAGACAATTTAGCCAGGTCACAAGCTTTGACAAATGCCTGTCTATGGCATGTAGACTGTAGAAGTCTGTAGCTTACTCCAGTCCCAAGAGAGTGTGGGATTAGCTCTTGTAACCAAACTCCTTGTGTTCTGCCCTATGGAAAAAGTTACCAGGACTCAGTTTTTAAACAAGAACATCTCACAGACATGCTGCATTCACAAGGAAATCAACTCCAGACACCCAACTTCCTTCAACAAGCATTTCTCTCAGCCCTGAACTTCCTCATCCCCTCAGTCCATCTCTCCTATAGCAAAAAAAAAAAAAAAAAAAAAAAAAAAAAAAAACCACCAAAACAAAAACACACCACAAAAACCCCGGAGTCCCACTTTCCCTTCCAAGAGTTTTCAGCGTCCCTCGACCCTTGTATAGCTCTTTTCTGCTTTTCTATCTGAAGCAAAACCTTAAGATTGGCCTTCTACATTTTCTGTCTGTGGGTGAATCCAGAGACAGTAATCACAAAATTATTGTTCTTGCTCACTTTGTTCTTGCTCACTTTGGAGAATTGGGAGCTTGGTCTCTCACAAACATCCCAGAGGGCCTGCAGTGGTGCTGCCTGGTATCTAGACAGCAGCAGGGATCTCCAGTAATGCATTGTACAGGAGTGTTCTGATGTCTCTAAAGAAGAAAACAGAGTGGAAGCATGTATTTAATGTACATTTTGCTAAAAACACTGCTCAGAGGAGTTTGAAAAGCTGACAGAGTGTAGTAGTTGTGAGATATTCCCCCCCACTCATGCTCCTTAGCAGCTGGTGTTCATTAGCTGGGCTCAGCAGAGCAAAGTTGTTATTAGCATTAAATAATCTCTAGTCATAAGAGTAGGCTTACCACCCAATAAACTATAGGCTACAGATGTAAATTCAATCTGCCTGTAAAGCAAAACACAAGTCCACATGGCTGTGGCCATTGGGGCTGGAAGGAGGGCCTGAGAGGGTGTATCCTTTTACTTCTGCTCAATGTGGATGAATGAGAAATTGCATGTTTTAAATTAATAAAGAAGGTGAGCAGAACTGGGAAGGAGGCACTGTGACTGTTTGCCCAGGCCATGCTAGCCAGCATATTTTAGTCCAGTCTGCAGCCTCTCATAGCAGTAGATGCAGTTTCCAGGTCTACAAACACTTTGTGCATCATCAGTAAATACTCAGAAGGGATTTTTGTCAGGGTGACAGCGATGATTTCCTTTGCTGCCTTCTTCCAAGCCCCCTGTCCTTGCCATCACTGCAGCCAGATATGCAGAAAACAAGTGTATGCCACAAAACCAGGGCACTGAACGCCCAGGACAGAAGTATTTCAGTCTTGGCATTTGAGTGTGCCCTGCAGGGAAATCCAGGCCTCTTCTATGGCATGTCAGCAGCCACAAACAAACATACTGTGCTCAGCTTGAGTACAAAGTATTTTAAATATTAATTCTCTTCAGCCTTTCTGCCTGAATGCCAGCTGCAAAGCTATTCAGTAAGGAGCTCAAAAACCAGTCAATAATGTAAGGCAGTCTTTCTTTAGAGGGCAAACAATTGGAAAAAATGTGGACTTTGATAGCACCCTCATTTGAAATATCACAGGAAAGATATCTACAACACCTTCCCAATGAGATTTAAGAATTGAAGTGTCTGAAGTGTAAAGGAAAAATTATTCTTTAGATCAACAGAGCCAGGAGTAGTTTTCTCTCCCATTTTGCATAAGGAAGATATCATTGGGCATTCCCTCCCCCTCCATAGTACAACATCAACTCTACTTAGTGAAAAAAAAATAATGTAAAGAATACTGGTACCAATACTCATGCCAGCAGCTAGAATGTGTAATGAAGCAGGTTTTCACATTAATGAAGTGCCAGGTAGAACAGGGGGATGTACAGGCACCTGATAGCAGTCGGAAATCTGAGTGTGGAGAAACTTCAGTAGGGACTGAATTGAGCTCTCAAAACTTGAAGGAGAAAATGTAAAAAGCTGATGCCACACTATGCAGGGGACAAAGAGAAAGGCTGCAGCCTGCTCAACATAGCACAGAGGGTTTGAATGTCCCTCTGGAGGTCTTTTGTTTCACAAGGGGGGGTTGTTTATTTTGAAGTTAAGTGTATTTGCCTGGAAATAGGATCTTTGTTACTTTGGAGATTATTGATTCCCGCTGCTAATTCCCTATTTGATGTGATAAGCCTCTTTATAGCATTCCATTTGTTTTGCTGTGGAAATATGTACAAAGCAACAACAGAAAAAAAGCTTATCACTTTGTAGTCCAAATTTAGCCTCTAGGTAATTATGTGTATCTCAGTAAATTCAAGAGAAGAAAAGGCAGATGGGACAAGAATTCTCCTGGGTAAAAAATATTTTGTCATGCTTTTAGGCCACTAGATTTGAACCTAAAGGTGATAGTATAACTGTGGAATAATTGTATCTAATATCTTTTCAAAATGCAAATATGCAGTTTCCTAAGGCATGGGGTTTTTTTTATTTTAACCAGGTAAAATAATTTCATCAGTGTTTCTTTTTAGAGCTAGACATTTTTGCTATTTTCTGTCTCTGGTGCTGCATGTTTTCATTGACATTCCATGAGGTGCTAGGATTTCTAAAAAAATCTTTCTGACCTTTGCTAATGCACAGAGGCAGAAGTAGGCTCTGGCAGTGAAGAAATACACACCAGCTGGGAATTTATACAATGGGCAAATCTCTGGATAGGGTGGTGAAACATGACATTCTCTAGAAAGAGAAGAAATTATTATGCAGTTGTTGATGCAGATACAAACATGCAAAGACCCAGTCTGACCAGCAGATATCCCCTGAAATGCTGAGGAATGACCAAGGCACCTGCACTTTGCAGTTTGCAATGCAGATGCTGGGGAGAGTTCTCCTTGTAATCCACCTCAGTAGATTTGTGCTTGGAATCACTGTAGCAGTTATTGGAAGGAGAATTGTGCCTACTGGACTTGGTTGAATAATGGATTTTTTTGCATTTGGTATTCAAATGGAACAAAATAATTAACAAGTGGAATAGGGAAAACTGACTAAAAATAGCAAGTACAGGCATCATTAATTTTTTTATTACACACTGAAAACTAGCATTTCAGGTCAGAATTAAATATTGTCTAGTGCGTTTTTAATGCTTTTTAAATGTTATTGCTTTTGAGAAAAGTGTGTCTAGTGAGTTGGTTTTTTTCAGCTGAAACTACTCACTAAGTTTGACCTCACCTTGCAGATAGTTTCTGACCTTCTAGAACTCAATTTTCTTGCAATTTTAGTTTGTCACAAACATTTCAGCCAGTCCCAGTTCTTAATCTTCAAGTGAAAATTTTAGGCACAGCCCTTTGCAAAAAGTTACTACTATTTATCATCTGCCTTTCATGAAGTCTGGGGATCTGAAATCCCACAATCTGGGGAACTGAAATCCCTCTGTCACAAAATAGTTAATTGCTCTTAGAGCTCTCAAATTTGTTTACTTCCAGGAATTTTCCACTTCAGTAACAAGACAAAGTATGGGTACCATGCTATTTCCTATGCATCTTTTCTACTAAAAACTGAATTATTGTGGTTTTGAATTGCTAACACTCCCAACTTCTGTTATAAAAGCCTATATTTAGAGTTCCTATATTGCGGCTGTTCCAAGTCACTGAGTATTTTAGCTTTTGATTCATTTAGCAGAAAGGGTGTGAGTTGGGGGGTTTTTTTGACATTTACCAGTGTAAAGTGCCTTTTTGGAGATGAATTTTGTTCTTGCACTATTGTTCGTTTGCCTTTCTTCATGCTGGCACTGGTAAAATGGTCTACAACAAACTAATATGGTGAGGGGGTATATGTGATACAGGCTGATAGAGCTGGGGTTGTTCAGCCTGGAGAAGAGAAGGCCCCAGGAAGACCTTAGAGCAGCCTTCCATTGCCTAAATGGGCTTCTCAAGAAAGTTGGACAGGGACTTTCTACAAGGGCATGTAAAAAGGGGGGACAAGGAGGAATGGCTTTACACTGAAAGATAGTGGGTTTGGATTAAATATTAGTAAGAAATTCTTTTCTGTGAGGCTAGTGAGACACTGGAACAGGTTGCCCAGAGAACCTAGGGTACCCTCATCCCTGGAAGTGTTCAAGGCCAGGTTGGATGGGGCTTTGAGCAACCTAGTCTAGTGGAAGGTGTTCCTGCCTATGGCAGGGGGGTTGGATCTAGGTAATCATTGAGGTCCTTTCCAACCCAAACCATTCTATGGTAATTTCTCTCTCTGTACTTTGAGTGGTCTGCAGCTGCTGTAGTAACAGAGGAGACTTTATTAAGTTGGCTGTGTATATGTTGAGATTGACATCAGCTTGCTGGTGAAGCTCCCCATCCAGATTTCCTTCCTTAAAATGAACTGCTTTTTTTACATTTTGGATAGAGATTTTCCATGATGGTCACAGACTACTTGGACTGCCAAGCAAAGTTGGTTTATTTGTTTACATGTTTAAAATGTCCCTGGCTTGATATTTTAGGGTTACAGTTGTGTTAGTGAATATGTGAATAAGAAGATAAGGTGCTGCTGCTTTTTTCATTAAACAAATTCCATATTGGCAGTGCTAGAAGTGCAACATACCTGCTAATGCACAGGTGATGTCACAGAGGCCTATCAGGAGGTCTGATCTCCAAGCTAAACTGAACATAGGGAAGATGTTTCCTCCATGAGGTGTTTCAGCCCTCAGCCCTTCCTCAGAGCCAGCAGCTGCTTCTCAGGGTAGGTTGCATTTAAGTTTCTGGCAGCAGATTTCTCAGAAGAGGATCCTTAGAAGATTGTGTTGCTGGGAAAGTTCACTGGGGCTTTAAAAGGTGAAGAGCTTGGGGGAATGGGGCTGTATTTTCATTGTCACCCCTCAGCCTCCCTCCGTGTTTTCTTCCCTGGTCCCACAGAACATTTTCCCACCTAAAGCATTGCTTTTAGTCTCCATCCCAAGGTCATGCCAGAAACACAGAGGTAACTGCTTTATTCCTATATCAAATATGTTCCAACATCCAAGCTTCCCTGAGCATCAGAAGCCAGGGTGGGGAAAATTCCAATAGAGAAGGAGATTCTGCTCTTCTGGCTCATACTTGGAGATGGCTTTACTTTTAAGAGTGTAACTAACTTTTATTTACTGCTTTAAGTATATTTGTTCACCGAGACAAAGCAATATTACTGTACAGAGATTTTAAAACAAGCCATTCAGTAATGCCTATAGACAGCAACCATATCTGTTCAGGTCAGATTGATTATTTTTGGTGCCATTTTATTCAAGTCATTTACAGATTGACCTTGAACTGTGAATTATGACATCTGTAGATTTATAAATTCGGCTTTTAATTCAATATTATCACATTTGGTGAAGAAAATGTCTTCTCACAATGCTGTATAGACAACAGAAGGACAATTGCTAACATTTTAGAACATTTTTTTCTCTATTACAATGGGTCCTAACATCCATCTGTTTTTTCTGGCATGCTTTGGATTTTCAACCAGCATTTAGTACATTTTACACTCTGGATTTCTAGTACTCAAAAATATCCCATTTTTATTGTTCCGAAAATACATTCTTGAATTAGATACATAATAAATTCCCTCTTCTAAAAAAGATTGTTCTTTGTTTCCTACTGCAGTTGTTGGATATTTTGTTCTTGGGACTAGGGATAAGAGATTTGAGAAGTAATGCCGCAAAACTTGTGTGGTATAACTATCTTAATTAAGCTGTGCCTCTTTTTTTTTAATCGTTTAAACTTACATGATCTTATTTTATGTGAAGAGCCAGCATTTGGCTGACAGCTTTGATGTTAATGGAACAGCACAGTAATTAAATGGAGGAGGCTCCATTTTAGAGGTTGAGGTGTGAGGTATGGTCCTGCAATGTTCCACAAACCAGTAGGCATCTCCCAGTTAGTATTATTGAACATGGGGACAAAATCTAGATTTGTGTGTCTATCACTGGTTGGCATTATCTTTAGAAAAGAAATGAAGTCGTTCCTTGGGAAAATGCAATTGTCTGCATTATTATAGTCGTCTAATGGAAGAGTGATGACCTGGGTATGTCATTATCTACAGTGTTTCTAGTCAGAGTTATAGGGCTATCTAGTCATTGTTTCATTTCTTTTAATAAATACAGAGTTCATGGTCCAAAATATTTCTGCTTTATTTGGGTATTTTAAAGAAATTTGTTCCATATATGATGAAAGATGTAACCTTATGCAAACATAATGAATTTTTAAAATCTACATTTTGAAGATGATATTCTTTTCCCGGGAGACTTGCTCTGGGCTGGCAGTTCTTTCTCAGGAAGCTTGTAACTTTCCAAAGAATAAATCAAAATCATAATAATTGAATCCCTCAGTGAGCTGAACCAGAAAAAATGGCATCATTTGAGCCATGACTCAAGAATAGATTCACATGATCTAAAGAATGGGAAAACAAATTGGTCAGTTGTAAGAGTTTTAAACAAAGAGCCAGCTTGGTTATATTTCTCACTATACACAGATGCTTGAGCAAGCAGAAAATTTGCTGATTAGTTTTCCCAAAAATCCTCACTGCAATCTAGACTAATCGGAGCTTTAAAGTCTATATTGAAGCTGTTTCTCAACACAAAATCAAGTCTGGGATAAGGATAATTTTGGGGGGTAGTAAATGACTGCTTAGAGCCTGAATTAAAGTCTGAATAATTTCAGTTGTAAATCTGATTTTCCTGTAGAGCCCAGCTGGAAACACAACTGCAGATGTGTTACGGGAAATAAAATTACTTTGGCTCACATTCCAGATTGTTCTGTACTTCTTGCAGTGCACTAATGCTGAGCAAAAGCATTGCCTCTCTCCTCAGGGTTATGGGACTGTTGTAGCTATCCTGGATCAAATGTCAAGGGAACACAATCAAAAGTCTAGGAAGCACTCTGGGATACTAAGGCAGAAGTAGTACCTTGCCAGTAAGGGACTGTCAGAAAATACTTTTATCTGCAACTGATACTTAGCAGTTTTTTAGACTTTCACCAAAAGCAAATACTTCCTACCAAAATTGTCTAACTGGTTCTCTGCTAAACCATCCCAGTGGTGCTTCACCCATTTTCCTAGGGATGAACAGGCATCTCTGCCCACGTTGGTCTGCTTTAGTCATTGCCACAGGCTTCTTTATAGCTGCAGAAGTATCACCATCTCCCAGAGGCTGAATATTTTAAATCAACAGGGAAGTGGAGAGCAGTCATTACATGATAACTGAGTCATGGCAAACACTCCTTATGATTTTATTGCCCTAATTTCTCAGGAAAATGACTTATAAAGTGTATTATCATGACTGATACCAGGAGACTTGTCACGCTGACCTGTGAGTGAGCTTAAAGAAAGTAATAATCCTACAGATTAGCAAACATCTAATGGAGTCTAGTACAAGAATTTTATTGGTATATAACTGTTACACTTGCTTCTTTGGGTAGGGATTTTCTATTTAATATGCCCTCCGTTTATTCATTCATTGATAAAACTACATTTAATCCCATTTTATAAATCCTGTTTAGGAGAATGATAGTCCTCTGTAGACTCTACAGTCTGGCTGGCAAAATCTGGGCTGTCACTGCAAAGAAAGTGAACCTCCAGGCTTACAATGATTTTTTGCTCATTGTGCAGTGATGTAAGGAAAGGAGGTAGTTCATTCTTGCCCTCTGCTAACAGTTAACTGCTAGAAACAAATACAAGATTTTCTTCTTTTCTGTTTTTCTCTGAATTTTCTGTACATGGCATGGGAGTGCAAAGAGCCCCTGACAGCCTTTACTTGGTTAATTCTGCTTTGTTATCAGCATTATTATTATTGTTGGGAAAGGCAAGGTAAATTAACACTCTTTACTCCCATTGAATTTTCCTCATGTGGAATTATTTTGCTGATGTAAATCAGTGTAGTTCTACTGGCTTCAGTCATGCTTATTTATGTCAATTAAAGAGCAATGTGACAAGTAGTTCTTTGTAGCAGCTGGCTTCTCATGTGCCCAGCTCAGATTTACTGCTCTGTTAGAGCAGTGTCTAGGGTAGTATGAGCCCAGTTGCTGCTGATTAAGGATATTTGCACGTACAGAATAAATTCAGGAGTTGCTCCAGAGGTTATGCCCCATTGTGCTCAGAAGTTATTTTACATCAGGGTGACTTAAGTCATGAGGAGCAACTGTGTGAGCACAACTTGGCTCAGAGATGCCTTTGGAATATTCTGGACGTCTCACCATCCTGCTGTGTCCCTGTCATGTCCACCAGTCCTGTTCATGGGTCCCACACACCAAATGTTACCATTCAAGCACTGGAGAGCTGCTGAGTTCTGCCTTTTGTGTCTGCAAACACTCACAGTTAATAAGCCTGGCAAGTGGGTGGGGAAGCAATTTCCAGCAAGCTCTGTATTGTATCCAGCTATTATACTTGCATGTGACCCTACACTAGGCTCTTAAATTCTCTTGTCCTCTGGACTGAGGCAAAGATGAATTCCTGACACACAGAAAACACATATCCCACATGATCCTGTTCACACAACAACAAGCTGGATGGCATAAACCAGCTTTTTCTTGGAGCCCATCCACAGCAAAACAAGAGATCAAGGAGAGAAAACCCATGACTCCTGGTAGGAGACGGCCAAGACAGCCAGGAGCATCTCACCTCAAAGGTGCTGCCAGACAAAAGGGCTGCAAAAATCTGAGCCAAGGCCCCATAAGGAGTTGGCTGCTGGCCTGAGAGCCCTCGGGGAGTGGTCACACTGCAGAGCAGGCTAAGCAGCACTGTGTACTTCATTTAAGTGTTTTGTCATGCCCAAGGACATGTTTTTCCTTTTATTGCTCCTGCAGAACACTGACACATAGAGCAGAAACTTTTCATTCTGAGTTCTCAGTTTGCTGGGGAGGGTCCAAACAGTAGCATCCATCAGTGAAAATGCTGCCTTTCTTTCCTGTTGGTCCCTGCACCAGCCAATATTTTAGATCTACAGCAACTGATTTTGCATGATTGTCCCTTCTGGCCCCAAACTCCTACTTACCTGCCATAATGTGACCAGCCCAGAGCAAATTCAAAGCAAGCAAACAAGCAAAAAAAAATAAAAACACCCAACAAAATAAGCCTCACTACACTGTCCTTATGAAGAACTGCTCTTATTGTCTAGTACAAGGAGTGTGATGCATTTGAACATGCAGAGAATTAATTCAGAAAATTGGTTTGCTGTCAAGTTTATCTTTGTAAATGTGAGCAATTTTTACTGACAAACTCATTTGGATATTATTTTTTCAGTGAAATCCCAGCAAGGCCTTCCTTATGTCACCATAAATCTTAGGAAGCTTTCCTTTGTAGTAAAACCTTTGTCACAGTATATTTGCAAAACTGTTGTAATCGATATTGCAGAAATATATGAAGTATAGACCAAGCAATACATTGTAAAGCACCAATTACAAAACACTTTCCTATCCTCTTGAATGCCTGAAGCACATTGCAAAACTGTATGGATGACACAGTGAAGGTCAGGCATGTTGACACATGAACATTTTAAATACAGAAAGTGCTGTTAGAGGTGGTTACTTGTTGAGGTCTGTCTCCCCTGTTCCTTGGCCAGACACCTGCTCTTACTTTGTTTGATGAAACAGCCAGAGTTACTTTTCTGATCAACAGCAGCACCACACATCTCCCTCCATCCTTACAGTTTGCACAAGCAGATCTGTTCTTTGCTGTAGCACCAGGTTCCTTCCTCACCTCCATTTTCTCCCATTTATTCTGATTGTGCTGCTAATGAGACACCTTTTTCCTGACCTGTGGCCTCCTGACTGGCTCATGCAGCCCCTGTGATGTTAAATTAAATAAGGCATAGCAGCAAGCCAGCAATCAAACTACTGAAATCAACCTGTGCAAGCTAGGTGGGCTTCATTAACAACTTTTCATTCTGGGCAGGACAGGAAGGAAGGCAGAAGAGGGGAGCTATCACCACTGATGTTTGCCAAGGTCAGAGCTCTATGCTAGAGATGGTTTACTGAAAGTGAGTGTGGAAAAATGTCTTTGCAGCCATAGTAATAAAGCAAGAGCTGCTTGTGTTTCTTGATTTACATTATCTGTAACTAGTATCAAGATTTTCAAAGATTAACAGAGATGTTAACAGCTGTTCAGCATCTGGAAAGCCTAGAAATTAGGTGGCAGAAACAAGAGCTTAAATGGTGCTGTTCTGAGGAGCTGGTGGAGGTGTTTGTGTGCCCCAATAGTTTGGGGGCAGAAGTCACTGTAACAGCATAGAAGGAATTAAATTAAATGAGCAAGAGACCATGAAAAGAGATAATTGGGAGAGCTTGGAAGGGAAGGGCTGTGGAAGGGGCTGGGTTTATTTGAAGAGCTCATCAAGGAGGGATTTACAATGAAGGAGCAGGAGCAGACTCGGTCAGTCCCAAGGGATGATGGAAATGGGAATTTAACAGCAGTTCATGGAGATGAAAGCAGATACTGGTACTGGAGGCCAGAAACCTCTATGGCTTCTATTCATGACCTTCTTCATCCTTCAGTGATGCTTTACTACTTGCACTGTAAGGACTAATTAAGATTTTGTTCCACTACAATAATACCTTAGCTTTTCCTACTGCCTAACTCACATTATTAGAAACTTGGGATTATAAAACTCTAGAAGTGTTTGCTAATCCACGAATGAATCTATCCAAAGTGGCATGGCTTTTTCTGCTGTGCATCACTTAAAAGTGGCAGTCACCATTTAGGCAGGAGCACTCTGCAGACTGAAAAGGGTGGATAATGGGATCCACAAAGTAATTTGACTCTTGATGAGGAACATGGGTATCATTGGCTGGCTTTCACTTGGGGCTCTACCAGACAGTGTGGGGAAGAATCCCATGGTCTCTAGGTCCTGAGCAGCACAGGAGTAGAGGGTGCAGATAACAACAAGGGTATTCTTGGAGGAAATGTGTGTCCTCTTGCGTGGAAGAAATGCCACAGAAACATGCAGTGAAAGCTTAGTTTAAATGCATCTACTTCATTGCAGGTACCTCACTGAACACATGGAAGATGTGGTCCCTGTTCTAAATCTCTTCTGTAGGTAGATAAAACTTCTGCCTTCTGTTAGAAATGTCCTAGTGTGAACTGTTTGTGACAGAACAGTTATCTGAGTCCTTCAATCCCTGTTTTCTTGGAATCTGGAGGACTTTTGGGGAGGGTTTTCTCCTTTCTCTTTTTCTATGATGTCTGTTTCTGTAGAAGCCATCCACATGCTGGATGGCTGGAGTTCATCCTGAACACCCCTCTGATGCATCCTTTTGAAAAGCATCATGGCATGGGGGATTGAAAACATTTATAATACAGTTCCTGCAGACATGTGTGGTGGGGCTAAAAGAGACAACTTCTTCTTTTTTGGTTCTCATGTGATGCTAGAAATGAAGTAGTTCCAATTGCTTCACAGTCCTAAGGCAAAGTCTCCCATTAGCAACAGCTACTGTATATTAAAGATGTAATGGCAAGCACTTGAATAGCACTTTCTGTCTTCAAAGTACTTTGCAGACATTCTTTACTTCTGAATTAAGGGTCAGTTTCTGTCCCTTTTAACACTTTTCTAATGAGATAAATGTTCAATCTGCTTTGAGAAAGGGATAAAGCTCCTGACTCCAAATTCTACACTGAAATAGGGCTGTGTTGTGCTGGTTTGTTTTCATGGTGTAAAGTGCTCCCAAAGGACATGCAGCTGGTATCACCTCTGCTGCTGGAGATCTTCAGAGTGTAAAATCAGGTGCCTGTAAAGCTTCTGTCTTCAAACAGCTGGTGTGGGAGGTGGGCTCCTACCCAGTGCTTGTTCAGCCCTGTGCTCTGCAAACAGTGTGAGGGGCAGGGGTCTTGAACTGGCACACACATGAGCTCCTGGCCCTGGAGAAGGCTGGGGATGCACGTGCACCAGCAGCTTAGTCCCTGTGTGGTGAGGAGCCATTTTCAGACATCTCTTATCCAGCCTTGCAGGGCCAGCTCCATTTCAGGGAGCTGCTGTGCCCAGGGTCAGGGCAACATTCCTTGCAGAAGATGAAGCCATGCAGCATTCTTATCATTTCCTATCAGTGCCCAGTAATCAGTAACTCACAGGGAAGCTGGTCCAGTTGACAGAGACTGGAGTCCTCAAGTTGGAAATGTCTCTTAGTGACCAAGTCTGAAGGAAGAGAAGGCTCTGTCATGTCACTGGTATCATTGACAAAACACCCATTCACTTGGATAAAAGTATGAGGATGCCCAACAGTGCTGACTTCTGATGTCATCTCTCTGGTTTACTTTGTTTTGCAAAGACCCTTTTGTGCTTGCTCTGTATTCTGAATATTCAGGTCATTCCTACATACAGAGCCCCCATTTGTAATTAGATTGTGGGGTTTGTTGACCCTATTACAGACAGATTGACTAGCAAGTCACACTGATCCTTCAATATAGGATTTAATAAAAGCCACAAGAGGAGGAGGAGGTTGCTATTGTTCTGCCCTCAGTGCTGCCAAACAGTCCCTTGTTTTTCTGTGTCTGTGTGTTCAAATGCTGTGTGAACCAACGGGGCGCAGTCAGGAGGCTGGCGAGGGGGCAGCGAGAGGGTCATCTGGATCCTAGCTAGAAATACTTGTGCAAGTCAGGAAGAAGGCATGGAGGGAAGGAAATTAAGTGGAGACATCTGTGTGGCTTAGCTTTCAGCAGCTCTGCCTGGGGTAGGGGTGGGAGAGTCATGCCTAAGATGACATAACATATTTTGTCTTTCGTGGGTTGGAAACAGAGGAAACTGCGAAAGCGAAGCATGGTGTGTGTCACGCATGGTCCAGGCATACCAAGTACATAATGGAGCAGTGTCAGTGCTTTCTGTTCTGCCTTTCACACCCCAAAGTGACTCTTCAAGGCAGAGAACTGAGGAGAATATGATATGGTCCAAAAACTGATCTTGGACTTTTTTCGCAGACGACTGAGCCAGAGGCCGACTGCTGAAGAATTGGAGCAGAGGAACATACTGAAACGTAAGTCCTGATGCTGCTGACATTTAACCTGAAGCCAGATAATTTGGGTTAGGTTTCATATACATTTGGTGGTTTTTATAAACATCAGATTTTCTCTGTAAGCATCACTGATAATAATTAAAAATAATAAAGGGCATCGTAAGTGCAAATAAGCATGAAAGTCTGTAATAACATCTGAATCTGCAGAAACAGTTCTTTCAAATCAGATTCAGTAAATTTACAAGAATAAACAACCTAAGGGGAAAAAATCCTAGGTTTTGAATGACATTCCAGACAGGGGGTCAGACATCCTGAAAAGCCTCCTTTGTGCAGCACTTATATAGGTGAACATCCCATTTTAAGTTAGTAAGGACATTAGGGCATAGCTCGATTAGCTTTCCTAAAAATGTTCACAGCAATCTATGCTAGCTGGAGCCTTTATTCAATTTAAAAAATAATCCAGTGTAACTCAGGGTTATTCCCATGAAACTCTCCCTTTAAATCAGCCAAAAATTTGCTGGTAGATCCTCAGCCCATGTTATTTTAAAGGGACAAAATACCACTCAGAAATCCTGAAGCAAGTTAGTAGATACGTTGCCACTGACTTGAAGGGAAGCTGGACCAAGTCCAACTTTCATAACCTCATGAATGAACAGGAAGAAAATTACAGTTTCTTTACTTGCATGAAAGTGTTTTGAATATTAAAAACAAAAAAAGCTGTTTATCTAATTATTGTTGTTACTTTGGAAGCAGAAAAAAAATAACAAACAAACAAGTTCTTCCCCTTTTAAGTTAGTAAATGCATATTTCCAGGAAAATTTTTAAAAGTTACTACAGAAAAAAGTATTCCAAAATGGTACCTTATATATAATGTCTCCTTAGGTAGGTCCATAATTCACCTTCTCTTGTTCAAATAGCTGCATTGTATAGAATCATAAAAACGTGGTAGCAGAAGATTAATTCTCTGAAAATCAGCAGAATTCATTTTTCAAATACTTCAAAATCTTAGCAGATTAATGATAGTGTTGGTGCCCAGCAGGGTCTTTTCATCTGTTGATGTTATTACACATGGCAGTCAGAGAGAGAGAGAGGCACCACTGTGAATGCAAAGAGGAGAAAAGACCAGACAGCAGAGCAGCATGGGCAAGCCTGGAAAAGCCATTTGTTTGGGACCAGCCCTCTCTTAGTAACTGTCCTCCTCCTGTCTACTCTTAACTCTGGTGACTGGCTGCTGGAAGAAGAACCTAGGGAAATATTTGGCACATCCAGCTGTGATTGTCTCCCAGGGGTGTAGCAGAACATCTGGAGAAGGGGGGACCTGCGACGTGACTGATGTCAGACTCATGCACAGAGAGACAGAGGCCAATTTTCTGGCAGCTCATTTTGTCATCCTGGAACCCCTGAAAAACATGTCAGGCACCACCTGGCACTGGTGCATGACCAGCAAACACTGCCCTGGTACTGGTGGAGGTGGCATTTTGGGCACCTACTTTGAACCAGCATCAGCAGAGAGCAGCATCTCCAATGATGGGTGCACTGCAGACATTCCTAAAGGTCACGTTGCTGAGCACAGCAGTCACAGAGCACCCTAAAGGTGTCTTACATTTCAGAGGAGTTACCCCTTGAGTAGGATCAGTTTCTTTTTTAATTGAATAAAGGCTTTTAAATGACATGGATGTTTGAAATATTACCCTGATTCCAGAACCACAATGTATTTCCTAAATGGATTTTTTTATAACTTGCTTTAGCACAGATCAGCCCCAAACATGTGTGTCTTGCTAAACTAACAGCTTCATAATTACAAGAAAGTGTAATGTGGTATTTCCAAGGCATTTCAACTTTTGATGAACCACAGCAGGAAAGAAAAAAATAAATTTGTTACATAATTTAAAAAAAAACATAAACATAGTCTGCACTTAAACAAGTAAATATAAATATTTTCTGATTTGTATGTCATTTTGTGTTATTTCGTGTCATTTCTCTAGACTTCCGAGAAGGAGCATTATAATAAATATAATGGAGTGTAGGGAAAGAGAAAATCAGGAAGTGCTAATAAAAAGAGTGTAAATTCTCTGCATAAGCAGTCAAGTAATTTGCAAAAGCCCAGCCCAGAGCATGCACAAACACAAAAGAAAACCTACCAAGCTCTCAAGTAGACTAAACAGGACTTTCTCTGCAGTTAAAGCTGAAATCTCCCTGATGAAAATGTCATGTCTGGCACCATGATGTTCCTACTACACGTGTAACTGCATTACTGCCCATGCTGATGGGGAAAAATGAGGCAAAGTGTGGTTGGATAGCCAATCTTTATACATGAATTGAATGCTTTCTAGGTCTGTGCTACTGCAATAATTATGAGTTATCTTTGCAAGGGCAAAGCATCCATTTCCCAAGTTCTGCTACTTGCTGATGGCAACAGTGAAATCACAGCAGCCACAGCAAGGAAACAGCAGAGACAGACAACTGGTCCTTGTAGGGTCTCCTTCACTGAAGTATACCCCATTCACTGACTCATATTTAGGTCAAGGGCATGGAGTGGGAGGAGTCCAGGCCTGCAGGGTTATTTTGAAGACTAAAGAACACTTTGCAGCTGTACTTGCTGTCAAAGGGTATAGGGAAAGATGCCTCAATCCCCTGTCATGCACCACCCCTGTGCCACTTCACAGGTGGATGAAAGTAATCCAGTTGTCAACCTGGCACATTCAGGGTTGCATAAATTCCTCACAAAAATTATGCTTAGGTGGGTTCTGAATGCCTCAAACAGTACTGGGGGACATTTCACACTGGCACGAGATCAGGAGTGAAAATTGCACCAACATCACCCTGACACACAGGTTTAGAGAAACAGAGAATCTCCTGAACACCTAAGATGAAATAAAGCATCAGTTCTGTAGCTTCACAAGATTGGCATGACTTAACTTCAAAGAAATAGGCTAAAACAAAGTCACTTTCTAGTTTTGAAGGAGAATGTATTCCTATTTTCCAGCTTTTACCTGCCTGAAGTCTTAAGCCTGGCTGTCTCTGAAAGTGGGTGGCTGGGCTGAGAGTGAGGAGAAGAGAAAAACATAGATGCCAAGGACAAAAATGAATAGCCATTACTAAGTTTTATATAAAACTCCTTGGCTGTTTGCAGTATTACCCTGACTCTGTGTGGATTCTTTTTAGTTAGTGCTGTGTCTGAAAGCAAGCATTTGCAGGACCAGCTCCTCCAAATTTGAGACACAAAGGGAAGAAAAAAATGGCTAGAGGATGAATTGCTGGAGGAGTATCCAGTCCAGTAGGGACAGAAACCACTGAAAGAGGAAAATCATATTTATCAGTGTAGGTACTCCAGTGATTGCTTAAAAAGATAGTTGTAACTCCCTGCTGTCCTGTGTTCTTTTTAGTCCCTACTGGTTTCCTTCCTTCTGAAAATATAAGCAGTATTTTTGGTAAAATGGCACTTAAAGATCAGAAGTGTAGTGTGAAACTTCATAACATCAGCAGGTTCTTTGTCCACTATGGTGGAGATTTCTCAGTCCTACTGAAGTCAGTGAGCAGTTGTGATAGCACTGTCTGGGCAGCAAGAAACCTGGTTTGCAGCCTAGCCCTCCTCACCTGCTCAGAGGCTTCTGTGGGCTCTAAACCTTAGGTCTCATTTCTGTGTGGGGAAAGCCCCAGTTTTCCAGTGAGAATGCTGGCTTGCGCTCTCACAGCTGAAGAAGCTACAGCTGGTGGGTTGTTCCTGCTGCTCTGCAGGAGGTGCCTGCTCCGTCTGCTGGATCAGCAGAGAGGATCGTGGGATGCCCCCTTGAGTTTAGTGCAGTCCAAAGTTAAACAATTTAAATCAAAGCACCTCTCCTCAGCTGGCCTTTGAGGTCCATAATGTCCCCTGCAGAGAGTTATTCCTGCCTGAGCTAGTCCTAGCTGAGCAAAAACTGGATCCCAGCAGAGGCACAAAGTACCTACTGGAAAAGCTGATGAGTTATGTTTGCTCTCACCTGTTTTGTGCTGGCATGATTGGAGTAAAAAAGCATTTCAGCCATCAGTGAAGCAGTGGAGACAGATCCTAACTGATCGAGAAGCTGAGTACCTGGAAGCCTGGGATTTTAGTGACTTTTGGTAAAGGTCAATGCAAAGACGATGCATGTCAGCCTGCTCCTAAGTTGAAGAGTTAGTGTACTCAAATGTGATTGAGCTCCTGAGGGAGAAGAGTTGAGGCATGCCCTGCTAAGAACTTGTAGCACATGATCTTTTGGCTTAATGTTGAAAGTTAAATGACCTAGGATGAACTTTTATGCTCCAGTGTGATACTTTGAAGGCTCATGATGGAAGGACACACTCCTTAACTCTGCTCATTCCATGGGAAGTTGCACAATTTGCTTGGCACCTCTATTCCAAAGGGTTTTTTTCTGTTAGCTGCAATAAATTATTCTGCAGATGGAAAAAAAATGCATGTGTTTCTTTTCCAACCATTGACCTCGCAGAATCCAACCCCATCGTAGCTGAGCCCCCTGAGGCCACCAGGCCTGTGAGCAGGGAGATAACATTTTTTTGAAGAGCTGGCTTGCTGCCCAGCCCTTCTAGAAAGTGACACACATGAAGAGGTGCCAACACAGGGAAAGGAAGGAAGCTGTAGATGTTTTATGAGGCGTATGAAGAAGCGCAGTAGCTACAGATCGAGGACGTTCACCAGCCCCAGAGGGACATACTGTGCATCAGAGAGGTCCTGAAACATTAATACACTTACTGATGGAAAGGCTTATTTTGTTGCAAACGGTGCATGCCTGATGAGTCCACAGTCTGAGATCCTTGTAAATCTTTTACAGCCCGGAATGAGCAAGAGGAGCAGGAGGAAAAACGAGAGATTAAGAGAAGATTAACACGTAAGGTGAGAAACAACTTTGATCCTATTATGACACTACTCTAACTTTCTCCCTACTGCACAGTTGTTTTCTTTTTTCCTTTTCTTCAGCACCATTTTCAAAAGTAGAGTGTGAAACAAGTCTAACAAAAAAATCTTTAAAAGAAATCAGCAATGTTGCAGGGTGTAAGTCCATGGAGAGCAAAGGAAACCGCTTTGCAGGCTACTGCTGGTAACATTTCAAACAGGAAAAAAGAAGATTTAGTCTTCATAACTGAAGGAGTTTTGAACAGTGAAGGATAAAGATCAGCATTTACAAGCACCAGTGGTTCTTGTAAGTGCAATGGCTTCTGTAGCCATTACAGAGAGCAAAGTTAAAGCAATGCTGATTTGAAAATTCCACAAAAAAAAAACCCTCATAAAACTGGAAGCTAAACATTTTCTTGAAAGGGAAGTTGTCAACTGAGGCATTTAAACTAAATAGAGACAAGCATTTATGAAAAAGTATATAGTGCAGAAAACAATCTTGTATTGGCAAGGAAGGACAAACAAAACAGCATCGCTTGATTCAAAAGTAATTTACTCTTAAAACTGAAGAACAGTCATTTCAGATGTACCCATTCAGTTTTGCAGCTGGCATAAATGTCTACGGATGCCCAAACATACACAGTGAACAATCCATCCTGCTATTGCAGATTAACTTTCTTTCAGCACTGACATATTTCCTATCTCCAAGGGTAAAGAAAGCCCTCTAAAAACTCACATACTTGTGAAGCAGCACCATTCCCTTTCTGTGCAATTTTAGATGGCTTCATTTTTTTGACCTATGTGATCACAGCTTTCATGGTATAAATATTAACAAGGAAAGGTCTCTAAATATATGTGGAAAGGTTACATTCTGAGAACTGAATTGCTTTCTACCACGGTTAAAAATCTCATGCCTTAACTCTCAGTTCATGTAAATAAGTAGCATTCTTGGTGACCAGTGGGAGGATGCTGCTGTTGTCTGCAGGAGCTAGAGAGCCATAATATTGTTTGTAAAACACTTCTATTCCTCACCACGATGACAGGGATAATTTTGCATTCCCTCTTAGCACTGCCTGAAAGAAAAGATCCTAACTGCATTGCAGATGTTTCATGGGATTGAGGCTCTGCGCAAAGGCTGGAAATGCCATTTTGTCAGGCTTTCAATTTCCCTGTACATTGAAGGGTAAACACGTGCAGGAATCCAGTGCAGAGCTCGATGCCATTTGAGGAGCAGCTGTAATAGATACAGAGCAAAGCTCCCCACACCCAATGTGCTGCCTAAGAAGTGAGGGCTTGCTGACTGAGCTGGCACCATCGCCACACAGTTCCCATCCTTCCCATCCTTCACTATCCTGTAGGAAAGGTGCAGAGCACCTCTGCAAAGGAATCATCTGTCACAGGCAGAGGCCACAGCTCAACTGAAGCACCCAGGCTGCCACTGCTTCACAGCAGTGTCTGCTCCCTAAAACCTCAGCAGTTATCTGGAAGATTTCTTGCTTTGTCTTCTTTGCCTTTTTATGTAGGCACAACAGGGAAAGCAGCATCAGTCCAAGGCCCTGGCATTTGACTCTTTATTACCCCTGTTCCTGGTCACATACCTTTTAGTCTTTTTTTTGTCTTCCTCTCTAGTAAAGATTTTTCTCCCCCACATTTCTGAGGTTGATAGCAACACAACTTAACATTGTTTGCTTTGGATCACCTTTTTAAACTGTTGTAAATTGTTCTAGTGACACATGTAATTTTAATGAAAGAACTGCAGGGCTGATCTAACAACAGATTTTGTTCTCACCTACCAAACATATCATCATAAAAGCTCAGAAATCACTAGAGAAAAGAAGTGAATAAAGTGTGCAAGTGTTTTAGGTAACAACTAGAAATGCCAACCATTGAGTGAATCCTGCAAAAATAGTTGTTATTCCCCAGCTATTTCTTTCATGAGCCTGTCCCAGATGTGTCGTTGTTTTTACAGCAGAGTGGCAAGCTCCTTCTGTCAGTTTGTACTGAAGTCTTACTACCAAAGGATTTTGAACCCCAGATCAAGCAGAAGTTTAATTGAGCACAGCAAGTGTGTTGCCCGGCAGCCCTTTCTGTTTGCACGGAATTGTCAAGCACACATGTGCCTGTAGGGTAAATTCAGCTTGAGGAAACTGCCATGTTGCCTCTTTTGGAAAGGTGTGTAGTTGGGATATAAGAAGGGAAGTGGGTTCTGTAGAAGCCACTGATGAGACTTTTGACCTTGCACTACAGAAACTGCTACTGTCCCCAGTTTTTTTGGTGGCAACATTCCAATTCCAAGGGAAGAACCCACTCCATCCATAAAAAACCTATTCTTAAAATTCCGTCAGCACTGACATTTTGTTACAGTGTTATGATGATAAGTTGTAACATGACATGCTGTAATAAGTAAGATTACCTTGCTAGGTCTAGATGCCTTATTAAAGTCAGCAATAAATATCCAGTTGAATTCATCATCTGGACAGGCAATTTCTTAAAAAAACCCCAACATTATAAAGAAATCAGGTGACCTATAGCGAGCTGCCCCTTTTAGCATTTTCCATCCTCTCCGACTCATCTAGTTCCACATTAACTGGGGTGAGGAACAGCTACCATTCAAATAACAAAGTGAAGGACATGCTGTTGGCTAAGTTTCTCAGCAGTTCATGTCCCTCCTGCCCGAGGAAGGAGAGTGGAAGCATGTTTGCCTGTCACCTGGGATGCCCAGCCCCCCTGTCCTCTCTCTCCCTGCCCCTCAGGCCCACCGAGCGCCTTTGGGCACACAGACTTGCGTCATTTGAATGGAGGGACACATGGATTAGGAAGGTTTTTTTCCTCAGAGCACTGGTCTTGACCTCCAGCCCATTCAAAGAATATTAATGTGCAGAAGCCCTCTGGAAGTGTTGCAGATGGGTCACGTCCACAGGGAGATGTGGGCCCCCGTGAATTACTACCAAGAGCGTATCTTCTCTGAACCATGACAAACTTGGCCAAGGACCAAGGCAATTAACACAAGCCTGAATGTCCCCTGAGGACTTCCATTACAGAGAGAGAATCGTAGCCTGGATTAACAGAACATGTTACAAATCACTTGCAAGGTGGAATAGAACTCTTTTTTTTTCCTACCTTCTCTTCTCTTAAATGGCACCATACTTCCCAATCCCCAGAGCTGGTTACCGCTTCCTATCCCCCCACTGCCAATAGCTTATTTTTCTCAGAGGTCTGGCTCCAAAAGAAAATCCCTCAGAGCTGTAATACTGACTATCAAATTGAAGAGGTGTGGCTGTTTCTTAAAATCTGTGCCATAATCTGAAATCTTTGCTTCTGTTAAATTTTTGCCCCAGTTCAGTTTAAATGCTCTGTTCACTGGTGCCTCTCTGGGAAATGTCTCCCCTGCTTGAAGATGTTCAAGCTTTTCTTTAACTGACCTTCACTGGCTTGCATCAGCAAAGGCTCTTGAAAATAATGAACTCTTGAGAGAGGTGGGACTCATCAGAGAGAGGTGAGAGAAAGGCGGCAGGGAGCAGAAAGGTCAGAGAGGAGGAAAAGGTTAGTGGCTAATTTGGATAAACTGCATTTATAGTCAGAAGGAAAGGTCTTCAGGGCATTTTCATCACATCCTGCTCCTAAGTCTTTACTGCAGAAGGTGGGGAGCAAAAGAGGGGGAGGGGTGCTGCTGATTAGGGTTTGTAATTTTTCAGTTTTTCTTCTTTAAATACCAACTGTAACATTTTAATGAGGAAACAGAGCAGGCAATGATGACATGCTAAGATAAGCATGTGACTGAAGTGGGGGCAAACTCAGCGTTTTGCATTTGACTAAATCCCAAGACCAGACTGGCAACAGTAAGTCCCCCTCCACTTTACCTGGTGGGAGTGCTTGGGTTTGCTTCATTTCACATGCCACGGACAAAGAGGGAATGTTAAACCTTCCCTTTCAAATTGCCTGAGTATCAAAGTCTGGAAAATGCCCATTTGTATGTACTAGTGCTCCAAAATATACAGAAGAAAATTTTACCGGGCATGAGAGGTCCTGTCCTCATTTACTGCTCTTGCATTAATACAAATCCATTTATTTTGAAAGGGAATTTTACCCTGGTTCACACTCCTATAATTAGTCACTCACCATAGAATTACCCTGCTCCCTCAGCTCCCAGATCTTCGCAAATAGATAAATAGAAATGTAAATGCCGAGGTATTGCACACAGAAAAAGTCCAGACACAGTCATGCACGTGCATCCCTTTGACATTAACTGAAGCAAATTAAAAAGGGTCAGTAAGAACCCCTCTCCCTGCTTGGAGCACCACACCTTGTGCAGACAATTGCATGGCGCCCTTGGCCGTGTCCTTGTCCTGTAATTTTTGAATGTGCCCTATTCTTTCTACCTGTTAGAAGAGCTTGTTCTCAGGTGCTCCTTGATAAGGACTCTGCAGCATTAAGCAGTTTAGACCCAAGAGACCAAAGCTCACAGGTCATAAAAATAAACTGCAAGGTGAGATCTCAGATGAGCTGTGCCCTCAGCGTGGACACATATTGAACTGACACCTGCAGTGGGGCTGCTTACAGTCAGTCCTGCAAAGCTGGTTCCCCAGCTATTCAAGAGTTAAGGGAGCTCTGGGCAGCCCAAACATACTGCAAGACTCTCACACCTAGAAGGTTACAAGAAATCTCTGCAATGCTATGAGAAGAAGGCAGAGAAAGTTGTTAACCATTCCAATAATGTAGCCCTTAATAATGGCTTTTAGAAAATTACTTAGCATGGTTGTCTCTCTCGTTACACTTAGCATGATCAGATTGGCACTTTGGTTTAATGTACTGAATATATTTTGTGTGCATGTATTTATATATGGAAATATATGTAGATTTATGGCTACACATGAAGTATGTGGTACCAGCCATGGATTTCAGGACTCTTGCACAGCAGGAGCACTGGCACAAGAGCCAGTGGATCTTTTTTCTATCCTCATTCCCTTTCTCCTGAGCATCTCACAGGCAGGACATTAGTGCAGCTCTGCAGACTCTCTACATGAGGTGTTTGAGCCCAATTTGTGTGTGCATGCTCAGGGATGCTGGTGTAAGGAGAGCAGCCCCACTGCTGCCTCCCATCACAATCATCTTTTCTAAGCAGAGAAGAGGAAGAAAACCAACTGTGCCAAGAACAAGCACACAGGCTTACAGCCAGATGCTGAATAGGGTAGTGGAGCTCCACCCAAGTGCTGAAGAAAGGAGGGATTTTTAACCCTTCACTTAGTAACCTGGCTGTTTTAAATCTTAATTCTCCTTGGAAGATGAAATGCAGGGAACTGAGATACTTAATTTGGAAGAAAGGTGGATTCAGGGGCATAAATAATGTTGCAGAATAGAATCTCAAGCATTTTATTAAATATTTAGACCCTTCACCCTTCACAAGGGTAAAGTATTTCAAACACATCTATTTTTAGTGAGTGGGAAGAGCATGATGCACTGTAGGAAATTGTTATCAGGATAGTTTTTTTCCTGATGTATCCTGGTTACAAATATTCTACTCTAACAGTGAAACTTTTCAGCTCATGCACACATTTATGTAGCACCTTCAGAAATGATTGTGTAATTGCTTTTGACATTCACCAGCATGCTGTGCATCCAAGGAGAATTGATCCCTGAAAGCCAACTGCTGTCCCTGCCCATGTAACTGGCTGTGTGACACGTGTGCTATCAGGACACTAATTTAAGAGGAGTTTTTCACTGTGGCTGCCTATTCTACTGTGGAATTTGAAAGAAATACTTGAAACAATGAAGATGCTTTCCTGACATGATACAATCCACCACTGCCATTTCTTTTGGCTTGTGGTATGCAACATAAAATTTTAATAACCAAATATGGTGTGATACAAACCACAACTGTCAATAGATACAGTTAAAAGTTCAATGAGCACTAATCATCCTGCCTGCCTTTTCTGGAGGTGAGGACTGCAGAACATCAGAATGGTAAAGAAAGTTGGTTTTCACCTTTTGCATGTAATTCAGGGCAGGAACCACTCTGTGCCTTGGCCTGACTCTTCCTAGGCAGTACAAAAGTACAGACAACAGCAGCAGAAGGCTGAAAGTGCATAGCCTGTGCAGGTCATTTTAGAGTAGTGTTGTGATCTTTGTCTCTTCGTGGGACAGCAGTGCACTAGGAGTCTTTCTTGCCTTACATCTCATTTCTGCTAAGGGTGATCAACCTCAGCTGGGAATTGTGGTCTCCAGCCACAGCAGCTTCCCAAAGAACAGTGGGCTGCTCTGGCAGAAGGTGGGATCATATTCAAGGTGTTATAACAAAGGACATTTCCCAGGTAGAAATTTTGTGAAAGGCAGATAAAAAGAAAGCACTGGGAATGTCCAAACCCTCTTATTACCATAACAGCGGTTGCAGTAAAATAAATCCCCAAGCAGCACTCTGCAGGGAAAAAGCAAAGTCCTGATGTCTTTTTCCACTCCTTCCTCAAACCTGCAGCTGAGTCAAAGGCCCACAGTAGAAGAGCTACGTGAGAGGAAGATCCTCATCCGCTTCAGTGACTACGTGGAGGTGGCAGACGCACAGGACTATGACAGGAGGGCAGACAAACCCTGGACACGACTCACAGCTGCCGACAAAGTAAGGGGGGCAACTCTGGGAGAGCCATGGCCTAAACAGCCAGAGCATGTCATGGCAAACAGCATCCCTTGGGTCCCACAGGTCCCATGGCTGTCAAGGAATAAACATCTACCTGACATCCCTTTCCAACACACCTGTGGTTTTTTCCCATTCACGTGGTTTGTTTGTTTGTTTGTTTGTTTGTTTGTTTGAAACATAAATCTTTGGCAAGAAGGTTTCTATATGCATGGAAACCAGGAGGGAAGGAATCCCAAGCCCCTTGAGGAGAGGTCTTGATGACAGCCCTGTTGTTTGTTGATTTTGGTCTTATCACATTATGCTGCCAGCTGAGAGCTCTGGAAAGACTTAGCAGAGCAGTGAGACAGGAATGTGTGCCAGAATGGCTCTGCCAGGACAGGACAGACTTGGGTGTGAAAATGCCAGCAGGTCAATTTGGCAAAAGTACCTCCATCCCTCCAAAGCCAGAATCACTTCTCTCTAGAGTGTTACAACAGGGATATTTGCTCAGGATTTCTGCCACAGAGTATTTTAAGCACTGAACTGAAATCACAGAAGACCTGCAGATGAAAAAAAAGGAATACTTTGGTATTGATGGAACTGCCCTCTGAGCACTGGTGGAACTTCCCTAAATAGTGTCTCTGGTGTTGACATTAATGGCATTAATACCTATGAAGCTGCTGGCAAATTATATCAGTCACATTCTGAGGATCTTAATGGGACCTCAGGAAAAATATGTAAAAGATTTTATGGACATTGCAAGAAGCGAGGACTATGAGGCTCAGTGATTCACTCATGAATCTTATAGTCACTCTGTGATGCCCTTTTAATTTCAAAGACTTTCAGATACCTGAATTCAGGCCTTGACTACTTCTTTGCCATGGAACTCAGTCATTTAGCAATGGAGAGCATGATGTCCAATGTTTAGAGCTTTAGCAGAGTTTCCAGCTACACCACTCATCTGTGGTGCTCTTGGTTTTATTCGCAAAGGACAGCCTGTTTTACTAGTATAATTCAACCAAAGGATTTGTACGGTTTTTTGACATTGTTCTCCCCCTTGACAGAGGGATTTTTTCAGTTTAGCTTTGGTTAAGTTAATGTAGCATAAACTGATCTGAAAAAAAAATAAAAACTTCCTCAGGACTGTCCATAGACCATAATATACTGGGTTAAATTAGCTTTTTATTTTTTTTAACCTCACCATGTTCGACAAGATATTAGTCAACTGACTTAGCTTTATTCTTTTAATTATTAGATGAGGGAGGGAATAAATCTCCCAACTGGTTCTACAGCCTTTAAGAGATCCCTGTCTGGTTGGAAAGGCATGGAGAAACCTCAGCTGGGCATGGAGATTTGATCTCTCATCCTATGTCTCTGAAAACAACAAGCATTAAATACCATTATTAAATGTAACCTAATAAGGAAATTAGTATTAAGGCAGAGTATTTGTCACTTCTTTTTTTATAATGCATGTGCAAGTTCAGTAGTCAGAGAAAAGGGTTAAGCCCTTCAAATTAACCTTTTCTCAGCAAAGCACCATCAGAAGAAGAGATGTTTGTCATTCTAATATTAATGCCTTTTATAGCATGAGGAAGCAAATAGATTGGGTTTTTTTGGGTTTTGTGGGCAGTATTTTGATTTCTGTCATACAGGTGACCTACTTTTCCTCAACACTATGTCCACTATTGGAAAAAATAGCCAGACAAATTGTAACAAAGCTGCATCATCTTAGATAGGATGCTGAGATTCAGTAGCTGTCTTCATTGGTCAGTACAAACTAGATTTACTGCAAAAACAGATTTTAGGAATGGGTTTTTCTGTTTGCCAGTAAATCTTGCTCTGAGCGCTGTGTGGAGGGAACTGCCTTCAGTCAGAGTTTGTCTTTAGCAGGTCTGACCCTTAGGGGAAGGAAAAGGGCATTTTTGCATCTCTCCAACAGATGAGGGATGGAGGGGGGAATAGATCTCCCCTGTGATTGTGGGAGTCAACCACAATAGGCTGTGGGAGTCAGCCACCCCTGTGGCCTCCTTCACAGTCCCTTCAGTAGCAGATTGCTCTGCTGAAGGCAGCCCAGGAGCTGCTGCATAGCCATCTCTCTGTCCTGATGGATGAGGCAGCACCTGACAGGCACTTCTAAGGGAAATAAGAAACAAAAGCTGTGGAGAAGGAGCAGGAAAGGCCTTTTCTGTACAAAAACACTTGCAAAATCCATCACTTAGGGTTTGTCAAAGCAAAGGTAGTTGCTGAATGCAGCAGCGGCTGTTGCAGAAGTCCTGTTTTGGGCTTGTGCTACTCATCCTGGTTTAGATTTCCTTCACTGAGAAAAATTCCTGACAGACACGAGTACCACTTACTGGAGCACCCCCTTTCCACCTCTGATCCTAATGTTTTCAGCATCACACAGAAAGGCAGTGCACACACCTCAGACCCATGGGAGCGTTTGGCCACACCTTGTCCATCGCCTCCAAATGCTCACAGTGAAACCACTCGTGAACAACAAATAGCACAGAGCTGTCAGAGGTCTTGACTCTGAGCTTGGGACTTGAGCCATTTCTGCTGAGCACCATCTCTACCATGCAGCTGAGTCCCTCCAAGTCACCCCCTCTGGTTTTTTATTCTTCAGTATTTCTTTTCCTGCCAGTGCCCCCTGGTTTTATTTGCCCTCACAGACAAGGCACAGAGGCTGAATACCACCACTCCATGGCAGGTTTTCTGCTGGATTAATTTGTCAAATCACTTCAATAAACAGCACAGCTGGGTCAGAAGAGAGGAGCAGGGCAGAGGGGCACAGCCCAAGGCAGAGTAGAGGGCAGGGAGCCTCTTTCCTTTCCAAATAAGATCAGTCGCTTTATGTAACATCACCTGAGGAAATCCAGGACCAATAAAGGCAGAAGACTTCTCAAACACAAGTCTGTCAGGATCTGGGCCTGGTCTAGTCACAGTCCAGTCTGGAACAGATCACAGTGTTTCACAAACTGCAGTCACATTTTTTTTCTCATGCTTGTGCTAATTTGGATTTTGTACATGTTAATGTTCACATAATAAGCCAGAATTGGGTTCTGTACCTGCATTGTCTGTGATATGTTTTCAAATTGAGCCATTCCACCAAAGCATTTCTCTCTTCCCTTTATGTGATTTAGAACATGCTTATCTCTGTTCCTTTTCACATTTTAAAGTCTTTATGTTTGTCTTTGTCTCTCTGATAATGTTATCTCTCTGCTTTACTTTTAATATACTGTTTTGAGAACAAAGTGACCTTATTTTAATCTCTCTCATTTATACATTTATGAGTTTCTTTGTCCTTTGCAGGCAGCCATTCGAAAAGAGCTTAATGAATTTAAAAGCTCTGAAATGGAAGTTCATGAATTAAGTAGGCATCTAACAAGGTAAGCTGAGAGATTAATTTTTTAAGACTATAAATGAATACTGTTGTTTTCAAAAGAAAATCAAAGCCAGCAGCTGTTTCTCCAACATGCACTGAACACACCATGAGGTCTAGACAACATTTAGAATTACAGGCTGTAAAAGCAACTCACACGTGCTGCCCCATTATGTGGAGTTATGCAGGCACGTGCCATTTAATGAAGTATAACCTGAGGTTTTTTTAAATCATCATGCTGCATATCTGTTCTTCTGAGATGAAAAATTTAAAAAAAGAGCTGGTGTCAGAAGGAGGACAGGGAACCCTTGTGGATCACGTAGCAAAGTCTGGATGAGTGCACACTGAGCCCTGCTGTGTGTGCAGCTGTTCCACACCACACAGATCCCACCCACAGATCTCTCAGTCTCATCCTCCACACCTGGCCATTGATGCAGTGGGGCATGGCAAGATCCACCCTGTAAGAGAAGCACTGTTATTTACACCTTGGGCTTCTTTTTAGTTTTAAAAGTAGAGACTGAACAAATTATCCATGAGCCCAAACCAGCCACTTTCCTCTCTGATGGGCTAGGGCTGAAGTCAGGTCTTTACAAATCAACACTTTAGACTTTAAAAGACAAGTGTTGGGTACTGAAGACAAGTGACAGTGAGATCTGGTGTGAAACTGGAGCTGCCCTTGTATTAATGTGTTCATCAGTTCTGTGCTCATGAAAAATGCAGGTGGTACTTTCAGGAAAAATACAGAAAAGCTTAAGGCAAAATTAATTTTGTATTAGAAGATTTTTATGTGTATAAATTAATAATTATATTAAAATTCACCACATGTATTATGCATATATTACCTTGCAGAAATTATCTCCCTTTTCCATCCTAGCATGTGCTAGGCTGGTTGCACTGGGGTTTGTAGTGACGGAGTGCTGCTAGACTCAAGCCAGCTGTCTCTGAGCCACAAGGTCTGGGAGAAGCCTTAGGATGTACAATTGACCTAGATCTGTTGACCCCAGTGACTGAACCTTTGAGGGACATTTGGCTCCTCCAGGGCAAGGTGACAAATGTAGAAAGGATGAGGCTGTTTTAAAGGGGGTGTTGCTACAAGTAGTCAAGCTCCACTGAGAGCTCCTTTGAATTCCATGAAGCCTTTAGCATCCCACAACATACAGACTGGTTTAGTTTTCCAGAAGTCTCTCTGGCTGCTTGGCTTTCACAGGTTTCTGCACAGTATTTTCCTTCTCTTCCAGTGTTGGAGTAAGCAGTGACCCTTTAAAGTTTGTATCTGAAAACCGCTGAGCAGCTTGGACTCAGTAATTCTGGGCCAGGCAGAGAGCCACAGCTCACATAACAGACCCTGGAATAAGGCTTTGCCTGAAGAATAGCAGGACTTACTGGTTCAACAAGTGGCTTTGGGAAAACGCACTTGAAGGAAGCATGCTTAAACAAAAGAGAGTATTTCCCTTAAATAAACTTAGATAAATCACCATTATAAAGTCATTAGCAAGGTAATGAGCTCTTCATGTCATTAAGCAGTGGCAAGAGCAAAGAATGTGAGCATCACTTTACTAGTGGGACATTAATTAATTCATAATAGAGTGAAAAATCAAAGCTTAAAAAATGTGTATTTGCAGATCTGACAAACCAAGGCCTTCTGACACAAGGTGCCTTGCAGGAAGGGTGGCCGTTTTAGCTCCATTTATCTCTTTAGCCTCCAACATTAAAGAATAATCATGGTTAAATTGTATGTAAATCTTTCTGGCAAAATAGCATAAGGTTTGTCTAAACCAGACAATTTTTGTGGAGTCAGGCCTTGTATGGCCTGGAAGAGGGCGAGCTGATATGCTATTGCCCACTCAGGGATCCAAGGATAGGATGGACCCAAGTGTATGAATGTCTCTGGTAGACTTTGGTGCAAACAGCTTACACCTATGAACTGTGAGTCTGGCAAGGGCCAAGAAAGTGTGTCTGTCTGTTTTGGGTCCTCTTGCTAGCATGGCTGATGTCAATGCTGCAGGAATTGAACTGCCTAACAGTATCACTGTAGCAATTAGTTCTCCTACTTTTTTATGTGCAATATACATGTGAGGATATTATCTTACTGTTTCTCTTTTTTTTCCCCCTTGGGTTTTAGGTTTCATAGACCGTAGCAGATCAATTCTACCTGACTACTATGCCATCTTCAAAACATAACTAAAAGGAACCATAAGTGCTGGTATTATTCACTTCCCTGTTACGTACAATGTAAATCTTCTGAACTGCCTTTTTAAAAAAAAAAAAAAAAAAAAAAAGGTAGAAAAATAAATATTAAAAAAAAGGAGAATTGTATTTACATGTGATGAGTACTGCAGCATCATCAGACCTGCTGGTTCAAGCTTCAGTAACAGAAAATACCCCTGGTGGGAAATTGTGCCAAGAGTTGGCCTCTATGTATAGGACTTTCCCGGCATGTGGATTTGCCATATGTGTTCAAGCCCAGCTGGTGGTGCAACCATTGTTGTCTTCAGGCGCCCCTCATCCTGACAAGCCTCTGTCATCAAGCCTAGAGAGCCCTGAGACGTGTTCAGGGAATCACTTGGCCTGGGTGAAGTCTCCAAAAGATGAGCCCCTATGGCACTAAAGCACTTACACCAAACACTCCTTTCAAGCTGAGAGCACCTTATGAGGACAGTGAAGGAGCGAAACTCTCCATGGGCCAGCCCATCTGTGAATATCATCTGAGATAGAAAGGTATTTCTTTCCCTGGAGAAGTTTTCAGCCAGTCAGTAGACATTATTCAGCTTCCAAGCAGAAAAATCCTCTGAAGAACAGGACTCCCTACTGAAGGCTGCTTCACTTCTAGCAACTGTTTGTTTTCCATCTCTTTCAAGTATAATTTTCTAAACCCGGTTGTGAGCCCATTAGCAGTAAGTGACAAGAACACTGAGAACCAGCAAGCAAAAGCCCATCTCTTCATGGTCACTGCATGGCATCTGCTCTGCTTGTAGTTTGTCTTACACCCAAACCTTGTGACTGTGTGAGAGCCAGCGTGCCCCTGGCAGCAGGAAAGGCTGGGATTGCCCTCCGGCTCTGCAGAGGGACATGCAATAGGAGGGGTGGGAGGTTCCATGGAGGATATCTAATGTCTCTCTATCAGGTGTCTCAAAAACTGATCCCAAACTCACACTGAGCAAAGCATGACAAGGTGTGTTACCTGGCCTAACAAATGGAGTCTGGGGCATTCTTATGGATGGTGGGACTTGTCACTGGTACCCACAGCTGAGGCATAAGGACAGCAATTCAGAGGTGTTCTGAATTTATTGGTTCTAACTTTGGTTTTAATTTATTTTTATTATAGTGGTTTAACACACAAACTGACCAAGCAGAGCTCAGAGAGCTGGTCACTCTGGGCCTGGCTTACTTGCCAACTTAAGTGTGTGCTCTACAGTGAGGAAGCACACACAGCCTCACTGCTTTCAAGAATATGTCTAAGAGGCTTAATTGAACCTGGACACAATTAAGTGCTTTTCTGAACTTAGGCCATCACCTTCCAGAATTAAGTCCTTAACTAGTATAATGCCAGCAAACTGGGGCAGACATTGTCAGGATTCCTTTCAAGCTCTTACAGGATACTACTATGCCATGTTTTGGGACAGTGGCTGAAAGCACTGTAGCAACATGACTGTAAGAAGTTCCAGATTATTATTCCAGGACATCTTTTCTTCCACAATAGCTATTTTCCTTTGACAGTTTCAACAGACAGGCCAAAGTTTTTTACTACAGAATAGTTATTTCTGTTATTCTTTTACTAATTTTTCCTTTCTCACTGTCTTCCATTTATCTATCCTCTCTTCTGTACTCCCTTTCCAGGTCCCCCTGTTCCATGCTAACATTGCCCTTCACTGATTGCAGGCCAAGACATCTCTCACCCTTGAGCATTTAATGCTCAAGTGCAGTGCAGTGTAGTGCCAAAACTCCTGCCTCTTCTCAGGCCTCACCTCACTCCTCTGGATGCAGGAGTATGGCCAAAGGATCTGCACAGAGCCCGTGGAGTGGCTCTAGCACCCAGCCTGCCCCAACAACCCTGGCAGTGAGGGGGCAGCCCTCCATCTGCTCTTGGTGGTGGCACTCAGCACCTTGCAGATTGGCCCTCCAGCAGAGAGAAGCAAAAACTTTTCATTCTCATCCATGGCCATCCTTGCAATACTGTGGATTATTAGTTATTAAATGAAGATTGGCTGTTGTAGGATGGAACATCAAACGAAAGTAAAAAACAGGTGGTTTCTGGTGCTTCCCTGGGTGATGATTCCTGAGGAAATGCACCGTGATCCCTGTATCACCAGCTCACACTTGCTTTAGATAGAAGTTCATCAGTAGTGAAAACCTTCAGTGTGCAGTGTTATCAGCTCAGTGCAGCAGAGGCAGAGCCTCTACCAGCCAGGAATACACTGCTTTGGGGTTATTGTCATGAAAACCTCAGTTCTTGTTTATAAATTCATTCACATACATATACACACAAGTTAAATAACTGCATCAGAGCTTTAAAACAAGGAAAGGAAGTCTTTATGCTTTTAACTGCACAGACTGCACTGCATTAGCAAAGAGCTCCGGAACAGAGCTGTTCTGAAGAACAACAAATCCTTGTGTTCCCAGCATGGATCTCACACCTGCCCTGGCATCTCTAGTGTAGAGGATCACTGTGAAATGGAAGGGACACTGTTTAAAGAGCAGTGGTGACAGGAAGCACAGGACTTGGTAGGCTAGTGGGAGGGAAAGGTGAGGGTTTGTTTCATTTTCATTAACAAAATTAAGAGGAAGGAGGTGGAAGTCACAGGCTGCTGCTGTCTGTCCATTGTTAGTGCTGGAGTCCCCAGGGCAATGATCACTCTGGGCACTGCCACTGTCCCCCACAGGCACAGCCCCAAGCAGTGCCCACACTGCCAGTCTGACACCCAAAATAAACCCTTGTGCACCATCTGAGATACATAACAGCCAATCCTGGGTGATGGCCAAACATTCCCCAGCACCTTCATCCCAGTGAGCCCATGGCAGGTCCCTTCTGACCACTCAGCAAGTTGCCACACTCAGCCTTGCCCATGATTTTGTGCTGTCCCCAGGGCAGCTCCATGCAGCAATGCTTTTTTTTTTTCCCTTATTTCTTTTGGTTTTTTTTTACTTAACTCCTAGCTGAGCAGACACCATACAGAAGTGGAAGAATTTCCATATTTCTCCCCAGATGGAAATAGAGCTTATTCCTGAAAAGGGTGAAGGTGAAGAAAAAGAAGCCATACAAGGTGTTTGGCACTGCAGTATCACCAAATTGACACTTCATCTGCTTTCAGCTTCAGTGGGTCTGGGTAGTTTGCAAAGTTAACCTTTGCCAAAGCATTCCACAGCCCGAATGTTCCTTTCAGGGCCTGAACACAGCACTGTATCCTTGGTGTGCACACCCACCGCTGGCATCCCTGGGAAGTTGCACACAGACTGGGAAACTGCTGGTCCCTTTTTTTATAAATCTGGTTTCTTAAGAATTGTTTTCTGATCTGTGAAAGCCATCTCCATCATGGCAAAGGAGCTGTGATTCTGTTGGCAGTAAAGGGAAAAAACCAAACAACAAACAGTCAATGATTTCTCCTTTGACCTGGATTATGTGTAGGACATAATGATGGCATTCCTGCCAAGACTGTATTAGCACAGTCATCCCCATTCTGATTGGAAGGAGATTATTAGTGGTGATAAAGAAATTACACCAGGTTTAGAGAATGGGAAAGTCAACACAGAATAAAAATTACTATTCCAGAGGTAATCCATCTCCAGAGGTAATAATCAAGGAATAGAAGCATTTTGGTTATATCTACCAAATTCTGAATACTTAAAGTGTGCAAGTATTTTGACATCTGCTATATTTGGCAGCCTGCAGAATAATGAAGTAGAAATGGGGACTAAGGGGTGGCTGGGGAGGTGGTGGGGATTGAAAAAGCAGTTCCAAAAGATCTAGACAAAAAAATTTGGTTGTTTGGGAAAAGTGATGGTGAGGAAGCCCAACAGTGGCACACCTTCACCAGCAGAGGGTTGCAGGGACCTGGTGACACCATTCTGACTCAGAGGGAATGTGGGCTTTGTGGCTTTTGCCCACCCTACATCCCACTGGGTGGGTACTTGCAGTCTGAAGAAGTTTCAGGCTGCAGTTTACTGCGAAGGAGCTCAGGCCAACTTTTGGGTCTAGGCAATTCCTAGTGAACACACTGGGCATTATCAGAAGAGAAGGAAGAGGCAGGGAAAAGAACATAATAGACTTTTAGCTATTTTATGTTAACTGAAACCATTTAGTGAGGCCATTACACAAATAAATCTCATCCTAATCCATGTGTAACCACTGAATTCTGTCATCACTGCAAGTACTCACCAAATTCACCCTTCCTTATTTCTACAGCACTACCTGTGCAATGCAAACACTATAAACCAAGAGAGGGGGGAGCACTTCCAACATGCCTAGTGAAGCTTGCACTCATAAAAATAGATGGGCAAGGTGGAAACCCATAGTTATACATGACTGGGGGCTCCCTAACGTGCCTGCAAATAAAATAACTTTGTATAAATAGCCATGGGAGATGACTAGGCTAATAAAAAAATCAGGAAAGAAGGGAGGACAAATTATTTTTCCCAGGTGTTCAGTCTGCTTGAGCTTGGAACAACTTCTGTAAACAAAGAGGAGGTGACGGGCACATACCCTGTGTTCCTGTGTGTCCCAGTTACTCCTGCACCAGTTGCATTTTCCAGTTGATATCCAAGTGTATGTATATAGATTGTCTTTGTATAGGAGTGAGTGTGGTGGCTGTCAATCGTGATCTTCCAGTATTGTAATTTAACAGATTATGGCTGTATGAAAATGATGTAAATAACTAGAAAAAATTAAACTGGATCTCTATGTCCTAGATTTTGTACATACTGAAACTGCATGGTATTTAAATTATTGTTTGTCTCTGATGTATGCAGTTTCTTAAAAAAATTCATTTAAAAAAAGCTTTCTGGTGCCTGTGTATTTTATCACCCTCTGTCCCAGTGACTGACAATGTAACACACAGAGGCACTCAAGGATACCAGCCAGGCTCTCCCACACCTCCATGGGAGCAAAGCAAGAAAGGGCGACTTCCCAGAGTGGATGGATGGGACAGATCAGATGAGCCCCAAGCACCATGGCTGGGCTGGTGCAGCTCAGCAAAGAAGGACAAGTGGTACCTCAGCTGCTGAAGGGGTACCTGGCACCCCCCCAGTGAAGAACAAATCCAACAGTCTGCACTAGACACGCACAGGCATCCAAAAACCCCACAACCAAACCCCATCTGTCACCACAATGCTGCTGGTGCAGGCTGTGCCCTGCCAGGGCCAGCTGCCAGAGTCAATGTGCAGCACCAGTAAGTGCTGCTGCTGTTCAGCAGATTCCTGCACATCCATATCATGTATTCCTATTTTTTGTTACCCTTCTTCCCTGAGTAGCTTCAGTGGGTGACAAGTCAAAGCCCCTGTGTAGTGAAAAGCTTTCACAAGAGTAAGTACATACCTTCAAACAGGCTCACTGGCCCCCTGCAAGGGTGACAGCTCTGCTGAGGCTCTTCAGTGTTTGGAACTGATGGTGCAAACATTCTGACCCTGAGGAGATGAGTGACACTCAGCATCCTCACTGTAAGTGGCAGCTAGAAGCAGCTCCCCTCCCCTCCCCTCCCCCTAATTAGAAGCAATTAGATGCTTCTAATTACACAAAAATTAAAGAGCCATCTACTTTAACTGAACAAATTCTATTCCTTTCCCTTGTAGGAAAAAAAACATTGATCAAAGCTCTGGTATTGGGCTTTTTTTGGTTTGCTTCCATCTGGGCAACTTTTCACCTACCTCACAAACCTTGTTTTTGTGTGTTTGTATGTATTTCCATTCTGACAGCCAACGAGTTTTGTGGCTATCCTGTGAGATGTGGATAAATAAACAAAATTGTAGGTTGTGACTAAAGATCCCCTTCCTTCACATCAAGCTATGGTTTCCATAGCAGCAGTATATAGTTGTTGGGTTATATACAGTAATTCCTGTGCTTTAACAAGAAAATTATTGCTGAGAATACATTGTACAGGGAATGTAAGAACACAGTCCAATCTCTTACACTGAGACCTCTACAAAAGGGATGGGTTTTGTTTCAATTTCATAAAAGCAGTCTGAGTGAAGGGATGTGTGTGTCTTCAGTGAAGTCCATGTAATTACTGACAATCAAATTGCAATCCAATGCCATCTGTAGGCAGGAAACAGAGGAGGCTGGAAAACAATTCTCCATTTAACATACACACCTGCACAAACACACTCTGCTGCTTGGCAGTGCCTGGCTAAGAGCTCAGTGCCCTTAGCACAGGTGTAGGGCTGGATTGCTTTGCCATCATCTCCCTCACCTCCATTTCTCCCCTCTGCTCCTCAAATCAAGCTTCCCAGACAACCAAGCCCAAAAACAGTGGCGTGGCCATGCCCTGGTCACAGAGTCGAGCTGGTGTGTGTGGGACAAAGCAGCTGCCCTGCTCCTGAGCAGTGGGAGCTTCTGGTGCAGCTGTCAGTGCAAGGTGCAGGAGGTGCAACAGCACCCTCAGGCCACACGGACCAGCAGTGCCTTCAAATGGTACAAAGCTGCCTTCAGAATTCTTCCCTGAGTGGCAGAATGAACAAAAGCTTGGCTTTTAGGTAAATTTGTGCCACTGGAGCTGTGGTGTTCAGAAGGAGATCTTTGGCTGAAGCTGTCCCATTTGGAGATGACAGCTGATCTCCTGTCCACAGAACACTGCTCTGGATCACTGTTACTTTTGGAGCCTTTGAATGACTATATTTCAGTTACTTTTGTCTCCATGCTCTCCTGCTTTCCTTTCCATGCAGTCAGGCCCCTTAATAAAATCCAAACCCCTCATCACTTTTAAAGCATCATCCTCTGACATCTGCCTTTACTTTGCTTATCTGGAGTTTCCATAACATTTGGACATCAGCTGGAAAAGAATTGGTGCGTGCAGCACGGGACAGCACTGACATGTGGCACCACACTAAACCTCTCTGGAGGGAAAGCATGGCTTTAGGGGACAAATGGATCAAATTAAGCTTAATTTTCTTGTCTGCAAAGCCCATGAAGATATTTGGCAGGGTGAAGCTTGGGGAGGACAGCTTTCACTCTCCAAAATCAATACTTCACTGCTGTCTCTGGGGGGGAAAAAGCATAAAGGAAAAACAAAAACAACAACCTAACACTTTTTGGGTTCTAAATGAACAAGCAAGTATGCAGCAAGCAGTTACATACTCAGCCAGTCAAGGAGAAATCATGTAAAAATAGAAAAAATACCTCATTTTCAAGCTTCTCAGGAAAAATGAACATCAGGTAACTTCTTATGTTCCCGCTGGATGACATAGAGGTTAACTGAAAACAAATAACAAAGATAACCCCTTCCTCACCTTACTTAGCCAAAGATTTCAGTGGGAGACTCAACTATGTGCAACTTCAAAACATTCTGTGTTAGCCACTATGAGTCCATAGTAGATAAACAACCAAACTTGGACTTCTCATTATAAGTGCCAAGTTGGACACCACAACTACTGCACTGGTTTAGTTCAAGAGGTCCAAGAATGGTCACCACGAACCCCAGGCTGGTGACAATGTCTGGAGGGACAGACCCAGGCTTCCCTAACAATGGACTCTGCTCCAGGCTGGGACGTTAGAGGTACCTTGCCTCAACTTTCCCCTGACTGTCACATGCTGGGGACAGTGGAAGTTCCTGTTGTGCTGTTCTGCTCCCTTGGGAAGCAGAGCAGTCAGCTAAAGGTTTATGTTCCACTGAGTGTACGAGCAACTGAGCAATCACTGAAAATTGACTGAGCCTAAGTGAGCCAGACTCATACTTCCAGTCTATTAGGAATTCAGGGCATCTTCTGCATTAACTGATTCCTTCTAAATCCACAGCTTAAGTTTGTGAGTGGACCTATTATGAGATACACAAATGCCTCTCACCAGCGGTGAAGGAAGCATGGCATTAAACCACCATGCACTCTTTTGAGCATAGCACCTTCTTCAGCATAGCCCACAATAAATAATGACCTCTGCAATAAACACTCCTGATCCTTCTTGGTACATGCAACTGAAAAAGCTAAATACAAACTTCAGCTGGACATTACAGTGGAGCAGCATTTGGGGATCCATCCCACATAAAATGGGATGTTTAAGTAAAATTGCTATTGTTTGTGTGGAAACACAAAGTGTTTTACTGTGAGGATGACCAAGTACAGGCTGCCAAAGAAGTGTTAGACTCCCTCTCCTTGGTGACAGTCAGAAGCCACACAGACATGCTTGGTCCTGGGCAACGAGCTCTAGGTGGCCCTGCTTGGGCAGGGGGGTCAGACCATGTGGACTCTGGAGGTCCCTGCCAACTTCAACCTTTCTAAGGCTCTGTGATCTCTCTCTTCTGTGCAGCTCCAGGCCGGCCTACTGATAGAGAAAAGGCTTCTTTAAATGAAAAAAAGAAGACTTCTGGAGCCTTCAGCCAAACAGTAATTGGAGGAACACTCACTGGCAAGCTTGGAAGCAGTTACACTGACTGGCATTTCTAATCCTGATGCAGTGTGCCTCTTTTCACAGAATATGAGTTATTGATTCCCTTTCAGGACTGAAACAGCTGAACACCTTCAGTGTCATCGCTGCTTGTTTTTAAATGACCAAGTAATCTCTGTGTGAAGGCCCCAGTGATGCACCCACACCTCTGGGGAGGTGTGAACTGGCTGTGTGCCAGGGGGATCCTTCACACCAGCAACCCCTCAGACTGCACCCGTGGCCATTATTTGAAACACTTGTGCACTGCATGTTACAGGATGCAGGGCTGTTAACACACCTTGTGTCTTTCCTGTGCACCTTGCCCAGGTCCCATGCCTGCACTAGGAAAACAAGCACCCATCCAAAGTGAACTCCATGGATTACACTACAGTGCAGGCACAGCAATGGATTCCAAAGCAGACACAAACATGCTTTTCCTGAACTGGGGCATTCCAGCAGCACCAACAGCAAGGTCTCAGCATCCAGCAGAGATCTGGGGGAGAAAACTCCCCAGGATTTTAGGGGTAACCCCAGCCGAGTCCCAGGCTTCCCCACTTAATATGCTGCAAGGTAAACCTGTCCCAGTTTAAAACAAAAGCTTCTAAAGCATTTCAAGTCTGCACAACACTGAGTGCAAGCTAAACACACTCTCTCAAGTGCAGCAAGCATCCCTGGCACTCAGCACACTAAACACCAATTTGAGTTAAATAACAGCTAAGCAACACATTCTTATGTACAATTCCCTGGTCTATGCAAGAGGTAGAAATAGAATTTTACACTTTTACAAGAAAAATATCAGTTCTCCAGTAAATCTCTACCTATGGCTAATCACTCCACTTTTACTCACACCATGAATTACATTTCTGCATTGAATTTATTCTGAAATCTAAACCAAGAAGAATCAAATTACAATAGCTTCGAGCCAAGCACCCAGCAGAGGCATAGGTTATTACTGGGCTGTAATTCTGAATTATATTGGCTCATCCCACTGATTTTCTCCATACCTGCACAGATCCACTTCTCTAGAACATCTTCCATGAAGAACAAAGGAGATACAGCCATAGAGAGCTTCTGACATATAAAGAGTATTTTAAAATACTCAGAAAAGGATTTCACCCCTGGTCATTGTGATGTCCTGTACCTCAGATTTGGGAAGTTACACTTATCTGAAAATTTACAGTGTTAAAATAGTACAATTACATTCCGAGCAAAAGCATGCTTGTTCACCACCCAGCAGGCTGACATTCAGTAAATTCACTGTACAAATACCTCCAAGTAGTAACTAGTTACATCAAGTCTAAGATGGCATACTGAAACATTTTTAAATTACAAGTAAATCTATTTACCTTGCTTCAAGAGTTAGTTTTACTTCTGCAAAAGCAAGAGAGCACACTGTGCAATCAAAATGCTGTAGCTGGATGAACACATAACACTTCAGATGTCATCACTCCACCACTAAGTATCTTCATTCCATCTGTATTTATTGAAAAATATTTACATATTGGTCACCATGCTTTAACAGCATCTTTACACAAAAGGGTTAATGAAGAACATCACACTAGGATGGGGGAAGGGTGGTAAAATGTCTTTTGGAAAGTCAGGTTTTTTCCCAAGCTGTCACAAGCCATGAGAGTTCTCAGACTGAGTGTGCCGGAGTGCCGCAGTGAGTGCGCCACAGATCCACAGCTTTGCTGACAATGGCGTCCGTGTTGTCCTGAGGAATCTGCAAAAGACCAGGGCAAGGTGCCTGCTCAGAGCACTCCATTCAGACTGCTTTGTTTAAAATAAAGACTTTGAATTTCCAGTTCAGATTTTATCTCTTTATTAAAAAGAAAACAAAACTAGAATCCCATCTCCCTGTCCTGGCATCCCACCATCCCTCTGTCCTGCAGAAACCATATTACATCCAGGTTTTGGACAAACAGCTTGTATTTCCAAAATGCTGACAAGCAGGCAGGCACCTCGCACATCCCTGACACCAGCATGGCTCACACTGCCTATCCATGACCACAAACTGTCACACATAACTCACCTGGGTTACACTGGGATCCTACAGCCCTGCTGAGATGCCTCATTACTATTCAGGGTCAGGTTCATGATCCCATCCTCACATCAACAGAAAACACACATTGATTCTACAGATTTGCACTCAGGTAAGACATAAAAAAAAGGTGCCAGAAACCAGCCCTTCTAAGAAGCCTCCAGAAAAATTAACCTAACCTGACCTGCTCTTACTTTCACAGAAAAACCCTTTAGTATCACAAGAATTGTTAATTCTGTACAAACAGAGACAATACATACCCCAAGCCTAAAAATCACTTAATTCTATGGAAGCCTTAACTCCTGATAGAAAAAGGTATTATTCTCATTGCTGAGCATTCTCCCTTCACCTTGGTGCTGCTACACTGTTCTCAGTAATGTAATAATAACTTTTGGTACATCTGCAGCAGGCAAGCAATTCAGGCTGAAACAGTTATAAGCTATAAAAGGTAATGCAAAGCATAATTAGAGTACTTACATTTTCCAAAAACTGTGTGATCTTTTCTGCAGAATTCAGTGCTATTATCTTCATTTTAAAGGTTAATAATATCTCCACAGCAACAAACACAAGAATCTTGCAGGATCCACTTATAACTTTGTCCCAGACTCTACAAGAAAGTGAAAAGGAATAACTAAACATTATTGCAGTGTTTATTTGCTTATTTCTCTTCTAGAACAGCCTTTGTACAACCATCTCTATCCAGAATATTTTTCTGAACAACAGCAACATACTAAATTATTTGGGTCAGGATAAATAGAAGACATTTTATCAACTCCTCAATCTATACAGAGCAGAGGGATGGCAAGCAGTAATTGGAATGCACTGATATGGTGTGTTGCTGTTTAGAGATTGAACTGTTTACAAGCTCAAGTACAAAAAGTAAACCTTGGCTTAGTAGCCTGGACTGTAACAACTTCTCTACTGGACTACAGAGCTACCAGAGTGTGTGGTAAAGATGAGAATTTTTCCTAGTGCAAAAAAAAAAAAAAGAAATTGACTTCATTAGCATGCCTAATAACGCTACTTTTCAATCAGCTACGTTGCTAAAAATTCAAAGAGGTGTAATAGCAAACTACTACATCTCAAGCAGGTCATTACTGTGTGAGATACAAATATGATCTATTAGCAGGATATAGTCCATGATGTTTAAATTAGGCACAAGGAACAACTATTAAATCTTCTAATCCATCCCACTGCACACAGACACTCTCAGAAATACCTAGGCACTCCAACCTCTCGTGTGAAATCATATCTGGACCTCCTTGGGCAGGTGTCCAAAGGCTTCAGCAACAGAACTTGGATGAATATTAAAATGGATCATCACTACCAAAACCTACTATTAGCCTGCAACAATTTGAAATCATCCTTCATCCAGCAGCTCTCTCTCAGGCCCAGCTCAAGAGTCTCAGGATAAAAGATTACACAAAACAGTGTGAAACCATCTGTCAGATGGCAGCTTTTATGGGCTCACATTATTTTTAGTTCTTCAATTTTAAAAGCTGTGTCAGAAAGAGTTTCTGAGGATTACAGTTCTTGCTCCTTCTGGGCACTTGTTCAAAGTATTTCTCCTTCCAAATAAAAACATGGGGGAACAAAGACCACACACTCTCCTCCGTAATTTCTGAATATAGTAACACCAACTGAAAAACATGTTCTGCAGCCCATCTACAGATTTGGATCTATGGGTGTGCTCCTTCCAGGGACAACTCCATTTTTGTATGACCTCTCTTAGAAGAATTTGCCCTTCAGCCCAGAGTGCCAGGAGAGCACAACACAGGCATGACATGAACTCTGACAGCTGAACTGAAGTGTAGGATCACAATTTTACACAAGGAATTAAGAGGGGAGAGCCCAGTCAAGAGCAATTAAGGTGATGAAGGGAGAGGAAAGGTGAGAGAGCTTGGACTGCTCAGCTTGTAGAAGAGAGGGATCTGGGGAATCTCATCAATGTAAACTGGAAGAGAGAGCACAAAAAGGGTGGAGCCAGGCACTTTCCAATCATGCCCAGTGAAGGGATCTGAGGCAACAGGCACAAACTCAAACACAGGACTAGATTTTAACTCATAACAAAGAAGGGAGAAAAACAAATGTGTAGATCCTCAGGACTATTCTCAAAGTAGAAGGAAACAAAAAACCCCACAAGGACAGATGGGGGTGTGTGAAAAGCACAGCCAATTTCTTTCCCCTTTGCAATTTAGTTTTAATTCCCTGTTTTGCTATGATTTAACAATTAGTATAATCCCCACAGGTACAGGAACAACACACAATTCAAGATCAAAATCTTACTGCTTCATTTGTGGGTGAAGCATCCCAGGACAAATGATCACTGCAAATATTACTTTGCTGTTGAAGTCAGGTCTTGGAAGCTTTAAGCCAAGGTCACCATGAGAAAACTGAGACAACAGCTCTGTTCCACACTGTACAGGTCACTCCTATTTACTTCTACAGCATTCTCCTTCACAAACACATCTGTTTAGAACACAAGAAAAACTTCCCCATGTGTTCCATGTGCATCAGAACTGTAATTACGAGTGACAATTACAGAGACTAGCAGATCTCAAAAACAGAAAATAATTTTTAAAGTTCATATCAAAGCTCATGCTAATTTGAAAACAAACTTACTAATCCTATTATAAAATATCCACTCTTCTTTCATTATTTTGCTTCCAATTCTTCTGACTTCAGTCTCCATAATTACATTAGGTTACATGCTATGCTCAGAAAACACTCTATTGTTTTCCTGCATTATTTAGTCTGATTCCAGAACAAATGTTTTAACAATGACAAAACAGATGCAGTATCTAAATCACCAGTGTCTTTACAAATTTTGGAAGATGATGCACAGCAAAGTGAGTGAGATGTCAGTGCTAACCAGCTGTGTCTGCTGCAGTATTTTTCCTTAACATTTCCAACTATTGTTACACTCAGTACAACTCCACCAGTAACAGTAATCGGGAATGATTGTGCAACACTGTGATCAACAGTCAGCACCTTGTCTGTACCAGCAGAGCCAGGAACAACAACATTAACTGTCACAAGTGGAAAAAAACCACACCAATTTCAAGGAAATATATTTTCTGATGATCGCATTCTAATACAGCAATCTTTATACATCGTGTATATACAGGTGTCCTGCTTTCACTTTTTTAGTAGCAATCATTTAAGGTCAACTTTACTGCAACTTTTTACCTGCTCTTTGATGCTCCTGGAGAGGGGGAAAGTATAAGGGAAGCATCATGCAACTGTGCCTACAGCCCTACACAGGAATGCAGAAAAAGAAATATATATTCTGAATGAAATTCACTATGTTTCGTGTGACTATCATCCTCTGTAAAATACAACTGTTCAATTAACCACAACACTCTTGCAGGTGTTTCTTGAACAGCAAAGCAGTATTGACAACCACAAGCGAAAATAAAAAGAAATGGGAAGCTATAAAGGCAAAGAGCATGCCAAGGATTATGCAAATGAAACAATTTACTTTAACTGAGCCTCTTCTATAGACAAGATAGGACACTCTGTGTGCACCTGTGTGTGAAGGGATACCATTCTCCAGGCACTCTCTGAGGTTCCTGCAGCACTACAGTGCAGTAATACACAGGAGGCATCACAGCACTGCTGCTCTCTCTTTTTCTGATACATTACCATGAGCCTCACAGTTTTTCCCTACAATGCACGGTAAACACACGCAACCTTACTTCCTGGTTCTGCTCCTCCAGCCATCCAAACAAGAGACATCTAAAAAGAACAAATGCTTTCTCCTCTGCCTGCACTTCTGGGTGTCCTTCCAGAGGTAACTGGGCATGGAGGAACATGATGAGGCTCACACAAATCTCACCCTGATCTATCATGATCTTGTGCCCATTCATTTGCAAACCTGGGAAGCAGCTCAGTGAGACAAAGGCAAACTGAATTAAGTTTCTCTGTAGTAGCAGCCCACGTGCACATTCTTATGCCCTCCTGCTCCACAGTAAATTTAAGGCATTTTCCATATTTCTGTTGTTTCTATTAACAAATTACTTACATTTTTACAACTAAATGTAATTTATGCTGGGCATGGAGATCACAGATGTAAAACTACAGAATTATGTTACATGAGGTAGTGCCAGTTTGAAAGTCATGAGATTTCAGGAGAATGATGAAATACTTTGCCACTAGCAAGTTGCCATAGACTAATAGCTAGCCAATGCCAAGCCTTCAGTGCAGAGTACAAACAACATTAGGCAGGGGCCTGATACATGAGTGGCAACATTAGGCCATAAAAAATGCCTCAATCACAATTACAATTGCAAAGCTGCACTGCTTGTGCTGGATCATCTGGGCTGACAGTGCCACATTAAACTGGGAGTCAAAGTGACATCTTTCCTGTTGAGATGAAGCCACAAACAGGACCCCAAGGTTTAAGAGCAGGGATCTCCAGCTGAGGGCCCTCATGGCACCACTGGAAAGCTTTCCACACATGGGCTTACCAAACAGATGAGCAAATATGCTGCTGCACAAATCAAACAGGGCAATGATGAGTATGAAAACAAAGGTGCGATCCAGTTCTCTGTCTCAGAAAGAAACAGACCTTTCTGTGTCTCTCAAACATCTGCTACAGGCTGGTTCATATTCCAGAAAGCACCCTGTCTATATTCCAGATGAGATACAGAGTCTTTGGAATGGTCTGCTCCTCCCTTTCACCAATGTGACACCTTTAAGAAGTTTGTTAAGAAGCTCATCACGTAATATGCCAAGTGTATTAGACACTGCATAAGCTCAAAGCAAAAGTTTCCACGTGAAAGCTGTCCGTATGTATTGTCCAAGCCCACTAAAATTAAACTGATACATAAATTTTACCCATGGTGTAACTTGAAGTGTGCCATAAAACAGTATTTATACTGAGTGGCAGTGCCTGTCAGGTACTGGTATTGTGCAACTTCACCTCACCATTACCAGGTATGCACAGCATGTACAAGTTTTGTACACCTTAGAGAAAACCAAACAAACAAAAAAAACAATGAATTTTAGATTTATCTGCTTGACAGAGAAGACTACAGTTCATAGAAAGTAAGCAGCCACTCTAAGAAATGCAGTGCTAAATCATAAGTGAAAATAAATCATAAAAGACTGTGCTCAGATAATCTCTCCCTTGACAAGAAAGTACGTAAAATTCACAGGAGAACTGGAGACCTTCAAACCTCAGCAGTTTCAACACTGACATCTGGATGCATTTCAGATAAGCACTGGGGCTTCTAGATCCTAATCCAAACTGAATCTCCAAGCATTAATTAAGTTCATCTGTCACACACTACCCATGAAGTATGTTATTTCCTCAGCGAATAAGGCCATTATGATTACAACTGAATAATTCACAAACCTAAGCTGCCAAAAAAAAGTGCACTTTCATCATGTTCCCACAAGAACTGTAGGGATGAGGGATTGTTCTGCGTCAGAAATACCAACACTGAAATATGTTTTTATTCCAGAGTGATAGAAAAAGCCAGTACTTTAACCTTTTCCAGGGGAAAAAAAGTATTAAAAATTTTCAGGTAATCAAAATATTCTATTTCAGTAAGGTAAAACAGCATATGGAAATGTTGAAGATGCATACTGATTAGACAAAATATTTCATGTAAATAAAACTAATTCAAAATGATAGACATTTGAAGCCAAATATTCTTGCTAGATGAAATACAAAATCAAAATTCTTCATCTAGATTTCTCCTTTTACACCATCAGGATGACAAAGCTCCATAAAAGCTTCAATTTTCAACAGAAATGTAAACAAAAACCCTTCATCTTGCGAGAGCAAATCTGCTCTGATAAAATTCCTCCCTCAGCTCTTGTCCACAGCCATAAGATCCAGTAGCAACACTGAATCACATGAGCTCTAAACTTAAGAAACACCCTATACTATGCATGCTTACATAATTTCTGCAGTCACAGAAGTAGTAAAAGCTTTCCATCACCACATCACACAATCACTAAGCAGACAAGACTATTTTGGAGACTTATAGGTGCTCGATGAGAAGAACTTGCCATGTAACAATAACTGTGTTGCACCTAAAGGTCTCAATCCTTCACAAAATGTTTTTTTCCCTCCTCCTCCAACATTATCCTTGAGAATAATAAAACCTACAGAACCCCAAAGACCATGGTCCAACAAGAGCAGAAAGCGTGATTTCAAATCTTACAGCTTGTTCCCTAAAATCTTCTTATTCTTATAAGGGTAAATAAAACATTGTTAAGAACAGCCATTTTCCACTTTCCACCACAGAACATGAAGTACCAGATAAACAAACACTGCATCCACTATTCAGATTATTACCAACTTTACCACCATAAAAGCATTTTCTACAAAGCAATTTACAAAGCACTGTTTCCATGCTAGGTTCCTATTCTAGCCACTGAAGTCCTGCGATTACCTCAAAGTAAAGTTTCTCTTGAACATGGTTACTTCACAAAGTTTTTAGACAGATGCAAATGACACCATTGTTTTCTCTGTGCCACATCCTGTTCAGCTATCAGCAACTCTTGTTAATGCAGAAAGATGTTTCTCTACATTGAGCTTGAATTTCCTGCTTTCCAAGAGTTCTCAGGCAGCAGAATTAGAGAAATCATACAAGCTTCATTTCAAAAGCCCTTCAGTGAAGTGTCACACACTAGAATTTTTCCCTTTTAAAAGCTCAAAAACTTATTTGTAACTGCAGAATCCTGATATAATCCACAATTTCATTAACTTTGTAATATTCAACTTGCCCTAGTACTTTTTAAAATAAAATTCTGTCATGGTTTAACCCCAGCCAGCAACTGAGCAGCAGACAGCCACTCATTTACTACCTCCACCAGTGGGATGGGGCAAAAATTGGAAGGATAGAAGTAAGAAACAAATTTGTGGGTGGAGAAAAAAGTTTCATAATTAAAAAGAAGTAATAATTTCCAAAAAAACTGTAAGGAAGAGAAGAAAAGCATAACAAAGAACGAAAAATAAAACCTGAGATAAGTGATGCCACTGAGAACAGTTGCCCACCACCCTGACTGATGGCCAGCGAGTCCCCAGGCAAATGCTCCCACCTGCCAAGCTCCTCCTCAGCTTAACTGCTGAGCATGACTCCACATGGAAAGGGATATTCCTTGGGTCAGCTGGAGTCAGCTGCCCTGGCTGTGTCCCCTCCCAGCCATGTTCTTGTGCACCCCCAGCCTCCTTGCTCGTGAGGAGCAGAATGATGCAGTGTAAGCACTGCTCTGCAGGAACTAAACTCTATCCCAGCCAAAACCCGTACACATTCCCAAAATCTTTTTCATCTAACACTAATGCAATATTACAATCACTCCCTAAGCAAAGACTTTTGTCAAAAAGCCCAAAAACTGACTACAATTCAGCTGTGTAACACTGACAGAGGGTTTGGAGTTCTGCATCCTAGAAGGCACTAATTGTCCAACAGAATCAGCTGGTATACTTAGCTCCATTCTTTTTATTTTCAGTAGGTGAAACAATCACAGAGATATTGATTATCTTGCATCAATAACAAGGGGAATTAAATCCAATTTTATAATTTCCAAGTTAGCAATAAAGCTAACACCATAATCTTACAGATAAAGTATGGAAAGTTCTTTGCCTGCTAGTGATGACAGAAAGCTGAAATGACTATGCAGTTACACACAGAAAGAAAAAGAACTTGCCTCTGTAAACTGGACTCAGGTAAACATCCTGCAAAACACTTTTTAAACCAAAGATCATAGGGGAGTTTGCTCATTGCAGAACATGCCTTCAGATGCATCAGTAGTCTGTTATCTTCAATGTTCAAATACTGCTCCAGAATTTTTGGCTGAGAAATGATTAGAAAATTTTAGGTAACTCACATCAGAATATCTTAATAGTTAATGCACACTGTAAGACAAGCACTGTCTTAACAATTCAATTAATGTAATGGATCAATGTAACACATTAAAATAATGTACTTTCATTGTTTTAGTTGTTACAAAATACAGATGTTACCAACTTTTGCAATCAACTAATTATGTATTTAACCAAAAAACAACCTCAGCTTCCTGAAATTGCTGACCACTAGCAGAACTTCCAAGATATGCAGTATTCCCTAGTGCAAGGATGTGCTTCAGAGCTTCAAGCAATGCAGAGATTAAATGTGCACTAATTACTGCTACCTTCACAAGTAAAATCAAGTTTCATTCACCTCAAACCTAATCGCCTTAGCACACATCAAAAATATCTACGCACAATGCAGCAAAACCCAAAAAATCAATTTTGAGAGCAAATCCCTGTGCAACCCATTAAAAGCTGGACATTGATTTATTGTTTAAAAACCCTAAGTATTTAAGGCATAAACATGTGGATAATTTTTTCAGCTTGTTTAAATTTTAATGTAACACAATACACACTTTCATAAATTCTTGACTACCTTTATGTTTTGTCATAGTTAGGCAAACTGTTAAGGACTTCAACTGTCAAAGGCAGAAAACACTTCCTTTGCCAATATTCTCACCTACTGAGTCTTGGCACATTGACTGTGTTACAAAAAAAAAATTAGGGAGGGAGACACTTTGCACACTTTACGTCACATCGTATGAACACACACTTTGAAAATATTCTTTTCTTCTTTGAACTGGTATAGTTGAATGCATCACACACAGAAACAGGAGGTAGGTTTAAAAATTATTTCTTAGATCCAAAAGAACTAACAAGGGCAGGCATTATTTTCCACAGAAAATTTCTATTCAGCAATTGCTGGTGCACATGTACTCGATATTTTTACTTTTTAGAATATTGTTAACTAAAAGCTCCTTATCTGTTATGGCTTTTTGATGAATTACAAGAACTTTCATCATTTTGGTAAGTACATATTAAAATCAAATTTTCATTTTATAAATCAGGAAGACAGACATTCAAAATTAATATTCTGTGATAGTGTTTAAATTGTCAGTGCTACAAAAATCTACTCCACTTTTTATTATAACTTGATCTACAACATACTGTTTTTCTGAAGATGGAGTACTCTGCTCCATTTATAAAGCAAAACTGTGCTTTGTCTATCATCCAATGAGCAGCATGTGAATGCCAGAGATGCAGCCTAAAAAGTAGCAGACATACATCAAGATGTTCTTCACTTTTGACATTTTAATTGGTCAAAGAAAAATTTTAAGTGACCAATTTGTGAGAAATATAATTCAACTGGATACAATGTAACCTTTAGAGAAAAAAGTTAATTGAAAATTACCACACACCAAACAAAACCTATTTCTAATGTTACATTAATCAGGGCAGCACAATCACAATGCAAAAAGCACTCCTCCCCTATTTTCAAAGTAGCTGGTGGAACAGAATCCAAGGGTGTCAGTTCTGATTCTCCAGTTGTCTCCCTGTGTTAATGCTTTCTATGACTGCTTCTCCTTGCAAAAAGAAAAAAAAAAATTCCTTTTTCCTCACCAGCTGTTGTAATGAATCTTTGTGCTTGCTGTTCAGCTGATTCACAAAACAACTGACAAGCCAATAGCATTCTATAGGATCCTCTACCATTTCCTCCATTGCTTTAGCAATAGCAAGAAACACTTCATCTTCAGGTTCCTGAAAAACAAAGCAAAAAAAGTGATCTACAGAGAAATAGTGGACTATTCTGATTTAAATTATTCTTATATTCCTTTTCTCTGCTATTCAGGGAAAAAAAAACAGAAATCAACATACACAAAAAGCTGTTCTGATGTTCCTAAACAAGACATCGGGCAGCAGCTGCACGATGATGACAGGTATCTATTAAAACAGAGCAAGAAAGACTTGTCTTGCTTTTAAAATCAAAACACGCTTCAGTGTATAGTCCTAAATACTACTGGGTTTATGTCTCTGCCACACAGACTGCTCCAATACACACACATCCTTACTTGAACTCTCTGCATTCAAAAGCACAAAACACTCAGCAGACTTCCGTTTGTTACTCAAACATTTCAAAATATTTAGATCAATCTGACATCTCTTTATCTCCCTCTGCCTCTACAATAAAACACCTGCATTACCATCAAAAGCAACCTCTCGTAAGTTTAAGGGGACAGTGACTGCACTGAAAAGAGAACAAATGCTTTCTGCAGCAGCAAAACAAACCTGAGTTACAGGACTAATGACTGAGGCTCTGCTAAACATCATCACCATGAAACCTCACCACAGTCCTGACAGCAACTCTGGGATGCATTGACAAAACGCTTCCTCAGAAGACAATACTGCTCTAGAAGGGAGCAATTTTCAGCCCACTGCATCACATGCCAAAATCAAGGAAATTTCTTTACTGGAAATTTGCAGGATAGGATGGCCAAATTCCTAGGAAATAGTAAGGGTATGAAAACATTCCCTCCTCAGACAAGAGGATGCTGCAGGTAATCCTCCCGGTTTTAAATATTACTGAATTTTCCATATTAACTTGAACCTTTTTTTTCATTTTGAACTTTTCTTTAAGTACTTATGTCAAAATTTGTGATTACAGATGAAAAATTACAAATTAAGCTGGGCTAGAGTGAATACAGATAAATTAACTACGAAATCCACTTAGAAAGCTCTGTGGCTCCTTTCCTCATCTCCTATTTCATGGAGAAAAGAAAGAACCACACATTGTTTTTATCATCACATTACTAATTCACCATCACAACACAGCCTTGTTTAACCATATGGGTGTACACTGTGAACAGCAGAGTATGTGCATTACCTGACAGAAGCCCAGGTCAGTTCAGACTAAGAAAAAAAAGGAGGACCATACACTGAAGTCTAGATTTAAAAACAAATAATTTAAGTATTTGTTGCAACTTGTATTAAATCACTGTTTGTACAGGCTCTGAATTACCCGTGTTTCAGGAACGTAAGAACCTATGAGTACAATGAGGTGATGTCATTTTCATTTCAGTGCTATATAGAAACTGAAGTGCCCTGGAGTACAAAAGGCTTGAAACCTAGCAGGAAAAATGCACAAAAGAGATTTTAAGGCATAAAATCTTACATAAGTACTTAGGGGAAGGAAAAGAGAAAAGCACTTTTACTAAAATTCTTTATTTTATACCAGTACTTCTCTGTTTTCCATTCACCTTACTTGGTCTATCTACAAGCATTTCTGGGGTGACCTGCAGTTCAGTTTCTCACTGGTTTATAGTTTCAAGTTCAATAAAGTACTGTATTTAAAAGACTGTTAAAATCACCACTGACCAAGGGAAAAGCTACATTTCGAGGCAGTTTTCCTGATTCCAGTTGATGTATGCGGAGGAAAACATCAACCTGTGGGGTAGAATCATTAATAAAGCGAATCACACGGAGAGCATGGTGAATATCCCAGTACTGCTCCTTCCGGTACTTCATCACCAAAGCATGAGATTCGTGGTGAGGAGGAATAATTCCTAAAAAAAAAATTAAATTAAATTTTAAAAATTAAAGAAAAAAAATATAAGCAATTATAAGGAGGAATCCTACTTTTTATATATCTAGTTTTCAGTACAGTATTAGTTGTATATTTGTGCCCAGCTTCCATTTATTTTGAAAACAAAGTCACTGTAGAATGATTTTTATATACATTAGCTGTTCATTTTCTCAAATTCTACACTTTGTCTGATATGACAGTGAATATATACATGCAACTAACTAATGCAAAGATACTGTTCACTGCAGCAATAATTACTTTACTGACAAAAAAGTCTTTACTCATTGTACCAGAGATTAATTCTCCCTAAAATGACATTCAAAAACCAAAATCAATCAGTTGAATCAATTAAAGATTAGAACTTAAAATGCCACATAATCACTTGTAAAGTACTATTTGTTATTTTCTTAGCAGAACACAAATATCTTTTCTAGTTTTCTGGGAGAAAAAAAAATTTTAAGAAGTATCTAAGTAAAAAGGCAAAGAAAATTACACAGCATCTCCAGCAGAGATACTTACCAGTTCACTCAGTCCTTCCCCCTACTAAGTCTTGCTATGCACTGATGTTCACAACAAAACTGTCACAGTCTTCAACAGAAATAAAAACATACATACACCTAGGCAAAAAATGCCATTTCCCTATCACTAGTGGAGCAGAATTTTTCCCAGTGTAGAAACCCATGAGAACAAAGTATTCTTCTAAAGTCAGTTCTGAAACAAGCTACCTGCTCCTTTTACCTCTCATTTAAAGAAAAGAAATATTCCTGCCAAGTGTTACACCATGAAATGGCTGGGTTGAGGAACAAGCACATCAGACAGAAAATTATCTTTTCTTTTCCAGCTGCAAACCTGTCTGCATTTCAAAAGCTGGAAGAAAGCAAGACATTTTTCACAATATGCCAAAAGAGTCAACACCATAACTGTATGTACATACTGCCAACTGCTCTCCTCAAACACAGAGAACAACCTTAGGCAGGCAAAACTGACACAACAGAGGGGTGCCTGGAAACCATCGTGAGTCATCCTCGAACAGGAAGGTAACAGGGGCACTGCTGACACACCATGTCACCTGGGACATCAACAAGCCTTGGCACATGTCTGAGAGGGTTTTGTTGACAGGACACACTCCCTTTTCTTAAATTATTAACATTATTTAGAAGTCACATAACATCTCCCACCAGAAATGGACTGGGCTGTGGTTCCAGCCATTTAGGGGGAGATATTTTGCACTGTCCTTCTCAATACCAGCTTTTCTAACTACTGCTAACACTGAAATGCAGGAAAGTCCCTGAACCTGTTCACCCAAAGATGTCACAGAATGACAGTACAAATACTTGAAATCAGAATATCGCGAGTTTGAAGGGACCCACAAAGACCACTGAGTCCCTCTCCTGGCCTTTCACAAGACTACTCCAAAAAATCACACTGCCTGAGAGCAGAGCTCACTTCTTGAACTCTGTCAGGCTTGGTGCCCACTTCCCTGGGGAGCCTGCTCCAGTGCCAAACCACCCCTTATTCTGATATCCAACCCAAACCTCCCCTGAAACAACTTCATGCTGTGAAATGAATCACTCTGGGTTTAAAATACAAAATACTTTTTAGAACCAGTACAATTCTCCATGCAGTTGATTCAGAAGGTGTTTTGTGTTATCATATGATTCACAGATCTTTTATCTAAAACAGCCCAAGACCTGGCTCTGCAGTGAGCCACAATTTTGCAAAGAGACGTATTTTGCTATTATAATGCTGGCTGAAGGATTCTGTACTGAGTTGCTTGTCCAAAACTCCTATGCTGTATTTCCCACTACTAATATTTTAAAGGATGCTGACTACTGCCCAGAATACAATAATATTGTTAATGGCAGAGCCTTTTATCAAGTAGGACTACTCTGTAAGTTCAACACCAAGAACTTCAAGCTTTGTAGTTAGATCTTGCCCCTCTGTGCACTGTTCATTTAGTACTTTTGCCAAAAAAAACAGGAATAAAAATTATATTCCACATAATCAGGAATATGAAGCGAAACCTTTCAAAATGTAAAAAACTAGAAGGGGAAAAAATGAATTTAAAAATCAAGATTTTTTTAAACCACTCCTGTCTCCAAGTGGACATTATCTCACATCTAGTCAATGAATGTACTTGACCAGTGCAAAGCCATTAGTACTTCTGAATTAGTCACCTGACTAGTGCACTTCTAGAAAAATATACTCTATCTATGGTTTTTACAGTTTCTGGGGATACCATTAACTTGTCTTCAGCCTTGTATCTTCTTCAATGGCAAATATAATTCAAAGCCAGCAGCAAAACCATAAGAAACCAATATTCTGCAGAACATGAACTTCTCTTTAGAATAAACATGTATTCCAAGCTTCACCCATTTAAAATGAATCACAATTTTACTTTAACTTCATTGTCTGTTATTTCAGGAGCACAACTGAGTATCTTATCAGATATAGGTAACTTCTTATAATCCACATTTCAAATTCATTTCATAAATGTACTTGGATAGTGTTACAAAGTTAAATACAGAAACATACTCTCCTAGGCACATTTCAGCAAAGTTCTCAAAAACTTGCTTTATAATTGCCATTGGGCATCCAAGGTGGATACAAAAGTAGGCTAAATATGCATCAGTAGGCAAGGTAATACAGAATAATCCTGTCATTACTTCTTCAAAGACAAAAAAAAAAAAAAAGAAAACATTGCATCTTCCTACATTCTATATTCCATGTTATACAGATACATATAGAATATACATTCTATATTCCATTCATACCTAGAAGCACTTTCCACACCAGTATACGATACATGGATGGAAGAGGAAACCTTTGACTAAATGTGCAAAGCTTCTCAATATCTGTAAAGAAATTAAAAGAAAATAATTTCAGGACAAATTTAAATATGGTTATAAATAGGTTTGCATCTCTGACCCAGCTAAGTATGACAAACTTTAGTTGCAGATTGAAATTCCCTATTTGACCACATATTATCAACAAATGCTTTCACTGCTTTCACATTGGCCTAACTTACAGTAAAACTACTCCAGGTTTCATAAGGAGGAGACTGGACCATTTTTATAGGCATTTTGTAAAGCATGTCACTGTCAAAATAATTAAGGACTTTTTTAAAGGGACAACATTTATCTTTCTGTTCTGCCAGAGATGTGGCATCTCTGGGATCAACAGCAATAACATCTTCATTGCTTTGAAGTTAGATGGAATTGACAGCATGAGATGATGCATTCTCAGATTAAAATTGCTTTCCCTAAAAATCTTTAAGTTTCTTGGGCACAGAGAATGAAAGAAGGAAAAAAGAAGAAACAAACAAGGTCACAAATCTTTAAAAGTTTTAAAAATCAGATTTTCAGGTCTTTGAAAATCAAAGGTCAGCTAGCACTGACTGAGGAATTATTGGTGAAAGATGCAAAACTGAAAAAAGTATTAAGCACAGCAGGTAGGCATTATCTATTACTCCCTCCCCAGCCCCTAATCACCAAGAAATAGAGCAAACAGTGAAATCAACTTGCCCAAACGATCATCCTTCAGCAGAATTTCCAGCGACTTCTTTTCTTCAACTCCACGAAATCCCACCTTTTCATAATACACTGAGCGGAAGTTTCTCTGAGAGTCATCAGCCATGGCTGATTCCTCCTGAAGAAACAATGAATTCCACTGAAGACTTACAAACATACATTCCCATTGCTTGAAGGTCAAGTAATTTTGCACACTGATATAAATTTACTGCCTACATCTCTATAGTATTAATAAACCCTACAGAATATTAAATCTTCCAAGATGCTTTTTGTCACATACTTACACATATTTACATAAACAATTATAAACGTAATTTATTCTAAACAAGATCTAAAGATGCCAACTTTACAAACAAAATTAAGGGATTTTTTAAAATTATGCGCATAGTGTATTATGCTAAATTCCAAAAAGTTTTTTAAAAAACTGCTGGAGAAAGACTTAAAATATTTTATGCCATGCCCTGTACTTCAAAACCAACATTAAAAAGTACAGTTACAAGTCTGACAAAATTTTGAATACAAAACCCCTACTCAAATAGAACTATTGCCCACATAAGTAAAATTAGGTTTCTTACTCACCAGCCAAGGTAATCAGAAGCAAGGACAAGCCAGAGTTGGCCTCAGTGGCACAGAGGGGACAGGGAAGAATAAGGCTGGGTGTGTAAGTTTCTTCTTAAGTTGCAGATACGAATTAAATGCTCATGTTGTTACCAGCTGCTGTAACAGCCACAGCCTTGAGCTTGTTATTCCAGCACTAAAATCAAACAAATGTCTCATTTGTTTCCCCTGTAGTGGAAACAAAGGTAAATTTCAGTGAATGTTCCGTGTATCAGAACAACTGTAAATGACATTTCAATTCAGCTCAACCCTCTAACTATCAATTCTCTCTCCTCTGCAGGCTTGCAAACATGAGAAAGTTCTGCCTCCTAACTCCAAGGACTAAGAACAATCTTAACGTTTACATCCAGTGACAGCAGCAATACTTCAAGAAAAATAATTTATTTTGACTAAAGAGCAGTGAATGATGTATTGAGAAGCTTTTGTAGTTAAATTCTTCTTTTCCTTGCAGAACCAAAGTACACATCAGGAGCAAAGCACTTACAGATATAAACAAAGGCCACAGTTTTATAGAGAGTGCACACATTTAAATTTGTATATCCAGAAGGCCTATTTATGTTTCAAATTATGCCTGGTTTTAGTGCTTTGCAGGATCAGGGCCAAGACCAAACAGCAAAATACAAACTAGCAAATGACTGAATTAGTGCTGAGATAGGCCAAATATTATTTTAAAATCAGAGAAAAAAGAAATAAATATTACTTGCAACACATTCCAGTCCTGCACTATCCTAAAGAAAATGCCTGTGATATTCATGTATGGTGCATTTAAGGGTCCGCTGATCAGAGTGCCCACTGTTTACATTACAGCCGTGTCTAAAAGCAGACTTCAGATATGACAGACAGTCAACTACTTTTGAAAATTTTCAGATTTTCATTTACATTTTCAAATTCTTAAAAGCTGAATTTATTACAGTGTTATTTAGAGAAATAGCTAAAAAAAACCCACCAAAAACAAAACCAAAACACATCTAGCCCATACCACTCATGGAAAAATGAAAAGAAAGACACAGAACTTTGATAAATAACGGCAGGACCTATTAGCCAGAAATACCATTTTAATAATTTTAAACTAGCACTATAACAGCAGTACATTTTATTTATTCAGTGGTAAAAGGAGGAAGATAGTTTGTTTCCTCCCTCACAACTTAGGATTTGTAATTCCATGTTCTACAAATGACCAGTATTCCAATCTTTACACCTGTCTTCAATAAACTGGGAAAAGAAAGGGGGAAAACAAATCCTTAGCCAGCTCATTAGAAGTGTGCTGTACAGAAGTGTGCAATTAACTCGTCCTATCCTCAATTACAGCATTTTCGAGCTCAACAGTGGCTTTCCCGGTATCATTAAGTGTCACTCCTGGGGGGCAGCAGCGCCGCACAGGCCCGGGCTGCGGAGCCACCGCGCTCTGCCCCCAACCGAGCACTCTTCCCTCGCAGGCCCTGCCGGAGGCTCCCCCCACCCGGCCGTACCTCGGGGCTCAATTCCCGGCCTCCGTCACAGTCCCAGAGGAAAACAAGGGCACATTTGGGCACGGGATCAATGCGCCCCAGGAATTCGGGCCGCGCCGGCCTCCCCCCGCCGCCCCCCGGCACCTCGGGCAGGCGGGCGCGGCCCGAGCGCGGCACGGCTGTGGCGCATGCGCGGGCCCGTCCCGCCCCGGCGGCGGGCGGAGCGCTGGGGCTGCCGTGATGCGGACGCTCCGGGGTCGCGGTTTCTGCTGTGGGCGTCGCGCAGCCTCTCGGGGTCACTCGGTTCATCCTGTACCCCGCCTGTGGTCCCCGCCACCCCTCAGCTCCGTCCCTCTGCCCTCAGAGGGCATCCGTCTCTCAGAGCCGGCTGCCCGCCTGGCGCGGGTGCGCTGAGGGCTGCACCGCGTTGTTTGCTGTAATGATGGTTTTTGCCCCCATCCGCGGTGACTCCAAGGACGCGTTACTTAGAGACACCTCTGGCAAGCGAAGTGCATTTCGCAAAACCGAGATTTACTAAGCGCTTGTGATCAAAGTACTGGGTGCTAAATATCCCGCCCCTCAGAACAGATAAAGGACCTACATCTCACTGCTGAAAGTCTCAAAAATCAACCTGTGTAGCCAAAACTAGGGGACATCAAACTAGTAGTGTGATTTTGATTCGGGGTTAGGGTGCTTCTGTAGTTATTGGTGATGTTTATGTGTGGGACCTTGCCAGCCCCTCTGTGCTATTGCAAACACTGGACAGCTGCTCGCCCCAGGAATGGAGTTTCCAGCTCGGAGCCCCTTTCCAGGAGCAGAAACTTGAACGAGGCCATCGAGTGCCTGAGTTAGCTGCAGCAAGATTTTGAAGTGCTAGAATCACAAAGTCAATTAGGTTGGAAAAGACCTTTGAGATCATCAAGTCCAACCTTTGACCAAACACCACCTTGTCAGCGTACCAGAGTGCCACGTTCAGCCTTTCCTTAAACACTTCCAGGGACAGTGACTCCACCACCTCTCTGGGCAGCTCATTCCAATGTTTAGACACCCTTTCCGTGAAGAAATTCTTCTTTACGTCCAACCTGAAACTCGGGAGAGGAGGCTGACCCCCTTCTAGGAGGCCACAGCCTCCTTGCAGGCAGTTGTAGAGAGCAATCAGGTCCCTCCTGAGCCTCCATTTCTCCAGGCTCAACACCCCCAGATCTCTCAGCTGCTCCTGACAGGACTTGTGCCTTCCCCAGCTTCGTTGCCCTTCTCTGGACCTGTTCCAGCACCTCAGCATTATTCTTGAATTGAGATCCCAGGACTGAGCACAGAACAAGAGCTGTGGCCTCCCCAGTGCCAGAGAGAGAAGACAAGGCAGCTGCTGAGGTTATGGGTCCTATTTCCAAATGCACAGGATATCCCATTATTTTAATCTTGCCTCACACTTTCAAAGTAGCCATGGAGAAAGCACACTCTTGCAGAATGGGCAAGGCTTTTGTCAAACCCAGCTCACGAAGGAGTATGTTTTTTGTTGGGTGTGTACAAATCCTAGCAAATCTTGGAATAATTCCTCTCAGCAGCAGATGGCAGGCTGGTTTCATTTTTGGTCACTTGGGGCTGCCTCAACTCAAATGCATCTTTTCTCGATAGATGGCACCTGTCTCGGGATGAGAGCTGTTCGGTGGTGTTGGGAGCTGACCAGTATCACACGGTTCAGGAAACAACTACCGAAATTAAATCTCGTGTAATTTTCAATCATGCATTCGTGCCCTTGTCAAGACTTATTACATAGCTATAGTGGTGCTCTGAAGAAGCCTGAAGCTAACACAATTTATTTTAGCACCAATTTATAGTACAGGAGATCCAGAATGTTAACAGAATGGTATGCCATTGCTAAAAGTGCCTAAACAAAATTAGGTTCTGAAAGATTTAGCTGCATAAAAATACAGCATAAAATCAACACCTGTTCTGAAAAACAATAAAATGAATGTTCTTCCCCATATATAAAGTTTCTAAACCCCATATATAGAAAGCTTCTTATACACAGAGATTTTCTTAATGGTGCTTGTTTCTAACATAATAGGTTATAGTGAGATCAGCTGTAAATATTACATAAATATTTAGGTCAGTGGGAAACAAATTAAAGAATTTAATTTGAGATTTTTCAAAATGCAAATGAAATTAAAAGCATAGGTTGAGCAAGAGTAGGTTGACTACAACAATTATTATGTGGTGAAACAGCAAACCAAAGATGACTAACCCATTTTTTTACTTGGACTTTCCTACTCTAACAGCCTTTTTATCTTTTAACTGCCCTTCTACATCCACCTGCACTTGCCAAGTGAGTCTATATGCTGTAACTCAGTGTTGTAAAACACACAAGTGACTCATGACTTAAATATTTAATTTAAAACATTTTATATTTTCATAAACTGAATAATAACCTTATTTTCCCTTGTCTAGGGACATAAAGTATCTTCAGTCCTATTGACAGAATCTCTTTCTTGCCACTGAAAATGCAAGCAGAATTTAATCATTTATAGCTGCTAGTGTCAGTCAGCCAAGTGGAGGACTGTGCCTATAATAAAATTGATTAATAGATCATTAATCAATAATACATAACTAGGCATTTATCCAAACCATGATAACCTGAACATTTAATTCTTTTAAACTGTAATAACATCAGAAAAGGTAGCACACATAACAGATAAAAGGGAAGCAGGTTTGGAACTGGTTTGGGATTATCTGAGACAGCAGAGCCGAATGAATTAGTACCCTGTTAGCATACTGCATCTCTTGCTTTTATCTGTGACTATGAGTATCACTGTGCTTGCATTTTGTACTAATATCTTTATATTGCTCAAGTGAATTACTCACTGACATAAAGGGTCACAGGAGAAGGAAGCCAAACAGGCATTGTTAACGTATTTTATTGCAAAATATGAACTGTGTTGTGCCTGTGTTTCTTCATGAATGCTTTTGCTGTTAAAGCTGCACTAATTTTCTGTGAACCATGTGCTGCTCTTGGAAAGTCAGTTCAGTCTGTCCTGTGTGACTGGCCTATTAGTGGATCAGAATTACAAATCAGAAGCATGCCTCGTTATGTGAATTTCTCAAAAAAAGGGGAAAATGCAAAGCAATGAAATGTCAATTTCACACAGCATGGAGGTCCATATTTGTATGGCATTATGACACAAGGATGCAACGTACAGAGAATAAGTGAAGTTTTCATGTGGGTTTCATTTGCTCTAAACTGATGGAAGATGTACTTAAAAAAAAAAAAGACACTTGTCTGATAATATCTTCACAGTGTATCAGATTCAGTGATTCCAGCTTGCTAATGCACCATCCCTTGTTCCTGTCATAATAGGAAATGATTGATGCTCAGGAAAGAAGTAACAAGTTGGGTCATATCAGCTTTTTCTAAGATATCATCTTATGTTTTCTCAGAAGCATGAATATTTCCAGATGGAGAGTGGGGCTGTGTTAATGGGAAGGACAATTTACTTATACAATCACATAACCTTTTCATTATGAAGATCAGCAGATGTGAAAAAGCTTGGCCCCATTTCCTGGCCAAAACAGCATCACCCTGCTGTTTACATTCTACCTGAGAGAAGAATGCAAATGTTGGCTCTATTAATGTTCACAACTTAATTCCTTTTTGAAGTCAGATGGAAAAAATATAACACTCCAAGGTAAAAAAAATAGAAAGCTGTTTAGCATCAAAGGGGAATTCAGGCTTTCATTTTGGCATGGAGGCACAACAGGCAAGTCTGTCTCTGAGCAGACCAAACACTGTCCCTGTAATCATGAGCAGGCATCCCCACATGACAGCAAGGAAAAGGCTTACGGGGCTGAAAATAGCAAGAGGAGTGGCTGAACTTGGAAATCTGAGTTCAAATGTGTCCTACTTCTGTGTTTTCTCATCCTGCTAAAAAAAGAGTGTTCTTCAGAGGTGACATGGTTTTGTCTGCAAAGATATGCAGAAACTGCAAGACAATTAGGAAGGAAATAACCAACTGCTGCTGCTTGCTCCAAACGTAAAGGGTTTTTTTAGGATTATGTTAGAGATTTTTTTTTAGGATGATGTCTTCTGGATTCTAGTCATAACTTTGATTTGTTGTGTAACATCAGCTGTGTCCTAATTATTTTTCTACCAACCTGATTAGTAGCTGTGTTAAGATTGACATTTTTGTCTGAAAAAGGCTTGCAAGTTTTTAAATAGCACCAAACACATGCTTTGTGCTGTGACTGAGCATGGCACATTTGGGGCACTACACAGTAACTAATAAACAGTTTCAAATAACATCATCTTGGGTTTGTTACTCTTTCATTGAGAACGGACAATGAAGTAGGTGACAATGAGACAAAGGTTGGTCAGTTTAAAGACAGTGGGAAAATTAAATAAGACAGCTTGAGCAGCCTAATCAAGAGTTGTGGTGTTTGGATGAGGTATAGTTATTATGATCCCTATATATGATTAGAGGCAAGGCAAAATGCAAAACCAATAGGAATGGGTTTCAGTCTTTGCAATTTTTCTCTTTGTACCAAAGCCACAAATGTGCCCAGAAGCCAATTCAAGGTCACAAGCTGCATGTGGTAATTAGACTCTGTTTTCCTCACTTAACCAAGTATCCCTGATTACAGTGGATGCCCCATCCCTGAAAACACTGATTGTCAGGTTGGATGGGGCACTGAATTAGCTGATCTAGTTGGAGGTGTCCCTGCTCTTTGTGGGAGAATTGGTCTAGATGAGCTTTACAGCCCTTCCAACCCAAACTATTTTATGATTAAGCTTTGCACCCCATTCCTACCCTCCCTGGCCACAACCTGTGCTGAGAACAGCACCCAAGTAGCTGCCGGCACGTTTGGCCACGGAAACGAATTCCTAGCTCCACTCTGCTGCCTTGGCTCAAAGGCAGGAGCCCAACCCAGCAGTTTCACTGGGACCACTGATGGAAGGGTGAAAAGATTGGATCCAACCAAATCCAACCCAGCAGACACAGCACTTGTACCTCCACAGAATAATTTGTCACTTAATCGTTCTCTTTCAGGAGGCCTGCCTGCCCAGGGGGAGGGCAGCCCTGTGCACAAGCTGGCTTTTGATCTCAGTGGAGCTCAGAGAGCTTTGCTAGAGCATTCATAAAGGATTGAGCAGCAACTAATTAATGACTCGAAATTTTATCAGTCATGGTTTGCAGGCTTGTTTTAATATATGAAGACAAGCTGTAAAGCTGGAATGGTGAACGGCTGGTTTTTTTGTGACAGGACAAAGATGTCTCTCGTCTCTGCTGATGGTGACTTTCTGTCAGCCTTCTAGGCCTGCATTCCTGTGCTTTTTAGAGGTACTGTCAGTGTCTGGCTTTAATGCAAAGTTGTAAAAATCACAGGACAATTAACCCCACCAATTTCTGAATTACACCAGGATGATTGTCATCTGCCTCTACAAACAATGATTTGCAGCCATTATCATTGAGAACTTTCTGTTTGGAACTGAAAGCAATGTTCCTGAAGCATTTGAGGCCAGAAATCCTTGTCAAGCTGAGCATTGTGAGCTTTAGGGTGCAGGCAGATACACCCCTCTAACATCCTTCCTCAAAACTCACAATAGAAAGTGCAGCTTTGTGCTACCTGATCAGTAATTTTAGTGGTTTTCTCATCAGCAGATGGATCTGGTGCTGGCTGATTTTATCAGTTTGGTTTTAAAATCAATTCATGGAGAGTGCAATCTCACCTTCCTCTCCATAGATGGAACTACACAACGTGTATTCACATAGCTGTGAAGCTGCTGGTGTAGGCTTTGGTGCTGCTAGCACTGTTCTAAATAGAGTAATTTGAACACAGACTGTGCAGCCAACCCCAGCTTATTTGGTATTCACAAACTGCAACAGCATATTAGGCATTAATTATATATTACTTATTATATTAATTATAATGAATTAGAATTATATTAAGGTTGAGAACTATTTAAAGGGAACTAGAAATTAAAGCAGCAGGATGTGGATCTGGCTGTCATAGACTTGTTCTGCATGGCCTTGAGCAACATGGGTTGCCATTCATCTCTAATTTTCAAAAGACAAGATGAGGGTAATGGTATCTATCTTCTTTGTGAAGCCAATGAGATCCTGTTATAAATAGAAATATTAACTGTAATTTCAAATCTTCCAGTACTAGTATTAAAATCATAGAATCATAGAATGGTTTGGGTTGGAAGGGACCTTAAAGATCATCTAATTCCAACTCCCTGCCATGGGCAAGGACACCTTACACTAGAACAGGTTGCTCCATATCCCATCCAATCTAGCCTTGCATAGTGAAAGGGATGGGGCATCCACAACTTCTCTGGGCAATCTGTGCCAGTCTCACCAGCATCACAGTAAAGAAAAAGAATATAAAAATTATTTTATAGAGCTAAATAGTTCTGACCACTTCATCCATAAAAGGAGGAAAATTCTACCAAAATCTGCCTTAAAAACAGATTAGAAGCTACAAGTCAAAAAAAAAAAGAAAGAAAAAGAAATTCATGAGAGAGTGATCTCACCAATTTCAATTCTGTCTTCACTTTGCCAGCTGCAAAATGGGAATAATCACAACAGCTCATTTTAAGGGGATTTGTTAATAAGACACTTCATATGTGTGAAGCAGTACAGACAAAATTTGCCAAACATGAGTGGATAGCTGGGAGCTTTGTCAATTCAGCAAGTGACTTAGCCCTTTCTTCTCCCAAGAGGCCCTGGTTCCACAGTAGGCCTACACAGGAATTAATTCCAGGTATCAAGGTCTGTAAGCCAAAAGGGCAGGACATCTCCCAGAAAGTTGTTTATGCTGTCCATGGAACTGCATGCAAAAGGCATAGAAAAGTGAATGGAAAAAATAATCAATTTTAACAAAAAATGTTGTGCTGAAAGAGCACAGTTTATACCTCCATTTCCTCACACTGCAACACAGTGCAGAGACAGAGCAATTTCTTAACACACAAGTTTTGTAATCCCAACATCCTTGCATTCTGCCAATCAATCCTAAACACTCAGCTGCACCCATAGCAGCAGAGGAAGCACCGAGGCCCACCCTGTGCCACTAAGGCCTCTTGGCACAGAATGCCCATTATTAATTTCATAATCACCAAAAAAGAGGGTGGTTTCAAGCAGTTTGCTTAGTGGGAATCATGTCTGCTGTGTGCTAACTTCCTAAAAGTGCCAGGAAAGGATCTAGACAAATATAAGTTGATCTAAGCCAGAAATCATGCTTGGGATGTTTCTAATAATTAACAGAATAGAGTCAATCATCAGAACCCAGGAAAGTTCTGGTTTCTTCTGCATCTGCTTTTTACCCTGATCCTGATTACCTTATCTGACATTCTGACTACCTTCCTTCTTGAGCTGGAGAGCTTGTCACAACTAGTAGTGGAAGGCATTTTTCATCACAGGTACTTCCATAAGATGCATAGCTAGCACCACTGAAAAGGAGTGTTAAAATATAAAATCTAGCAATTTAGGGATAGCATTGGGAAAGTAAAGAAGCCTGTCAAGCACCATTTCCATTTCCAACTATCTTTGCCTTCTCAAAGTCTGAAAAGTGGGTCCTAGCTTTTCCAGGTTTGGCTGCAACAGCATGTAAAACTTTACTTTCACAAGTGACAACACTGGTTGCATTCAGAGGCTGTTGTCATTGCCTGATGGGATCTGATAATCTGCAAAAGCCTTTAGTCTGCAAGATGTGATTAACTGTGAAAGGCAGAGTTATTAAAACAGACTGGAGAAGGATGTGAAACAGTTCTCTAGAATCTGTATACACACCACTTCCATGTCTGGAGGAGGGGCCACTGCAGAAACACTTGCTTGTATGTAAATCCTTTTGTAGGGACATGCAGAACTTAAAATTGTTTTCCTCTATTAGCTTTTCTTTTGGACATGTTTATTATTCTGTAGTTACTCTACCAACTCTTTGATCTGATGAAAAAAGCACATTTCTGGCAGTCAGCAAAACTGGTTTCTATTTACATTCTGCTGTTAGAGTGATTTGGCATAAATTTCTGTTGACAGTGACTCAGCCCAGGGAATTGTTCTGCCTGAAAACTAACCTAATAAAAACCTCACAATGTTAGTTTTCAGCTAAATCCATGACTGTGTTAACCAGGTGGCCGCACACATTTTCCCCAGTGCCTGTACCCAGGGAAGGCAGGAACAAGCAGGAGTGGTGCCCTGAGCAGGAACAAGCAGGACTGGTGCCCTGGGCTTGGCAGCAGCCCTGGCTCATCCCTCAGGAACTGTTTGTGGAGCTGCAATGATTAATTTTAAAGCAAAGATGTGGTGCACACCAAGGTTTGTGGTGCTAAATGCAGTAGTTGGAGCACTCCCGAGGGGAAAATATATTAGAAAAGGCATTATGTGCATGACATGAGTTTTGGCTTGGACTAGGCCAGTGCTGTGGGACAGGTGAAAGTCTGCTGACTCCAAGGGCAGCCTGCTAGGGATGCCTGGTGGAAATTTCCTCCTTCCATGTTGAACATGGCAACTGCAGCTGTGACCAGCACAGGCACATGGGCCCCAGCAGACTGAGCAGAGAGGCACCTTCTCCCAGCCTCCAAACCAGGAAAGGCTGTCCTAGGAAGAGCTGTGCTGTGTCAGCCCGTTGGAGCTGTGGTGGGGTAAAGCCCTGTTGTACTGGGTATCACCTGTGTCAGCTCTGAAACACAGGCTTTCCACTGGCCTCACAAAAGACCTCCACAGCTTTCCACTGCCCAAGAGGAATAAATAGCAAAAGCATTAAGTGCGTCTTCTCTTTGGCACAGCAGCATGTTTTAATAACCCCTGCCCCAGCAAACTCTTCATTGCCAAAGAGAACAATGCAATGCATTTAACATTCTTCTGATTAATATTTATGGCTACAAGCCACCCATTGTTTTTACTGCATAGCTGGTAATCAATAGGGGCTCCAGAAAACAGCAGGACAAGCCAGGGTAAACTGTGGTTCTTCAAAAACTAGGGAAAATGGCAAGAGGTCTTCCCCCTCACCTACGGTTTTGCAGTTTGTTTTAAAAGCGGAAGTTTCACTTGGGTTCATAAATCTGCACTTAAGTGTCTCAGTGTGCTGACACAGGTTTGGAAATGTTTATCTTAGCACTTGTGCAGCCTCATTAGTGTGGAATGTTTATACTTGCTCTTGCATTTTCACTTACCTGTACAGTTATATACCGTGCACTGGAATGCTGTACTAATAACCCCACTGTACCTCCAACACTGTTTCACAGTAATTGCTCCCCCGGGTGCTGTTTCCTAGAGATTTCTACGTTTTAGCCTTTTAAAAACAAGTAGGCCTTGTTTTACTCTGAAGTTGATGGGAAAGGATATACTGTGAAATTTGGCTGTATTCTAATTCAGTGCCTGATTGTTGGGGATGGTGATCTGCAAACCTGAGCAAGGTTATACTGCATTTACGCATGAGGACAAGGCAAACATTAAACTGTAATTCCTGAAGACCTGGGCACTGATGCTGCCTTGTCTTGTGCTTTTCTTCTCTTCAGACTAAGAAAATGATGTGTATTAAAACTGATAAAATAGTACTTTATGTGCATATAAATATCAGTACATCTTTACAGTATTGATAATTGCAGTGGTAGTAACAGAAGTTGCTAACATGTTACATTTCTGTGATGAAACCACACTGTAAATTTTATAAAAAATATACCAACTCTGTAATTTTTTTTAATATATGAGAAATATACAGTTTACAAGATTATGTGGTCTGAGGGTAGTGTGCATTCTAAGTGATGATGATTTCCCATCCCTTCACAGATTTGTGCCTCGGATTTACACACTCTCATAGTGCTTGGGAATGGAGTGTGCACTGATACAAGTAGAATTCAGCATCTTTCTGTGCGCTCTGCTCTAAAAGGCAATGCAGGAAATCCTCTATCCTTTTTACACATCAGTCACAGAGGCACTAAATCTTCCCTCAGACCTCAGAATTTCTTCTCCTTCATACCCAAATGAGGTTTTATTCAGCAACAGAGGGGCTGGAATAAGAAGATCCTTATGAGACTTCAGATACTCCCACACAGAGGGGAGAAAAGGAGCACCAGACAAGCAGACAGCTCCTGGCAGATGGGAGCAAGGATGGAGGTAAGCATGGGCAAGTCACTGGAGGCAGCTGGGGACTGGGAAGGCAAAAACATTCCACAGTACCAGTGGTCAGGTAAGAAGAGGATCTCCAGGCTGTGGTGGAAAAAGAAGGAATTAAAGGATCCAGAAGAAAGAAAATCCAGGAGGAAGGATCTCCAGGTGGCAGGGAGGGGATATCCCAATTTTGCAGTGACATTGGACTTACTTGCATCCTTTGACAACAAAAGCAGCTGTCCCCTTGAGACACAACCACCCCCTAGGCACTAGCTCATTCTTTGCCAATACATAAAATCTTCAATGAGTGTTAAATGAGTGTTAAACTTCATTCTTCCTCTCCCTCCATCAAAATCCTCACCTCCAAGCACAAAGCCCATGTATTTTACTCTGTTTGTTGAACTTAACAGGCAAGAAACCAGGCAGAGGTGATGGTTATTACACACACACATACCCCCCAAAATACAAGTGTGGGGGAAAGACCAGAGACAGCTGGGATCACAACCTTTTACATCTTTATTTGCCAGTTAAGATCCTTTTATTCCATCAATGCAAGTATGCAGAACAGCAGGAAACCATGTTTTAAGCAGCACATACCAGTTGGCTGAGAATAAACTAACTACATTCCCCAAGCAATGTAAAAGTAACAATGCACATCATCTTCTAAAAGAAGAAACAAACAGATGTTGCAGCCGAGAGGCACAGCAGGCAGCTTCCGTACAAAGTAGTTTGGCTGTTAAAATGCTAGAACCAGTCCTTGCCCATTTCTCCAACCCCCCCCCAAAAGTCCTAGTATAATTTAACCACTTTTTTTTTTGCTATCTACATAATATAGAAAATATAAACTCTGTTTACTTATAACACTTACTTTTCTTGATAAATAGCTCTTTAAAATATCTACTGTACATATGTCCATGCGTTGACATTATATATATATAGCATTTATATATATGTATGTATGTCTGAAAAACAATAAATATATACTTAATATTGACACAGCAAAAAACTGAACATTTTCTCATTTTCAAAATCAAATAAAAGCAAACCAGTGGAAGAGAAACAGTGAGTGTTGCTCGTCAAGCACAGCACAGCAGGGAGCTTTGATTCCTGCCCTGGCTGGGCACTCGGAATGCCCCACACTTGAGCAGTTGTGGTGCTCACCTATCCTGTAATGCATTAAAAGTCACTTCAAGTTGTAGTTAGCCACCCTGTATGCCATGTGTAACATAATCTGAGCAGGAGCTCAGGGGATAACAAGGGAGGCTCGCCTCCAGGTTTGCAATGGAATGAGAAACAGAGAGGGCAGGGAAGTGAGTCCAAAGGCTGATATAAAAAAAGGAAAACAAATAATGAACTGGATGGCTGGAAGGTCATAAATAACCAAGGTAAACAAGTCAATAGAGTTAAGTGCTTTTAAAGACAATGGCTGGCATTGCTGCAAAAATTGTCTTGATGATCTGTTGCCAACTCCATGGAATGAATCAGTTTTCCTACTGGCACAAGACACAAAGGAAACTCAGAAGCCCAAATTCAGATGTTAAAAATGGGGTCACTGTAAGATACTGTGAGGGTCCAGGTTCAGAGCTGAACCTGCCCAAGGGCAGCTGAATTCACTGAACATCCTTTAACCGAATGGATGAGATTTTTAAAGTACGGATTAAAAAAAACCCAAAAAACAAAAAACAACCCCCCCCGCATAAGCCAGCCCCAACCAATTTATTTCACACATGCCAAAACATAAACCTTTAATTTCGAAACAGCATTCTGCAAAAATGGAACTTAATCCCAAAATTTAAAAAATGTAAAAAAATACCCTTATACAAACATGTGTTCAGTTTTGGATTGACCATAGCCATTCTGTTTATTCAATTTATTCAAAATGCTGAATAGAAGCTGTTTCAGTTTGACCTGTGCTGATAACCTTCTTTCCGCAACCCCAAGGCCTCGATCTGGCAGCTTCAAAAAAGACATTACTTGTTTGGACTGTGGCTTCATACACTCATTAAGTCATGAGGTTTTGACATCAGTGCATGAATGTAGCATTATGTGTAGTCCCATTTACTTTAAAATTTCTTCTTTTCATGAGCAAATGGGAGTGGGCAGTTAAGGGGAAATTATTTTTATTGGACAGACTTCACCCAGCAGCTCAAAAAAGAGGAAATTTTAAAGCAGATAAGACTACCAAATATTATTCAGTCACACTTCATCTCTAAAATTTACAAACTTTGCTCCCCACAAGTAACAACTTCAATAACAACAAAAACAAACTGCTGTCCTGATTAATCCTGCCATTTCACAATTAGCTCCAGATACCCAGAGATCACTGCACAGGTCAAAAGTCCAGTGTTGCATTTCATACATACTAAGGGTACATCACTGGGCCACTGGAACACCAAACCAGTGTGGAGTATCTGCACAAAGCCACAACTCTGGCTTGTAAATACAGAACTTAGCAACTATTAGTGAACAGACTGCATAATGAGTGATATTTTATGCTGAAGGACATAAATAAAAGTCAAATACAAAAATTCCCAGCAACAAGAAGTTTTGTCATCACTCCTTTCTGATTCTCTGCAAAAACATCAAGATACTATGTTTACCTTTATCTAAATAAAATATGCCTTTTCTTGGTAGAACAGTGAGTAATTTTAAATTGTCTGGGTCTATTCCAGATCTGTATGGACACAAAACTAAAAAAGGAATTGAATTGTCATTGTGCTGTGACCACATGCAGCAGAAAAGCCTCCTTTTTTAGAATGGCTGAACTACCAGAACAGCTGTTCGCTTGTTCAGTCACTTTTTGGAAAGTTATGGAAAAGAAGGGAAAACTTAGTACAAAGTGGATAGTGCCTCTGATTGCCCAATGCTGGCTGGGCAGGGATTTCAATCAAATTTGGCTGATTTGCTTCAGCCAAAGCAAAGGATGAGCTCCAGAGCAGGCCTTCCTGAGCCAAAACCCATCAAGGCATGGCCCAATTCTCTGCCGTGTTGGCTGCATGGGTAAGGTCTCCATGTCTCCCCATGTCTCTACTGGGTATTTTCTCACTTTACAGCTGAAGTACTATGGATTTACCACATGCATGGTACTGGATGTAGGAAAGCCCAAGCTCCTGCAGAGTTCTTACACTTCCATGTAGGACTCCACTGAGATCAGCAATGAGGATGTGCCTATCCAGCAGGAGTATGGGACAGATTCTGCTTCCCCAAGGGCAGGGTCCCTTCCTGGGCTCCCACACACAGAGTTGGAGCAAGGCTGCTGCTGTCACCCTCAGGAAGTGCAGCCCTCAGCCTCCACAGCAGCAGCATATCCTCCCTGCAGGGCAGGCACAGAGGTACCAGCCTGCAGACACCTTCCTGCTGCTCCCTGCTGCAATCATCACCCTCTCTCTGGGCACATTTAAGGAGTTCAGTTGTGCCCTGCTGTCAGTGCAGGGCTGCCGTACCCCTGGTGTGAATCCCAATGCAATTCTAATGGGAAATAAGACACCCTCTCTCAGCTGACTGTCCCAGCACTGGAACAGAGCCCTGCAGAACAGCAAAGCTCACCCTTTGGCTCTTTCTGTCTTTGGCAACAGACCATAAGGATCAGTATCCTATGTGCACAGGCTGATGGCAAAGGAAAGAGCCTCTCCAATAGCAGCCCTGGGAAAGAGGAATGAAATTTCTTATCTAGTGTATGAACAAGTTCGTTTGGGGGCTACTGTAAATTCCAGCAGTAGCTGCAGTTTGGCTCCTAGGCCTGCACCAATTTAGCAGCATTCATCTCAAACCTTGTGGCACAGCATTAAGAGTGCAATTCCAAATACATGTTTCCTGGGATGGTACTGCATCTGAGTTCAATCAAATACATCTCTGCTATCTGCTCCCCAAATTCCTAAATCCAACTTGAACTCCAGGGGCTACTTAGGGCAAATTCAATGTACTTTCAACTGCACCAAAGGAACAGAGGGCTGGATGCTGCCAAGAAAAAATTCCAGACTATAAATAAACTATTCGTCAGAATAGCAATACGCATTCAATAAATACACTAATTCTTTCCTCCTCCAAGCCAGGTGGAAGTTTAGTATGTTTACACTTGACACTGCAGCACCTTCACCTCCCAGAGAATGGAAAAACTGCCATACAATCCTGAATGTATGCAGCTCCTGCTGCAATCCCAGTTAGGTAACATAAATGTAGCATCTCTGCTACCATTAGAAGAAGAGGTCCCACCCTGCCCTGCTCTCTCTGGGTCAGCACAAGGAGCTGTGCAAGATTTGACCCATTTGCAAGCCAGTACAGACAGCAGCATCAGATGTCTGTGTAACCAAAGCATTGGATTTTCTTTCTGCTGCATCAACAGTAGGTCTGCACAGAGGATGGATGATGCCTGTCACCCAAACCTTTGTGTCTGGGGCAGAAAGTTTGAGCTCAGTAGTACTATCCTTACTCACTGTGTCTCACCTGTTCACTGCAGGGGCAGGGGAAAGGATTCTAACTGGCATCACAAAACCCAGAAAGACAGGGAAAAGAAGAAAACACACAGAGGAAACACACCAACATTTGTGAACCATAAAGAAGGGCAAAGACATGAACAGCAACTCCAACACAATCGCCAAACTGAGAAGCAAGATTCACAAACATTTTGGTCCATGTTTGGTTCCACTTTTGGATGATGTTTAACTAGACATGGTTAATTATCCACCAGGCTTGCATTCATGACTTGAACTAGCCACTCTTTTCAGTAAATGGGTTTTGCTTCACTGTATGAAAACTCTCTTGATCCCCTTGAGGGTAATTCTATTTTTCAGGAGACAGGTGATTTCTTGATCAAATCCTCTCTTCTGTGTTACTTATTTTTCAGGGCAAGAAGTGGATAGCATGGTATATACCATGACAGTTGCACTGGGAGATTCCTATTGGCACAGATACTACCTCTGGAATTCTCAGAGAAACCCATTTAAAAAAGAAAACAACCAAACTTGTCAAGGGCTGCTTCCAAGAAGGAATGATGAAGCCTTGCCCGAGGTTTTAGCCAAAACAGCCCCAGAGAGAGTTGCTAGAACTGGCAGAACAGCATGGATAGAAACAATTCTCCCCTTGGGTGTGGTTTTGCAGTATTACATTATTCCTTCATCAGTCACGCTACCACACATTGGGGACTATTTAACAAAAGGTCATATATATGCTCTTGAAATATTAAGCACATATGAATCAATTTTGGGCCGGGAGTCAAGTTTCCTAACTTCAGCCACACCAAAATTTAGAAGCCAAAATTCTCTGCAAAGGAGGAAGACAGGCATTTCCAGTGGGCACCTCTTTCTATATTAATGCTAGGGTGAACTGAGTCAGCCTTTGGAGAGCTCTCTCTGTATTGACTGCAGTGTTCTTGCTGATCAGGACAAGACATCCAACTGAGCTGACTATAGTCAGATAAGATGAACAACACTATTGATGCCCTCCTGCTCAAAAACATATTTTCTCTTTATATTTACTGCTCACCCCAGTGTTCTCTTACTTCCCCTAGTCAAAATTAACAAAAAACCCTGAAAAGGTTTTTCTCAAGTTTAAAACTATTTAGTGCTATATGCTTGTGTTCTACTTTTTTACTATCTCAAGACCTAGAGCTGTAAACACATCAGCACTGGAGCAGCTTTACTCAGAAAAACAGTATCCCTATTTACTGGGATAAAACATGTGCCTTTCACTATATTCTTTCAAGAAGATATTCTCAAAAGAATAATTATTTCAAAACTGCAATCTAAAATATTACAAAGAAGAACAGGACAAACATAGCAAAAGAGTTTGTCCACCCCTGCACTCGTGACAGGGAATGATTAATACAGTACCAGTAGCTGGCCACTTTAAGGAAGTGAGAAGGCTGGGGGTCCTATGTAATTTATTTTCCTCGTAAATACATGGGAAATTTTCTCATCCCTTTTGTTTTTCACCCACACTTAGAACTTGGGGGAGATGAGCACTTCTGGGTTGAGGGATGTGAAATTACTTGTTGGTGTGCATCTTTCAAGTGTGAGTTCACAGTGGTTTGAAAGAACACCGCTTGTGTATGCAACCAAACATCGTATGGTTTTGGGTTATATTCCTACTGTTTCCCACCTAAAACCAAAATGCATGATGAATTCACTCAAAAGTCAGTCCCAAACACAGGAAATTTTGTGCAAATCTTTGTAAGACTAGCCTGAGTTCCGCTGCATAATAAACCCCATTATCATTACTGGGTCGTGCCACCTGCCATCCATGAAGGTTTTCCATCACCCATTTTAATCGGAAAACCCATAACACTGACTCTTACCAGGAGCTCACAGAAGAGCCTCCCTCACCAAATACCCGGGCATATGCACTGTGGTTGAGGACTGCTTTGTTTTAAAAGCCTCACATTTTCCTATTTAATTGTGCTTTAAAAAAAAACCCCAACAAAACAAAAAATCAAAACCAAACAAAACAAAAAACAACTACTAAACCAACACAGAGAAGCTCCTAACAGACTGTATGAAAAGTGAACTGCCAAGATTTTCTGAATCCTGCAACACTTTCACATCATGTCCTGTTATTCTGTGTGTTGGCTGGAGGTGTAGTAATACAACATTGTGGTGTCAGCTGTCATGGTAGGAAACATTCATGTCAGACACTACAGAAAATTTAACGACATGACAGTACCTTCACAGCCCTCTGGTAGGTGAGGAAAATCTAAAAGGATCTTCCCAACCTTTCACAGTAAACACAATTGGATAATCTAAAGCACCTGCAAGCAGGGGATGAGTCCATGATATATCTTTGCAATCAGCCAGCCAATACTGTTATTAAAACAGTTAAGTTTATCAGCTCTTACGTCTCCTGTCTGTCCTGGGCATTTCGAAGGACCACATCAATTTGGCATTTAGCTGCCAACAGATTAATTGATCCAGACACTGTATTTCCTTCTCCTGCAATCCTCAGCTAAGACACCCAAGCCCTTCAAAGGGGCTGAATTACCATCTCCTTCAAGAGCTGTCTGGTTCCTATTCATTCCTAAGAGCTCAGAGGAGCTAGCAGTACAGAGACATCCTGCTCTTCCGCATGGCTTCGCTGATCAAGTATGCCGGGCTCAGTTCTGGCTCCTCAGTCATGATTGAAATGTTCTGCCACTCCCCCAGCTGGTTTGACTTTTTAATGGTGTCCACCACACACAGAGCGTAGAGACAGTCGTCAAAAGTGGCAGCCATCGTAAGGGGCCTCCCGTCCCAGGTCCTCCTGTCGTCCTGGTCCTCAAAGGCCTGCCGGACAGCCTGGACCATCTTAATGGTGCCCCGCAGGTAGGGGGATGGGATGTCACTGAAGGCTTTCTCCGGAAGCAAGGAGTTGCTGACTGGTGTGGAGTCCTTCAGCAGGAGCTCCCGCTGAGGAGAGCTGTTGCTCTGTCCATAGAGGTCGGTGCCTATCACAGTGAGCCGTCCTGCTGAGCCCACCACAATGATGTCCTGTTTGAACTCCCCTGGGATGTTGAAGTTGAGCGTCACAGTGCAGCACACACCCCCTTCCAGGACCATCTGAAAGGTGCAGAAGTCATCGCTGGTGATCTGCCGGATGCCCTTGATGTGGTCTGTCTGCTTCACAAAGGTCTTGAGCAACCCGTGCACCTTCACGGCCTTCTGGCTGGTGAGGAAGGTCAGCAGGTCGATGATGTAGGTGCCCACCGAGTGCAAGCCCCCGCCTCCCATCAGGTCATCGCAGCTCCAGTTGTACTTCTTGCCCAGCAGGCTCCCACTGTGCACCTGCACCTCACACACCAGCAGCTCCCCCACGTAACCCTCCTGGATCAGCTGCTTCATCTTCACGAAAGCAGGCAGGAAGCGCAGAACGTTCCCCATGATGCTCATGAGCTTTGGATAGTAATGAGCCGCAGTCATCATCCTAAAGGCATCCAGGGGAGTTGCCGTTCGGTCACAGATGACGTTCTTCCCAATGCCTGAAATGGTGAGAAAAAAAATCATCAATAAAGTTTTATCAATACAGTAAGCTGAAAGCCTCAAGGCTATTCCTAAAGACTAAGCCAAGGAGAAAGACCTTAAAAGAATAACACCATATTGAAATGTTTTCAAGGCATAAAGACCCACTCTGGCATGCTTCCAAAATACATGTAAGAATTTTTTAAGCACCACAGTGAAAATGTGATCCTTTTTATTTTCAAAAAGCCTTCCTGTCTAAAAAGAGCTCAAAGATGAGGGCCTGAACAGAAAAAAGTAAGCTCCCTTCTGGGAGCAGGTATAAAACCAATCACCCACCTCAGCCATCTCATAGACATCTCTTCTGTGACAACCTGCCCATGCAGGAGTTTCTGTGAGCTGAATCTGAGGTTCAGACTCAAATCCCTGAAGGGTATGAATGACACAAGTGCATGTATTCAGTAACTTAACACAGGTACACTGAAAAGCCTGGCTTTGTCTTCTCAGTACTCTTGTCTCTCCCTCTTTCCTGCTCAGACTGTTTTAAGAGGCTCTGAGAAGTACTGGGCTTGCTGCTTAATTTAAAATGAAGAAATTGCTTCTCACTCATAAAATGCCCCACTATTCTGACAATGGCACTCAAGTGTTTTTTGAAGCAGTTCTGCTGAAATGTCAGCAGTGCATCCATGGTGCCAAGGGAGAGTAAGGATTGCTTTAAAACAGGTCAAATGTAGCTGTGACAATCTGTTTCCTCGTGGAATTGTCCATATGGCACACTGTTTACTGAAGCTTGCATGACAGTCCCCTTTTATCTGGTCATCAAGGTGTGCAACTGAATGCAGTGAAGGCTAAATAATGGGCTTATTACTGATTTCTCCTCCTCAAATACTTCCATTCTGTACTCACACACACATACAGTGACAGAATCTCCAGTTTCCTTCTTAGTTGCATACAGAGACTTATTATGCTTAATGATCAATATTAGGTAAGCTGTGGAACACTTTGGATATAAACTATGACACTAAAAATGACCTTTACCTGGAGAGCCTTGGGCTATGGCTGGGCCTGGCACTTAAAAAGAGCTGAATTTGGGTCCTTGCCGATGGAGTCCAGATGAATAAATTTACTTGCTAAATCACATTGTATTTTCATTCCTGTTCCCTTCAGGTAATTTAAAAAATCTCTTCTTCTTTTAAGAGCTGTTCAGAGTATAAAATTTTACATGTTTTAGAGCTCTTTGGATGAAGTCATATAAGTATAGACAGATGGCAGGGATGTATCAGAACCCACTTACATGAATATTTAACAGCCTGACTGGAGGAAGAAGGGGGTCACAGTCCAAACATTCAAAAACCAGCTTATCCACACTGCCTATTCCCAGTCTTTGTCTGCTGCTATTTGAGTAGCTGAAACTGGAGGGAGGGAGGGCTGTCATTATTGAAGTGGCAGTCACATCCAGTTACCAGACAAGAAGGGAAAGATCTTTCTTCAACTTGCTACTACTATTTACCTTCTCCTTAATCAGATAAGTAGAGACATACTCATTTTTCCTCTTAAATTAGCCAAGAATCTTCTATTCAGTGCCCATGGTCGTCTTCTCTTCTTACTTTTCTCTCTCATCTTTACAGATGGCTATTGGTGACCAAGTTGACATTTTCAATAATGTCAACTAATAGCACCTCTTTTCCTGCCCCTGAATAATTTTTTGCTGCATCTGTTTGATATTGGAGAAAGCATTCATCCACCTGCCCTATATCCTCTAACTGGTAGCTCCAGCTATGCCACTTGATACAAATCACAAATGTAATAATCCTTGAGTTACACAGACTCTTTGCAGAGAGATTTCAGTCTGGCAAATTAGTTAGCAAAATAAGGGAAATCTCAGACAAAACATCCCCAGAGTCAAACCTTCCTGATATAGCAATTTTTCCCCAAAGAACCAATATATATTACTCATTATCTGACCTGCTCACCACTAAACCACAAAAGCATCACGTTCTGCTCCAGTTCAGCTTGCATCATTCTGCCTCACAGACACCTGCCACATTTTATCTGAGGTCTGTCCAGGCACTGTGTCTCAAGATATCCACACAGGTGCTTGCTAGGAAAAGGATCTGTGTTCATGAGGAATGGCAGCCTGGGGACAATCTTTTTGCTGAGTGTTCCATGCCATGCATGGTGGGGGTTAGTCCTCTGCCATGTGGGGCAAGGAATACTTGGGATTGTCAACATCTGAGTAGGAAATTATGATTATTAATATGAAAGAGAAGCCTATGGATTTTTACATTCCATACATTTGAGAAAATTTGCCAGTGGGATCAGTGTAACTCAGGCACATGTGAAGAGGAAAGGGAAGAGCCCTAAATATTTATAAGGGGACAGGGAGAAATTGAAGCCTTAAAATTACTTCTTCCACCATTTCAACCTTTGTGGAAAGGTTGAAACCTCGTAATTTCAGCAAATCCAAAATGGAAGTGTGATGAGAGACTTTCTGTCTCTGTGCATATGCTGATAATACGTGCTATTCTCTCATCCCTGTCAGGGATTTAAACAGCTTTTTGCTTGATGCCCAGAAAGCTTTTATATGCTATTAAAGCTTGTGCAGTTCTTTCAGCATAACACTGCTCAGCACTTGGGTCTGTGTGCACTACAGATCTTTGTCTCCTCTGTAGCTGCAAATCTGCAAGCAGCCACATTAGCTTTCTGGAAGTAGGGAGAGAATATAAAAGGTTTGCTTAATTTAATTTAGAGAAATACTCTGGTGTGTTTATGCCACCAGAATGAGAAAAAGGCAGATCAAAACACCATTTTTCTGCTCTCTTCCCTCCGCTCCCTTCTCAAAAGGAGAAGGAAGAAAAGGGACCTTCCCTTTGAGCCATTCTCTATAGCAGGATCAGGCAGAATAGAGAGCAGAGTGCAAGGAAAGTCTCCCTTCCCAACACTAAATCTCATGGAATGGCGTGCTCTGATTGCAGGTGCTGCGGGGGACTTCTCTGGGAACTGAGCCCCTTCTTCTCTAGTCTGGGGCTGTGGTCTAATCCTCTCCACTTTTGGACAAGACTCTAAGAAAGGATGAATTGTTACTGTTTGTCATTCTACCAGCATGTTTTGCTGTTTCACATGTCTTTGAAAATCGCACCACAACAGACAGCAAAAACATCATTAATTACATAAAAGCAGGGAAATGCAGCCAGCTTGCTTCAGCAAAAAAGTGAAATATATCTGTCCATGCTGATAAGCAGTACAGTTGAATACATCTCATCTTATGAAAGAATACACACCCCTTCCACCTGCATCAAGTGGCTGCCTTGGATTCCCTAGGGAGCCCCAGGAGGGAAGAAGGACTAAGGACTTCACCTGAGTCCTCCTGATGCTCATTTTGCCAGTCCCTTTCCAATGCTCCAACATGCAGATGAGCTCTCTATCAATGAGCACAATATCCCTCCTGTCCTTACAGCAGTTCTGTGTCAACAGAGCCAAATGAAGACACTTTTGAAACAGAAGAAATAATATCACTTTCTTTTAGGTATACAGTATACAATTCTTAACCAGGCAACTAATGAGCATTGATTTCTTGACTTCTCAGGTAAAATGACAAACATTTTAAATATATGTCAATCTTTTGAGGGCTCCACACAGTTTTCACCCCGGCCTCCCAGCTTGGCTCTTCTCTAGAGAGTGGTGCCAGCATTGGGGAAGGCTCACTCCTGGCCAGCCCAAGTCCAAAGCTGAAGGTGGGGAACACATCTCCTAGCAAGGCTCATAAGGTGCATCCCCCAAGCCAAACCTTAACAACTTTGGTACCAGTCTGCCTTTTTTTAACAAGGTTATTGAAGAACACTGATCTTCTCTGAAGAAGCAGATGTCTAACCAACTCTATAGAAGCAGCTGAGCAATTAGAAAAAAATTGTCTGTGCTACCATCTCTCTACCATCTCTCTAGAGATCTTTATGTTGGAAAGTCAAATCATAACCATGCTCTAATGGCTTGTCACCCACCTAAGAGTATTTAATTCTGTCAGGAAGCCATGTGAGTTATTTGCAATGCTCAGTCTTCATTTTAAAAAAGGGAAGTCCTTGTGAATTGGAGATAAGCCCAGAAGTGAGTGGCAAGTAGATACAGTCCAGGGTAGTCCTATTTACATTTTTTTCCATGTAAGTGCAGGGAAAGAGTGAGGAGCTACAGTAAGAATTTAACTACTGACTCTGCAGTTCCTGGAATTTGCATCTCTTCATTTTACAGATGAAGCTCCTTTCAAGCTCCTTGGCTACCAGCAGCCCAAGTTTCTTTGTCCCTGTATCATCCCTGTGCTGCACAGCTGAAAATGAGCAGAACTCACAGCACAGGAAAGGTAGAATGGCTGCAACCAGCTCAGGCGTCATCAATTCTGAAACCTTCAACATCAGCTTTTTCTCCCCATCTGCTCTGATTGTTTCAAACAAGGAGACAAATATTTTCACATTTAAAAACTCCAACTAATTTAAAAAACAAGTGTCTGTCTCTGAACTGAAGTAAGACTAGTCCTCTATATGTTCTGCTTAAAACATGAGGCCCCAATACAATATTTTCTCTTCTTCCTATTCACAAGAAAATAAAAAAGGGCTCTATTTGGAGTCTGAGCATATAATCAAATCCTTCACTGGCACCAGAAAGATTCATTAGTTAGCAATTGCTACCTATTGCTCTTTGTCAGGATGGGGGGGAGAGAGAGAGAGAAATAAAAAATAAGGTTTTGGTGAGCTGAGCTAAATTTGTCACCAGAAAAAAAAAAAAAAGATAAAATCTTTCTAAAAGCAAAGAGGAACTGTCAACTTTCAAAGGACAGTCTGAGGGTTTCAGAAAATACTGGAGTGGTGAAAAGAGCATGCTTACCAGGTTATTTCAAATGGATGACTTAAACTTATTATAGTATGTTTTTAAAACACTTTTTTTTTAAAAAAAGAAACTAATACAAAACTATATTCCAAATGGTAACAATCCACATTATCATTAATAAGCATACAATAAAGAAATACAGGCAAGTTTCTCTTCTCAGATTTTCACCATTGCAGCTGCTCTTGCTGCCTTTGGATCCTATGCACAATCAGAGGAAGACCTTTCCCTGGGAGTTTATCAAAAACCATGGTCAAAATAAATGGTCTGAACCAAAATACACTACTTCTCATTTAAATAATAGATACCCAGCAGTTTGTTCTTCTGCACACATGTACACACATTGTCAACTCCGGGGCTGTGCACAGAAACCATCTTAGAAATTAAGTAAGGCACCTGGAGCCAGTCTGTGGTTCCCTACAGCTAAACTGATCTTTGACACAAACTGTGTATCAGTAGAGAGAGCTGAGTATTTTACCTAACAATGATCTTGGAAATCCTCACAGTTATTTGAACCATTTGCAAAAAATACAACATTTGGAGGCTTAATTTTGCCAGGACCTGTAAAAAACTTTCTCAGTTATCTTATCAACTCAGTCCAATATTTAAACAGTCTGAAGAAAATCAGAGGCTGGTAATACAGTTCTCTTTTCTTTCCAAGTTCATCACTCCCTGGAAAACCCAGAAGACTATTTAAGAGATCTGAGTTGCAACCATACTAAACCATTGATTACAAAGGAGACACGCACCTAAAAGAAAGTGATATTATTTCTTCTGTTTCAAAAGTGTCTTCATGTGGCTCTGTTGACACAGAACTGCTCTAAGGACAGGAGGGATATTGTGCTCATTGACAGAGAGCTCATCTGCATGTTGGAGCATTGGAAAGGGACTGGCAAAATGAGCATCAGGAGGACCCAGGTGAAGTCCATAGTCCTTCTTCCCTCCTGGGGCTCCCTAGGGAATCCAAGGCAGCCACTGGATTCACTCCAGATGAGCGAGCATCAGCAGAAATCCAGCAGAGAAAAGCAGGAAGGTGGCTGAGTAAATGAAGAAATGGAAAGGAGAGAGAGCTGGAAGTAAAAACACCACCAAGGTGGAAAGAAAGGCACTGCAAGGGGCTGGTGCAAAAACCCAAAGGTGGCTCCTGCCACTCCAGGAGCTGCACAGCCAGCCCTAAGGGTAACATCCCCACTGTTTGGAGGCTCATCCTGAAAGGATCACCCTGAGTCCAATTTTTTGTATGCCCTGCTAGCATCTTTTCTGCAAAAGAAAGAAATAATGGAGGAGAAAGAAATAGATTTCAGAGAAAATTAGCACCCTTCTCTACCCAAAGACTGGACAGGAAGAAGGGACAATTAAGAAAAAGTATCTGTGTTAAAGTTTGATATGTGTAAGAATTAAGCTGTTGCCCAACAGTACATTAGCCTAGAGCAATGCAATACTGGGACAGGCTATTCTATGGGGCCGATATTATTTTGTGATGCATTACATGTGGAGATACGTGAATCACTTATCATATATACTGCACAGTGGATAAAAGCTTTTGAATCCCTCACAAAATAATAGATATGCAGGAAGAGTGGAAAACTGGATAGAAGGCTGCTCTGTTCTGGGAAATGAGGAATGATGTCTGGGCCATCTCAAAAAAACAATCACTCAGGTGATTTGAAAACCTTTTCACATGGGAGTAGGATTTTTATTAGTATGTAGATATGTCTCTGCTCTTATGAGATGCTGCTGCCATCCATCTTATGATATAGTAATGATCATAGTAACAATAAAAACAATAGTTACATTTATTGTATTTGGTGCATGATCTGTCATTCAGTTCTTGAGTGGCATGAAAAAATACATTTATTTCAATCAGTACATCTGCCAGGAAAAATTGATAGCATGACAATGTTTCTTCGAAGAAACCTTATTTAAGAAACCTTTTGACAAGGAAATAAATCAGGATGATGAATGCCTAACAAGATTGGCTTTAGTCACCACTCTAACATTGGCCAAGACAATCTTTGTTAATCACAGATATGCATATCTGTTGCAAAAAATCAAGTTACTACAACATAGTGAGTCACAGCTCATGATCTGATTTGTATTAACAGGCCATGTGTGTATTCCTAGTCAGCTCTAAGTGTGAAGGAAAATAACAGTGACTGGAGGAATGTGTTTTCCTTTGTGACTGGAACAGACAGCAAATGCACACAGGCAGTGATACACTGCCCTGCTGATGAGCAACAGCTCATTTGGCCCCAGCAAACCAATGGCTTACAGAGATTTTACAAACCCTACTACACCCCTTCCTTTGGATCAAAATACTGTCAAGGTAAAGAACATATGCACTGTTAAATTCTATAGTCAACTGGGACAAATTGCACTTCACAACTATTAGATGGGAAATATCTCTACAGTAAAAACACACTACCTGAACTGTACACTCCTAAAGCCAGGGCCTCAGTTCATTTATGGCTCTGGTCCATCACACTGATTCCAGTTTTTAGGTTGGTGTATCCTTACTGATAGAACTTATTTTTCACACAATTCCTTTGAAAACAAAACTTAAACATTCAAACACACTGGGGAAGAAAAGCAGTTTAGGGGGTCTCTGCCTTGGCTGCCCTGTAGTCATAGGCTAAACCAAACTTCACTTAAGCAACTGTATGCATGATGAGACAAAAACCTGCAAGGCACCTTGCTGCTGGTGACACATGAGCATCATCTCCAGCGACAGTTTAGGTGTCACTCACTAAGGAGACACACGCAGCTCACACGTGCAGGACCACAGCTGCAATCAGGCTCAAGAGGTAAGAGGGTTACCATGAGCTGGGAGCTCACACCAGTGACTGCAGCAGGGCTAGTGGTCTGTAACACCTTCCAACAAACAGAAAAACAAGGAACTGCTTTGTCTTGGAAAAAAAAAATAAAAAAGAAAAAAAAGCAATGCTGGGCTCTTTTCTACAGAGCTCCTGAGGTATGGTGCCTAGGCTGGGAAAACAGCCCTGCTGACTCCAAAAGGATTATAATGATGCCTGCAGGTAAGCAAGTGCCACCTAAGCAGAACCAGGACAGTTCATCAGAATGTGAGAAGACTGTAATGATGATATCAATTTTCATTATGTACTAATATTAATTTTATTTGCACAGAGGTAGTCATTAGGGTTTATGGACTGGGGCCATGTCTGTGCATATATTACAGCAGACATAAATGTTGCTGTAGCAGTGTTCATGACATTTGAAATAGATGCATTTATTCCATGCTTGACACTGGATTCACATTTGCTTCATAGGAAAGCTTCAGGTAGTCCTGCAAGGAGCAGGGATTTGAACTCAATGTTCCTTAAGTCCCTTTCAACTTAGAGATATTCTAAGATTCCATGATATAGAACCTCTTCTGCAAAGACCACATGTGCTGACTTGAAAGTAACTTTCCTAGTACGTCCTTATAAATTTCTGAGTGTTTATTCTGTTACTTTGGCCAGTTGGGGCCTTTGATTTGGCACTATAAAGTTTCTGCATCACTCAATCCATGGGCAATGTGCTTAAGAGCAAGCCAAGCAAGCAAGACCTGCATTCCTGTGGATGCCAGCACACTTTGCAAGGCAAAGAAAAATTCTCTAACCCTTTCCTAACACAGGGTAGAGCTTGATTCCTTGTTCATAGCCCACCTGGCATGTCATTCTCATCTCTTCTATGTAGGCCCTTATGCAAATAACAGCACTGGAGCCTGAAATAAATGAAGCACTTAGTAATTTTTTAACTACTTGAAACCTTTAACTGCTGGGAAATCTCGAGAAGGTGCAAATACACCTTGACAAACCAGCTACTTGTGCACACCACAGGGAAATGCTTCAGGGGTCTCAGCTTGAGATTATCTGCTCAAGCATCTGAAACATGCTCAGACTTACATTCCCTGAGCCCGAGTTGGATGCTTTCCACGCTCTCATATGTGCTTGGGAAAAAGTATATGGGACAAACCATGCTGGCTTTCCCAAATTTCTATTTGATTTTTTTATCTTTGAATCCCCATCAAAACAGCATGATCATATCCCTGCTGAGTACTTCCCCACACAGGAAAAAGACCTGCACTAAGTATTCAGATAGGCTGAGAAAAAAAATCCCCCAGACAATCTACTTAGACCTTATTCAAGCAAACACTCATTGATTTCAAGGGAATTTTAATTGTTTTAGGACTAAATTGAATTTAGGACTCAGTGTCAATCTCTGTGTTTGGTCATTTATTTCTCCCAACTACTCTCATTTCCTTTATTCAACTTCTAGTGCAAAATGCATGTCATCAGTCCAGTATATTATAATACCTTTCTCTTCCTCAGAAAAGAAGTCACAGAGCAATCACAGTCTATGATCAATCTCTATTCTCCTGAGGAATTGTTATCTGTATTTAAATATGTTTCTTTTTGTGTTGGCTGACAACTAAATGCCCAGCTGTTGTAAAGGCTTTGGGAGGATTAGGAAATCAGGCAGCTCAATTTTCTTTCAGCTTGCTTTTCCATCACAGAATTGTTTACGCTTCCTGAGTCAGAGAAATTTATGACTGTTAATTAGAGTTAATTTTCTTTATATTTCTCTTGCCTACCCTTTCTACCCCATTAAAACTAGCAAGCTGTAATCTGGTACTAAATAAAAAACTGACAAAAGATAAACATCAGACTACAGCTGGTGAGTAGGTAATGCACTCATTTGTACAGGATTCATGAAGCTTTACAAACACTGAAAAATTACATCTCACCAGCCAAGTGACAGGGACAGTGGAAAAAAAAAAAAAACCACTGGCCCTACAAGTAGCAGTGTCAGATCCCTATCTGCATCTCCCATGTCATCACTACTATGCAGAGCAGCACCAGTACTCCCTCTGCACTTTATACTTCAGGATTTTCTTCAATAAACATCCAGCCACACAATCTCTTTGCAGGAGAAGCACTGAAGTTTCCAGTATGACCCCTTCTATGTGATGACTGTATGAAGCATCAGCTTCACTACCCACTTAGCCCAGACCCTACTGCAAATGTTTTTCCTAATCTTATCTCTCTGCAATATTTTCAGCTGGGGTATTTCTACTTCTTTTCCTGCCCAGTGAAGTCTGAAGGACTGCTGTGCTGAAGAAAATGTGTGTCACCCCTGCAGTGCTGGATGAATGGAGCATGCACTTGACCTAATTTTCTGATATGAGTGGTTAAAATAAATTCTAAGATCATTACTCATGTTCCCAAATACTGAATTGACTACAGATGCCAAAGCACCCAGCTATGCACAGGGACACACTAACAAAACTGAGCTCATTTGAAGACTGTGCCCACAAACAAAATTTTGACTTCAGTACAGAAGCACATAGACACAGACACATGCCAAGGAGCAGGAGAGTCCCTTTCACACACTCACACACAGACAAGTACATGGCAGGTGGAGGTGAGCAGTGCCATTCCTTTCATTCAGTAGTGAGTGCACAAACACCCTGTGTGTCCCTGTGTGCACCCTGTGGTCACATTTTCTCTTTCACATACACAGCTGCAAAAGTTGAAAACATCTATTTATAATCACTAGGCAAACCCTACTAGAGCCCGTAAGGCAGTGGAATTGGATTTTCCAGCACGTAAGGCAGGAATGGACAAACTCTGGCTTCACAATGCATCTTGGAGAGAATGTTCTGTCAGTGGTTTCCTACTCCTTGTGTCAGCAGGTCCCCTCTCTGCTCACTGAGGGGCGGCAACAGCAGAGCTGGAGAGGCTGGCATGACTGAGCCCTCAGGAAAGGCTGCAGAGAGGAAAAGCTGTGCCACAAAAGGTGTCACGATGAAACCAGGCAGTTGGTCCAACCTCCCCCAGAGGGCTCAAGGCTGCCTTTCCCATCTGTACATTTCTGGTGTGCCCCTACCCCACAACCGAGAGACTACAAAACCATACACAAAACTGTGGATCTGCAGGACAAATATTCCCCCACCTGCCTAGCTCATTAGAGTGTGCCTAAGCTTATTCATTGGTGAGCCCATGGCATGGATTCTTCATGGCTTCTCATTTCTTCTTCACAGTCTTAGTCCTCTGCCCAAACCAGAGATGGTTTTTCTGTCTTGCCAACAACATCAAAGATCAGGACCACAGAACACACAGGCTAAGAAAATAAAGTAGCTTTGCCTATGCAAGAAAAATCAAGCCAGCTAAATGAAAATCCTGATCAAAATGAAATCCCTTTGTTGGGATCCTTTCAAAATAAAAGGCATTCTTATAGAGGACCCCCACTTCTCTGAGTCGGTGTTGAGTAGTGCAGTTCTACCCTTCCCATAACCAAACTGGGTTCCTTCAGTCCAGCCCCACTCCCATTTTGAAGTGAGAATTCTGGTAACAGAGTTTTCCAGAGAGCTGGCATCAGGCCTTTGCCAACTTCAGCTGTAATCCCATGAATTAAACCAGTCACACTAGCCATTGGTCTGGCTCTTCAAGCAACATGGTGAATAGAACAGTGAACAGATGACAAGCAAATGAGGATTTAAACTAACTGTACTTTTGTTAACTTCTCATCCAACAGTATTTTATGATTCTCAGGTCCTTAGAGAAACTTCTAAATAAATTATTAAGTGCTCCCCTCAAAGCAGTCATCTTAGAATTGGTGTACTTTCTTGGGTAGTATTTTATATTCCTGTCAGTGAGCGCTAAGTGCCGCTAAAGAGGAGCCATAAACCCATTCTGAAAAGCAGCAGCAAGAATGAATCAAATGAATCAGCAATTCTGACTATGTGAGACGCTGACATCATGCTTCCCTGGCTCCAACCCTGGGTCCATAAGAACGATGGAGGTCTGATTAATTACTCCCCAGGCTGCAGAGCTCACACAAGAGCCAAGGACTCAGCAGCAGCCCAACCAGCTGACTCAAGAGAGCAGTAACTCATCGGGTGCAATCTGCCTGGATGCCAGATTGTCCTGCCTGCAGTCAATCTGCAAACTAACCCTCCCAAAATGGTTTTTGGAAAATGCCATTCACACTCACACTGGCTAAGTGTGCACCAGACAAGGTGCAGCTAGGGTACAGTAGCAGCTGAAGTCATATTTTATTATGCTTTTCCACTTGCTCTGAAGGACACTGGGAATCTTTCCCCACCACTGAAAAACTGCTGGAAAAGAGATCAACTCTGAAACATTTCCCCATTATGCTCATCAGGCTGGATATAGTTAATTATGGCAGCCCAATCTGCTGTGTTCTTCATCAGCCCCAATGCCTGATTTTGTTGCATTTATATTGTAATCCCAGGACTCTCTTGTGCCAGGTGTTCCACAAGCGTGCAATGGAAAACGAGCCCCTATTCACAGCAGGCTTTGTTTTATCATCTGCACCCTGGATACCTGGGCTGGAAAGACGGGTCAACATGGGCAGTTCCTCTCACTGTGCCCACCTACTGCTGTGGCAGAAGTGCAGCCCAGGCTGCCTTACCTTATGCTGGTCTGAGCTCACTGCAAAGCTGTGTTCGGACCTCATCCCTTTGAAGCCCCAGGAGAACCTAAAGTAATATTCCAGGGGTAGAAATTTCAAGGGTAGAGCTCTCCTGCACTTGACCTGTGCCACAGTGGGTGAAAGAAATGTAATTTTTATCCACCTATACTGTTGCGGGTACATATCTGATTCCATGAAGAATAAAACACCTGTAAAGTAGGTCAGCAATTCTTAGACAGCACTTGCACTTGTGCTTCCTTTCAGAAGCTGCATAACACACTGATCTCCAAGGGAAAGGAGGGCACAAAGGATGAGGCATTTTCAAGGGAATAAGAATTACTTTATTTCTGAACAGCAGTATGCAGCTAGAATCCCAAAGCTCTTCAACTGCTCCATTTTTCAGTCACAGATTTGGCTCAGATTCCAATGCAAAACAACCCTAGAAAGCTTAGTTTTCAACCCAATAACACTGTTTTCCCCAAATATATGCTATTTTCTACCTGTAGCCCCTACAAGAGAAGAATGAGCAAGAACTTGTGAGGAGAAATTTCACAGTGGGCACAGACAGTTTTCAATTTAAGTTCTATTGAGATGCTAACTCTGATCTCACAGAGCACCTCTTCACTCAAACATGGCAACCCAGGAGGTGCTGGGTTGGGATGCCAGAAAGAAGCTTAGGCTAATTAATTGCATTTCTTTTTCTGACTGCAGTGTTTTCTTGCCCTGCTGGATACTCAGAGGCCAGCACTGGTTCTTCTGATTAACAGTATCTCATAATGAATTCAAAGGAAAAGCTGCAGGCTAAAGAAAACTGGAGTTTTGTTAGCAAGGATTTGCTCTTGGCAAATAATTATAATTGCCAGTGTTAAAAGGAGATAGTGAATTAACTACAGCAGACATGAAAAATAAATTTGGAAAAAAGCTTTCAATAATTACAGTGCATATGTCAAATGGAAATTATGCTAATTTGCATATATCTGCAGTCACATTGTACAATATCTCAAGCGGCTTCACGGTAACAAGCTTGTATATTTAAAATAATTTAATATAGCCCAGGGTTTTAATAGCCCAAAAGACACTTCAATAAGTACAGACCAAAAGTTATCCTGGAATTCTCTGGGTTTTTATGCCCCATCTACACAGAGTTCATTATTATTTCATAACCATTCATTAAGAAATTTACCATCCCCACCCCCAAGTACACATGTGGTTTTCCTGATTAAAAGCATGTTACAGGTTTTTTTGGTTCATTTCAATAGGTCATCATTATTCCAGTATAACCAGCCACATGGGAAGCCACACTACTACAACTCTCTATTTAAAATATCATGTCCCACATCTTACACCAGGGCTAATTTCCAGGCAGGACAGACAGTTCATTGGGAGCTCTGCATTATTTGTCATGTGCTTCAGTCTGGATGAAGTTTCCAGTCAGAAACCTGAACACGAGTGTGTGTGGGTGGATTTGGACAAGAGCCTTGCTCTGGACTCTAGCCAAGGATCACACACTCATGGGCCACAGGAGAGTATCCTCCTGGACAGCCTCAGAAGGGTGCCACGCATGTCTGGGGGTTGATTCCAAATCCATCTGCTTGTTGCTGCTTAGGAATGATGGGGGGGGAAATTTATTAAAACCACTCTCTTATTTTCCCTTTCATTTATGACACCAGTCTATTTAAACTTGAACTGGGAATCCCCACATCCCAAGAAAAACCACTCCCTAGGAAGAATTTGGAAGATAAGCTTTTTGACGCTTCAGTGTCATTACCTCCTTTCAACTAAACTGTGAGTTTGTACCTGCACCCAGCACAGAAAACACTGAGAGTCAGATTATCCCTTTGGAGGAACAAGGATAACTAACAGGTAATCACAGTATTATTGAAAGTTGCCACCGGTCACTTGTGGTTCACTCACAGATCTCAAAGCACTCAACAAAGCCAAGCAGGTATTACCCTCACACTGCAAAGACAGAGAAGTCAAGAAGCTTGATGATTTCTCCTGGTACAGATATTACCAAAGTGGCCAAAGAAGTAATCTTATCTATCTACCTAACCCCTTCCTCACTAGTATCCTTTCTGCATCTGCAGAAATTACACCATCCTTTTAGCTTTTCCATCCAATTTTGTCATGATTTACTCTTTTCTTTAAATAAAGCACCATATCTGCTCTTCGAAGATTGTTGGAATATCTCAACTTCAGCTGAAAGTGAAAAGACCAAACCTCAGCTGTAGGAGTGTTGGTTGGACTATCTCAGGGCAGAGGTTTTTTGTGTAGCAAAACTGCCAGGCTCTTGTTTTCCTGCTTTCACACACTTGACAATGGGTACCTTGCAGGCAGGGCAAAATACCAGCTTTAGGCTAGATTCACCCCTGGGGATTTTCCAACACATAGAGAAAAACAAGAAGGGTGATAAGACAAAAGCACTCCCTAAAACCATGGCAGGAACAGCACCTGGCTGTGGTTATACCCATCAGCAGCAATAGGCCCACATGGAAAGATGCCATTCAGTCATACAAGCCCCGCAGAGAGCTAAGCTAAGGGTTAATATTTACCCCACCTAACTAGAAATGAACAGAGTGCCAAATCTGGGAAAGGATCATTTCTCCATAGACAACTCACTGCCTGCAGAGACTCACCCCCATGAGTCAGTGCAGCAAGAGGGGGATGCCAAAACAACTATTTGTGATTTCTTGGGAGGAAAGCCGGGTCTGACTGCAGCACCGCAGGGCACTCGGTGGCTCAGAGGAACTGCTGCAGTAATGTGCTCCTCCTCCAAGCCCAAATTCATCTCAGTAATGGCCAACTGCATGTGTTAGGCCTGACAAAAAGGTGAGGGCCTGGGTGAAATGAGAGGCTCACCTTGCCTCCAGATGCCAGTCATGAAGCGTCACTGTCACCAGAACCATTCTTGACAAGACCACTGAGTCCCCTCAGGGCCCTTCCAGCAGGATGGCCGGGGCAAAAGCAGAGGCCAGCAGCCAGCCTCAAACTCCAGGCACATGCTGGATGCTCACATCACCATACCCTGCACCAGAGGCTATCTTCATCACGAGTATTTTAGTTTCCCAGGTTTATTCAGCCTATAAGCTTTTTACAAGTAGCAGCATGTGCTGAAGAGGTGTTCCTATTGCAGCATTAAGCATGTCCTTCCAAACGCTGCATTGTCCCACACTCCATGTGTTTCTGTCAGGGACATTACAACAGCTGGATTTGCCCTGAGGCAAAAGGCAAGGGAAGTGCCCAAACAAGTCAAAGTTAGTTTCCCATGGCATGGACACCTCAGCTGTTTTACTGAACACATCCTTACCTTCCAAGGGCATGTCGGCACAAGATGTACACAGAATGAATGTACCCCTTCCTTCCCTTTCTTTGAGGAAGCATCTGCACACATGCCTCCTATTTTCTTAAGGATGAATGTATGGGCAAGGTCAGACAGACCTTGTGGTCTATCTGTAGCTGGACAAGTCTTTGCCACAGGGAAATACAGCTGACGTACCTTGGCACAGCACTGCTACCTTGGGAGAGACATGACTTACTGGATCTGAGAGTGTCCTGCTGCCAGGGCTGGGGAGTGCTGCAGCAGAGGCTGTAGCAAACTGCTCACATCTCCAGAAACTCCAGAGTACCAGGAGACAACATATTGCTCAGTCTTTAAAGATTTCTTGTATGTGCTGCAAAAATCCTGCATGAATTTTGTAAGCTGCCTGCATATTTATATTCCTTAAGTGAGGTTTTTGTTCACTGCAAATGTGTTTAGCTTCAAAAATGCTTTTTTTAAACTGTGCAGCTTGTATTTGTCCTTGAGGCTTGACAGGACATAAAATGTGGCAACATGCTGGAACAGCCTCTCTGCTTGCAAGCTGTTTTGCACTACAGCAGCACATTTGACAGAGTTTTCCAGTTGTAGGGAATGTCATCACAGCAATACAAAGTGTTTTACCTTGGACAAGCCTTAACAATACTGTTATGCTATAGGTGTGGCTTTCCTTTAAAAAATTATTTTTAATGCTACACTATTCCAGGGTGAACAAAGCACACACTTATGCTGATGCCAGTGTTTTCACAATACAGCAGGTTTCAGTTGGCTCAGTGACACCAGAAAGGAACTGGGCTTCACAGAAATTTGGATGGCTCCCTTCTGAGTCACATCCAGTTGGATTATCCTTTTGAAAAAATTCGTGGTGTTTGTTTGCAACAAAACTAGCCCTTCTAAGTCTACAGAGTGTATTTTGTTCTCCAACTGTATGGTTCATAGCTTCTGTTGTTGTCATCTTTGGTTTAGCTCATCTAAAGTTGTCCTTTGCACAGAGAGAATTGACAAAACACAGAAATCTGGTCACCTGTTCACAATATTGTGCTGAGGGGAAGCAATGCCATATCCCAGCTCATCTCTAGCTCTTTTGCTTCTATGTCAGAAAAGACTCTAGTGCACCCCTTCATTTCCAGAAAGCCAACATTCCCAGTGTGCATGTTCCCTGTGTTACTGAGGAGTTCTCACTGCCATGCAGATAACCCCGTAGGGCACCACAAACAGTGAACACATCCACACAAAGTATCGGGCTGCAACACGCCTTCATTCATCCACATCTGGTCCTTAGTTGAGTCAGCTGCCCAGAACATCTGAGGGTAGGCAATGAAACATTCCTTTCAGAGAAGGGAAGAAGGCAAGAAAGAAGTTGGCTTTCTGATTTCTGGCATTATTGTATGAAGCTAGGAAAAAAAGTGACAATACTACACAGAATAGAGAAAGTGAAGAAAGGATTGACTAGAGAGAAGTAGAAGTTTATTAACACCTATAACCTAAAAGGATTTTTTTTTCTCCCAGAAAGCCTTGGACATTTTCACTAGTCACTGAAAAAAGCTAAAAGGATGCAAGCAAGATCTACCCAAGTAATTCACAGCAAGTATCCACCACAGGCTCAGCTTTCCAGCACATCCTTTGGCAGTGACAAGAGCAGAGCAACACACCTCCAGCTCACATATGGAAGCAATTATTAGTGTGAAAACAGCCCTCCCTAGGAGGAAACAAATGAACCTCATGCACACTGTGATTAGTGACTACTCCCATGCAGATATGTAAACAGCCAAGTTGATGCTACCTTAGCTTGGCAAAATTTTAAAGTTATGTGATTTTTTAATCTACTTGTTTGTGCTGTCCTGCCAAGCGCAGGGTTTTTGGAGGAAATCCCATACAGAGGACAGAGAGTGGCTGCAGGAATGAAAAGCACAGAGCTCTGCTGTCCAATGCTCCCCTGTAACAGTATGAAAACACAGAATCTTTCAGCTTTCTTTTCTAATTGCTAGACAGACTGGTTTATTCCCTCCAGCTAAAATAGTAGATCAGAATGTTACTGCTTTCTCTACAATGAATATTTAAAAATGTACGTTGGTGGTTTCTGCCTAAAAAAAAATTTAATTTTATTGATTGTGATTACAGAAAAGGTCTCTGCAAGGACTGTGTCCTCCCCATCTCCAGCCAGCTTTTTACAGAGATGCTCTTGTGCACAGGTGAAGGCACTGCTATCCTTCCTCTTCAGAAGTACAACAGGACAAGCTTTCCTGGTCAGGTATCTAATAGGTGTGAGTCCAGCACACCCCACTACTCCCAGGAGGATGTCAGAACTCCAGAGTGCAGAGCATGCCTTTGACTGTCCAAGGGGGCAGCTGCAGGTACCTCCACCGCATACTGCCAGCACTCTTCATCCCAGACCTCTCCCCCTCTGCCAAGAAAACCCCGTTCACTCAGGTGTGGAAGTGTGCAGGGGGACGTCACAGCTGGTGACACCAGCAAGAGACTGAACTCCACTGTCTCCTGAGCCAAAACAGCAAAGGCAGCAAACAAACCTCCAACTCTTTTGTGAAGGGCCTATGCAGGACAGAAATTCACCTCCAGTTGCTGTGACTGGCTGGAAAAGACCTCACCAGAGAGCAGCAGGAGGAGCATGGGGTACACCTGGATTACAAAAGGGTGACCACATTAGTAAGGCAGGCACAGGCAGCCTGGCAGGGCTTTGCTGCAGGAATGCTTCCACACACACTGATGATGACACTGGGTCTGAGTGCCAGGTATCTGTGTCAACCATAAAACACCAACACAGCCAGGCTGCAAGAGCAGGAGCCCCTGCTGCTGCCTAGGAAAGGAAGAGGAATTGCCATATCCAATTAAAACTGAAATGACTTTGACTGCCCCCCTGAACAACCAGAGATGACTTCCTACTGGCTGAGTTCAGCTAAGGCTTCTCAGCCATTAATCTGCAGTCCCTTCAGGGGAGTGGACCTGCACTGGAAGCGCTTCTTGTTTTCCCCAAAGGAATTATGCAATTAAGTCCTGTCTGTCAGGCTGGGCTTTGTCTCCCTATAAAATATTTCAATAGGATCAGGCAGTTTTAGCAAAGGGAGCCGGGCAGCCCCTCTCTCCTCTGTGGCCATTCATTTCCCACTGCAACTCATCTGACATTTCCACTGAAGCTCACAAGGAAGATCACCCCTGCATAACATGCTCAAAATGTCCTTGGGAAAGAACATGATTCCCAAGTGTCACAGAAGCAGGGGGAGCAGGAGGGGATGCCTTCCTCCACCTTGGAAAAGACCCTGCTCCACTTGCCTCACTAGGGCTTAATTTAATTTTCCACACAAAATCACTCCCAGCTTCTTCAGTTCCCTCTGCAAGAACTGCTTGTCCCCATTTGCCCCTCTCTACTGTCACTTCACAGTGGGATCAAAAGAAGTGACAGTAAGGAGAAACCCGACGCATACAAATGTGAATTTTGGCTGTGCACAGCTCCTGTGCAGCCAGTTGAGACGGGCTAAAGCCTTCACTGACCACTTCAGTGCATGCAAATGGAAGTGGCTGTAGAAAGGGCACAAAGCTTTTCCCCTGCATTAGTGAGCAAAGCACTGAGAAAGGGCAGCTTGACTCTCTGCCACCTGAATGTCTAAGAATCCCAGAGGAGACAGGTGAGGGAGACTCCCGAGGAGCACCCAAGTGTGCCTGGCCCACCTTGAGAAGGTGCTTCGAATACTGGTTTGTCTTGGAAGCCAGATCCTGTCAATGCATGCAATTAAATCCTGTCTTGGCATGCAATAAATTACCACTGATATCATGCTGGGTTTTAACTACATGGAACCCAAATCTCATAATAAATCATTACACTGGGCCATTTTTCATGTTGGACCCTTAAAACCAGTGAGGCTGGTGTCTACAGCAAAAGCTGTATTCCACTTCTGTGACTGACACTGGAGACAGAACAAAACATCTTGAAAGCATAGATCCTAAAAATAATTTCAACTTACAATTAAATAAGTTTACAGTATCTCATATAAGATTTTGGAGTGGTTTTTTCCTAATTTTTTTGGGGGGGTGGTGGGGAAGGTAGGTTTGTTTATTTTGGAGTGTTTTGTTGATTTTTGTTGTTTTGGGTTTTTGGCCAATCCTATTGAGAATATTTAGGATAAAACATTTCTGAGTCTACTATTGAGTTATATGGTAGAGTTTTTAGTAAAGTTTCATTAATTCAAATCTCTAAGGTTTAGCCATTGAAAACATGAATCAGGAACTAAGGAAACTAACAGAATAGCACAGGAGGGGTGATAAAGCTCCCATTTCATAACAGCTTGTGAACAACTAGTTTCAGCAGGAGAAAACTTCAGAGGTTCAATTCTCTGTATTTTTTCCCCCTAAGACACTCTTTTTTAGAAAATGCAGTTATTCTGACCAGGAAGGGATTTAAATTCAGATTGCAGAGAAGCTGAGCAATACACAAGGTAATGAGCAGAGAAGATATATAAGCAGGAACCCAAAAACTGTGCCAACATATGGCCTTTCCCTGACCCATCCTGAGTAATGCAAGAAGGGCTTAAGAGTATCCCAGCCAGCAGAGCTTGTTAGAGGAAGTCAGTGAGCAGTGTCTAGCTGCAGGGAGCTCGACCATCATCTGGATACAATAGTCAAGCCCTGCTTACAGACACAGTTGAAAGCCAACCCTAGCAGGATGAAAAGAAACAATTAGCAACCTCTGTAGGCTGGCAAGGGAACCCACACCATCATCTGACATGAGACACTGACCCTTGAGCTAAAGAAAAAGTGTCACTACATATTTAAAGAAGGACTTCAAAAAGAGTCCTTAAAAAAAAGAAAAAAAAAAAAACCAAAAAACCCCCACACAAACAAAAAAACCCCACGTTATTTAACATCCATTTTTTTCAGCTTGGCCTTGGCCTAAATCCTCTTTCAGGAACTCTGTCTCCTTACACATCACAGTTTTAGGAATACAATACACAATAACACAAAAATTAACGATCAGAAGCCAAATGCTAGGGCTGATTTATGCAATTACAGGGTAACAGCAGGCCAGACAGGGTTTCAATCTGTGGACAGATGCCAAAATGTGAGATCTGTGAGCATTCAGTCAGAGAAATGGGAGCATATCTCAGGGCTCAGAGTCCACATTCACCAGTTCCATGCCCCAGATAAAGACTCAGCCCTGCTGTAAGGAAATGGAGCAAAACGGGTAAACATTGTGGAGGTGCAGGCACACAGTCTCAGATCAGACCAGGTCATAATCTGCAACTTTAATGACAAAAGGAGCTCAAAGTGTGCCTTAATGTACATTTGTGTGTGGGTCTGAGCGAGATGCAAAGGGGAACAAGTTAAAAAATATTGGGCTTTTTTCAACTCACACCAGACTGTCAACTCACCAGGCATGCCACAGGGCTTTGTTTAGCAAGGGGCAGCTCCCTAGAGGAAGACAAAGTTCAAAACACCGAACAGCCAGACACCCACAAAGGTCTCACATGCACTGCTCACAATTCAAAACAACCCTAGCTGTGCGAGTGTCACAACATCTGCCATCCTCCCTGAAGGCAGCTCTTACAACACCAGCACAATGTGCACCTACAAGGGAAAAGGCTCTTCAAAAGGCACTTCCCAACACACAGCACATGGTGGGAATGTGCCACCAGGAGTGCTACATCTCCTGCTCACCATGAGGAAGGCAGTACTGCTGAGGGGATCAAGGACAGCACCATGTGCAAGCTGCCTGGTGGGAAGTGATGTACTTGTATCACAACTGAAAGCCAGCAGAGCAGGTTTCTAGGGAAAAGTATTTAAGTCTTTACTCCATTCCCCAATTTCCTCACTAAGTGCAGGCACAAAGGAGTGGGAAAATGTTTTCAGCAGTTTCTATTAGCCATGAATCATGTCTTGCTGGGGTTAGAGCTGTGCAAATACACAAGCCTTTGTGTGTCTTCCAAAGTGTTTGGTGGCTTCTATAGCCAACCAGAAAATTTTTAACAAAATAATTTTTGTGATGAAAGTGAATTATGTGAGCAAAAACCTATTCATCATTTACACACTGTATCTCACACTAAAAGAAATAGACTGGTGAATTTCTTTTCAAACAGTCCCTCAGAGGTGTTAATGAATACAGCATCTGGCTCTAGGGGGTCGGTTTGTGCTAAACCAACTTGAATCTGATCTAGAAGGAAACATAAGGCATTGTAACCAAGCAGGTCTTACCTGGCATGTGAGGCATCATGGACTGCAACTACCTTGAAGCCTTTCCAGGTGGCATGAAACACATAGCCAAAACCCATGAGGCAATGCTGTAATGCCTTGTACTCCTTTCAGTGGTGGGTACTCAGCTAAACCACCTTCATTGCCCACCTGGTGGGCTGAGGGACACCAAACACAAAGCCTGAGAGCCTCACAACTCCCACCACTGTGCAGAATGCACCAAGTGCTCCATGGGGCAACTCATCTTCTGCTCATGTGGCCAGCTCCAGCCAGGGAGACTCCCCTGACAGCTGGGCACAATGAACTTGACCATGCTCCCACAAGAAAGACAGACAACAGTGTCTTTTTCACAAACTCCAGAGGACCAGGTTGTGGGATTCTCTCACAGGAAGGGTTATTGCAATGCCAAAAGGGTCAGAAGAATGTGGCACTTCTGCCTGGCAGTCTATTCTATTGATACACAATGATTTGTCCAACCATAAAACCAATTGCTAACCTTTTTCTGCCTGGAAGATGAGCCAAAGGCCAAAAGAGCAGACAGAAGTCCTGGGTAAAGCAACCCAACAATGTGCACAGGGCTCCTCAGAGCCTTCCACATGCCTGTACACAAGAATAGAAATAAAGAGAGAAATCAAAGAAAGTGGTATCTGGAGTCTGTCTGCAACTAAATCACCCATCAGAGAATCAAGAGACTCTGCTGTTGAAATTTATCTTCTTAGTCAGCAAAACCAGCACTCACAGCAGAGGAGGGAAAAAACAGAAGAAGAAAAAAGAAAGAAAAAAGAAGGAATTCATTTGCTCCCAACACCTAAGTGAAGGCAGAGGATTTGTGAACAGTGTATGTACAGAAATATGTACATCTATGAAAGACTTCAAGTATAGAGGAGCAGAAAATGGATCCAAGATTGCCACAAAAGCTGCTTATGCTTTTGGCTTTATAAATTTCATAAGGCTAGCAATTTAGGAAGAGGATAAAAATCTTCTTTTTTTATTTCCCATTCAAAAGAAGCCACTGTCACTTCATTTAGGTCACCTCTGCCTACACAGGGGCACGTTTCCCTTTTGCGTAACTTAGTTACTTACAAAATCTCTGGGCACTTTCATCTTTCCAACCACAACATCCTGTGAAACACCAGATAATCATTAATGACTTCTACAGCCTGTGAAAAGAGGCACAGAGAGACTACAAGCCCTGGATTCATTTCTGCTCCTTTGTATCATCACAAAATCAAGCATCTAGTCTAAAATATAATCTGGGACTTACAAACAGACATAAATACACATCACCACAAGGCTATATTTACTTAACTAACTTAGGCACATATTTTAAGATGGTGCCTGTCTTTCTACCATTTACAGAGCATCTTGGTAACCAGCCAACACTAGGTAAGTAACTTTTAGACCAGACATCTAAACAGAGACTGTCTAAAGTTAATCAATTAAGACAGGCCTCCACTAAAAAAGGAGGCAGAAAATCAGTAGCAAAACAGAAAAGTTAATTTGCTTCTCCCAGATCTCAGAGTAATGGGCAAACTATTGGAATGACCCTTCCTACACCCATTATTTCCTAACAGCTCATTTGGCACATTTGTCCCTGCTAACAGAGGACACTTGTAAGAGAAACACTTTTGGAAAGTCACTCACACTGGGCCTGTTTTTAAAAGCACAGGTTTTTCACTCAGGCTGAACAAGATGCCTGTGTCAGAAAGCACACAGCATTAGTGCCAGTCCCTCATGCCCTCTGGGAGCCACTGCAGGGCCCCGTAGTGTTGGGGTGCCACAAACTGGACAGATCAGATTTGCAGGGCTTCAGTAGAATGCTCATTTGGACAGCTGGAAAGCAGATGTCTGGCAAGTCTAAGAATAAATAGAGATTATCAGTTCAAGCTCAAGCCTAAAAAAAGAACTTAAAAATGCTAATCCATGTGAAACAGCAAATTCCCGTATCTTTGCCAATGTTTTAATTTGAGTTAGCCGAGCCAAGCTAAAAACACAACTCAGCAGGCACCGAAAGATGCTCACTGCAAGTGGAGGCCATGAAAAAGGCATCTGGTGTGAGCTACCACATCACTTGCCTCTCTGCCTGGAGACTGATCAAGAAGGAACCTGAAGGATGATCAGGCAGAACATGCAATGGGGATTTCATTAATTGGAGAAATGATATTCTGACAGAGTGAGCTGAAGGCAACAACAGCACTGCAGTCAGGCTCTGCTGTTCTCCTCTGTGACATCCCCGCATCTGACTTATTATCAGTGGGCAGCTGCTGCAGAGATTGAAGCGATGCTGAAATAACAACTCTATTAAAGGGGCAGATGGTCCTAGGAGCAAATGTTTCACCAAGGACTGGGTAGGTACCATCAAACACATTTCTCAATGACTCAAAAATGACAGCTGATGTCCCAAGAGATGAAATTTCAAAGTGTTACTGTACTGTGTAGCCAAGGGCCAGGAATATTCTTGAATGTGACCAGACTTAAAAATATAATGAAGCTGACTGAAACACATCAGTATGGTTAGAATCCTTGGTAGCAGCTTTTATGGCAGTCATGGTTGAAATGTGCCATTTTGGGAAGGCAGCCAAACTGCTTATATGCAAAGTACAGCTGTACCATAAAGCCATTCTAGCTTTTTGGATGGATTATAATTCATAATGAAATGGGAAAAGGCAGAAAAATGAAGGAAAGAGATGCCAAAGTAAACCATATTTATACTAGAAAATGTTTGGGTTTTTTTTTAAAACACTGGAAATCAGATTCCTAAGACAAAGCTTTTGGACAAAATGCTGCCTGTAAATTAGTTTTCCTGTTACCATCACAGAAAATGAAATTCAAATTTACATATATTGTCATTTCACCTTATGCACAAAGGACTGTGAAAGCCAACAAGTAATGCTTCTTTCAATTTTCTCCCTGCCCATTAGTAAATCAAACCTAATATACCCATGAATATCCTTGGAGCATGGACCAATAAGGTAAAACTTCTCAGCTGATCTCTGACAAGAGCAGTAGTCCTTAAAGCTTTTAAAAAAGCATCTACCAACATCAAGATACAACTAACCAGGCTGAAAGCATAAAAACGACATTTAGAGTATAAAGTGGTTAAAAATCACATGAAGCTGAAAACACAGCAAGAACATGGGATATTCCTTCACTGTTGCAGTGGGCAATGCCAAGAAATGCACTCGTTCTTACTAAACAGTCACCTCCTCAGGGTTAACCCTCCATCTGCAGACAACAACCACACAACAAAGCTTGGCAAAAAAAAAAATCACTACAAAACAGATCACCAGATTTAAGCTTGACCATATGGGAAAGTGTCGCAGACATCTTTTTATGAAAATCCTTTCTTAGGATTTTTTCTTCTTGAGAAGCTGAGAGGCTCCAGGAACAAAATGTAAACAATGGTTATCTGCTGCTGTGGAATGCAACAGGTGGATCCATGATTGGTCTCGTGTGGATGTTTGGATTTAGTGACCAGTCACAGCAGAGCTGGCTCTCTCTCTGTCCCAGCCAGCTGCCTTTGTTAGCACTCTTTTCTATTCTGTTCTTAGCTTAGCTAGCCTTCTGAGATGAGACGAGAGATGAGACTTTTCCTTCTATTCTTTAGTATAGTTATAATGTAATATATATATCATAAAATAATAAATCAAGCCTTCTGAAATATAGAATCAAATCCTCATCTCTTCCCTCATCCTGAAAACCCCTGTGAACACTGTCACAGGAAAGGATTTTTAGGGACCTTCAGATCCATTACTAAGCTTAGACTGTGTAAAATATTACCTCAGTCAGCTATCAGTTATGTAGACAAAGGGGAAATTCCTGTAGTCATTCTATACAATTCAGCCAACCTTCATTCTGAGTTTTTAAAGGCACTGACATTTATATTGGAAAAATAAAACAAGGCTTAAAAAAGGCCCTTGCCTATACATGCACATATGTATGTACCTACACACCTAGGCACCATGGGTTCAGAGGCCACAGTGCTGCTAGCTGCCATGAACAGTTCCTGCAAATTCATGTGATTGTTCTTGGCAGCACTACAGCTGGAAATGTGTGCAGGGCTGGGACCATGTGGAAAACCATTCTGTTCACAAAGCATGGTGTAGTGCTGTGTTATTCTGACCCACCCTACCTCTGTCTTCCTGAGAAGTGCCATGAATATTCACAGTACTTAACACCAAAAATAAAATAATAACAGTAGTTTGTAATGGCGTTTTACAAACATGTTTCCCATCTCTATGCACAGTGAATTTTCAAACTGACATCTGTAATAGTTCTTGTGTGCAGTGAATGCTGCAGGTCTATGGCTCCATCTCCCAAGTTCAATCTGCACAAAGGCATCCTGAGCACTGGGGGCATTTCTGGTTTCTGCATTTAAAGGACAAAGTGCACATGGAAAAGGTACATACACAAGCAACTGAAATGCTTAACGGGACAGAGGAGCTGCTTTACCGAGAGGGACTGGAAAGTCCATGAGTCTTTAGCTTAAAAAGTCTGATGGGAAATATGATCAACATTTACAAAATTATTAAGTCTGTGGGCAAGGTACTTATAGAACTGTTTTAAACTAAATTCAGTATTATTAGCTGTGGGAGGCACTCACTGAAATGAGCAGGAAATAATTTAAAATTAACAAAAGAAGATATGTTTTTAGTGAGACAGTAGTGAATTTCTGGAATTTGTTGCCACAGCAATGACCTGGAACATCTGCCACAGGCAGACAGTATCAGCAGGTTCAAAAAGGGATTAGACAAATCCAGGGACAATAGGTCCATAAACAAACAGTACAGGGAACAGGCAATAATGCTTCTCCTAACATCCCCAATACAAGAATGGTGGATGCAGGAATGTGCAAGGGAGCAGACTGCAGATATGGGCCAGGCTCCCATGCTCTACCTGATCAGCACGTCTTCTGGGTACTGATGAAGAAGAATCCAGGGCCAGATATGAACATTGGTGTGACCCAATGGGTATGTCCCTCATCCTTTTATGCCTGATTGCTAGGTGACTGCTAGTTTCAGGGACTTGGGATTGTTTCCCACAGAGTCCATTGCCTCACTTGAAGCTCTGAGTGCTCTAACAGGCTCTGGTAATGAATGGGTATCCAAAAGAGGCAGCAGCCAAAATTCATGAAGCCTACTAAATAGGAAGGCTGTACACATTTTCTTCCTTTACCCTGTCCCAGGGGAATTACTTCTCTGGCACATAAGCACTATTTTATAGAACCATATATTTGCAGTTATTTCACTTTTCACAGTATTAAGAATCCTGGTAACTCCCTTCATGGATCAACCTAGCAGGCCGGTGCCCTTCCCTCTTCAAACCTGCTTTTACCTTGGAAATTCCAGCTCATCCATTTCTCTAGCAAGGCTTGGTTTTATTACTCTGCACAGAGACCAGCTTATAATGCAGGAGCCTGGTGAAAGTCCAGCACTACCCTTGAGCAGCCCACATGGCAGCCCAGCTCCATGGGAGCACACATTCTCCATGGCACAGCAACCAGCATCAGGGTGATGCTGGAAACATTAATTACAAACATGCCTGCCAGGCCTGGAGCTCACATGCTCTGAACAAAAAGAGCAGAAGGGCACTGAGACGGGACTTCAGCAGATGTCAGAGGATGGGGAGGGATAGCTCCCTTGCTCCATCACTGTTGCTTTTCTATTGTAATGATTATCTGTCATGCAAGGCCTCTGTACATGCGCTGTAAGAACCCAGCATTTTCCATCCTTTAAAGGAACTACTTTATGTTTAGTGGTTATCTAGTGATGACTGACACCAGTGGCAGAAAGAATTTAATTGGCTCTTCTCTTATTCTCTCTCCTGCATCTAATCTTTTAGCACACTGTTAGGGGCACAGAAATAGGTCAGCAAGACTCCAGTTGACTGCAAAAGACCAAGTCAAGTTAAATATTGGGGGGAGGGGGAAATTACTTTGAGTCTTCTTTGTTTTTGATCTTGAAACTTCAGCTCCACATCATTTGGTCACATGAACATTCATGTGAAACACTGATCACAATGACAAACTTTACTGCCAAATCCAGCAAGAGCCTGAGCCTCAGGAAAGGATGAGACAGACTTCTGAGTCAGTGGAAAGAGCATGATCTACGAAACTTGAAAATTCTGATTCATCCCAAGTCTGAAGCATCTTAAACCTCCGCAGTTTACTGGCTTGCAGCTTTTTTCATGGATTGTGATAAAAATGAATAAAGGAACATCTCATTTTAGGGAATAGAGAAGGTTATTTAAAGTGGTTATTTAAACAGCAGCTGTTGTGTGGGAACATTCCTAAAACCAGGACAAGAGTCCTGCCCTGAAGTTCGGAAAGTTTGTAACTTGCTACATAGCTAAAACATCCCTCAGGCAGCTCAATTCCACTTCTAAAGACAGTAAGATTTTTTTGTAAAGCACTGATGTTTCAAGAAGTCTGGCACTCACAGTACAAATCCAAGATCTAGTCCCCTTCCTTTACTGTCTCCTTGGTCACACAACTGCACCTTCCCTGGCAAAAGGTGACAAAAATTAGGCCATTCCCTTCAAGAGCAATTTAATATACAAACACCCTTAGAATCCTTAGACACCAGGAAACTGCCACCAACTTCCTTGGTATTACTCCTGATTTACAAGAGAATAAAGTGAAAAGCAGGGACAAGGCATATGTTTACATTTCAAAGGCTTTTTTACTCTGCTCTAGGCAGAAAAACATTAGGGTTTCCAAAATATAGGAATAAACCCTTGCTACCCTGACTTTACTGATGTCACCACCTGCACTGACTACATTAAGGATTAGGGAGGTGTCGGGACCCAGGACATACCTCTGGCTGCCCTGGGTGATTCCAGACCCTGGCAAGGGGCTCAGAGACCTTGGCATGGAATCAAAACCACCTGTGCCTTTGATTTTAGTCCATGGGAAAAACTGCCAACTTTGTGTGAAGATTTACAAGCCACAGGAGTTTAAATAGAATGACAGTTAATTTGTCACAGGGTGAAAAAGTAGAATTTTGGGGTTTTATAATGGGGGTTCAAGAAGCAAGATGGAGGAATCTGGGCGTGTCCTGTCCTTCTTCTTCTTGTCCTCCATCTTCTGCTGGGATGGTGACACTTTTTGACTGGTTTAGAGTAGAGACAGACTGCCTTACATAGGTGATAGGTATTGGAAAATTATTGTAAATAAAGTACACGTAGTTCTTAGTATAAAAAGTTAACACCACCTCAAGGGTGGATGCTGTGCCACAACCCAACCTGCTGGAGAGATCTCAGCAGGTCAGAGAAAGAATGTAATAGATAAGAAAAAATAAACAACTTTGAAAAGCGGAACTGATGAATCTCGACTTCTTCAGTCACTGGGCTGGGAAAAAAAAAAAAAGGCTTTCTAATACCTTGGGGGTCATCTCAACCACAGAAACCCGAGAGGGAGGCACCCACCAGCCATGCAGCATCAGCCCAGCCCGTCCAGGGAACCAGCACCACACGTGCTCGTGCTTACCAAAAATACCCTGCCCCAAGTGGCAGCTTCTGCCACCAACGGACCCCTGGCAGAATAGCTCCTTTTAGAAATTCCATATGGGAAGTTCCCACAACTGCCTGAAGAAGTAGATGACTGTCATCATCATCATCCATAGCTGAAACATTCTGTGCTCTGCTTGAGATAGGAGGAAAAGAAAGCAAGAAAAAAATAGAAAATTTTACCCCCTCATTGCTCCTCCCATTTGCTGTTTCTGCATCTCAGCCCACTGCACGTGTGTCTCCCCAACGCTTGCACAGGATTTTCATACAACACCACTGGCAAGAAAGTAATTTTAAAACAACACAGAAACATGACAAATAAGGCTGTGAACCAGCTGACAAGGGAGCTACTCTCTTGTTCCATATTTACAGGGTACACTGAGTTCACGCTGGACTCCTATGTGCTAACACAGTGCATGTGTAATAGTTGGCAACCCAAAAAATGCCAGCCAAGGGCAAGGCTTTTCCTTTTTTTTTCCAACTTAAGTGCAATGAGATCACATTCCTTCAGAAACAGGACAAGAAACTGCTTCCCTTCAGACTACTACTCTCCTATACCAGGTAAAGGCTGTCACCAATTACTCTTCCCATCCTACAGCTTCTTCGGTCTTTATTTCTGTTCCCAGAATGTATCTTCCAAACAGAATCAAACGTGATTTACATCTCAGCAGGAAGCCTTAATCCTTTCAGGCACTAATGGCTGTTCCCTTTGTCTAAACAAAGATTTTCCCCAAAAACTGCAAGGAGAAAGGGGCTCTCTAGATGCTTTCTTCTGTGGTTTGCTTGCAGCAGTCTCTTGCTGGAAACATGCAGGGCTCATGCTGACACTGCTCCAGTTGGAAATACAGGAAGAAGATATTTCCTGATGATTTAGCACAAACTGTTTGCATGGATATCAGGTGGTAAGCAGTTTAGTACTGCTCCACTCCATAGAGTCTCTCAAATGTGCTGCCCCAAAAATGCTCCCGTAAGAAAACTCTGCCACAAAAATGGCTGGGAAGTTTCCTGATATTTCCTTCTTCCAGCATCAGGATATGTGTTTCCTTGTTAAAATTTAAGCAATTTTGTTTAACTCACAATTTCATATGCATATACATATGTGTGTGTGTGTTTGTGTGTGTGTGTCTACACCCTTCAAATATCCTTGTTTTGGCCTTGAAATGTGCCCATGGATGCTACAGAAAAATAAGTAACACTCTTTTTTAGATCATTGATCTGAATCTGGTCTGGTCTGTGGCAAAACTCCCTGCTCCTTACAGCCCGTAGAGGCAAGAGAATTAATGTCACTCAAGGCTAAAACACTTTACAAAAGATAGCATAATCCAGGGCTGACTACATCATATGCTTCCACATCCTGCCAGTCCCTGTATCCTACAAAAGCCTCCAAAGAACACCAAAATAAACAGGGCAAACTATAAGAATCTTATATATTCATGTTCCCTGAGCTCATGCCAGATGCTGTCTCCTTTTATGAGGGGTGTCTTGGAAACAGAGAAGGTACATACCAGGGGAATGCCACGTGCTGAAATGCAAAAGCTGTAGGCACAGCCTGATTTAGCTTAATGAGATAGAAGAAATTAATGCCATCCTCCTTGAATCCCTTCTGCACACAGATCAGTCATCAACGCAGAGCATCCCTCAGTTACAGCGTTCCCTGGGTCAGAGGGCAAGGGCACAGCAAGGAAACAATAAACATTTCTTCCCTGAGAGACTGAGCTGAACACATCAATGCTGAATTTACACTAACATTAACTTCCCTCTGTTGTTCCTATAGCAGAGTATTTCTTGGCAATTCACAAGAAGCTTTTCCAGCCTCTCTGTGCCTGAAGTGTTGAGCTGATGCCTCACACACAGCAATCTCTTCATGCAGCACAAGGACTGGCTGGTTACTGATAGAGGGAGAGTAACCTGAAGGCTGGGGAGAAGAACACTCTCCCTGCAATACCAAGATAACACACAAACACTGGTGCTGTTTGCTTTTCCCCAACTTGCTTCCTGCTGGGTCTCAGAGAGAGCAAATCACTATGCCCAGTAACAGCTATAGTCTTTTTGTTCCAGAGAAAAAATATATTAGTTTTATGGTGCCAAATTCTGCTTTGGAAAATTACCACCTACAAACTTCCTCATAATGACAGCAAGAGTACAACTCCCTCCCTTGACTCAGCTAGCACGGGCAGCACTCCTTTGTGCTGCTTGACAAAGAGGCACCTTTCAGCACTGAAAAGCCAAAACATTTAGAAAATTGGTGATTGAGCCCCCACTGTGTGTGGAAAAAAAATAATCAGAGATCAGAAATGCCATGATAAATCAGAACATATGCTTTACCTTACATGTATTTGCCAGATCCAAATGAATTATGACAGGGATTCAAATTGGATGGAAATCACCAAAGAACAAATTGTAACTGCAGGGTGCATTTGGTTCTTGCTAGAAAGGACATGAGGAAATGGCCTCAAATTGCCTCAGGGTAGGTTTAGATTGGAAATTAGGACAAAATTTCTTCACCAAAAGGGTTTAAAGCACTGGGACAGGCTGCCCACAGATGTGGTTGAGTCACCATCCCTGGAGGTTTTTAAGAACTGTAGACATGGCACTTAGGGACACAGTTTAGTGGTGGAATTGGCAGTCCTTAGTTAATGGTTGGGCTCAACGATCTTGAAACATCTTTTCCAAACTAAACTATTCCATGATTCTGAAGACTTAAGCAGCACCTGCAAGTTGTCTGTCCCACAAGTATTTGTCCTTGCAAGCTAAGGTGCAAAACTACACAAGCAGCCTTCCATTTCTGTACATTCAGATTATATGACCATATGATTAAAAGAATACAAGCCCTTGACATTAAAAGAAAGCCTCAGGGCAGTGGGTTTCTCCAATTCTTCTTATTAGAAGACTTATATTTGATAATATATCACACTCTGCCAAGCTCACTGTACCAAATGTCAGCTAGGCTCCCAGATAACCACTCCTCCCAGACACATCTGGGGCCTCTGCCTTCATTTGGAATCCACTGTCTCAAAGGACTGCAAGGCATGCTAGTGTGAAAAGGTGCTCCTTTTGAGGCTTACAGGTGGGTTTAGAACTGTACTTTTCTCCCAGGTCTCTTCTTGAAGCTTCATTCGACTTCTTCCTTTTTAGGGAAGGATTTAATTCTCTCAAAATAACAGCCAAAAATATTGCAGTTAAGTACCATTTAGAAATCTGTGGAAAGGCAGATATAAAGAGAGATCTTGGCATTCCCATTTGGAAAGCATATGACAAGGAAACATGCTCTTTGCTCACCTGGCATGCCTTTCTTTTCCTAGTGCCTCCAACAGCAGTATTTTTGTGAAAAGGCAGCAGAGCAGAAAAGCATTCCGGATATCAACACAAAACCAAGCATGCTGATTAGTTTAGCCTGATGATTTTGTGCCCAAATTTTAAGTCCTTTTTAACCCTCTCCTCCTGTTCAGAGTGAAAAAACTGTCCTCACACTGTTTCTCAATTAAAAGTCCAGTGCAGAGCATGGCCTTCCTCCCCAGGCTTTGGTGGCAGTGCTGTCAGTCTTGCAGGGCTCTGATCTCTCCAGATTATCAGCTCTCTTGGCCATCTGGCAAATGGCAGGCCTGAACAATCCTGTTCTCTCTGTATTTCTACATCCAAAAATTGGAAGGGAACCATCCCTTCGGCCTGAAGTGATGTCTATGTAGAGTGATTACTGCTTGCCTTCTGATGTTGAACTGCACTACAAGAACAGCTTGTAGCCATAGTCAGTAAGACAAGAAGATGTAAGGCAGGGGAATGAGCAGTTATAACCCTGGAAGAGTTAGGTGTTAGGAGATTTGCTCATTGACATGACTCTTCATTAGTTCTTTTGACCTAATTAAAGCTACTGATTTTGCATAGGGCCTAAATTCTGATCAGATTTTATTTCATTCTGTCTGTAATACCGTTTACCCAATGTCTCTTTTTAAGTGAAAGAGAACATCTGAAGTCAACACTTTCAGGACTGGCCACCAATTTTGATGATTCTGATTTTGAGAGTTGACCACAGCATCCTGCAGCACAGTTGCTTCAGGAGTTTTGAGTGATGAAATGACTACTGGGGCTCACCATCCTCAAAATCAGTCCCAAAGGATGCCTCTTCTTCCTCACTAGTCCCTTCAAAGGCAATGCTACTGACAGAGGAGCTTAGCATGTAACCTTATCTTTTTTTGGATTACCAGAAGTGCCAAGAAGCTGCCTGGGGATCTGCAACTTTCTCCAGGTGTCAGGTACCCAGATGTCCCATTGATGGGCAGCATTTAGTAAGTTTAAGATCAAGTGGATGGACAAACAGAATCACTGTGCAAAGCCAGTCTCTACATAATGAACTACTGACCTTCAGACTTAGGTTTTGGAATCAAGACCACACCTCCCTTTTTCACTAATGACACTGAAGCCACCCTGTATTACTGTCAGTAATAGATGACACAGCACATCCTCTCTGATTCTCCAGGGTCCTAAATGACTCAACCACTTAAGCTGGTAAGTGCAGAGACACTTTCTATGACTATATTTAGTTTTAGAGAGGGTCTGGAAAAGTGATATCACCACTGGAATGAGGAAGTATTTATCCTCCGACTGGAAACACATGATGATGATGTAAAGGTACTATTTGGAGAGCTCTATTTATATGGTTGTTTCCTGAATCTTAACATGACTCAGAAAATCTTGGGATGTAGCACGGTGCCACTGCCATGGTCTGTGGGAACCACTGCCAAAGTTTTGCAAAAGCTTTGGCAAAACAAACTAACAGCGAGTTACCACAGCTCTGCAAAGCAAGACTGAGGAATGGATACTGAAATTTAAGGACTTGACCAGTTTGTTACCAATGGATTTAAAACTTCTTTATTAATGGGAGATCAGTGACATAAATATGTGGGAAAGAGCCAACAACTTCAGTGTAAAAATATGCAAGGACAGTTAATGTAGAGTGAAATCTGATTTTGCTAATTACTGCTTGTTGCAATTATTGTGCTTTTCTGGATCAATAACTGCTTTCCCAAAGCCAATTGCTTCTGCTTCTTGACAGCTCAGAAATTTCTGTGATAAGCAGTTGATTAGAAATATTTTCTGTAAGATTTACAAAGGCACAGGAGATCCAGCTGCTGAAGAAGCTCCCAGAAGCAAGTCTTGTAAACTCAGTCTGAATGTTTCCAGAAAGCACCACAAACCTTTCTGCTCAGAAATGAGAACACTTCTCCATTAAAGAGAAAGGGAAGTGGTTGAATGTCTTTCTTTTTACCTTTAAAAACTGAACTAGAACACAGCTTGGTGGGAGAACATAGCCAGAAGCCCTATGACTACAACCAATCTGACATAGCAGGCTGAGGAAGAACAGGGCAAAAGTTATTAAAATAGGAAGGAAAATAAGAATGAAATTGTCATACCTTCCAAGTGCCAGTGATTGCACTGGATCACACCAAACCCATTAGAAACAGCAGTAAGGCAACCTGGCACTAGCATTCCTCACTGGGTATTCTACAGATCTTGATCACTCTTGCAAAGTCAAGGCAAAACCAGTAGAAAACACAGGTTCATCTAAGATGATAATCTCCTTGGTCATCCTCTGTTTCTGCTCCAGCCTTTTCTTCTGCAACTCAACCATATCTGTAACAACCTGGATTACACCAAACACTGAGCTGCTGTGTGTACCAACACAGAGGTGAAGCAGAGCACAAACTGCTATCCCACCAAAATGGCAGGAGCTTTACACCTGCTTCAAATGAAACAGACCAACAGGATAGTGAATTCATGCCATGTTTATAGTTTATATTTGACTAACAGATTGTTCATTTCTTGGAAAGTTTAATATTTAATGCAATCACAGCATAACAAAAGAGTGCTAAATTGCTTGGTTCTTGAGGGCAGAAATTCCCATTGATTACAGCTGAAATCTTTCACAGAATCAGAAAAAAAACCCTGCACTTTTCCCTAACTGAGCAGTACTACAGGCACTGAGCAATCAATCACTGCTTAAGGTTCTTGTCTCATTACTCTCACACACGATGTTAATTCAATTGTTTGCCAAGATTAGACTGCTAATATAACTACTGATTGCTGATATTCCTTATCACACAAACATTACAGCAGTATTAACAATATAGCATTCGGTATCATTAATGTGACCTTACAATACTGCAACAGTACTAATACAATTGCTCATGTTGTCTCTCAGAACATGTAAAAGCCATAATTTTATGACTCTGTCCAAACCTTATTTCTCCTGCTTTACTCATGCTCTCCTCAACACTCTCTCCCACGTTCTGTGGTTCTGTTACATACAATGCTCTGACTGGATTTTCTTTTCTATCTCTGCATCTTATCCCTGGAAAATTTTATCTACAGTTTCAACTGTATCCAAACTGATGACACACTAATGTATGACTACTTCCAGGCTACTCCCTTTAAGCACTCAGTAAATGCTTGGCCTGCCTTTTGGACAGCACATCCACAATATCTAGCCTTCAGCTCAAGTACAACATAGTAAAAGGGAATGCTTATTTTGCCTCCTCTTGCCTAAGGACAACACAGCTCATCCCTGTACCATTAGCTGTCAGGTCGGATATGCACTGCATTTATGTCTACAGATCTGGATTATGCTGAAGCTCTTGCTGAGACAGAGCTTATCCTAATAGCCTCTCCTGATTTCCTCAGTTCTCTGCAGGAGGAAACTTTTGCAGTTTCACTTGAAAAAGGTTAAGCTAAATGGAAAAATGGATCTGTTGCTCCCAAACAGAGCTACCTGCAAGCAGAGTAGTTAGTAACAGAAAACTCACTTTAAATTCCCATATTATTTTCGCCAGTATTAACACAGAGGGGTAGACAGCACCTCCTGAATGTATTTTTTACACAGTGTTTGTACAGTTCTTCCTTTCTCAGCAGCCGGTACCGAACATCTCAGCAACTCCAACATCATCTCCTCCAGTCCTGATAAGGAGAAGCTTGCTCTCTTCCACCCAAATGGCTTTGGCAAATATAACAGCCCAAACCTGTCATTATCATCAACTCTCTCTCAGAATGCATTCTTGCATCAAATTTATGTTTGGCTTCAAACCTTCCCATCTCTTACCCTCATCCTTTCTTTCATTCCCACTGCTGAGCCTTTGATTCCTGCTTTCGATCACTCTCTGAAGGCTTCTGCTATCACCCAAATATCTGGTTTTCCAACAAATCTTTTCATGCTTTCCTTCATCCTGCCTTTCCCATTGCTACTGCTTCTCTCCTGCATTTTATTTTCTGTGTTAACTTTTCTGTGTCAGAACTGACAGAAAAAATCTGGCTTCAGAAAAATATCATGCCCTTGCCTTCTCTGCACTCCCCTATGTACCATCTATATTGATTTCTGTAAAGATGGAAAGCACATCAGACAGAGCTTTCTGCTCTGTGTTGATACAATGCCTAGCACAGTACAGTCTTGCTCATCTGCCAAATATGGCCTATGCTTTTATAACATGTAAAATGACAATACCTTGTATGTATGTTCCATGTGCAAATCTAATATATGGCCACATGCATCTTCACTTGTTCTGGATACAAGTACTCTGTGTACCAAAACAGTGAAGTGATAGAAGTGAGTGAACAAAACACACCACTACTTTTGCTATTCAAATGTAAATCTGGAATTTTAAAGTAAGATAAATATTTTAGAGGAGAAGTACTATTTTAGTTTAGCAGCCACCCACAGAATTGGGAAACAATTGGTCTAAATCCTTAACTAATTCTTAAAATGTTTCCCAAGTACTCACAGATTCTCTAGGTTGTCTGTTGTAGAAACAGTATTATCTGCATCATGCTTTATTTTAGGATAGCTTATTCCACTCTTCTTAAAGGAAGAAACTACACTGCTGTATCACCCTTATAACTAAACAGCTTTCTGTTCCTGTAACTATTTCAGCATAGCTTAACAAGTGAAAGCCAAGCCTGAGTTTAGCCCATTCAGTCAGTCATAAACTCCTATACAATATCGTCATATGGAATCACCATCCTGAATGAGAACAATCAAGAAAGCCTACATGGATATTCCTACCTTTAATCTACCTTATTATAAGTTATATCCCCATTTTGAAGGTCTGCTGTTGTAACACATTCTGGAGTCATAGAACCATAGAACAATTTGGGTTGCAGAGGTTCTTAAAGACCATCTAGCTCCAACCTCTCTGCCATGGGCAGGGACACCTTCCACTACATCAGGTTGCTCAAAGCCCCATCCAGTCTGGCCCTTGAACACTCCAAGGGATGGGGAATCCACAACTTCTCTGGGTAACCTGTTCCAGTACCTCATCACCCTCAGAGTAAAGAATTTCCTTTTAATAATAACACATCCTCTTTCAGTTTAAAGCACTACCCCTTGTTCTGTCACTACATGCCCATGTAAAAAGTCCCCCTCCAAGTCATGGGAGTCATGCTTGGTGTTTCCCTTCCACCAGTGGAGACAGCATCAGACACTGCTCTCCGAGCTCATGTCTACACTGCCAGCACAGTATGACTGCTGCACGTGCTGACACACTGGAGTGAGTTTTTCTCTAGCAGCTAAAGCAGTGAAACCACAGCAGCAGGGAGTTTCACAGACCACAGGATGCCTGGTGACTTTGCACAGGGTGCGCTGATGTCTGTGCTACTGCAGCTTCAATCATCAGCCTGGCTTGGTCAGGGCATGCAGGGCACCAACTAGACATCTTTGTATCTGGGACAGTTTTCAGTTGCCAGGGCAGGAAAATACAACTCTCACCCTGGTTTTGCTCTTGTTCTTGTTGTGCTTCCATGTTCCTTACTTGAAAGCCTGCACCCTCAGGTGCTGTGGTCTGGAATGCTTGAGATGGAAAGCCATGTCTCCTGCCTGAAAAAAATCTTGTCTTCTGTATGTGTTGAAGGGATGGAACCACACTCATATGGGCTCAATCTATGGTACAAGAAGGCCCTAAAATGAGGCAATGGCAAAAATCCAAATCACCAATGAGAACCTTTTGCTTGCCCAGACATACAAACCAAGCACAGATTAACCAGCTCTGACTGCGCGGGATATTTTTAATCCAGCATTTTAGGTGACTTGGCAGGATTGGCAAAAGCCTGAAAGGCAAAAAGGGTCAGAAGGGAATTTTACTGCAGTGTCTGCTCAAAACTACATAAGCTCTTAGTTACACTTTTGTGGTGTGCACCAGTGAAGTGGAAAGAGCTTTAGCACGGTTCACTGCCAGAACGCAAAATTAAACTAAAGAACAGAAAGTCTGCTGAAGTTTAGCATGTCTGTCTCACTCACTAAGGCTCCTGTAACACTCAAAACCCTACAAAACACAAAACCAACAACAAAAATCTCAACCCACAATGCAAATGTTTTTTGAAAGCTTGGAGTTTTTCCCAAACTTCATCAGTCCATCAGATAAAAGATATTGTACCTTTCTATATACCTTAAATCACCTTTAAGCACCATGGCTGCACACTGCCAATAAAACAAAGCATTTGTAGTAAAACAGCTTAAAATTTACCCAAAAGCTGCAAGCAATTCTTAAAGGGTGATGCTCCTCCTTTTTATATACACATACTTATCTGTACTTTTTAAAGAAAGATCACGAAGTTACTACTGCGTTATAAAAATGCTTTTTTTGTGAGCCAAATTAGCCATTATGTACTTTAGAATCACTCCTTTGGTTTAGCATGAAGCCCTTAGGAACCTATGTGCAAAATGAAACTGCCAATATATATGTTATTAAGCATCTAGTTCTTGTGTTTAACCAGGAAATAATAAGCATTTATTTGCTGAAGGTCATTAGAATGTGGGAGACACCACAGATGTGACAGAAGTTCACCCACTGTACAAAGACAAGCTGGATCACATAATGCCACTTGATCTAAGCAATAGCAGAAAGGGCAATAAATGCTGAAATGATCTAAAATTGAACTGAAAAAAAAATTAAAAAGAGGCTCTGCCAAAGTCTTTCATGTGTCTCCTGGAGGGCAAAGACAGCAGCAGAAGTGAGGAAGCTTTACTTGTTCAGGCTACAAGCACTGAATGATGACCTTGTCCCTATACCAAAAGTTCAGCCAGCTGACAGAGTTAAGCCTGCAATGCTCACTGAAAAACAGATTCCCTATAAATTGGAGCATATTATCAGATGCCAGTAGAACAATCCCCGTCAGACATAACAGAGTCTGATTCTTAAGAGCACAGAGGCCACTTCACTACATTCCCTTAAGTTTAAAACCACTTTAAAATATTTATATACTTATTACAGGAGGATTTCAAAGTATTTTTACCATAGGAGGAAATGCAGTAGCATAAATAAGATTCATATCCTTATATTCTACCAGTGAAATCATTGGCTATTTTATGCAAAAACTTTGAATAAGCAAGGAGTCTAATAGTAAAAAAATCAAATTACAAGCTGCCCTACAGAGTACTGGGACTGGTGGAGACTTTGTCTTCAATACTGATCACAAATTTCACATTTTATCATTTTCTAGGGCTTGTGTACTCCAGTAGAGGCTCAGCAGAAGGCAATGATAGCACATCTGTCTGTCCCTGACAAGAAATGCTCCCGGAGCTCTCCACAGGAAGAAAGCAAGCATGGGCATCAAAAGGTTGCTTAGGGTTTCATAGAATGCAAAGGGTTTAGACCTGCAAACCTCAGTTGCCAAAGTCAAAGGTATACAGCCAATACCATTTATCAAATGCACATATGACCTGGGTTACTCTGATTACCTACACTTTCAGGGCACCTTCACCCAAGACTTTTCCCAATTCACTTGTCTATGAAGAACCATCTACATAAGCTCAAAAACTCTGTTAGGTTTTTTCTCCCAGTTTTGATCTTCCTGTGTTATTTATCTCCTTACCAGTGGGCAGTCTGTTATTAGTTACATTAGGTTAACATGCAGATGTTAGTGATTATTTTACAGCAATCATCATAAACAGCAGCAGGATCCTGCACTAAAAGTCTCTACCATGCACATCTGTACCACTGTCAAGTACCCTGTCAGGATCTCTTCTGAAAGGCCAAAGACTTTCTTCAGCTGTGTCTGCAGCAGCATTTATTCCCACTCTCAAGTCAGGAGTGAATCTAAGACTACACACCCTGAGAAATAAATCTATATAAATGCCAAAATTACTTACAACAGAGCAGAAGTCACTGTTTCAGCCCAGGCTGTAGGTAACACACACACATCTTTCAAGCTCCAGAGTCACATGAACTGGAAGGACTATGAGAAAAATTGGAAGGAAAATAATTCTGCTATCCCACCACCACTACCTCCAGTTTGTAATTCAACCCAGCTCACAAAGCAAATCCAGCAGTATCCCTTATTTTACAGTAATATGCTAATTAACCCAGTAATACCCTCTCTATTACCCTTGCCTCAGCACATTTTCATTACACTGTAACCTAAGCAGACGTGACTAAATACCTAAATGTGGGTATGCCATCAGTGGAAGTGTTTGAGGCCAGGTAGGTGTTTTGAGTGAACTGATATAGTGGAATGTGTCCCTGCCATGGCAGGAGGGTTGGACTAGCTGAGATTTAAATGTCCATTCCAACCCATAGCATTCTGTGATTCTACCAAATAGGAACAGTTTTCCACATGTTGATGATTACATGGCAAAATCCTACTGCAGAAAGAGCAAATTTGTATGTTAACATGCAGAGGTAAAAACATACAAGGTAAAACCAGGAACTCCTAGCAAGGTGTCAGGTAACTCTGACAACTTATACTCACTGTAAAGTTCTAAATTCTGTTCTCTTTACTTTAAATGTTAGCATTGTTTTTCAGCCTGACATTTCCGAGCTTAGGTCCGTGGTTGAGAATGTCAGTCCTCAAGATTTAAAAAAAAAAAAAAAAAAAACAAAAAAAAAAACTGGTTTACCTCAGAACAAAAGGTCACTTTTTACCACCTCCTCATTAAAATGTACGTACTTCCACCCCAAAACCCAACTAGTCTTCTCTAAGACAAACGCACTTCTAAAAATCAGGCTATTTTTTGTGGTTCATCAAGTCCATTGTTTCTAAAAGTAAATAGCCATTATCCTTAATGACTCAGTAATCACTCCCTTCCCTTAAATGAAGGGCTTTGAAAGTGATAGGGGAAAGGCTGCTTGGGTCAGATAGCCTCAGTGGGAAAGAGCAGCCAGCTTTTGTGCTGTTGTATTTGCAGGAAGACTTGCTCTTGTTTTTATTATAGATAGGTTTTGTTTTGTTTCCCAAAGAGAGGGATTACAGTAATTCAAGAAAGAATAAAGAATTACCATGACACCCTTCAGCAGAGTAGGAAGGTAGCCACACAATTTCCACTAGCTGTTAGAATGTGATAACTGACAGCATGAAACTGGATAAGAAACCAGAGCTCAGGAAAACATAACTTTGTGCCCTGGGAGGGTTTCCAGATGTTAAAGCCTCTTGCTCTAGCTCCCTTCACATGGATACACATTCAATTTCCCAAAGAGGGGTCCCAGTTCCCACCAAAAAGCTGTTTAGCAATGCAGACTCACACCTTTCACTGCCCCAGGTTTGACTCATCTGTGTGCAGGAAAATAACTCATATTGACCATGTGGTAAAGCGAACTTTGTAACTTGTACAGTCACTTGTAAAACCAGCTCTTGAGAGAATTTATACTGTATCTGACTTGAAAATGCAGATTATTTTTCCTCCCTTCAGTGCCTTTGACTCACTCAAAGATGATGTTAAATCCAGTAGGATTTAACAGCAGGAAAACTCAGCATTGGGCTCTCCACTCCCACTGAAGTTAAGGTCATGGAGTTGAGCACTGCTGACTGCTTCTGAAGATCCCATCCAAAGGACCCAGTCCAAAGCAGGCTAATTCCCTGGACAACTAACTCATTTAGATTTGTACAGACTTTGGCTTCAGCCCAGGCTACATTAGCATCCTGCAGAGCAATGTGTTTTAACAATTTACCATGCAACAGCTCTTATAATTCTCAGCATCTCTGACTGAGCCACAATACAACACGTTATTTAACATTATTTTCATAGTGCATACAATGCATTTCGGATTGTTTTCCGAGGAGCAGAGACTAAACCAAGCTGTTACCTACTATGGACTACCTAAGAGACCACTGCTGTCAAGGAAGGCTTGCAAGCACCAAACACAAAAAATCATGCATTCTCACAGACTTTACAAAAGCACAACTGAATCTATCCATGGAATACAGGCAATTCAGTTAATAAGAAGTAGGCACACACCACAACAGTCACCAAGAGCCTTGTGACTTGGCACATTTCTGTCACAGGTGTGACAGAAGTGACTCTTATTCAGGAGCTACAGTCTACAAGAAAATATTGTATGAATTAAACTACAAATAAGTATCTGGAAGAACTCTAAGATGACCAACAACTGCATTATGTTACATTTCTTGATGCTGGTGGAATGTGTCCAAGAAAGAATAATCAAAGCTTGATTAGTGCTGGTACAATCTTGCTCTACTAAGAGAGTAAAGGGTTCCTCCATCATAAGAAGGATGAAGTCTTAAAATTGCCCTAAGGAGACAATGAGGAACTTCAATAAATGGGTTTGACTGTAGGATTCTTTTTTTCTGAATTTGAAGTTAGTTGTTATTCAGCAATATTCAGAGTTCAGCACCATTTGTCACACAATTCAGGGTCCAGTTTCAAAAGCTGTCAGGTCTGACTAACCCATGGGAGACAGAGCTTTGCTGACAGGTGCAGAGAAGCATTAAACTGACATATTTACAAAAACTGTGAATTATACATGAGTTCTGTATGAACCAGACAGGTTTAATGTGCCACACATTCTTCATGTATTACAGCTGGGTCTCTTAATACAACAACCGCATTTTATCATTCTGTGAATTTAAAGCTGGTGGAAGCATGAGACTGACATCTCCAGAGACTTGTATGTGCTCCTGAACAGAAGAGCAACTATGATTTCTTCCACAGCATTCATACCAGTGCATCCAACCTAGAAGGGTCAAATGCCCAAGAGAATGGGGGTTTCAGCTTCCATCATCATGCAGCTCTCAGCCATTCTTCTGAGAAGATGACTGAGGGCATTGAGTTGGGGTGGGTAACCTAACTTCATGATGTTATGAGACTGGTCTCCCATAGCACCTGAAAGAGACAGAAGAAACTGTCCCTCAAAACTCAGCATGCAAGGAGGAACTTGTTTCAGGGAACCTCTCCCATCACGAGGTATCACCGCAGCTACAACTTTACATATATTTTATAATGTGTTGATACAATCTGGGGAGTAAACCTACAAATCCCCAGGGTCTAATACTACCATATTAATGTTTAATGTAATACCATCCATTCTAGCTATTCTTCTGTAACACCCACAGCACTAACAAGACCTCTGTGCTCAGCAGGCTGTGTCCACCTCTGGGTTTCCTGATGCAGCAAAATCCTTGACCTTCTTAATGCAGAGCTGACATGTCATCTCAGTCCATCTAATATTTAAGTAAGCTTCCCAAAAGGCCACTATTTTCTCTGTGAGACTGTTCTGCCTTGACGCTGTGAAATTCCATCTTCAGCTCAGACATACAGAACAAATGTTCCTGTAAAGCATATGCTTAGTTTTTTTAACTGGCTGCATCTGATCATCACTCTTTTCTGCCAGCTCTGAGATGCTGCTAGAACATCACCCACTTGAATGGCAAGAGCTGCTGGCAGGCTTGCAATGAATAGCCTGAGCTGCTCACTGAAGAGCTGAAAAAGAAAAATCACAGTCACTGTCTACCCACCTATCTGACTCAGCCATGATCGACAGGCACATCAGACCCAACACCTTGTGCAGCCTGCCTTCACAGAGAGCAGAGCAGTGAAAGCACACCAACCACATCCTGCACACCACTCGTAGGGGTACAGAGGCAAAACACAAGCCATGGTAACAGCCATTGCAAAAGGTCTGGGAAAACACAAGTGCATGCTTTTCTTGCGCATGCTTCTCTGATCCAGACAGCTCTGCAGTAGTGACTGCTTACACATTCAGCATTGATTCTGCAGGCCTTAAATAGTTTAGATGCTCTCAGGGGTCATCTGACCACACACCAGAAGATGGACTGTGACCACAGCATTATTTTTGCTTTTTACTACACCACTGGGATATGGTTTCATCTGGAAACCGATCTGGGGGATTATTTAGTTCCAACCTTTTCTGTCACAGTGGTCTAACCCCCAACCCATTTTAATGGCATCTGAATGCAGTTCTGTAGATTATGTGAGGCATTAGTTAACTGAGTTAATTTCCTCAATCACACCAACACACAATACAACATCAATGTAGAAGTACAGGTACATGTGAATTCAAAGAATGGAACAACAAGGATTGAAGAGAACTCATTAAGGTATTAAAAACTGAGTCACATGGAAATAATGTGATTGAATTAATAAAGGCCAGTATAGCCTGACTACAAAGTACCTCCTTCAGCGGAGAGATCACTGTGATGGAATCTCCATAAAGAAAAATATTTAAGATCAGATATATCACAAAAATATGCTGTAGAGAAAACTCTTCTCTGTCCAGGAGATTAGTTAGGTGACCTCAACAGTTTTTCCTGTGTCAAATGGCTATGAACATACAGTATGTACATATATGAACAGTATATATGTTTATATATGAACAGTAAGAGAGCTGGTCTGTCAGAGACAAACCCAAACCTAAGTGGTTGTTTTCATAATGAATCCACAGCAGCTTATTCCAAAAACATAAGACCTGTTCTTCCAGTATGATTATGGAATGGCACAATTATGCCAGCCCTCTCTCTGAACACCTGTTTCTTCCAATGACCTGTGACTATAACACAACAGTGCAGTCCTGGGACTAAGAACATTATTGCACATCTGTACCAGCTAAAATATCCACCTCTACACACATAACACTAAGTAAAACTTGGCAGAATACATTCAAATGACAACATTCATCTGCTCCCTGTCAGATCACAGTATTTTAGCAGGTTTTGCTCATGGCACATTAACGTTACAACTCTTGGAGACCAGCGCTTAGATGGCAAAGTAAGGAGTGGAGGATGGGAGAGGACCAAAACGTCATTTTAGCATTGTTCCTAGAATAAAATCAGACAGGAGAGAAGCTATTACCTTAGTAGTCAGATGTGGAACTTGCAAGACTGACAAACATAGCATGAAGGAAAAGGGCAATAGCCACTGATCAGATTCCTTTTTCTGTGGCCACTTCAACTGCTCCAAGTCCATGTTTCTATGTCTGCTTAGCTTCCCTAAGACAAGATGCTTCAAGGAGAAACCACACACAACACTCAGTTCTCCCACAAACATATCCCATATGAACATCATAGCTATGGGCACAAACAAGGGCAGCCCTTTCTGTTCTCCAGTCAGTTTATGGTCAGCTGAGCCAAAACCTCTCATACCAGATCCAGCATCATAAGCCTGTTATTGGATTTGCTGAATTCCTGCTGGGTGAGGTATGCTTTCTACAAGATTATGATTCCGAAATACACTGAAGGAGGCCGCGTTCAACAGCTTCTAATTCTAATGAACATTACTGTTATTTTTGCTTTCTGCAAATGAGTGTAGGAGGAAAAAAGATGGGATGTGCTTGAGCTCATGGGGCTAGCACACAGGTACACTGGTACCTAGGCAATCTTTCCCTCTTGCATCATTTTGTGCACCCCAGACTTCGGATCCCCACTGACTGCTGTCTGACAAACACAGTACTAACAAGTAGGAAGTGAATTCATATGGGTTTCCCATAACTGCTCCTAAGTCACAGTGCAAATCAGCCTAATTGTATCAGCAGCCTTCTCTGCTCTCCACTCCGCTCTGCAAAGAGCCTTCCCAGAGGGCCAGTCAACCAGGTGAAGGAAGCAAGCACATTTCTGCTTGTCCCAGGCTGCTGGAGCAGGGCAAAGGCTCAGTTACCTCATGAATAATGCACTGTCTGTTTATGCAGCTCCAGGGATCCACTTCAAATCAGCCTGTGGTCTCCAGAATTACTTTCAGCATACTTGGCCAGACTCTTTGGTAGGGAAATCAAAAAGCTGCTTTCAAAATTTTCTCTGCTCACTTGAAGCTTTCACCCCTCTCTGCTATACATAATCCAGAAGAAAGGAGACGTGATTTTCTAGTCACTCCAGTTTCACGCTGGTACCACTTGGCTGACTTCAGTAGATTTACCCCTCATGTATGCTGCTGTGACACAGCAAGCTTCAAAGATGGCTTAACAGCATACAGGGATGTACCAGCAATTCAGACATGAGTCAGGAGGAGATCAAGCTGCATGCAGTATCATCAGTGCCTCCTAAGCAGATGGTTAAGCATGAATTATCACAGAAAGGGCTAACAAACCCTTTTCTTACTTGTTGTAGAGGTGGAATCTGAAATAATGAACAAGCAGCATAAGAGGGAGAGGTTGAACTCATAGGGGGTGAAACTACAAGATATTCCTCCACCCTGCAAAAAAATCTTTTTAAATACTGGCTCTCATCCCAGAGGTCTGACCCCAGGGGATATGATGTCAGTATGCCAGTGCAATAGCAGAGGCAAACCTTGAAATGTAATGTCAACTCCTCCTTGTAAACCTCATCTAATCCAAAATATTTCACATGAGAAAAACTTGCATAAAGAGGACCAGGAGGAGAAAAACATAGCTCAACTATACGAAGTCATGCATACTGTAGACATAACCATGTTAGGAAAAGGCTGAGTTGTTCACAGGGCCAAATCAACCAAGTCACAGTAACAGCTCCTTTAGCTTCCCCTTCCAAGCCCTGTGTTTAAAAATGTGCCACTACAGGCTGTGAACCTAGTGAGAAAGGGACAACACTTTGTTTGCTCTCCCTCTTCACTGGGCGTGACTGAGTCACTGATCAGTCTGCAGACACCCACAAGCAATTTCTTGCCTACAAGCCACTGGTTGGAGCTGCCTGGAGAATACTCAAGTACTGCATGCACTAGGAAAGTGTTTCAGTGAAGAAGGCTGCAGGGGTAACAGCATCATTGGGCATTTAACTCTATTCAAACAACAGCAAGTAAGCTTGAGCCCACCTAACTGCAATGCTTGCTGCACACCTGAAATACACTGCATGGGAACCACTGCCAAATCAGCAGCATCATAGCACAGGCCAGGCTAACACACAGATCTTTATAGGCCCTCGATATGAGGAGCTGGGTGGCTTCAACAAAACAAGGCAGATGGCAGGGTTGTGACACAGAGCTAAAAGTAACAACCAAGAGCAAGCTCTGATGGAGCTTGGACCAGTGCTGCTCCCTTTCCAGAACATGAAGAAAAGCATTGATCTGGAGGCCCTCCTCAAAAAAAAAAAAAAGAAAAAAAAAAATCAAAGTTGAAATTTTTACAGACTTTTTAACCCATTTTCTACACACAGGCTGAATTCAGGCTAGGTGACACTGGCCATCTGCCCACAGCATATTTCAGCAATCATCTTGGGAGGACAGTTTGTATACCTGAAAGTATGGGAGGCTGTGGCACACACAGACACATGCCAGGTCACTTCAAACAGACCTTACAGTGTTTGGCAAAAACTTCTGGAGTTACTCAACAAGTTCTTATCGAATGTCTCATGGCTTATTGATGCTGAAATACCTATTCATCACCTCTGTTTAATAAACAAGAATTTCCAACTGTGCCTGACTTCTCTTTGCCTTCCTAATCTTCTAAAGGAAGACTAACTTTCCATTCTTCACCATCACAATGATGTTATCAGTAACCTGCTGCACTTGGTGCTCAAAGCATTTTCTGCCTGACCAGAATAGTTCTTGGTACCTCAGTGGGGAGTTTTCAGTGCCAGATGGGTTGCTTTATTCCTCCACTCAGCAGTCTTGATCTTTGAAGTTCATCTCCACAGGGAGAGAGCCTTTACAGAGTCTTTCCCTGGAAAGTTCAAGACATTTGAAGAAAAGAAACTAAAGGTAACACACTTTGTTTAACCTCTTTCACCACCAAAGCATATGGCTAGCATTTCCACTTCCAGGGAAGGTTCATTAATTCATTGCACCTTGGTGTTGGAGATGTGTGACAGTTCTCATTGAAGTCAATGATGTCTTCCTCCCTCTCAGTTTACCTTTTCCCAGAGGAATGCAGACCTCACTTCAGGTCCTGCTCCAGCCCTCTCCTCCCAGCTGCATCTCACTGTCAGGGCACCACCACCACCTGAGCCCCTGCAGCACATGCTAAGGGCAGCTGGTGCATAGCCCTTCCCAGGCAAGCTGCCCACAGTGTAGTGGGAGGGAGGGAGACAGGGAACAGCTCCCAGCCAAGAGGGAGGGCAGACAAGGGAATTTGAAAGTAATAAGAGCTGCACCCTCTTTCCCCTTCCATTTTTTGCAAGCCTAGTCCCAGAAGCACAGCTTGCTGCATTGACACTTGTTCACTCCTGCTCCAAGACTCTCCCATCCCCTCCCCTGCTGGCCTTTATTCAGCTGGCTTCCTCAGGCCAAATTTGTCAGCATGACGGGGTGCCTTTCCATTTTGTGTTTTCATCTATTTTTCCCGTTTCTAACAAGGGAGGTGTCTCACACTCTGCCCTGAGAGCAGCCCCTCCCCTCTTATCATTTGACTGAAACACATCCTCCTCTCCCAGGCAAATGTTATCTGAAGTTTTCAAGCAGTGCGTTTTCAAAGACAAGAAATGCCAAAGAACACTGCTAAGCCTTTTCACCACTTCTCACAAGGGTGGGCACGGCTTGCCACATTGCTGTGACATTCAGGGAACCTGCAGCAAGTGCCTGTCTCCTGCAAAGGGGGCAGAAGGAAAACTTGGGTGGTTTCTATTCCTAATACAGGACTTTAACCTCAACACCCCATGCTACTCCCCACCTCTCGAAAGTCTCTTCTTTTTTTGGCACTGTTTCCAAACAAAGGTAACAGCCAAACACAGGCCACCAAATGTAAGAAAGTCAGCCATGCAGAAAGAAATACAATATTCTCTGATCTGACTAAAATTTGCTGCTGTGCAGATAGCAGTGGCAGCATGGCCCAGTTATGGCCCACTGCACATTTCCATCACAAATTCCATTCTCTTTATCCCACTCCCAGTATTTACAGCTTTTTACTCTCTGAGATAAAATCCATCAAAAAAGCATCAGCCATAAAACAAGCTCTGCAGCAGAAAAAAAAAGTGTTTGTTTGTAAAGAAAAACAACTTGGTCTGGCCACTACTTTCAATCTCACGGAAATGCTGAAACAATGCAAGCAACTGGGTTTGGCTTTCCATCTCTTGTAATGCTGCTTTCAGGAGAAGACCAGTTTCTTTGGAATTTTGGACAAAACAACAACTTCTAAACAGAAAGTGACTTCAAACAGATGACTTTTTGCCAGTAGCAGATCAGAAGGCTTTCAAGTCTTTGGGCTTCAGGCATGTGGAAGTTCCATTAGGGTCACGCCTGATGCACTCCTGATCAAGCTCCCGGGGGCAAAGTCTGAAAGATTTTGAATTGCCAAAGATTTCAGAGACAGTGAGATCTTCAGGGCTATGAATCTTTTAGCATTTGACCTTGAATGCAATCCTGCTTGAGTTTTCACAGTTAGCCTCCCAACGAGTGACAGCCACCTCCGCACTGATGCCTAACAAACCCGCTGCCTAGAGGACAACAGCATCTATTCCACTGCTTTACAAAAACAGAGAGAGGGACAAGCTGCCCGGGGTCCAACCCAGGTGAATAACCCCCTTCTCCCACTTTAACCCAAAACACCCACTGCTGTAGTGAGGCAGTCTGGAATAAGAGCTCTGCAAGCTTATTCTGCCTGTGATCACTCACTGCTGTTGGTGTGCTTCAGATGAATGGGCTCCAACACCTGCAGCTACCAACAGAGGTGAGACTTTTCCCATCATTGTAAAACTTCTCATGGGAGATAATAAGAACAGGAAAAAAGGAATGCCACAGATGTGTTAAAGGCTATAGGATTTGCAAAACTGAAAACCAGAGACACACAGGAGTCCCATCCCCAACTGCCCAGTGCTCTTCACCTGCTCCACCTCTAATCCCAAGGAGGAATAAAGAACGCATCCATATTTTTGTGGGGAAGAATTGGAGTTACATGAGCACAGGGGGATAAGAGCATGGAAAAAAAGATGAAATTCCCCTCGGAAATGTAGAGGTAAATCTCAGATTGCTCCACACAGCCTTTTTTTTCTGGTTACCATGTCTGAAAAGCAACATGCCAGTTGAAATCACTTCAATCCTACCAAAATGAACATTTGACCATAAATACCTGAATTTTCACTATCTTGTGCCCTGTGAAGCAATTTACAGCTACTTGAGCATCCAAAAGAAGAAGAAACAAGATCAATGACTGAAAATTACAGGCATTTTGGATTATATATTTGCCAGTTTCTCTATTAAAGCACATAAGGCTAGATGTTCCTCACATCTTCCACAGCATTTTAATTAATATCCTAACTATTGTCCACATCAATTAATCTCTCAAAGTCTTGTAAATAACAGGTTTAGAGACTGGGACAGTACAGCTGCATTAAAACAGAACAGAGGCTCATGCTACACAATTCTCCTACCAGAGTTAGAGAGTTTGTCCCAGTCCAAGACTAATTTTCTGACTTCTCTTCCTCTCTGTCCAGATTTTAAATTTTTTTTTCCCAATTAAGAAACTACCCCCACTGTTTGTTACCAGAAAACTGAAGCAGCAAAATTACCCACACTAATTTCCCTAAAACTAGTTTCGGGCCCTGACAGGCTTTATGGTGCCAGACCGGCCTGGGAATAAAAGAACAGATACTGAGAAAAAGACAGGCCACCAAGGTGATCTTATTACTACAGATATGTATTCCAGGAACAATACTAGTTTACAAATCAATATATTTTATTTGCTGGCAGGACTGGAAGAATGTGACACACTCATTTTTTCCTGCAGCAACAGCTGCAGCAATTTCACAAGCCTATTGCTACAGCACAATCCCATCTGAAGTTTGTTCTAGAGATTTTTCATACAGGGACAAAGAACATATCTCATTACAATCATGAGAGTATAGTCCATATGATCTGCTTGTTTCCTACAGACTTCCTAGCTGCAAGCACCACATAACGCACATGGAATGCAGGCTGATGTACTAAGACCAGAAAGACAATTATAAAAACCTAGATGTGTCCATCATCCTGGTCCAGAGCTGCAGTGCAAGTAAAACTAGCATCCTCTAGGAGTAAAAAAACAGTTTTCTGTACTTCTCTGCTGTTAATTCTTTGATGCATCCTTTTCAATAAAGAAATGTAAAAGTAATTCCTCCCTAAAGTAAGCAAAAGCCTCAAAATCCAGTGCTTTGTCATTAACCCAAAGAGAACACAAGGCCAGTTAATAACTCACTTGTTGCACTACATTTAAGACTCTTCAAGAAAGCCTTAAATTATTTGCCAAAACCTGATTTAGCAGTTAGAGCATCATCCCACAGTTTTCTGTCAGGCACCAAGGAAGGGAAATGTTTTCTAATGCCTATTCATTTATTTATTTACTACCTTGTTGAAAAGCACTAACACTCATATCTACTAGAAAGACATCATTCATGATTCTGTACAGTGCAATTCCATCTAGTGCAAATGCCCTGTAACCATAGGCAATAGTACATGCAGCTCCAGCCCTACTCACTTTCACCCAGCACTATCAAATGATTCTGCACAATGCAAGAGGCCATACACAAGCACTCTGCAGGTTGAAAAAATGCCCCAGACATGAAATTACAGATATTTTTTGATATTTCATTCAAGCACTCCTAACAGCAGCTGCAAATCTGAACTTGCTCATATCAGCTTGAGCTGATGCTCCAGGTTGGAACCTATTTGCAACCTACATTACAGATGGGTATGCTTCTATCTTCCAAAACAACAGTTGTTCCAGTCAACCCAAAAAGGCCCTGCCTATTTGCTAAAGAAAGGAGTTTCCCAGTGTGAAGAGAGACATAACTAATACTAAAGAGAAATTCCATGCTTCATTAAAAATAAATACACAAGTCTCCCAGCTGCTGAGCCATCACTGCTCATAGTAAGCTGTCTTATTAAGATTTGGGTTTTTTGTAGCACCTGTTACATAAAGCTCCAACACTAGAAAGCTGATTACTGACATTAACACCCACAGAATAGTCAGTGCCTCAAACAGTCCTTGCAATTCCTTGACAAGCTGCCCTGTATACATTAAAAATGGACACCAACAAGAATAGCAGTAGAGGTTAATCTGCACTGTGAACCAGGTCACTCTGCACTCTCCCCAATCCTCTCTTCCCACCCTGATTTTAAAGTCCCTGCACAACCATCCAGGGAACAGCCCCAGCCAGAGTGACAGTGACTGGTCCTCCTCCAGGAGCTCAGATGTGCTTCCTGTGATGATCATCCTCTCAACAGCATTCAGCTGCAGCAGGTCCCACAGTGAAAGAGAAGAGCAGACCTCAGAGGCCTCACCTTCCACCTGCTTCCACACAACCTTCAGCCAGTCTCTTCATTTCCCTATGCCCCCTCATCCCTGGTCTGTAGTTTTGGGCATCCTGGAGGATGAAACCACCTTCAGGAAGGCAGGTAAGTGTGATCTAATTCAAACACAAAACCTGTGTTACAGAGAATGGAAGCTCAGGACAGCAATTCTGAGGCTTAATTCTCATCAGACCACTCTTGCTCAGAGCAAACAGGAGCCTCACCAAACACACAACAAGGGTATCGTGGAACAGTTTTATCCCCACCTGACATGTAAAGGGTCAGGTCCCTCTGCACACAGGTGGAAGCAGGTGTGGTCTCAGCATGTACATCATCAGGCCTTGAGAAGGATCACCTTCGCCTACATGAACAAGTCTGTAATTTCAAACAACAACAACCACAGTACCATCACAATTAAATTCGTATGACAAGCTGAGAGACAGCACTATAATCAAAGGCATAAATAAGTCTGCTAGACAGCATCAACTCTCACAAGCAAACAGAACAGCATTCATGAGACAGAAGCAAGATGGCTTGTGAATTTCCTCATTTCAGGCACACAGTGCATCAAAGTATTTTTTCCTAATGGCTACGTAGCAGAGTAAAAAGTATATTCAGAATTACATTTCAGGTCCATGGTTCTCCCAAGCTACACCAATAGTCACAGGCCATGTCCACACATACTTTGGCTAGTTTAGCAAAGATGTCACCCCTACAAAACAAGCATCTCATGACACAGATTTTTAAACAGAATTCTTCAGTAACATGAATTTAAAATTCAGGACACCCTCTCATGCATTCGGATAACACTGTATCCACAAACTAGTCTCAGGGAGTGTTGCTCAGCACTCTGCCTGAGAAGAAAGTCTTTATCAAAGCATCTCATACTGTTTAACCACAAAGCATCCTTCCCAGCACTAAACTGTCAAGTTCCTTCAAGGCAAGCAGCAAGTCACAAAAGAGTTCTGCAGGCTCTGTCACACTAATCTAGTGATAGATTTTTGTAGGCTATGGCTAAGGTATTTATGCACCTCTGCTCCAAATATTTTCCATCTTATTTTTCATTTCTGCAGACATGCTGCCATAATATGCTATAGAAACACAACTACATAGAGTTATAGAACTGCAGAGATGTAGCTATATCTTCAGATTTTTTTGATAAACTGGTACAAAAGCTGTTTGCAAGCAAATTCCTACCTACATAAATTACTGTGCCTTACAAATATTCTCTAGAAGGAATCAGTGATTTTTATCTTCAAGAAGACTACTTGTAATCAAAGGTTTGCAGAACTGTGTCCCAAGACTCCCACCAATCATTTCCTAAATTGACAGAGATGTCTTTGCTGAGAGGACACAGATCTGCAAGGCGAGCCCCTCTCCCTGAGGCACACTTGGTTTTTCTTTTGGGCCACAATGTGCTCTCAATAATGTCATCATAAATTTCAACTATTTCCTTTGATCCAGTAGAGCTTTAATTACATTTACAGTGGAGCAAGCACGATCAGAATCAAAGGTTTTACATACAACTTTCAGGCACATTTCTGGAATTTATTTTGATGCACACAAGCTTAGCTGCAATTGTTTCAGATGTTCTCCCAGCTATTTTCTTTCCCCTTTCCTATCCCCACATGAAACACTAACAGTTGCATTGTCTTTTATGGGCTGAGGAAGTGAAGGAAGGGGAGGGACTTCCAGGAATTTTTAATATATATATTTTTCACTTTAACAGGTTTTTTTAGATTTTTTTACATATGTGAAACTATATGTACAGACACCAAGAGAAAGAATTTGGAGTACTGAGCCCAGCCCTTGGTTTCACATTTTTAAGCAACATCACTCCAGCACAGCAAGGGTAATTACTGTTTTATAGTTCTCTCTCCTTGCTTGACTCCATTTGGATTTTGAAAAGCTCTCTATATTAAAGCTTCTCATTAGCCATGTGAAGCCCAGTACCCTAGAAACAGTATTTAATTCAACCATGCCCTCCCTTCTGGGCATTTCCTGGCAAAAAATTGCCAGTTGGAATAGCTGAAGACAGCCAAACATTCACTGCAAGGAAGTGCCAAAACAAGGGTCTTTATTGCTGATAAAAGCCATGGAAACATCAGAATGCAAAACAAAGGTGCTGCCTTTTTTTTCACTTCCATCTGCTTCACTAAAGCTGTGACTGCTGCTGTGATGGAATTGAAGGCACCAGTTTTCACCCTGAGATAAACTCTAGCACAGTAGCAAATGACAGAAGCAATTTTACTCCCAGTGTTAAATCACTATGTTTACTCTTACATTACTACCAAGCAAGTTGCTCACACCATATTCTCATTTTCTGTGCTCTTCACCATGCTCATATCCAGGAGTTAGGCCTGATAAAAACCAAACTTTTATCATTAGCCCTGGCTATGCTAAAACAAAGCATGCTACAGTCTATTTCCAAAGGAGAAAGGGGGTAAACTCTCAGCCTCCACAATTCCCTATAACTCCTGTTACTCTGTGAGTCAAACCTGTGTATAAATAAGATCTGGTGTTTATGATATCTTGGATGCCAGTTCCACCATCTGGAAGTGCAGCTATTCCAGGCACCCACAGCACCCAAGGACAATTACACTTACACTTGCCAGGTGGATGAGCCTTGTCTGACACGGGTGGTCACAGCCAGCTGTGCAGGGCAGCAAGGTTCATCCTCCTCTGCTCTTCACCACATTTTCAGCATAGCCAGCTCCTGAACAAGCACAGAAGTTTGGAGACCTTTTGGAGACTTTTGTTCTCCAAACTCACAGTGACCCAAAAGCTGAACTGAATTCCTCACCATGTCCATGACCCATTTTTTATGAGGAGCACAGTTATACCCACACACCTAGAGCTGGACCATACCTGTAACACAGATACACCAGTGCCAGCTGAACACTCAAAAGATGTGTGCAGCTGACCACTGCACAGGAGCAGGAGTAACCTGTACCACAGACAGGTGCCACGGTGCTGGCAGAACAGTGCTCATGCCAAGTCACACCAGCTGGACTTCTAATGACCACCCAGCAATTACTGCATTAAAGAAATCATACCCCTTGCAGTCAAAATTACACTGGTACAAAAATCCACGTGCAGACCAGGCCTTAAATCAGTTTAGGAAACCTACACAAGGGATTGTCCCTCTTTAATTATATAGCCACTTAAATAAATTTGTTTAAATCAAGACTTAAGACCTGAAATAATTTTTTTTAAGGAGTGTGGTTTTGTTACCTGCATGCATGCTGACCTTGCAAATGAAGTCACTGAGCTCAATCTCAGGAGCTCAGAGTTTGTTACATGGAAAATAAACAAAAAGCAGTAGGGTAAGCGCTTCTGCTTCAGTGGTTTGAAGCAACAAGAACAATTCATAGCCACTAGAAATAGTGCTGTGGCAAATAGATATTAACAATGGAGGGGGTTGTTGCACTGCAGTGGCCTGTGAAAAACACCCATCTTGGCCATCCTGGAAATTTAACTCCATTTTCACTCCTGGTGCTCTGCCACCACTACCGCACAATGGGCAAAATCTACTGCACATATGAAGAAAAGGACAGTAATCTGCAATATGCTCTAACACAATTTACCTAGTTTTCAAACAAAAGCAGATAGAACAACATGTTTAGTATCTTGAAGAGCTTTTACTCTGCCTCCATCAGGGGTTGTGCTTAACTATCCATGTTTGGAGCATACAGCAAAACTGTCACCTCAGGCATGAGAGGGCTTTAAGTAAAAAAAGAAAACAAACAAAAGAGAGAAAAGAGGCAACTATGGGAAGCTTGAAAATCCAGTCATTTTATTTGTTCAACATATTTTTCCTGCTCTGCATTTACCTACATATTCTTCCTTTATTTATTATTTAATATTCTTTCAAAATCTGGAACAGAAGTAGCTTGCAAGTCCTTCCTTTTATCTGCCTGCAGCACTGACCACTCAGCAACTCAAGTCCCTAAAACCAAGCAAGAAGACAAAGTGATAGAGGGATCAGACAGCTCAGTACCACAGCAGGCTACCACAGCAGCCACTCTTGTCAAGAATGAAGGCACAAAGCAATGCAAGAAAGAATAACAACAACAACAATAATAATAAAATCTGTCTTCTGATGTTTCCCATGTTAGCTGAGTGCAATAATTTACTCTACAACTTAAATAATTACAATATTTAGCCTGGGCAGCTCTAGCAGTATAATAAACCTTTTATCAATACCTTCTCACATCTTCTCATAGCATCAAGCTATGCAGCACATTTCTGTTTGTGCAACAGCACAGATGTGCCACTTAACAAAAATTTAAAAAAACAGCTGCACAAGATATTGTCTACATGACATTCACTCTACAAACTGTGCCATCGAGTGAAAAACAGAGAGATCCTCACAAGCACAGCCACAAGGGCTAGACACGCAGTCTACACCTTCAGCACCAACACCTGCTTCATTCATGGGAGATGTTTTACTACTTCCAGCCCTTTTTTACCTAACTCACACTAGTCAAGTCTTCCTCAGCCATGCTAGAAGCCACACCCCACAGAGATACTTACCTCTTACCTGTTTGTAACACCAAATCAAGATATTATTGTGCTGCTAATGCTGGTTTGTCACTGTTAGCACTGCCAAGAGTGCCCTGGGAGGACCTGTGCTGGACATAGCCCTGATGTGTACCAGTCTTTGAACAGATGAGTTTTTCCAGCACCAGTGACAGTAAAGAAAAAAAAAAAAGTTGCATTTACCACCATTGCTAACACAATGTAAGAGCAGAGTAGCACAATAGTCTTCAAAGCACACTGAAATGATAAAGGTCATAAGGACTTGCCTACATAAAGATTTACCAAAAAAAAGAAAAACAGACAGCAGCAGCCTGGACACATGCATTAAAAGGAAGATTTCTCTTCCAAGTATCACCCCTGACTATGGGCTCTGCCTAACAAAGCATGACAGATCAAATCAAACACAGGCAGAGGTCAGCATCGCTCTCGTTTCTTCATTCACCATGCCAAAGGTCCAAGCCCCCAGCAGTCAAGCAGATGGAAGAAGAGTGTCTGTGCTCTGGCACATTTTGCCATTTAAATCACAGGGAGAAGTGGGGCTGCTGAGGGCTTGGCTGCCATTTGTTTCAACCAAGTCACCTACGGTGCACAGTGAAATCTGACAGCAGACAGTAACCTACCTACAGATTTGAGAGATGCTGCTTTTCACATCTGCCCTCCTCCAGCTGAATGGGCCAAGACTACACCTGCAGGCAACCTGAGGAGATTCAGCCCAACCCACTTCAGTTGCCCACACTGGTCTGGAAACAGCATCCTGGGATCCCCAGGGCCAAGCACTCTGTTTAAACAGGGAAAAAATGCAGCAAGACACACTGACCTGACTGGACACAGGATCACAGTAGGATCTTCACATCTAGCACTGTTTTAAACAACCTCTTCTATCACAACTGGTTGGTTTTTAGGCTAGGCAAATTTGAATGTGTCATCACAGCATGAGCTCAGTGCCCCAGTATTCCAAGTCTGGTCTGTTCTGGGCTCCCAACCCACTTACCAGGGTAATAATAGAACTGATGGCTACTTTCACACAGAAGAGAGCAATTGGGAAAAAAATTAAAACACACCTTTGATTTGAAGGTCATGAAGGAAACAAGAGGTGGGGGGTTTTCTGTTTTTTTATTATTATTTTTATTAGTTTTGTTTTTAAACCTTAACACTGGTTTTTTTTACCTCAACTGTCTCAGATGCCGAATATCGCTGAAGGAATTTTACAAGAATAATACTGGCATTAAAGGTCTGCTGTACTGAGAGGAAAAGGTCAATGGAAGAGTTAGATGCCATTTTCTGTGGTATACCTTCCTCACTTGAGTAGAAAGATGACATCCAGCCGACTGCCAGCAGGCTCTTTGGACTGCCTTTACAATAAATGTAAAAAAAAGGCATCACGGCCTTTGCTGGCTCTGCTGATTAAACATAGACAGCACTTCATCTGACTTCTTTTGCACTAAGATGACCATAATTCACATTTAATATGCCGCAAAGTCATCTGCCTTCCAAGCACAGGAGCTGAAAGGAGCTGTTCTGCTGAAAGTCACTGCTGTTAGGTCAAATTTAAACTCAATATTACGGGACAGAAATTACATTGCTATTAATAATAAACAGTCATGATAATGTTTTCCCTTAATAGGGCATCTCTTCCCCAAGAATCCTAATGCTTTATAAACTCTGGACTGAGTTTATCCACTGCTACAACCCTAACTTCTGCCTGATTTGCATGGGTGCAGAGGAGTGTAGAAATTCATTAGAGATTGCATCAGATCTGTAAACTACTTCATTGCAGCTTGATACCTCAGAGACAGATGCAGCAATAATATTGTCAGTGCTTTAACAAGGAGTTCTCACACACACATTTTGGACAGCAGGCCTATACTCCACGCCTGTGTGGTGCCAGTGCTTCCTGTGAAGGGCTGGGAAGGTAAGGATCTGAGCAGTACTATTTATGTTCCTCTCTAAATAAAGATGCTCCCTCATGACCACGATCAAGTATAGAAGAACTACCAATCAGCAAAAAACTCTAAGTGCTCCTTAAGAGGAGCAGCTTCTGGAGGGCTGGGAAAATCATACTCTGTGTAGTCCCCAGGCAGAATGGACTCCTACCATGCATTACTACAACATAAACATTTTAAAAACTAATACTACATAGACATGGCTGCAAACACATGCAGTAAATACTCAACACATGGCTCAGTGTTCCTGTCCTTAACTTGGGATGAAAGAGTAAGCAAAACAACTGTAAATAGAATCAAGGATAACATCTCCAGAGATATGCTAAACATCTGGTACTTGAGTCTTCTCAAAAGCAAAACATTTGCTCCCCAGAAACACTGCATGTGGAGCTCAGGAATAAGTTCTCTTTATCCAAGCTGAGTTGAGGCAAACACCAAGAGGATCAGGCACATAGAAACATCTGTGCCTTCAAGATGAAATGTCACCAAGGTCTTCTCAGAACCACATACAGTAAATCACCTGATGTGGCAGCTACTCAGTCTCACAAAGCAAGTGTTTCAGTCAGGATCTGAAGAATGTCATATCTAATTGACTGAGGAGGGATTACCCTGGGAAAAGTCATGTGCTGACAGTTTTGAACTAGGTGGAGGCTCATATCATACTGTCTGTACTAGCAGCTCTTCTGATGCTGGGCACAAATAGGCACTCAATAGGTGACACATTTCATTCCTCTATGCAAACACCTCTCCCCTGCCTGATCAGGCTTGGGATACAACTGTACTACTGAAGGGAGGGGAAAAGAGGACAATTCTAGCAAACACACTGAATGTTTCAATTCAGTGAGAAAGGAAACCATCCCTATTCAACAGCAGCATTATTCTCAATGCTTACCTTAATATTCACCCACTGATCTTTCTTCACCACAAAGCAGCAAGTCAGTCAGGACATCAGTTTTTTATAATGCTCCAAGGAGCAAATATAAAGCAATAATAAAAAGAGCTCCTAAGTGAGCAGGACAGATGAGAGGCAAGAAAGGGAAAGGGTCAATCAGGCCCATTTTGTAGAAGCAAACAAGGAATTTGATTCCTTTTGTCCAGAACTGACAGAGGTCATCAGTGTATTTCACATAAAACACCATGGGTTTTATTTGTGCTTTTGGTCACCGTTCAAACCAGCCTGGTTTCCAATTCTCTCTTTATTTCTCAGTTGATTCCAAAGACTTGCCCAACACTGATCCTACTCCTAAAAAACTACCATAAGAGTCAGATGCAGCTCAGGAGCCTGTTTCCAATACAGATGGGCAGCAGAGGTTTAGAGGAAAAGCTAACAGGGCTAGTTTGAAGCTTTATTTCTCCCATTTTCTCCCCTCAACAGCTGCCAGGAAGCCACCTTTTAGTGACTTCCTCAGCTGGGGCATGTATTCATACGTTTCTGTTTGAACAGAAGTTGATGGGCCACTGTGCCAAAAACACATTTCAAGCAGCAACACATCTTCATGTCAGGTGCATCAGTGAAAACAAAACAACTGAGTCCTTCCTGCCGAGTGGCCAGAGTTAAACACAGCTGTGGGGACACCTGTTTCACCCCACCTTCACCTCTGGAGTCTGCATCAGGAATAGGCTAGGACTTAATGTGCTGCAAATTCACAGAGTAAACTCAGCTCTAGATGGGTGATGGAAACCAACTGCTCACTTGGGCTTTCACTTTTTAATAATGAAACTTCACCGAATGAGAACACAGCTTTGGGAAATAAGACCATTTAAAATAAAACATGGGTAGCAAAGAAAAGTTGGTCCTTGTCTCTTCCCAGGCCAGACATTCATTCTGTAATAGAGAAGCCAGATATGCATGTTATTAAAAAGCAACTCATGACTTCTCAACCTCTTCTACTGCAATGCAGGACATCATGTTTAGACCTCCTGAAATCTCCATCTGCAAAGCCTCTGGTATCCCCATCTATTCCTATCACTAGCTGCTACATAATATTTTTTGTGTGAAATTTCAAGAGTAAGGAATGTTTTTCCATCGTTTGCTTTCCTCAGTCTATACAACACTGCCCCTGTTTACCAGAGATTTCTGAACCTCCCATTTAATTGCAGTCTCTCCCACAAACCAGAAAATCCATTGATTAAAGCAAAATAATCACTCCAGGGAACAGCAGTTCCCAAGCCATGAAGGGCAAGCAGAACCAGGAGACAGAGCTGCCAGCAGAGAGATATTCCTCTCAGCAGCTTGGGAACTGCTGCTCTGGCTCCCTGTTCACACCTATAAGAATATACAAGAACTTTCATTGTTATAGATCCAATGTCTGTATAAAAAAAAAAATTAAGAAAATTTACCTCTGAGAAAACTGTGAGAGGAGTTACTTGTAGTCCAAGACATATTTCTGTAATAATCTTTTTAAGTAAAACACTATTAAAAAAAATATCAGATGTTGCACATTATCATCTGGTAACCTGTTTAGTTCCTATTTAATGACAATTCCATGCATTTTTACAGAAACTTTATTACCCCTACAACATACAAATAATGCCTGTTGGGGAAAGGGAGGAACCCCTTTAACTAGAGGTGAACGGGAACCAAGAATGGTGATGTTCTAATAAACAGGGAGAAAACACCTTTTTTCCTGCCCTGGTCTGTTGCCAGCAGATTGCATCAGCAAGGTACCATTAACATCTCAGCTACATCAATTCATAGAATATAAATAAAATTGATAAATTCATCAATTTTATATATAAAATTGATCAATTCATCAATTCATTAAATTCATTCATAAATTCAACTCACGCTTGAGAAAATACTTATTTTTCTTCTTCAATCTGCAAATATTCAGAGAAGGACAAAGCATTATTCCTTTATTATGCTAGGTACGTGACTGGCCCTCTGAGAGAAAGCATACCAATTGTGCCTCTTTATTATTTCAGAAATGTTGTTTTTCTAACAGGTGCCTTGTGTCTGCCTGAAATCTCATGGGACTCTACCTCTAAGAGCACAAGGCAAGCCTGGACACTTCCATGAGCAACACCTGCAGGAAGAGTGTGTCACAGGAAAACTGACACAATTGTCTCCAAATTAATGTGTGTCAAACGTGGAACTTTGTTACTTTATACTGTCCTTTATATGTGTTTTGTGGGATATGTACTTCTCCATTGCAAATTCAATCACATATCATTCTGGCAAGCAAGTCAGGCTTCTGGTGCAAGTGTAGCATCCTCAGGAAAAAGTCAAGAGTATTATAAAATAAAAGCAAATGTTCTGACTTAAAGAACAAGCATTTCCAAGTACAGAAAGTAACACGGAGCAAAGATTCCAGACAAATGCCTACGCTGTACTTGAGGCAGGATTTTTTCTTTAGGTACTGACTTAATTTCCTTAATTGCGTAATTTCAAATGTTGAAAACACTAGCTGGCTGCAATATTAGCAGCATTTGAATGGTGACTAATTCTAATGAGTATGCTAGTAGCAATTTAACACTACGACACACCACACACATTGATGAGGCTGAGAGTGATAGCAATCACCCTGGCTCATAAACCTCCATGCTCTCTGCAACGATACCTCAGAGCTTTTTCCTCTCATTTTCACCTTTTGTCACCTATATTTGAGGGGACAAAGTAAAATTCCTTTACTGCAGAGGGTGCTTCCACTTAAATCCATGGGAAAGCCAGTGTCCGAGGATCAGAGATCCCGAAGCTGACAGAGTAAAGCCCAGACTTGCGCTCACACAGGAGAAAGCGAGATGCGGCCCGCTTTCGCACGCCTGAAACCAGAGCAGCTCATCACAGTGCATGCCTACTTTTTCAGTCCCTCCTTCCCTTTGTACGTGAGCTTCGCTTAGCGCTTCCTCTGCTGTCACCGCTTCCTGCCTCCTCTGGCTCGCAGCTGGGTCCCGGGGACAGCGCGGACACCCGCGCCCCCCGAGCAGCGCGGGCAGGATGCTCGGATCCCGGATCCCCGCTCCCGGGCCAGGCGCGGATGGGAACCGGCGGGCGGGATGGTTATTTCCTCCCTTTTACCGCGACTTTCTCTTTTTTACCGCGACACGGGTGACACCTGCTCCCTCCTCCCGCACCCTCAGGTTTCAGGCCCGGCCCTGCATAGGCTTGCCCGAGCATCGCGGAGGGGCGGGTCCCCGGTGCCCAGGGACCTCGCCGGCGAGGACCGGGATACGGGATGTCACACCGAGCTGCCGCAGCGGCATCCCCCGCGCCCCGCCGGTCCTAGGCCTGCACCCGCGGCTCGGCCAGCCCCTCTCCGGAGACACGGGGCATGGGGAGGAGGGCTGAAGAGTAAAGCGAAGGCAAAACTCCGCGCTGAGGGGGGAGGTTCAATTCCATTCAGCCCGAGGCGAGCGCGAATCCCGAGCCCGAGCCCGAGGCGGGGTCGCACCCCGGCTGCCCGCACTCACCCAGAGTCTTGACGGCGACCTGCCGGGTGAGCGGCGGCGGCAGGTTGACGCAGACCAGGTCGACGTCCTGGTGCAGCAACACCTCGTCGATGCGGCTGGTGTAAAAGGGGACGCTCATCTCCTTGGCCAGCTCCTCCGCCTCCTCGGGCGTGCGGCCCCACAGCGCTTTCACGGCGAAGCCCTCCGCCTTCAGCAGCGGCACGATCACCCGCGCCGTCAGCCCGGTGCCGAACACCCCCACCCCGGGCAGCATGGCGGCGGCGAGGCGGCTGGCACGGCGAGGCGAGGCGCTCCCTCCTTCTCTCAGCGGGGAGAGGGAGGCAGCCCCCGCTCGATACCGCTGCTGCTGCTGCCGCCGCCGGGGCCGGGACCAGCCGCCCCCCGCCTCAGCAGCGCCGCGGCCGCCGGCTGCCCCGCCATGCCCCCACCATCACACAGAGCCCCGCGGCGGCGCCGGCGCTGCGCTCCCTTCGGCGGATGCGGGGCGCGCTGGGGCGACCACCCTTCCCCGGGCGGCGGCGCGGGCTCAGCGCCGCTCCTCTGCCATGTTCGCCGGCGCCCGCTCGCCGCCGGGAGGGCGGTGCGTCGCTGTCACCTCCCGGGTGTTCCTGCACCGCCCGCACCGCCCCCGCCGCACCATTGGCGGCCGCCCGCCCCGGCACCGCCCCGCTGCCGGCACGGGCGCCGCGGGCGCGCCCTGGCAGCGGCGGGAGCGGAGCAGAGCGGCTCGGGATGCGGAGATGCGGGGACGCGGTGCAGACATCGCCCACAGGTGCGCTCCGCGGCACCACCGGGGCTTGCCGTCCGCCTGGCGGGTCGGTATCGGGGCATCTCCGGAGACTTCCCTCCTTCCCCCACCTCTTCCCCCACGGGAGAGCCTCTGAGGGGTCGTGGCGATGGGGAGTCGTCCGAGTCACGGCCCTGTGAAGGTACAGGAGAGCTGGGAGAGCAACAGCGGCAGACTGGTGTGAGCTGGTCGTGCCCATCGCCCTGTGGTCTGTCTCCTCCTGGGACGGTCCTCCAGAACGGAGATGTCCCAGAGCACGAGGGGAGCTGCCCTGAACCCCTAAAAGTGCCGTGCACGGGGTCGGATTCCAGCTCCATCACCTGTGCATCCCACCACATCCACTCGCCCGGGATGCCCAGCCAATATCTCCACCACCCATCCCACACTGGACTGCTGTTCATTAATTTCCCTTAGAAATATCAAGGCTCTTCAGCTTTACTGGGGCATCGGTTCTCTTTTTTTTTTTTCCTAGCAAAGCATCAATATGACAATCCCCTTCTCCATGGGTCTACTTACATAGCTCAACAACCATGAATTTGCTAAGGCGGCTTAGGAAGCTTTAGCTTCTGTTGCACAGTCCACAGCATTTGTCCAGAGTCTCTGGAGGCCTGCAAGAAGCCCAGGCAGGGCAGTAAACAGACCAGGCACATAAAGTTAAATTTCTTGTGGGCAGGAATCATGCCTCCTTTGCAGACCCAATACTTGGTGCTGTACTCTAGGTCTGTCTCAGGAATGCCAGGTTTGCTGAAGGTGTGTCAGGGATTTCATAAGCAGGTACAAAGCTTGCAACACATCAAATCATAGAATCATAAAATCATAGAATGGCTTCAGTTGGAAAAGACCTTAAAGGGCATCTCGTTCAGCCTCCCTGGCATGGGCAGGGATAGCTTCCACTACCTCAGGTTGCTCAAAGCCCCGTCCAACCTGGCCTTGAACACCTCCAGAGAGGGGACAGCCACAACTTCTCTGGGCAACCTGTTCCAGTGCCTCATCTCTCTCATAGTACAGAATTTCTTCCTAATGTCAAATCTAAACCCACCTTCTCTCAATTTAAAACCATTGTCCCTTGTCCTATGACAACATGCCCTTGTAAAAACACTCTTTCCAGAAGAGGAAAGCTTCCAGCACCACTGGCATGGTGCCCCGTGCCAGCTCCTGCTCATCCCTGTCTGGGCTGAATGCTGGGCCTCCAGAGCCACCCTCCTGCCAACCTGGAGGCTGCCAGGTGGGCCTGGGAGCAGGAGAGGACTGTGGGGCCATTGGCCTCACGCAGGTCTGTGCAGACCTCGTTCCCTCAGAGGTGAATCTCTGCCCTGCTCTGCGCACAGATCAGCCAGGTGAGAGCAGAGCAGCTCCCGTGAGTGCCACACAGTTACCTCGCTGCCTATCTGACTGTTTTAACAGAAAAACTACAGAATATCCTGCTTCCAATTAGAGGATAAGAATAAAGACTTTTTTCCACATATTGTCTTCTTTACCCATTCCTAGGAGAAAGGAAGAGAAGGGGAAGGAAGAAAAGGGAGGAAGGAATGAGAAGAAAGTAAAGGGAAAAGGAAAGTAAGATGAAAGAAATTAAAAATCTTTCCTATATGAGACTCCTAGAAATGTGCCAGGGACAATGTTGGAAATATAATCCACACATGTTCAAAAAAACTAGGCTTGGAAGGCAACACTCTCATACTCTGTAAAGAGGTGGGGTGGTTTTTTTTCCTGCCACCATCTCACAGCAAGCACTTCTTTATTACAAAAAGCAGACACTGAGAGGCTTGATGCAAGTTAAACATGTTTTGCTTTCCATGCCCTATTAGCACTGAAGTGAAGGAGGTGGATACTCTTTGGCTTCTGACAATTGAAATACAATCCAGATCTATTTGTCAGAGAAAGACAGGGATATTACCTTTCTTTAAAATACAAAGACTGCTTTTGGGCTCTCCATCCAACATTCAAACCTGCTGATAGGGATTGTTCCCTAGGATAGGATGAGAATTTGGAATATCTGTCTTAATTACTTGTCTGTGCATAATAAAAAAACCTGGAAAAGTAGCTAGGCTACAGGAACAGGCCAAATATGTGATGGTTGAAGAGAAGTAGATGCTATGTGCCTATTTAGTCAATATATATCTTTTATTTTGGCAGGCACCAGGCACTTTATGAAGTTCTATGTAAGGTCCTTGTTTTGGGAAATATTCAGTAACACATTCAAACTGGGAATTGAGGACTAGGCAATGAAATTATTACATTAGGCAATTAAATTATTACATTCTGCTATGTTCACTGTTGTTAGCAATAAGTAAGACTTTACAAAAGCAAGGCCTTGAAAGATCATGGCTCAGGCCAGTTACTTTGGCTAAGTAGAAAAGGACTATGGGAAAGAAACTCAGCTGAAGTAGGGGTAGAAAAACAAGTTGTATAACCATTGTGTGTTCACATCATATGGTGGTTGGTTGAATTATGTTTGTTATGCTTTAAAGCTATGTAACTGATAAAGGCCTGACTGCTTAAAAAGGCCTGGTTTTTGCAATAAAGCAGCTCTCCTTTGCACCTGCCTGGGGACTCTGTACCACTATGGATCCTCACCCACACACTATTTCCCTAGAAAGAATTTTTCCTTGATTTAATTTTTAATTTCTTTTCTCCATTTAAGTTAACATAACTTTGAAGTGTTAAACTGGGTAGATGCAGATGGCACCTAGCCCTCAGCACTCCAGCAGCCAAGTCAACCTGTGAGAACCTGAATTATCACACCTGCAGCAGCCCCGTGTTCCCCCTCATTTTTTGCAGGGACATTTGGGGCCATATTGCAGACTGATTGTATTGAGCAGGGTCAAATCTTTCTCAATTAATTGTGTGAAATAGGCCCACCCATTGCCACGCTTGCCTGTCCTCATGAGCACCCAGAAGGACTGAGGGAAGGCAGTGAAGGACAATTGGCCTTTCAGAATACAGACCATGTCCTCACTATGCTGTAGGCAACTGCAAACATGAGTGAAAGCAGAATCTTTGCTCAAATCCACACCACTGATGCTGCCACTTACTTCTGACTTGAAATCAGAAATCTGGGCAAGACTTTTTGTGTGCAAAACAAAAAAGATTAAGACCGCAACTAAGTGCCTCAGTTGAAGGTTCTGTCCAACCAGGACCAAGGCTCCCTGGGTTGAATGTACTGAACTACAAAGCCTCTCGTATTCCATATATCATACCTTCACTCTTCTAAACATGTCAATCTTGGCAAGAGTGCCAGCATTTTGTTCTTAAAGTTTGCTAAAGCTTCCTTCAATGAAAACACACTCCCAGAGATTTCTCACACAGAGACAGGGAATTTGTCGATTCTTGATTTTTCTTCTGGAAACAGAAGTAAGTTATTAGAAGAAAGTTCCACATAGAAAAAGAAACAAAACCATGAAAGTCTCATGCATCCTTTTTCTGTTTCTAAGTTCTGTAATGAATCCTGCAGGAAACTAATAAAATGTGGCAGTCATAATTCTATTTCTTTTACTTATTTCAGCTGAGTTTTGTGGCTCCAGGTCACTATACTGTACAATGGCTGTAATAGGTATATTATCAACTTTTCGTGAGAAATCCCAGCTCAATTGCACTTTTAGAGAATTCTCCTACAGCTGTTTGCAAAAATTCAAAACTGTTCTGCTTAACTACCTAAACAAATATTTTATTTAGCTTTTGTATTTAGGGGTTTTTTTATTATTAAGGTACTTTAAGGTTGAAACTACTAGCAGAAAGAGCATAAATAAAAGGTATAAAAATCAATCAAGCATTAAATAAGCATTGTCTTTTAGCATAAGTGAAATGCAGAAAGTTAGTGGACTCACACATACAGATATCAGTCAATAAACATTCTCAATTTACTTTCCAAATGTGTGAACATATCTTCCCAAGTATTGCAGAGCTTTCAACTCCAGAGTCTGCTCAACTCAAGACAAATATAAGATCCACCTGATGGAGTACCAGGAACCCACACTGCTTCTTTTTTACTGCTCTATACTTAAGAATCTGTTCTTTTTCAAGTTTTTAAACATTTATCCAGTCAGATTTCTCAGCTGTGTTTCCCAAACCTCTCATACATCCATCTGAACAAGAAAGGAAAGAGCTGAATAAGACATAGCTTCAGAGAAACCCTGAAACAGAGCTTGCTGTCTCTTCATATACTTGTCAATTTCCAGGATTTTAACATTAATTAGCTCATTTCCTTTTACATAGATCAGTGTCTTTAAACATGAAACAGCTGTGAATTTTCATTAAACAGTCAATTCCTTCGGGGGATGAGGTTAGTGATCACCACTACTGGGCTCCTTTTATTACTCTGAGGTTGAAATTATTTGCATGGAAACAGTATTGCTTCAGAGATGGGGAAAAGTGGTGATTCAAACCTGTCTGGTTCTCCTACTCAGCTGTACTGACTCATCCACAGCTTTAATGTGCAACATGAGAAAGGATGTCTGAGATGAGTTGCTCAAGTCTTCTTTTACATCTAATGCAACACAACTGGCAGTTTCCCAAGCTGACAGGAATTTGTTCTTGTGAAGAGCAAGTTTGTTTTAGTGTCTCTTTGAATGCATTTCCACTGAGAATCCACAAAAGTTCCCACTCTGAGTTCTGAAGGCAGAAATTGCTTTAACATTTGTAGTATTAAATGGTCTAACATGCAACAGAAAAAACTAGAGTAGACCACATTGCTAGCAAAGGGTTCATAATACATTCAGCCCTCTTCTGTTCTGATCAGTGAGAATTGTGACCATGCCTGGGGTCTCTGAGCCTTTTTAGTATGATTTTTACATTTATTCCTTCCCACTTTCCAGAGCCTTTCTTTAGAAGATGTGTATGCCAGGTGTGGTTGGGCTGTGAGGAAGACACCAAAGCTTCAAGAAACCACATCATTATAACAAGATAGTTGTGAATGCATTGCTGCTCTGTTCACTAAGGCACAGAGCAGGACCTAAACAAGCACAATTTGAACTCTTTGATGACCTGTGACATCCTATGAAGACAAGAGTGTATTCTCACTTCACTTGTGGAGAAATTAAGGCTCAGAGAAAATGAGTGCAATGTTCTCTGCTGTGCTCTTTTGGGTATTTTTGGGTGCTTGAGGACAGCTAAGCATCCAAAATGGGACACTTAGCTGGTACACATTTACAGTTCTGGCCTGGCTGGCTTTCCTAAGCTCCTTTCTATCACAGTTCAATAACATGGGGAAGCAGGTGGAGAACCTATAGGCAGAGATGTACATGGGATCACCTGATGAAAGCAGGGAGTAGACACACAGCTACATGGTATTATATTTGTGGGGTGCCCCGTGGCAGGAAGGAATGATGAATCTGACGCCATGTTCTCAGAAGGCCAATTTATTATTTTATGATACTATATTATATTAAATAATACTAAACTAAGCTATACAAAAGGATACTTACAGAAGGCTAAATAGATAATAATAAAAACTCGTGACTCGTTCCAGAGTCTCAACACAGCTTGACCCTGATTGGCCAGTGAGTCAAAACAATTCACGAGACCAATGAAACAACCACCTGTTGGTAAGCAATCTCCAAACACATTCACCATGTGAGCACAACACAGGAGAAGCAAATGAAATAAGAATTTAGTTTCCTTTTTCTCTGAGGCTTCTCAGCTTCCCAGGAGAAAATCCTGGGCAAAGGGATTTTTCAGAAAATATGACTGTGAGAACATGGGTGCAGCCAGGATCCATGATGGTGTAATTGGTGCTTAAAGCTCACATCAGTCATTCCCTCTTGACAGAAACATGGGCAGATGCAGGAGCCAGCAAAGGTGCAAGCACTGCATCATCAGATGTGTTGCATGCTTTGTACCTGCATATGAAATCCCTGACACACCTTCAGCAAACCAGCCACTCCTGAGACAGACCTAGAGCACAGCATCAGGTACTGGCCTGCAGATGAGGCATGATTCCTGCACACAAGAAATTTAACTTTATGTGCCTGGTCTGTTTACTGCCCTGCCTGGGCTTCTTGCAGGCCTCCAAAAACCCTGGATAAATTCCAAGGACTGGGCAGCAACAGCTAAAGCTCCCTAAGCCACCTTAGCAAATCTGTGGTTGTTGAACTATATAAGTAGATCCACAGAGAAGGGGATTGTCATATTAGTATTTAACTGGGGAAAAAACAACAGTGGGAATGAGTCATATAGAAATTCTTAATTCTGAAAAGCGCTTTGGAGCCTAAGCAGTCGTTTTTGTCATATCACACTTGTTAAGTGCTGTGCAAATAGCTGTAATATGCAGCCAAAATGGTTACTACTTTAGCAATACTGTATTGCACATTGCTTGCAGGACATCTGAGATGTTACTTTGGGATGAAAATAGCAGAGAATCATCACTTTATAACTTATGCAGGAGTGGATGAAAGCAAGCATGTGTTGTGATTTCTAGATGTCTAAGACTGGCCATGCAGGGTGGGATTTGAAAGAGTTCAGTTTCTCAGAAAGCCCTCTTTTATCCTTAAGTCATGGAATCATAAAATGGTTTGGCTTGGAAGGCACCTTAAAGGGCATCTAGTTCCAACACCCCTACCATGGGCAGAGACACCTTCCACTAGATCAGGTTGCTCAAAGCCCCATCCAACTTAACCTCAAACACTTCCAGGGATGGGGCAGCCACAGCTTCCCTGGGTAACCTCCTGTTCCAATGCTTCACCAGCCTAATAGTAAAGAATTTCTTCCTGATACCTAATCTAAACCTGCCCTCTTTAAATTTAAAACCATTGCTCCTTTTTCTGTCACCATCTACCCATGCAAAAAGTCCCTCTCCCTCTTTTTTATAAACCCCCTTAATGCAACAGAAGGCCACAAAGAGGTCTCACTGGAGCTTCTCTTCTCCAGGCTGATCAACTCCAGCTCTCTGAGTCTTGTCTGAAGACAAGGAGAGGTGCTCCAGCTGTCTGAGTCTTGTCTGAAGACAAGGAGAGGTGCTCCAGCCCTCTCATTATCTTTATAATATACTCTGGACCCACACCATACGCCTTAGCACGTCTTCTGGTAGAATCCACTCCTTGATCTTCCAATGCACAGGGGTGAGGGTCACCACTCTGTTGTTTTCTAGATCCTCCTTTCTCACCTTTTTAAAAATTGGAGTGATCTTTCCCTTTATCCAGTTACCAGGAACTTCATCTGACTGCTGTGACCTTTCAGATGTGATGGAGAGTGACAGCAATCAGTTCCCTCAGGACCCTGGAATGCATTTCATCCAATCCCACAGACTTGTGATTATTCAGCTTCATCAAGTGATCCTGAATCTGCTCTTTGCTTATAGTGGAAGGGACTCCACTTCCTCCACACCCACCCAGAGGATCAGGAAGCCTGACTGCCACTGAAGTAAAGAATTCATTGAGTACCTCAGCCTTCTCCATATCACTTGCCACCAGCTCACCCCCCTTGCTCCTAGGGGGGGCACACTCTTCTCAGCCTTTATTTTCTGACCTAAGTACTTATTGAATCCCTTCTCCTTATCCTTCACATCCCTTGCAAAATCCTGTTCCAGCTTTGCCTTGGCTTTCCTGACCCCATCCCTACACATCCAAACCATATCCCTGTACTGTTCCACCAGGTCACCTGCCAATGCTTCCACTGCCTGTGCATTTCTTTCTTACTCCTCAGTGTGAGAAGCAGATCTGTGCTCAGCCAGGCCATTTTCCATCCTGCCTTGCTCAATTTCCTACACACTGGGATAAAGAGCTCTTGTGCTCTAAGTGACCAAGGAGTGTAACTCAAGACTCCTCCATGCTGGAATCTGTTGCCTCCCTCTTCAACTGTCCTGTCTCAGAAAGTAGTTGGGATTTCATTGTGACTTGCAAGAAACCTTAATGGAAAGAGCAATGGAACAGGTTTTAAACTGTTGCATGAATAATTTTTAATTGTCAGGTATGCTAAATACTGCAGACTTGTACAGCCTTCCAGGGTGCTGCAAATCAGTTCCATTTCACAATGGAAAACCTGCTGCTGTTTAACAAAAGCTCTGCTATTCAGGCAGAGTAGGAAGGAATGTCTGTCTACCTGCTGAAACAAACCCATGTCCTGTGCTTAATAGAAAGATACTGCATCCCAGGTGCTGGTATTGAATCCCAATTTCTTTCTTGGAAACAGATTAACTCAGCTAATTGCCTCTGGAGAGTGGTCTCATCTAATGAAAGCTTGTGTCCTGCTTCTGGTCTTTACATATATATATTTTAATGATATTCAGTACTGAAACTTGTATTTTTCCTATAATCTGTCCAAAGGTCTGGATTTGTTGGCTTCCTGGACACAATGAAATGCCAGCCTTCTCTTTCCCTGCTAGCAAGGGAAATGTACTGAGGCAATGGTATTTACTGCATTGTCTACTGAGCTCCCTGCCAGCCTGAAGTATGATCCTAGGCAGCCTTCCTCATTTGTTTCCATTTCAATTTTCAATTTATGGCACAAGGAATCAGATCTGTGGATTGGTACTGGGATTATTTTTTATCTGAAAAAAAAGCAAGTTCATTAACTTTCTTTTTTATGCATTGAGAAAATAAAATAGAGAAAATCCATTAGCTAGGTTCATGCTAGCACTGTAGCACAAGCAAGATTAGTGCAGTTTGCTTTCAGACATTTTCAGATATTGGTGTGCCTCTGCACAGCTATTGCTCCCTTAAAATCATGCTCTTTAAGACTGTAAAACTGTTAAATTTCAGGCCTTAGATTTGCCAAATGTACTGATGTTATTGTGTTGAAATCTGGGCTGCATTACCTGCTCTGTGACCTTGCTTCATTAAATCAATAATGGTCAATCATGTCTTGTTTAATTACACAAAGGGTAAATTTAGTCCAGTTTCTAGGCTCCTGGCTCTCTGCTATTTCTCCTTTATCTGCAATAGTAAATCCATTATTTTGTGTTATTTCTGGAGGTTCTTTCTTCAATCCAGGCAAATACTGAACCTTTGCAATGTCTGCAGTGAAGAAGCTGAGTGTTGTCATTCTCAGGAAAGCAGCAATGTCTGCTGGTCAGGGGAGGAAAGCCTATCCATTCCTGGGGTCCCTCGGGTCCCCATCCACAATGGGGTGAGGACAGCACGCTGTCAAGTGTTTCAGGGGATCAGAAACTTGAAGCACTGGTTTCCTGATAACAAAGAAACCATCAGATGGCTTTTCTATTCTCACTCTTGTAAGAGCCAAAGGTATTTCTTAGCTTTTTCGAAGCTGGAGACTTCCTTCTTGAAATCAGGCTTAATTGCTTCCTCTTCCTCTTTCTGCCTTGCCCTGTGTCTGCCTCGTTCAGAACAGGTCCTGCCCTTGTGTGCCCAAATGATCACAATGGTTAAATGATTTCTGGTATCCAGGCCTGAGTCACCAACGTCAAAATGAATAGGAGAGAGTGACTCTCATGAAATCTGCAAACTGAGACAGGCAACCAGGCACCTATTTTAATGAGGTTATACTTTTGAGATGGTCTTTGAAATCACAACTGCTAAAGACTGACTCCCAATTCAAGACAAACAGATAAAATTTCCACACCAGAATTCCCTGTTAATATTTAAGCAGGGCTTAATCTTCATCTTGCAATTAAAATACATCCTTCAAAGGAACTTTATTTAATAGAAGAATGTTTCTTCAAAAGTATTTTAATACCTCAGATAAGTATATATATCGTCATCATGCTTCAAGCATTAATCATTAGGAATAAAATGGATACTAAGCATTTTAGAAACTGGTGCAGCAACTGTGGTTTATTAAATAAACCCTCATGAAAGGACTTCATCATTTCTCATCCAAGTGAAGGCTATGGCAGGGAACTTCCAGTTGTGCCATGTCTCACCTATAGTGCACAGGATAATGTTCCAGCTGTGTACATGTCTTCTAATGCTTAAGGACACAACACCTTTCAGTGCAGGACAAATGACCAAAAGTGGATGAATGAAGATCTCTCAGTAATAGGAGAATATTTTTTTTTAATATTAATAAGGCTACATGATAGCACTCAGCACTTCTAATATTAGAAAATCACAGACACAAGGAAAGTAGGGCAGCTTTATTAAGGACAGTATGGAATCAAAATCCAGTGCAGTACACACTGGGCTGTGTCCCACATAAACCCTATGTGGGACACTGTCAAATGTGTGACTGTGCTCCTATTGTTCTGACAAAAGACAAAGGAGAGTGCTGAATACAGCAATGCAATCACTGGCAGAGCTCAGGTTAATATCTCTGTCAGATGCATAATTTTTATAATTTACCATGAAAAGCTAGGCTGGTTTTAATCACATTTGCAAATCATTTTAAAAATCCAGGTTAGAGCCTTTTCCCTCAGACTTTAGACCTAACCAGGTTTGATTGCACAGAGAAATAGTTTCCATTGTAGTGAACTTTGTGATTGGTCAAGGCTCAAAGGCAAGTAAAAAATATGCATGAAGCACTTGCAATGAAATCATGCTTATCTCAAAAGGAGAGATGCTCACATTTTCTTTCATTAATTTCACACTTGAAAAAATGCAGACATTTCAGATACCAACTGAGGGAAGGAGAATCTCTGTGATTTAAGCACTGAAATTTGATGTTCTCATCCTTGCATTGTTTTTATCATTTCAGATATCTGAACAAAGAATCGCTGTGCTGTTCATCTGGCATAGAAAATGGTCCAGAATTAAGTTGTGACTCATTTTCATGACAATTAAGGAGGAGGAAATATCAACTCTTTTCTCACAGAAAATGCCCTAAGCCTAGATTCAAAGCAGTTTCACGTGGGTGCAAATCCTGCTCTTCTCTGCATTAAACTCCCAAAATATGCATGGTCACAAGGCTTTAGAATCCTGCAGTTATGCCTTTCAGTCAAGGCAAGGCAGACAGACCTGCCTTGAGTTAGTTCTCTGCCATCAGACTTGCAGTGGAGCTGAGCAGTAGATAACAAGTTTTAGCAGCACCCAATGTCATCTCCTGTTTCTCTTTATCCCCCAGGCAGCACATCACACAGTGGTATTTGATCTGAATATTGATGGCTGCCAGCACGCTACACTCAGAATGTTTATTTTTCAAAAACAAACAAAAACAACACAAAACCAAAACAAAACAACACAACCCAAAAGGAATGGCAAACAGCCTTGGAATAATTCAGAGGCAGCAGCTGACACAGGGAATTTGGTAACCTGCATGCACAGCAACATAGCAGCAGAAGGACGTGGCTGCCCTTGGAAATGCCCCAGAGGTCACTTCCTATTCCTGGAAGGAGGTATAATTGCAGTGAGTGGTTTGGTGGCATTTTGAAACTCTCCCACAGGCATCCAGGGGAGTTGTGCTGCATTTGGGCTGGGCTGGTTTAGTACAAAATGTGGGCAGGATGTGCAATGATGGAGTGACTCTGAGAGTCAGACAGAAGGGAGGGAAGAAAGAAGTGGATAAATCCCAGGTAAATAGCAGCATAGTAAACAGCCTCTTGTCCTGGGGTGAACCAATGTATCAAGGCTGCTTTACTTTTCATCTCCTCACTTCCCAGGATGCCAAACCCCATCTCTCTGGTTTTCTCCTTTCAGATGCAGTAGGTCCCAATTTCCTGCATGTCCAAGTCTGACCTGTTGCAACTTGCCTCTCCCTGGAAATCTCAGGTTCCTTCAAGCATTTGTGGTCAGAACCAGGTCTGCTGGTTCCAGAGGTACCTCTCCATCACCAGAGATCTGCGGGAAGCATAAACAGGACAAGGGCAGGGAGATGTGTGTTTGGAGAGGTGAAAGGCCAGGCGGAAAACACAAGTGCCTTGCTCCTGGGAAAGGCAATAGAGAGCAAGGTGAGACAAGTGCATTTTCTGGAAGCTGTTTGTGAGGGAGGGCTGGGAGGGAGAGGAGGGGAAGCAAAGCAGCAGCCAGCAGTGACACGGTTAGCAGCCTGCTACCTTCCTCCTCCTCCTCCTCCCCGACCGCAGAGGCACGAAAACTCACTGCCTCCTGTTGTGAAAAATGAGCTTGGGTGGAGTGATTCATGCGTGTGGGACTTAAACAATCTATTTTAACTGTCACTTAAAGGAGAAAGCAAGTGAACTCAGCTAATGTTATCAGGTTTTGTTCCTGTTTTGAATTTGTATTTCATCATTTTTCCAAAGAGCAGTTGATGCTTAGTAGTTGGTGATCCTCTGAGATTTCTTCCATAGCACCTGAAGACTTTTGCTGTATTTCATACTTTCTTGTTATTTGTACTTGTTTCTTTGTTATTTGTACTTTGTTTCTTGTTTCTTGTATTTCATACTTTTTGCTAACTCAAAATGTGATATATATATATATATATATATATATATATATGTTCAAATACTGAAACCAATGACATTTTTATTCAAATGCTTATGTTTTTACATTTAAAATGTTTCATGTTTACCTTTTATTGTATTAGAATAGGGTAAATTATATTTTGTACTTACTAGGCAATTCAAGTTTTTTTTCTTAATAGTTATGCTGAATTGCCTTTGGATAGAAATTAGGCTGTAATAACATACCAAAAGGCAGCATTGCTTTCCATTATCAAATAAAGCCATATCAAATGATTTGAATATGAAAGAAGAAAATGTCAAAACATGTTTTGTATTTAAAATTGACTGTATTATCATACAAGGAAAACTGATGCTTATGAAATAACTGCTGACTAGTGCTTAAACAGCCTGGAATGAGTAGGTCTCTAGTAGTCCTGATGTCTCAGTTGAGACTGGTGGGTAGGAAAAATAAATTCACAGATCTTTTAAACTATAATTAATTCCTCAGTTCTAATAAACAAGTTGTTGACCAAGCTGAAATGAAGAAACTGAAATAGAGGAAATATGCTTTCTCCACTTGCAATAAAGGCTCCAAGTGAAGAATGTTTCTTTATCACTTCCATAAGTGGTTGTCCCAGTTCACTTCATGCCTTGGCTCCCCATTTCCATGCTCAGCCTTTCTTTAGAGCCTTGTTAGCAAACAGTACTGAAATGCTGAGCTTTTAATTTGAGCAAACACTGAGCCTCGGGTGTGGCCACCTCCTCACAAGCAAGGTCCTTCTCTTGTGAGCTGCAAGGTCATACCTGGCTTAGGAGGGATGGAAATACTCCCTAGGAAGGGGGAGGGAGAGGCTGAGAGCTGCTGGGAGCCTGAATGCAAGGACAACTTTTCAAAAGGTCAGAGATGGGATTTCACATTCCCTCAGGGCAGATGGGGGGTTTGAATTTGGTTCTTCTACAACTGTAACTAAAGCCTTAACTACAGAGTTCATGCATAAAAGGGAACACACTGTCACCTTCAGATTTGCTGTCAGAGGAGATGAGATGAACTTTGCCTCCGAATGCAGAACAGGTTGAGAAATACAAGTTTGGGCATGATGGTGACAAAGGCATGCTCTGAAAATGATGCTCCTCAAACCCAGAGCAACTTACATCTTTTAGGAAACAAATCAAGAGGCTGTTCTGTGCAGACACTATCACAACAGCTTCTCTTTTACAGCCAAATACAACCCAGGATGTTCAGTATTTGTATTTTCCCCATTCTGACTGTTCAAGATGCCTTTGGCAATATTTTAATTTTGTTTTTAAACTATGGCACTTCCCACAAATTGCCTTCTGATATCTTGCAGACTGTTAGTAGCTTCCAGACTGGAGGGTAAAAAGCTTTGACCCTGGAGATTCAACAATTGGAAAACTAACTGCACTGAAAGGTTGGGAGCACAGAAGGATAAAACTGGATTTGTGACTGCCAAAAATATTAAACTTTCCTAAATCTAGCATAAAGTATTTTTCCATGTCACAATCAACACATCCCAAAACAGAAACCAGATCTTCTGAGTTTCAGCCCACAGCCTCTCCGCTGAGCCATGGTTACTGCATCTGCATTAATTTTGCATTTCCACACCTGGTAGAAAAGCACAGTTTTAAAACCTTAATTCCCAGTGAAACCTTCATTAACACAAAGAAGCTTCCAAGGCATCCGTAACACTTCTGACTGACTCCCAATTTACTGCTCTTGAGTTAGACTTGTCACACAGATGGCATACGTTGATCATTTTCAAGAAAGACATTTCTCTGGTTTTTTGTAACATGTTGATTAGAACCACCCTGTTTCCACCAGGGGAAGTAGATTATTCATACCATGCAACCTTCTCTTCCACATTGTTCATATGCATTGGCTACCTTCCTACCACTGGAGGGAACTTAAACTCATTCTGGGCAGGCTGTCCAACCTCCAGAGAGATCCCTCTCATGGGAGGTCAAGGAGATCTCCAGAGGTGTCAGTCAGGCCACGTTCAATGCTTGACATTGTGGAGTGCTTCTAAATTAGACCTCAGCACTGGATAAAGCAAGATACATGATGGTGGATTTGGACTATCCAAACCAAGATGCTGAAGCCTTTATTTCCAGAAACCACATTTTCTGGTCTGTTATCACATGAAGATTGGGCCCCACTGCCCCTGGAAAAGATTTTCAGTCTTTCTGCTGTGCTTGCTTTCTTTATTAAATACAGAAGTTGCTGCATGCTCATAAACCTCCAGGGGAGGAGAAGCACCACTGAGTTTTAAAGAGCTTTAAAAACAAAAAATTCCCTGATTTCCTCTCATGACTCTCAAAACTCTCTTCTGATTTCTAGTCAAAAAGCTGCCAAATTAATCAAATTTCAGCTTGCATTGCAAAACAGTGATCCTGGCAGTGTCCTGCCTGTAACCGTTTAGTGCTCCTTCAACTGACTTCTGGGAGTCTGGTTTAAATGGATACATTTTTTACCTTCATTTCCTATTAATGGCTGAAAGAACTTTTCCTTGCTCAATATATTGGTATAGAAAAATCTTAGTAGAAAAAGATACAAGCCTTATACAGACATTACCTTTTAATCACACAAGATTGATGGATTGCCTGAGACAAAACAGAAATTACTGGTGCAGGAATATCTGCTTAATGTGTGGAAGAAATTTCTCTGTGCTCTTCACAGAAGACACAAGGGAAGGAGAGAGACAAAATAGAACAGAGAGGCAGAATTTGTTGCCTTACAAAGCGAATATGAAGATATTATAAAGAAATGTCAAGCTAGACAGGGAAAGAACAGGATTTGAAAAAAAACCCCTCTGTTTAGAAGAGGTGCCCAAAAGAGACAGCACAAAACAAGCACTGAACTGTACAGTTACTTGGATGACTGGTTTGGCATTTGCTCAGTTTTTGTTTGCAGGGAGCAAAACTTAGAACAGTTTTTGTCAGGAACAAAATGTTTGGAGCATCTTGTCTCTCTCCAGGAATTTATGGTTGCTTCAGAGTTTCAAAAGTAGATCTTCCAGTTACCCAAATAGCAATGGAAAAATGCTAGAAGACTCTGCCTGCCCTTACCCCTTTTTAATTGCTCCCTGGGAACTTTCCACACTATCCATCACACCAGTCTTGTCAAACCTTCCTTCCAAACAAAGCTGGACTCCCTGCAACTCTCCTGGAAAGAGGCTTGTACAATGTTTGCTGCCAGTGAGCTGGACTGCAGAGTATTTTGGTGAGCCCCCCTCTTCCTTTGATCTGCAAGGAGCTCCCCACAGCACTTCCATGCAAAGGAGATGGAGATAACCTCACACTTCATAATTGCTCTCCTCCCTTACCCCCAAAATCAAAACCCAACTCTGCCATGACAGAGGCTCCTGAGAGGCAAAGGGGGGACCAGGGTTCATGCCCTTCATGAGCAGGTTGAGTGCCAGTGGTGATGGCCTGGCAGTGGTGCCAAAGGGCTGTGAGAGAGCTGGGTCACCTGCCTGGGGGCAGCTGTGAGCCCACACAGCCATGGCCCATGCTTTCTGCCCACCCATCTGAGGAGCAGCTCATGAAGCCCAGAAGTCTTCCAAACCCCCAGCAGAGGTTTAGCCATGCAGCTCTTCCCTTGACTGTGAAGTACAAAATAGTGTGGTTTTTTTTTCAGGTGGGCAACTCATACACACATAACAAAACTTTCTTTGGGGAGAAGTGAGCCCAGAAGGCACCAAGAGCCAAGTGCAGGAGAAGAGGAACCACAGATAAGGTGCCTAGGTATCTTCTGTTGCCCTTGCATGGACACTATGCCAAGTCAACATCTGATTTTTAGGCTTTTACTTTTATCCAGGATAATCTTCTTGGTTGTCTGGCAGACCAGGCATCCACTGGATGCCCAGTAAACACAGCCTTTCACGTGTGGGCACAGCATCACCACAGGTTCAGAATTTGCAGGTGCCCTGCACGTGCCCTGCACACGAAACCATGTACAGCACACAGCCACGGCCTTCCAGAAACTGGGGGGCTCCCAAGGAGGCATTTTGTCACACATGTGGGCATTTGCATACCCAGAATCTCCTAGGGAGAAACGTGACATGCAGATGTTTATCTGCAGATGTCAACGTGGATCTTCCTTTATCTGCGGATATCAAGAGGCTTCTGTGTCCCTGTCAAAAGACACCCCTGCATCCATAACTCATCTGTGTACAGGCTGGGCTCCAACAGGCTGCCTGTGGTACCTCTTTTTAGCCAAGATAGTGGGAGCTCTGTGGACCTTTGCTTATCTCTGACTGCAACTTCACCTATTTGTTACGTATATATTAGTGCCTTTTCACTCCACGGAAATAATTTTTGTGTACCCATAGGGCACATCCACAAAGGATGTTTTTCATCAGCAGGTTCCAAAGCACTTTATATAGGAGTCTGGCATTTTTATCTCTGATTCACCTTTGAGGCACAGGAAGGTGGAAGTCTAGAGTCAGTCTCAGCCCAGCTGTGAATCCAGGGATAGAAACAATTTCTACTCCATTCAATATTGTACAAAAAGAGGCTCCTGGGTTTGGTTAGTGGGGTTTTAAGCTCCTACATACCCCTTACTTTTATGTAACCCATGTATCTCATACTTTTTCTCTCTTCAGTTGCAGAAGTCCTGTGTTGTGCACCTCACCCTTCCCTCCATGGCAAAACAGATGGGAGCCAGCTGACAGCAATCCTCTGCTTCTTTCTGGAACACGTGTGATAAAAAGCCAGCAGCTTGGTTGGCAGGAAAAGACTGAAAAATATCATTGCAATTAATGTGGAGAAACTTGAAGCTACAACACCATCAGCAATTCTGCAGAATGAAGCACAACAGTGCAAAAAGACTAAGTGATGCTTTGCAAGCCATATGGGTGGGTTTTTTCAGGGAATGCTGGCTAATTTTTAATAGATCAGCTGGATGGGCAAATTCCTAAGTTTTTATGGCTGGGAATGGAATGAAAGCAAGTCTGTTGGATGGACATCTCTGGTGTTTCAGAAGGTGGATATGAGAACCTCTGAGGGTTTAATATTGCTGGAAAAAACTCTTTAATGGCAATCTGCCTGAGCTGGGGTTACAGAATCTCAGTCAAATTCAGGAGCAGAGGAAAGAGATCAATACAGAGCAGAGTACCAATTAACAGCCCTGGTTTTCAAGAGCATCCTTCATTTGTCCTCTAAAATTTCCTTTGTCTCTGTCACAGCCCAGTAGAGAGCACTGAAATTTCCCTTGTAAGTTATGAAGCAGATTGCAGCAAGCTGGAGAAGTGACACCACATACATTAGAAATCAGTGTTAATCATACATAGAAAAACAGCTTCCAAGTTTAAATATGTATGGTTCCTTGCCTTAGATCAGAGACTTACTTGAGAAACAAACATGATTTGTTAAGTAAATGCTTTTTAAATTCTCCTCAGAGATATGTTTTCTTAAAATATAGTGTATATAATACAGTCACATTAGGGAAAATACAAACTACATTGAATAAGCTTAGATCAGTATTTTCCTCTGAGAGCCAGACAGCGGTAGCTCCAGGATCTCTCTTTGTTCCCCTCCCCTCTAGCATCCCAGCAAACACTGAAAAGCAACTTAGCCTGGACTTAGAATTTCACAATTTTGATTGGCTGGGTTTAGCTGGTTCCTTTTTCAGGGCAGGTCTCTACCGAGAACCAGCCAGGGTGGGTTTTGTCCCTTATCTCCCTTCCTGCCATTTTTATGAAATTGTGGGTTTGCTGCCTGCGAGGAACAGTGGCAAAACACTTCAAGGCCACAAGTGGAGCTGGCAGTGACCAGCCCACTGGCAGGGCAGGAAGCCACCTGCACCACAAGCAGGTGCCACACTCTGCAGTCACTGAGGTCCACCTGCTGCTCCCTCATGGGTCAGGTGTCCCATGGCAGCCACCCTCACCAGCCTGGAGGGTGTGACACAGCCAGCCCCAGCCTGGAGCCAACCATCAGCCCCTCCTGGCTGTGCACAGCTCTCCCCTGCCTCACCCCTGTGCTGCCTTCAACTGCACAGGTGATGGACAAATCCTTGCCCTGCACTCTCAGGGTCTCTCGCTGGTCAGAGTGACCCCAAAATGCGTTAGAAAGTCTCTTTTCTCAGCCTGGTGGTCGAAGGAGGAGTCAGAGCTCTTCATTTCTCGGTCTCAAGGTTGTTTATTGTATCTTATCTATAAAATTCTTTCTCCTATCCTGCCGAGATCCACTCAGCAGGACAGACAGAGGCACTCTGCCTGCCCCCAGGGCAGTGTTACCCTTTTATACTAAACACGAGGTGTACAATATTTACAATTACTTTCCAATACCTATCACCTATGTTAGACAGTGCAGTATATGGTAGAGATAATTCATGCTATTAATGTATAAAATATTGTAAGATCCAAGCTATGTCTTTTGACTACCCCAGCCGGGAGCAGAGTCTTATTCTTATTCAACCAGTTCCCAGACTACGTTAAGATAATATCAGGTCTTTTAACGTAAGAATGGAACCTTCCTGAGCACTGACTTCCCTGGAATGCCAGGACCACTCAAGAATGATTTCGCACCTCGAAGATTGCATCTACTAGGGTGATCACCGGCGCCACCCTGTTACATGTGAATGCCGACTTCTCCGGAGTGCTCTGACAACATCTAGACACCTGGACTGGACTTTTGTCTATCCCTGCACATGTATGGCCCCGGTTCTGCATGTGAAGGGACACAAAAGAACTTTCGGTCATCTCTGCCTCAGGCGGAATAAATTGTATAAGAACTCGCTGCACAAAGCAGCCGGGGTGAACAGGGGGAGACTCCGACATTCGGGTGTCAGACCCGTGTGTTCACCCAGCACCGATCCCGGGTTTGACGCTGCCCTTGGCTGTGGTGGGTGCTTTTGCCAATCGAAATTCTATTTCGCTGACAATTTAATAAATCATTGCTAAATTTTCTTATAAATTTGGCTCTCGATCTGATAATTTATAACAACAGTGAGCTTCTACTCTAAACCAATCTAAAAGTGCTACCGTCACAGCAGAAGATGGAAGCCAAGAAGAAGAAGGAGAAAGGCTGGACACGCCCAGATTACTCCATCTTGCCCCCTGAACCCCCATTCTAAAAACCCCAAAAATCTATTTTTGACTCTGTGACAAATTCAGTATCATTCTACTTAAACTGCCGTGGCTTGTAATTCTTCATATAAAGGTTGGTAATTGTTTTTTCCAAGGGCTAAATCAAAGGCGCAGGGGTCTTGGGCTCTGAGGGCAGGGGCTTGAGTCCTCCAGGGCAGCCAGAGGAATTTCCTGGGTTCCGACACTGCACAAGCAAAGCACATTCACACTGATGACAAAAATAATGAGGGGTGACACCCGGGAGCATTTAACAACCTGTTTGCTGCCAGAAGCACGGCAGGAAATTCACTTTGCTTCAGGACTGGGTGCTTTAGAGTTCTTAATGTGGCCTACCAGAGCGATTTAACCTAAGCACTGGCCTCCTTCAAATAATCCCCTTCCTCTCACCTAATAAACACATCAGGTCACTCTGGAGGAGAAATGCACTATTTTCCCAAGGGAAATGGAGAACATCCCAGCCATGGGTAGGTCACACAACAGCTGGTTTCAGGAAGATGGCAATGCTAATTGATGTGTATTCATTTAATTCATTTTGGTCAATTACTCTGGAGAGAACAGGCTGCTGTCAGCTCTACCTCCTCCCTGTGAGGGGTTAAATCCACAATGTTTGCTCTGAAGAGGGACCAAAGATATCCATTGTCTTGAGCAGGGGTGACTGAAGCGGCCAGGGTGACACCAGGGTTGGTGGCACCCCCCAGCAAGCAGCACGATGAAGGTGTCCAGGGGTACTCACCCAGCAAGCCCCCATCTATTGCTGCCCTGGGATGCTTTTAGGGCTGATGTTTCCTCTGGAGCAGCAACTGCCCACCATTGTGGGTTTTCAGTCACAGTGTGCAGGAATCAATGGGTGCTCCACGAGACTTACATTTGGGGACTGAGCTTTGCCTCTGCAGCTCCTCCTCTCCATCACTCAGTGCCCTGCTCAGGCATTTGAGTGCAAGCTCACACGGCCCCTCCCACGTTTCCATGAGAGGGGGGCCTTTACCTGGCTTTTTACTTGGCAGGGCTCCAGCTGGGCACAATCTTACACACATGGGCAGTCCTGGTTATGTGTCTGGGCAGCCAAAGACACCAAACTACAGATATGAGAGACTACATAAGGGAAACACAACTGTTTGGAGAGCATGAGAGTTCTCTGCAAGCTATCACATTGCTGCTTCTTTGGGATAGAGGCCTGTCCACCTAAACAATGGCAGCAATAACTTAAGGGAGGGTAGCAGGAATGGGAAAAAATTAGTTGCCCTCTTCATTTCCTAATCCAGCCCGTTCTGCCCACCAGCCAGATTCCACTTTAGCTGTACTGGGTTAACATTTGGAGTCAGGCACAGTCTTGGTAATGTATATAGAGCAACTCAGCTCGAAATCTAAAATGTGATCAAATCTGGCATTGGGGATTGATGCTGGCCAGATGCCAGGCATCCACCAAAGGTCCTCACTCACTCCCCTTTGCAGTAAAGAGAAAATTTAACAAAGGGTTCATGAGTTGAGATAAGGACTGGGAGAGTGTTGACATCTTATTGCAGGGATTCCATACTGTTGTCTCCTTATCACAAGAGTTTCACACCTTCTTGGTGTTTCTCATGGGCAACTCCTCAGAGCACTGACTCTTTCTTCTTCACAAAGCTGCCAACTGACTCCAGTTCTCAGCCAGCCACCCCACTCTTGTATAGCACTCTTCTTCTCATGGGTTACAGTTGTGGCCTGTTAAAGTCAGGCCTGCTCCTATTCTTTGATAGCTGGCCCAGCTGCAACTCCTTAGGGGTAAGATTACTTTCTACACTATCTTTATTTTCTTATATTCTATCCCACTACAGGAGAGAGCTCTCATCAATTACCATCGTAGGCAAAACAGGCTCAGCTTAGAGATATTAAGTGAATTTATTATTAACAAAATCAGATCAGGATAATAAGAAGTAAAACAAGCCCTTAAAAACACCTTCCCCCCACCCTTCTCTCCTTCCAGCTCTACCTCCTACCCCAGTGGTGCAGGGAGACAGGGAATAGGGGTTATGGTCACTTCATCACCCATGGCTTCTCCCAGTGCTCAGGGAGTTGTTCCCCTTATGCACTGTGTGGTCTCTCCTGCAGGAGACAGTTCTCCATGAGCTTCTTCAATGAGTCGACCTCACAGTTCCCTGTGAACTGCTGCAATGTGAGTCAATCCCATGGGCAACAGTCCCCTCAAACTGCTGCAGCCTGGGTCATTCTTCCATGGACTGCAGTCCTCCAAGGACAGGCTGCTCCAGCCTGGGAGCAGGGTCCCTCTCTCCACAGATGTTCCATGGGGTCACAACTTCCTCTCAAGCATCCACCTGCTCTGGCATGGGCAGCTCCCCCATGGGCTGTGGGTGGATCTCTGCATGCCCTGTGGATCCCCATGGGCTGCAGGGGCACAGCTGCTTCACCATGGTCTCACCACAGCCTGCAGAGGAATCTCAGCTCTGGCACCTGGAGCACCTCCTGCCCTCCTTTATATGGACCTTGGTGTCTGCAGAGTTGTTCTTCTCACATGGTCTCACTCTGCTCTTCTCTGGTTGAAATTACAACTGCACCACATTTGTTTTGATTTCTTCTTAAATGTGTTATCACAGAGGCATTATCACCCATCCTAATTGGCCCAGCCTTGGCCAGCAGCACATCCATCTGTGGAGCCACCAGGGATTGGCTCTGCTGGATATGATGGAAGCTTCTAGCAGTTTGTCACAGAAGCCACCCCTGTAGACACCCCTGCTTCCAAATCCAGGCCATACAAAACCAATACAGCTGGCAAAACCAAGGTTATTGGTATTTGGGTGTCATTGAGTCCATAACCCCCAAAAAGTCATCTTTACTGCTCTTACCATATCATCTGTTGTTTTAAGCTTATAGTGTATTACCATGGCTCTACCATGCTGCACCAACCATATCATTTTATGATTCTGAAGAAATAAATTATATTTGATTTTTCACCTGAATTTCTTTTATTACCAGAGACAGATTGCTGGCATTTGTGCACTTTGTTGAAGGCTTATAAGAGAAAGTCATTTGAGGTGAGGAATAATGAAGGGTCGGGATTTCTATCTGAAGTCATATTTTCTAGAGCATTTAATAATTTATAAAGATTCACTCCAGACAGGAAGCAATTATTTTACTTATTGATACAATCACTAGATATTGTCTTTCAGAAGTATAAAGGAAAATTTCATCTTAAATATATCTTCTGCTCACATGCATTGCAAGGACGTGAATGAGGAGGGAAACAGTTAAGGAAACAAACAAAAGATTGGGTAGAATGCATAGCAGGATGATCTGCCTGGAATGGGGTAAAAGAACTCAAACAATGCCCTGTTTGCTCAACTGTCAGGTCGAGCCCATCAGAGACAGCAGTAGCACCTCTAGATAATGCATATAAGAAGGGGAAATAAGTTACTACTGCACAGGAGCAGCTGCAGCTGGAGAGAGGAGTGAGAACATGTGAGAGAAACAGCCCTGCAGACAGCCAGGTCAGTGAAGAAGGAGATGAGGGACGTGCTCCAGGTGCTGGAGACCAGATTTCCCTGCAGAGCATGGTAAAGCAGTTGTTCCCCAGCAGTCCATAGAGGTCCACCGTGGAGCAGAGATCCACCTCCGGCCCATGAAAGACCAGGTGGATGTGCCTGAAGAAGCCTGTGACCCTTTGGGAAGTCTGTGCTGGAGCCAGCTCCTGTCAAGACCTAGGGACCTGTGGAGAGAGACACCCTCGGGCAGGTTTGCTGGCAGGACCTGTGACCCCATGGGGGACCCACACTGGAGCAGTCTGTTCCTAAAGGACTGCACCCTGTGGAAGGAACCCCTACTGGAGGAGTTCATGAAGAGCTACAGCCCATGGGAAGGACTCACTTAGCAGAAATTCATGGAGGTCCATCTCCCATGGGAGAGAACCCACACTGGATCAGGGAATGAGTGTGAGGAGTCCTCTTCCTGAGGAGGAGGGAGCAGCAGAGTCAGTGTGTGATGAACTAACCTCAAACCCCACTCCAAATCAACCTGGGCCACTGCAGGGAGGAGGTGGAGAAAATCAGGACTGAA